>NC_065544.1:22693792-23970667 GCF_932294415.1 Quercus robur | reverse complement strand
ATCACGCATACTCATAGATGATCATAGCATTTGTGATCTTAACTTTTTTGCGATTGTGCTAATTAAAACAGGTATATTTGTGTTTTTTTTTCTCAACCATGTCCCAACCATGTTGTCCAATTAAAAAATTTCCAAATACTCAACGGATTCAGAGTAAAAATGTTTGAGATGTGTTCAGGACATTTTTCCATGTCTGTGATTCCTAGGTATAAAACAAAACTTAGTGCACTCACAATGTGCTCAACAAACTTTGTTTTTCCAAATTTTGGTGACTAAACACTTTTTTTTTTCTTTCCAACGGACTAGCTACTTTCTCATCAAAATTTTGCTGAAAGATTTTTTATTTTTTATTTGTTCATGTGAAGAATTTTAGTAAAAGAAATTATTAGAACTTTGTAGAACTCACCGTGAATGCTCTTAGAAGTTAGTTCTCCACCAAAATTTTAGCTCAGGAGAGGCAACATTGAACGTAAAAAAATAATTGTGACAAAATGTGTCATGTTGGACAATTGTGACAAAGTGTACATATTTGTGTGTAGTACTAATATGATTGTTTTTCTCCACTACTCATAATAGATCACTACAACAACAAAAAATTATAAAATTACAATTTTTTTTTTTTTTTTTTACAAAATTTATCACAATCTCTAAATGAAAAATGCTATATTCACAACAATTTATAACAAATCATACATGGTAGGTTGTTATTGATGAGAAAAAAAGTAATGTCAGTGGTAAGTATAAATTAAAATAAATAACCTTATCACCTATGGTTTGTTGTATAAATATTATAAAAATGTAGTAGACTGGGGGTGTCAAATGGGTGGGTTTGGGATGGGTATAATTGGGTTGGGTACATAAAACCCATTTACCCATTTATTGATCATTTAACTAATTACCCCTAGATTACCAAAAAAAAAAAAAAAAAAAAACTAATTACCCCTTACCCAAACCCAATCCAACCCAATTATTATAGGTAAACCCCAACCCACCCAATTATCCAATAATCAAAATTACTAAAATGCCACTAAAACTTGAAAGTGACTAAAGTACTCCTAAAATTCTCTAAAATTACCAAATATGCTCAAAAATCATTGAAAATGACCAAAATATCCCTAAAACCTTAAAAATGACCAAAATACTCCCTGAAACTAAAAAAAATGTTTAAAATACCCTAAAAATTTAAAATGACCAAAATACCTTCGAGACCTAAAAAATGACTGAAATACCCGCCAAACTTTAAAAAAATGACCAAAATACCCCCCCCCCCCCCCAAAACCTAAAAAATTTCCAAAATACCCCCAAAACCTTAAAAATGACCAAAATTTCCCCGAAACAAAATGACCAAAATACCTCCGAAACCTAAAAAATGACCGAAATACCCTCGAAATCTAAAAACTAATAAAAATACTCTTGAAACCTAAAAATTACCAAAATACCCCCCTAAACCTAAAAAAATTACCAAAATACCCCAAAAACCTAAAAAAAATGACCAAAATATCCCTAAAACCTAAAAATTAACCAAAATACAACTTAAACCTAAAAATGACCGAAATACCCCCGAAGCCTAAAAAATAACCAAAATAACCCCGCAACCTAAAAATGATGAAAATACCCCCCGAAACTTAAAAAAATGACCAAAATACCCCTGAAACCTAAAAAACCAAAATGTCCTCTAAAACTATAAAATGATCAAAATACCTCCTAAACCTAAAAAATGACTAAAATACCCTTAAACCTATAAAATGACGAAAATGCACCTAAACCTTTTGTTGAAGTCCAAAATATCACAATCCGCTAGCCAAGGCCCACTTATAATGAGCAGGAGCAAGCCCAAACTCATGAATGGGCAAGCTTTAGGCCAAAGAAAATAAAGGAAAAGAAAAAAGAAGCTTAGCCTAGCCTTTGTGAGGAAAGTTTGTGGGAAGTCCAGAAAGAGACTGGACCAGGATACCTTGGGATTGCCAGAACCCTAGGATCCTCGAGAGATGCAGAAAGGGATCAGTTGGGATTGGGACATCTCAAGTGGGCATGCTCATGGACACAAGGAATGAAGATAGGCATGTCCCATCAGCCGCCTATTGTTCAGAAAAAAGGGTGATGACTTAAGAATTAGCACTTCATGAAAAGAAGCTTGGTACCTCAGGGAACGTAGGAAGGTGGACCATGAAGGTAGGGGTGTGTGAAGGTCCTTTTTGGACAGTACCCAGGCCCAAGTAGAAACAAGGATCCTAAGCCCTTTAACAAGGATCCTAGGCCCTTTACTTGTTGTTTTGGTGGACTGGGTCTGGTTCACCGCAGCTAAATGGGGCTGATTACAAACTAAGTTGTGTGCAAGTCATATAAAGCTCCTCAAGACTAAAATACGATTCCTCTTAAGTAATAAAAAATATTATTATAAGTGTTTTAGTGTCATAAAATGACCCTTTACTCTTACAAAATAAGTAAAATAAATATTCATAATATTCACAATGAGAAAGATATTGAAATAGAATATTTAAGGCTTATCTTTTATTGTATAAACATTTAAAAGAGTTCATTCACTTGGTACCTCGGGCGTATTGTTGTAGGAGTCCGGGGCTTACTAGGCCTGTAAGAACCTAGAATGCTAATTCTCTGAACTATATGATCTTTCTCCATGTTATTATGCAATAGAGTTTTGTCCTTTCCCTTTACCTCTATAGGTCCTGCATAAAAAACACACTATACAATACACATATCTTCAAATAATTGTTAGTTTGTTAATTTAGGATATACATTTTAATACATATACAAATGAATTTCATGAGAATGATTCAGCCATGAGGATCCTGGCTCCAATTCTCACAGACTTAGTGCCTTTGCACAAGACTTATGGGATTTGGAACTCAAGTCCAAGTGGCTTTGCTTAGGCATTGCCTTCCAAGATAGGTAGGTGAGAAGGATTTTTGTGGGAGAGAGTGATATCTGATGTGTGCATGTTTTGGCATATGTTTCTTTAGAGGCTAAGTGTGTCCAAGGCCCAAGTTAAAGTGAGGACTCCGGTAAAAAGACTCAGCTTTTGGCTGAGTAAAAGGAAAACTAGCAAGTTAGAATATATGCAGTGAACAGCAAGAAAGTAGCAAAGGAAGACAATGTAATAAAGAAACACATAAAACAACTGTTAAGGATCCTCTAATTACTATGAAATATTTCTTTATTTTTCTTAATTGTGGATTACAATGTGCTCACTAAGACGTGTTACAAGGTCCAAATAAGCTCAAAAATTACAGACTTAGATGGCTATCTAAGCCTCTAAGACTTGCAAAGTTTGAATCTCTTTGAATCCAAGTATATTCTATAGTGGCTGTTTTTGGGATATTGGGCGTTGTTTTCTACTTTCTTTGAGTTTTTGACAAAATTTTCTCAACGATTCTTGTTTTGATTCCCTATTACTAAACCCCCTTTCAATGTTAGCTGCCTTCCCCTTTTATAATGTCATTTTAGGGTTCGAATACCACTGATTCTCCCCCCTTGGCTCCCTGGGTACCAGAGCCCCTGTTATGTCAGCCACTTTAATGGCTAGTTCTTTCCCTGTTTCTGATAGTTTTCATCTTTCAGTGCTATTTCTCTAAAAGTCACTTGCTGACTTTCCATTCCGGGGCATCCTTGGGCAGCTAACATTCAATCTCTCTTCTTTAAAGGCTTCTTACTTTTTAGACTTAGCTTTTGGTTGTCTTTCCTTGCTATCATTTTTCCCAAGTCTCCTGCTGGGTTGAAGGTTTTTCCAGCCACTTTCCCTTATGGTTCTTCATTCTGGGTTTCCCGAGGTACTAGCCTTTTGTTCATGAATTGTCACTCTCCAAGCTTTCTGGTTCTTTGCTGCACCATTGGGTGCTTGAGAAGGACATATCTGTTCTTTCTTTCTTGTATTTTGTGGTACCCCTTTTGAGCTATCTCAATCCCACGTTAGCTATGCTGCATGTCCCGAGGATCCCGAGCATCTGGGTATCCCAGTCCAGTTCTTTCACTGGATTTTTCTGGATTTTTTAATGGTCTTTTTGCTAGAAATCTGAACATACACAAGGTCTTGATGTTGATTCTTCTTGCTTTGCGAATTGGGCCTTCTTTACTTTTCATGAAATAGGCTTTCTTGTGAAATTTTGGACCTCAATAGGGTGTCCAATAAAACCGTGACCTGACCCACCAACCCAAACTCGTCTGATCCGGCCTGACAACCAGCCGACTCGACTCTGGTAACGGTTAGCGGCGGTTCATGGCCTCCAGAACCCAAAAACGGCGGGTCAGTTGTCGGGTTTTCTCTCAAAAACCCGAAGAAACCCGACCGAACAGAGATCTTAGCATTTCCTGGTGAAGTTTTTAGATCCGGCGAGATCTCAGCTAGATCCATGGAATCTTCATCGGATTTAGCAAGATATCACTAGATCTAGTGAGATCTCAGCCAAACTTGATGAGTTTTCGACAAATTCGAAGAAAATTCGGTGAAAATATCACCGAAATTTCGTCGATTTCACTGTTAAAGCGCAGGATTTGGCCGATTTTTAGATCTCCAACTCCAACCAAACCGACTGCCCTCCGTTGAACGTTTGATCCAACCAATCCGATCAACTATACCGGTCAGCGGCAGGTTGAAATTCTGACCATCCGATCTGGTTGGGTTAGTTCCATGTTGGGCACAAACCTAACCTGGACTGACCCATGGACAGGCCTACATGTGGGTCTAAAAAGGGGCATCTAGAAGCTTTAGGAAGGGAAGATTGAAAATCAGCTCTTAGGACCCCCCAAAAAAGGGAGTTAAGCTAGGGACTTTTTGGGGGGAAGCCTCAAAAGGAGAATATAGTGAGAAAATAAGGAAGGGACTAGCCACCAATGTTGCTGACACAATATTGGTTCTGGTACACATGGGAGAAAATAGAGGGAATCAAAGGTACACTAAAAACCCTAGGAAGGTACTATAAAAGGGGGTGAAGCCATCAACAAAAACCATTTAGTAATAAAGAATCAGAGTAAAAAGATCATTTGAAAAACTTCTTTAAATCTCAAAAAAATAGAAAAAGGGAAAAACACTGTGAAGAATCCTAAGACAGGCACTAGAAGATACACTTGGATTCAAGGGGATTCAAACCTCCAAGGTCTTGAAAGCCTACAAAGAGCTATCTATGTCTATGACTTTTGAACTTATTTGAACCTTGTGATACATACTAGTGAAAAGAATGGTCCAATGTACTAAAATTTAATATAATGAAATGTTATTCTATTTTCTGAGGATCCCTAACGTCCATACTTGCTTTTTCTTTATTTCTTTACTATTCCTCAACTATTTACTTTACAATATATATATTTGTATGTATGAATATGTATGTGTTGTAGGATCCATTTTTTGTGCACAACTTGGTTTATAATCCTTCCAATATAGCTGCAGAGAACCAAGCTCAATCCACCAAACAACAAGTATAAGACTCTTTGGGGGCCCAGGATTCTTGATTCCACTTGGGCCTGGGTATTGTCCAAAATAAGAACCCACACCTTTAAAATCTCCCAAATAAACCCAAAACCTCTAAAATGGCCACAAATAACCTGAAACCTATAAAATTACCAAAAATACCCTGAAACCTGTAAAACGACCAAAATATCTAAAATAACTAAAATACCACTAATCTAATAATATGAACAAAATACACCCGATGCCTCTAAAATTACCAAAATAGGGGTTTGGGGTATTTTGGATGTTTTGAGGGTATTTTCGTCAAATTAAAGGTTCTAAGAGTATTTCAATCATTTTGTAGGTTTCGAAGGAATGTCACTAATTTTTTAGGTTTTAAGGATGTTTCGTTAATTTTTAGATTTTGGGGCTGTTTCGGTAATTTTCTAGGTTTTGGAGGTCTTTTAGTCATTTTTTAGGTTTTGGGGATATTTCGGTCATTCTTTAAGTTGTGGGGGTATTTTAGTCATTTTTTTTAGGTTTAGGGAGTGTTGAGGTCTAAAAAGTTATAATGTCGTACCAAGGCCTAGAGTGGCACAGTATGCTAAACTCCATGGAAAAAAATAATAAAAGGCTTGAGCTCATAACAATAAAAAAAAAAGGATGGTAGGCCCAAATCCATTAAAAAAGATTTAAGCCCAAGACCCATAAAGGGAGGGGTCTTAGAAATGAAGGGAAGAAAGGAAGAAGCCCAGCTTGCCAAAATCAAAAAAATCAAAAGGGAGTCCAGTAATAAGAACTAGGCTAGGATACCCAGGGACTGCTAGGAGCTCGGGGTCCTTGGGACATACAGCAAAGTTAGGATGAGATTAAGATAGCTCAAAAAAAGTGCCTAGAAATACAAGGAACAAAGAACAAATACGTCCTTATCAGCCAACCAATGATGCAAAAAGGAATCAGAGAGCTTGGGGACTAACAATTCATGAACAAAGGGCTGATACCTTGAGGAACCCAGAAAAAAGAACCACAAAGGGAAGTAGTTAGGAAAACTTTAAACTTGGTAGAGATGGAATCAGCTTACTCGGGAAAAATGAAAAAAAGGAAAGGTAGCCAAAAAGCTAAATCTGAAAAGGTGAGGTGTAAAAGCCTTGAAGGAAGAGAGATTGGAGGTCAGCTCTTTAGGGACACCCCAAAACGGAAAGTCAGCAAGAGGCTTTTGGGGAAAAAAGCACAAAAAGAAGAAAACTATGAGAAACAAGGAAGGGACCAACCACCAAAGTTGCTGGCACAACAAGGGCTCTGGTACCCAGGGGAGCAAAGGAAGGGAATCAGTGGTACCCCGGAACCTTAGGATGACACTATAAAAGGGGAAGCATCCAATAGTGAAGGGGCATTCAGCAACAGTGAATCAAAATAGAATTGCCGAGAAAACTCTGTTAAAAAACTCAAAGAAAGTAGTAAAAGAAAGAGAAATATCGCTCGTTATCCTAAAAATAGCCACTATAGAACATACTTGGATTCAAAGGGATTCAAACTTTGCAAGTCTTAAAAGCTTGGAGAGTCATCAAAGTATGTAATTTTTGAACTTATTTGGACCTTGTAATACGTCTTAGTGAGCACATTGTAATTCACAATAAAGAAAAGTAATGAAATATTTCACATAGTTTTAAGGATCCTTAGCATTTATTTTGCGTTTTTCTTTATTACATTGCTCCTTTACTGTTTCTTGCTATTCCATACATATATGTTTCTTTTTTGCTAGTATGTATGTATTGTACAATTCTTGCTTTATGCACCAATTGATTTCTAATCAGCCCATTTGACTATGAGGAACCAAGCCCAGTCCCTTGAAACAACAACTAAAAGGCCTAGGGTCTTTGCTTCTACTTGGGTCTAGAAACTGTCCAAAAAAGGACCCTCACATTTTGGTGACTCCATTAGGGACTGGGTAAAGGAGAGGGAAGAAGCAGTCCCTTCGCAGAGCATGTCTCCAAGACCAAGGAATAGCAAAGGTACCAATGCCCACCTGCGGCCTCTGAGCCCGTAGGAGAAAATGAAGTGTCCTCTAGACAAAGGAATGAGGTACCTTTGGTAGAACAGGAGGTCGTATCAGGATAGAGGTATGCAGGACAAGAGCCAGACCCTGTGGCTCGAATGACAAAAATGTTGAAAGATTTGCAATAAGAGATTTGCCTTCTTAAAGAGGGTAGGGTCTAGGAAATCAGGGATGACGTCCCCCATATGGTCAACTAGGATAGAGCCCAACTAAAAGGAGGGTTAGCAGTAAGAGGGGGAGCCAACCCCCAGTATCTAATACTAGCAGATGTCAATGCCCTTTTGGAGTAGGAAAAGGAAAAACTCTCGGGATCCCCAAGCAATTTTCTCGGGATTCCACATTCTCGCCAGAGTTCCTTGGCAAGCCATATCCCAAAGGATATGAACCCCCGAAGTCCCATCCTTTTGATGGAAGAAATGGAAGTGCAAAGGAACCTTCTACCCAACCACAAGGGAAAGGGAGTGGTAGCTGTAGTGATCCATAAGAACCCAACGAAAGTAGAAGAACCTAAAGGATCCTTCCATCCAAGCACAGTCAGGACTCTTCAGAAGAATCCTAAGTTCAGGTCACTATTCAACCAGTTGGGATTTGGGCTAGAAGCAAGAAGGGTGGCCATGGAGTCCCTCATGTGTATAGCAGCAGATTCGGAGATGGAATGTTTCACAACAAAATCCCATGCTCGTAGAGCTTACTTAGAGACAACCAATGCAATAACATTCACTGATGAGGACATGAAGGTTGAGCATCCAAACCATTGTAGACCCCTTTATCTGATGGTTACCATAAATGGTGTCCAAGTTAGAAGAGCATTAGTAGATACAGGAGCATCACTTAACCTCATAACCCTTAGTACCTTGGAAGCCGTGGGCTTGATTGACAGAAGGATCCTGGGGGCTCCTATGGAGATAACAGGATTTGGAGGATCAGTAGAATCAACTGAGGGATATGTGCAGCTAGCCTTAAGAGTAGACCCAATAGTAGCCCTGGCCAAATTTCATGTGATCAACTCGGAAGTTTCTTACCATGTGCTGGTGGGGTATTTTAGAGTGGGGTGATTTGTAGAAATGATACCTGGATCATAATTGGGTCTAATTGGGTACCCAATTAAAACCCAATAAATATTAATGTTAATTGAGTTTAATTGGATTAATATTCATTTAACCCAATTAATGATTGGGTGGGTTTGGATCTCATTTAGGTGGGTCGGTTTAGGTGGGTAAATGAGTTTGGGTTGATTTTGTCACCCTGTAGACGTAAAAATTTTCCATGCTAAATTGGCAAACTGTAAACAATAACAATAAAGTAATGTCAGTGGTAGGCCAAACAACTTAAAAAATAAATTATAGTAAAATTTGTTGTGATAAAATATTGTATATGTAACATTTTTTTAACAATTGTAAAATTTATTATGAAAAATATTATGTAAGTAACATTATTTATTGTTGAATTGCGGTAAGAAACGTAAAAATATTTAAAAGGCATGAAAGCTATCAAACGTACAAAACTTTGAGTCAGATGGACCCATTGAATTTTCTTTTAGTTTTAAAATGACGAAAAAGTAACATGTACTATATCGACATATGGTCTTTTGATTAACAATAGAGAAACTTTCTCATTTTTGTGAGGGATGTGAGATGAAGGAAAATTGAGAGGGGCCAAATTGCTTTTAAGCATTATTTATTGCCCCTCCCCCCTCTCTGGCTCCGCTAGTGCATTAGAGCATTCCATTGGTAAAGTAATAAATTTAGCAATATGATTCTATAAAAATCTACTTTATTTATTTTATCTTTTCATTTTACAATACACTCAACATCAATGAATCTATATTTTTAGCTATTTGATTAAAATATTAAAAAACTCATTAAAAAATATTAACCACAAAAACTTTTCAACCAGCCACAACCACCTCCACCACCACTCCACTGATGACAACCTTAATCACAGCCCACAATAAGGAAAAAAAAAAAAAAAAAAAAAAAAAAAAACACTACCACCCAACACAGCCACATCCACCAAAACCACGGCAACCACAACCACAGCTACCAAACCACCACTAAACCGCCATTTCAACCACAACCCATAGCCACAACCAAACCCATAAATAAACAAAAAAAGCTAAACCACCACTATAGCCACCAAACCACCATCACAAACCACCACAACCATTGATCCCAATCACTGATCCAGCAACAACCCACACCACCACTAAACCCACCGAACCACACAAACTCGACCCTCACCGGCCCACCATCACAAACCCACCTAGTCGACCCACACCACAAACCCACCCAGCTTACCCTCACCACGAACCCACACCAGCCCACCACCATGAACCCTCTAGGAACCTACCCCGGACCACCACCACGAACCCACACCGATGATCTCAATGAACCTAGGTGACACCACAAGACACCACGAAGAGAAGAAAGGTTTGGTTTAGTTAAGAGGGAGATAGGGGCGACAGCGGAGAGAAAGAGAAGTTGAAAAGAATGAGAGAAGCCAGAGAGAGAAAGAGAGAAAAAAGAAACAAAAAAGAGAGAGACTGAATATAATATTATTATTATTATTTTTTTTTACCTTTAAGCTACAGTGCACAGCCAAAAGTAGATGTGCGCTATAACTGTGGAGCCAAATTATTTGGTTTTGGTTCCACCAATGTAGTCCTATTTTTGTATTTAATGGTGCTAAAAATAGCAATATATTTTTTTAGCACCACCAATACTAATACTCTTATAGTATACAATAATTTATATTTGATAGTAAACTATGCTTCACCCACTCAAAAATATTAAAAGGTTTTTTGTTTTTTGTTT
Organism: Quercus robur; assembly: GCF_932294415.1. Classification (NCBI taxonomy): domain Eukaryota; kingdom Viridiplantae; phylum Streptophyta; class Magnoliopsida; order Fagales; family Fagaceae; genus Quercus; species Quercus robur. The sequence goes on along the minus strand of NC_065544.1, from coordinate 23,960,397 downwards.
TTTGTTTTTTTTTTTTTTTTTTTTTTTTTTTTTTTGCCATGGTTATTACACATACTTGTTTTTAAGGTGAGTTTGGTTCAACTTTTTGTAATTGTGTTTTTTGAAAAATGACATTTTTAAAAAGTGTGGTATGAAATTGAGTTTTTTTTATTTATTATTTATTTATAAAAAAGGCAGAATGTTTGTTAAAAATATTTAAAAAGGTTTTTTTTTGGGGGGGGGGGGGGGGAATTGAGTGTTGGACTAACACTTCTCAAAATTATGCTTTGAGATATAAATTACCAAAATGGACAATATATATATACACATTCCTATAATCATAATAATAATAATTTTTAAAATAATCATAATAACAATTATTTTTAATAATAATAATAATAATAATAATAATAATAATAATAATAATAATTAGTTTTTTAATAATTTTTTTATTACTGTTAAATATATAAGTTTTACTTAAAATCTAATAAAATTATTTTCAAAGAAAAAAAAAAAATCTCACTCTCTAAGTATTAAGCAACTTGGAAAAAAATTCACAACACAACACGGATGCAAGTGCAACCATAATTTCGGACTCTTTATAAACTTCAAATGGCTTTGGCCTCTGCCAATAAAACCTCTGATCATTTCACGTAAATATTAAGCACAATTCATACTTTCATAGTGTACTAGCCTCTGAGAGCGCTTGCTCAGAGGCTCTTTTATTTTTTTGGCTAAAAGTTGATAATTTGCATATATTATAATTTAGAAATATATATATTTTTTATTTTTAAAACAAATAAAAATGATAAATTTTAGAGATAAGCAGTAGCTGTAATTTCTTTTTTGAATATTAAGGGAAAAATCATAAATTTTAGGAATTCTCTTTTTGAATTCAAAATGAAATTTGTTATTTGATATTTATGACCCTATTTCTAAATGAAGTTATCCTTCATTAATAAAGATATTTTTGAATCACATAAAAGTCCAGTTGAAAGATGAGAATCCTCTTATATATAGTATAGATTTATGATTTATCAGTTTTTTAGTGGTTGATTAAATCTAATAAAATTATTTTTAAAAAATAAAATTAAATTGAGGAATATTATGTTGACAACATTTTTATAATATTTTCATAACAAATTCTAAGTAGTAAGTTATTATTGATTCTAATTTGAATCTACAGCAGAAATTACTTATTTGCCAAATAGTGACAACCCACTATTTAGAATTTGTTGTGAAAATGTTGTGAATATAACATTTCTCAATTAAATAATGCAGAATTTACAATATTTTCACAACAAATTCTAAATGATAAGTTGCTAGTCCAAATGAGAAGCAATAAAAGTATTTGTTATGAAAATATTGTGAATATAGCATTATTTTACAAAAAATTGATTATGGAACCTGTACAACCTTACAATAATATCATGCTAGTTGATGATGCAAAAAATCAACAGTTAAGCTCCTCGTCGTAGCAGATGGACAAAGCTGTGATTGGGGTCGTCTCTGTAGATGGAAAACCTACAAAATGAACTGGGTGGAAGAGTAACACGCCAGTGTGATGTCAGCCAAACCACCTCCGATGCTTCAGTTAGTAAGGGAGAAAGAGTCTTGAGAGAAAAAAGAATGGTGAGTTATTCCGTAGAGTATTTGTTTGTGATTGGGCATACCTTGGGTTTTTGGTGCTTTCTCTTTTATAGTTGAGTACCTAATTAATAGGCAATGAATCACTGTATTTATGCTCAACGGCTAGTGTGTTACAAAATCTTTGTCTGAAGTTTACAGCTCATTCTGTGACCGTTGCTCCATCCGTTACGTTCTGTCATCAATGATTGTAATAAATGCGTAACGTATTCTCTGGGTAAATGACGATCTTCACGTAGTGACAACCATAAATTTCTGACTCATCAGCTGCCCCCTCGTTTGAATTGTTGTTTGTTAGACGAGATAAGAGCAAATCCGTTTGACGCCTTGTATTCCGTGTACTACGCATTTATGACGACTTGATGTCTAAGCAGTTGGGTGCCACATGTACGGTTAGGATGCATTTGACGTGCAGACGTTTCTTGGTTTTCCTGCACATGTTTTGGCCACTTATTTCGCATTTTTTCCTTCTTGTTTCCTTTCTCCTGCATTTTTTCCATGTTCAGTTTTCTTCCTAGGTTTTTTCTCTCCTTCAAGCTTCCTTTCTCTGTCCTGTGTTCCCTGGTAAGTCCTTCATGCTCCTACTTCTTTTCTTGTTCTTCCATGACAGATTATTCCTTTGTTAGGTTGGATTGTCCTTCAATAGGTTTTTTTTTTGCTCGTCTAGGTTGTTTACTTGAGGTTGTGGAAGAAGGGTCTCTCAATTGGGTCTATCTCTTCATGAGGGAGGACTGTCCATATAAGCCTGTTCTTTCTTCATTATTCCCTTTAGTTTCCCACTCCGCTAAGGTAGCTAGGTTCTTAAAAATGTTTGAGGTTAGGTCTAGTGGCCTGTAGACAGGGTTATCCTCATCTAATTATTGTGTGATTTTGGAGGCTAGTTCTCCTTCAACCCCTTATAAAGCCTAGAACTTCTTGTGTTCCTGTAAGTTCAAAAACGTGTACAAAAACACTTTTGAACGTTTAGACCCCCAAAAACCAACTTAACCAACACAAGCAATATGTCAAACAACTAGTGTGCGGAAACTTAACATATGCTATAATATGGAATTGGTTAAACAACTATCTAAGCCATAACAAAATAAACCACATCAGATAATGTAAAGGCAGAGATAGAGAGGAAGGAAGATGCAAACACAGAGATAACACCCGATGTGTTATCGAAGAGGAAACCGAAGACCTCGGCGAAAAACCTCTCCGCCGCCCTCCAAGCGGTAATCAATCCACTAGAAAATACAGTTGGGATACAAGGACAGCAATAGACCCTCCAAGCCTAATCTACCCAATGCACCTAAGCCCTCCAAGCTTCTTGCTCCAACGAGGTTGCGCCGAACCTTTTTCTTTTCTAACTTTCTGGATTCCGCTACTACATCGTAGCATCAACCAATGAAGATTGGTTCCTTCCTAACTGCTTCCCAGAACTCCAAACGACTGTCTCACAGAGATGATAATGGTGAGAACCAGGTTTGGTATAATGCCTCTCAAGGATTTAACAATGGAGAGGAAGAGAGTGAGGGAATTTGATGAGACTCTAAGGTAGAGATTGTGGGTGAAACAGGTTTGGTATAATGCCTCTCAAGGATTTAACAATGGAGAGGAAGAGAGTGAGGGAATTTGATGAGACTCTAAGGTAGAGATTGTGGGTGAAACAATCTGGTTTTTCTTTAGGGTTTCTCTCTCAAAATTCTCTCTAGAAGCTCTCTTTCAATCGTGGGTTAAAAGGGTATTTATACTGGAGTGAAGAGGAATGTGAAACGTCAGGTTTTTCCAAAACAGGGGTGGCTCGCGGCTTGACCTCGCGGCTTGACCAAGTCGCGAGATCCAGTCGCGAGTTAACCGTATGGCCAGTTGTCCTGTTTTGTCCTGTAGTGCTCCAGCTAGCATGACTGTTCATCTTCCAGCATGCTTGGCACGTGTGCATCTTCTGGCGGGTTGAAGCCGCGAGTCCACCCGCGAGTCCCAGCCGCGACACTCTGTTTTCTTGCACACTCTTGAGCAATCTTCACTCTATCTCACTCACTACCCTTACAATAATCCCACCTAAATACAGGGTTACTAAATGCTGAATTACAAGCAAATTTGGCACGGAATAAAGCCAATTAGATGGTTGAATAAATTCAACCTTACAATCTCCCCCTTTGGCTATTCCGTGACAAAACCCTAAAACAGACTCTAGACTTAACATGTGAGTTGGGAACAATTGAACAAAACTCACTCACACCTAACTCTAGAAGCTGTGAAGCACTTGAATCATATGAACATAAACTCCTGAAACACAACAATACACCATGATCATTGTAAGCAGAAAATTATAAATGCATATGAAACAGTCAATATGAGATCAAGCAAAGATGGAGTTAATAAACAAACCATGGCTTGATCAACCAAGTGAACACCACAAGGTAGTGATCACAGTGCTCATTCACACTTGGAATGAACACAAGGACATACAAGTTAACAAGCACAAGGCAAGACACTTGTATGCTCAACACTCAACCAATGCATAGCACACAAGGCATATGCATCTAGGAACAATCCTACAAGGGCACAAGAGTGACAGTACATAAACCAAAATGCAGAACATTTAGATTAAAGTACTGATTTCAACATAGCATAAAGGCTGCACTTAAGCAAGGTACAAACCATAAAGCCTACAAACTATGCATAAAACAATAACCCTAAAAGCTTACAAAAGCACATGGGTACAAACCAATAACTTCCTGAAAAACATCATCAAAACACAGTGTTAGAAAAGAGTTAGAAATAGTTATACACCAAAACACAGTGTATCAAAACCATAAAAACCATAAGTTTAGAAGATAAGACGAAAAACAAAAGTATGTGTGTACTCCCCCTATCACTATGCACACTTCCCTTTGAACTTTTCTCCCCCTTACTGAATGCTCTCCCCCTTTTTGTCACGAATAGCTAAAGACTCTCGTCCAACTTTCGTTGAATCTCATCTAGCTGATTCTCCATAGTCTCGAGGCGCATTTGGACATGGTTGTTTGTTGAGTAGAGAAGTGCCACAAGCTCATCAACGCGTTTCTGAATATGCTCAAGAACACTGCCAACTCTATCAGTATGAGAAGCAGTTTGTGCTTGCGGAATACCAGCCGGTGAAGCTTCAGGAACATCACGAGATGTAGATGTGGTATGTGCAGGTATCTCTGAGTCAGGGGCAGATGAAGTAACCGGAGAGATGTGAGCACTTCTTGGTGATTTGGAGGAGTGACTTCTGCTCGCTTGAAGAGTGAACAAAGAAATGGGATGTTGACGAGTCAACATTTTACCATCTGCAGGAGGAGTAATGCCTGCACTAAGAATAAGTTTCATGACGAGACTGCAAAATGGAATGATTCCTCGAGTTGTAGATCGACACGCGGTCTTCCTCAAGTTGTAGTAGATGTGAGCACATATATCAATGGGGGCTCCGGTAATGAGATCACACAGAAATATAGCTCTCCCAAGATTGATGAATGTAGTGTTGGACAGTGGGTAGAGATTGGTGAACATGATCAACTTCAGTGTTGTCAGCTCAGGTGCAAACTTTGCGGTGCTGATGGAAGTTCCTGCACTGGATACCTCATGATTGTGGCCTAGGATTTGTAAAATTTCTCCAACCTCTGGATTTCGTTCATCATAGGGAGTTAAATTCACATTCTGAGGTCTGGTGATGCCGAGAAGATTTGCGATGGAGTCTGGGGTAACACTAAACTCTGTTCCTCTGACCCAGAAAACGAGGATAGGTCCAAGATCGGATGCATTGGAGAAGCATTCTTTGACCAGCTCATCCATTGGATCATCAAAGTTTCCGAACAAGTTTGCCCAGTCTCGTTTCTCAAAGATTCGAGGGATGAAAGTAGTCCCTAAGGTGTTGAACTCTACTACCCGCTCCACTATAGTTGTTGACTTGTCAAACACATTTGAGTAGGCGTGTGAGTTAAGGGGAACTCTGAATCTATCCTCATTGGGATCTTGAGATGCTTGAGATGATAGACGAGTCCTTTTAGCAACTGGTGTTGCTGGTTCGTCAGCAACAATGTCTTTACCCCTGGAAGATCGACGAGACATCTGCAAGAGAACAGGCCAACAGAAAAGAACCAAGCAACAATACCCCACAAAAGATTGTCAACAAGATTCAGTGTAAGCAATATTTCAATATAAAAACCCAGACTGAAGATAGTGCATACCCAACCAGAACTACCAACAATACACAGAAGCACAAACTAATACGTGCATCAAACTTGGTGAAAGTGCACCAAGACAAAGATAGACATCACAACTGACAAAACTGACATTGAGACAGGTTAACATGACCATGATATGCAATAAGATACAGCATTTGAACATTTAGAGCAGATAGCATAAATCACTCAATCAGAGACATGAACATGGGGAAAATATTTCAATCAAGAAGGAACCAAACATCCACACTGGAGCACGTGGTTGAGAGTCATACATTATGTTATCATATCAACTCAGTAACCAAAACCAAACACCAACATCAATATTCAGGCAAGTGTAACGAGTAAGTCACATAGACACCAAACCCATTTCAGAAAAGATTCTCAGATTCAATAATAAGCAAAAATCAGAACAATGAAAAACACATTGTGACTGCTCAGCATGAAAACAGGTGAGTACAAAAGCAAACACAACACTCCATACCCATTACACAAAGAGATAAGTATAACGAATACAATACCAGACCAAACAGTAACAGAACTATGCAGGAAAAAGAAAATGAGATTGAGAAAGCAAAACCCATACCTTTTCTTGATGATTTGGATAAGAAACGAAGCACCAAAGGGGTTTGAAAAAAAAGGATTCACGAAGTGTTTGGAATGGAAAAGCAGTTTAAAGAGAAGATGAACAGTTTACAAAAGTTCGAGGGAAAACTGAAAGAGGTTTAAAAACTGCTCCTGTTTCTGCAAAACACGCGATTTTCGCGGCTGGATTAAGTCGCCACACAGTCGCCAGCTCAAGCCGCCAAAGCACTCAAGAACAAAATTTTGAAAAATTTTTCTAAGTGTTTTTCGCGACTGGAAGGTCTACCTGTGAGTGAGTCGCGAGCTGAGCCGCGAAAATCTCTGAGTGGATCTCGCGACTGTACCTTCCACTCGCGAACAAGTCGCCAAAACTAACCAGCGAAGATGCGACTGAGGCTCGCGACTTGACATACCCGCGACTGAGCCGCCAAAACAGGGCAAAACTGTATTTTTGAAATTTTCAGATTTTTCCAACAAAACACTTTCCAAAAACACCTAAAACACTCAAAAATCTTTTTGTGCTTGAATTAACAAAGATTGAGCATGTGAAAACACATTTTATCAAGTACAATCACACAAATGAATATGGCATTTAATGAACATAAACTTGTGTGCTGTGTGTGGATATCAACAATGAGATAGTCCTTTGTCTAATGTGAAGCTTCAATGATCAATTCAACCAAGGCATACACAATTAGCACTAGATCATGTGACCAATCTCAATTATAGAAATATGAATATATGACCTCCCACACATCTTGATAACATAACTTGGAGCTTTTCATTTGACTCCACTTTCAATCATAACATTTGATCTTTTTGATCTTTTTGAGGCAATCATCTCTCATTGTGAGAGGGATATATGTAACATTTCTCTTTGAAGAACAGGCCTTTGGCCCTTTTTGAATGAAATTTCACTTTTAATATAAGGTCGCTTACCCTTTTTCCTAGTCAAATACTAGAATGTGCGACAGGCTTTTGCAGCTCAATATCTCTTTTCATTTGGAGATTTACATTTGGTGAGCTCTTTTTAGCAAAAAAAATAAAAAGTGGGAAGATATGTAGACACAAGTCTATGCATGTTTCAAGATCAACATAACCATTCACTAATCATTCATGACAAGTTTGAAGATCTATTTACAACAATCACATAGATTTCAAGATTTTTCCCAAAGTGATATGAGTGCATGAAAACAAGCAATGCTCGAAAATGCACAAAGCCATTAGCACAAAGGTACAAGGCAAAACGAGTTTTAAGACAAAACTCAACAAAGTCAATCAAGCTTTTTGATTTTCAAATTTTTATTTAATTTTTGGATTTTTGACTCAAGAAACAAAAAGATTGATAAAACACAATTAAGAAATATTCACAAGAAGACAAGCAAACAACCAAAATCAAAAGCAACAAGCATACCACACAAACATAGTCACAGAGCATAGGAAGTATTAATGCATGGACATGTTGTAATGCTTATGCATGAGTACCCATTTTCACCCACACGTCACTTGCGTTTGGGGTGATTTCCTTAAAGGATTGGGTACGGGAGTTAGGGCTTTCAAACCTTTGTGAGAAGCTTTCCAAGCAGTTGGTGAATGCACCAATCATCTTCATCACGTTCATCATTCCGGGATCTCCATGTTGCTCTCTAGATTGATCACTTGCCCAAGTTCTCCTATCAACTCTTGGTCCTCCTGACCTTTGAGGAGTTGCACTGTTCTTTGCTCTCAGCTTTTGGCAATTTGGTCGAGTGTGCCCTTGAAGTCCGCAATAATGGCACACATACGTTCCTCTAGGACCTCTTTGTGGTCGTGGACGTGACTTGGCACGAGATTCAGACCTGCCCACAGACTGATTACGATGATTCAGCATCCGTTGATCCACCACATTCTTCTTCTCCTCCACCTCGAGCTTCACACCAGTAGGGTCAGCTACAACTGGATCTTTGGCCTTCACAAACTTCACTTCTTTAGTGACATTTCCAGATGAACTACTTCCCCCGGTATATCCCAGTCCGGATTTGTCTGAAAAGCTCTTTTGAGATGATATAACATCATCTAGCTTCTTGGTGGTGACCCTCTCTATTTTTGCATTTGCTTGCACAACCTCGTTCTCAAGAAATCTCACTTTAGTGTAAGCTTCGGACGGCTCACCATTCAGAGTTTCAATCTCGCATTTGGCCTCCCTATAACGGATTAGGAGACTTTTGTAGTCCTCCTCAGCCTTCTTCATTTTTCTTACAGCAACCTTGGCTACCCTTGTGTATTCACCCGACTTCTCCAAGAGTGAGTTGTAATTTTCTTGAAGAGTTGCTGTGCTTTCTTCTTCTTCAGCTTCTGATTCTTCAACAATTCCTAGTGAGTCATCATCACTATGTTCTCCAAGGTCTTGAACAAGCAAACTCAACTCATCCGAAGACTCAACATGAGCAATAGTCATGAAAGCTGAATAGTTCCCTTCTCCATCACAGCTCTCTTCAGATTCTGAGTCAGATGAATCTGAGTCACTCAAGGTTGTGGCATACACTTTGCCTTTCGATTTCAAATAATTCGGACATTCCTTCTTAAAGTGTCCATGCCCGTTGCATTCAAAACAAGTGACACCTTGTGTGGATTGGGATTCTTTTCCATCTTTCCTTTTGAAATCCCTCTTCTCCCTTCCAGAATTTTGGAATTTTCTCTTATCATCAAATTTTCCATTGTTTTTAAATTTCAAAAACTTTCTGAAATTTTTAACAAGATAGGCTACATCTTTGTCAACCATATCTTCTCCCGATGAGCCTTGATCTTCCACCTTCTCATTAGTGGTCTTTAGAGCAAGGGATTTACTCTTCCGTTGATTTGGCAGCGACATCTCATAAGTCTGTAAAGAACCAACCATCTCCTGTACCTTGATGTCGTCAAGATCCTTGCTCTCTTCAATAGCTGTCACCTTAGCACGAAAACTTTCCGGCAATGATCGAAGGATCTTCCTTACAATCTTTGAGTCCTCCATTTTCTCCCCCAAGTTAAACTTACTGACAACCACCTCATTTAGCTTCCCATAGAAAGAGTCAAAAGACTCATCCTCACTCATTTTGAGCTCCTCAAACCGAGTGGTCAGCATTTGTAACTTGGTATCTTTCACTTTCTTCGTGCCTTCATAAGTTGTTTCCAGAATCTCCCATGCAACTTTGGCAATGGTAATGTGAGAAATCCTGTGAAATTCATCTGGAGACACACCACAGAAAATAGCATTTAGTGCTTTACTGTTAGCATTAGATGCAGCAAGTGCTGCCTTATCCCATGTGGATTTGGTTGCCTCAGGTTTGGTCCAACCAATCTGAACAGCATCCCACACGGATTCATCAATAGAGCATAAAAAAGCTCTCATACGAATCTTCCAAAACGCATAATTACTTCCATCAAAATATGGAGGTGCATTAAGGGATTGAGACCTATCCATCTCAAAAAGGGAGTCAAGGATCACACAATGGTAATGAAACCAAACAGCTGTGTACCCGCTCTGATACCAATTGTAAGTTCAAAAACATGTACAAAAACACTTTTGAACGTTTAGACCCCCAAAAACCAACTTAACCAACACAAGCAATATGTCAAACAACTAGTGTGCGGAAACTTAACATATGCTATAATATGGAATTGGTTAAACAACTATCTAAGCCATAACAAAATAAACCACATCAGATAATGTAAAGGCAGAGATAGAGAGGAAGGAAGATGCAAACACAGAGATAACACCCGATGTGTTATCGAAGAGGAAACCGAAGACCTCGGCGAAAAACCTCTCCGCCGCCCTCCAAGCGGTAATCAATCCACTAGAAAATACAGTTGGGATACAAGGACAGCAATAGACCCTCCAAGCCTAATCTACCCAATGCACCTAAGCCCTCCAAGCTTCTTGCTCCAACGAGGTTGCGCCGAACCTTTTTCTTTTCTAGCTTTCCGGATTCCGCTACTACATCGTAGCATCAACCAATGAAGATTGGTTCCTTCCTAACTGCTTCCCAGAACTCCAAACGACTGTCTCACAGAGATGATAATGGTGAGAACCAGGTTTGGTATAATGCCTCTCAAGGATTTAACAATGGAGAGGAAGAGAGTGAGGGAATTTGATGAGACTCTAAGGTAGAGATTGTGGGTGAAACAGGTTTGGTATAATGCCTCTCAAGGATTTAACAATGGAGAGGAAGAGAGTGAGGGAATTTGATGAGACTCTAAGGTAGAGATTGTGGGTGAAACAATCTGGTTTTTCTTTAGGGTTTCTCTCTCAAAATTCTCTCTGGAAGCTCTCTTTCAATCGTGGGTTAAAAGGGTATTTATACTGGAGTGAAGAGGAATGTGAAACGTCAGGTTTTTCCAAAACAGGGGTGGCTCGCGGCTTGACCAAGTCGCGAGATCCAGTCGCGAGTTAACCGTATGGCCAGTTGTCCTGTTTTGTCCTGTAGTGCTCCAGCTAGCATGACTGTTCATCTTCCAGCATGCTTGGCACGTGTGCATCTTCTGGCGGGTTGAAGCCGCGAGTCCACCCGCGAGTCCCAGCCGCGACACTCTGTTTTCTTGCACACTCTTGAGCAATCTTCACTCTATCTCACTCACTACCCTTACAATAATCCCACCTAAATACAGGGTTACTAAATGCTGAATTACAAGCAAATTTGGCACGGAATAAAGCCAATTAGATGGTTGAATAAATTCAACCTTACAGTTCCCTTATGGGAAAGGAAGAGCAGTGGATCCGGGATAGGTTTCAATTTCTTGATTCGGTAAAGATTAGGATCTCGAGTGACGAGGAGAGAGCTTGTCACTCCTATGCTGATGAAGTTTGTTTTTACAAGGCCGATTTTACTAATGGTCTTCATTTCCTTGTTCATCCCTTTGTTAGAGAACTTTTTTCTTATTTGCAACTTGCTTTGGGCATAATTAGTGCCCAACTCTTGGTGGATCATCGTCTCTTGCATGGTGGTGTGGATGTCTACTAATTATGGCGATGTCATCAGGAGGGATGAATTCCTCCATTTTTTATCGTCTGATGAAATCAAAGGACCCCAACCATTATGAGTTTAAGCCATTGGATAGGGCTTCTAGGTTAATACTCGATTACCCTTCGTCTCTCCAAAATTGGAAGCCAAACTTTTTTTTCCCCTTTTGGAAGTTGTTGGGAGCTCGTCCTTGGTGAGGACCTAGATGAAGCTCCAAAGTTTTTTCGTAGTTGGGGAGTTCGCATGTCTGATGCGTCTTTCTATTCTTTCTGTTGTTTTTCTTTTCTTTTATGAATGACGATGGTATATGACATACTTGTGTTTTTGTTTGCAGTTTCCCAACGTCCTCGTCTAAAGAAGAGGTATCAGCGTCATGCTGAAAAAGTAAAGGAATATTTGGAGTTTGTCAAGGATTTTGACGAGCTTATCTCTCCCCAATCTTTATTTCTTCATTTTTTGGGTTCGGAACCATCTACTAAGGTTCAAAAGAATTTGGAAGTTGTGAAAAAGAGTAAGCCCTCCTCTCCCTTTCTTGAAATATTGAGCTTCTGTTTTCTTCTCTTTGTCCTCCTTTTTATTATTTTTTATTATTTTTTATTATTATTATATCTTCTTCCTTCCAAGTTTGACGACTAGGTTTAGTAAGTAGAAATTAGCTAAGGCCCAAGAGAAGAAGGCTAAGGGCAGCATCGTCAATGGTCTTCTATCCAGGAAAAATATGGGTGACGTTTCTGAGAAAGGTCTTGTGGTAACTCCTCCCCCTACCCATTCGCCTGCCAAGCACCTTGCCTCTTCCACTTCATCATTGGAGGTGATTACCTCTGCTGGAGAGGAGGTTAGGAAGAAGAAGAAGAAGGTTGGTGGTAAATCTTTTCTTCCTACATTTTGGGATGATACTGACGCGGCAGCTTTGAAGGCTCATGAGGTGCTTTCTACGGATGACTTAAATTTTTTGATGGCAAAGTCGTCTAGTGAGGTGATGTCATCTCACATTCAAAAGCTTGTGTAGGTATGCACTATAGGTTGTTTTTACTTCTTCTTTTCCTTCATTTTACTTCTACTAAGGAAACTTTTTCATCGGTTTTGGGGGAGTCTTTGTTCGTCTCTGGAAAACTCTTGGACTTGGAGAAGAAGGTGGCCACGTCTGAGCTTGTGATCAAGTCTCTATTCGCTAAGAATGAGATGTTCAAGAACAAAGTTGCCATTCTCACTGTTGAAGCTGAAAATGACAAGGAACGTGTAGCAGTCTTGTAGAAGAGCTTACAAATGGAGAAGGACTTATGCAAGCTAAAGGACAAGCAAATTGGTGACCTGGAGTTGAAGTTGTAGAAGGCTAAGGCCACAACGGTGAAGGATTTCAAGGACTCTGATGTGTACTCTGATGAGCTGTGTGGGTACTACGTGGAGGGCTTTGACCTTCTTAGGAAGTGGATGGCAAAGCATCATCCTGACTTGGACCTTTCTGGTCTGGTTATGGATGAGGTTAAGAAGAAGCTCTTGGCTGATTGTCCTTCCAAGTTTATAACAAAGAATGTGACGGAGGAAGCCACAGATGTTGTTGAGGTAATGGAAAAGGCCACAATTACAACCCCTGCAAATCCTATCCCTGATGAATAGAAATTTTTTATGTTTTTCCTCTCTTTTCTCCCTTTTTCGCAAGACGAGAACAATATTTCTCTCTTCTCCCCACACATATATCGAACATTTTGGCTACGAAGAAGTATATGGCATAACTGGAACATTTGCCTTTTATTTTCAAAAGTACTATATGAGTATATGACATATCGTTTAATTCCCATTGTAAAATGAAATCTACCCTTAGGTTAATAAGCAAGACATTCTTCATTACCAACGTTACCAATGTTCAAAAGTACTATAATTTAAGATCAAATTAAGACATTGATTGCCCTAAAAAATGGGATTGGTTAATAAACCTAGGGATTTTATTGCTAGGGAAAATTATGGGATTTAGGCAATCAACATCCAATTTAGGAGAAATTATGGGTGCCAGCTTTGGTTTTTGATGAGGAGATTTACTAGTAGTCATCAATTCTTTGAAAGAGGAAGATGAGTCTTTTGCTTCCTTTGGTCACCTAATCGTCAATGTAAAGATTCTTACAAAAACCTTTTCTAGTATTAGCTTTTCCCGTGTTTGAAGGTAAGGTACTTCTATTACTCATAACTTTGCTAGACATGTTAAAGATTTATAAGTGCAGATGAAGATGTAATTATAACCGATTTGGCTAACTCATCTTTATAAAATTCTAAGCTTTCTTCTTAAAAAAAGAAGAAGCGCCCTATTCAAATTTAAATCATCATTTACCCTTATGTATTATTTGGTGGTGTGGGTGTATGTTCCAAGCACTTTCTCTATTATCATGAGTTCTACATTGGTTTGGAGTGAGATTTCTATTGTATTTATAAGCCTTTATTCACATCCAGTAATATCTTAAGATAGTCGGTCTAGTGTGGACTTGGGCCTTATTCATATCACATGAGCCCAACCCCACCTGGTCCTGTCACATCTTGTCTTAGATGAGATTGAGATCAATTTTATTTCAGGCTTTTATATTTTTTTTCCTCTTTTAGAAATATCTTGCTAAATAAGAGAGTAATATTTTAATCATGAGGGGTAATTGCTTTCGTGATTTGCTGCTAGAGCTTGAAAATTCACTTTGTGAATGATTTTCTATGTCTTCAACATAATATTCCTCATTACTAATAATGGTTGTTAGCTCTAGTAATCCTTATATATATATATATATATATATATGTATGTATGTATGTATGTATTCAAAAATGTTACGAGGGAGTAAACCTTTAACTTTTGGAATATCGAATAATTACTTGTTAAATAGATCAAGATCGTTCATAATAGATTTCACTTTATTTCAACCTTTTATTCTATAATAAATGGTTCAAATTATGCTATGTCAGTAATCAATGAATAGAATTCTTAAAATAATGGTGCCATATCATATATTAAAAAAAAACAAATTGACATGTAAGATTTTATTAATTTATTTTAGTTTTTTTGAAAACTTAAAACAATCACATGTGCACGTGCACACGCATGCACACACACTCACATTATATATATATATATATATACCATAAAGGGGGAAGGGGACACACAGCTGAAGGGAAAGAGACAAAAGCACAACAATATTGTAACTTGAAAATAAATAACTTGAATGTAAGAACAATAATAAGGCAGTAGAACCAGCCAAGTATATATGAAAATAACTCAGTAAATGAAAGCAATTTAGAACTGTCCGTTATGGCGGTAATTTTCCAAGGTGGCGGTAGCAACAAATAGAACAATGAACATAAAACTGAAAATACTTGTTATTGAAAGTAGGATAAACACTTACAGTAGTAGTGAATACAAGATCTCAACAGTACAAGTTAACAGTTACAAAGCTTGAACTAGTCCTAGTTACAAGGTTTGTAGGATTACAAGGCTTGTAGTGAACAAGGGTGAACAAGGTAGTAGTAGTAGTAGAAACAAGGAATTCTTTTTCTAAGAAGGCTTCCTAAGAGAAGGAGTTCTAGAGAGAAAATTCTGAACTAAAACTTGACTTGTAGAACCTAAGGGACAACCACCCTTAAATAGGCAAAATCGGAGTGAACAGTGGCATGAAAGTAACGGATGAACAGTGACAGATGAATAGTGACAGGTGAATAGTGACTGAATAGTAAAATAGAATTTCTCTTCTTCTTAACCTAAGATTGTGGGGAATCCTCAAGATTGTGGGAATCCACCGTAGAGATCAGCAATAGGCCTATAAGTTTAGGGACAAGGCCTCATTATTGGTGTCCTTTAGTGACAAAAGGAACCAATAAGAAAGAAACCAATAAAAGAAACTAATAAGCATGCTCTTCCAGTGTCTTCACATGAACACTAGTCTTTGGGAACCTTCAGAAGCATCATATTGGTGGGAAACAAGCTTCTAGCAGTAGTAAATATTGAAGCATTGGCCATTGTGCAGGCCAGACAAATAGGAGAATCAAAATCTTCCGCAAAATCCGAATATCATGAAACAGTTCCGGATTTTCAGCAACATATTCGTCAAGGACAATGAAATATTTTGGCTTTTGTGCAAGCCAAACAAATATAGTAGCACCAGTCTTGTAACAGTAGTGACCTCAGGAATATACTCATCAATCAGTAGAGGGAGCATCGGATGGATAACCATCAAAAGGATCAAAAGGGCCTTGTGGAGAATCACATTCATGCTCATGGTAAATAGCATACTGGTTACAGAATCCACAATATAAAATTGGCTCAAACGTTGGAGTTTTCCCCAGGATGAGAAGACCCCTTGGATTACAATGATCAGCAATCCGCAAATGAACAATGGCATTAGAATATGGTCTGGGACCAAAGACAGCAATCCTATCTGTGCTTCCCATGAAATGATAATTTTTCCATAAATTCTGAGCAACATTAATAATTTGGTTATTAAAATAATTTCGCCAACATTCTGCAAGAGCAAAAGGATTATCAAAGGATAATTGAGAATTTCCTTCAAACCATGGACCTTGGTGAGTGTGACCATTAAGGTGAATGAGATGCTTTGAAGGCTGGACGTTCATCCAGTTATCTCTTTCCCATTTTGGCAATGTACTCCAACATCTGATGGAAACAAAAGGATTGTTAAATTCTTTAATAGCATCCTGAATAATCTGTGGGAGTTGGCTGGCTTGTTAATTTTATAGATCGGATAAAGCCATATTCAAACATTTGTAAAAGCCAGTTAGGGTCCCTGTCATCATCATCATCTAAATCATTAGCAACAATTGAACCATCATCATAATTTATCAAGAGGCCAGGAAATGAGTGTTTCTTTTCATATACTCTAAGAGTACTCCCAAAGTGTTCTTCCCAATTAAGTTGAATAAAGACATTATCACCTTCATCTAATTCATCAGGATCAAGAATAGTGGTTGTAACAAGTTTCTTAAAACATTTGAACCATAGATCGAAAGACCTAAACATAGCCTTGCTTCTCAGAATACAGGATTGTATATCTGATGGCAAGTTGGCAAAAGCACTTCTTATCATAGATTGGGTCTTAAGGCTCAATCTAGCATAATCAGTGCCCATTATAGTCATTTTATCCTTTGAATGGATATCCTCTTTACCAAAGAGTTGACTAATGTAAGAATCAATTGTAATATTTGGATGGTCAACAAGATGGCTTCTAAAAACCTCATTTTCTGAAATAAGAATATTTCCTAGAACAAGGTTTGAAACAAGGTCATTTTCCGAAGCAAGGATTTTTTCTGAAATAAGATTAGCATAGTGGCTTATATAAGCTTCATTCTGAGCAGTAAGATCAACAAGGTGGATTTCGAGAGCTTGGAGGGTTTTTTCAAACAGGGAACGATTGTTTCTGGTAAAAGCAGAATAGAGATTATCAAGAACATATTTTATGGAATCTGGTAATTCACTATAGACTCCATTATGAAATTGTAAGGATCTACATAAGACTTCCTATAAAGCAATTATCATATCACCACTGGAATATGTCATTTCAGTTGGGACATATCCCTGAAGGGATGTTGATCCGCTGGGTTTTATCCCAGAAGATGCGCCTTCATGCATTGCAAAAGGTCCCGCTGGGAGTCTTTTGTTTTGAGAATAGTCCTGTGTAGGAACTTTTCCCTTGTTTTTCTTTTCCATAATAATCCACTTACTAGTGGTATAAATATGAATATTATTATTATTATCCCACTTATTAGTGGTATTTATCCATGCATCATTGTCCGATTCCTGCAAAGAATCATTGATAATGTTAGGATAATGGATAGTATTTAACATTTTGGTACTATGAAAATTACCTTTAAAATCATCAGTGAAATATTGGTAAGAACTCATTACTAGTTCTTGAATAAGTTCATTCATGGGAGAATCTTTCTTATAAGATAGATTATCAATATCAATTTCAAACTTTGAAGCAAATTTGAATTTTACTTTCTGTCCAAATGGATCAGTAGTAATTCCATCATGTTAAACAAGAAAGGGATACAAAGCATTAATAAATGGTAGACCAAGAATCACTTTATCAGTCATATTTTTGACAAGAACAGAGGGAATCTTGAAACAAACATTATCATTGCACACATGAGCATTATTCAATTCATACTTAATTTTCATTTGAGAACCATTAGCAGAAACCATTCTTTCAGTAGGATTTTCAAAATATTTTGAAGGAATTAATCCTTCTTGGATACAGTTCATGTCTACACCAGAATCAATCATAGCAATAACAGTGAAATGATAATTAGGAGAAACAACAATTTTAACTTTTGTAAACCATTTTGGAGGAAGTATTTTATTAACAAAAGCAAGTTGAGGATCAGTAAAAGTATCAGGAATACCTTTATCAGAAAGAAGAGCCTGTTGACTGGATTCAGCTCCATCACTGTGCTCATCTTGTTTATCTTGTTCATTATCGGATTTATTAAGACCTTTATCAATTTTTAACATTATCAATTCTTATTTGAGATTATTATAATCACTTTTCATGTTTTTAAATTCAAGTTTTAATTCATTTATCTCTTGTTTAACAATATTAATTTCATGTTGGAGATCATTAACAGTTAATTCTTTAGATTTCTTTTTATTGAATCTTTCCAAAGTTTCTTCAAAGCTTATAGTAGATTTTGGTTTTTTACCAGTTTCTTCTCTTATCAATTTTTTCTTACACCTATCCAAATATTCTTTTTACAGTTCAGGGTTTTGAATTTGATTTATTAGTTGAATTATTAATTTTTCATCTTCTTCACTCTTGGTGAGAGCATTAATGGTTTTAACAACATTGCAACAAGAATCTCTGCAACCAATTTTAATATTAGGAGAATCAGAAGAATCGTCAGTAGATTGATAGCAAGAATCATATGAAGAAGAAAAATCAACTTCCAAAGAATCAGACGAGTTGTTTGATTCAAGGATTCTGAATAATTCTTCTTGCACATTATCATCAATATTTAACATGTTGAACTTGTTTTTTAACTTACCAGGTTTTTCTTTACAGTCTTTACTAAAGTGTCCAGGTTTACCATAGTTAAAGCATTTACCTTTACCTGATCTTTGTTTAACATGTTTTTTAGAAACATTTTTCTTCTTAGCATAGAAATCATTAGGTTTAATAAAGTTATTTATGTATTTTTTATATTTTTTATGGCTTTTATCATGTTTTTTACTTTTTTGCCTGGAAGGAGCAATAGGAGGCAAACCATATTGTTCACAGAAATTTCCCATTTCATATTTAGCTTTTCTTTTATTCTTTAATTGGTGTTTTAACAATTTTTCATCATTACACATATTGATACCAAGTTTTTTAATAATACTGAAAATATCACCATAGGTTAAATTATCATAATCAATAGAATCATTTTTACCCATTAATTCTTTTTTTACCTTATGAGCAAAGATAGGAGGCAGACCATCAATAAAATTTTCTTTCCAATAAGGCTTATGACAATCTTTCTGGAGCATCACTCTGGAAGTAAAAACATCTTGATACCATCTGTAATCAGACATAGTTGGACAACTCAAATTATTCAAATAATTAGAAACACGAGATGAAATATTGGATGGAGTACCAAAATGTTTGAGAATAGTATAGATCAAGGTATTAACACCATCAGGAATACCACGACCAATACTTTCATAAAAAATAGGCAAACCTTCATCATTCTTTTTAACAGCATGTTTAATAGACTCTTTGGATTCTTCGGTGATATATGAATCCCACCATCCACGAAGAGTACCAGAAAAACCAGTAACAAGTAAATTAACAATTTCAGGTTGATTAAGATCATGGTTATTTTGGTAAGCAATACCAACCATATACATATGACTCATTTTATTAATGATTTCTTGTTCAGACAAACCATCAATATTCCATTCATAATGCTTATCAGTAGAAACAGAAAACTATGTTTGAAAAGATCTCTCTTCAAACTGCATATCAGGAGGAGTGGGTTTTGAATACCAATTTTTGGTAAAAGACATGGGTTTAGAGTTTCCAACAAATCTTTTAATTTCTGGGAAATCATCATTAAAGATTCTTTTTGCATAAACAGAAGAAACAGTATCAAAATCTGTATTTTCTTCAGAAACAATTTCTTTTTTGGAAATAGTTCGAGCAGCTGAAGTACTTGTGGAAGTACCCTTAGTTTTAACTTTCAAATCAGAAAACATTTTTTCAACAATTTCAAGAGTCTTGGACTGAGAAGTTTTAAACATAACTTTTTCTCTTTGACTGGGTAAATCAATCAAAGGTTTCTCAGTTTTGACAGAAACAGATTTTTCAGAAACAGGTTTTTCAACAATTTTTTCTTCAATACGGTCAAGCTGTTGACCAATAATATGTAAAGATTGATTAGTAAAATTGTTTTGTTCAATAAGACTAACAATGGGAGTTTTATCATCAGCAATTTTGAAAGGGGAGGCCTTCACTTCCTCTTTTGTTACTTCATCTTTCTTAGTAGTTATCAAAATTGAGTCAAGAGGAGGATGACTAGACCTAATAATGGTTTTATCTATTTTAACAAAATTTGATTTCTTTATCACATTTAAATGTTGTTTTGAAACCTCATCTTTTGAAACATAATGGTTTTCAAGAAAATCAAAAAACAAAATATGTTTTTCAATTGATTCATCTTTTCCAACCATTTTCTTTTAACATGGTCTTTTTCAGACTGAGCAAAATTATTTTGGAAATATTTTCTTTTGGTTCTGTTTTTTGCAAGCATAAATTCATCATACAAAGAAACCAAATCAACTTCAAAGCGTTCATCCAAAATAGTCAAAACTCTTAATTGATTTTGGTAAACAGGAGGATTTTCAGTAGGAGGAGAATCAAAGTCAGACGGAATAATAGAAATAGAGTCTTCTTCATCATTAACAGCAATATTGTCATAAGGAGAGGAAGATTCATCTTTATTAGAATAGAAAGGAGTGCTAACTTGTGAATTACTACTGGAAACTCCTTTTAGTTTTAAATCAAAAGGTTTTTCCAGATTCTTTTTCAAAAAATTAGAGGATTTTTCCAAATTCTTCTTCAAAAAATCATTGATCTCTTGATCTCTTTTTGAAATACTTTTAGATCCAGCAAAGGAATGTCTTCCTTCGTTAATCCTCAAAGGTGGATTGTTTTGAAAACTTATTTTAACAGTACCATCAAGATATTGTTGAATATGAGTGAGATCAAGTTCATCAAAAACAGGTTTAGCAGGAGGGGATTCTTTTTCCAACAACCAATCATTAGGAAGTTTAACATCTTGCCATTGAATCATTTTTGGAACTTGAATTTTAGCATCAGGTGTTGAACATTGAATTAACATGGTTTTACCAGAAGGTTCTCTAGGAATCTTAGCACATGGGTTCATTTGAGTACCCATTAGTCTATAATAAATGCGATAGATCAAAGCAAAAAGCTTACTACCTCCTTCCATGTGATAACCAGATGAAGCAATATTCAATGTCAAAGCTTTAACAATATTAGGATCATCCAAAGCAAAAGTAAGATCAGGATAACAGTTAAAATAAACAAGACCATCATACATAGAAGCAGTAATCATACCAAGAATGCTATCTTTAAAGATCTTAAATCTAGCATCTCTTAAACACATGAGAACAGAAGCATTAATACCCTTCCGGGTAAGTGGTTTAATAGCAACCTAAACCATACCAATATGCAAATAATTGAATTTTTTAGCAGCAAGGAAGTCATTAATATTTCATTTAGTGAACAAACAACATTTTTCATGAACTTTTGAAATAGAGAAAATTTGTTCAACAGTTTTGGCTTTGTAAGCAGAATGAAAAGTACTTTCAAAAAAACTAGTTTTACAAACAGTTTTAGTATCAACTTTAGGAAGATTCCAATTACGAAAATCAGGGATCAACTCATTATCATCAATAGTGTGATCTTCTTCATTTACAATATCAGGAGAACAACTAGTCCTGGAGCTGATAGAAGAGTTGGATCTCCACAACCTATCCATACTATCCTAGGTTCAACACTCAGTTATCATGTTTTTCTCACAACCGTTGCATTTCGTAACACATACCCTAACTAACCTTATACCTCTCATGCCCTACGCGTCCTCTCTTGGATCAAACGGGCCTTACAGTTAGGTTTTAGGAGTTCACTTTACGACTTGGGTGGCGCCAACGATGGTAAGAAGGGAACACAACAACGGAATATCAAAGTTTCGGGTAGACACGGACAAGGAACAAAGACACAACAACACTATCACCGGCCAGAAAAGAGTGGCTCTGATACCATAAAGGGGGAAGGGGACACACAGCTGAAGGGAAAGAGACGGAAGCACAACAATATTGTAACTTGAAAATAAATAACTTGAATGTAAGAACAATAATAAGGCGGTAGAACCAGCCAAGTATATATGAAAATAACTCAAAGTAAATGAAAGCAATTTAGGACCATCCATTATGGCGGTAATCCGTCCAAGGTGGCGGTAGCAACAAATAGAACAATGAACATAAAACTGAAAATACTTGTTATTGAAAGAAGGATAAACACTTACAGTAGTAGTGAATATAAGATCTCAACAGTACAAGTTAACAGTTACAAAGCTTAAACTAGTCCTAGTTACAAGGTTTGTAGGATTACAAGGCTTGTAGTGAACAAGGGTAAACAAGGTAGTAGTAGTAGTAGAAACAAGGAATTCTCTTTCTAAGAAGGCTTCTTAAGAGAAGGAGTTCTAGAGAGAAAATTCTGAACTAAAACTTGACTTGTTCTTAAGGAACAACCCCCCGTAAATAGGCAAAATATTTGTAGTGAGCAGGGCATATAAAGCATCAGGGTCCTTGCGGATTGCATCCAAAGGAGAACTCTTCTTCTTGGTCTTAACAGGTGGTTTAACACTTTTAGCAGATGAGGAAGCAGGTGCATCAGCCACAGCTTTTTGCAGAGGGGTAGTGATTCTTAATGGGGAAGCACTTGAGGAAGGGAAATCTCTGGCAACATTGTTAATAATGGATTGGGTGTGAGCAAACTTATCCCACCATTTAACAAAGCAACAGCAAGCGAGAACATCACCTTCTTTAACATACTGCCATTTTAGAATCCAAGGAACCTTATATTTTTTAGCAAAATGAAGCAGGGGAGTGAACTTAGCTCCATGATCATCAGTTCTGAACCTTAATGTAAATGGCACAGGGAATATTTCAACAATTGAACCAAACTGGGACCACCAACGGATGAACCAGAGAGGGAATTCAGAATCAAAATCTTTATCAAAATTAACAAACCATGAATGAGACATGTTTTCATTTTGGTGGAGCATGAATCTGAACCAGGCAGTAACATAATCATGATATGAATAGGGAATAGGGAATTTTGGTAATCTTCTTGTGGCGGTAGGGTTGGAGCCCCACACCTCTTCAGAAATAATGTGGTTTAAGTAAACACTATGGTAAATAATCCTATCACTATTAGCCTTGTCAGTTATGGCTTTGATAGTGATTGAATTCTCATGTCGAAGAATTTCATAATAATATTGCACATTCTTTTAGCTGTGCTTAGGAATCCAGTGAAATTTTGGAGGAAAATAACTAGTAGCAAGCCTAAAAGGGTTAGTAATGGAGGCCCTATTTGGCTCTACGGAGAACAGTTTTTGGATATATTGTTTTCTAACATACTAGGAAGCATTGGAAGCATTAGGGTAAATAGTTTTAACAGGTTGGTGAACAGTGGCTAAAGCATAAGGATCATATTGTGAGGCTAAAACAGAAGAATAATTAGTCTTGGGAATGGTACCTAGGAGAGTGAAATGTGAAAGTTCAAAAACGTGTACAAAAACACTTTTGAACGTTTAGACCCCCAAAAACCAATTTAATCAACACACGCAATATGTTAAACAATAGTGTGCGGAAACTTAACATATGCTATAACATGGTATTGATTAAACAACTATCTAAGCCACAACAAAATAAACCACAGCAGATAATGTAAAGGCAGAGATAGAGAGGAAGGAAGATGCAAACACAGCGATAACACCAGATATGTTATCGAAGAGGAAACCGAAGACCTCGGCGAAAAACCTCTCCGCCGCCCTCCAAGCGGTAATCAATCCACTAGAAAATACAGTTGGGATACAAGGACAGCAATAGACCCTCCAAGCCTAATCTACCCAATGCACCTAAGCCCTCCAAGCTTCTTGCTCCAACGAGGTTGCGCCGAACCTTTTTCTTTTCTAGCTTTCCGGATTCCGCTACTTCACCGTAGCATCAACCAATGAATATTGGCTCCTTCCTAACTGCTTCCCAGAACTCCAAACGTCTGTCTCACAGAGATGATAATGGTGAGAACCAGGTTTGGTATAAAGGCCTCTCAAGGATTTGACAATGGAGAGGAAGAGAGTGAGGGATTTTGATGAGACTCTAAGGTAGAGATTGTGGGTAAAACAATCTGGTTTTTCTTTAGGGTTTCTCTCTCAAAATTCTCTCTGGAAGCTCTCTTTCAATCGTGGGTTAAAAGGGTATTTATACTGAAGAGGAGTGGAATGCGAAACGTCAGGTTTTTCCAAAACAGGGGTGGCTCGCGGCTTGACCTCGCGGCTTGACTAAGTCGCGAGTTCCAGTCGCGAGTTAACCGTATGGCCAGTTGTCCTGTTTTGTCCTGTAGTGCTCCAGCTAGCATGACTGTTCATCTTCCAGCATGCTTGGCACGTGTGCAGATTCTGGCGGGTTGAAGCCGCGAGTCCAGTCGCGAGTCCCAGCCGCGACTCTCTGTTTTCTTGCACACTCTTGAGCAATCTTCACACTATCTCACTCACTACCCTTACAACAATCCCACCTAAATACAGGGTTACTAAATGCTGAATTACAAGCAAATTTGGCACGGAATAAAGCCAATTAGATGGTTGAATAAATTCAACCTTACAATCTCCCCCTTTGGCTATTCCGTGACAAAACCCTAAAACAGACTCTAGACTTAACATGTGAGTTGGGAACAGTTGATCAAAACTCACTCACACCTAATTCTAGAAGCTGTGAAGCACTTGAATCATATGAACATAAACTCCTGAAACACAACAATACACCATGATCATTGTAAGCAGAAAATTATTAATGCATATGAAACAGGCAAAAAGAGATCAAGCATAAGATGGAGTTAATGAACAAACCATGGCTTGATCAACCAAGTGAACACCACAAAGTAGTGATCACAGTGTTCATTCACACTTGGAATGAACACAAAGACATACAAGTTAACAAGCACAAGGCAAGACACTTGTATGCTCAACACTCAACCAATGCATAGCTCACATGGCATATGCATCTAGGAACAATCCTACAAGGGCACAAGAGTGACAGTACATAAACCACAATGCTGAACATTTAGATTTAAAATACTGATTTCACATAGCATAAAGGCTGCACTTAAGCATGGTACATACCACAAGGCCTACAAACTATGCATAAAACATAAACCCTCAAAGCTTACAAAAGCATATGGGTACAAACCAACAAATACCTGAATAACAACATCAAACATATAAAAAAGTTTATCCAAGAGTATATGAAGAAAGTTAGAAACAGTTATACACCAAAACACAGTGTATCAAAACCAAAATAACCATTAGTTTAGAAGATGAGACGAAAGCAAAAATATGTGTGTGTGTGTACTCCCCCTATCACTATGCACACTTCCCTTTGAACTTTTTCTCCCCCTTACTGAATGCTCTCCCCCTTTTTGTCACGAATAGCTAAAGACTCTCATCCAACTTCCGTTGAATCTCATCTAGCTGAGTCTCCATAGTCTCGAGGCGCATTTGGACATGGTTGTTTGTGGAATAGAGAAGTGCCACAAGCTCATCAACTCGTTTCTGAATATGCTCAAGAACACTGCCAACTCTGTCAGTATGAGAAGCAGTTTGTGCTTGCGGAATACCAGCCTGTGAAGCTTCAGGAACATCACGAGATGTAGAGGTGGTATGTGCAGGTGTCTCTGAGTCAGGGGCAAATGAAGGACCCGGAGAGATGTGAGCATGTCTTGGTGATTTGGAGGAGTGACTTCTGCTTGCTTGAAGAGTGAACAAAGAAATGGGACGTTGACGAGTCAACATTTTACCATCTGCAGGAGGAGTAATGCCTGCATTAAGGATGAGCTTCATGACGAGACTGCAAAATGGAATGATTCCTCGAGCTGTAGATCGACAAGCTGTCTTCCTCAGGTTGTAGTAGATGTGAGCACATATATCAATGGGGGCTCCGGTAATGAGATCACACAGAAATATAGCTCTCCCAAGATTGATGAATGTAGTGTTCGACAGTGGGTAGAGGTTGGTGAACATGATCAACTTCAGTGTGGTCAACTCAGGTGCAAACTTTGCGGTGCTGATGGAAGTTCCTGCACTAGACACCTCATGATCGTGTCCTAGGATTTGTAGAATTTCCCCAACCTCTGGATTTCGTTCATCATAGGGAGTTAAGTTCACATTCTGAGGTCTGGTGATGCCGAGAAGATCTGCGATGGAGTCTGGGGTAACACTAAACTCTGTTCCTCTGACCCAGAAAATGAGGATAGGTCCAAGATCAGATGCATTGGAGAAGCATTCCTTGACCAGCTCATCCATTGGATCATCAAAGTTTCCGAACAAGTTTGCCCAGTCTCGTTTCTCAAAGATTCGAGGGATGAAAGTAGTCCCTAAGGTGTTGAACTCTACGACCCGCTCCACTATAGTTGTTGACTTGTCAAACACATTTGAGTAGGCGTGTGAGTTCAGGGGAACTCTGAATCTATCCTCATTGGGATCTTGAGATGCTTGAGATGAAAGACGAGTCCTTTTAGAAACTGGGGTTGCTGGTTCGTCAGAAACAATGTCTTTACCCCTGGAAGATCGACGAGACATCTGCAAGAGAACAGACCAACAGAAAAGAACCAAGCAACAATACCCCACAAAAGATTGTCAACAAGATTCAGTATAAACAATATTTCAATATAAAAAAAACCAGACTGAATATAGTGCAGACCCAAACAATCCTTCCAACAAACCAGAGAAGCACAAATCAATACGTGCATCAAACTTGGTGAAAGTGCACCAAGACAAAGAAAGACGCAACAACTGTCATTGAGACAGGTTAACATGACCATGATATGTAATAACAAACAGCATATGAACATTTAGAACAGATAACAAACATCACTCCAACAGAGACATGAACATGGGGAAAATATTTCAATCATGAAGAAACCTAACATCCACACATCAATATTCAGGCAAGAGTAATGAGTAAGTCACATAAACACCAAACCCATTTCAGAAAAGATTCTCAGATTCAATAATCAGCAAAAATTCAGAACAATGAAAAACACATTGACTGCTCAGCATGAAAACGGGTGAGAACAATATCAAAAACAGGATACTCCAAACCCATTACACATAGAGATAAGAATAACGAACACCATACCAGTCCAAACAGTAACAGAAATATGCAGGAAAAAGAAACTGAGATTGAAAAAATCAAAACCCATACCATTTCTTGATGATTTGGAGAAGAAATGAAGTACCAAAAGGGTTTGAGAAATGGATTCACGAAGAGGTTTGGGAGAAAACAGCAGTTTTTAAGAGAAGGTGAACAGTTACAAAAGTTCGAGGGAAAACTGAAAGAGGTTTAAAAACTGCTCCTGTTTCTGCAAAACACGCGATTTTCGCGACTGGTTCAAGTCGCCACACAGTCGCCAGCTCAAGCCGCCAAAGCACACAAGAGGAAAATTTTGAAAAATTTTTCTAAGTGTTTTTCGCGACTGGAAGGTCTACCCGCGAGTGAGTCGCGAGCTGAGCCGCGAAAATCTCTGAGTGAATCTCGCGACTGGACCTTCCACTCGCGAACAAGTCGCCAAAAATGACCAGCGAAGATGCGACTGAAGCTCGCGACTTAACATACCCGC
This sequence comes from Quercus robur, assembly GCF_932294415.1. NCBI lineage: Eukaryota > Viridiplantae > Streptophyta > Magnoliopsida > Fagales > Fagaceae > Quercus > Quercus robur. The sequence continues at coordinate 23,933,079 of NC_065544.1, read as the reverse complement.
GACTGAGCCGCCAAAACAGGGCAAAACTGTATTTTTGAAATTTTTCAGATTTTTCCAGCAAAACACTTTCCAAACACACCTAAAACACTCAAAAATCTTTTTGTGCTTGAATTAACAAAGATTGAGCATGTGAAAACACATTTTATCAAGTACAATCACACAAATGAATAGGGCATTTTATCAAACATAAACTTGTGTGTTGTGTGTGGATATCAGCATTGAAATACTCCTATGTCTAATGTGAAGCTTCAATGATCAATTCAACCAAGGCATACACAATTAGCACTAGATCATGTGACCAATCTCAATTACAGAAATATGAATATATGACTTCCCACACAACTTGATAACATAACTAGGAGCCTTTCATTTGACTCCACTTTCAGCCATAACATTTGATCTTTTGAGGCAATCATCTCTCATTGTGAGAGGTATAGACAACATTTTTCTTTGAAGAACAGGCCTTTGGCCTTTTTGAAAGAAATTTCACTTTTGATATAAGGTCGCTTACCCTTTTTCCTAGTCAAATACTAGAATGTGCGACAGGCTTTTGCAGCTCAATATCTCTTTTCATTTGGAGATTTACATTTAGTGAGCTCTTTTTAGCTAAAAAAAATAAAAAAATGGGAAGAGATATAGACACAAGTCTATGCATGTTTCAAGATCAACATAACCATTCACCAATCATTCATGACAAGTTTGAAGATCTATTTACAACAATCACATAGATTTCAAGATTTTTCCCATAGTGATATGAGTGCATGAAAACAAGCAATGCTCGACAATGCACAAAGCCATTAGCACAAAGGTACAAGGCAAAACGAGTTTTAAGACAAAAACTCAACAAAGTCAATCAAGTGTTTTGATTTTCAAATTCTTTATGTGATTTTTGGATTTTTGACTCAAGAAGCAAAAAGAATGATAAAACACAATTAAGAAATATTCACAAACAAACAACCAAAATCAAAGACAACAAGCATACCAAACAAACATAGTCACAAAGCATAGGAAGTATTAATGCATAGACATGTTGTAATGCTTATGCATGAGTACCCCTTTTCACCCACACGACACTTGCGTTTGGGGTGATTTCCTTAGAGGATTGGGTACGGGAGTTAGGGCTTTCAAACCTTCGTGAGAAGCTTTCCAAGCAGTTGGTGAATGCACCAATCATCTTCATCACGTTCATCATTCCGGGATCTCCGTTTTGCTCTCTAGGTTGATCCCCTGCCCACGTTCTCCTATCAACTCTTGGTCCTCCTGACCTTTGAGGAGTAGCACTGTTCTTTGCTCTCAGCTTTTGGCAATTTGGTCGAGTGTGCCCTTGAAGTCCACAGTAATGGCACACATACATTCCTCTAGGACCTCTTTGTGGTCGAGGACGTGACTTGGCACGAGACTCAGACCTGCCCACATACTGATTATGATGATTCAGCATCCGTTGGTCCACCACATTCTTCTTCTCCTCCACCTCGAGGTTCACACTAGTAGAGTCAGCTACAACTGGATCTTTGGACTTCACAAACTTCACTTCTTTAGTGACATTTCCAGTTGAGCTACTTCCTCCGGTATATCCCAGTCCGGATTTGTCTGAGAAGCTCTTTTGAGATGATATAACATCATCAAGCTTCTTGGTGGTGACCCTCTCTATTTTTGCATTTGCTTGAACAACCTCATTCTCAAGGAATCTCACTTTAGTGTAGGCTTCGGACAGCTCACCATTAAGGGTTTCAATCTCGCATTTGGCCTCCCTATACCGGATTAGGAGACTTTTGTAGTCCTCCTCAGCCTTCTTCATCTTTCTCACTGCAGCCTTGGCCACCCTTGTGTATTCGCCAGATTTCTCCAACAGTGAATTGTAATTTTCTTGAAGAGTAGCTGTGCTTTCTTCTTCTTCAGCTTCTGATTCTTCAACAATTCCTAGTGAGTCATCCTCACTATGTTCTCCAAGGTCTTGAACAAGCAAATTCAATTCATCCGAAGACTCAACATGAGCAATAGTCATGAAAGCTGAATAGTTCCCTTCTCCATCACAGCTCTCCTCAGATTCTGAGTCGGACGAATCTGAATCACTCAAAGTCGTGGCGTACACCTTGCCTTTTGATTTCAAATAGTTAGGACATTCCCTCTTGAAGTGTCCATGCCCGTTGCATTCAAAACAAGTAACACCTTGTGTGGATTGGGATTCTTTTCCATCTTTCCTCTTGAAATCCCTCTTCTCCCTTCCAGAATTTTGGAAATTTCTCTTATCATCAAAATTTCCATTGTTTTTGAATTTCAAAAACTTCTTGAAATTTTTAACAAGATAGGCTACATCCTTGTCAACCATATCTTCTCCTGACGAGCCTTGATCTTCCACCTTCTCATTAACGGTCTTTAGAGCAATGGATTTACCCTTCCGTTGATTTGGCAGCGACATTTCATAGGTCTGTAAAGAACCAACCAGCTCCTGCACCTTGATGTCGTCAAGATCCTTGCTCTCTTCAATGGCTGTCACTTTGGCACGGAAGCTTTCCGGCAATGATCGAAGGATCTTCCTTACAATCTTAGAATCCTCCATCTTCTCCCCCAAGTTAAACTTGCTGACAACCACTTCATTTAACTTCCCATAGAATGAGTCGAAAGACTCATCCTCACTCATCTTGAGCTCCTCAAACCGAGTGGTCAGCATTTGTAACTTGGTATCTTTCACCTTCTTCGTGCCTTCATAAGTTGTTTCCAGAATCTCCCATGCATCTTTTGCAATAGTAATGTGAGAAATCCTGTGAAATTCATCTGGAGACACACCACAGAAAATAGCATTTAGTGCTTTACTGTTAGCATTAGATGCAGTAAGAGCTGCCTTATCCCATGTGGATTTGGCTGCTTCAGGTTTGGTCCAACCTATCTCAACAGCATCCCACACGGATTCATCAATAGAGCATAAAAAGGCTCTCATACGAACCTTCCAAAATGCATAGTTACTTCCATCAAAATATGGAGGTGCATTAAGGGATTGAGACCTATCCATCTCAAAAAGAAAGGGAGTCAAGGATCACACAATGGTAATAAAACCAAACAGATGTGTACCCGCTCTGATACCAATTGAAAGTTCAAAAACGTGTACAAAAACACTTTTGAACGTTTAGACCCCCAAAAACCAATTTAATCAACACACGCAATATGTTAAACAATAGTGTGCGGAAACTTAACATATGCTATAACATGGTATTGATTAACCAACTATCTAAGCCACAACAAAATAAACCACAGCAGATAATGCAAAGGCAGAGATAGAGAGGAAGGAAGATGCAAACACAGCGATAACACCAGATATGTTATCGAAGAGGAAACCGAAGACCTCGGCGAAAAACCTCTCCGCCGCCCTCCAAGCGGTAATCAATCCACTAGAAAATACAGTTGGGATACAAGGACAGCAATAGACCCTCCAAGCCTAATCTACCCAATGCACCTAAGCCCTCCAAGCTTTTTACTCCAACGAGGTTGCGCCGAACCTTTTTCTTTTCTAGCTTTCTGGATTCCGCTACTTCACCGTAGCATCAACCAATGAATATTGGCTCCTTCCTAACTGCTTCCCAGAACTCCAAACGTCTGTCTCACAGAGATGATAATGGTGAGAACCAGGTTTGGTATAAAGGCCTCTCAAGGATTTGACAATGGAGAGGAAGAGAGTGAGGGATTTTGATGAGACTCTAAGGTAGAGATTGTGGGTAAAACAATCTGGTTTTTCTTTAGGGTTTCTCTCTCAAAATTCTCTCTGGAAGCTCTCTTTCAATCGTGGGTTAAAAGGGTATTTATACTGAAGAGGAGTGGAATGCGAAACGTCAGGTTTTTCCAAAACAGGGGTGGCTCGCGGCTTGACCTCGCGGCTTGACTAAGTCGCGAGTTCCAGTCGCGAGTTAACCGTATGGCCAGTTGTCCTGTTTTGTCCTTTAGTGCTCCAGCTAGCATGACTGTTCATCTTCCAGCATGCTTGGCACGTGTGCAGATTCTGGCGGGTTGAAGCCGCGAGTCCAGTCGCGAGTCCCAGCCGCGACTCTCTGTTTTCTTGCACACTCTTGAGCAATCTTCACACTATCTCACTCACTACCCTTACAACAATCCCACCTAAATACAGGGTTACTAAATGCTGAATTACAAGCAAATTTGGCACGGAATAAAGCCAATTAGATGGTTGAATAAATTCAACCTTACAAAATGGTTAACAATATCCAAAGAGGAAACAGGTTCTTTTTTAACAATTGGATTAGCAGTGGCAGGTGTCTTGTTTTTCGACTGTCTACTTGCCATTGGGACACTGCAGAAATTCACGGGTAAGGAAATCAAGGATAGCATTTTGAGATCCTTTAATATATTCAATATCAAAATCAAAAAGTGCTAAATTTGTTATTGAAAAAGATGTTGAAAATATTGCTTCAAAACACATTTTTGCCCGATGGCAAGCTATTTTGAGTGTTTTTTATTTTGATATTGAATATATTAAAGGATCTCAAAATGCTATCCCTGATTTCCTTACCCGTGAATTTCTGCAGTGTCCCAATGGCAAGTAGACGGTCGAAAGACAAGACACCTGCCACTGCTAATCCAATTGTTAAAAAAGAACCTGTTTCCTCTTTGGATATTGTTAACCATTTCACTCCCCTAGGTACCATTCCCAAGCCTAATTATTCTTCTGTTTTAGTCTCACAATATGATCCTTATGCTTTAGCCACTGTTCACCAACCTGTTAAAACTATTTACCCTAATGCTTCCAATGCTTCCCAGTATGTTAGAAAACAATATATCCAAAACTTGTTCTCCGTAGAGCCAAATAGGGCCTCCATTACTAACCTTTTTAGGCTTGCTACTAGTTATTTTCCTCCAAAATTTTACTGGGTTCCTGAGCATAGCCAAAAGACTATGCAATATTATTCTGAAATTCTTCGACATGAGAATTCAATCACTATCAAAGCCATAACTGACAAGGCTAATAGTGATAGGATTATTTACCACAGTGTTTACTTAAATCACATTATTTCTGAAGAGATGTGGGGCTCCAACCCTGCCGCCACAAGAAGATTACCAAAATTCCCTATTCCCTATTCATATCATGATTATGTTACTGCCTGGTTCAGATTCATGCTCCACCAAAATGAAAACATGTCTCATTCATGGTTTGTTAATTTTGATAAAGATTTTGATTCTGAATTCCCTCTCTGGTTCATCCGTTGGTGGTCCCAGTTTGGTTCAATTGTTGAAATATTCCCTGTGCCATTTACATTAAGGTTCAGAACTGATGATCATGGAGCTAAGTTCACTCCCCCGCTTCATTTTGCTAAAAAATATAAGGTTCCTTGGATTCTAAAATGGCAGTATGTTAAAGAAGGTGATGTTCTCGCTCGCTGTTGCTATGTTAAATGGTGGGATGAGTTTGCTCACACCCAATCCATTATTAACAATGTTGCCAGAGATTTCCCTTCCCCAAGTGCTTCCCCATTAAGAATCACTACCCCTCTGCAAAAAGCTGTGGCTGATGCACCTGCTTCCTCATCTGCTAAAAGTGTTAAACCACCTGTTAAGACCAAGAAGAAGAGTTCTCCTTTGGATGCAATCTGCAAGGACCCTGATGCTTTATATGCCCTGCTCACTAAAATGGTTAAAGAAGATGAAGCTGCTGATTCAGATGATGAATGATCCTCTCAAGCCTCTATTTCAAAAGACCCTTACTACCCTTACAATCAAGAGTGGTTTGGTCATGATGATGAAGATGCTGATGACTTAGCAAAAGATTGATTGAAAGCTTGATTCCCCTGTTTGTCTAGCCTGCATGACGGCCAAAAAGGTTGCAATGTTTACTTTCTGGTCAAATTCTACTGTTGATTTCCACCTCTAATGATGATGTTCTGGAAAAAGGATTCCCCATGTTTCCTGCTGAAAAGAAGATTCTCCCTGATTCAACGGCTTTTGGTCACATCAAAATTACTTTGGCAAGCTTTTTCTGTTCACTATTTACTTTTACTATTTGTTGAACTATTCACTCAAATATTTTGCCTATTTAAGGGGGGTTGTCCCTTAAGAACAAGTCAAGTTTTAGTTCAGAATTTTCTCTCTAGAACTCCTTCTCTTAGGAAGCCTTCTTAGAAAGAGAATTCCTTGTTTCTACTACCACTACTACCTTGTTCACCCTTGTTCACTACAAGCCTTGTAATCCTACAAACCTTGTAACTAGGACTAGTTCAAGCTTTGTAACTGTTAACTTGTACTGTTGAGATCTTGTATTCACTACTACTATAAGTGTTTATCCTACTTTCAATAACAAGTATTTTCAGTTCTATGTTCATTGTTCTATTTGTTGCTACCGCCACCTTGGACAGATTACCGCCATAACGGACGGTTCTAAATTGCTTTCATTTACTTTGAGTTATTTTCATATATACTTGGCTGGTTCTACTGCCTTATTATTGTTCTTACATTCAAGTTATTTATTTTCAAGTTACAATATTGTTGTGCTTCCGTCTCTTTCCCTTCAGCTGTGTGTCCCCTTCCCCCTTTATGGTATATATATATATATATATATATTTTTTTTTTAATAATTCGATAGTAATAACTGATGGAGTGTGAAAGCTCGAAAATGTGTTAAAAGAACACGAGCTGTTTAAACCTCCAAATAAAAGATATGGCTCGATAGATTTTACACTAACTTAATTCTAAATGCGGAAAAGTGTAAATGCAAGCGGATAAACAAACAAGCTACTCTAACACATATTCATATAATCACAGTAGTAAAATGAAATATAAAAGAGTAGGGAAGAAGAATACAAACACAGATAACATGTTGATGTGTTATCGAAGAGGAAATCAAAGAACTCGGCGAAAAACTCTCCGCCGTCCTCCAAGCGGTAATCGATCCACTAGACAATCGGTTGGGATACATGGGTTAGCAAGAGACCCTCCAAGCCTAATCTACCCGTTGTACCTAAGCCCTCCAAGCTCCTACTCCAACAAGGCTTCTCGGAACTGTGTCTTGTCTAGCTCTCCAGATCCCGCAACAAGCTCCATGTTGCATCTGCCATCCTTGGCTTTTTCCAATGCTTTCTGTAAGGTTGAATTTATTCAACCATCTAATTGGCTTTATTCCATGCCAAATTTGCTTGTAATTCAGCATTTAGTAACCCTGTATTTAGGTGGGATTGTTGTAAGGGTAGTGAGTGAGATAGTGTGAAGATTGCTCAAGAGTGTGCAAGAAAACAGAGAGTCGCGGCTGGGACTCGCGGCTGGACTCGCGGCTTCAACCCGCCAGAATCTGCACACGTGCCAAGCATGCTGGAAGATGAACAGTCATGCTAGCTGGAGCACTACAGGACAAAACAGGACAACTGGCCATACGGTTAACTCGCGACTGGAACTCGCGACTTAGTCAAGCCGCGAGGTCAAGCCGCGAGCCACCCCTGTTTTGGAAAAACCTGACGTTTCGCATTCCACTCCTCTTTAGTATAAATACCCTTTTAACCCACGATTGAAAGAGAGCTTCCAGAGAGAATTTTGAGAGAGAAACCCTAAAGAAAAACCAGATTGTTTTACCCACAATCTCTACCTTAGAGTCTCATCAAAATCCCTCACTCTCTTCCTCTCCATTGTCAAATCCTTGAGAGGCCTTTATACCAAACCTGGTTCTCACCATTATCATCTCTGTGAGACAGACGTTTGGAGTTCTGGGAAGCAGTTAGGAAGGAGCCAATATTCATTGGTTGATGCTACGGTGTAGTAGCGGAATCCGGAAAGCTAGAAAAGAAAAAGGTTCGGCGCAACCTCGTTGGAGCAAGAAGCTTGGAGGGCTTAGGTGCATTGGGTAGATTAGGCTTGGAGGGTCTATTGCTGTCCTTGTATCCCAACTGTATTTTCTAGTGGATTGATTACCGCTTGGAGGGCGGCGGAGAGGTTTTTCGCCGAGGTCTTCGGTTTCCTCTTCGATAACATATCTGGTGTTATCGCTGTGTTTGCATCTTCCTTCCTCTCTATCTCTGCCTTTACATTATCTGCTGTGGTTTATTTTGTTGTGGCTTAGATAGTTGGTTAATCAATACCATGTTATAGCATATGTTAAGTTTCCGCACACTATTGTTTAACATATTGCGTGTGTTGATTAAATTGGTTTTTGGGGGTCTAAACGTTCAAAAGTGTTTTTGTACACGTTTTTGAACTTTCAATTGGTATCAGAGCGGGTACACAGCTGTTTGGTGTCATTACCATTTGTGTGATCCTAGACCCCTGTGTTGTGGTTGCTGTTCTTGTTTATACCATGTTGAATTGTAGCTCAAGTGTTTGTGAAAATGTCTCTATGCACATGACTGAAAGGTGTCTTACTGATGACCTTGTAGAGTTATTAAAAACTAAGAAACATGCTAGAGTTTTTGTTCACATGCTGAAATTTCTTGAGAATCAGAATCTTGTCTTACACAGTAGCATATCTGAATCAAAATCATTGATTAAGAAATATAAAAGAAAGAATAGAATGTTGTGTGAAATGATTGAGAATCTGAAAATGAAAAATCAATCTAAAAGTAGCATGAAACCTGATGATGAGTTTGTGTTTGAAGGTCAAGAGTGTCTGTCACATGTGAACCTATTTGTGCATACCTCTTTAAAAGTGTTTAATGCTTGTCTGTGGTATCTTGATAGTGGGTGTTCTCGCCATATGACAGGGGATAAGTCACTGTTTAAGTCACTCAAAGAAAAGGTAGGTGACTATGTGACCTTTGGGGATGGAAGCCATGCTCAAGTCCTAGGCAAAGGAACCATTGAGATACCCGGTTTGCCTCTGTTGAAAGATGTGCTGTTCATAAAGGGGCTGAAGGCAAATTTGCTGAGCATCACTCAAATTTGTGATGACAACTTTCTGGTACAATTCTCCAAGAAAGGATGTTTGATCATCAATAAAGAGGGGATTCAGGTTTTGGAAGGAAATCGGACTACGGATAATTGTTATGGAATAGTTCCCACGGCACCAATATCATGTAGAAGTGCTCGGGTCGATATGTTGGAGCTGTGGCATCACAGATTTGGGCATGCCAACTTCAAACAAGTTGCCAAAGTCTCCAAACTTGAAGCAGTTGAGGGACTTCCTAAGTTTGGAAAAGTAGAGAAGACCATTTGTGGTGCATGTCAAATGGGGAAGCAAACTAAGGCAAGCCATCACAAGGTAAATGTGATAGCCACCTCTCGTTGCTTGGAGCTACTTCATGTTGATCTGATGGGGCCCACCAGAACTGAAAGCCTAGGGGGAAAAAGATATATCATGGTCATTGTGGACGACTACTCAAGATACACTTGGGTTGAATTCCTTAGAGAAAAATCAGAAGCTTGTGAGAGGCTAGAGATTCTGTGCAAGAAACTACAAAATGAAAAGGGGATTCCAATAGCCAAGATTAGAAGTGATCATGGGAGAGAATTTGAGAATGCAAGATTCGAGTCCTTCTGTGAGAAGAGTGGTATTAAAAGAGAGTTTTCAGCTCCCAAAACTCCACAACAAAATGGAGTGGTAGAGAGAAAAAATCGTGTGATTCAGGAGATGGCAAGAGTCATGTTGCTGAATAAGCAAATACCTCAAAACTTTTGGGGAGAAGCTGTCAACACCTCGTGTCACATTGGCAATAGGATTTTCTTTCGAGCTGGTACAAAGAAGACTGCATATGAGATATGGAATGAGAAGAAGCCTAAAGTGAAGTATTTCCGGGTATTTGGAAGTAAATGTTATATCTTAAATGATCGAGAGAATCTTGGGAAGTTTGATGCAAGAAGTGATGAGGGTACTTTTCTTGGCTACTCTACTACAAGTCGAGCATATAGAGTGTTCAACAAGAGAACAAAGACTGTGATGGAATCCATAAATGTCAAGATTGATGATGCCTTACCTAAGGTGGAAATGATTGATGATGTAGAAGGGCCGAGCACCGAAGAGCCTGATGTTGAGGTAGAAGCTTTGGATATAGAAGGTGAAGAACCTATACCAGAAGTAGAATCGACTCCCATCAACCCAAGAAGGGAAACGAGATCGATGTCTAGAACTTCAAGTCCTCTTACTCCACCAGAAGTTCATCCTCCTATCTCTCGTAGTGATGAAGTTTCCACTTCAAAAAGGCCTTCCTCAAGAATTCTCAAGAATCATCCGGAAAGTAATATCATAGGATCACTTGATGACGGTCTTCGCCTCAGGAAAGGAAATATTCTGCTAGCCAATCATGTAACATATCACTGTTATCTTGCACAGTTTGAACCAAAGAGGGTTGAAGAGGCTCTTCTAGATGAGAATTGGGTTGAATCAATGCATGACGAGCTGAATCAGTTTGTGAGAAATGACGTGTGGGAACTTGCTCCACGGCCTGAGAACGTTCATGTTATAGGCACAAAGTGGATTTTTAAAAACAAAACTGATGAAGATGGGGAGATAATTCGAAACAAGTCTCGATTGGTGGCTCAAGGCTACACACAAGTAGAAGGGGTGGATTTTGATGAATCATTTGCTCCGGTGGCAAGACTTGAATCCATTCGAATCCTCATGTCCATTGCGTGCACCTTGAAGTTCAAACTTTATCAAATGGATGTTAAGTGTGCGTTTCTGAATGGATATCTAAATGAAGAGGTTTTTGTTGAGCAACCAAAAGGATTTGAGGATCCTCATTTTCCAGATCATGTATTAAGATTAAAGAAAGCACTATATGGTTTAAAACAAGCGCCTAGAGCCTGGTACGACCGTCTTACACATTATCTTCTAGATAGAGGTTTCAAGAGAGGGTATGCTGATCGAACTCTATTTGTCAAAAATGATGAAGATTATCTCCTTGTGGCACAAGTCTATGTTGATGACATAGTGTTTGGAGCAACTATCGAAGATCGTGCTACTGAATTTTCTGAGGAGATGAAGAAGGAGTTTGAAATGAGCATGGTGGGGGAGCTCACATTCTTTTTGGGTCTTCAAGTCAAACAACAGAAGGAGGGTATATTTGTATCTCAAGAGAAGTATGCCAGAAATATTGTCAAGAAGTTTGGCCTAGACTCCAAAAAACATGCCTCCACTCCCATGAGCTCTGCCACTAAACTGAATGTGGATTCATCAGGAGTTGAAGTAAGTCCCACGTTGTATAGGAGCATCATTGGAAGTTTGCTCTACCTTACAGCAAGTAGACCGGACATTGCTTTCAGTGTGGGCGTTTGTGCCAGGTACCAAGCTAATCCGAAGGAATCTCATCTGACTGCTGCTAAGCGAATCATTCGATATGTGAGTGGTACTGCAAACTATGGTCTGTGGTATTCAAAAGACTCAAATGCGTGTCTTGCTGGGTATTCGGATGCTGACTGGGCTGGAAGTGTAGACGATCGGAAAAGCACTTCAGGTGGCTGTTTTTATCTTGGTAACAATCTTGTTTCGTGGATGAGCAAGAAGCAGAATTCAGTGTCTCTATCTACTGCAGAAGCAGAGTACATCGCTGTTGGAAGTTGCTGCACTCAGCTTCTTTGGATGAAGAAATTACTTCATGACTATGGAATTCCTCAAGAAACGATGTGTGTCTTCTGTGACAACACCAGTGCCATCAATCTTTCCAAAAATCCTGTTCAGCATTCAAAATCCAAACACATAGAGATACGTTACCATTTCATTCGGGATTTGGTAGAGGAAAGAGTTGTGTGTCTTGAGTTCATACACACTGACAATCAAAAGGCGGATATCTTCACCAAGCCTCTCGATGGTCCACGGTTTGAATCCCTCCGTAAGACCATTGGTGTCGGTACAATTCCTTGACTCTCTTGTGTGTTGAGTGCTTCACTGTTTATATATCTGTCTGTGTTGGAGCACACATTTTTTTTTGCAACTTGTTTCTTGCTTGCTTGTTCTTTTGTGTTTGCTGCTGGTTTTGTTTGTGTCTGATTCATTCTTTTTGTTTCTTGAGTCAAAAATCCAAAAATCACATAAAGAATTTGAAAATCAAAACACTTGATTGACTTTGTTGAGTTTTTTGTCTTAAAACTCGTTTTGCCTTGTACCTTTGTGCTAATGGCTTTGTGCATTGTCGAGCATTGCTTGTTTTCATGCACTCATATCACTTTGGGAAAAATCTTGAAATCTATGTGATTGTTGTAAATAGATCTTCAAACTTGTCATGAATGATTAGTGAATGGTTATGTTGATCTTGAAACTTGCATAGACTTGTGTCTATATCTCTTCCCATTTTTTATTTTTTTGCTAAAAAGAGCTCCCTAAATGTAAATCTCCAAATGAAAAGAGATATTGAGCTGCAAAAGCCTGTCGCACATTCTAGTATTTGACTAGGAAAAAGGGTAAGCGACTTTATATTTAAAGTGAAATTTCTTTCAAAAAGGCCAAAGGCCTATTCTTCTAAGAAAAATGTTATATATCCCTCTCACAATGAGAGATGATTGCCTCAAAAGATCAAATGTTATGGCTGAAAGTGGAGTCAAATGAAAGGCTCCAAGTTATGTTATCAAGTTGTGTGGGAAGTCATATATTCATATTTCTATAATTGAGATTGGTCACATGATCTAGTGCTAATTGTGTATGCCTTGGTTGAATTGATCATTGAAACTTCACATTAGACAAAGGACTATTTCATTGTTGATATCCACACACAACACACAAGTTTATGTTTGATAAATGCCATATTCATTTGTGTGATTGTACTTGATAAAATGTGTTTTCACATACTCAATCTTTGTTAATTCAAGCACAAAAAGATTTTTGAGTGTTTTAGGTGTTTTTGGAAAGTATTTTGCTGAAAAATCTGAAAATTTCAAAAATACAGTTTTGCCCTGTTTTGGCGGCTCAGTCGCGGGTGTGTCAAGTCGCGAGTTTCAGTCGCATCTTCGCTGGTCAGTTTTGGCGACTTGTTCGCAAGTGGAAGGTCCAGTCGCGAGATTCACTCAGAGATTTTCGCGGCTCAGCTCGCGACTCACTCGCGGGTAGACCTTCCAGTCGCGAAAAACACTTAGAAAAATTTTTCAAAATTTTCATCTTGAGTGCTTTGGCGGCTTGAGCTGGCGACTGTGTGGCGACTTGAACCAGTCGCGAAAATCGCGTGTTTTGGTCATACAGGGGCAGTTTTTAAAATTTTCTGTTTTCCCTCGATCTTTTTGTGACTATTCATTGTCTTTTTCTTCTGCACTTTCCCTTTCTCACCGTGCCTTCATTGTCGATCTCCATTGTTTGCTTCTTCTCCGCTAAAAATCGTCGACTCACAGGTATGGTTCCTTGTCTTGCACTCTAATTGTCCTGTTGTTATGGTTTTCCCTCTGGATTATTCACGTCTGAATGTGGGTTTTGTGTTGGGCTTTGATGTCATCGTTGTCCTTTCTTAGCTTATGATAACCTGTGCTTCTGGTTTTGAGCTCATTTATTTTGTTGGCTGTGTTCTTCATCATATGCTTAGCTAGGGTTAGCTAATTTTTGTCTGATCTGTTGTTGCTATCATATTTCACTTTGATCTTGTGTGGTATCTTGTTAATGTGGTGTTGATTTTGGTCCCTTTACAGCTGTTTTTGTGGGCATATTTGATCTCTCTACTGTGTAGTTCTAAGTTGGGCCTTTGGTGTCCCTCATTGTTTTTTTTCTGACCATGCTCATCCAGCTGTTAGGGTTTCTTCATTGTTCCTACATTTTCACTAACCCACTGCTGATATAGTCTGTTGGATTGTGTTTTTGTCATTTCCCTTGTTTCTAATACAGACTGGTCATGTCTCCATTCAAAAAGGCTGCTGTGAAAGGAGGTTCTTCCAAAGGGAAGGAACCCGTAATTGATGTTGATGAAGACACACCTCTCCCGAAAGTGACTCGCTCTTCATCACAGCGATTCGATCCCAATAAGTTCCGATCCTATTCAGCATATCAGTCATATGAGAACTTCTTTCTTCATGCCACACCACTACTAGAGAGAGCAGTGGATCTGCCTTCACTTCATAACACTGACATCCCGATATACTTTGCTCACAAGGATTGGAATTACCTTCTCTCGGATCCGGATATCGTGTATGACGAGTTGGTTAAAGAATTTTATGCTAATGCAATTGTGGAGGGAGATGAACTTAAGTGCTGGGTTCGGCAAAAGAGCTTTTCTGTCTCTCCTACATACCTGGCAGAAATTCTTCACATTAACAGACCAATTTTTCGTCATTCACCGGTCTATGACGATCTATGTCCTGATGAGGAGCTTCTAAAACAAAGTCTTGGTCAAGACTTGGAATTCTCGCCAAATGGAAAATCCATCAGTGTTTCCTCCCTTTCTCCGAAACTGCGAGTGCTTACAATTGTGATGTTTCACAATTTGTACCCTTTGTCCAGTACTGGGTATATGAATCTCGGACGAGCTTTGTTTCTTCATGATCTGGTTTCTGATGAAGAAATTGACATTTGTGCTCACATCTTTCATGTTCTGCGCAAAACAGTTCTTCGCAGTGAGTCTCGGATCTGCATTCCTTTCTGCAGTCTCATTTCACGGATCTTGAAGCTCAAGGGGATCTATCCATCGACTGATGAGTCTCCTATCCCCAAACCGAGTCCGATCAACATGCGTACATACAATGCAAGTGTTGGACATAGTCGGAAGAGAGCCAAACCAGAAACTTCTGCATCTCACAGTGATTCTCAGTTCAGCAATCTCTCCCTCGATGAGAAACTTGATCGCATTGTTTCCTCTGTCCACGAGGTGAATACAAAGATGTCTGGACTCACTGCTTCTCTACACCATCAAAGCAACCGATGGGACATGAAGTTTACTTCTCTTCAGACTCAGTTGGATCAGATTCAGAGAAAACTAGAAGAGGATGATTAGCCTATTCCATGACAAAAAGGGGGAGTGATAGGCATAATCAGAGGGGGAGGATATTACCCTAAGGGGGAGTGTCACTATCTAAGGGGGAGTGTCTTTATTTTTTTGTTTCCTTCTTCTCTTTAAGTTGATATATTATGTTTTGTAAAACTGTTATTCAGGTATTTGTTAGTTTGTACCCATATGCTTTTGTAAGCTTTGAGGGTTTATGTTTTATGCATAGTTTGTAGGCCTTGTGGTATGTACCATGCTTAAGTGCAGCCTTTATGCTATGTGAAATCAGTATTTTAAATCTAAATGTTCAGCATTGTGGTTTATGTACTGTCACTCTTGTGCCCTTGTAGGATTGTTCCTAGATGCATATGCCATGTGAGCTATGCATTGGTTGAGTGTTGAGCATACAAGTGTCTTGCCTTGTGCTTGTTAACTTGTATGTCTTTGTGTTCATTCCAAGTGTGAATGAACACTGTGATCACTACTTTGTGGTGTTCACTTGGTTGATCAAGCCATGGTTTGTTCATTAACTCCATCTTATGCTTGATCTCTTTTTGCCTGTTTCATATGCATTAATAATTTTCTGCTTACAATGATCATGGTGTATTGTTGTGTTTCAGGAGTTTATGTTCATATGATTCAAGTGCTTCACAGCTTCTAGAATTAGGTGTGAGTGAGTTTTGATCAACTGTTCCCAACTCACATGTTAAGTCTAGAGTCTGTTTTAGGGTTTTGTCACGGAATAGCCAAAGGGGGAGATTGTAAGGTTGAATTTATTCAACCATCTAATTGGCTTTATTCCGTGCCAAATTTGCTTGTAATTCAGCATTTAGTAACCCTGTATTTAGGTGGGATTGTTGTAAGGGTAGTGAGTGAGATAGTGTGAAGATTGCTCAAGAGTGTGCAAGAAAACAGAGAGTCGCGGCTGGGACTCGCGGCTGGACTCGCGGCTTCAACCCGCCAGAATCTGCACACGTGCCAAGCATGCTGGAAGATGAACAGTCATGCTAGCTGGAGCACTACAGGACAAAACAGGACAACTGGCCATACGGTTAACTCGCGACTGGAACTCGCGACTTAGTCAAGCCGCGAGGTCAAGCCGCGAGCCACCCCTGTTTTGGAAAAACCTGACGTTTCGCATTCCACTCCTCTTTAGTATAAATACCCTTTTAACCCACGATTGAAAGAGAGCTTCCAGAGAGAATTTTGAGAGAGAAACCCTAAAGAAAAACCAGATTGTTTTACCCACAATCTCTACCTTAGAGTCTCATCAAAATCCCTCACTCTCTTCCTCTCCATTGTCAAATCCTTGAGAGGCCTTTATACCAAACCTGGTTCTCACCATTATCATCTCTGTGAGACAGACGTTTGGAGTTCTGGGAAGCAGTTAGGAAGGAGCCAATATTCATTGGTTGATGCTACGGTGTAGTAGCGGAATCCGGAAAGCTAGAAAAGAAAAAGGTTCGGCGCAACCTCGTTGGAGCAAGAAGCTTGGAGGGCTTAGGTGCATTGGGTAGATTAGGCTTGGAGGGTCTATTGCTGTCCTTGTATCCCAACTGTATTTTCTAGTGGATTGATTACCGCTTGGAGGGCGGCGGAGAGGTTTTTCGCCGAGGTCTTCGGTTTCCTCTTCGATAACATATCTGGTGTTATCGCTGTGTTTACATCTTCCTTCCTCTCTATCTCTGCCTTTACATTATCTGCTGTGGTTTATTTTGTTGTGGCTTAGATAGTTGGTTAATCAATACCATGTTATAGCATATGTTAAGTTTCCGCACACTATTGTTTAACATATTGCGTGTGTTGATTAAATTGGTTTTTGGGGGTCTAAACGTTCAAAAGTGTTTTTGTACACGTTTTTGAACTTTCACTTTCCAACAGCACCAAATGATCACTTGACATTTTGAAAGGGTGTGATAAGTGTTTGGGCTATCAACCTCTCAATGGTATGGAAATGGAGAGGTAGGAGTTGAGGAAAATCCACAGGCTATTATGTAAAGGATTGTGGGTATAACAATCTCTAACTCTCAAGGTGTTTGGCTAGGGTTTTCTCTCAGAAGCACTACTTAACATTTGTGAGTAATGTGGGTATATATAGTGTGGGTACAGAAAGTGTGTATCAGATAATATAGTCTGGCAAAACAAAATGTCTCGTGGGTATCTTGTAGGAAGGCCTTACTTGCAAGACACAACTGTCTCCATCTGTACTGATTCTTCGCATTCCAATCATGTGTAGGGCACATGCATTACTTCGCGGGATGCTAAGTCGCGAGATACCCACGAAAACCTCTTTAGTCTTCAATAGCTTGAGTCTTCACACACACTCTCTCTATCACACAACCCTTACAATCAAATCCCACAATAAATACAAGGTACAAAAGATTGAATAAAATTACAATCAAATTTGGTATGGAATAAAAGCCAACTAAATACATAGTTGTAAATCACAACTTTACGATCTCCCCCTTTGGTTATTTCGTGACAAAACACCTATAATAGAATCTAGACTTAAACATGAGTTTGAGAATAGTGACAAAACTCACTCACACAAAAAAAAAACTTCCATTAAGCTTATGACAAGTTGAATACATGGTACATATATGAGCAAGTAAAATGCGATCGAGTTAGTAAACACACTAGAGCATGTAAGCAAAAACTTGATCAAACAGGATCAATCATTGAAGAATGACTACAATGAACATTTAGCAAGTAAATGCTCATCCAGACACACAATGCAATAAAGAGCAATCCCACGAATCAATTGCATATCCAACACTCGACCAATGCAAAATACATGAAGTATATGCATCTAGAAACAAGATCCTATTAAGGCACAAGAGTGAGGTACTCAATACATATTGGCAATATCTTAAGAGTACAAAAAGATGCCACAAAGCAATAAGGTAAACATAACATACTGAATATAAATTGAAATTAAAAACAGAGTATTAAAGCTATAAATGAAAGCAGTAAAAGCATAAACATAAACCAGCAACTATAACGGCTAAAAATAAACACAAGTAAACCGCTTGTGAACTAATAACCAATGTTTCTAAGCCTAAACCTATGCTCCTCCTAACACTGTGCAAGCTCTTCCTCAGCTCCCCCTCAAAATTTTCTCCCCCTTTTTGACCGGAATGGCCAAAGGGCTAGAATCTCTCAGACTCAGAGTCTGAACTATGATCAATGAACAATTCCTCGATCTGAGAGGATAAGGCTGTGATATGTCCCTGAACATAAGTAAACTAGTCTATTGTGTGCTACACATGGGAATCCAGCATAGTGTATAACTGGTCCACTCTATCTAGGATGCGATCTAGTCTATCTGATGCTCGTGCTGGTGTAGAAGATGATGGCTGAGCTAAAGGCTAATATGATGGCTCTGGAGCAGTAGTAAATCACTTTATCTCTTCCTCTGTATCACCTCCCTCGTCCTTAACACATGCCTGAGGTATGGTATGCACACTTGTCTTGGAGCCTTTGATGTGGGGCTGTGCTCCTGGTTAGTGTATGTGCCCCAATGGGATAATCCCTCTGAACTATCTTGAGGCCACTCGGAATTTTAAGGCACTCCTTTGCAATGAGACCCATAATGAGAAAGGGAAAGGGCATTATAGTCCTTGAATTCTACTTCATAATGCTCTTTTTCAACAAGTAGAGGATGTGTCCACAAATATCAATTTTCTTGTAGGTGAAGAGAACGTACAAAAAAATTTTCCTTAGAGCTGACAATGTAGTGAGGTTGGTGACTGGGTACAGGTTGTGAATCATCACATAGGCCAAAGTCCTCATCTCCAGTGAAAACGGTATTGTGTTCAGGGAGTTTTTCTTTGGTGACCCACCAAGTATCCTCACCATATCTGCAATGGATCCCAATCTATCGTCGTATTGAACTGAGATTGGTTGTGAGGGAGAACGAACCTCCAAAAAGTCTTGTATTATCTCCCTTGTTATCAATAATTCTTTGTGCCTTACCCAGCACTTGATACGATCCCCTTCTACAGCAGCATTAGAGAAGAACTCCTTGATTATCTCTAAATAAACAACCCCAACTGGGTTCAACAACTTGGTCCAAGTTCTTTCTTTGAACACCTCAGGTATAAAGGTGCTCTCAAGTGATTCTAGTTGCACGACCCTTTCCATGATGATCGTTTTATCCTTATAGCAGTCATTATACTTCATATCAGCTTCAGCAGACTTGAAATGATCAGAAGTAGTGCGCGTATTTTTGGAAGTTGGTTTCTTGGTAGCTACATGCTTAGTAGGAGCCATCTGTGCAAAGGAATACAAAACAGAAAAGAAACAAGTATGCACACATAAAACAGAACACAAAACATGATTAGGAACGTGTTATTGAGAGTAGAAGTAGAACTAACTCAAAACAAAGTATATAAACTCAAACAGCATGCTAAAGGTGTTAAACCATGAATTAAGTAACTGTGTCTGTGTGTGCCAAGGCAGTGCATGCGCTAGTGCAGTGTGTGCATCATGAGATGCATGAGGTGTGCCTAGAGGGCCCTAGTGTGTGCCTAGTGTGTGCAACATAGGCAAAGTGTGTGAAAGACATAATCAGTGACCAAAACAAGTTAGACAAGGTCAAACAAGTGTAAACCCAGAAATTAGAGTTCACTTGAATCCAATTTAGCACAAAAATGTCACTAGGACATTCTGTCAAGCATTTGACATGCCACAATGCACAACAGTTATGAATAATGCATGATCACAGTGAAAAATGCCTCAATACAAGCTCAAACTGCCACAAGGGGCCAACACAGATACATAAACATCAAATGGGACTCAGCCAAATCAAAGATTTTGAAAAATTTTCACAAAAACTAAGAACTCCAACCCATTTTCGAAAAATCCCCAATTTTTGAACTCTAACTTAAAATCTGCATAAACTAAGAAAAACATGAAGAAAATGTTTAGGAAAACATACCTCGAAGTAAGTTTGCAGAGATTTTAGCTTGAAAATGATGGGGTTTGAGTGAAAAATGAGATTTGGGTTAAATGGGGTTCGAGAGACTATGCGAGGGAAGTGAAGTGATTTTGAAAATATGTCACATCTGCTACATAAAAACTAAAAACACGCATTTTGCGTGAGTTAGAAAGTAGTGAAACAGTTGTGAGAAAGTAGTAAAATGGGCCACTGAAGCTCAAAAGCTTTCGCGATAAGCTTTTAGTCGCGAACCCATAGCGAGACAGTCGCAATAGCTTCTATATGAACTTGAAAATTTTCAGTTTTTGCCTAAAAACATTTCGCGAGAAGAGTTTAGTCACGAAATACTTGCGAGGCAGTAGCGAGACTTTTTGTATGAAAATGTGATTATTTAATTTCCTTAAGCACATTTCGTGGGAAGCTCTTAGTCGCGAGCTTCTCGTGAAAAGACCTCTGAACCAGTTTTTGAAGAAAAACACAAAAATACATTTTGAACAAAAACTAAAAGCACAAAAGTATAAAATTACTTTCAAAAACATAAAAAACACTCAAAAATCTTTTTTGGGTTTAATCAGCAAGTATTTGAGCATACACATCACATTTGAACATGTACAATCACATAAATGAGATAAGCATTATCTGAGCAAAGTCTTGTGTGTAGTGTGTGAGTATCAAATGAAAAATAGTCCATAGGCCAGAGTGAAGCTTCAATGATCAATTCAATCAAGTCATACACAACTGGTATGAAATCAAGTGGTCAATCTCAATTATAGAAACGAACATATATGACCTCCCACAAGAGAAATATTACAAAACTTAGAAACTTTTCATTTGGCTTTTGCATAAATCATAATAGTTGATCCTTTTAGGATAATACATCTCTTTTTGAGATCGGTGCTTGAAATTTTTGATGTTTCAACATGTAGAGTTAGCCTTTGGCTTTTTGAGCACCATACATTTCAATACATAATTCTCTTTCCCTTTTTTCTAGTCAAATACTAGTATGTGCGATAGGCTTTTGTAGCTCATTATCTCTTTTCATTTGGAGATTTACATTTGGGGAGCTCTATAGCAAAAACATAAAAATAAAGTGGGAAGAGATATAGGCACAAGTCTATGCAAGTATCGAGACCATCAAGACTATTGACCAATCATTCATGACAAGCTTGAAGATTTATTTACAACAATCACACATAGATTTCAAGATTTCTCCAACATAGATAAATGTGCACATAACAAGCTAGGCTCGTACATGCATTACGCCATAAGTACGAAGGTACTAGGCCAAACTCACATGTGATACACACAAAACAAGTGATCAAACTTTTTGAAGATTTTTCAATTTTTATGGTTTTTGAATTTTTTGGACACATTCAAAAACAGAACAAGAAAAGTAAAATCAATAACAACGAGTAAGAGCAAAACTTGTAAAAGAAACATGCTAAAAATAGAAATAAATGCATGGTATGATGCATGGACATAGGAGATAATCACGCATGAGTACCCTTTTTACCCACATGTCACATGCGTTTGGGGTGATATCCCTATAGGATTGGGTACGTGAATTGTGTCCTTCAAACCTACTGTTGAAGTTTGCCAAACATGTGGTGAATGCCTTAATTATCTTCATTACGTCCATCACACCAGAATCTCCATTTTGACTTCTTGGTTGCCCAACAGCCCAATTCCTCTTGTCATCTCTTGGTCCTCTTGACCTTTGATCCCTAGCATTATTCAATGCTCTCAACTTATGACAATTAGGTTTGGTGTGTCCTTGAAGTCCACAATGATGGCATACATGGTTCGTTCTTGAACCTCTTTGTGATTTTGAAGGTGATCTCCCTTTGGCTTCAGACTTGAACGTTGATTGGTTGCAAGGCTTGTTCAACATCCTTTGGTCAGCAACATTCTTCTTTTTCCCAACCTTTGCCTTCTCCATAGTAGGGGTAAGTACAACTGGCTCTTTGGCCTTCACAAACTTCACTTCTTTGGAGATATTCACAGTTGAACTACTTTCTCCGATGTATCCCAATCCAGTTTTGTCGGAGAAATGTTTTTAATGAGAAAGGACTTCATCGAGCTTCTTGGAGGAGACTTGCTCTACTTTAGCATTGGCTTGAACCACTTCAAGCTCAAGAAATTTTATCTTTGAGTAGGCTTTGATCAGTTCTCCATTCAACGTCTCTATTTCACATTTGGCCTCCTTATAACGCACTAGAAGACTTCTATAGTCCTCTTCTGCTTTCTTCATCTTCTTCACAGCCGCCTTGGCCACCTTTGCATTCTCTCCTAACTTCTCAAGGAGAGAGTTGTAATTCTCTCGAAGACTGGCTGTATCTTCATCTACTTCAGCATCCGATTCTTCTACAATTCCCATGGATTCCTCATCACTATGCTCCCCAAGTTCTTGCACAAGCAAATTCAAGTCCTCTGAAGATTCAACATGAGCAATAGTCATAAATGCTGAGAAATTCCCTTCTTCATCACAACTATCCTCCAAATCTGAATTAGAAGAATTCGAATCACTGAGAGTTGTGGCATATGCTTTGACCTTCATTCTCAAATAATTAGGACATTCTCTCTTGACATGTCCATGTCCATTGCACTCGAAGCAAGTGATTCCTTAAGTAGTGTAAGGTTGAATTTAATCAACCATGTGTTGGCTTTATTCTGTGACAAATTTGCTTGTAATACAACACCTAGAAACCCTATATTTAGGTGGGAATCATGTAAGGGTAGTATGTGAGAGAGTGTGAAAAAATGCTCAAGACTGTGCAGTGAAGTAGGGACTCGTGGCTGGATCTCGCGGGAGGCTCGCGGCTTGTGAGCCGCCAAAAGTTGCACATGCGCAGAGCATGCAGGGGAGCTAAACAGTCATGCCAGCTGGAGCACTACAGGACAAAAATCTAGACTGGCCATTCAGTTAGCTCGCGACTTGAACTCGCGACTCAGTCAAGTCACGAGGTCAAGTCGCTAGCCAACCCTGTTTTGGAAAAAATTGACTCTTTGCATTCCATTCTCACACCAGTATAAATACCCCCCATTCCCACAAAATATGTGTGGCTATTCAGAAAGAAAAACCCTAAGAGAGGTTTCTTCAAAACACCCACCCAATTAGAGAGAGCTACTCATTCTTAGAGAGAAATCTTTGTAGTCTCTTCTCATTCCCTCTCTCATTGTCATACCTATTGAGAGGAGATTTCTATCCAAACACTACCCACACCTATTTAGAATGTTGAGTATTTTTAGAGCTTTGGGAAGCACTGGAAGATGCCAAGGATGGCGGATGCTATGGATTATAGCGGAATCCGGTAAGCTAGAAAAGAAAAAGGTTCGACGCAACCTCGTTGGAGCAAGAAGCTTGGAGGGCTTAGGTACATCGGGTAGATTAGGCTTGGAGGGTCTATTGCTGTCCATGTATTCCAACTACATTTTCTAGTGGATTATTGACCGCTTGGAGGGTGGCGGAGATTTTACGCCGAGGGCTTTGGTTTCCTGTTCGATAACACATCGCGTGTTGTCTTCGTGTTTGCATCTTCCTTCCCTTTATCTTTGCCTTTTATTATCTGCTGTGGGTTGTGATTTTAATTTGGCTTAGATAGTTTTTCCAATTCTATATTATAGCTTATGTTCATTTTCCGCACACTAGTTGTTTGACATAAAGCTTGAATTGGTTAATTTATAAATTGGGGGTCTAAACGTTTAAGGGTGTTTATACACATATTTGAACTTTCAAGTAGATTGAGGCTCATTCTCATCTTTCTTCCTGAATTCCTTCTTATCACCCTTGTAACCCTTTGTTGAAAGGCTTCCCACTGTTTTTCATCTTCAGAAATATTCAGAAGTTCTTTGCAAGGAATGATACTTCCTTCTCCACATCATCCTCTTCGAAGGAGTTGTCCATTCTCTTAGTGATGGTTTTAAGAGTAAGTGATTTGCTCAATTTATGAGAAGGCAGTCCCAACTCATATGTTTGGAGGGATCCAATTAGCTCTTGGATTTTGATCTCATCCAAGTCTTTACTCTCTTCTATAGCTATGACTTTTGCTCAGAAACTCTCCGATAAAGACCTCAAAATCTTTCTCACCACCTTAGAATCTTCAATCTTCTCTCCAAGATTGAGTTTGGCAATTACAATTTCATTGAGCTGTCCATAGAAAGAATCGAAATCCTTATCATCTCCCATCTTAAGTTCTTCAAATATGGTGGTAAGCATTTGAAACTTCGTGTCCTTGACTTTCTTGGTACCTTCATAGGTTGTTTCAAGGATTGTCCAAGCTTCCTTAGCTGTCTTCACATACGATATCCTGTGAAACTCATCAAGGGACACACCACAAAATATAGCATTAATGGCCTCACTATTCGCATTAGTTAATGCAAGAGTTGCCTTGTCCCATTTGGACTTGGTAGTTATGGGTTTAACATACCCATTCTCAACGGAATCCCATATGGACTCATCTATAGCACACAAGAAAGCCCTCATTCGGACCTTCCAAAAAGCATAGTTGCCTCCATCAAAGAATGGTGGGGCATTAAGAGATTGTGATCGGTCCATCACAAAGGGTCAAGGAACACACTCAGGTATTTAAACCACAGTGAGTGCACCCACTCTGATACCAATTGAAAGTTAGAAAATGTGTTAAAAAAACACAAGAGCTGTTTAGACCTCTAAATAAAATATACAACTCGATAGATTTTACACTAACTTAATTCTAAGTGCGGAAAAGTGTAAATGCGAGTAGATAAACAAACAAGCTACTCTAACACATATTCATATAATCACAGTAGTAAAACGAAATGTAAAAGAGTAGGAAAGAAGAATGCAAACACAAATAACACGTTGATGTGTTATCGAAGAGGAAACCGAAGAACTCGGTGAAAAACCTCTTCGCCACCCTCCAAGCGGTAATCGATCCACTAGACAATCAGTTGGGATACATGGGTTAACAAGAAACCCTCCAAGCCTAATCTACCTGTTGTACCTAAGTCCTCCAAGCCCATACTCCAACAAGGCTCCATGTTGCATCTGCCATCCTTGGCTTCTTCCAATACTTCCCAGCAGCACCAAATGATCACATGACACTCTAAAAGGGTGTGATAAGTGTTTGGGCTATCAACCTCTCAATGGTATGGAAATGGAAAGGTAGGATTTGAGGAAAATCCACAAGCTATTGTGTAGAGGATTGTGAGTATAACAATCTCTGACTTTCAAGGTGTTTGGTTAGGGTTTTCTCTCAGAAGAACTCCTTAACATTTATGGGTAATGTGGGTATATATAGTGTGGGTACAGAAAGTGTGTATCAGATAGTACAATCTGGCAAAACAGAATGTCTCGCGGGTGTCTCGCGGGAAGGCCTTACCCGCGAGACATAACTATCTCCATCTGTACTGACTCTTTGCATTCCAGTCATGTGCAGGGCACATGCATTACTTCGTGGGATGCGAAGTCGCGAGATACCCGCAAAAAGCTTTTCAGTCTTCAATAGCTTGAGTCTTCACACACTCTCTCTCTATCACACAACCCTTACAATCAAATCCCAAAATAAATACAGGGTATAGAAGATTGAATAAAATTACAATAAAATTTGGCACTGAATAAAAGCCAACTAAATACATAGTTGTAAATCACAACTTTACAGAGCGGAGATTTGAACTCTGAACGTCTTCATTTGAAACACTAAGAAGTGTCAATTGAGGTATAAGACTCTTGACAAAAAATATGTATATATTAATTTTTTTTTTCTATTTTTAGAATTTGCCAAAATCTTAGTTAGGTTAAGTGAGGTGAGGGATCTAACCAAGAAGCACAGCTCAACACACATATGGAGACCAATGGCAATAACTTTAAAATCCATTAATGGTGATAGAGCTAGATTTCTATTAATCCATAATTTTGGTTTTTTGGAAAATACTAAAAATAGAAGAAAAAAGAAATTGGGATTGCAAAATAGAAATAAAGGTGGTTTAGGAATAATAGTTCAAATTACTATCAGTAACATTACAAACCATATTGGTGAGGCAAATTCTCAAGACTAAAGAGCTTAAATTCAGCAGAATTTTAATCCTCAGCAACAGTAGAAGACTAGAGCAGATTTGCAAGTGGGCTAGAAAACCATCATGACAGGAACAGACTCTTATTTCAGACCTTAATCAACACTACAGCAATAGGGAATGGTCACACACATCCTCTTTGTGCCTAAAAATTGTGATTTCACATGAATTAGATCTAGCTATTGTAGCTACTACCTTCCCTGTATATGACCGTAGGATAAATCCAAACTCTATATATGCCAGCTGGCTTATTTAGTACTACTTGTCTTTTTTAATTTATGTATGTTATCTGGTAATAAAAAAATAAAAAAATAAAAAACAACAAAAACCATATTGCGTATTTTATTGCAGGTATTGGAATGTGTGTGTGGCTTTGGGAATGCGAAAAGTATAGGTGAAAGTAATGGTTAAAAAATCTGCTCTGGAGAAAGCAACGTTTGGATGGTACTGGTCAGATAGTATAAATATAAAAATAATAAAAGAAAGAAAGTAAGAGCACTCAAAGCAATGAGTCATTTGGCTTAATATTGCTAAATTTGGAGTTTATTTGCGTTATAGGTACTATTTCAACTTATTTAGGGAAATGAGGAAAGAGAGTGAATTTCAATAATGGTGTTGCCAAAATTCAACAAAAGTATGAGAGAGAAAGAGAAAAAGTGGGAAAGAGAAAATTTTGAATTTCGATAATGTGATTACCGAAATTCCTACTGCTCGAACTAGCTGCCCGAGTGTGTGCTGTGTGCTCTACTGTGAAGTGCTAAAAAAAGAAACCAATTGTGGCAATGCCATTGTTGAAATAGGGGAAGAAAAAAAAAATTGTGGCAATTGTGGCAATGCCATTGCCGAAAATGGGAGGGGAAAAAAATAGTGGTTGCTGAAATCTAGGGAGGAATTAAAAAAAAAATGTTATGTCCACAATATTTTTACAATATTTTCACAACAAATCACAGGTGATTAGTTATTATTAGTTCAAATTTGAATTTAACACTGAGATTACCTTTTTAATCCAACAATAATAACTTGCCAGTTAAAATTTGTTGTAAAAATATTGTAAAAATTGTGTGCACATATCATTTCTTAAAAAAAAAAAAAAAGTGGAATGGAATTGTGGCAATGACATTGCCGAAATTGGAGGAAAAAAAAATTCAATTGGTTTGTGACAATGCCATTGCTGAAATAGGGGGTTAAAAAAAAATTTTTGTGGCAATTGTGGTAATGCCATTGCCGAAAATGGGAGTGAAAAAAAGTAGTGGTTGCCGAAATCTATGGAGGAATTAAAAAAAAGTGCTACATTCACAATATTTTTACAACATTTTCACAACAAATCACATGTGATTAGTTATTATTAGTTCAAATTTGAATTTAACACTGAGATTACTTTTTTAATCCAACAATAACAACCTGCCACTTAAAATTTGTTGTAAAAATATTATAAAAATTGTGTTCACATATCATTTCTTAAAAAAAAAAAAAAAAAAAAAAAAAAAAAAGTGGAATGGAATTGTGGCAATGGCATTGCCAAAATAGGAGGGAATTTTTTTTTTTTTTTTTTTTAAGAAATGATATGTGAACACAATTTTTATAATATTTTTACAACAAATTTTAAGTGGCAGATTGTTATTGTTGGATTAAAAAAGTAATCACAGTGTTAAATTCAAATTTAAACTAATAATAACTAATCACTTGTGATTTGTTGTCAAAATATTGTGGATGTAACATTTTTTTTTTTAATTCCTCCCCAGATTTCGGCAACCACTATTTTTCCCCCCCTCCCATTTTCGGCAATGGCATTGCCACAATTGCCACAATTTTTTTTTTTCTTCCTCTATTTAGGCAATGGCATTGCCACAATTGGTTTCTTTTTTGAGCACTTCACACTTCGAGCACACAGCACACACTCGGGTAGTTGGTTTGGACAACAGGAATTTCGGTAATTACATTATCGAAATTCAAAATTTTCTCTCTCCCACTTTTTCTCTTTCTCTCTCATACTTTTGTTGAATTTCGGCAACACCGTTGCCGAAATTCACTCTCTTTCCTCATTTCCCTAAATAAATTGGAATAGTGCCTATAACGCAAATAAACTCCGAATTTAGAAATATTCAGCCAAATGACTCCAAAGTAGTGGTGCTAAAAAGCTAAAAAGCTATTTTTAGCACCACAAACTACAAATATTGAGCTGCAGCAGTGGAGCAGTATCTAAAAATTTTAACTGTTGAGTTACAGTGCACATCCATCTATAGATGTTCACTGTAGCTCAAAGCTAAACCCAAATAATATTTTTTATTCTCCTTTTACATTAAAATATTGTTTTAATTCACCCAACACGTTTTACTCTTGTCTTTCTTCATTGAGCTTCAGACACCTCTCTCTTCTCATTCTCCCTCATTGAGCTTCTCTAACTTCTCTCTTTCGTGCCTTTCTGAGTAACTCACGTCGTGCCACTGAATGGATTGTGGCATTGGGTAGATCACCGTGCCGCTGAGTAGATCGCTATCATGCCTCCCCTCTTTAGGTGGATCATGGTCGTGGGTTGCTAGATTTTGTGGTGGGTTCGAGTGTGGATAAGTTTGCAGTTGGCTTGTGTTGGCTTTTGTGGTGGGTTCGGGTGTGCCGATTGGTGAAAAACATGGGTTTTGTGGTGGTGGATCGTGGCTGGTGGCAAATCGATGGTGGGTTTTGCCATAGATTGGTTGTGAGTTGGTGGCTGGGTTGGCTTGAGTGGTGGTGATGGTGGTGGTGACGTGAGGGGCTGTGGGTTGAAGAGAGGGAAGAGAGGGAGAAGATAGAGATAAAGATGAATAGTGAGAAAAAAAAATAATAAATAGGTGTTTGTGGATATATATTATTTTATTATGATATTTACATTATTTTATTATATTGAAAGCTAAAATAGATTCACTGCTGCAGTATGTGTATAGGTAAAATAGATAAAGTAACTTTTTGTGGTGTTAAATAGCTAAAATTATTGCTTCACTGCTGTGGATGCTCTAACTTGTGGGAATAAGGGAATGGGCTAAGTGGATGGCCTTAGTATTTCATTTTTTTTTAATAAAATATTAGCGGAGCTTTTAAAGTTTATAAGGCCCGTTTATAATACCCATTGAAATACATGTTTTCATTTTTTTAACAACATTACACGTATTTTTACACACTTTTTCACCTACACGTATTTCTATACATATTTTTAAATAACAATTTTCAGTTTTTAAGTGTATGTACCAAACACCCTCTAAATCATTACTTATAAAAACCTGTGAAGTTAAATAGATAATTTTTTTTAATATAAGATATGAAAATTCATATGATAATTATTTAAAAATTTTAATTATATTAATTATGATGTTACCAGTTGAACCATTGGTTTGATTTCGATTGGTCAAAGAATTGGAAATCGGTCTCTTTTTGGTTTTTTGACCAAATTGGTTCTTAAAACCATTACACCCGATGAAATACTAGCCCACTTTAAGTTAGCCTATCAGGTATGTGTTCAAAAATTTAAGATAGTGTGTTGTACATTAAGAGTAATGATATGGACACATAAAATGCACAACTTTATGTCACAACTCGTCACATGGTGAGTTGTGAGTAGTAAAATTGTGTCCCTACATAGCCCACCATCACACATCTATTAATTATAATGAATTGTTATACAAAATTATACATTTTTATGTATCCTAATATTATCACCACACACCCTTAGTGCGACGGTCACTTCACAAATATAAGTACTTGTAGGGTATGGGAGATAAGGACCGATGTTCAAGTCTCTAGAAGGGAGCTTCACACATATATATACTTAGATTAAACTAAAGTAAAAATTCTATCTTGTATCAAAAATAAAAAATATTGTATCCTAACATTACTTTGTCCATTAAACCTATTTAATGGATGGAGGGCCTAAGTAAGTTTAAAGAAAGGAACAGTCAACAATTGTTGTAGTATTGCCTTGTTGGCGTTAGAGTAACCACATCAGCTCGTGGAAAAGATTCCGTATACTTTACACAAAAAAACCTACTTTTTCTATTTTACACCATCACTTTTACAAAACATCCACATCAGTTTATCTATTTTACAAGACTTTTCAATAAAATATTCATTATTCATCAATTTTTTATTATCTTCCCTAATGGTTATACTTTTTTAAATTAAACTTATATTTAATTTATTATCTCCACCAGTCATAATTTTGAAATTCAAACGGTAAATTCAAACCTAACTTTAAACCCAATGGTAAATTCAAACATAAATGTCATATTTTTTTAACTTTAAATTCAAATAACATTTACAACCAATAAAATCAGCAAGTACAACCACCTTCAACAGAGACATTGCTTCACCCAAAACAGAATGACAAGAACAGAATCACAAATTAAATTGAATAATCAAGTGCTATCGGTCATGCACAATACAAAATTTACAACACTGCATCTATTTCCTTGCACAAGTGAAGACTACAAAAATATATCTAACACGATTAGAGATTGAATAATCATGTTTCTTGCACAAGTAAATACTACAAAAGAGATGTCTAACATCAAT
This sequence comes from Quercus robur, assembly GCF_932294415.1. Lineage (NCBI taxonomy): Eukaryota > Viridiplantae > Streptophyta > Magnoliopsida > Fagales > Fagaceae > Quercus > Quercus robur. Next base: position 23,902,740 of record NC_065544.1, on the reverse strand, counting down.
TCATCTATGTCAACTATGTGCTAGTATCTTTGCACTATACAAAAAATTACTTGATTAGATATTGTCAATAATAATATTCCATTATGATGTATATTTAGACCTTAACCTCTCCAAGATTTCCAAACGACGTAGACGAATATATTCTTTTTGCTCAGGATTCATGGTTTTTGTATCTTTCATCATAAGTTCATCTTCCATTTTCCTCTTTTCTACTTCATTCTTCTTTTCCTTGATACGAATCAACTTTCTTCGTTCTTCGGATGCAATGCACATTGCCTCTCTTCGTACTTCTAATGCAATGCGCATACTTTCCTTTTTCTCCTCATGCATTCTTCTCTTTTCTTCCTTGATTTCGTCCAATTGGGAGGAAAGTGTTGGGACCACGTTATCACAATTCTTTCTTTTCTTTAATTTCTCTTTTTCAGCCTTCTTGCCTATGGGTCTCTCCAAGGTTTCGCCGGAGTTCATCTCATCATTATCTTCATCTACATTTATTGAGCTTGCAAAGGTATGACAAGATTGTGTGGCTGGTCGTATGGCTGGTTGTCTTGTGCGGGCCTTCAAACTATCTCTTAGAATCAACCACTTAGCTTCATTCCTCAAAATTCTCCAACAATGTTCCAATTGAAATGCATTTTTGCAATTAATTTGATACATAGTTTTTGCATCTTCAATCTACAAAAGTAAAAAATTGAAAATAATGAGAATCATAAAACTAAAAGTGTTTTGATGTACAATACATATTAGATGTTGAGTTGAAATACCTTGTCATGCTCAGTTTTACCACTTTCATTCTGGTTCTCAATTTGGGCCAAGCATCCACAAAACTTGTTGGTCTCCCTTTGAATTGTTGACCACCGATTATTTAAAGAATCCTTGGTGCGGTTAAATTTCTTGTCATTGTGGAAGGTAGACCAAATTCTCTCACAAAATGTTGTGTGTTTTTGGTCCGTCGATGTCACGGCATCTAAGCTAACATTGAGTCACGCCGACACTAGCTTAATGTCTTCATCTATGGTGAAGGTGATTCCCCGTTGACCTCTCTTAGTAGTTGATTTTTTTGCAATGGGGGGTATAGATTGTCCCATTTCAACTTGGGGTGGAGATTGATGGACATTGATGTTTGAATGCAGAGTGGACATCAAATTACTACTGTCAAAAGACTCAAAACCTTGTTCATTGTCTTGTAAAATGTCAAGGAAGAAGGGATTTTGATTTTGTGAGTCTATCACCTAACAAACACCAAAGTAATTTAGAAGCAGCACTAACAAGCAAAAAAATTGAAAACAAAAAAGAAAAGGCATTGTTTAACATAGATTTAAGAGTATAACTCGCTGAAAACACAAAGAACACCAACCGTCCCCATTGACACATGATCCATCCATGTCTAAAACACTAACATTATCAACAAAACTCTCAACTCTCAAGTAAAACTCATATGCATTTGTACTTATATTAACACAGAATCAAGGAAACTCATAGCCAATACAACAACCAAAATTCATTTAACTGCACAGAGTTAATCAAATTCCACAATCACAACTAAGCACCCTTATGGTCTAATTCATTGACCAATTCATGTACACACACAAGAAAATCAAACCTCAAAGCAACAGAATTGAGAGCATGGAATTCAACCATAGAAATAATAAGTATTCAACCTCAAACCTCAAACCTCAAACACAAGATAAAACCTCAAACCTCAAACACAGGATAAAACCCACATGGAATTCAACCTTAGAAATAATAAGTATTCAACAGAATTCAAAAATAAACCAAAATTTAAAATGATTTCCCACAAATTATTCTCAAATGAAGAACTAAAAAAAGACTGATTTTATCAAATTTAGCTTGCAAAAGAGAGACAGAAAGACAAGCAGTTAGCTATACTGTTTGCAACCTATAAGATTAGTCCTAGAATAAATAAAAAAAAATTTAAAGATTAGTCCTAGATTAAAATTGCTCCACAGGCAGAGACATACTAGGCAATTCTTTCATGGCCAACAAACAATATTTGTTTCTCAAGTATATCCCAAAGAAATTGTAAAACGAATATCAAGATTATCTTCCACTAAATGTTCAAATAAAACAGTTTTTTTCACCAGTTGAACATCCAAATACATAAATAGCAAAACTCTAGACAGAACTGAGAGCATCTTTTACCTCTGAGTAGTGGGTGTCTAAGTCCACAGCTGCCCGTTGCTCAGGAGATTTGGCCCGTAAGAAATGGATTGTAACGGATAAAGTTTTTAGATCAAGCTGCAAGAAACAAAATAATTTGAGCATCTTTTTGAGGAATAAGTTACTTGCAAAATTAAGTAACCGAACATAATAAATTTATATCGTTGAGAATTTTACAATAATTTATCGCTACAATAATTTATATAGTTTTCTTATTAAAACATAAGAAAACTATGAACATCAAACAGAGTAAGGGGGATAATGTCCCCAGGTAAGTATTCAACCCAAAACTGAAGTTCTAGCCCAACCCGAGAGTCCACCAAATCAGCACAGGGAAAACAGTCTGAAAGCTAAGTATATAACTAAGTAGTTTATAACTAGAATTGCTAAAATAACTTCGGGTGTGCTCCTGTTCAGTGTTTGGCTTTTATAAGAAAGTAGCTGGAACTAGAAGACGTGCTTCTGCTCTACGTTGCAACAATTTTTACAACTTTTAATCTCATAATTTAAGCTGAAAAGTGACGGAAAAAAATAATAGATAGGTCATAGATTGAAACTTTTTTGACCTATCAAGAACAAAGTTTATAAATTAAAACTCGTTCTCGCATTAGTGGGGTATAGGCATGGAAATATGGAATCGGGTGAATACGATGACTATCTATTCAAATACAATCAGGTGATGACACGCAAAACACAAAAAGCTATCTTTTTATGCATTTCTTGATTTATATTTGTGGCAAGAGTTTCTCTTGTTGGTGTGGCAAGAGTTTCTCTTTTTTTTCTTTTTTTCTTTTTTATGTAGAACTATCCCATGGAGGTACTAAAACAGCACACCAGCTCTCAAAAATAACTTCGGGTGTGCTCCGAAGAATCCCTAAAAAAAAACCCCAAACCAGAAAAAATTTGAAACAAGAAACCCCCAAAAAAAATTAGTTTAGAGAAACTCCCAAGAATCTTGATTGAAACCAAAAAACTCTAAAATCTCAATGAGAAAAACCCATACCTTTTTTAGAGAATTCAGCCCCAACGTCTGTCAATAGAGAAGATTCTATCTGTCAATTGATCCACCCTCCTCACGGAACTGCAAAACTCCCAAACCGATCACATTTTATTTCCTGTGGTGATGAGAATGAGCAAAAGAATTCGGACTGTAATATGAGAGGAAGAACTCAAGACGAAGAGGGAAGCTGAGACCTGAGAGAGGCGTTGGTGTGCTCAGTGAGAGGAGAGAGAAAAAAAAGAGCGAAAATGAGGTTTTTATTATACTGTACAGATAATATTATTTTAAGGGATAAACGGGCTACAGTGCCCGTGTAAATTTACACGGGTACTGTAGCTCGTTGAAAATTATAGATGGGTTTACATGATTTTAAATGGACTGATGTAGTGTGTTTTTTGCTTCAAAATGTGTAAAAATGATCAAAATGTGTAGTTTACACATTTATATACAATTATCCAAGAGCTAATGTGAATGCTCTTAGTCAAGAAAAGACAACACAAATGGTTGGGTTCATCAAGGATAAACAACACAAAGGGTTGTGGTTTGTCAAGGAAAGACAACACAAACTGACAAAAGTCAGAAGAGTGAAGGGAAAAGAGATAGCAGACATAGTGGACTTCCAATTTTGATTATCAATATCATTTATTATTTTCCACTTTTTTTTTAACCTTTATTATATACTAAATGTAATCTTAAATAATAAAAACCAATTAGTAACAATTTGATATTTAAAATTTATTATATAAATATTATGAACATGTAATTTTTCTTTAAAAATGTGAAAACTTCGCATTATTTGGAGACATATATGTGAAATAACGTGCAAATAGGTGTGGAAGAATGTTGCCAAAGCAACGAGACCTATGACCGGGACCTTTTTTTTTTAGTTGGAGAATAATTAGTTGGCATGCATTAGTGGGGTGGGTGAGCCCTGTAACTAATACCTAGAGGCTAGAGTTGATGGTCGGACGTAGGGATTCTTTTAACTAAAAATAAAATAAGTGTTTAAAAAAATAAAGGATAATTTCTCTCCCATTTCTTGAGGTTTAAAAAAATGATACTCAAATCTAAATTATATATATATATATATATATTAAAAAAAAAAAAACACTCACTATTAAAGTTTGAAGAAATTTAACGCTCTCCCCTTTTTGTTTATATTAGTAATGAAATGTTTTAAATTTCTATAAGAATTTTTTTTGACCATTGTTAGTAAACAAATAACTGATAAATTTAGAACAAAAATACAAATTTTTTTAAACACTAAAACAATTAGAAAGGAAATTGTCTCCATAACCCATTGAAAAAAGAAAAAAGAAAAATTCACACATAATATTTTAAAATGCACTTTAATAAAAAAATTTAAAACAATGTGTAGGGGCGAGGGCCCAAAATAGTATATTGGATCTTGGGCCTTATTTGAGGACATTGATAGATCTGAGGAGGAGCAAATAGTTGTTAAATGTTTCCAATTAAAGTTTCAAAGGTGGGGAACAAGTAAAAGGTTGTCCGAGGAGGAACTCCTCCTCGGATAGGATGAATATAGTTCACAATATGTACTCCATCAGTTAGCGTAATCCTCCAAGAAACTCCAATGATAGAGACATGCCTCATGAACATACGAGAATGAAGGAAATCTAAAAATATCTAAGGGAAAACTGCCACCACTGCATTAAATGCACTGCAGCTATTTTTCTGGCCGCATTTATGTGGAGAAGACCTCTAAATAGTACTACCTTAGCTACCACAACTCACAGAAAACCAGAGAGGGTGTCTGATGGGACAGGTACTCAAATAAGGGCTTGGATGATCAACAGGTGTATGGTGAAGATGGTCCAAAGGAGGATATATAAGGTGAAAGACTCTTCATGGAGAAAAGATTGGAAAAATAGAGAGAGAACACTGTAGTAATCTAAATTGTCTATGTATTTAACTGTGATCAATATATACAATCGTGATCTCCTCGGATTGAAAGTCCATTGACATCAAAAACTTCTTATTTGTGTTTGATTGTCATTTAATTCAATACTAGCCGTTGTTCAACTCATTATGACCTAATTCTTTGACCTACTCTTTATAAATTTATTGCATTGGACTCATTGGGCCGAGATCCCATACATTTTGGGCTTGGGCCACAAATCGGGACCCTACACAATGAATTTTAACTATGAAATAAGATAATTTTAGAAACTTGCTCTTAAGAAAATGACAAGTTAGTACACAACATTTCTAATATTAATTTAATAAAGTTTGGTCAATTAGATGTCAAGAGGGGAAAATTGTCTTTTTCCCTTTAAGTTTGAGGTAGAGTGTTATTTTTTAGAATCTCAAGAGAGGGGAGTGTAATTCCCCAAAAATAATTTATAAGATATGTAAAGGGGATAATGTAGACCGATGGTTAATATGGTATATAATGGTCAAAATATTGGTTTTATACTGAATATTAAGATCAATTACTATTAAGCCAATTAATATGTGGACTATTTTATCTTCCCTAAAAGTTAGTTAGGAATAGTAGGAGGAACATTGATTAGAGCTGCAATTTCTATGTTTCATAAATTACTATCATTTGGTTTTCTCTCTAGCAATTAACAAAAGCTCTCTCCATTTTTCTCTATTTTTTTTTTTAATAACTGTACTCCAAATAACCACAAAATTGTATCAGAGGTTTTAGGATATTATAAAACAACCCCTTGGTTTGTTCTATTTATATGTTTGTTAACATCATGAAGCTTTTTTAGTCATTGTGTAATTATTTTGCTATAGGTTGTTGACTATTTACTGTTACTATAACTTTCCCACTAAATTTCAGTTTCTCTATGAATAAAAATAAAAACAAAAATGCAAATAAACAATCCAACACTCATAAAAATTTTCAATTAATAATGATCAATTTGTCATGTATATTATAATTTTTTACTAAATTTCTAGTTGTAGTTTCTACATTTTGGATAGACTTGTATTCGCTTTCTAATGATTTTTCCATAAGCTGATTAATTACTATGACCGTAATGCTGCAAATTTTTATTATATAATTTTGGGTAAAGATTTGCTGCAAACTAAGTTGCAGCAATAGTTTGCAGCAACTCCTGCAAAAATGTACACATATCAATGCCTTAGATAGACACATGTCCAAACTTATATTTAAATGAAAACTTTGTGTCAAGATTGATTTTTTCACTAAATGGCCACTTGAGTCTTTGACATGTGTGCATTTTGTAGGAGTTGGGGCTAATTAGTTTGCAAAAAAACCTTGCCTATAATTTTTACAAAGTAATGTGACAATAATGAATTCAATTACTTGTTTAATTGAAGAATTTTTTTTTTGGTAATAAATAATGCATAAACAATGCAATAAAATCAATAAAATTTGCAATTCATAATATTACTCTTTCTATTAAATGTTTAACTTTATAACCAATTTATGAGGAATCTATGACCCAACTAATGAAATGTGAAATGTCGCGGAGAAAAAATAACTAATGAAAAGACAACAACATATATAGTTAATTAAATAGGTAAAATAACGTGCTGGCGTGCCTAAGTAGGGAATAGACTCTGAAAGGGGAAAACTTTAAATATCATGTTAATTAATCTATTAGTAAAATAATAAAATTAATTATCGATTTCAATTCAAACCTTTCTAAAACAAAATCAATTCAAACGAAATGTTTGTTTTGGGAACAAAGTTTAGATTCTTTAGAATCAGTTGTATTTTTGAGTTAATTAATCATATGCATTTATCAAGCAATAGCAAATGAAGAAGACATTTGATTTAAAAATAAAAACACGAAAGAAGGGAAACATTTAGGGTATTTGACCTTTGAAGTTTGAACTTGCTTTGATGACTTTTTTTGGTTAGAAATTGGAATACACTAATACTTTCTTCTTGAATAATTCTTATTCCAAATAAGCCAAAACTTGTTTCTATAATTTTTTTGGGAGATTTTGTGGAAAATAAGTTACCGATAGACATAAAAGAAGGACAAATTGCCTTATGCCCTTTTCACCCAAATTATATAGCCTTATGCCCCCCTTCTCAAACTAATTAGGGAAATGCTTCTCTTTTGAAACTCGAATTTCTCAAAATCGAGTTAAGCCCTATAGTGACGTTTTTAAGGACCTATAGTGACGTTTTTAAAGACCTATAGTGACGTTTTGTAACTTGAGCTCAATTAAATCAAGTTACAAAACGTCACTATAGGTCCTTAAAACGTCACTATAGGTTCTTAAAAACGTCACTATAGAGCTCTAGATTATTATTATTTTTTTTTTAACTCGATTTTGAGAAAATCGAGTTACAAAAAAATCGAGTTACAAAAGAGAGGCATTTCGCTAATTAGTTTGAGAAGGGGGGTGTAAGACTATATAATTTGGGTGAAAAGGGCATAAGGCCATTTTGTCCCATAAAAGAATGTGAGAAAACTTCAGTTATTGTACATAACAATCCATGTAAGCGAAAGGATGCAACTCAAGTTGATTCAAAATGACTTTATATATATATATATATTTAACAGACATAAGTAAAACGTAATTTAATTTAAATTTATTTATTAGTGATTTTTTTTAATAAAAATTTTGTTATATATGCTAAGAAAAGAGTGAGGTTATTAGTGATTTTTTAATTATTTTTTAGTGAATATCAACAAAGCTATTAGACTATATATCTTTGATCAAATAATTTGCGGCCATATTAGTTAATTACTTGGTCTAGACCTCATATTCTGAGATTCAATATGCATGTTTTTTAATATAAAATTCTCCTTTTTTCAGAGGTACTCATCTTTGTCCTTTATAATCTTCCACACAACATAAAGACTGTTTCATATTGTATTGATGGAAATATTTTTTCCTCTTTAAATTTATTGTATATTGCAGGAAAATAAGACTTGTCAGATTATTCAGAAGATGGTGTAGAACTTATTAGGAGCTTCTGTTCATGCCCTACAACCGAATACTTTGCTGCCGGTATAGCAGAATCGATCCTTGAAAAATGTGTTCTTGATAATATCATCTTCCCCCTAGGTTTTCTATAAATTAGCATTAATTTCTTTGGTTAATAAATTTTGTTTATGGCACAAGGAAGTCTATATATGAAACATAATTAATATGAATTTTTGGGTCATTTATTATGACACTATCTATTTCTTAGTTCTCTAAAGAACAATTAAATATTTAAACTACTGTTCTCAACACTGATTTAATTTCTAGAAAGCATTTTAGCTAAAATAATTTTCATTCTTCCCTTTTCACACAACCTGGTAACTTAAATTAAGTTTACTAATTTATTTGATTTGTTCCAAAAAGGTTACTAGATCAATTACTTTATCATCACATGCACCATATTAATTAATATAAAGTGATGTGGTGTGTGGGCTGGTTACTCTACACTTACAAGCATGGTTTTCAGACCCGGACCGTTCATTGAACCATAAAAGGAAGAGGTTCAAGGTTTTTGAGGTTGAACCGAGGTCGAACCGGGGTCGAACTGTGATGACGTCATAATTAATTTAATAATTATTTTAAATATATATAAAAACATTAAATTAATTAAAAAAAAAAGAAAAATTAACTAAAATAGTCCAAAACAAATATAGATAGTATTTTTTATAACATAACTTTCATAATACAAATAAAAATTATTAAATTCTAAAAAAACATAAATAGCTATTGAGTTTCTAAATTATTTTTAAGTCATGACAAATCACACTTTAGTACCGAATAATTTTTATTTTATGAAACCCAATAAAATAGTTAAGAAACAAATTAATTTATTTGCTCATGGCCAAGCCCATTTGACTGGATCATTTTTTTTCCCAAGCCCATTTGAATAGTCACTTTTCACCATTTATTATGAATTAAAAAAAAAATCAAAAGCTAGGTTGAAGAATGAAGATGTCCATGCATTTAAAAATTGTTAAAGTTTAAACAAATAACAAAACCCAAGATATCATTTTACTGTCCAAAAAAAAAAAAAAAAAAAAAACAAAACCCAAGAAGTGCTTGACAGCAAGCAAGCATTTATGAGAGTAGTTGACACGCATAGCAAAGAAGTCTCTAGAAGCGTGAAGAAGTCTACAATATTTTTAGCAATAATTTCACAACAAAATTTATATAAAAAATTGTTATTAGTTCTAATTTGAACCCACTATTGAAATTATTTTTTTACTCACCAATATTAACTAATAACAATCTATACTTAAAATTTATTGTAAAATATTGTGAAAATATTGTAGTAACATTTAATTGTGATTTTCTATTCTTTTTATTATTATTATTCCCTTCTTTCCTTGCATCCATACGTTTCTTTTCCTTTTCTTTTCTTTCTTTTTTTTTCTCTTGTTTTTTCTCCTCCACACACGTTTCCCCATCCCCACTCCTCTCATCTTGTTTTTATTTTTCTAGACTCTTCCTTCTCCACATAGAGTGTCCTCTACTTTTATTTTTCTTTCTTCATCTCTATCTCTCTATTTCTCATTCTCTTTCTCTCATACTCTCACCCTGTCACACACACATTACCGGCGGAGAACAAAGCTAGAATTTAAAGCTTGCTTCGCCCAAGAGAAGAGTTTCTGAAGAGAGGGAGCTGCGTGATGTGCTCTGAAGAGAGAAGAAGAAGAAACATAAAGACATGTTGTGTTTCTCTGGAGATGGCAGTGGCAGACATGATGTACTTTTTTTTTTTCTTTTGAGAGGGAGTTGTGTTTTATTGTTTCTCTGAAGAGGGAGTTGTGTTTCTTTTTCTTCTTCTTTTTTTTTTTATTTTTTTTTATTTTTATTATTATTTTTTTTTTTTTAAGGTTTAGATTCAAAGGGAACCATGAGAAACGGTCTAATCATAGTTCTCAAAACCATGTGGTTGAACTGTGGTTTGAACGGTTACCTGTTTTTTTGGCATAGAACGGTTCTTGAGCATAAAAGAACCGTGATTGTGAGAGGTTCACGGTTATTCCGGTTGGACTGTATGGTCCGGTCCGAGTTTCAAAACCATGCTTACAAGTTCTTTTAGATTGGGGGGTAAGAATCGGTATTCAAGTTTCCTAGAAAAAAACTTCACATACATACACTTAGGAGTAGAATCTCGATTAATGTAAATTTCAAGTGTTCATCTTTTGAGGAAGTTTGATCTGGAAAATACTTCATGACAACGTGGGAAATGATATGCCTAAAAAGTGTTTTAGACCTATGATTACAAATTGCTTATCTTCTAATTTTTTTTTCTTTGTGAATCAGGTGCAGAAGTACATTAAATGGAATTCACTTCCAATCAAATTCGATGCTTTTCATATGGGCATGTAAAAGCTTTGGGTACACAGGGAGGTCTAAATTATCGGAAACTGTTCGAAGTTTTGTGAACATATATCAGCATCAAGTAAAAAGACTAATAAAAGTTACCTAAAATTGTTTGAAGAAAAATTACATTTGAAACCTTTATTTTTTAGTTTTTTAAATCTGAAATGAGGAGTCATATTATAACATTATTTGATTGCATGTTTCTCACCACTCAGATTCTTCTCACACACATAAAACTGATATATACTTTTACCATTGTTCATTGAGATAAAGGTCTATACATTGACACAATGTTTCTAGTAATGATATATGTTCAACCATAAAGAAGTAGAAAAGAGTAGGGAAGAGAGATGCAAACACAAGATAACTTGCCGATTTGTTATCGAAGAGGAAATTGAAAAACTCGGCGAAAAACCTCTCTGCTGGCCTCCAAGCGGTAATCAATTCACTAGACAATTAGTTGGGATACATGGGTTAGCAAGAGACTCTCCAAGCCTAATCTACCCGATGTACCTAAGCCCTCCAAGCTCCTACTCTAACAAGGCTTCTTGGAACCGTGTCTTATCTAGCTCTCCAGATCCTGCAACAAGCTCCCTGTTGCATCTGCCATCCTTGGCTTCTTCCAATGCTTCCCAGTAGCACCAAAACCTCACTTGACACTCTGAAAGGGTGTGGTAAGTGTTTGGGCTATCAACCTCTCAATGGTATGGAAATGGAGAGATAGGAGTTGAGAAAAATCCACAAGCAATTGTGTAGAGGATTGTAGGTATAACAATCTCTAGCTCTCAAGGTGTTTGGCTAGGGTTTTCTCTCAGAAGCACTCCTAAACATTTGTGGGTAATGTGGGTATAAATAGTGTAGGCATAGAAAGTGTGTATCAGAATAGACAGTCTGGCAAAACAGAATGTCTCACGGGTGTCTTACAAGAAGGCCTTACTCGCGAGATACTTGCGAGACATAGCTGTCTCCATCCTATCCTGACTCTTTGCATTCCAGCATGTGCAAGTCACATGGGTCACTTCGCGGGATGCTTGGTCGCAAGATACCCGTGAAAACTCTTCAGTTGTCAATTACTTGAGTCTTCACACTCTCTCTCTATCACACAACCCTTACAATCAAATCTCACAATAAATATAGGGTACAAAAGATTGAATAAAAATACAATCAAATTTGGCACGGAATTAAAGTCAACAAAACACATAGTTGTAAATTACAACTTTACAAATTCAAATTAAATGAAACCAAAAAGTCAAGAACAATAAAAGTATTGGCAAAGGAAATACTCTACATGGCCAAGAAGCACACTGCCTTTCCTCATGTACATAGTTTATACATTAGAAAAGAGGAAGTCAAAACTCCTATATATACATGTGTGCGTGTGCGTGTGCGTGCATGTGACTACATAATAGAGAAATATAAGAGAAAGATGTGTTACCATGCTAAAAAATATATATAATTAAAGAATAAGTTATTGAAACAATTCAAAAAATATGACTATTCAAAAGAGAAATATAAGAAAAAGAAAAAAAGTACATGAACTCATAAAACAATAAGTTTTAAATTTTAACAGGTCTAAACTTTAAAAGATGAAAAAACAATCATTGATTCTATAATTATTTAAACAATAAAATTGTAATCTTAAAAGTAAAAAAAAAAAAAAAAAGAAGAAAAAAAAGAAGAAGCAAATTACAATCATACCTATCACGCTTCATGTGGTCCTTTTTATTTTAATTTTTTTTCAACCCAATTTAATTGGCTGGCTCAATACTTTTCAAACAATTCAAATTAAATAAAAACCAAAAAGTCAAAAACAATAAAAGTATTGGCAAAGGAAATATTCTACATGGCCAAGAAGCAAACCGCCTTTCCTCTTGTGTACATAGTTTATTCATTGGAAAAGAGGAAGTCAAAACTCCTATATGTACATGTGTGTGTGTGCACGTGCATGTGACTACATAATAGAGAAATATAAGAGAAAGATGTGTTACCATCAAAAGAATAATTCAAATGTTAAAACTTTTGAAAGAATAAAAAATATTAAAGAATTATAAGATTTACTTTCTATAAATTTTTGAAACAAAACCAAATGTATATGACTATACAATAGAGAAATATAAAAGAAAAAGTGATTACCTTCAAAAGAATAATACATGGTATAGTCATTGAAATAAGCTAAACATGTTTAAATATTGCAAAAACTAACACAAATTCAAATGTTAAAACTTCCAAAATGCCAAAAAATATATATAATTAAAGAATAAGTTATTGAAAAAATTCAAAAAATATATGACTATTCAAAAAAAAAATATAAGAAAAAGAAAAAAAGTACATGAACCCATAAAACAATAAGTTTTAAATTTTAATGGGTTTAAACTTTAAATGATGAAAAACAATCATCAATTCTATAATTATTTAAACAATAAAATTGTAATCTTAAAAGAAAAAAAAAAAGCAAATTTCAATAATACCTATCATTCTTCATGCGGTCCTTTTTGTTTTAATTTTTTTTCAACCCTATTTAATTGGCCGGCTCAATATTTTCAAATAATTCAAATTAAATAAAAACCAAAAATTCAAAAACAATAAAGGTATTGGAAAAGGAAATACTCTACGTGGCCAAGAAGCACACTGCCTTTCCTCTTGTGTACATAGTTTATTCATCGGAAAAGAGGAAGACAAAACTCCTACTCCTGATTAGAACTCTATTTTGATTTTGTGCTGACTCTACCATAAAATAAACTTTTTTCAACAAAGTACATGAGAAGAAAATAACATAAGAAGAACTCATACTTCTACTTGGCTTAAAAAAAAAAAAAAAAAAATTTGGGGTTTGCTTTGCTTTTAATAGTGTTCATGATTAATCTCGCAAATTCGGAGATAAATCATCAATGTGTGAGTTTGAGTTTAAGTTGGATTGGTTAGAGAGATAGAGTTTCATTCATTGTTAATTTAAAAAACATGATAATGATGAATTTGAGTTTAAGTTGGACTTGTTAGAAAGATTGAGTTTCATTCCTTATTAAGTTTGGACTAAACAAAAATAATTTTATTTAAATATTGTGCTGACGTGGAAAATTGTGGGAGCTCTAGAGGCTTCGATTATATATATATATATATATATATATATAGTACATAGTTTATTCATCGGAAAAGAGGAAGACAAAACTCCTACTCTTGATAAGAACTCTATTTTGATTCTGTCACAAAAAAAAATATTGGGGTTTGCTTTGCTTTTAATAGTGTTCATGATTAATCTCGCAAATTTGGAGATAAATTTTTAATGTTTGAATTTGAGTTTAAGTTGGACTTGTTAGAGAGATAGAGTTTCACTCCTTGTTAAATTTGGATTAAACAAAAATAATTTTGTTTAAAAAGAATGATAATGATGAGTTTGAGTTTAAGTTGAATTTGTTAGAAAGATAGAGTTTCATTCATTATTAAGTTTGGACTAAACAAAAATAATTTTATTTAAATATCGTGCTGACATGGAAAATTGTGGGAGCTCCAGAGGTTTCAGTTATATATATACTAGTTGATGTTCTCGTGCGATGCACTGGTAAATATAATAAATTATCTTTATGACCATGCATAATACTCAATATGTGATTTAATGCTTGAGGAATTAGTTTCAATTATATTACAAATTATTAAAAATTGAGTAAATATAATTTGTTAAGATTAATATACAAAAAAATATGAACCTAATAATCATTTCTTAAATTGTTAAGTTTACCAAAACTAAAATGGCACCTTGGTAGGCTAAATAAAGAAAATGTTGTTCTTTCAAAATAGAAAGACACTTCTATAAAAAAAAATATAAATATAAATATAAAACGAAGGATACATGGCACAAATTTTGTGTTGCAGCATAGGTTCCTGCTTCATTGATTAAGCCTATCAATGCTCTTATGCCTATCAAATATTGATATGCATGTCAAAAAAAGTCATAGTTGATACTTGATAGGACTTCAAAACTTTGAATCCCAATCATTCTGTTGAGTTACAAAAACTATAAGTGTTAATGTAACTTTGACAAAACACCAAAAAGAAAGACACAAATAGGTAATTTAAGAATTTACTTTGATCAAAACTCAGTAAAAAACAACTTATTAATCAGTATCATGTTTTATGAGTACATTAAGGGTCACATCCGAAAACCCCAATATTTACTTATTTTTAATATCCTCTGGGGGGGGGGGGGGGAATCACTGAGGTTATATCAAATTTTGAGAAAATCAGTAATTTTTCAAAATAAATCACTCAATGCAACATGTATTAGAAGTGTAAATGACCCAAGTGTTGACAGTAAATTAGTAATCATCCTCCTACCTATTTTCACAATAAATTTATTAGAATTATTACATGCTTATGGTGCAACATATGGATCGAATCTAATGATTGGAAATTGATATCGACATAAAAACTTCTACAGATGTAATAATCATCATGGATTGAGATCCTGTAGAGTTCCTAGGGTACTCTACCATGTAGAGTTCTTTTAATCTTAACCTTTCATTTATAATAAAAGGTCTAGATTTTGCCATATCATTAATCCACTAACAAATCTACAAAAATAATGATTTAAAAAAATAACTACTCATAAATGATAGTTATTACCTTAAATGTGAATAGTGGCTATGACATTGCAGCATTAAATGCAAAAGAAATTTACTTATTTAGAAAATTGATTATTATGCACATAGGCCAAGAAGCCTATATATATATATGGATAATTAACATTTTTTTTTCTCAAAATTGATTATTATGATTGTATAACTATGGCTGAAGCTTTTCATGACCAGTAATTTCGGTGATGAAATGGGTCCCTAGGAACTCTAGAGGATCTCAATCCTAGTGATCATAAGGGCCCACATTGGAAGTGCATTTGCCCATAGAGGATAAAAGAAAACAAATCAATGAAAAGGTAGCAATAATAATATTTAAAAAGAAAGAGTCAAAACAAATGAAATACAAAGTGGAAAATGTAGAATCATATATCAAAACCACCATGGAGTATATGGAGCAACTGAAACTTTTCTTCTTTGGAAGCATTTTAGAGAGAGTATGTTGAGGTATTGGTCTTTTTTTTTTTTTTTTTCCTTAAACTAATCAAAGATAACTTGCATTAAATACTATTCATATTCATTACATTAGTGTTTAGCCAATCAATAAGCAAGTCACACCAATAAATACTCATTCTGATTCGCCTCTCACCTAGAATTGCTTTACTTTCCATGGTTTGATCAGATTCATTCTTAATATGGCTTCCTTCACCACAGCTCCCAGTGTGAATTATCTTCTTCCTCGGATCACAGCTTGTCAAAAGAACTTGCTAAATCTCCCTCTAAGATGATATCTCTTGCACCTATTCCAATTGCAAAATTAATAGCCTGGACAACTGCTGCTAGTTCTGCCTCCTCCAGATCCATTATTGCTGTCCCTTTGCAACTTAATGCGGCAATGAGCTACCAATTATCATCTTGTATAAAAATTCCCACTCCCAATGTGCTTTGTTCTTTAAACATTGCTCCATCAAAGTTTATCTTGAAGGACATCACTTGCAGCAAAACATATGGCCTCTTTGGCCATCACACCGGACAATTTGTACTGTTATTTGAAAAGCCATTAATTTCTTTAATTGCACAGCATCCATGCTATCACAAAAAGTTCATCCACCACCTTTTCTTCCTTCCCTTCTAAATTTTTCCTGCAAGTTTAATGACAAAAAGTTTGATGAAGAGAATATATTGATTGGAAAAATATGTAGAGAAAAAAATAGCAAATAAACCAATCAATTGTATTTAACCCTTGCAATTCTGCATTAATTTTGCATTGAATCTATCTTAAACATGTAAAGTGATAAAGGCATACCAAAGATTTGAGTTGTTTGGATAATTTAATGTGTAAAAATTCCTTTCACTAATTTGCCAAATCCCTTTTACCCATTTTTTCAAAAGACTTTGATATAAGTTAAATTGAACCACTTTAAAAAAGTTATTATATTTGCTCACTTAATTAAATACTTATATATTGTCATAAAAACAATGACTTTGTAATATCTTTTACTTTTTAAAAAAAATAAAAAATCAAAAAGTTGAATTGAACCACCATAATCGTTGTTCCAACCAAAAAATAATTTTCAAGGAAATCAACCTTAAACAAACAGTGTCACAAAATGGGAATAACATGGCTCATACAAAATATGAAATTTCACATATCACATCAAAAAGAAATTTTCAATTAACATATGGCATGCAACAATAAGTCAATAACATATAATCAAAATACCAAAAGAATGCATATAGAACACTGCAGATTTTCAACTTATTTTGAATTAGAAGATAAAATCAAAGCCACCAACTGTGTTCTACCACATTAACCGTTAAGTAATATGCATTACTATTTTGTTGAGCTTAGGTAGATGGGCTTGTGATCCAAGTGGGGGATTAAACCAATGGGCTTGGGGAGAGAGATAGTAAAAGACGGAGTGGGAATGAATCTGAGATGAGAAAAAAAAAGAGTCAAAGGTTTACAAATCACGTCTAGGAGAATTTCATTAAACACATGACCTGCAACCATTTTTTTCTTTTTATAAAGCTGATCTTCCAAATGAAATATGCAAATGAAGGGATAAAACAATTGCATAAATATAGTGACACATTCAAATTTGAAAGAAGAATCATTGACCTTCAATTTAAAGTAGTGGCGACTTCAGAAAATTTGTTCAGGGTGTTCCTTAGGAAGCATAGATTACACAATCTTATTTATTTTTAGCCTTTAGGTAATTAGGTTTGATTCAATGTTATTAATTTCATTCCGTAACGGCCAGAAAATACCGTGCCAGTAAACAAACCAGAACAGTAACCCACCCTATTTTACTTCAGAAAAAATTTCAGGTCATTCCGGTCTATTTCGAGTGTTTCGAGGTGTTTCGGTAAACAGTGGCGGTTCTAGAAATATTTTTCAGGTGATCCATTAAGAATCATAAATTACACAATATAGCACACATTTCACAGTTTAATTTGCTTTGCACAATGTAAAGACTAATAATATGCATCATCCACCCGGCTCAACCCACTACAGAATTGCTTAACATAGTTTTTTTTTTTCTTTTATAATGTGTATTCACTTTTTTTTGGACTAATATTCACTTACTTTTAAGAGACCACAGACCACTACCCCAATTCAATGCCACGGCCCCATCCACCCCCACACTAAGAGACAAGAGCAATTTCAACACAATTACATATTTTTATATTTACATACATTTACACAAAAAGACAAAAGCTAAGCAATTTATATTGTCAAAAGATAAGTCTAAGTCACAAGACTCACAACACAAGTCAGACAAGAGAATGAAAGCCAATACGCCACGTACCTAGCTGGAAGTAACTAAGATCACCTTTTTCTTTTGTAGTGTATAGTTTTAAAACAATACACGTGTGGTCCTCTAGGATTAGAGCAAATAATAAAGTATTTTTGGCCTTAGAAATCTGTGAAGCACTAAAAGGCTTTAGAAAACAACTCAAAGAAAAGAAGAAATAAGTTTCCTACTCCTCTAATACCTTCCTAGAAAATTTTTGGTGATTTAAGATTTAAAGCGAGTCAGGCCTGGCCTTTGAAGATTGCTTCTTTTGTATCTGTGATAGTCTCTTTTAGCCGTCAAGTTCTTTTTTTCTTTCTTCCTGAGTAGTGATTATCTACCCTTTTTTTTTGGTAGTCTCATTTGAGGATTTTGACTTTGATGAAGAGAGAGAGAGAGAGAGAGAGAGAGAGAGAGAGGTAGTAATGGCAAAGAAAATTGGAACGTAAGAAGCAAGAACAACCATTTTATGAAGAATACCAAGAAGGAGGAGAAACAATGGCTAAGTTGCACACATGGCAAGACCTCATGCTCTTCAACTTCAAGGTACGTAACATTGCAACCCCAACAATAATAATTGCCAATGTGTTTACCAGATTTCCTTGTGTTTAAATGAAATGTTTCAAATTCTTGTGGCTTAGTGACCAAAGTCAAAGCCAAAACTATGGTTTGATTCCATCAATTTTATACTAAAGTAGTCCAACCAAAGCAACAGTCATGTAACAATTCTATAAGTGTCAAGTTTTATTTAAGAAAAATATATGAATAACAATTGTAAATTAGATAGAAATAACCAATCTGACTGATTACCTTAACAGAAATGATAGTATGACCAAGAAGTGGAAGCAAATTGGGATGACTAAACAGTAAGGAAACATGGATCTCCCTCTCTCTTTCTTTCGGTTAGTTGCTCTATGGCACCTAAATGAAAATCTACTCCGTCTCGGAACCTTCTTCGTTCTAGGGCTTTTTCTTCTTCTTCCCTCATTGATTCTACTCCATCTCATGTCCGGTTTTGGGATGATAAAGCCCGTAAGGATTTTTAGAGAACTTCTCATGACATGGCATTCATTCGGAACACCAAGTCATTCTATCGGACTTTTTCGATACTAACCTTCCCACTGTCATCTACAGTAGGGGTTGGGAGTCACTATGTGGCATCTTGGTCACCTATCTTTTCGTGATCATACAGGAGTTTTACTCCAATATGCACGGATTCGACTATTTTGTACCTCATTTTGTCACTCGCATTTGAGGTACGCGCATTGTAGTTACTCTGACTCTTATATCCAAGGTGCTACATGTACTGAGGGTAGAATTTGCTGACTACCCTTGCTGTGATCATCTTCAGACTGTGTCCAAAGACGAACTCTCGTCTCGCTTCTGTGAGACACCTTTTTCTTGGGGTGACTGTCAAAACACCCCTGGCTTGATTTTTGTTATCCTTTCTTAAGGGACTCACTATAGATTTTCCATCTCACTTCATTCTCTCCTTCATAAATGTATATAGGGATACGGTGACCTGTGATAAGCTCATTTTCCCTTCGGCTATCATGCGGATTCTCTGCCATTTTTCTTTCTCCTATCTTGAGTCTACACACTTCTCCCCTATGTGTGCCATAGACACTACTACTGTCAGACGGAGCGAGGCCCAGCTTCGATCGAAGTGGCCAAGAATAGAGATGGCAACTCCTCCAACTTCTTCTGCTCCTTCTTCATCCACTCCTTCATCGGCGGGTGGTGTGACCTTTGAGGTGGTCATGGCACAGCTTCAGCGTATGGATGCTCGCCTTGACACACTTAGTGATGAGTTGTGTCAAGTGAACACCTGTGTTGGCCATATTGCTCAATGGCAGGCTCGCCTTGGTGGATTTGTAGAGTCTCCCTCTCCTTCTCTAGAGGCATCTAAGGATGAGGACGATGATGGTGACTCCAACGACGATGATGATGATAAGTATAAGGATGCTAGCTTTTCCGGTGACTACACGATGACTACTTAAGTTACTTACCCTTTGTCATTCGTGAAAAAAAGCGGGAGTAGTTTTGGGATGGGAGTAGTCATGTATTTAGGGGGAGGTTAGCATAGGAAATTTTTGATGATAGGGGGAGTGTTTATATTTTAAGGGATGTAGTGAGTTTGTTATGTATTTTGTTTTCTTCCTTTTACATTTACCTCATGTATATTGGTCTTATGACCATTTGACATACATTGTACTTATCTTTTGATATATATATATATATATATATATGTTGATGTATGTTATTCACCTATCTTTTCATTTGTATCTTTTCTCTCTTTATGCACATGCTTCTTATTATTTGTATGCAATCTTTTATTTTTGTTTTACACTAAGATGCCGTGATGAGTTTTGTTTAAAGTGTTTTAGAAATACAAGTTGTTAAAGTCTTTCTTGCCAGAACTCTTTTCTTGCAAAGTTTTTCAAGAGTTTGTATTAGGATAGATTTTATTGTATTCAACAAGTGAATATGAGTTAAGTGATTTATGACTTTTCTCATATGTTCATTTGTTTGTTGTGGTTTTGTCATGGATTGCCAAAGGGGGGATTGTTAGGACATATGTGAATCATGTTAGGAATATATGTCAATATCAAATTAGTTAATCCTTTGACAAAATGCACTTGTAATTTGGAAGATCTAGGATGTGTTTAATACTTCAAGGAACAAGGTTTCAAGTCCAAGTGTTAAAGCCATGCAAACCTGTCCAAGAATCAAGTAAAGAAGTGCTGGTTTTTAAAACTCGATAGCTAGCTCAACAGATAGGATCATTGAGGTTTAAAAGGCGGCTTTTGCCCGATGCTCGACAGCTGCTCGATAGATACACTATCTATCGAGATTTATGAAAATAAGATTTTCAATTATGATTTTTATCCAATTCGTGTATACATGTTTGGGCTTTCTTTTCTCACAACTCTAAACATATATAAGGATTATTTTAAGGGCTGTCACAGCTGATGCAAGAGAGTGCAACTTGATTGAAAGGTTTTTCACAAGCATATTGTGATCGGAGACAATTTTCCCTAGTTCATCTTTCTCTTTAATAAGTTGTTGCGTTTGTACACTGTAGGGTTTTGTAACCAAGAAGTTTTGTGATCTTCATCGTGTTGATGAATTGAAGAACTTTGTAGCAAACATCATTCTCAAGTTGGTGGTTAGTCACATACTTGGATCCGTGCATCGATTGGTTAGTCACATACTGGGAGTTGTGCATTAAAGAGGAGAGATTGTCACTACAGAACAAGTCCAATTGGGTATTGGGGTATGAGTTCAACTGTAGGTTGGTATAAGGTACTGGGATTCCTTTACTTGTAATTGCTTGTTGTGATAATAGTGGATTAATGGGAGTGGTGACCTTAAAATCATCCGATGGGGTTTTTGCCTTGGAGGTTTTCCCCATTCGTAAACAAATCACCGTGTCAACTTTATTTTCCGCTGCATATTAACTTAGTTGGTGATTTGTTTGTGCTACCACGCGTATTGCATGTTAATCAGATTAATTAATTAACTTGGCTAATTAATTGATTAATTTATCACAAGGGGTCAATACATTCTTGGCCTATCGTAGATCGTCAAATCCTATAAGCAGATATAAGATAAAAAAGAAAGGAGAAGATAAAAGAATAACAACACCCCAAAAAATTAGAAAAAAAAAAAATTTCAAGGCTGCCATATTATAAGATCTAACATCATAGAAAGATGCCATAGTTCCAACAGAATTCCCACATCATAGTATTAGATCACAATACAAAAATTCCAATAAGCCATCATTTGAGAATTATGATTTGCCCAAATTATCAAATCTCACCATGGAACCATAACAGTACCAAC
This sequence comes from Quercus robur, assembly GCF_932294415.1. Lineage (NCBI taxonomy): Eukaryota > Viridiplantae > Streptophyta > Magnoliopsida > Fagales > Fagaceae > Quercus > Quercus robur. The sequence goes on along the minus strand of NC_065544.1, from coordinate 23,881,057 downwards.
CAAGAAGACCAAAATCTAGTACAAAGTTGAATCTAATACAAATACCTAAACCTATAAAAATCCATCAAAATGTCTAAAACTAAGTCGTATTTTAACCCAAATCTAAAAAGGGTTAAAAAAAAAAAACCCCTTCCTTGTTGGAGGTTTTGATGATCTAAGGTGTGTTTGCCTACGGTTCTGGCTGTTTAAGGTTGGCGTTGACGTGAAAACTAATGGTCAAGGTAGCCCTTCTACTGTATTTTACATCGATCTTAATAGTGTATTAAGATTCCCAGAACTAGTATAGCCTTTCACTTTTAAAATGTACATGCATATAATGAAAAAAAGCAAAGATATGCAGCAGAGCAAGAAAGCAGTAGCAGAAGAATTTAAGAAACAAGGAAGTTCACCTAATGTCCTAGATAATGTTTCCTAACAATCACCATAAGGAGCTGTTAAATGAAACTGGTGCAATCAATCATAGTAAATATAATTTGTACTAAGTTTCTCTACAATAATTTAGGAATACAACTATATCTATACAGTAGATACACTTGCCAATGCAACTTGGATAGAGTTAGATCTAGAATTACCACTTCAAATAGTTATCTTCTTCTCTAATTGATTTCTCTCTTTTCAATTTCAATTTCAAATGAAGGTAAATTCTTAACAATACTCTCAGTGGTTCAAGATTAATCTACATGGTTCCAAACACAAACACTTTAAAACATTGAGCCAAATACCCAAAACATTGAGCCAAGGCAAATACCCTAAAAACAAAACTTCTTCTAACGAAAATCCCTTAATCAAAACCAAACCTTACCCAAAATACTAATCTAAATCATAATTAACCCCCAATTGATTCTCCAAATAAAAACCAAAAACCCTTAAGTTTTTAGTTTAAAATAGAACTTTACTAGTATTGATTTTGGTAGCTTGATAGTTGGTGGAGGCTTATAGTGATGACAAAACTTGTGGTGGTGCCCTTCTCTCATTCCACGGTGCAATACGGTTTTGTGTGTGTGTGTGTAAGCCGTGTGATTGTGTCGTAGGGTATGACTTTGAAACACATAAAAATCTTAATTAAAGAGATATGTGATAAGTGATTGCAAAGGGAAGAAATTAGCACAACTTATTTGGGTAAAGCAAAAGGTGTGGTCTTTTGATTCAGTTTCGAAGGTTTTTCTTTTATCTTTTCTGGGTTTTGGTTTTACTTTCCATCATTTTCTAGGCAACCAAACAAATATAGAAAATATTAGATTGAGAGAAAGACCTGTTAGGAGGTGACGTTGGCAGTGCGAGGCTTGAGGAAGAGGTGGAGGTGGGGAGGGTAGAATTGGGGAACCAAGCAATCGTCTCCGTACACTGCTTGCATTGCTTCTACCTTTGCCACAACTTCCTCTTCTTCAACGATGCTGCTTGCCATTGTTCTCTAAGAGAGAGGGAGAGATTTTTTTTTCCTTTTATTTTGGGAGAGAGAAAAATAAGGATGCTTTCTATTCTTTTTATTCTAATGTAGTGTTTTAGGTTTCAGTTTTTACTTTTTAGACGTGTTTTAGCGAAACGTTATAACTTTGGAATTTTAATTGTAAAATCAACAAAGAAATAGAGACTATACATGTTGACGTAGAGGCTAGATTGATGTAGTTGGATGACAAATTTATCAAAAAAATTTCTTCCCTCCAAGCCTTTCTCTTTAATGGATTGTCTTAGTTTGGGTTTTCAAATTTTTTTTTTTTTTTTTTTTTTTTTTTTTTTTTTTTTTTTTTTTGTTGTTGTTGTTGTTGTCTTTTTATCTCTTATAACTGTGAAATTGTGTTAAGTAAATGATTAATACCAAACTAGTGTAGTGTTTGGGTTTGAGTTTTTAGACATGCAAAAAAATGACTATTCTGAGTTTTCTCTTTTAATATGTTCATGTGTTAGAATTTTAAGCGTGCTTTTTTCCTAACATGGCAGCACATCCTTCTATTACTTGTGCTATGCACGAGGTGCCCTTCTATTCAAAGAAATCATCTCTAGATATATGATAAGGTTTGAAAATATTTGACCGAATACACTAACACGTTCCATAAAGTTTCAATTCCTATGAAAATCAAATGCCTTTATCTAAAATTTGAAATTCTCAAGAAGAGAGAGAGAGAGGATAGATACAGCTAGTTTATGGTATATTAATAAATGTCCAATTCTATGCAAACCAAGAAAAGAAGACATACTGGACTTCAACCAAAAGGTTCTCTCCATTACACTAAGCAGGAAAAGAAATGACAAAAAATAGCTATTCACATGTATTTAATCATGACATATTTAGTAATCATGTGCCTTGTGTAGATGATTTAATGAGTAAGACGATTTAATAGATATGGGTGGTCATCTAAATTGCTATGTAATGTAATTGATTGGCAGAGATTCCTTCAAACAAATTTGGCAGAAAAGTTGTCCAAGAAATAAGGCAGCATATTCTAGCAAATACAATTGCAAAATGAGCACAAGATCAAATGAAAAGCTTTGCAGTTCTCCACTGTTGAGAAATTGTAACACCACTTCAAAAACCAACAAAAGCTTTTTAATTTCTCAAAGCTTTTCTAATCAATCTAATGAATCTCAAAGTCAAGAAAAAAACAAAAGTTAGCATCTTGTTATATTTTAATAATTTTCCTCACACTTTTTAATAGCAATTGAAAGACTACAAATGCCTACTTTTGGATCAATACAGCAACAATGTAAGAAAAGGAAAAATGGAAAGTTTGAAGGGAGGATTTTCAAGCTTGTCATGATTCTTCTCATAGCAATTAGTTTTTAAAGGATCAATGTGTTAGTCCAACTCAAAGACACCATAACTTCAAGTTCAATAATATGATGGTCATTTTATTACCAATAAGAATTGCCTTAAACATTAAGATCTTCCAAACAAACTCAATGGTATTGGACATCCTTTGAAATGACCACGTCCTTCAAATGGCCCGTATTTATTATTTACGAAAACTTGCTAATAAAGTTATTATGATTTATGAAACCACTTGCAATTATGATAGCATCACACAATAAATTTTAAAATTTCAATCATAATTGATAGAAAAGATAACCAAAAAAGAAAACCTACTCAGACAAATTCTAGCAAGGGAATTCCACAGTCGATTGGAGTTTTGATTGTCCATCTAAAACATACACGGCAAGAAAAATACAATTTTCCTCCCATTTCCATTGAAAAATCAATACATAAAAACTAAAAAAAGAGGGTTAAAAAATTGAACGAATCTCACCTAGATTCTTTAGTTGGGATATGATTCCAATATCTTCAATCCCGGTGATCGCTAACCCTTTTGAAGCAATGGACAAACAAACACCACCCCTTCTTTTATGCAACCAAACTCTCTGCATAAAGCCAATTTTTTCAACAAATCCATTAGAAATAGATCCATACCAAGAAAATCATATAATATGAATAATCCAAATAGGAAATAAGCCAGAGAACCATATTAGGGAGGTACCAAAACTTTATCACAACAAAACCAAATAATTTTATTCCTTTCTCAATTAATTAAAATAAAATCTAAGGTTTCTAAATTAAAATTTATTTTCTTTCCCTCATTTTTTCAAAACCTAATAAACGAAAACCCCATCACAACCAATCAAAAACCATATCTAAAAACTCGAAACTTTTAATTTTCAAACACTTTCTCAGCACCCAAACAAAAAACAAACACACATAGAGAGATAGAGAGAGCAATACCTTAATACAATCATCGAACAATTTCCAAAGAAGAACTTCATAATTCGAGGGCAACTTCAATTCCCAGCATTAGAGCCACGCAGTCATCTGGTAAATCGCCCAAATTGGGAGAAAATAGAAGAGAAACAAATGTGAATTGTTAGAGAAGGATCTACAAATAGTTTTGCACAATTTGAAATGGTAATTTAATAGAAAAAAAAAAGGGAAAAAAATGCATGCCTACCTTCTAAATTGTCTGTTGTTGCAGAGAAGGAATGGGATAGTGTTTGAATCGTTTGTTGTTACAGAGAACAAACAAAGTTTTTAAGCTTTCACGGTTTTTTTTTTTTTTTTTTGGATTTTCTTTTTTCCTCCGTTTGTTGGTTTGGAATGGAACATGCAAGCAATAGACACAAAATAGAGAGAATTTGAGAGAGGAGAATTGAACCCACTATTCTGACCTGTGTTTATTTGGAGTTGCAGAGAAGAAACGGAAGTTAGAGTGAGTCTGAGCTTTCGATCAGGAATACGGCATTTGGGATTTTGGGATTGTGTTTGTGTTTGTGTTTGTGTTTTTTATTATTATTATTATTTTTTTTTGGATAAGTGGGTTTTTGTTTTTATAAAAACATTTTATGAGAGGAAGATTCTATTTGTTGGTTTGGAACACACAGTTTTAATCTGTGTGTATATGGAGTTGCAGAGAAGAGATGGAAGTTAGAGTGAGTTTGAACTTTTGATCGGGAAATATGGCATTGGGTTTTTACCGAGTTTGATGGTGGTGTGAGATCAGACTTTGGCTAGGCATACAGCCAAGTGAACTCCCTCTCTCTATCCCAGTCTTTTTTTCTTTTGGTTTGTACTGGAATGATTATCCCTCTTTCGAAACCTAAATTATATTCAATTCTCAGATTTGAAAATGAAAAGGAAAAAGAAAAAATTATTGGTTATGGGTACATTGTCTGTCTCTCTGATGGTGGCAAATTTTTCTTTTGGTTTGTATCGGAACGATTATCCCTCTTTTGAAACCTAAATTATATTCAATTCTCAGATTTGAAAACGAAAAGGAAAAAAAAAAATTACCAGTTATGGGTACATTGCCTGTCTCTCTGATGGTGGCAGATTTTTCTTTGTCTATGTGGTTGTAGTTTTGGTGGTCCATGTTTGGTGAGGAATCAGATGGACATCACGTTTTTTTTTTTTTCTCTATCACAAGTTTTTTTGGGAGCATTGTAAGTTTTGTCTTTTAACCGGTTATTTTTTATTTATATATGGAGACACTTTCAAACGGTGTTTTAATGTGAAACAATATAATTTATTGTTTTTTAAGTGTGAAAGTGGCTGAATTTTAGATGGGTATTTTTCCTACATGGCAGCACGCCCTTAATTGCAGTAAAAGGCTTTTGCTATTATATATAATATATGATATACAGATTATGTTTATACCGTTAAACTCGGTCTAGATAAGGAAACACATATTAGAAGGGGCGTGGTTGCAAGTTCCAACATTTTGCTGTTCACATGTCACACTATTCCTAAATTTGTATAGGTAATAAAAATTAGGGGGAAAAAAAAAGGTAATAACTCTTACACAGTACACACTTACAATTTGTTTTTAATTGAAATCATGAATAGTTAAAAAAAAGTGTGTAATAACCATGCTAAAAGAGAAAAAAGACCTTTTAATTGTTTTGAGTGGGTGAAGCATAATTTACTATCAAATCTAAATTATATTGTATACTATAATTGCTATTGTTATATTGATTGAGGAGAAAAACTTTTAAGAACATTCATGATCATGGTGTTAAAAAATTTAGCTTTTAATATCTCAAAAAACTATTTTATTTATTTTGCCACCTCACTTTAAAATACATCTAACATTAAAGGTTCTATTTTTTTACTACATTTAAAATAATATAAACAAATCATTAAAATAATAAATAAAAAAACCTATAGCCACCAACCACAAACACCTCTACCACTACACCACTCCACCAACCGCAACCACTACTGTGGCAACCACAACTTAAAGCAAAAAAAAAAAAAAAAAAAACCACAACCCATCACTACTAGCCACAGCCACCTCCACCTTTAGCCACAAGCACTGCTGTGACAAATATAACCCACCATAGGGTGAAAAAAAAAGCAAAACCTCACCCATCACCACTAGTCACAACAATCCATCGTTACAACCACAACCCATAGCCACAGTGAAACTCGTAGCCAAATTCAACCACCCCTGCCACCACATCCACCAAATCAACAAAACTCAAAACTAAAATCAACCACCACCACCACAACCACCAATCCATGAAACCCACCCAATTACCTCACAAACCCTAACAATCTTATTTCTCTCTTTGCCACCTCCCACTCCCACTCTCACACTCTACTTCTATCTGTTTATAACTGAGTTAAGATATTAGTTCATGTATATTTTGTTTATCAACTCAGTTGGATATGTTTTGTTTATAACTGAGGTTGAATACTAGTACATGTATATTTTGTTTATCAACTCAGGTGGTAGTTGCAATATATTTTTTTCTGCTCAATTTAATAATAATAGTAATAAATAAATAAGTCCAACCCGTGGATTCAACCCGACCCAACCTGATCCATGTGGGTTGGGTTGGATTTTTTTTAACCCACCACAGTGGATTGGGTAAAAAAATCCTCTCAACCTGACCTAACCCAACCCATGCACACCCCCAACCACTGCTGCCACCAAACCCATAGAACACACACAAAAACAAAAAGGAGAGAGAAGAGATTGAGAACTAAGAGAAAGAGAAGCAGATCAGCAATAAAGAGGTGGTAAAGATAGGAGGAAAAGAGAGAGGGGTGAAAAGCAGAGAGATGGAGAGATAAAGTCATAGAGGAGAGAGGAAAGAGAATAAAGAGAAGAGATTGAGAACGAGAGCCACGGTAGAGAGAGAAAGAAACTAATAAAAAAAAATAGTAGCAACTTGCTACAGTGACTTGATACTAGTAGTATGTTACTGTAGTAAGTTGCTAAATTTTTTTGGCTTTGGCATCATTGATAAAGGGCTTTTTTTTGGGTGTGTGAGGTGCTAAAATAGATTTTAATTTATTTAAACAATTCTACTATGAATGTTCTAAGAGTATTCATGATGAGTTCTACAAAGGTCTAATATCTTCTTTTTTTTACTAAAATTCTCATAGAAACAAATAAAAAAAAATGAGTTCTCTTAGGAAAAACTATGATGAGGAAGTAGCTAGATCATTGAAAAAAAAAAAGAGAAGAGTTTTTAGACACCAAAATTTGGAAAAAGTTGAGTTTGTTGAATTCATTGTGAGTGCACTAAGTTTTGTATTATAAGCTAGGAATCACAGACATGGAAAATGGCCTAAAAACATCTTGATGATGCCAAAAATTGTCAATAAGCTGCATAATCCTTGCGTGCTCTAGACAGAACTTGCACAACAAAGAAGAAGAAGAAGACCTTACAAAGAGTACCGGTGTGGTACTGGGCAAATACCCTCTGAAGGTTAAGTTAGAGAATTTTCACAACTTTAGAGTGCTAGAGTTAGGATAGACTATGCGAACCTTGATTTCTGAGGGCTTAGGGTTTTTTATAGTAGCGTGGATCCAACCTTTGTTTCTTGGCAAAGAAGGCATTTCCTTATAGGGAAGATTCTCATAAATGCACGTATTTTGCGGGATCCTTTCCATATAGAAACTTTGTTGATTAGGGTTAATCACAGGGCTCAAGACATTTCCATTTAAAGTTTCTTTGAGAACACTTAGGCTTCGTACATTTTTCTCCATGATGGTGGCCAAGGCTTCAGCTTCCACCCATTTGGTAAAGTAATCTATACCGACCATTAGAAACTTTAGTTGCCTTATTGCTATTAGGAATGGGCCCATGATGTCCAACCCCCATTAAACAAAAGGCCACAGAGTCGTCATTAGGGTGAGCTCCTCTGTTGGCTGTCTGATGATGTTACTGAACCTTTGACACTTGTCGCAGGTTTTGACATATGCTTGGGCATCCTTCTGCATGGTAGGCCAATAATATCCTGCCTGAACCAGTTTGTGCACTAGTGACTGTGACCCTGAGTGGTTCCCACAGATCCCTTCATGAACTTCCCTTATAACATAATCGGCTTCCTTAGGGCTTAGGCATCTTAGGTATGGTCGGGAGAATCCTCTTTGTATAAGACATTTTTTATCAAGACGAATCATGCCACCTGAATCTTCAGCTTCCTTGCGGCCTCCTTACTATCAGGTAATGTGCTGTCTTTCAAGTGGAAAACTATTGGTGTGGTCTAGTCGCTTTCGGAACCTATCTCCTGCATATCGAAACCATTTATTAAGGGTGAAAGTTGAACAAAAGAAAGTACCTTACGGGGATGATCATGTGTTTCGTTGATGCAGCCTTAGCAAGATGGTGGACTTGCTTGTTCTCTCTCCTTAGGAGTTGAACAAACTTGGTACTTCTTCATCCTTTTACCTTTCCATTTGTAATCACTATTCACTTGGCTTGTGACCACCTAGGAGTCACAATAAACAACCACACTTGTGGTCCCTATTGCTTTGGCAAGATCCAGTCCTGCCACTAGAGCTTCGTATTCTGCCTCATTGTTGGTCGTAAGGAAGTTGAGGCAAACCATGCATTCAATCTTGTCCCCTTCTAGCGAATGGAGTACTATACCTGCTCCGCCAGCCTGCCTGTTGGACGATCCATCCGTGTGGATACTCCACTGAGAATGCTCTTTTGCCCCCTATCGTTCCATATTGGTGTACTCCGCAATGAAGTCAGCGACCACCTGTCCCTTCATGGTAGTGCGGAGGCAGTACTGTACGTCGAATTCACTCAACTCAATTGCCTATAGTGCCATCCTTCCAGCGGTTTCAGGATTACTCATTACTCTCTGCAGAGGCTTGTTTGTTAGAACAATCATCGTGTAAGCCTAGAAATATGGTTTGAGCTTGTGGGCTACGGCCACCAAAGTGAAGGCCAGCTTCTGTATCGGGGGGTACCTCTCTTCTGTGCCTCAAAGCGTTTTGCTAGTGTAGTATACAAGCTTCTGCACCCTGTCTTCTTCTCTAACCAAGGCCACGCTGACGAAAGTTAGGAAGATGGCCAGGTAGAGAAACAATTCTTCCCCGGGTCTGGAAAGACTTAGTAACGGTAGGGAGGAGTGGTATGCCTTTAAATTCTCGAATGCTTGTTGACAATTGGCCATCCACTCAAAGGACTTCTTCAATGTGTGAAAGAAAGGTAGGCATTTATTCGTTGCCTTTGAAGCAGACCTATTTAGTGCTGCTACCTTGCTGTTGAGGCTTTGTACTTCTTTTACGTTCTTTGGTGGCGCTATCTCCATTATGGCCTGAGTCTTGTCCAAGTTGACTTCAATGCCTCTCTGAGACACCATGCTCCCTAGGAATTTTCCAACAGTTACCCCAAATGCGTATTTGCTTGGATTGAGCTACATGTTGTAAGAGTAGAGGGTATCGAAGGTCTCTTTAAGGTCATCCAAATGGTTGCCTTCTCGTAGACTTTTCACTAGCATGTCGTCCACGTAGACTTGGATATTCCTTCCAATATGATGTGCAAACATTTTGTTCGTTAGCCTCTAATACGTTGCGCTTGAGTTTTTTAGACTGAATGACATCACTTTGTAGTAGAATAGGCCTTGGCTGGTGACAAATGAAGCCTTCTTCTAATCAGCCTCATCTAGCTTGATTTGGGTGTAACTAGAAAACGCATCCATGTAGCTCAATAATTGGTGTCTTGCTGTTGAGTCTACCAGGACATCGATCTGTGGGAGTGGGTAGCTATCTTTGGGGTACGTCTTATTTAAGTCCGTGAAGTCTACACACGTCCTCCACTTTCCATTGGCTTTCTTGACCATCACTACATTAGCCAACCAGTCGGGGTAGTATACCTCCCTGATGAATTTTGCATCCTGCAATTTGCAGACTTCTTCCGCTATAGCCCTGTTTCGTTCTTGGACAAACACTCGCTTCTTCTAATGGATAGGGGGAAAAGCGGGTGACACATTCAACTTATGAACCAAACCATGATTGAAGGGTCAATCCCAGGCATGTCTTCGTGGCTCCAGGCAAAGACATCCTGGTTTTCTCTTAGGAACATTATGAGTGCTTGACGAACTGGCAGACTGGCGAGGGTACCAATCCTAGTTGTTCGCTCAGGTCTGGAGTCATCGAGGAGTATCTCCTTCAACCACTCAATGGGCTCTGCAACCGTTCATTGCTCTTCTATACTTATAGTTTGCAAGTGGTTATCTATTTCTAACATCGCTATGTAACACTCGTGTGCTGCCACTTGGTCTCCCCATACCTCTCCTACTCTGTACTCGGTGGGGAACTTGATCATCAGGTGATAGGTCGAAGTTACGGCCTTCCACGAATTGAGGGTAGGACGACCCAATATCATGTTGTAAGTAGACAAAAAGTAGACGATAAGGAGTGTAACATCCTTAGTAATTTGTTAAGGGTAATCACCAACCATCACGGGCAATGTAACCACACCGAAGGGGTATACCCTCGTTCCTCCGTATCTGATGAGTAGTGCATTAGTCAGTATGGGTAATAGATGATATCAACAGAGCTTCCATTATCAACTAGGACTCGGTGAGTATTGTAATCCCTTACTCGTATGCTAACAATGAGTACATCGTTGTGTGGGTGGTGGAGATGTCGAGCATCTTCCACTAAGAACCCAATTATGGGGTTGTTAACCCGTGCCGCTTTGGAATAAAACCTGTCAGTTGGACACTTTGAACCATCCTTAGGTAAGTTTTATGTGCTTTTTTGGATGAACGGGTAGCTGTGGTGCCACCTACAATCATCCTTATATATCCTTGGGGTGGCCTAGGGTGCTCGTTATCCATTCCTGTAGCTTGCTCTAGTGGTGGGTTTGCCCTTTCCTTGCTGATGAATCATTATAGTTTCCCTTGCCTGATTAGGGTTTCAATCTGCTACTTCAAGTCATAGCATTCAGACATGTCATGACCGTAATCCCGATGAAAACAACAATACTTATCTTTGGACCTCTTGCTAGAATCTCCCTTCAACTTGTCAAGCCATATCAAGGTCGTATCATCCTTGATCTGCATCAAAACTTGATCAATCAGGGCAGTCAGCGGGGTGAAGTTAGTGAACCTTCTAGTGGGGGGTTTGGAGCATTTATCCTCCAGTTGGTCTTCGGTTCTAGTCATCTTTCGTCCCCTTTCCTACTGTGCATCTTCTTGCCTTTCCCTCTTCTTAGGTTTCTCCATTCGGGCTAGTAGCGCGTCCTTTGCATTCATATACTTAATAACTCGTTAAAGCGCATCTGACATGGTCTTTGGGTCGTTCTTGTATAAGGAGAACAAAAACTTCCCCTTCCACAGACCATTGGTGAATGAAGCAACAAGTATCTTGTCATTAGCTTCATCTATTGAAAGGGCTTCCTTGTTGAAATGGGTTATGTAAGATCTCAGTGTCTCGTCCTCCCGTTGCTTGATTCTCATCAAGCATGCAATGGACTTCTTATACTTATGCCCCCCGATAAAGTGCGAGGCAAACTGCGTACTCACCTCCTTGAAGGTATTAATGGAATTGGGCATCAATTTGTTGAACCATACCCTTGTGGGACCCTTCAGCATAGTTGGGAAGGCTCAACACCTGATCTCGTCCGCCACACCTTGTAAGTGTATGAGGGTTTTGAATGACTCCAGGTGGTCCAAGGGATCCTTTGACCAGTCATAGGCTTCTATCTGCGACATACGGGTGCTGTGAATGGTGAGTTCGTCTAATGGACCATCTCGTCAAGGTCATTTAACACCTGCCCCTTAAGGGCATTCATCATGAAGTCCATCCTCTCCTTCATCATTTGCATCTCCGTGACCATATGCAGTGGTGCCATATCTGCGACGGATGGACGGCTAGTATCCTGTCACTCTTGCCTACTCGGGGCATTGCAGCCTTCTGGTCCTTCTCGATCCCTTCTTTTGGCGCTGGTGCCTTCTTGCTCCTCTTCGTGACTATTGGGCCTAACATCCCTTTAGCGCAGCTGTTCCTCTAGGTCATAGTTTTGCTTAGTAAGGTGTTCCACAACCGCGACTAGGGTCTGTACCTGTCTTTTAAGGGCCGTAGTGCATGGCTCATCTTCGTTATTGTTTTTGGTTGCTATCGAGCGAGTGAGTACCATATAACTCTTTGTCTAGGAAGTGTTAATATGGCTGCTATTGCTTCCTCATTCTTCCTTGCAGATGGCGCCAACTGATGATGCCAAAAATCATAAGTAAGCTGCACAGTCCTTGTGTACTCTGGACATAACCTGCACAACAAAGAAGAAGAGGAAGACCTCACAGAGAGTATCAGTGTGGTATCGGCCAAATACCCTCTGAATGTTAAGTTAGAGAATTTTCACAACTTTAGAGTGTCAGAGCTAGGATAGATTATGGGTATCTTGATTTTTGAGGGTTTTGGGTTTTTTATAGTAGCGTGGAATTGACCTTTGTTTCTTGGTGAAGAAGGCATTTTCTTGTGGGGAAGATCTTCATAAACGCACGTATTTTGTGGGATCCTTTCCATATAGAGACTTTGTTGATTAGGGTTAATTGTATGGCTCAAGACATTTCCATTTGAGGTTTCTTTGAGACCACTTAGGCCACATGGATGCCATGTGGCTTCATTACTCGTCTCCCTTGCACCTGTTTAGTTGGGATCCATCCATTATGGATGGTCCATCCGGGATACGATCTGTTCTTTTGAGCGTTTGTCAGTATGCTAGACCGTCCCTTTCCTTAGTACCGTCTCTTATGATTGGCTTCAGTTGAATGGATCCGTCAACATTAACTTTTATCCCCTTCACATCTCAAACATCGTCACTCTGAATCTGTTGAGTATTTAGAATTCTTTTTTTTTTTTTTTTTTTTTGATAGGATTTTTGGAAAATTTTTTAATTGGACAACATGGTTGGGACAAGGTTGAGAAGAAAAAGAAAAACACAAATATGCTTACTTGTTATAATCACCACCGTCATGAAAAGTTAAGATTAGAAGTTGTAAATTTGTGATTTACAACTATATTTTATGTTGGCTTTATTCCATGACAAAAAGTGTTGTAATTGCTTTAATTTATTTCCTTGTACTTTGTGGGATTTTATTGTATTAGGTTTAGTATTAAGTTGATGAAGACTCAAGCTTAAATAAAGAATCAGTGGATTTCGCAAGAAGTTTGCCAGCACATGACTGGAAGCTGAAGAGTCGTGCCAGGATGTTGTTTTTGTGAGTGTCTCGTGGGTAAGGCCTTCCCACGAGATAGTCGCAAAACTTTCTGCCTGAAGGATTTTTATGCGTGACTTCCCTACCCTTCATCCATACTATTTATACCCTCATTACCCAAAAATGTAAAGGAGGCCATTCAGGGGAAAAAACCCTAGATAGGTTTTCTACAACACACACCCATCTTTTGAGAGAGACCTACTCATCCTTAGTGAGAAATCATTGTAGCCTCTTCTCCATCCCTCTCCTATTATTATACCTTGAGAGGAGATTTGTACCCAAACATAACTCACACTTATTAAGAGTGTAGAGAGTGTTTTGGAGCTTGGGAAGCTTTGGGGAATTGCCAAAAGAAGCCGGTGAAGCTTGGTGGATGCAATCGGGTGGATTGCGGGATCCAGAGAGTTAGACAAGACACAGTTCCGAGAAGCCTTGTTGGAGTAGGAGCTTGGAGGGCTTAAGTACAATGGGTAGATTAGGCTTGGAGGGTCTCTTGCTAACCCATGTATCCCAACTGATTGTCTAGTGGATCAATTACCGCTTGGAGGGTAGCGGAGAGGTTTTTTGTTGAGTTCTTTAGTTTCCTCTTCAATAACACATCAGCGTGTTATCTGGTGTTTGCATTCTCTCTTCCCTTACTCTTATGCTTTACCTTTAATGCTTGTTGTTCCTATTTATGCACTAGAGTAGTATCGGTTTATTGCGCTTCATTTACTTTTGTTTCTGCACTTAGATAAGTTAGAGTAAAAGCAATCGAGTCGTAATTTTTAATTGGGGGTCTAAACAGCTTTTGTGTTTTTAACACATTTTCGAGCTTTCAGAAGTGTATGATCATTTGTGTGCATGTGTGATCAAGAACCCCATCGTACCTCTTCAGCAGTTAGTAATGATGACTTGTTAATTAATTTTTAATTTACTCTTTCTTTTCTACGCCATTTGGCGGTCTCTCTTGTAGACTCCAATTTCTTCTATCATATTATAGTGGTTGAAGTTGGAACTAGTACAACAAAGTAGTGACTAACTATTCAAGCAAAGAAACAAACAAGAGTAGTGACCGACTATTATATTAGGGGAAAAGTTTACCTACCAGCCAAATTCACCTAACTCACTAATTTCGTGGAAACTTGAAGAAAGCACACATGATGTTCTCTTGATGGAACAGAAGCTAAACTATTAGTTTCTGGTAATAAACCTTGAATCTACGAAGGGTTCCTTGAATTCACAAGGTGATAAAACTAGAATCCACTGGAGAAAGAAATTGACAAAATGTCTGTATTTTATTAATAATTTATTTGCTTTGGAGGCTACAAAATATATAAATACTAAGAAAGTAAAACTCTAGGATGATTAGGAAACATTTGAAACCCTAATTTGTAATAATTATGAGATTAGGTGGCAAAATACCAAATTTTACCAAAAATGGTAAAATTAAGTTAAATACAAAATTATAAACTACTGACCTTAAAAGTCGTTCCAAAACAAGTGGGACCTTATTTTAACTTTTGAGTAAAAAGTTATTAAGGAAACAAAAATTACTAAAAACAGCAAAATCACGGTTTTCAGGAGCTAAACGAAGGAATTCACCAAAACCAGGGGGTACCTCATGGCAAAGCAATGACTATTGCTCAGAAAACTGTTTCCCTTCAGGCACTTGCCAAATTTTATGCGATTCTAACTCCATCGCATAAATAATTTCTACTAGTGCTTTTTTGTCTTGCTTTTAAGCATGCTTAAGAGCTTAGGAAGACCGTGACGGTCTATTCTACATCACTCATTTAACCATAGTTAGCACATTTAACTTGAGTAAAAAAGAAAAAAAGAAAGAAAGAAAAAAACCTAAGTTATTCCTTCTTTTTCACACCACTTGTTCATCCCAATCATACCTCCTCCTCCACCACTACCACATAAAATGCCATCGTAGAGCTCAACAAACTATACCACCACCACTATTAGGAGTGAAGCCTAAAATCCATTTAATTGACATTCTTTGAGTAATAAAAGTGTTTTATTTACTTGAAACTATTTGTGCTTGAGCTTTATATATATTACATGTAGTCCATGACATATGTATTGTATATGATTTAGGTATGAGAATGATATTTGCGTATAGAAGATTTAAATCACCCGTTTCTTGTAAACTTATAAATCTTGGTTCATAGTCAATGATGAAATTGGGTATTTCATCTAATAAGACTATACCATATCAATTATGATAATTAATTTTGATCATGAAAGTGGAGACATCTGATTGATATATTTGGTGTATTTAGAATCAACTGAAATGAAATAGAAGATTGCATTAACCCAAACCTAATGATTAAACTAATCTTCTTCAAGAGTTTATTTATTGTAATAAGGGTATTTTAGGTAATTTGATTTAAAATGATTTCATTCTACCGTCTTAAGATGTTATACCAAATTTGTAAAATACAAATTCATGGTTCTATTCTTGTGTGGTTAAAAAACAAATGAATAATAATAATTATTTTATTACAACATCTTGTATTTCTTGTATTTGACAAAACCTGAATCATATCTCAATTGTTTATCCAAATACTCGTACCATATAGGTGTGATCTATCATGTGCTGCTGTGTAAGCTAGCTGCAGCTTGAAGCAAGGAGCAAGGAGCTTCACTCCATTTTGAATCATTACACGAGAATCCCTGACTCAGTTTTAAATTGATTCTACTTCCAAGTTCCAATGATTTTTTTTTTTTTTTAAAGATAAAAAGACAGAAATAAATCCAAACGTTGAAGTTCCAATGAGTTCATATTCATTGATCTGTTTTTTTGTTTTTTGTTTTCTTGTTTTTTAAGACACTAACCTGTTCTTAATCAACGACTTTAAACCCGAATCTTATCATATATCTTTAACGAATCAGTTTCCTCCACAATTCCCTATACCCATTTCTCTGTTCCATAGTTTCATCACAAAATTGTCTTTCATCACAAGAGGCCTCCTCTGATGCCAACTTTCTTTGCTCTGCCACAATAACAGGTAGGATCTGTAAATCTTCAAAAAAGAGCAGTAGCTTTACGTAACTTCCTATTTTTGCTAATAGGTAGCTTTACATAACTTGTTAAGATCACTATTGCATTCATTCCCTAGTTACTTTTTCTCATATAGCTTCAGAACAAAAATACTTCACTCCAACTAGTCAAAAGGATGACTACTTAAATCCAAAGCTCCTTAAGGCTAAATAAAGCTCTCTCACAACAAGCAGAATGATCATTGTTTTATGAGAAAAGTCTTGCTAAAGTCACAGCTGAGTAAAAAGGTTTGCCATATCTTGCTTTACACAAAATACCACCTCTGTCTTCCTTTGTTGCTCCTATATCCACGAGTATAGAATTGCTTGAAAATCTGGAAAAACAAAAGTGTCATAAAAAGACCTTTAATGACATTAAATTAAAGCAAAAGCAAATGAGTAGTTTTAAACAAAATTATGGCTGCACTACTACTTCCATTCATGGAAGATATTGTGCTCTTACACACTGGTACTATCCTCCATATATATGCTATCATTGATCAAAGACTAATAATAGGTAAGGTTCTTAGCTAGAAAATTGCAAACAACATTCCAAGGTATTAAAGAAAATCAAGAAATAAATACAATTATAACAAGAACAAATTGTTCCCAATACTGAAAGAGAGATATTACCAGCAGATCGGCGACTCCGTCGGCCCTCAGATCGACGAATTCGTCAGCCCTTAGATCCAGTCGTTGTCGTCAGTCATCAGCTTCAGTATAATTTTCTGGCCACCGTAGTGCTTCACCTTTCTCTCTAGAGGACCAAACGTGAAGCAATTATGACTGTGAGTTAGGGATTTTTGTTGTTTATTGAGGAAAGGGATTTTTTGTTGTTGTTGATAGACATGAGTTATGGATTCACTTATTGTTTTTCTTTTTTCTTTTTTCTAATTTAAAATTATGCTGACATGTTAGTCTAGGTAATTGATGTGGCAATAAGATTTTCTTTACGCCGTTTGACACGTTAGATTTTTCCAGCCAATAGATAACAGCAAGGATTAAATTAAACGACATTAAAAGGTTAGAGACCAATATGGCACAATTAAAAGGTTAGGGACTAAATTGAAATCTGGTGTAAAGGTTAGGGACCATTTATGTAGTTTACCCTTTATATTTTTATCTATATTGTTTTGAATTGTATAGTTAGGATAACTCTCTGTTAAAGAAATTCTATGTCCTAGGAGTAATTTAAATTATGAATTCATAGCTTAAATTACTTTTTTGCCCACAAATTCCTAGGAGTATTGAGTCCTTAATTTTAGCTTTTGTATTTTTTTTTTTTTTTTTGGAGAAAGAAACTGATGGATTTTATTAATAAAATTCAACTACATCCATTTTTAAAATCGAACCAATATGAGATGGGACATCTTTCATCCATACTTGAAAATCTGGTATGCATAATGCATTTTTAGCCAAACTATGAGCAACCCCATTGTCGTTTCTCTTAATGTGAGAATACAACAATCCTTCTCTACGAACATGTGAAAACCTAATACAATGAAATAAACTTGAAAAACATTTAACATCATGACTAAGTAAACCAAAGGATTCCAAAGACTGCGAATTTGCATTCAAAGCGTTCATTGCAATCTCTGAAACTCCCTCTGGGGTGACATCTTCCAAACTCAGATCAGCATCAAACTGTAAAGCCTTCGATATATCCAAAGTTTCAAGCTCTATGATAGTTAGGGGGAGAGGGATGATTCCGACCATGTGTGCCAAGCCTTTTCCTTGGCATTCTTGAATGATCACTCCAATCCCTGCCCTATCTTCTTCTTGAAACATTGTATCGATATAATTTATGCCTGAACCCTCCATAATTACATCAATACTCGATCTCCAAAACAACATTAATCCACCTCCCATATCCAAAACAACATCCACAGAATTTTGTTCCCGGAAAATCGCATCATCAGAGTTCACCTTCAGGATCGGCCATGGAGGAGGTTTCCAAATGGCCTGGTGTGGAGGCTGATTGGATTGATCTGGTTCATTACCCTTCATTGTTGTTGTTGCGCTTTTTTTCCTTGTCTTGAATATTAACCATATTAAACACTTGTCGTTGGGATTGCTGGGAATTAGAGTTAATAGGAGCAATAATTGGTGAGCTGTCATCATTCCTCGCATTTAACTCAGTATTAATGCCCTTAGGAAAGCTTAAAATCCCATTAATTGTGGGAGATAATGGCAGTGAAAATTCCGGGCTACCATGATTAGTGAGATTCGTATCACTCCAACCGTTACTCATTGAATGCTTGTCCCCTCCCTGCCTGTAACGTTCAGCTCCGATTGGCTCACCGATTGGCTCATGCACCGACTCAGAAAGCTTCTCAGTTTGGTTCTATTGAGTCGGTGGCTCCTCTTCCCTTGATTGAGAAGCTTGTCTGGCTTTGTTGTTCATCTTTCTCGTAGAAAAGAATCCTGGCACCGTAATTGATTTCTTCTTCGAAACCACAAATGGAGGTGCACGTAAATTGAGACCAAACTCCATAGAGATTGCCCGAGAGTCCAAAACACTACCTTGAAATCTGTTTCCCAAACCCCCTGAAGAAAAACCCACAAGCCTAGCAATACACTTGGTATTCCTAGGGACCTAACACCACCTTCAGATGAAAGGGACCAACCAATTCTACAGTGCAAGAGAGTTCAGAGGTACATACTGAACTCTCGGGTAGCAGAGAAACTACACTTGAGCCTTTTATTTTATTTTTGCATTGGATGGTTAGTCTATTCCTTGATTTTAGTTTTATTAAACGAGAAATTATGTATAATTTCTTCTATTAAACCCTCACTCTTTAAATAAATTTGGAAGCTTTTATTGATGAGAATGAGAAAGAGTAATCTAGAGATACAATTTTTTTTTTAAATATTATAGGTCATGCTAACGGGTGTTCTTAGAGCAATGGTTAACAATCCATTTTAGGAAAGTTTTGATACCATTTTTATGGGAAATGGAAAAGACTGTCAAATATTAATTGTGTGTGTGTGTGTGTTTTTTTTTTTTTTTTTTTTAAATAAAAAATTTCTTTAAATGGATTATTAACTATTGCCTAAGAACATTTGTTAGCATTTCCCAAATATTATTACAAACTGTTGATGTGATGAATGATTATTGATAAATGAAATAGTGACGTTAATAGAGAGCTTAGATAAAAACTAATAACAAACTGACTATATCAATACTTTGTAAAAATATTATAAAATAGTTTATTACTATAGTATTACTCGAATGAGAAATGATTGTAATTACATGTATGAGCTCTGTCTCCTTATATATAGAATAGATTACGAAGAAAAGGAAGAAAGAGTCACTTCGTAAACGTAATGGAGCAACTTTCTGATTATTTATAACAAACAAACTTATTAATTACACAACCAATAAGAAACGGACGTGTGTCTAATTTAAACTGTATTAGTGTACACACGTGACATGAACATGTGCTTCATTTAACATTCTCTCGCTACGCTGTCTTTCCTACTAATTGATTTTTTTTTTTTTTTTTTTCTTTTTTTGTGAGCTAAGAACGATATAAATTCTTTGTTGAACGAAGAAAGATTACAAGTAAACTTAGTAAAGCTAGTGTGAAAAACTAGCGTAGGGCGTGAACACCAACTACATGTAGTGGTGTCTCCGAAACAAAGAGGAAATACAAGGAAAAAACCCCGGCCCAGTAAAACTATACCAGAACCCGTTAAACCTGTGAAGCCATGATTCTTTGATATTCCTCCAAAAAACTCCTTGCACCTTCAAATATTGCCTTCAGATGGACTCAAGGACAGAACTACTCAAGGGCCCAGTAATTTGAAGAATAAGCTTAATATGCTAAATATTAATGATAATGATCAAGCAGAACTGTTTCAGATCCTTGAATCTACTGCTTTGTCTGATTCTTTTGAAAAGGATTTTCCTTCCTCATTTGATTCAGGTTATCACTCTAATAGTGAAACCTCTACCTCTAGTTCTCCTAATATTAAAATTGGTTGTAGAGATTCTTGTTGCAATACTATTAATGTTCTCTCCAAAGGTAACAAGAAACTAAAGGCGAAGAACAAGAAAATTTGTTAATAACCTTGATAAGTCAAATTGATAACCCTAAGCTAAAAGAAGAATATCTTAAGAAGCTCAAGAAAACTTTGATTAAAGACGTAAATGATAAAAAACCAAGATCCAAGATTAATCTTGATGAAACCTTGGAAAGATTTAATAAAAAGAAATCCAAAGAATTAACCATTAACGAATTACAACATGAAGTTGCTATTATTAAAGAAGAAATCTTTCAGCTAAAAAATGAATTCCAAAACATTAAAAAAGATAACTTTGATCTAGAACAAGAACTATTACTTCAAAAAACTGACAAACAACTTGATAACCAACAATCTGATAGTAAACCGAAGAGTAAGGAGATGATGATGGCTCCAGCCAACAGGCTCCTCTTTCTGGTAACGCTCTTACTAATAATAAACTTAGTATTATTAACAAATTGTTTCCCCCAAAATGCTTTTCAAAAGTCAAAATTTTTGTTTGCCATGAATATGAATTCAATGTTATTGATTGATTTTGGTCCTGATATGAATTGCATTCAAGAAGGAATGATTCATACCCTCTGTTCTTGTCAAAAACATGACTGATAAAGTGATCCTTGGTCTTCTTCATAAACTCTTTATATCCTTTTCTCTCTGAACATGATGGTATAACTATTGACACTTTTGGGCAGAAAGTTAGTTTAAATTTGCTTCAAAATTTGAAATTGATACTGATGATTCATTAAACTTGATCCATGCTAAAACCAAACATCTAAAGTTTTTAAAACAAGAAGTTAGATATAAAAGGATTGCTGAACAACTTTCTGATAAATTGTTGCAGTCTAAAATTGACAACTTTCTAAAAATATTAATTAATGATGTTGGCTCTGATACCATAAGAAGAAGTGCACAATATATATTAAGTTAAAACAAGATAACACGTAATGTAGAGTGTAAAAGATAAACTAGAGATAAAAGGATAAAGTAAAAGCAATTAATATTTTAACAAAATAACACTGTAGTATGATATTATGAGTCCTTTCATGGTGACTTCGTGATTAAAGGGGAAAAATGGGTGCAACTAGAGGGTGCAACCTCCAACCGTGTGTAGAGGTTGGTTAAGTTTATCCTATTTATCATGCACTGAAATGATTTTTCCCATGTAATGCTTTTTTAGTGATGTTATCTTCAATGAGAAGGGCTTTTAGTATTATAAATTTGTGTCTTTCATAAGGAGGGCTTTTAGTATTAGAAGTGTATGCCTTTTGTGAGAAGGGTTTTAAAATGAAATCTGTGTGCCTACTTGGAGAAGGGCTTTTAGTATTTGATGTTTATATACCTTCCATTAGAAGGGCTTTTGTAATTTGCTCTTGGAAGAGTATTTGGTATTTTTTGGAAAGTATGGAGATAGTAAGAAATATAAATGTTTTGTGAGATATGGTGTTTGTACGTATAGATACTTTGTGGGAAAATGGATTTGTAAGATGTATGAGGAACGTGTATAGGTACTTTGAGGGATATGTAATTTGTAAGATGTATAAGGAAGTATGTGTAGATAATTGTGGGAAATGGATCTTGTAATATGTATGGAAAAATATATGAGAAGTACATATGGGTACTTTGTGAGAAATGAATTTTATATGATGTAAAGAAGTATGTTTGTTTTAACCTAGTAAATTAGCCAAGTCATATAATCATATCAATGTAAAATGCGAAATATAAAGAACACAAAGATATGATGACCCAAGAAACCACACCGGTAAAAACCTAGGGAGGATTTAACCTAGCTATCCTTAAGGTAAACCTGAATCAACTATGAAAGAATCGAAGTTTTACAATAGAGACTTAGACCACTAACATCCTATTACTACCCATCAGTAGAAAACTTACTGACACGACTACGTGCAAACTCCGAGACCACAGACCCCTTCTTTCTTGGATTCTCCAGCAAGTACAAGCACTCCCGCTTGTATATCTTTAAGTTCTTAATGCAGCAATTGAATTGATCACCAAGTTCTTGACATAATCTTGAATCTTGGAAACCCTAAGTATGTGTGAAGGCAACCACCTCTTGATCTCACAAAAGATTCACACACACAGCATAAGGAGCAACCCAAAACGTGACTAGGGTTTTCTCTCTATACTTAAGAAAAAACATAAAACCCTACACGTCAAATGAGCTTGGGCTGAGTTGGAAAATTTTGCAGAAAAACATTCTGCCCGAATTTCGATCGATCAAGCCAGACAAAATTGCACAATAAATTTTGCAGTAACTCGATTCCAACTTTACATAAAATGCATACACTTTGAGCAAGTCTAAACAAGACTAAAACTTGTTTTGATCATGGTTTGCCAACAATACAAATTAGAGTTCTAATACATTAGTTCCTAATCCTTAGAACCTAACAAACTCTCCCTTTGGCAATCCATGACAAAACACAAAACTAAACAAAATTGCTCAAAGTTTACATAAAAACAGCCAATATAAAAACATAGCCTAACACAACAACTTCAACCTAACTACTATCTATCAGTTGTAACTGTAGACAGCAGCATGATTGAATCAACCTGTATATTTCCTGAAACACTCAAAAAACGCATAAACGCATGTGTGGAAAATACAAGTAAAACAAAAATAACTTCTTGATTTCACATAACACACAATAAAGACATATATCATGAATAACTCATAAATATAAATCAATAAGCAATGTGAAACAAGAAACATATACAAATCAATGTATCTCCCCCTATCATGAAAAACCCAATCAAAAACAAAAAATACATCATGAGCCAAAAAAAAAATGTAAAAACACAATGAAGCACCTAGATACATTCTAATAGCTCCACAAGTACAAAATTCTCCCCCTAACTGCAAAAATCCTCTACAAGTGTACTCCCCCTTTTTGTGATGGAATGCCAAAAAAGGCAATCACACATCATCAAAAAGAGGTGGCGGAGGCGATCATCTCAAATGCTTCAGATCCACTTACAAAGCATGAAGCTCATCAAGCATGTCCACCAAAATCTATCCATGAGCCGCCTGAACAGTCATGACAGTCTCCAACATACGTCAAATGTTTGAATCATCTAAGGTAGGAGGTGGAGGAACATCAGCAACAGCAGCATCAGCAACATGATCAACGGGCTCCTCAGTTGTAGTATCACCTGTAGAAGAGGGAGGAGGAGGTGTGACACCGGAAGGCTCTACCCTAGGGCGTTTAAAGCTAGCTCTTAACTGAGCAGCCCTCTACTAAATAAATGTGGCACCTATGGGAGCAACTATGTGTACAGGCTCAGACACAGGAAACTTAACTAAACTGAGATGCAAAAGAATCCGATGAATAAAAACGGAAAAGAACAAAGCATGAGCAGTAGAACTACTCCTATGCACCTCAATCAAGGAACGAATAAAAAGATGAGGAAAGCTAATAGGAGCATCAGTAACCAGGGCATATAAAAATGCACAACGCTCCAAAGGAATGGTGTGTAGATGAGAGATAGGCCAAAAATAATGACAAGCAATTCTAAAGAAGAGATAATGAATCTCAGTGAGCTCAGCAGTGGTGATTCAAGGATCAAAACCCCATTGGATAGAAGACCCAGTGATATAAGACATGATGACATCCAAGGGAGGAGACTCATTATAAGGGTAGATAGGATGCTAGACCACTGGCACCCCAAGGGCATCAGCCACTACTAAAGGGGTAATGGTGTACCCTACACCCCGTATCCAACTCCTCATGAGAGTGTTGGCATCATAGGAGTGGACAGAGAGGTTCGAATAGAACTCTTTGATCAAGGTAGCTGGAGGTGGATGAGAAATATCCAATAAAGGTAACCAGCCCCTACACTTAAAGTTACGCCTAATCTCGAGATCTAGCTCATCTAAAAGAACCTTTCTCTCAGCCCAAATGTTTCTCCTAAGGTTAAGCTTCTCAAACACTTCCTGGTTTTTCTCACTCAAGAACCTATCACTATCAAAGGTGGGGGAAGGAGAAGAAATGGAGGTCCTATTGGCTCTAGTTTTCCTAGGCATGATGCTAAGGAAAGGACAAGACAAATAGAAAAGAACCAAAAAGAAACAAGAAAAACCAAGGGTAGACTGCAAGTTAGAACACAAAAAAAATATAGAAATAACAATCTATATGATGCATGAACAGATAAATGTCATGATGCATGCTCTAATGCAGTGATAACAAGTTCAATTTAATTTTAGAATCACAAAATTGGCTTAAGCATAGAGTTTATAACAAAAACCCCCCAAAATTTTGAAAAACCACTTGTTCAATTTGTACCAAATTGACCAATTGATCATCACACAAGTTAGAAAACAGTTTATAATGATCAAATTAATCAATTTAACAAGCCAATTTCATCAATTAAACTTAATTTGAACAAAATCCCCAATTCGGGTAGTTTTAAGCCCTAGAAAATTCAAATTTTCTCAATTCACCAAATTGATCAAATTAATTCACCAAGAACAGTTTTATATTGTCTCACAATAAAAACCCATCGATCAATTTCCAAAGAAAAAGCTTGAATCATCAAAAATCCCAATTTCCCTTAGGTTCGAAAATAAGCCCAAATGCATGACAAAAAATGCAAGAAAACTGAAAATAAAAGAAAAAGGAGGGTTATAAAGGTCTTACCGGCCTTAGATGACAAAAACCCTTGAAGAAATTTGGTTGAAAACGACAAAAATCTTGCTTTGACCCTTGGACCGATCAAATAGAGAGAGAAAGAGTTTTGAAAAAAGTTTGAATAATGAAGAACACGTGAGAAACTCAGTTTTTAAAAAACTCTCTACACGATTTTTGATCGATCGAAAAACAGATTCGATCGGTCGAAAATGCTTCGATTGATCCAGATCCAATTGAGCATCGATCGAAACACACAGAACCAAACCAAAAATTTAATCGCAATTCGATCGATCGAAAAACACTTTCAATTGGTCGAAATTTTGGAAAAAATAGTTTTTTTGAAAATCAAAGCAAAATATTGCAGAAACTCCTCAAAGTATTGAATTTTATGAATAAAATGCATGAGTATGAGATGAAATACTTTTCAAAAACACTTGTTTTCAACCCAGTTTTCCCAAAATTAAAATGTTCAAACAATTCTCCTTAAATTTTCAAGCTTCAAACACATTTTGCACCAAATTCAAGGAATTTTCAAACTTGGTTGGCCAAACCAAAATCACACACAATAACATGTACAAAGTTTAGTAAAGAGAAACTTGTGTAGTGTATGCAACTAGCAAAAACTTGAGATACATATGAGGTGATATGAATATAGAAATCAACCACAATTTCTACAAAATTCATCACATTGAATTTGAAAGAGACTATCACCTAAAGAGTTACATCATATAACTCTCACATCTCCTAGAAAACAAGCTTGCAATCATGTAAGTTTCTTGATTTGCCTTATATTGTACACACAAATTTTATTTGTTTGATTTAACGTTAAGTCCAATAATGTACACACCAATTTTAACATTTAAACTGAGGCTACACCTTATGTTCTTTTTGTGTATGTACTACACTTTCTCAAGCACAAAATCTTACGATATGCACTAAGGTGTTCATCATTGGCTAGTAAACAGTGGTGAGATGGTTATTTATGCCTTTCTCAAAAGGATCAAGTCCGACAATCAAAGGCATGTGACTTCAAGATCAAGACAAAGTGATTAAAAACTATAAACATCTGTCCCACACAACATGCACTGCAAAGTTTCAACTAGTAAAGTGCAAGAAATAAGCTCATCAAAACTAAACAAAGTACATAAACATGTTATGTAAAAATAAATTGGCCAACCTTGATTTCAAATCCAAGAAAATAATGCAAAACACATTTTGCTTCCCCCCCCCCCCCCCCTTTTATTTTATTTTATTTTAATTAAAAAATCCTAGAATGAGCCTTTACCAATTCACCAATAAGTACCATAGGATCTTGTGCTTGAGGCACAGGCACTTTTGGTTTGTTTTCTCTCTTAGCAGCTTGTAGCTTGAAACAGTTTGGACGAATGTGCCTAGACTTTCCACAAAAATGACAAACCCATGCAGGCTTATCGTGCAACTTGCCCTTAGGAGGGTTAGGAACCTTAGGTTTAGAGTCTTGAAGATTAACCCTAATCTTCCTAGGTGGTGTAACTTCTACAGATTTAGCCTCACTCACAGAGGGTTTGACAACCTCACTCACAGGGGGTTTGGAAGAAGAAGAGGGAGCAAAGTTTATGGAATGGGTTGCAGACACAGAAATGCTTTCTACAAAACCTAAGCCAGTTTTTTCAGAGGGAGACTTTTGAACACTTAGCATGTGATCAAGTTTGGAGCTTGCAGACCTATCAGTTTGTTCTCTAGCAACAGATAATTCATGTTCCAAATTCTTGACTTTTTCAAGCAAAAGCATATTCTCAGTCTTCACATTATTCAAAAGTTCAATAGAATCAAATAAATTCACAAGAAAATTTTTCTTATCAAGCTCAAGAGATGCAATTTTCTTTAAGCCTAATTCAACACTCATAGCATCCTTTGCAGCAACTTTGCAAAGTTTATTATAGGCTTCTTGAAGATTTGCGTCCTCAGAGAGTTCTCCATTAGAAGGGTTCTCTTTAGTAGACACATTTTCATTGACTACAGCAGTAGCAGTGAAAGCAATGAAGTTTCCATCTTCGTCACAACCAGACTCATCATCAGAAACTTCGTCATTACTAAAAATTATAGTATAGCCTTACACTTAGACCTCAAGTATGTAGGACATTCAGATTTCATATGCCCATACCGTTGATATCCAAAACATTAAGGACCTATTGAATTATAAGAAGGTTGACCTACTTTTTCTTTAGGTTTTTCAGTGTTATTAACCTTAGTGGGATTATTCCTCCTAAAATTTCTAGGTTCAATAGTGTTATTACCTCTTGCCCTTTTGTTATTGTTCCTAAGAAAATTTTTAAAGTTCTTGGCAAGGTAAGCAATCTCTATAGCAGAAAGATCATCATCAAATCCACTCGCCTCAACATCATCAACAGACTTGAGAGCCATTGATTTTGATTTTCTAGTCTTAGGTAGGTCCCACTCATTGGATTGAAGAGATCCTACAAGTTCATCAGCAAGGATGGAGTCCACATCCTTGCTCTTAGTGATGGCAGTCACTTTGGGTCTAAAATCTTCAATTAAAGATCTAAGAATCTTCCTAACAATTTTAGGTTGATCATAGATTTCACCCAAATTATATGCAGAATTAATAATATCATTAAGCTTAGCATAGAATTCATCAAAAGATTCATCATCAGACGTCCTAATGCTTTCAAATTTAGAAGTTAATTGCTGCAACTTATTAATTTTAATAGCCTTTGTGCCTTCATGCACAATCTGGAGAATATTCCAAGCAGTATGAGCAACCTCAACATTAGAAATTCTCTTAAATTCCTCCATAGAAACAGCGTTAAAGATAGCATTCATAGCTTTGCTATTAAATGCGGCTGCTTCTTTTTAAGAAGTTTTCCACTCACTAACAGGAGTAGTGGGCTTCTTCCATCTATATTCAATGGAGTTCCAGACTCTCTCATCAATTGATTTCAGGAAAGCTTTGATCCTTACTTTCTAATAAGCATAATTATTCCCATCAAAGTGAGGTGGAATAACAAGAGAGTGTCCGTGTTCTATGACAACAAGGGTCAATGATCAGCTTAGAGATCAAAAGATCTATAAAAAGAGAGCAACCCGCTCTGATACCACTTGTTTGTTTTTAGACCCCTTATAAACACAATCGGATTAACCTAGTAAATTAGCCAAGTGATTACTTTAGTCCAAATTTTAGATCTAGGTTAACACAATCATATAATCATATCAATGTAAAATGCAGAATATAAAGAACGCAAAGATATGATGACCCAGGAAACCACACCGGTAAAAACCTGAGGATGATTTAACCTAGCTATCCTCAAGGTAAACCTGAATCCACTATGAAAGAATCAAAGTTTTACAATAGCAACTTAGACCACTAACATCCTATTGCTACCCACAGTAGAAAACTTACTAACACGACCACGTATAAGCTCTGAGACCACAGACTCTTTCTTTCTTGGATTCTCCAGCAAGTACAAGCACTCCTGCTTGTATATCTTTAAGCTCTTAATGCAATAACTGAATTGATCACCAAGTTCTTGACATAATCTTGAATCTTGGAAACCCTAAGTATGTGTGAAGGCAACCACCTCTTGATCTTACAAAAGATTCACACACACAGCATAAGGAGCAACCCAAAACGTGACTAAGGTTTTCTCTTTTATACTTAAGAAAAAATATAAAACCCTACACATCAAATAGGCTTGGGCTGAGTTGGAAAATTCTGCAGAAAAACATTCTGCTCGAGTTTCGATCGATTGATCGAGCCAGACAAAATTACACAATAAATTCTGCAGTAACTCGATTCCAACTTTACATAAAACGTATACACTTTAAGCAAGTCTAAACAAGACTAAAACCTGTTTTGATCATGGTTTGCCAACAATACAAATTAGAGTTTTAATACATTAGTTCCTAATCCTTAGAACCTAACAAAGTATAAGAGATAGTTTGTGGGAAGTTAGTATTTAAAATATTGACCAAGATACACCTTGAGTTGGGGGGAAAAATTACATACCCTAAAAGAAATTATTATTTTAAATTAATTTGAATTATTGACCACCCTTAAAAAAAACTTGAACACTCTAAATAAAATTTTGAACCCATGAGATTTTGCTTACCGTTGGCATAGTTTGTATTTGTAAGAGACTTTTAAAATAAATTCAAGAGTTGAAATTGTACAAAAGTGTGTACTACACTGCTACCACTCTCAATCTGCACACAGTATGAAAAAACTAATATAGAACGAGAGCCATTGCCACACACTTTCATATTTCAGTAGATGTTAATAGTGGCATCAAGTTATGCGTGTTAGTTTCTCTCTCTCTCTCTATATATATATATATTGCGTTTGTTAAGAAAATGCATTACTTAATAATTTTTTTAAAGAATTTTTTTAATGACTAAGATCGTGGTTAAGATATAATAAATGTTTTAATAAATAATGTTTTTATACATTTAAAAAAAAAAAAAAAAGTCAAATATCACTTATATCTAAAAAGCATATACAACCACAATAAATTTGGGTGTGTAAGCCAATGGATTATTAACATGTGTATTTTATTTTTAAAAAATTAGAGAAATTATACTTTACCACCTTAAACTATATTTTAGATTACACTTTGCACCATAAACTATTCGAATGCACTATTTGATAGGCCAAAAACAAATTGAGCCTTTGTGATAAATTAATTGATTAATTAGCCAAGTTTATAATTAATCAAATTAACATGCAAACGTGTGGTAACACAAACAAATCACCAATAAACTAATTATGCAGCGGAAAATAAATAACACGGTCATTTGTTTAAGAATGGGGAAAACATAACGGCAAAAACCCCACCGAGTGATTTTTAGGTCACCACTCTTGAAAATCCACTATTATCACAACAAGCAGTTAGAAGTAAAGGAATCTCAAGTACCTTACCAACCTACAGTTGAACCCTTACCCCAATACCCAATTGAAATTGTTCTGTAGTGACAGTTCCTCCTTTCGATGCACGGCTCCCAAGTATGTGACTAACCAATTGCGCGGATCCCAGTACGTGACTTCAATCACCAACTAAGAAGGTTGTTGGCTGCAAAGTTCTTCAATTCATCCACACGATGAAGATCAAGAAGATGCTTGGTCACAAAATTCTATGGTGCACATACATAGCAACTTCTTTAGAAGAGATGAACTAGGGTAAAACTTTGTCTTTGGTCACAATTTGCTTGAACAGACTTTTCTTAAAGCTTGCGCAACTTGTGAACTTTTTGACGGCCCTTAAAACAATCATTTTATATGTCTAGGGTTAGGAGAAAAGAAGGCCCAAAGACACATCTACGGATCCCAAGAAAAACAAATTAGAAATTCTGTTTTTGTAAACCTCGACAAATCAAAGCTGTTGAGCATCTGTCGAGCTAGCTGTCAAGCCACGGGGTTGAAACAGCTTCTTAAACCTCGACACATGCTAGCTGTTGAGCTTTAGTAACTCTGTACTTTCAGCTTGTTTTCTTGGACAGACTTGAAGGCTTCAGCACTTGATCTTGAAACATAGTTTCTTGAAATATTTAAACACATCCTAAATCTGCCCAAATACAAGTAAAGTGCATTTTGTCAAAGGATAAGTCAATTACATAAAATAGTGACATATGTTCCTAACAAGTGAATCACATATGTCCTAACAATCTCCCCCTTTGGCAATCCATGACAAACCGCAACAAACAAATAAATATATAAGAGAAGTGATAAATCACTCAACTCATATTCACTTGTTGAATACAATAAAATCTATCCTAACACAAAACTCTTGAAAAACTTTGTAAGAAGAGAGTTTATGGCAAGTAGACTTTGACAACTTGTATTTCTAAAACACTTTTAAACAAAACTCATCAAAGCATCTTTGTGTGAAACAAAAATAATAGATTGCATACACGTAATAAGAAGCATGTGCATAAAGAGAGAAAAGAAACAACACATGTAAGGGTAGGTAAAAGAAACATACATCAACATATATAAAGAAGATAAGTACAATGTATGTCAAAAATGGTCACAAGATCCATGTACAAGAACACATGTATCTAAAATAGAGAAAAGAAAAAGATACAAGTAATCCTCACTACATCCCTCAGATATCAACACTCCGCCTAACAAAATATCCTATACTAACTCTCCCCCTAAGAATGACTACTTTCAATATCCAAAACTACTTCCCTTTTTTGTCACGAGAGACAAAGAGTAAGAGTGTCAAGTAGACATCTCATCGGTAGAGCTAGCATCTCCATCATCATCATCTGAAGCATCATCATCATCACCATCATCATCATCCTTATCCTCAGAATCAGAAGCTATTAAAGGAGGTGGTGGAGGAGAAGCCTTAGAAACAAAACCACCCATGGACGCCTGTCACCGTGCAATATGACAAACATAAACGTTCACCTGATACAACTTCGTAGAGAGAGTATCAAGGTGAGCATTCATGCGCTGCAGCTACGCCATGATGCCTCCTAGAGTCACATCGCCCGAAGAAAAGGAGGGAGCGGATGTGGATGGAGTAAAATGAGACGGAGTAGAGCCGGAGGGAGGAGTTGTTGAATCCAACTGTCGAGACCGAAACTTCGCCTCACTACGTTTAACAGTAGTGTAGTCTATGGCACACATGACAGGAAAATGGTTGGAAGAGGGAAAAGGAATAGAAAAATGGCATAGAATTCATGTGATAGCCGATGGGAAAATGAGCTTATCACGAGTAGCCGTATCCCTATACATATCTAAGATAGAAAGAATAAAGTGTGAAGGAAAATCTATAGTGAGGTGCTCTAACAATGAAAGCAAAAAACAAGCACGAGGCTCTGTGATAGAGTTATAGTGAGAGAGTGGGTGCAAAACAAAAGTTATCACCGTGTTCATGAATCTAGGACCTTTAGCAAAAGGCCGACATGGTGTAAACTGACAATCACCCCAATTTGCGGGACGCTCACAGAAAGCGGAAATCATCTCGTCTTTGGACACAGTCCTCAGACGCTCACAACCGGGGTAGTTAGGATGCTCTACCCTCGGAACATGAAGCACATCTACAACAAGCTTCGGTGTGACTACAATGCATATACCTTGAACGCGAGTAGAAAAGAGAGGTACTGAAAAATCAAAACCATGCATGTTGGAGTAAAACTCCTGGATCAACACGGTAGAACAAGTGACCGGGATGTCACACAGTGACTCCCATCCCCGATTGTGAATGACAGTGGGAAGGTCAGTGTCAGCGAAGTCCACCAAAATGACTCGGTGTTCCGAATGAACACCTCGTCAAGAAAAGTTCTCCGAGAAGTCCTTTCAGGCATCCTCATCACGGAACCAAATGTGAGAAGGAGTAGGATCAAATGAAGACGATGCCCTAGAACACAAAGGGTTCTGGGATGGAGCTGACTTATGCTTTGGTGCCATAGACACGACTAACATAAACAAGAGAGAGAGAGGGGGAAGAAAGAGACAATCAGAAAAGCTCCAAACAGTTCAAATATAGCAAGTATATTGAAAAAAAAGTATGTATGCATGGGGAATGCATGAACATGTGATATGCAAAAGAAATTGCATCATGGGCTCAGCCCAATCCAATCCTACCAGCACATAAACAGATTGCACACATCTAAATGCATGATAATACTGTTATAATGCAAATGTGATGCAATTCATGAAGTTTTTAAGATTAAATCTTCAAAACCAAACCCAAAATTTCAACAAAAACTCATTAACTTTGAAAAATCCCAAAAATTTTCAAAAACCCCAAAACCTAGGTTTCAAAACACGAAATGCATGAAATGGAAGAGATTAAAAGCTTACCAAGTGAAGAAAATCTTGAGAAAGCTTGAGGAACCTTGAGGAAGAGGTTTTGGAGTGAGGTGAGAGAGTTTGGGAGAGGAAGAGTCAAGGCAACCGAGAGGGAGATCGACAGAAATGAGAGGAGGATCACACGAGGTGTTTAAATAGAGCCTCAGTAAATCTTGACAGATGAAGGTGTCGAGAGGTGTCAAGACATCTGTCGAGGTAGGTATCGAGAAAAAGGCCGTCGATAGCTGCAGGTGTCGAGGAAGAAACACCAAAAGCAAGAGCAGAAGCTCGATCAATCGAACTAGCTGTCGAGAAGCTATCGAGGATCTAGGAACTTCCTCGTTCGATCCATTTGTTGTTGAGGATCTGTCGAGATTGCAATAAGAAAAGACCTTAAGAGCTCGACAGAAGGCCAGGTGTCGAGGAGGTATCGAGGAGGTGTCGAGATTGCTTAAAAATTGTTTTTCAAGAAGGAAAAAACACAGATATGAATGCAATCAAGCATGCAACTCAACCAAAGATCCATTCAACATTTTAGGCTCTCAAAAACATCTCTCAACAAAAATTTTAAGCACAATGATCCCAAAAACACACACACACACTAAACACATCTAACCAATTTTATATTTCAAAAAAAAAAATGTTAAGACAGTTTAGTGAGCATACATTAACACATATAAAACCATGTGATGACCAAATCATATTGTACCTACACATGTATCAAGAGTAGCAAAGAATATTGCGTGTTGTGTGTAAAAAACATCGCAAAATTGCATAAGTGTACACAAGTTATGATGATTTGAGATATGAGAAAATCAATTTAACTCACACACAATCATAACTGTTTGATGGGGACTATCACCTTCGAGGTGCATCCTATAACTCCCACATCTCCTAGAATACAAGCTTACAATCATATTTAAAGCATTTTTGATCTTTTTGTTTTTTATTTTTCTTTGCATATTTTTCTTTTAAGCAAATCATGCATGGGCATATGAGAGAAAAGAAAATACCCATTGATGATAAGCATTTGACATTCTAATTTTGCTATGCCGAAGCACACAAATGTCATTGACATTGCACTTTTGCTATGCCGAAGCATACATGTATCATATTATGATTGGCGGGCAACAGTGGTGAGATGGTTATTTATACCTTTCTCTTAGGATTTTTTAGTCCTTCCCGTCAAAAAGAGTGATACGAGTGTTAAGTACAAGAGATAACTTAATCTTACTCATCATAAATAAGAGTCACAAAGCTCACTTGCTTAGTTGTGCATAGAGATACTGATCTAAACGACAAGAGATACAAAGTTTAGAAAACTTTGTTTCAATGGCCATCCAAGGTACACAAGTACCAATGTACACAAAATACACACTGTTTTTGTATTTTTCTGATTTTTCAATTTTTTATTTTTATTTTTATATAAAAAAAAAAAACTGAAAACAAACAAAAACATGTTGAAAAAAACAACATAATGCATAAAACTAGATGCAAATGCATGAGGGCATGATTCCAAAAAGAAAGTCCAACTTTAGGTAGAAAGAATTAAAGCAAAGGACAAACAGAAAGACAATTAAGTCTTAGGATCTTTTATCACCCACACAGCACGAGTCTTTGGTCGTGAAGATGAAAAGGCACGTGTCCTAGTATGACTACTAAAGGACATAGAGGAATTAGAATTCCCCTAAAATTGAGTTAAAAAGCTCAAAGCTTTTAATAACTCACCAAGAATAGGTACAGAGCCTTTAGACAAAGGATGAAACCTATTTGACACTAGCTTATGAGGAAACAACTTGAAACAATTCGGACGAGTGTGACCTAAAGCACCACAATGGTGACAAACATGAGTAGTTTTAGAACTACCCGGTTTCCTAGAAGGAGATCAACTCGTTGCTCTTCCAAACTCTTAATTTTGTCCACCAGAGATGAAATTTGAATTTTAAAATTCTCATTCAAATTATTGGCTTCATCCAATTTTGCAATCAAATCATCTTTTTCAAGTTTGACCTTTTGAAACTTAGCTTTTGATTTTGTAGAACATTCAAGAGATTTCAAACAAAAATTATAAAGCTTGCAATAGGCATCTTGAATATCATCATCATCATTCAACATAAGATCATGCAAATCAAAACAATCAACAGTTTCCATGACAACAGGGGTCAATGGATCACACAACAAAGATTAAAACCTAATCAGAGTGTGCCTGCTCTGATACCACTTGATAGGCCAAAAACATACTGACCCCTTGTGATAAATTAATTGATTAATTAGCCAAGTTTAATAATTAATCAAATTAACATGCAAATGCGTGGTAGCACAAATAAATTACCAATAAACTAATTATGCAGCGGAAAATAAATAACACGGTGATTTGTTTACGAATGGGGAAAACCTAGCAGCAAAAACCCCACCGGGTGATTTTCAGGTCACCACTCCTGAAACTCCACTATTATCACAACAAGCGGTTACAAGTAAAGGAATCCCAAGTACCTTACTAACCTACAGTTGAACCCTTATCCCAATACCCAATTGGACTTGTTCTGTAGTAACAGTTCCTCCTTTCGATGGACGGCTCCTAAGTACGTGACTAACCAATTGTGTGAATCCCAGTACGCGACTTCAATCACCAACTAAGAAGGTTGTTACTTGCAAAGTTCTTCAGTTCATCCACATGATGAAGATCAAGAAGATGCTTAGTCACAAAACCCTACGGTGCACATACACAACAACTTCTTCAGAAGAGATGAATTAGGGCAAAACTTTGTCTTCGGTCACAGTTTGCTTGAACAGACTTTTCTCAAAACTTGCACAACTTGTGAACTCTTTGACGGCCCTTAAAACAATCCTTTTATATGTCTAGAGTTAGGAGAAAAGAAGGCCCAAAGACACATCTACGGATCCCAAGAAAAACAAATCAGAAATTCTATTTTTGTAAACCTTGACAGATCGAAGCTGTCAAGCATCTGTTGAGCTAGCTATCGAGCCACAGGACTGAAACAACTTCTTAAACCTCGACACATGCTAGCTGTCGAGCTTTAGTAACTCTGCAATTTCAGCTTGTTTTCTTGGACAAACTTGAACGCTTCAACACTTGATCTTGAAACATGGTTTCTTGAAGTATTTAAACACATCCTAAATCTACCCAAATACAAGTAAAATGCATTTTGTTAAAGGATAAGCTAATTACATAAAATAGTGACATATGTTCCTAACAAGTGAATCACATATGTCCTAACACTGTTTGCACCTTAAACTATGACTCTTGTTACACTTTGTACCCTTGAATTAGTTTTACTATTAAGTTTGACAAAAATATGAAGCACGTGACTTGCACATGTGTATTGCTTAAGTTGCACAAACTTAAAAGACCAAAACCCTCCTATTCCCAATCATTTAAAAACAGTTTTTTTTCCCCCTAATCTCTTTCTTACGTGTGTAACAGCCCCTTCCCCTAGATCAAAATCCCTACAAACCTAAAATCAAAACATTTTTGGCATCACCACTACTCCATAGGGGTGGCAAAATAAGCCCAAACCCATTTGCCCACCCAAACCTACCCACTCTAATTGAACCCAAACCCACCCAATTATTAGTTGGGTGAAATGGAATCAACCCAATTAGATCCAGTAATTATTGAGTTTTAACTAAAAACCTAATGAGGCCCATTTAACCCAAAGATAATATACCTAAATTCAACCTAGCCTTCCCATCACCAAAAAAAAGAAACTCATAAAAAGACGAAATAAAAAGACTTCATTTTCTTTCATTTTCTCGGCCTCCAAATACTTCTCTCTCTCTCTCTCTCTTTGATCTTTCACTATTCTTCTCTACACAAAACCTCATAAAAAGACGAAATAAAATACATAACACAAAAA
This sequence comes from Quercus robur, assembly GCF_932294415.1. Classification (NCBI taxonomy): domain Eukaryota; kingdom Viridiplantae; phylum Streptophyta; class Magnoliopsida; order Fagales; family Fagaceae; genus Quercus; species Quercus robur. The sequence goes on along the minus strand of NC_065544.1, from coordinate 23,844,730 downwards.
TATATACAGAAATGAAGCTCACTCAATTCAAACATGAAAAAAAAAACGTTTCAAAAATCTCATCTTTGAAGAAATAAAGAGACCCTTTGGAGGACGCAGGTGTGGACTTATTGTCTCAGCGATCGACGGAGGAGGCGACGATCCAATCTTGGGCGGCATTGGTGGAGGTAGAAGCGGACATGGGAGCCGCCGCCGGTGCATGGGCCAAGATCGAAGCAGAAGCCATTGCCATAAGCTTTCTAGAAATTGAAGAAGAAGAAGAAGATGAGGAGGAGGAAAGATCGATGTTGATACAGCAAGAAGAGGAGACCATCGTTTTTTTCACAACTGAGGCCATTGTAAAGAAAAGTTTTTTCTTTGTTTTTCACTTTTTGATTTGTTTGATCGTCAGTCTAATCGGTTTCTACAACAATCTCACTGTCGAAAATCTCGCCAGCGCGAAATTCGTCGTCACCTCTAACATGATGTTGGAGAGTAGGTCAATTTTATTTTTTATTTTTTCTTTTGATTCGGTTTTGTTTAGTTTGATGGAAACTATACAAATTTTCCGGAGAAAAAACTGATAACTTTGAGAGAGTGGAAAAGGGATCCAAGAAATTGTTGGAGTTTTCACATTAATGGTATTTTGGTAATTTTGATAATTGGGTAATTGGGTGAGTTGGGGTTTACCCATAATAATTGGGTTCAGTTGGATTTGGGTTAGAAGCAATTAGTTAAATGGGTTTTAATGGGTAAATGGGTTTTATATTTCCAACCCAATTATGCCCACCCCAAACCCACCCATTTGACACCCCTACTACTCCACCGCTGTTATTTCTGGAAACACATCAAATGATGATAGAGAAATTCAGTTGAAAAGCATTGTACACAATCCATTTATTAATACCCTAAAAATCGAATTCAAGTGCCCTTGTTACACACTACAGGAGCATCAATTGCAAATTGCGTTCATGAAAGTGAACGTCATTTACTTATTTTTCGTCACAGATTGGAGTATACAACTTTGTCCTCGAAATTGCACAAAGATGGAGGCCTCCATCAATATGAAGAGTGAAAATTGTCCTATATTGTATTTGTTAATAATATCTAATTATAAAATTTCATGAATTTGTTTTCAACTAGTGCTTTCACTCTTATTATCTTAGGTGGATGAACAGGTGATGCCTTCAAGGTTTTGGTATCAAGTGAAATTGCTAAAGCCACGGATGACTGGATGAGGAGAAACGAGGAGAACATAAGAAAGAGAGAGTTAGCTGAGTAGCCGTGGGCAATATTGTTATGTTACGTATAAGCAATAATCATGTTTATATAGACTACTTTATTGTCAAACTAGTATTATTCTTGTGTGATGTACGGCTTAATGAAGATTCATATATAAGCTCAAAATTTTTAAAATAATTAAAACTAAATTATTAATTAATAAATAGTAATAATAAATTATAAAATAAGTAAATAATTCTAATAATTTTTTTTAAAAATGTTATGATTGTTTAGAGTTTAATAAAAAATTAAATACAATATCTATAATCAAAAATCAAAACATACACAAAAGAGTTCAAAAATTGAGAATATAAAAAAATAAATAAAAACTTACATAAAAGAACCAAGAACTTAAATGGGTGTCTACTATTTTGCTTCTTTATAGTAAACTTCCTTTGGCATAATATCTTGCATGCAAATTCAAAAGTAAATAATAATAAGTAAGATGAATTTATTATATTAAAACATAAGAGTAATTTGCATTTTGAAAAAAACAAATACAACAACATAGTATGTATTGTGTGGGATTTAATTATAGGAATGACTTATTGGTTAAGAGGGATTGTATTGAAAAGTCATGGCTAAATATATAAAAGTTCTGAAATTTTTGATAATAGATTTGTAGTTGGAATAGAACTTAAATTTCTAATAATTAGATGATAAAACTTTATCTAAATTAAATTATCGTTAAATCGTATCCTTTAGTCAAGAGCTTTGTAGATAAATATCCTAATAAAATATTAATTTAATAAGATGCAACTTGAAAAAAAAAAAAATAAATAAAAACATGGGGTGTGTGGACTTTAAGTTTAGATATTTTTTATAATAGACTTTTAGTTTAAATAGAATTTAAATTTGTTTTAAATTATTGTTAAATCATGCAAATTGAGAGGGGGGGGGGGGGGAACGTGGGTTGTGTGGGATTTATGTTTATAAATCTTTGATAGTAGCCTTTTAGTTTGAATAGAATTAATTTTTATTTTTTTTACATTATTGTTAAATCTTATCCCTTGGTCAAAATGTAAGGGTTTTTTTAAGAAAGAAAACTTGGGTTGTTGTGTGGGTTTTAAGTTTAGAAATTTTTTATAATAAACTTTTAGTTTGAAAGAATTTAAATTTGCTGAAATTTAAATGACGAATTTTTATCTAAATTAAATAGTTTCTAAATATTATCCCTTAATTGAGGAAATATATCCTAACAAAAGATATAATTAATTTACTAGTTAGTGAGAGTAGCCACTTAACGCAAGCATGGCTAAAGGCCAATTTTTATTATATAGTATAGTATATGATATGATGATTTGATATGATGTTAACAATAATTTAAAAACCTGGGTTGTGTGGGATTTAAGTTTAGAAATGTATGATTATGGACTTTTAGTTTGAATATAATTTAAATTTGTTTTAAATTCTTGTTAAATCTTATCCCTTAGTAAAAACGCGGGGTATTTTTATTATTATTTTTTTTTTGGGTGTCATTTTGGAGGTTTTGGGGTATTTTGGTCATTTTTGGAGATTTCAAAGGTATTTTGGACATTTATAAAATTTTGGGGGTATTGTGGTCATTTTGGAGGTTTTGGGGGCGTTTTGGTTATTTTGGAGGTTTTAGGGATATTTTGGATATTTGTAGTGCATTTTAATCATTTTGGTTATTCCAAAGGTATTTTGGTCATTTGAGAAGTCTTGGAGTATTTTAGAGATTTCTTGATATTTCAATCATTCTCATGAGTAAAATAAAATTTATTAGTATGAGCAATTTTGTCAATTCAATAAATATTGCAGCCCAATCAATAAGTAAGGTAAGATCACCCAAATTTAAGAGGGTGATGTGATTAAGGTGGTTTGATATATTTTGTAATCTTAAATTGTGGTAATGTTAGAAAAAAATCAAATGAACCGAACACCTTAATGTTGCATTAAGGTAATGTACATCACATCAAGGGCATATCATGGTGAACCAAACGCCCCTTAAAGTAAATTTTTTAAAACAAGATGGAGATTTATTGTAAACACCTTATTTTGTACCTCTTACGACTTGAGCCCTTGTTCCTCAATGACGATAACACTAGAAGGTTTATGGCTGATCTAGGGCTTGGCTATTGAAACTATTTAGTTGAAGGGTATTGTTGGAAAGAGAAAAAACATGCAAAAACCCTAAGAGTGCATATGTGGCCTTGAGCCTACGTACGCACCCTTAACCCATGCATACACAACCACGAGTTTACGTACGCATCAAGGGTTTCAAAGTTTTTGTAAGGAAAGTTTTATTTTATTTTATTTTTTATTATTATTGCAGTAGAGGCAATCCCACATCGCTTAGGGATGTCTCCGCCCCTTCTCTTTGAATACTATAAAAAGGCCCCATGGCCAATCTACTCCAAAAAAGAGGTTCAAGAGAAGCTTTTTATTTTGAAGAGCATCCTAAACTAAAGTTTCTTGGCTAGGACTTATTTTAGTCCAAAGCCTTCTAGTTAAAACTTATTAACCCTCTAGGTATTTTGTTTTATAGATTGACTGATGGGAACAGTTAAAATCAAGCTCTAGAAGTTTTTGTGTGAGGCACTTGTTCTTGTCTTAATCTCTTTTTTTTTTTTTTAATTTATTTATTGTTTTTTTAACTTTTAATATTCCTCTATGTAGGGTTTTTTTTTTTTTTTTTTTTTTTTTTTTTTTTTTTTTTTTTTTTTTTTTTTTGAAAGCCTTTTAGGTTGTTTAAATTAGATTTTGATTAGTGCTTGTCTATTGTGTTTTTGGGTAGGGATGCGTACGCAGGCTCATACTTACATTTGCATGCTTCGGCATTTGTACGTATCTCCACCAGAAACCTAGATTTTGTTGTTCTTGCTTTCTCTTATGTTTAAATGCATGTTTTGACTTTTGTTTATTTTAGAGTTCACATGATTAGGTCATAGGTCAGTAGAATGACATGTTTTACTTGTTTTAGCTTGGATTACATGATGAGGGTTTATGCTTGATGAACACTATGAACATGCATATGAATAAGAACATGCATTAATGCATAGGTGTTGTGATGCTGTGAGATAAGAGGGCGAGCCATGCATAATTATATGAACATGCATTTGATTTGATTAATACCATGATGCTATGCTTGAATATAATGAACATGCTTGGTTTGTGTAATGACACTATGATATTTGGTTTGTGCTTGATGATAATTTGATGCTACTACCTTGTGATATACTTGCTGTCCTTGGGTAAACGAATGTGAATGCCAAGTTATATAAATGGTAGGCTTCTTATGCACTTGTCATGATATGCCATGTTTGGATGTTAGATGCATGTTAGTGTGTGTGTGTGTGTGTGTGTGTATGTGTTAGTTTAGAATAACTTATTAGAAGACCCTTTGATGAGATTAGAATTTGGAAAACAAGAGTGGAGGCCGACCTATGGATCGGGTGGGGTTGGGTGCCTAACACCTTCCTATCCCCATACTTAAACTTCAGACACATGCTCTAGTAAGATTAGTCATTCACATAAAGGTGCTATACATATGATTCCTAGACTAAATCTAGGCGGTGACTCCATTTTCACCCTTCATACGGTCCACCCTAGGCCGAGGCATAATTATAAGGAAACCACATCTGCCACATCTGCGGTGGGGGCACTTGCACCCATAGCTATTAAGAAGAAGTTTACAGTTAGAACTTATGAGAAATCATTGCCTCATCAATAGAAAGTGAAACTACTACTCAAATTCCACCAACTAAAAAGAACAAAACCCCAGCATAGAATGATGTTAGTGTTAAGTCAGAGCTTGCTAGGCAGATAATGACTGTTGAGTAGAAGTAGAATTTGGGTACAAAATTGTAGGATTTGTTGACAAAACTGCCTGAATATATTGTAGATTTCTTGACACAATATAGTGATGATACCCTATTCACACTAAGGAAGCTTGTAAATGACTACATGCAGGAGAAGCAAAAAAACCATAAGCCAAAAGAAAATTATTACTAATAAGTTTGCTATGCACAAAGACACTCACTAATAATAGACGATAAAACCTTATACAAGAAGTTAAGTGGCTAGGGTTTGTCTTAGGTTTAGTGCTCGAATGTCCTAGTTAGATCTAATATGATATGGATACATGTTTAAGATTAACTACATATATGTTTGTATCGTATCTCATCAAATGGAGTGGAGCATTTGATGGACACTTTGTCCAATTAAGTGCACGGGCTATAGCCATTTGTTGTGTCCCTAAGACAAAAGCTCTTACTTCACACAATTCAGATGCGTATGCGATCCAAGATTCCTTTCCCATCAAGACTGTTGCTTTGTTGCCATTGGAAGTATTCTTTATACGTTATCCCATGGTATGCAGGTTGATCGATTCCATTGTTTACTAACTCTGGTGCTGGGTTGACAATCTTATCAAATGATGGTCCATTTGTCATGACAAGTGATATCCTTGTGACTTTTTTGTTTACTACTGCTCGATGTAGAATACTCTTGTATTTCCCATTACTCAAAACCTGAAATGAAACAAATTGACATTGCGATAATTATAAGAAACCAAGAATTTCACCTAGAAACTAAAAATATCTTCTATTGACTAAGAAAATACAATTATGATGGGCATAAATTATTTTTTGCCAAAAAAAAAAATAAAAGTGATGTTTTCCCCCTTCATCCACTTCACAATGTGCACACCCAAAGCCTCCAAAATAACCAAAATACCCTTTAAAAAAGAGCAACATACATATAGAATCTCCAAAATGACCAAAATACTCTGTAAATGCCCAAAATGAGCAAAATAACACATGGAAACTCCAAAATGACTAAAACTCCCCTAAAACCTTTAAAATGATCAAAATACCTCCACAAAACTTTGAAATTTACCAAAATACCCTTTGAACTAAAATATCTTTGAAATGCCCATAATACCATTGGAAACTTCAACATAACTAAAACACCTATGGTACCTCTAAATTAACCAAAAAACCATCCAAATCCTTAAATGACTAAAATATTCTCATAATATCCTAAATAACAATAATATCATGAATCAACAAAATAACCAAAAAAACTCCTGGAATGTTAAAAATTAGAAAAATAACCCCCTAAACCCCAAATTGACTAAAATGCCCTGAAAACCTAAAAAAAGACCAAAATTCCCTTGAATTTTCAAAATGACCAAAACATTCATAGAATCTCCAAAATGATCAAAATATCTTAGATACTCTAAAATGACCAAAATATTCCTAAATTCTCCAAAATGACTAAATAACCCCCCTCCAACTAAAAAACAAAAAAACCACTAGAATCACCAAAATACCTTGTGCTTCTACCTAATATTTCTTTCTAGTGCTAAATAACATATGTAATCTCAACAAAATGCAATAACATTGTAACATAACGCTAAACCTAACCTAAGAGGGCATATAGAAATTTGTCTTAGCTTATTGTAAATTAGAAAATTTGAAACATGAACTTGAATGCCTGTGACCCCAAAATCATACAAGAACCATTGACTTAAAAGGACATTTAGCAATAGAACAAAAAACTTCATAGAAAAAAGAAATCATAAAATAGGTAAAATTGCACATTAAAAGATTGAGATAGGAATTGAGAATGAGTAATTGAGAAAAAAGGGTGCACCTCAAGTTGATCGGCAATGTTGACTAGAAAGGAGTTGGGAATGGCATTAACATTGACCCACATCCCATTGTGTTGTAGTTGGAAGCCACCAATTCCGTTGTGTGTGACGAGAGACAAGAGGCCATGGTCCGAATGTGGTGGCAAGCCCATTGCAAGTTCTGGCTGTGGACAGGGTGGGTAAAAGTTTGCATTGAACATTTGATAACTGTTATCTAAATTCATGACCTTTTCAATGTAGAAGGGTTCCAACCCTAAGCTCTCTGATATTGCTTTAAGTAATTCCCTTGCCACTCCTCGGGTTCTTTCGCAATACTCCAATGAAAGCTCACTGCAACAATTGCAACAAAGCCAGCGAACAAACTTGTTAGCCATTTTGATAATTGGATATGGAAATGCAATCAACTCAGCATAAGAAATTTATGCCTATTTCAAAATAGGTTTTAGACCATTAGGAATTTCTAGTTTGACTTTTTGTATTTTATACTCCACCAATTACAACTTTTTTATGTGTTAGAATTTTTTTTTTTTTTTTTTAAACTTTAGTGAGTTAATAAATGAAAAAAAAGTATACGTAACAAGTTGTGATTGGTGAAGCATAACACTCCATTTTTTTTGCTATAAAATATTTTTAAATGTTTTGTGACATGTAAAAATTTTCAAGTACAAACCAACAAAATCACTAGCTCAGTTACCAAATTGACCTTACGTCTAGCTTTGGTGAACTAGACACTAAATGGGTTGGAAGATCTGTTGTGTGTTTTTGTGAAATGATTTACCAAGCTTTTTAAGGTAAAAACATTTTACAAAGGATTTTACAATTAAAAGAAAAAATTTCAAGTTTGACCATGGTTTTAAAAATTGAACTAGGCCGGCCGATTCAACTATTTCAATTGGGAACCAGACATTAATATGATCCGATTGCTTTTAAAAAAATAGAAATGCCACAAAAAGTAAATTCAACTAGAACTGGATAGTTTGACTGGAGGAACTGTGGATCAAGACGATTCGACTGGTTATGGAGTAGTTTGCTTAAAACACCAAAATGCAGCAACCATGACAATTATTTGCCACTAATATGAATGATGGGAGTGTATGATAAAGCTGGGAAAAAAAAAGTTGAGGAGAGGGATTTAATGGTGGCACCATCCGGCTAGGCAACAAGCATGTCAACCAAGTAGGGACGGACCAGGTGGGGGCTCGGGCCCCCCCAGGTCCAAATTGTTTTTTATTTATTTATAGTTGTAATAAATTTCATTTTTGTAGTTGGGCTCCCTTTATCCCCAATAAGCCTAACTAGTCTCACCCAAATAGCATCCAACCCAAAAATTTGATAAAAACAATAAAAACATTCACAATGGTGATTGTATTTTAGTAAAAAAAAAAAAAAAAAAACTATTTTACCACCAAAGAACCAAAAAATAATGTGTTATTGGAGAAGTTAAAACTAATTTTTTTTGCAACTACAATAAACTGGTATAAATACCAGTTGACAGTAGCAAATTGTTAAAAATAAAATACAATATTTTATTAATATTATATCTATTCCTTCAATTAAAAAACTCAAATTCTCTTGCTTCCTTTATTATTTTAATGAGTTGATTATATTATATAAATGAAGTGATAAAAAAAAATAGAATATTTGATATCGGATGTATTGTAAAGTGGGATGGTAAAATAGAAAAATTAGCTTTTTAAGATGTTAAAAGCTAAAATTGTTAGTATCACCACTGTGAATGCTCTAACTTTAACCCAAAAAAAAAAAAATCCTAGCCAACCTAGGATTAAAAAAAACATTATTTTGTTTTTGTTTTTGTCTTTGTTAGTAAGTGATTACATCTTAAGGTATTAAGAAACAATGATTTTGAGTGTTTATAATTTTTTAATACTATGCGAATCCCTATTTAAAGTTTTTTTTTCTTTCTTTATACTTCGGCCCCCACTAGTTTAAAATCCTGGGTTTATCCCTGCAACGAAGGCATAATTCTATATGTGTTTGAGACTAACTTATGAGCTAATTTTTTTTCTTTTTCTTTTCAGTTTTTATGCATAGATTTTTAAAATCTAACTTTTTTTTTCTTACTTTTTAAAAATAAGTACAAGTATATATATTTTTTAAATAAAAAAAGAAAAACTAAAAATAAGCCGTTTTCAAACTTGTACAAGTATAAACTCTCCCATGCTAGAGCTCTCCCTCTCGCCTAACAACAAGTCCCTCCCTCCCTTAGGCTGGCCCTGAGGGTTTTGCTTTTTGCTTTATTTTGTTATAACTGAATCATTGTTGTCATGGCTGAGGATGTAATTGATGGTTTGGAGAATATGAAATTGACTGCTGATGAAGAAGTGGTTATAGAAATTTCTGATGAAGGACGTGTGGAAGCCTTAGAAAGCTGCAGTCTTAATCTCATTGGCAAATTCCTAATGTGTAAAGCGTTTAATAGGAGGGCAGCGAAGACGGTTTTATGATGAGCATGGGGAATGGATGATCAAATGCAGATTATAGAGGTGGGGTCAAATTTGTTTCAGTTCAAATTCCAATCGGAGTTTGAGATGAATCAAGTTCTCAAGGGTGGGCCTTGGACGTTTGATAATCAACTCCTAATGCTTTAATGGTGGTAGAAAGGGATGACTGGGAGTAATATTAAATGGACCCATGCATCTTTATGGGTTCAAATTTGGGGTGCCCCATTTGATATGATCTCCCCTAAGGTTGTGTCGGAGGTGGGAAGTAGGCTGGGAGTTTTGGAGGAAGTGGAGAGGAGTCGTAGACAAGTAGAGCAGAACTTGTATATGAGAGTGCGAGTGGCTTTACCACTTGAAAAGCCATTGCGAAGGGGTAGTTTTATAGCTGGGTCAGATGGAATACGGTCATGGGTGAAGTTTAAGTATGAGCGCCTTCCCATTTTTCACCATTACTGTGGTCTGTTGGGACACGATTTGCACCTCTGTGTGTAGCACTTTACGATGGTGAAGACTGGAAATACAGTGGAATACCAGTATGGGGACTGGCTGAAGTCGTCAGGTGGTCGCCCTAAATCTCCTCCAAGATGTGAGAAAACCCAAAGGACTGAGTCCGATGATGATATAGTAGAGAATACACGTCATACATTGGTGGTGAAGTGTTTGACGGCAGAGGAGGTGGCTATAGAATTTCCTAGCGATAAAGATGGAGATAAGGTCGTAAGTTTAGGGATAACTGTTGATTTGATGCTGAACGATAATCAAGGGATTGCATCCGTTTCCCGGCACGTTGTGTTGCATGGAATTATCCTTGATTCTCAGCAGATTGGTCTCGGAAATAAAGGAGTGACTGCCAACGTGACTAGTGGAGTTGATACGAATATTGTGGGCGAAAATAATGGTGATACAAACTTAACTACAGTGGGTAGTATGGATGACACGGGACTAAAGGCTAACTGGGCTCCTGATTGTAATGGGCCAAGTGTATTGAAGACAAGCTAAATGGACTCGCTTTAACCATATAGACTTCGGCTTAAGTGGAATTACTAAGGCCTTATACTTACCTACACTTGGGAAGAGAGGAGTGGAATTAAACAAGGCCACGGGTATGAATGTTATGCAAGAAGAACATGCTGCAAAAAGAGGAAGGCTTGATAGTGATAGTACTAATGATGATTATGATACAGCGGCCGTGCGTTGGGGGGGGGGGGGGGGGGGGGGGAGGGTTGGATCACCCCTGTTGAGAACAATAAGGCTCTTAAATTGGAACTGCCAAGGGCTTGGGAACCCTTGGATAGGTTGTGACCTTTGCAGGATTGTGAGGGAACAAGCTCCCACGGTGTGCTTTCTCATGGAAACCCGATTCAATAAGGAAGGTTTCCTGAAGTTGTACGAAAATCTACCTTTTCCTAGTCGGATTATTGTGAAGCACCCAGACTCTGGAGGTGGTTTGGCATTGATTTGGAAGAATGATGTACAGATGGAGGTAATAAACTTTACAGCTAATCATGTTTTGGCTAAAGTAAAGGAAGTGGATGGCTTTGAATGGTTCTTGATAGGTTTTTATAGGTTGCCAAAAGCAACTCAGAAAGAGAAGTCATGGAAATTATTGACTCATTTGAAAGATTTTATTGATGAACCATGGCTTTGTATTGGAGATTTTAATGCTTTTCTTAGTTCTTTAGAAAAGCTTAGCAAACGCCCACCTAATTATGGACAAATTGAAGCATTCCGGGAGGCCTTGGATTTATGTCAGTTGGAAGAATTGGGGTTTAAGGGTTACCCTTTCACATGGAACAACAAGCGACCTGGGGAAGTAAACACAAAGATCAGACTTGATAGAGCAGTGGCAACAAAGGGATGGAGGTAGAAACTTCAGTTAAGTTCAATCACACATTTATCTTCCCATGCATCGGACCACCTACCTATTCTTCTTCAAGTTAGAAGCTTCGGTCAAAAAAGAGGTAGGAGTGTTCGAAAATTCCAATTTGAGGAGTCTTGGCTTTTGTGGGAGGATTGTGAAGATGTGATTAAGGAAGCTTGGAATTGGGTTGGGGTAGAAGAGACTGGTTTGGACTCTGTTAAAGAAACACTAAGGTGTTGTGGTGATGAACTATGTAAGGTTGAATTTATTCAACCATCTAATTGGCTTTATTCCGTGCCAAATTTGCTTGTAATTCAGCATTTAGTAACCCTGTATTTAGGTGGGTTTGTTGTAAGGGTAGTGAGTGAGATAGAGTGAAGATTGCTCAAGAGTGTGCAAGAAAACAGAGACTCGCGGCTGGGACTTGCAGGTGACTCGCGGCTGCAAGTCGCCAGAAGCAGCACACGTGCCAAGCATGCTGGAAGATGAACAGTCATGCTAGCTGGAGCACTACAGGACAAAACAGGACAACTGGCCATACAGTTAACTCGCGACTGGATCTCGCGACTTAATCAAGCCGCGAGGTCAAGCCGCGAGCCACCCCTGTTTTGTAAAACCTGACGTTTCACATTCCTCTCCCACTTCAGTATAAATACCCCTTTTACCCACGATTGAAAGAGGGCTTCCAGAGAGAATTTTGAGATAGAAACCCTAAAGAAAAACAAGATTGTTTCACGCACAATCTATACCTTAGAGTCTCTTCAAATTTCTCTACTCTCTTCCTCTCCATTGTCAAATCCTTGAGAGGCATTATACCAAACCTAGTTCTCACCATCATCATCACTGTGAGACAGTTGTTTGGATTTCTGGAAAGCAGTTAGGAAGGAACCAATCTTCATTGGTTGATGCTACGGTCTAGTAGCGGAATCCGGGAAGCTAGAAAAGAAAAAGGTTCGGCGCAACCTCGTTGGAGCAAGAAGCTTGGAGGGCTTAGGTGCACTGGGTAGATTAGGTTTGGAGGGTCTATTGCTGTCCTTGTATCCCAACTGTATTTTCTAGTGGATTGTTTACCGCTTGGAGGGCGGCGGAGAGGTTTTTCGCCGAGGACTTCGGTTTCCTCTTCGATAACACATTGCGTGTTGTCTTTGTGTTTGCATCTTCCTTCCTCTCTATCTTTGCCTTTTTATTATCTGCTGTGGTTTTATTTTGTTATGGCTTAGATAGTCTTTAACCAATTTCGTATTATAGCATGTGTTAAGTTTCCGCACACTAGTTGTTTGACATATTGCTTGTATTGGTTAAGTTGTAATTTGGGGGTCTAAACGTTCAAAGGTGTTTTGTACACGTTTTTGAATTTTCATTTGGTTTCAGAGCGGGTACACTGCTATTGGTTTCATTACCATTGTGTGATCCTTGACTCCCTTTTGAGATGGATAGGTCTCAATCCCTAAATGTACCTCCATATTTTGATGGTAGTAATTATGCTTTTTGGAAGGTTCGCATGAGAGCTTTTCTGTGTTCTATTGATGAATTCGTTTGGGATGCTGTTGAGATTGGTTAGACCAAACCTGAGGCAGCCAAATCCACATGGGATAAGGCAGCACTTGCTACATCTAATGCTAACAGTAAAGCACTCAATGCTATTTTCTGTGGTGTATCTCCAGATGAATTTCAAAGAATTTCTCATATTATCGTTGCCAAAGAAGCATGGGAGATTTTGGAAACCACCTATGAAGGCACGAAGAAAGTGAAAGACACCAAGTTGCAAATGCTGACCACTCGGTTTGAGGAGCTCAAAATGAGTGAGGATGAGTCTTTTGACTCTTTCTATGGGAAGCTAAATGAGGTGGTGGTCAGTAAGTTCAACTTGGGGGAGAAAACGGAGGACTCAAAAATTGTAAGGAAGATCCTTCGATCATTGCCGGAAAGTTTTCGTGCTAAAGTGACAGCAATTGAAGAGAGCAAGGACCTTGATGACATCAAAGTACAGGAGCTGGTTGGTTCTCTGCAGACTTATGAGATGTCGCTGCCCAATCAACGGAAGAGTAAATCTCTTGCTCTAAAGACCATTAATGAGAAGGTGGAAGATCAAGACTCATCGGGAGAAGATGTGGTTGACAAAGATGTTGCATACCTTGTCAAAAATTTCAGAAAGTTCTTGAAATTCAAAAATAATGGCAAATTTGATGATAAAAGAAAATTCCAAAGTTCTGGAAGGGAGAAGAGGGAATTCAAAAAGAAAGATGGAAAAGAATCCCAACCCACACAAGGTGTCACTTGTTTCGAATGTAACGGGCATGGACACTTTAAGAAGGAATGTCCAAATTATCTGAAATCGAAAGGTAAAGTGTATGCCACGACCTTGAGTGACTCGGATTCGTCTGACTCAGAATCTGAAGAGAGCTGTGATGGAGAGGGGAACTATTCGGCTTTTATGACTATTGCTCATGTTGAGTCTTCAGATGAGTTGAATTTGCTTGTACGAGACCTTGGAGAACATAGTAATGATGAATCACTAGGAATTGTTGAAGAATCAGATGTTGAAGAAGATGAAAGCACAGCAAATCTTCAAGAGAATTATAACTCACTCTTGGAGAAGTCGGGTGAGTACACAAGGGTGGCCAAGGCTGCTGTGAGAAAAATGAAGAAGGAGTTTGAGATGAGTATGGTGGGGGAGCTCACATTCTTCTTGGGTCTTCAAGTCAAACAACAGAAGGAGGGTATATTTGTATCTCAAGAGAAGTATGCTAGAAACATTGTCAAGAAGTTTGGACTAGACTCCAAAAAACATGCCTCCACTCCCATGAGCTCTTCCACTAAACTGAATGTGGATTCGTCGGGAGTTGAAGTAAGTCCTACATTGTATAGGAGCATCATAGGGAGTTTGCTCTACCTTACAGCCAGTAGACCGGACATTGCTTTCAATGTGGGCGTTTGTGCCAGGTACCAAGCTAATCCGAAGGAATCTCATCTGACTGCTGCTAAGCGAATCATTCGATATGTGAATGGTACTGCAAACTATGGTCTGTGGTATTCAAAAGACTCAAATGCTTGTCTTGCTGGGTATTCAGATGCTGACTGGGCTGGCAGTGTAGACGATCGGAAAAGCACTTCAGGCGGCTGTTTTTATCTTGGTAACAATCTTGTCTCGTGGATGAGCAAGAAGCAGAATTCAGTGTCTCTATCTACTGCAGAAGCAGAATACATCGTTTCTGGAAGTTGCTGCACTCAGCTTCTTTGGATGAAGAAATTACTTTATGACTATGGAATTCCTCAAGAAACGATGTGTGTCTTCTGTGACAACACCAGTGCCATCAATCTTTCCAAGAATCTTGTCCAGCATTCAAAATCCAAACACATAGAGATACATTACCATTTCATTCGGGATTTGGTAGAGGAAAGAGTTGTGTGTCTTGAGTTCATACACACCGACAATCAAAAGGCGGATATCTTCACCAAGCCTCTCGATGGTCCACGGTTTGAATCACTCCATAAGACCATTGGTGTTGGTACAATTCCTTGACTCTCTTGTGTGTTGTGTGCTTCACATATTTATAATATTATAAGTCTGTTTGTGTTGGGACACACACCTCTTTGATTAGCTCTTTGTGCAACATGTTTATTGTTTGTTTGTCCATTTGTGAATACTGTTGTTTCTTTTTATGTTTGTTCAATCATTTTCTTCTTTTGTGTCAAAAATCCAAAAATCACATAAAAATTAGAAAATCAGAAAGCTTGATTGACATTGTTGAGTTTTTGTTTCAAAACTTGTTTTGCCTTGTACCTTTGTGCTAATGGCATTGTGCATTTTCGAGCATTGCTTGTTTCTTTGCACTCATATCTCTGTGGGAGAAATCTTGAAATCTTTGTGATTGTTGTAAATAGATCCTCAAACTTGTCATGAATGATTAGTGAATGGTTTTGTTGATCTTGAGACATGCATAGACTTGTGTCTATATATCTTCCCACTCTTTATTTTTGTTTTGTTATAAAAAGCTCACCAAATGTAAATCTCCAAATGAAAAGAGATATTGAGCTGCAAAAGCCTGTCGCACATTCTAGTATTTGACTAGGAAAAAGGGTAAGCGACCTTTTATTAAAGTGAATGTTTATTCAAAAAGGCCAAAAGCCTGTTCTTTAAAGTGAAATGTCATATATCACTCTCACAATGAGAGATGATTGTCTCAAAAGATCAAAAAGATCAAATGTTATGATTGAAAGTGGAGTCAAATGATAAGCTCCAAGTTATGTTATCAAGTTGTGTGGGAGGTCATATATACATATTTCTATAATTGAGATGGGTCACATGATCTAGTGCTAATTGTGTATGCCTTGATTGAATTGATCATTGAAGCTTCACATTAGACGAAGGACTATCTCATTGTTGATATCCACACACAACACACAAGTTTATGTTCAATAAATACCATATTCATTTGTGTGATTGTACTTGATGAAATGTGTTTTCACATGCTCAATCTTTGTTAATTCAAGCACAAAAAGATTTTTGAGTGTTTTAGGTATTTTTGGAAAGTCTTTTGTTTGAAAAATCTGAAAATTTCAAAAATCCAGTTTTGCCCTGTTTTGGCGGCTCAGTCGCGGGTATGTCAAGTCGCGTGCCTCAGTCGCGTCTTCGCGAGTAATTTTTGGCGACTTGTTCGCGAGGGGAAGGTCCAGTCGTGTGGTTTACTCAGAGATTTTCGCGGCTCAGCTCGCGACTCACTCGTGGGTAGACCTTCCAGTCGCGAAAAACACTTAGAAAAAATTTTCAAATTTTTGTCCTTGAGTGTTTTGGCGGCTTGATCTGGCGACTTTTTGGCGACTCGTTTCAATCGCGAAAATCGCGTGTTTTGGACATACAGGGGCAGTTTTTAAACTTTTTTTTTTTCCTTCGATCTTTTTATGACTGTTCATTGTTTTTCTCATCTGCTCTTACCCATTCACACCGTGCCTCCATTTTCAATCTCCATTATTTGCCTCTTTTCAGCTCAAAATCGTCGACTAACAAGTATGGTTTTTCTGTCTTGAACTCTATTTTACTTGTTGTTATGGTTTTCCCTCTGGATTATTCACATTTGATTATGATTTTGTGATGGGTTTTTAGCTCAACTATTACTCTTTGTCCATGCTTAGCTTATGGAAGCTTGTGTTTCTGTTTTTGAGCTAGTTTATTTTGGTGGTTGTGTTCTTCATCATGTGCTTAGCTAGGGTTAGCTATTTTTGTCTGATCTGCTGATTGATGTCGTGTTTCACTATGATCCTGTGTGGTATCCTGTTGATGTGTTGTAGAATGTGGGTCCTTTTTCAGCTGATTATGTGGTTCTATTTGGACTCCCTCTACTGTGTAGTTCAATTTGAGCCATTTGTGTCCCTTATTGCTATTTTCTGACCATTTTCATCCAGCTATTAGAGTTTCTTCATTGTCCCTAAATTTCCACTAACCCACTGCTAATATAGTCTGTTGGATTGTGTTCTGTCATTTCCCTTGTTCATAATGCAGACTGGTCATGTCACCATTCAAAAAAGCTGCTGTGAAAGGAGGTAGTTCCAAAGGGAAGGAACCAGTAATTGATGTTGATGATTACCCACCTCAACCAAAAGGGACTCGCTCTTCATCAAAGAGATTCGATCCCAACAAGTTCAGATCATATGCAGCCTATCAGTCTTATGAGAATTTCTTTCTACATGCCAAACCATTACTAGAAAGAGCTTTGGATCAGTCCTCACTTCATGACACTGACATTCCGAAATGGTTTGCTCACAAGGATTGGAATTACCTTCTCTCTGATCCGAATGACGCATATGAAGAGTTGGTAAAAGAATTTTATGCTAACGCAATTGTGGAAGGAGATGAACTTAAGTGCTGGGTTCGGAAAAAGAGCTTTTCTGTCTCTCCTACATATCTGGCAGAAATTCTTTACATCAACAGACCCATTTTCTGACATTCACCGGTTTATGATGATCTCTGTCCTGATGAGGAGCTTCTCAAAGAAAGTCTTGGTCAAGACTTGGAGTTCTCACCCAATGGCAAATCCATCAGTGTTTCCTCTCTTTCTCCAAAACTGAGAGTGCTTACAATTGTGATGTTTCACAATTTGTACCCTTTATCAAGCACTGGGTATATGAACCTCGGACGTGCTTTGTTTCTTCATGATCTAATCTCTGATGTGGAAATAGACATCTGTGCTCATATCTTTCATCTTCTGCGCAAAACGGTTCTTCGAACTGAGTCTCGGATATGCGTTCCTTTCTGCAGTCTCATTTCACGGATCTTGAAGCTCAAGGGAATTTATCCAACGGCTGATGAATCTCCTATCTCCAAACCAAGTCCAATCAACATGCGTACATTCAATGCAAGCATTGGACATAGTCGAAAGAGAGCCAAACCAGAAACTTCTGCATCTCACAGTGACTCTCAGTTTAGCACTCTCTCCCTAGATGAGAAACTTGATCGCATTGTATCCTCTGTCCACGAGTTGAATACAAAGATGTCTGGACTCACAGCTTCTCTACACCATCAAAGCACTCGATGGGATATGAAGTTTACTTCTCTTCAAACTCAATTGGATCAAATTCAGAGAAAGCTGGAAGAGGATGACTAGCCTATTCCATGACAAAAAGGGGGAGTGATAGGCATGATCAGAGGGGGAGGATATTACCTAAGGGGGAGTGTCATTACCTAAGGGGGAGTGTCTTTACATTCTTCTTCAGTTTCAATTTTCTCTTTAAGTTGATATATTGTGATTTTGTAAGCTTTTAGGGTTAATGTTTTATGCATAGTTTGTAGGCTTTATGGTATGTACCTTGCTTAATGCAGCCTTTATGCTGTGTTGAAATCAGTACTTTAATCTAAATGTTCTGCATTTTGGTTTATGTACTGTCACTCTTGTGCCCTTGTAGGATTGTTTCTAGATGCATATACCTTGTGTGTTATGCATTGGTTAAGTGTTGAGCATACAAGTGTCTTGCCTTGTGCTTGTTAACTTGTATGTCCTTGTGTTCATTTCAAGTGTGAATGAGCACTGTGATCACTACCTTGTGGTGTTCACTTGGTTGATCAAGTCATGGTTTGTTTCTTAACTCCATATTTGCTTGATCACATATTGCCTGTTTCATATGCATTTATAATTTTCTGCTTACAATGATCATGGTGTATTGTTGTGTTTCAGGAGTATTATGTTCATATGATTCAAGTGCTTCACAGCTTCTAGAGTTAGGTGTGAGTGAGTTTTGTTCAACTGTTCCCAACTCACATGTTAAGTCTAGAGTCTGTTTTAGGGTTTTGTCACGGAATAGCCAAAGGGGAAGATTGTAAGGTTGAATTTATTCAACCATCTAATTGGCTTTATTCCGTGCCAAATTTGTTTGTAATTCAGCATTTAGTAACCCTGTATTTAGGTGGGTTTGTTGTAAGGGTAGTGAGTGAGATAGAGTGAAGATTGCTCAAGAGTGTGCAAGAAAACAGAGACTCGCGGCTGGGACTCGCGGGTGACTCGCGACTGCAAGCCGCCAGAAGTAGCACACGTGCCAAGCATGCTGGAAGATGAACAGTCATGCTAGCTGGAGCACTATAGGACAAAACAGGACAACTGGCCATACGGTTAACTCGCGACTGGATCTCGCGACTTAGTCAAGCCGCGAGCCACCCCTGTTTTGTAAAACCTGACGTTTCACATTCCTCTCCCACTCCAGTATAAATACCCCTTTTACCCACGATTGAAAGAGGGCTTCGAGAGAGAATTTTGAGAGAGAAACTCTAAAGAAAAATAAGATTGTTTCACCCACAATCTATACCTTAGAGTCTCTTTAAATTTCTCTACTCTCTTCCTCTCCATTGTCAAATCCTTGAGAGGCATTATACCAAACCTGGTTCTCACCATCATCATCACTGTGAGACAGTTGTTTGGATTTCTGGGAAGCAGTTAGGAAGGAACCAATCTTCATTGGTTGATGCTACGGTCTAGTAGCGGAATCCGGAAAGCTAGAAAAGAAAAAGGTTCGGCGCAACCTCGTTGGAGCAAGAAGCTTGGAGGGCTTAGGTGCACTGGGTAGATTAGGCTTGAAGGGTCCATCGCTGTCCTTGTATCCCAACTGTATTTTCTAGTGGATTGTTTACCGCTTGGAGGGCGGCGGAGAGGTTTCTCGCCGAGGACTTCGGTTTCCTCTTCGATAACACATCGCGTGTTGTCTTTGTGTTTGCATCTTCCTTCCTCTCTATCTTTGCCTTTTTATTATCTGCTGTGGTTTTATTTTGTTATGGCTTAGATAGTCTTTAACCAATTTCGTATTATAGCATGTGTTAAGTTTCCGCACACTAGTTGTTTGACATATTGCTTGTATTGGTTAAGTTGTAATTTGGGGGTCTAAACGTTCAAAGGTGTTTTGTACACGTTTTTGAACTTTCAAACTATTAGCTTGGGGTTTAGCTAAAACTGATCCGAATGTGGAGGAGATTAAAAGCCTATAGAAATGGATTGAAGGGCTGATTGCAGAAGATGTTACACCTGAAAATAGAGCAAAATTTTTGGGAGTAAGTAAACGGTTGGATGAACTGCTACTCAAGCAAGAGATGTATTGGGCTCAAAGTTCTAGGATCTCTTGGTTAAAGCATGGTGATAAGAATACAAAATTCTTTCACTCTAAAGCATCTCAACAGCGGAGGCGAAACCATATTCAAAGGATCAAGGATATTCACAACTAATGGGTGGATGATATGGAGGATATAGCCCAGGTGGCGTTAGATTATTTTGAGGAGTTGTTCAATGTAGGATTGTGTGATCAGATGGATGAATGTCTTAAGGTAGTCCCTTGTAAGGTAACCTTTGATATGCATAATATTTTGTCCAGTGAGTTTAATGCAGAAGAGATCAAACTAGCTTTGTTCCAAATGGGTCCAACAGAAGCTCCTGGGCCAGAAATTAATCCGATCTGATTGCTTTTAAAAAACTAGAAATGCCACAAAAAGTAAATTCAACTAGAATCGGATAGTTTGACTAGAGGAACTGTGGATCAAGAATGTTCGACCGGTTATGGAGCGGTTTGGTTAAAACACCAAAATGCAGTAGCCATGACAATTATTTGCCACTAATATGAATGATGGGAGTGTAAGATAAAGCTAGAAAAAAAATAAAATAAAAAAATTTTTGAGGAGAGGGATTTAATGGTGGCACCACCAGGGTAGGCAACAAGCATGTCAACCAAGTAGGGATGGACCCAAGTGGGGGCCCAGGCCCCCCGGGTCCAAATTGTTTTTTATTTATTTATATTTATAGTACATTTCATTTTTGTAGTTGGGCTCCCTTTATCCCCAATAAGTCTAACTAGTCTCACCCAAATAGCAATTATTCAACCCAAAAATTTAACAAAAACAATAAAAACATTCACAATGGTGATTGTATTTTAGCAAAAAAAAAAAAAAAAAAAAAACTATTTTACCACCAAAGAACCAAAAAATCATGTGTTATTGGAGAAGTTAAAGCTATTTTTTTTTTTTTTTTTTGCAACTATAATAAACTAGTATAAATACCAGTTGACTGTAGCTAATTGTTAAAAATAAAATACAATATTTTATTAAGATTATATCTATTCCTTCAATTAAAAAACTCAAATTCTTTCGCTTCCTTTATTATTTTAATGAGTTGATTATAATATATAAATAAAGTGATAAAAAAATAGAATATTTGATATTAGATGCATTGTAAAGTGGAATGGTAAAATAGAAAAATTAGCTTTTTGAGGATGCTAAAAACTAAAATTGTTAGTGTCACCATTGTGAACGCTCTAACTTCAACAAAAAAAAAATAAAAAATCCCAGCCAGCTTAGGATTAAAATAGACATTATTTTGTTTTTGTTTTTAATTTTTGTTAGTAAATGGTTACATCTTAATATATTAAGAACAACGATTTTAAGTGTTTATAATTTTTTAATATTATATGAATGCCTTTTTAAAGTTTTTTTTTTTTCTTTATGCTCCGGTCCCCGCTAGCTTAAAATCATGGGCCTGTCCCTACAACGAAGGCATAACTTTTTGTGTGTTTGAAACTAACTTATAAACTAATTTTTAATTATTTTTTTTTATAGTTTTTATGCATAGATTTTTAAAATCTAACTTTTTTTCTTACTTTTTAAAAATAAGTACAAATATATTTATAAAAAAATATAAATATAAATATAAACTAAAAATAAGCTGTTTTCGAACTTATACAAGTTGGGGATGAGTAACGAGGCATTTGGATAAACAAGTGGGGTCGGTGGGAAGTGGCGGCGATAATAACAAGAAGATAAACAACTGAGGTCGGGGGAAGTGGGGTAAGTTGGGCAATGAATGAGTGTCGTTCTTCTAGTTGTGTGTTTTTTGTTTTTGTTCTTTTGGTCAACCATTGGCTTATCTCTGTATTTCTTGAACTTTGATATAAAGAAGAAAAAGCTACATAACATGTTACATGCCATACTTATTGTGTTTTTAATTTTCTAAATATAAGAAGTGATAACTAAACTTACATTTTTCTTAAAAGAAAATTTTTATGTAGTTAATACTAAATATTCTTAGTTTTAAATTTATTATATAATTTTATAACTTAAAATTAATAATTATGACTCCACCTATGCAACTATCCGATCCATCACTGCACTGACGTGATAGTCAATTCACAAGTATAAATCGTTATAAGGTACAAGGGTAAGGATCAAAAGAAGTTTTACACGTATATATATATACCTAAATTAGATTAAAATAGAATTCCTATTATGTTAAAAAAAAAAAAAAAAAAAAAAAAAAAAAAAAAAAAAAAAAAAAAAAACCTATCGGTCTGATCCCCGTTTAACCAAAATAACCCTTTTTTTTGGTGCTGTGATTAGTCCGATTTTTAAAACTATGAATTTGACCGATATTTACAAAATCAAAACACGAAAAAATGCTAAAAAAGTTTTCCATAAAACATTTTACGGCAATGGGACATGGGTTTTTTATTTGATTTTAGACAATGATTCTAACTATTGTAAACCGGGTACCTGAATCCTGCAGGTTTGTTGGGGAAGTGAAACTCAGGATGTACAACCACCTTGAGATAATCTCTCCAGCAAAAAACCTTTTCAATTGATGTATTGAAGCTGGTTCCGCACCTGATTGGGTCCAAAAGGTTTTTCCCTTCGAATTCTCTCTTTTCTTCGTCTGTCAGATTGAAAAATCCTCTAATGCCTTCTATCATTGCCTCCATTAAGCTCTCCGGAACACCATGGTTGATCACCTGAGACTCATCAAAATCAATACTGCGTACACATGCATATAAGATATTGCAGAAGATTACTACTATGTCATATATGTAAATATATGTACGTTTTACCTTGAAGAAGCCCCAGTCCTTGCAGGCTTGGCCAAGCTCTTGGATAAGTTGGGACCGTTGATCAGGAGTACCAGAAGTGAGTAGAGAGAAGTCAATGATTGGAATTGAGTCTTCTGGGTCTTCAGAAACTGCTTGATCATTGGGACTAGGGGTAAAAGCGTAACTGGAAGGAACAGAGGTGAGCCCAGGTGATTCAGCTACTTTCTTAATATATGTCGTCATCTTGGAAATTTGAGTAGGAGATGGCTGAGAGGGTTGGGGAATAGCAGCCATGGATGACTCTCAGAGAGAGAAAGAGAGAGAGAGAGAGAGGGGTATAATGGAGAATTGGAGATCAATGATTGTGGATAGAAAGTGAACAGAAAGGCCATTTGTTGATAATGATTGTGGATATTTTTCACTGAAGTGGAAATATCCACAATCCAAAGATAATTTTGATGTAATTGAAAAATTTTCTATCCACTAGAATTGTTAAAATCAAGTCTATGATTGGAAAATCAATTGAGAAAATTTATCATTCCGCTGGGCTAAATGGACTCTGAATTAAGTAGTTGGACTTGGAACTCCATGTATTATTATTATTATTATTATTATTATTATTATTATTATTATTATTATTATTATTATTATCCCAAAAAATTGTATATTAATAATATTATGATTATTATTATCTAGGCTTTAGATATCCTTTTAAACACTCTTAAGTTTTAACAAACTGATCTAAATTTTTTTTAATAAATAATATAAATTTTGATTAATAAGTATGTAAATTATATATAGAGAGAGACAACATCTAGTATAACTGATATAGAAACATTTCGTTTTATTGACCAAACTGAAACAGCATATGGTATTGACTTCTTTAAAGTTAATAGATTATTCATTAAAATTCTAGTAAGTCCACTAGACAAACTTATAAGCATATTCTACAATCTTGCCAATGACATTATGGACTAACGACACGCTGATTGCTTTTTGGCCTAATGACACCTGCCCTGCTGGACGTAGGAAATAAAAATTTGTTCTTGGTGCCGAAAGGGCTATAAATAAAACATCTAAGTTTAAACAATAAGCATAACAAACCAAAGTACAGGAAGTCAAGTACACACATGAAATGTAGTCATGCGTGGCCATTAAGTCCCGTAGAGACAACCTCTTATTTCATTCACTGATTCACATCATTCAAACCCGTACGCGATCCAAGTTGCCTTTTCCATCAAGGTGTTGCTTCGTAGACATTTCAGGTATTCTTTTTATTTTTTTTCCCAAGGTATGCAGGTTGATCGTTTCCATTGTTTACTAACTTTGGTGCTGGGTTTACAATCGTATCAATTGATGGTCCATTTGTGGTGACTAGAGATATCGTTGTGGCTTTTTTGTTTATCACTGCTCGATGTAGAATACTCTTGTATTTCCCATTTCTTAGAATCTGTCACAAACACATTGATGTTAAGATGTTTATTTTTTTTTTTAATTAAAAAAATTGTTAATTGTTAAAGAAACTAAAAGTTTTACTACAAAAAACTTATATATTAATGTAGAAATGAATGTGATTGGTGCTATTTTGATTCGATAATAAATGAATGTTTAAATTGCTTTTATAATTGAAGACACATCATTTTGTTAAACATACATAATAAAATTTGTAATGCTACTAACATCGTTGAAAAAACACTAGAATATCAAGAATTTTAGCTAGATAAAAACTAAATAGAAGATTTTAAAATAAGTGACATGAGGGATATTATAAATCTTACTATTGTTTAATTAATGCTGTTGCAAAGTATAATGTATAAAATACAAATTTTATGTCCCATTTGTCTTAGACGTGATGTAAATCCAGAGGTCCTTGGTTGAGTTAGTTTCTTGGATTTTTTGATTGTTAATTGGTGGTGGCAGGTAGTGTGCAATTGATGCAATATTCACTATAAATTTTGATGGTTTGGGTGGGTGGCTGGGAGGTTAGGATGGTGGCGGTGAGCTTGGCCAGTTTTTTAAAAAAAAAAAAAAAAAAAGAGACTGAATTCTCATTAACAGGAGAAAATACCAGATACATAGAGCAAACAAAACACACCAACAGCAAGCAGAACAATAACAACATAGACCAAAAACAAGAAACCCGCCTAGACTGATCCCTCTAATTTAAGAAGGTCAAACAAAAATCCTAGGATCTCATTCACAGATTTTTCACTAGTTTTTTTGGCATGTTGGGCGAGTTCATGGGCTATTTTGCTGCTGTTCCTATCAATGTGTCTGACTTTTGCCTCCTGAAAGCTGCTACATACTTGCCCAATACCATTTATAATGTGGCCAACAACCTCCCTAACATCCATTGTTTCAACAACTTGGATAGTTAGGAGGGAGTCACCCTCTACAATAATTTTCTCCAAGTACAGTTCTTTAGCCAAAACTAAGCCTTGTTCAACTACAATATTGCCTCAGTTTCCTCAACGGAGAATCTTCTTGAAAGGGGCATAAACACAACAACTATCACTCTTCTATTCCAATCTCAAATTAACATTCCCACTTTAGATTGTCCATTGGTCTAAGGGATGGCTCCATCCACATTTATAAGGTAGAAGCCCTCTGGTGAAGGTTCCTGTTGTTTCTTCTTGTTCACTTTGTGCTTTGCCTCCAAGCCATTTACATATTTGTAGTCTTTGTCAAAGTTTAGATGATAAGAAGTTAGAAGCATTTCAAGATGAGTCACCAGATCAGGCAAAGAGGCAGAGTATTGAAGCAGAGCATTTGTGGATGAATTTGCTATTTCACTAAACGGCTACTGCATTAGATAGGACCTGTAGTTTTAGTCTTAGATTAGTTGGTTAGTATGTATGGACACGTGTAGTGTGATGATCAGTGGTGTAACGTGATGATCAATGGTAGATAGTTGATCCGCATATTTTGGAATTAGTTTAGAGTTAGTTATTTTATTTTCTTTTGGCTAATTCTACTATATAAACCTTTTGTAATTCATTTTGTTAATTAATGAAAGATAGAAATCTTGATTCTCCATCTCTCTCTCTCTCTCTAGCTTCATTACACTGTAATACTCTGTTTTCTTATATGGTATCAAAGCTTTGTGCTTTCATCAATGGCGAATCAAGATCAAAACCCTTCATCTTCTGCTTCTCAATCTACTGCTCATCATGAGCTTTCTCCAATGGAGGATCCGAGAAGCCCTTTCTTCTTGCACCATGGAGAATCACTAGGTGCGATTCAAGTCACTCAACTCTTAACTGAGGACAATTACCCTAATTGGGCTAGGGCTATGCTTATGGCATTAGATGCGAAAAGCAAGATAGGTTTTGTGGATGGATCTATCACAACTTCCATGGCTGTTACGCCTCTGGAGAAGATTGCTTGGTCAAAGAACAATTCCATGATTTCTTCATGGATCTTGAATTCCGTTTCATCTTATATCACTGCAAGTGTGATTTATAGAAACACTGCAATGGAGGTTTGGAATTCACTCAAAAATTGTTTCTCTCACTCACTACCCTTACAACAATCCCACCTAAATACAGGGTTACTAAATGCTGAATTACAAGCAAATTTGGCACGGAATAAAGCCAATTAGATGGTTGAATAAATTCAACCTTACAATCTCCCCCTTTGGCTATTCCGTGACAAAACCCTAAAACAGACTCTAGACTTAACATGTGAGTTGGGAACAGTTGATCAAAACTCACTCACACCTAATTCTAGAAGCTGTGAAGCACTTGAATCATATGAACATAAACTCCTGAAACACAACAATACACCATGATCATTGTAAGCAGAAAATTATTAATGCATATGAAACAGGCAAAAAGAGATCAAGCATAAGATGGAGTTAATGAACAAACCATGGCTTGATCAACCAAGTGAACACCACAAAGTAGTGATCACAGTGTTCATTCACACTTGGAATGAACACAAATACATACAAGTTAACAAGCACAAGGCAAGACACTTGTATGCTCAACACTCAACCAATGCATAGCACACATGGCATATGCATCTAGGAACAATCCTACAAGGGCACAAGAGTGACAGTACATAAACCACAATGCAGAACATTTAGATTTAAAATACTGATTTCACATAGCATAAAGGCTGCACTTAAGCATGGTACATACCACAAGGCCTACAAACTATGCATAAAACATAAACCCTCAAAGCTTACAAAAGCATATGGGTACAAACACATTATATTAAAAAAAAACTTAAACAATATAAACTAAAAGTGCTTAAAATTTCTCCCCTTCAAAGTGATGAGAAGCTGTGATGCACTTGGAACATATATATACTTGTACCCTGAAACACTTGCACAAAACACATTAGACCCTCAAGGTAAAGCAAGTAATAAAGAACAAGTATAATATAACAAGTATAGAAATGGCTATAATGATCACATAGCAAAGCAAATGATCATCTGAACATGCATTCAATGAAGCATAATAGCATAGGGATATATGCATGTCCAAAGCACAAACATGATGCAATGAGAACAACACAGCATAACTCAAAACACCATAAAGCCAACAAGAAAACAAATAGAACAAGGTTTTCTAGTTAACACAAAGTCTTCTCCCCCTTGGTATATGCATCTCCCCTATGGAATATCTCTCCCCCTACAAATGTGCATGAGAAATAGAATTTCTCCCCCTAAGGATGTGCACAAGAGTCATATAGAAATGACAAAACACTCCGAAACATACTCTAGAGTATACTCTAGAGTATACTCTCCCCCTTTTTGTCAGGAATAGACAAAGGGTCAAGAAAAAACGAGGGCAAGAGATGAAGGTATGAACAATGCTAATGATGCATGAGGGGTGCAAGATGAATGAGAAAATGAAGCTCAAACCTAAGACAAAGTAACATGCTACAAAGCATAAGGTAAGCATGACATGCTAGGATGAAACAGCAAGGTCAAGACCAATGCATGACAAGGGTAGCAAAGGTGTGTGCAAGAGGTGGCTAAGTGCAATGCATGACCAATGCATGAAAAATGCACATGTGGGGCAAGGTGTGTTAAATACACAACCAATGAACCAAACATGTTCCTAAAGAGGAAACATGAGAAACCCCAAAGTTTGGTACTCATCGGAGTCCAAACAAGCGAGAAAATGTCTAAGAGGCATTTTATCAAACACCTAACATGCACACTATGAACAATAATGTGAAACAATGCATGAACATCATGAAATCTACCCTTAATACATGTTCTTTCTGCCACAAGTGGCCAACATCCAATGCAAATCAACAAAAGAAACCAATCCCATGAAGAAATTTGGCAAAAATTAAGTTTTCCCAACCCCTATGATAAAAATCCCAACCAAGAGCACAAAACTCTCCAAAACATAATCTAAGGATCAAAATCAATGAAAAGAGTTTATAATTACCTTAGAGATGTTAATGGATTGAAAAACCATTCAAATTGGTTGGGTTTTGATGTAAAAATATTGAAAGAGGGGTTTTAGAGAGGATGGGAGAGGTTTAAAACAAGTTTCCCACAAAAAGCCCTTTAAAAAACTGTTTCTGGGCGTTTCGCGACTGGGCGAGTCGCGAGGTTCAGTCGCGAGCAAGCCGCGAGTTTCAGCCGCGAGCCGCGAGTTTCAGCCGCGAAAATCTTCGCGAGTCGCGAGTGAGCCGCGAGCAAGCCGCAAGTGAGTCGCCAAAAGCTTCTGGATGAGCTCGCGACTGGAGTTTCGCGACTGGCGAGTCGCCAGCTGAGCCGCGAAAAACTCTGACACCTGTTTTTCAATTCAGAACATGTTTAAACATTGAAAAACAAAGTAAGCACTAAACATAAACACAAAAAGTGATAAAAATCACTTCCAAAAACATATAAAATGATCAAAAATCTTTTTGGATTAATCCATATAAGATTGAGCACACACACATCACATTTAGACAAGTACAATCTAACAAATGAATAAGACATTCATTGAACATAAGGCAAGTGTGTTATGTGTGTGTATCAAGTGTGGAATAGTCCTTAGTCTAGAATGAAGCTTCAATGATCAATTCAATCAAGTCATACACAACTAGTACTAAGTCAAGTGGTATATCTCAATTATAGAAGTGAACATATATGACCTCCCACAAGAAAATGATTACATAATATTGAAGCTTTTCATTTGGCTTCTTACAATTCATATCATTTGATCATTTTGAATCAATACAACTCATTTTGAGCAATACATCTCATTTTTGAGATTGATGCCTGAAATTTTTGATATTTCAATTTGATGAACAAGCCTTTGGCTTTTTTGGGCATCATACATTTTCATATAAGTCGCTTTCCCTTTTTCCTAGTCGAATACTAGTATGTGCGACGGCTTTTGCAGCTCATTATCTCTTTTCATTTTGAGATTTACATTTATTGAGCTCTTTAAACAATAAAGATAAAAGAGTGGGAAGAGATATAAGCACAAGTCTACGCATGTATCAAAACCAACATGACTATTGACAAATCGTTCATGACAAGCTTGAAGATCGATTTACAACAATCACACAAAGATGTCAAGATTTTTCCCACAAAGATATAAGTGCAAAAATAACAAGCTAAGCTCGAAAATGCACAAAGCCATTTGTACAAAGGTACAAGGCCAAACTCACATGTGATATGTGCTCAAACATATACGATCAAACTTTTTGAATTTTTCACTTTTTATGTGGTTTTGGATTTTTACTCACACAAAATAGAAACATAAAAGTAAGATAAAAAACAAAACAATGCATACAAATAAATGCAAGATGCACAAAATGCATGAAGATATGACATTTAATGCATGAAGGGTCCTACAAAGATCGAAAGAATTAAATCAAGGACCAAAAGAGCAAAAGCTCAACCATAGGAACCCTTCCTCATCCAAACGGAATGATTGTTTGGAATGAGTGTCTCAAGAGAAGCGAGACGAGGGTTGGAAGAATAAGAACCGGAGATGCACATAGTCAAGGAGTTAAGAGCATTAAACATTTTCTTTAACAACATGCTATTTTCACTCAAATCCAGTTTACTCTTTTTAGCACAACTTCCAAAAAGCTCAAGTTTCTCTTTTCTTTTGATTCTCTTAAGAGCTTGAAACTTAGAGCAATGAGGTCTTAGATGACCAAAGGCACCACAATGGTGGCAAATAATGTGTTTAGGTCCACTAGGCTTTTTGGGAATGGATCTAGCAACATGGTTTTGTTCCCTCTTCAACTTATGACATTGAGGTCTTATATGACCAATCACACCACAATGGTGGCAAGTTGGAACAAACTTAGATCCATCCAAAGCCTTAGGTTGAGACCTAAACGAAGGCTTTGACTTAACAGCCTTTCTCTCCACCTTTTGATTTCTTTTATGTGGAGGAAGGTACACCGATTTGTCCTTTAAGGTAGAACACACACTAGGCACAAAATCGGGTATCACAACATGATTGCAACAAACATTATCATCCTTTTTAACAATAGGTTCAGCAATCAAACACTTGGCATGCATCTTAAGAGATTCATTTTCACATTTAAGATCATCAACAAGTTTGTTAGACAAAACAAGTTTAGCATCCAAGTCCATATTCAAACATTCAAACTCTTTCAGCTTTTCAAGAGAAATTTCAGCAAGTTTTTTATATTTCTCAACCAATTTGTTGGATTCATTGAGCTTAGCAATCAAATCATCCTTTTCACAAAATAACTTGCTCAAATTCTTTTGAAACTTCTTAGCATTTTTCTTGAAGAGTTTGTCAACAACACCCATAGATTCAAATAACATGTCATCACACTTATGAGGATTAACACTCATAGAGGCATTTTCACAAACACGTGGCATGTTACATTCATCACCAACCAAATCATGCAAAGAGTCATACAAAGCACAATCCATGGCAAATAAACACAAGGGGTCAAGGATCACACTTAGGTATTTAAACCACAACAAGTGTACCCGCTCTGATACCAATTGAAAGTTCAAAAACGTGTACAAAAACACTTTTGAACGTTTAGACCCCCAAAAAACCAACTTAACCAACACAAGCAATATGTCAAACAACTAGTGTGCGGAAACTTAACATATGCTATAATATGGAATTGGTTAAACAACTATCTAAGCCATAACAAAATAAACCACAGCAGATAATGTAAAGGCAGAGATAGAGAGGAAGGAAGATGCAAACACAGAGATAACACCAGATGTGTTATCGAAGAGGAAACCGAAGACCTCGGCGAAAAAACCTCTCCGCCGCCCTCCAAGCGGTAATCAATCCACTAGAAAATACAGTTGGGATACAAGGACAGCAATAGACCCTCCAAGCCTAATCTACCCAATGCACCTAAGCCCTCCAAGCTTCTTGCTCCAACGAGGTTGCGCCGAACCTTTTTCTTTTCTAGCTTTCCGGATTCCGCTACTACACCGTAGCATCA
This sequence comes from Quercus robur, assembly GCF_932294415.1. Taxonomy (NCBI): domain Eukaryota; kingdom Viridiplantae; phylum Streptophyta; class Magnoliopsida; order Fagales; family Fagaceae; genus Quercus; species Quercus robur. Next base: position 23,813,793 of record NC_065544.1, on the reverse strand, counting down.
ACCAATGAAGATTGGCTCCTTCCTAACTGCTTCCCAGAACTCCAAACGTCTGTCTCACAAAGATGATAGTGGTGAGAACCAGGTTTGGTATAATGGCCTCTCAAGGATTTGACAATGGAGAGGAAGAGAGTGAGGGATTTTGATGAGACTCTAAGGTAGAGATTGTGGGTGAAACAATCTGGTTTTTCTTTAGGGTTTCTCTCTCAAAATTCTCTCTGGAAGCTCTCTTTCAATCGTGGGTTAAAAGGGTATTTATACTGAAGAGGAGTGGAATGCGAAACGTCAGGTTTTTCCAAAACAGGGGTGGCTCGCGGCTTGACTAAGTCGCGAGTTCCAGTCGCGAGTTAACCGTATGGCCAGTTGTCCTGTTTTGTCCTGTAGTGCTCCAGCTAGCATGACTGTTCATCTTCCAGCATGCTTGGCACGTGTGCATCTTCTGGCGGGTTGAAGCCGCGAGTCCAGTCGCGAGTCCCAGCCGCGACACTCTGTTTTCTTGCACACTCTTGAGCAATCTTCACACTATCTCACTCACTACCCTTACAACAATCCCACCTAAATACAGGGTTACTAAATGCTGAATTACAAGCAAATTTGGCATGGAATAAAGCCAATTAGATGGTTGAATAAATTCAACCTTACAAAGATGAGTCACCAGATCAGGCAAAGTGGCAGAGTATTGGAGTAGAGCATTTGTGGATGAATTTGCTATTTCACTAAACGGCTATTGCATCAGATATGACCTGTAGTTTTAGTCTTGGATTAGTTGGTTAGTATGTATGGACACATGTAGTGTAATGATCAGTGGTGTAATGTGATGATCAATGGTAGATAGTTGATTCGCATATTTTGGAATTAGTTTAGAGTTAGTTATTTTATTTTCTTTTGGCTAATTCTGCTATATAAACCTTTTGTAATGCATTTTGTTAATTAATGAAAGATCTCAGATTTCTTCAATCTTGATTCTCCATCTCTCTCTCTTTAGCTTCATTACACTGTAATACTCTGTTTTCTTATAGTCTTCAATCATACGAACTGTAGACCCCCAAATATGAGCTGCTGGTACTCCATTTTCCTCATAAATTACCTAGTTCCTATTTAACCAAATCCTCCAAACCACTCCAAAAAACTTCTCTAGATTCCTTTGGGTTCCTTGGTGGAGAATTTCAATGGCCAGATCTAAAACATCCCTATTGATGTCCATTAGGCTAATGGGGCAGTCCTCCCACATCTTCCACACACAACAAGCTATATCACATTTAAAAATGGCATGCTCAATAGATTCTATATCACCTTTACACAGTGGGCAGATAGGTTCTACTTGGACTCTTCTTTTATTTAAATTTAGCATTGTGGGGATTGCATCCTTACATAGCCTCTAGGAAAAAATTCTTACCTTTGCTGGTATATTTAAGTGCCACATCTTTTTCCATAACGGAGCTCTCATGTCTCCAACAGATGATTCTACCCTGCTATTTCCTTCAAGGATTTTTCTAGCAACATAGTATGCACTTTTACTGTGAAAGTTCCATTTTTATTACCCACCCAAATGAATTGATCCTCTTGAGCATGATAGTTGATTGGTATATTTGAGATTGTCTCAACTTCAAAAGGCAGGAATATTCTTTCTTACCTGTCTCATCTCCATCTCTTTGTATCATGGTCAATCAAAGCCGAAACCATTGGGAAATCACCAAAGTCCTTTTGTGGGGAGATAACCTTGTAAGTGGTTGGGGTCGGTAGCCATTTATCATCCCATATGTGAATCATTTTCCCATTTCTCAATCTCCATCTAGTGCCTTGCTTTATCACTTCCAAGCTCTTATGGATACTCTTCCATGCATATAAGGGGCAGCTACCAAGACTAGCATTTAGCACATCACCATTTTGGTAATATTTCACTTTGTATAGATGAGCCATTAAAGACGAGGGATTGGATAACATTCCCCATCCTTTCTTAGCTAGCATGGCAAGATTAAAGGCTTGAATATCTCTAAAGCCCATACCTCATTCTAGCTTTGATTTGCACATTTTTTACCAACCCACCCATGCCATTTTTGACTCATTGTTTCGTTACCTGCACCCGAAATTTCTCATCATCCCTTCAATGTCTTCACATAGACTATATCGGAGAAGAAAGCATCCCATTGTGTAAGTGGGCACTGCTTGGGCTACTGCCTTAAACTGAATTTCTATTCTTCCAATTGAAAGGAGTTTTTCTTTCCACCCTGACATTTTCTTTCCCACTCTCTCCTTTATCTCGTTGAAGGCTTGTTTCTTTGATCTTCCAATTAGCGATGGAATGCCCAAATATTTCTTTGGTTGGGCATCTTGCATATCCCCTAGAATTTCCATGACTTCCTTCTTAGTTTCTTCATCAGTGTTTTTACTGAAAAAAAATAGAGGATTCATATTTATTTTCTAGCCTGCCACATCTTCATATTTTGAAGGATGGATTGAAGTTCCCTACTTTCCTATCCATTTGCCTTAGTGTAAATCACACTATCATCTACAAATAGCAGGTGAGTTATGGTTGGACTTCCCCTGCATATGGATATACCCGAGAGTATATTGTTTCTAGTTGCCTCCAAAACCAAGCCCGTGAGACCTTCTGTACAAAGAAGAAATAGATAAGGGGAAAGGGGGTCCCCTTGGCGTAAATCCTTAGTTGGGATTATGTTACCATGGGTCACCCCATTAATCATAATAGAGCAAGAGATAGTAGAGATGCAATTCATCATAAGGCTAATCCATTTATTATTGAAGCCCATTTTTACCATAATTTTTTTCAATGAAAACCCATTCCACACGATCATAAGCCTTACTCAGGTCAAGTTTTATGGCCATATAGCCCTCTTTTTTGTCTCTTTTTTTCTTCAGGTAGTGTATAATTTCAAAGGCAATAAGAACATTATCAATAATCATTTTTGGTAAAAGATATCTAACATACCGTCGGGGCCTAGTGCTTTTGACGGGTGCAATTGACTGATGACTTGGATGATCTTTTCTTTCTGGAATTCTTTTGTCAACTACTCATTCATCTCTTGAGTAATATATCTTTGCACTGTCTTAGCAACCTCCACAGCTTTTGTTGGAAAGGATGTTGTGAAAAGTTCCGAGAAATAATCAATGGCAATATTTTCTATCACCCCCATGTTTTCACACCACTTCCCATTTTTGTCCCACAGCCCTCTGATTTCATTTTTCCTCTTTCTTTGTAAAGCCCTGTGGTGAAAGTCTTGTGTATTTATATCCCCCAGTTTCAGCCAATCAACTCTTGATCTTTGATTCCATATAATTTCCTCCTCATCAAGCAACTCATTGATTTCTTTTCTTAAAAAATCAATTTCTTCTGCTTTACTTCCATCTCGGTCTGCTTGAATAGCTTCTTCAAGTAGCTTCTTTTTTCCTTGAATCTTCTTTGAATAGAACCCCAAGTCATTTTGACTCCACTTTGTTAATTATCAGCACATTCTTTTAGCCTTCTAATTAACTCAATTGGTGAGTGCACACCCAACTAGCCTTTCCAGGCTTCTTGTATAATCTCCCGACATTTTTCATGCCTAGTCCATGTTGCTTCAAAGAGAAATTGCTTTTTTCTGTGCCGTTGGGGGTATTGTTGGTCTGATAAGATTAGTGCATTGTGATCCGAGGTTGAGTCCACAACATGAATTACCCTGGCTTGGCTGTATTGCTCCCTCCATTCAGGTGTTGCAAATACCCGATCCAGTCTTAACTAGGTTCTTCCTTCTCCTAATCTACGGTTGCACCAAGTGAATTCTAGCCCTTCAAAACCCAAGTCAAGAAAGCCACAGGCATTCACTACTCTTCTGAAGCCATCCATCTGTTGTTGGGGTCTATCTAGCCTTCCATGTTTCTTTGATGCAAACAAGTTCTCATTAAAATCCCCTAAGCATACCCAAGCCATTTGATAATGATTACTTAAGAATTGGAGGAGATTCCATGATTCCTTTCTTTGGTTTGTGTCTGAGTTTCCATAAAAACCAGTAATTCTCTATTTGAACCCCGATCTCGAGTTAGTGACAATTATGTCAATATGGTTCCTTGTGTAGCTATTTAGCTCAACATCCAAGTCTTTTTCCCATAGTAGGGCAATTCCCTCACTTCTTCCATTACTAGGAATAATTATGCCATTTGGGATTCCAATTCTAGTTCTAACTCTTTCCATTTTTCTGATGCCTACCTTCATCTCCATCAAGAAGACAATTTTGGGATTCCATTGTTGCACCAGCTCGTGCAATGCTCAAACTAACGAGGGCTTCCCAATTCCCTGACAATTCCAACTTAAAGAATTCATGGCTCTCAACGGTGTTCCCTTGCAGCCACCGGCGTTAGATTAAAAGGGTTTGACTCACCTATACACAGTTTCTTTTGCCTGCCTTCATTTGTTGCTTCTTCCTCATTTCGTAGTCTCTGTTTTGTGCTTGATAAATTTTTTGTTGATTCCATCTCCATGATAATACTATTGGGTTGGGTTCGAGCTAGTTTCTTCAGTCTTCCTTTTCTATTTTGGGTTTTTTCCCCTTCCTTCTCTATACTCATTTCTCTATTATCTTCTATTGGGAAATTTAGACCCCGGTTGATAGAATTAACAAGTTTTAAACCCAAGTTGTTAATTAAATCTATTATGAATAAAACTTGTTAAAAACAAACAAACATTAATATTATGTCAAAATCATGCAGCGGAAAAATAAATAAGACAAGATGTGATGACCCAGGAAAACCAATGAAACAAACTAGTTTCATAGAAAAAAAAATATGGGAAGAAACCCTCCCGAAAAGCAATCCACTATAGTAAAGAGAAGTTTCAGATCTAGTACAAAACCTTTATCCTTAGACTCTACAATCCCTGTAGATGAACTCACAGTAGAAACCTTCTACCGCTTCATAACCTCTGAACTCTTCAATATATGAACGCCACCCTTTGATGCACGAATCCCAGTATGTGACTAACTAATTGCCCGAATCCAGTATGCGACTTAATCACCAACTAGAAGAAGAAGAATGTCAGCTGCAAAGTTCTTCACTTCATCAACAATGAAGATCAAGAAGCACTTGGTTACAAAACCCTAGGGCGCAAAGATGTAGTAGCTTCTTTCAGAGAGAATAAGGCATCGGTCACCTTTTGCTTGTGTTCTCCTTGTATTCTCCTATGTGACGACCTCTAAAATAAGCTTTATATATGTCTAGGGTTGTGAGAAAAGAAACCCAACACAAATACATAAGTTTGGGCCGAAAATCAAATCTGGAAATCTGAATTCCTGTAACCTCGATCGATCGGGAGTTGTCAAGCTTTAAACTTTGACAGATACAGCTATCAAGAAGCTATCAAGGAGCTATCGAGAAGACAGAAGCTTTCTTGATCGATCCACCAGCTATCGAGAGGTGTCGAGATTGTGATAACAATCAACTGAAGAGCTCGATAGATAGCCTAGCTGTTGAGAGGTGTCGAACAGCTATCGAGCTATCTGTCCGTAGATGTCGAGCTATCTGTCCAGCTTTAGTGAATAGCTTTTCTTCACTTGTTTCTTGGTCCAATTTTCATGGCTTTAATACTAGACTTAAATAACATGTTTCTTGAAGTATTAAACACATCCTAGATCTACCCAATTACAAGTAAAGTGTGTTTTGTCAATGGATTAGCCAATTACACAAAATAGTGACATATGTTTAACAAATGAATCACATATGTCCTAACAATCTCCCCCTTTGGCAATCTGTGACAAAACCACAACAAACAAATGAATATATGAGAGAAGTCATAAATCACTCAACTCATACTCACTTGTTGAATACAGTAAAATCTATCCTAACACAAACTCTTGAAAAACTTTGCAAGAAGAGAGTTTATGGCAAGTAGACATTGACAACCTGTATTTCTGAAACACTTTAAACAAAACTCATCAAGGCATCTTTGTGTGAAGTAGAAATAATAGATTGCATACAATATATAAGAAACATGTGTATGATGATAGAAAAGAAACAACACATGTAGAGGTAGGTGAAAGAAACATACATCAACATATAAAGAAGATAAGGAGAATGTATGTCAAAAATGGTCACAATACCCAAGGTACAAGAAGAAGGAAGTAAGCACTCCCCCTAACAAGATAAAACACATCTCCCCTTTACAAGGAATGTATTTCTCCCCCTAACATGTAAAATCTTAAAAAGAAACCACATATTCTCCACAAATTCTCCACCTTTTTGTCATGATTGACAAAGGGTACAAGAAGCTAGAAAGCTTCACCCGAGAGACATAAAGATGATCAAGGTGGTACAAAGAATCCAAAAAATGCATGAATGTAATGAAACAAGATGCTATAGATGACAAGATAAACGAAAGATGCAAAACATGTGAAAAAAAAAACTCTCAACAAGAAAAATGTTAAGCACAAAGATTCAAAACACACACACACACACAACAAGCCTAATAGATTTTATTTTTCAAAAACAAGTCAAGACAGTTTAGTGAGCAAACATTAACACATGTAAAACATTGTGATGGCCAAATCACATTGTACCTGCACATGTATCAAGAGTAGCAAAGAATATTGCGTGTTGTGTATAAAAAATATCGCAAGATTGCATAAGTGTATACATGTTATGACGATTTGAGATATAAGAAAATCACTGTAACTCACACATAATCATAACTGTTTGATGGGGACTATCACCTTCGAGATACATCCTATAACTCCCACATCTCCTAAAATACACGCTTGCAATCATATTTAAAGCATTTTTGATCTTTTTTCTTTTTATTTTTCTTTGCATATTTCTTTTAAGCAAATCATGCATGGGCATATAAGAGATAGAAAAGAAAATACCCAATGATGGTAAGCATTTGACATTCCAATTTTGCTATGCCGAAGCACACAAATGTCATATTATGATTGGCGGGCAATAGTGGTGAGATGGTTATTTATGCCTTTCTCTTAGGATTTTTTAGTCCTACGTGTCAAAAAGAGTGATACGAGTGTTAAGTACAAGAGATAACTTAATCTTACTCATCACAAACAAGACCCATAAAGCTCACTTGTTTAGTTGTGCATAGAGATGCTCATCTAAGCTACAAGAGATACAAAGTTTAGAAAACTTTGTTTCAATGGCCATCCAAGGTACACAAGTACCAATGTACACAAAACACACACTGTTTCTGTATTTTTCTGATTTTTCAATTTTTATTTTGAAAAACAAACAAAATAAAGACTAAACAAGCAAACAAAAACAAACAAACAACATGAAAGCATGAAAGAAAGATGCATATGCATGAAGGCATGATAGACGGGTGCAGATGCATGAAAGCATGATTCCAAAGCAGATAAGAAATCAAGCAAAGAGAGTCCTACTTTAGATAGAAAGAATTAAAGCATAGGACAAACAGAAAAGACAATTAAATCTTAGGCTCATTTCTCACCCACACAGCATGAGTCTTTGGGCGTGAAGATGAAAAGACATATGTCCTAGTATGTCTACTAAAGGACTTAGAAGAATTAAAATTCTCCTGAAATTGAGTTAAAAAGCTCAAAACTTTTAATAACTCTCCAAACAAAGGAGTAAGTCCTTGAGAGGAAACCTGTGACCGTTTGGACAATTGCTTATAAGGATACAACTTAAAGCAATTAGGATGAATGTGTCCAGAAACACCACAATTTAGAATTAGCCTGATTAGTTTTGGATTTCATACCTTTATTACCTTTCTCAGATTGGGGCACAAAGACAGTCCTTGATCTAGAAGCCGTGGAAGAGGAGAGGCTGGAGGAAACAGCATATCCTAAGCCAGTCTTGTTAGAACTAGGCTTTTGAGCACTCAATACCTCATCAACCTTTGCACTAGACATCCTCTCTATTTGAGTTCTAGCTTGACTAAGCTCAACTTTAAGATTCTTGAGCTTCTCTTCTAATGAGTTGTTCTCCACAACAAGAGTCTCAACTAACCTTGTAGTCTCATCTAGTTTGACTAACAGATCAGCCTTTTCAGTTTTTACCTCATTAAGCCCTTTTCTACAAAGATGAGAAGTCTTTTTAGATTTTATGAATTCAGTGCATAGCTTATCGTAGGCTTCCTAAAGGGTCAACTTCTTGGGTACTTCATTAGAAGAAGAATCCTCACTGTCACTAGCACTCTCCAAAACCACCTTATCGGTTGAGGTAGCAAAGACCATAACGTGACTACATTCATCCACATACTTATCAAAAGAATCATTCTCAGTATCACTCCAAGTAGCAACCAACCCTTTATCTTTGGACTCCTTGGTCTTTTCCTTCATGACATAGTTTGGGCACTCTATCCTCATATGACCAAAACTTTTGCACTCATGGCATTGGATGGGGGGTTTCTTATTCTTTCCCTTCCTAAATGATTTAGATTTCCTAGGAGGTTTACTCTTATCCTTTTTCTTGAACTGAAGAAGCTTGATAATCTCATCAGTTATGAAGGTTAAATACTCATCCTCATCATCATCTTCATCTTCAGAGTCCTTAATCTCTTCCTCTATACCCTTAAAAGCCAAGTTTTTACTCTTTCCACCTTTTCCTATTGAGCCTAATCCCATCTCATAGGTTTGAAGGTTCCTTATAAGCTCAGTCAAAGGAATTTGATCAATATCCTTCACTTCTTCAATGGCGGTAATCTTGACATGGAATCTTTCAGGAAGGGACCTAAGGATTTTCCTAACAATTTTGGATTCCGCAATAGATTCTCTAAGATTGAAGGCAGAATTCACAATATCCATGAGTTTAGCATAGAACTCATCAAAGGTCTCATCCTTCTCCATCCTTATTTCTTCAAAACTACTAGTTAGTCTTTAAAGCTTCACCATCTTTACTGCCTTGGTACCTTCATAGGTAGTCTCAAGAATGGTCCACGCTTCCTTGGAAACTTCCGTGAATGATATTTTCTTGAATTCCTCATTGGTCACCCCATTAAACAAAGCATTCAAGGCCCTACTATTGAAATTTGCGACTATGATTGTTACATCATCCCAATCCACCGGTGTTTCCTTTGGTTTAATCCTGCCAACTTCAACAGCTTGCCATACCTGCTCACCTAGAGCCTACAAAAACACTTTCATACAAACTTTCCAGTACGCATAATTAGTTCCATCAAATAAAGGAGGAATCAAAAGATATTGTCCACAATCCATGACATTAGGGGTCAAGGATCACACTTAGGAAATTAATCCAATCAAAGTGTGCCTGCTTTGATACCACTTGTTGGGAAATTTAGACCTCGATTACTAGAATTAACAAGTTTTTAACCCAAGTTGTTAATTAGATCTATTATGAATAAAACTTGTTAAAAACAAACAAACATCAATATTATGTCAAAATCATGTAGCGGAAAAATAAATAAGACAAGATATGATGACCTAGGAAAACCAATGAAACAAACTAGTTTCATAGAAAAAAACCTAGGGGGAAACCTTCCCGAAAAGCAATCCACTATAGTAAAGAGAAGTTTCAAATCTAGTAGAAAACCTTTGTCCATAGACTCTACAATCCCTGTAGATGAACTCACAGTAAAAACCTTCTACCACTTCAGAGCTTCTGAACTCTTCAATATATGAATGCCACCTTTTGATGCGCGAATCCCAGTACGTGACTAACCAATTGCGCGGATCCCAATATACTACTTAATCACCAACTAGAAGAAGAAGAATGTTGGCTGCAAAGTTCTTCACTTAATCAATAATGAAGATCAAGAAGTACTTGGTTACAAAACCCTAAGGTGCAAAGACGCAATAGCTTCTTTCAGAGAGAATAAGGCATCAGTCACCTTTTGCTTGTGTTCTTCTTGTATTCTCCTATATGACGACCTCTAAAATAAGTCTTATATATGTCAAGGATTGTGAGAAAGGAAACTCTACATAAATACATAAGTTTGGGCCGAAAATCATATCTAGAAATATGAATTCCCGTAACCTCGATCGATCGGGAGGTGTCGAGATTTAAACTTCGACAGATATAACTATCAAGAAGCTATCGAGGAGCTGTTGAGGAGACAGGAGCTTTCTCGATCAATCCACCAGCTATCGAGAGGTGTCAAGATTGTCATAACAATCAACTGAAGAACTCGATAGATAGCCTAGCTGTCGAGAGGTGTCGAGCAGCTGTCGAGCTATCTGTCGAGCTTTAGTGAATAGCTTTTCTTCACTTGTTTCTTGGTCCAATCTTGATGGCTTTAGTACTAGACTTAAACAACATGTTTCTTGAAGTATTAAATACATCCTAGATCTACCCAATTACAAGTAAAGTATGTTTTGTCAAAGAATTAGCCAATTCAACAAAATAGTGACATATGTTTAACAAGTGAATCACATATTTCCTAATATCTTCATTAAGGCATTTTAATGGCCAGTTGTGATAGGTAAAAAGAAAAAGAAAAATATAACTATAGGAATAGAAAAAAGTATCCAAACAAATTCATTGATTTTTTTTTTTCCTTTTTGGACGGGTTGAAGCACTATTTTTTTTTTTTTTTTTTGAGAATAAATTCATAAAATATTATATTATATTATTTAAAAAAAAAAAAAAAAAGGTGGCTGAACAGGCCTATAACGGTTAAAAATAATAGAAAAGTTGCAGCCATTTGGGAATACAAAGATCACTATCCAGAACCAAATAAATAGCGGTTCTTGTAATGTTTTTCTTGTAAAGATTCATAAACATATCTAATCATTATTCGAGTTAGGGGTGGCGTAAGAAATTTAACTTTGGTTGAGGAGAAAACATGAGATTTTTTTTTTAATGGAAAATATTTTAAAATTCGAACTAAATTAATACAAAAAAAGAAAAAATTAAAACTAGTATAAATTAAGTGTTAAAAACCATAAACAAAATAATTTTTTCTTTTTTCATTTAAAATTAATCACTTATTGAAATGAAATTCAGCTTTCATTTAAATTCTGAAATAATCTATTATTGATTATGTATGTTGTGGGAGGGGAGAAACCGAGTATGGAGTAGGAACTGAAGGCCCAGCCCAAGGAGGAAAAAAGGGCCATACGCACATCAAATCCTGGCTCGACTTGCGGGTCGGAGCCCGAGGAGGAAAGATAAAGAGACCGACCCCCCAAGGAGCCTAAGGAGCAAGCGTTCCTTGGGAATTTTCAGGCAAGCTGACGGTACCAGAAGACAAGAAACCGAGGGAGGCGAAAGAGACAAGTGAGCAAAGAAGGAAGGAAATATCCAGATAAAGTAGTCATCACCTCTGCATTTAATGCACTGTACCAACTTAGATGGCATCATTAATGAAGGAATGACCCCTGAACAGTGGTCTTACTACTTGCAACACAGTTTACCACCTCTAGCATAGCTCTGATGGGACAAGCATCCGAAGGAGGGCCCCTAGCTATACAAGTAGAGGGTTAGGATGCAATCCAAAGGACTATATAAAGAAAAGGAACCCCTCCTAGGAGAGGATGGAACATTGAAGAAAAGAACAGAAACTCAAGAATAGGACCTTGTATCAAGAACTTGAACTTTTTTATGAACATTGCCTCCTCGGCCAAATGCGAGGAAGTGTTTTTTCCCTATCATCGTGTATCTTTTGCTATTCTTAAAGCCCTAACTCCACTGACCCTATAACTGGATCATAATAACGCATTAAAGTTGACCTTGCAAGCGCATACTCTAACAAATTAATTGTTCAAGGCCTAAAGAATTTGATTCCACTATTCTAAGTGGGCTTTGCATTTTTGGGCTCCTACATATGTAATGCGCTAATGTACAAAATTAAGATTTTTTTTTTTTTTTTTTTTAAGATTTCCTTTTTTAAGTCTAGTTTTGACATTATTAATGGTTAAAAATGTTTGTTTCATAGATGCTGTAGGGAAGAAAGAGTAAGTATAAGTAGAGAAGATGTTTAGATCTACTGTCATATATACACGAGTGTGTGTTAAGAATTTATTTAGGAGAAGATTAACATATAGGGTTAAAGACAAAATTAATTCCAAAAATATTAATTAATATAAGTAAGAAGTTTTTAATTAGTTAAACAAAATAGTATTTGACTAATATGGAAAAACTAAGGTAATTATAAGCTGTTATTGGTCATAGGTAATAAAGTGTTATTGGTTCTAATTTGAACCTACCACTAAAATTTCTTTTTTACTCACCAATAACAACTTATAACAATCTATTATTTAGGATTTGTTATGAAAATATTATAGAAATAATATTTCTCTTTTTTTATTTGATTTTTAAAAGTGATTGTATGATGATTTTATTTTTAAATTAACTTTATAAAAACTCTTCTTCTTCTTTTTTTCTTTTTTTCGTTGGGAATATTCCAAAAATTTGCAATCTCAACACAGTGGACAATTTGGGTATAAGTTTCCAACGAATACTTGTAAACCTTTTTCTAAATCTATGGCCTTCTTAATATAACAAGGTTCCAGCCCTAGCTCTCTGATATTGCTTTAAGTAATTCCCTTGCTACTCCTCAGGTTCTTTTGCAATACTCCATCGAAAGTTCACTGCAAAAATCGCAACCAAACCAGTTAAACAGACGTGTTATCAGCCATTTAGTAAACGGGACATAATAAACATAATTTCTACATATTTTGAAAAACATTAGTGTATGCTAGTTCTAAGTAGGTGTAAGTGTATCCAAGTTCTAGCTCCTACTAGCAACTAGTTGCACCAACCCATTCTCTTCACTAGCTTCAAGCTGAGACGCTAACCTCAAATCCAAATTCTTGGATACTTCAAGGCCTCTTGAAGATTTCTTTTGATTGCTCCTACATTGTGTGTGTTTTTTAGCACCAAGCTTCAATTAATCCATAATTACTAAAGGATATCAAGGTGTTTGGCATGAATCTCCTCTCAATAGAAAAGGCAATTTGGAGAGGGTGAAGGTATAAAGACTACAATGGGTTTCACTCTAATGAAATAGATAACTTTCTCACTCTTCACTTCTAATTAAGGTGTAAATTCACAGGTTTTTATGAGATACAAAGAGGGGTAATCAAATAGGAACAATAGAGAATTAAAGCAACTAATTTCTCTCAAGTTTGGAATCTCGCTCACCTGAATTTCAAGTGAGTTTCGTGCAAAATTCTCTGCCTTAACTAAGTTTTAAAATTGTCTATTCAGCTTGAAACTTGCATGACATTCCTAACTTGCTGGAGCGAAATTTTGAATCCTATAGCTACAAAACTATATATATACTCTAATTTGTTTCGACACATTATTCACTTTGCAGATATACTACTTTGCGTTTGTTATCACCATCCTAAAGAGATCGCCATTAACATTTGGGACCAACAAATTGTTTGAGTTATGGTATTCATTTTTATGTATACCATTTTTTACCATATATCCATGGTATTTATATATGGGCAAGACTTAGATACAATACTTAAATGCTGTTCCTTAGGTACACTTCTTAAGATTTTGCCATGTAGATTTTTTCTTACAAGATAAAATTGCATTTTTTAGTTATGTAGCCACATGGCTAAATTTTAAAAGGAAAACCTAGAGAACAACACCTACAATATTGTACTTAAGTTTAGTTTTTCCTATATATATATATATATATATACCCTTTTCTTACCCTATACCCTTTTTAAGTTGATACACTATGATGAACAAAACTACACAGTAAAGATATATTTGTTTGGGTCTGTCCATTGTTTATATAGGTCTCTCGTCTTCCCTTACTAGACTAGTGTGAATAATGGTGTTGATACCCGCACTTATTGCTATATAAGTTATAATGTTGTGTTATATGTATGTTGTGTAATTTCCTTTCATACAAGCCTCTACGCTCAATCCTACTCTCTCATACGTTCCTATATTTCACTCATTCCCGTCTTGAGCAAGCAACTAAAACCTTGTATTTCTTTTTAAATTTAAATTTTCCTTTTCATTCTTTTACTAATAAAGTAAGATCGCTCATATAGGTTACAACCTTGTGATTGTCTCCATTAATCCCCGTGAAATGTTGAGGGTTATTGCTTTGATTTTTTTCTTAGCGATCAAGGAGACAGAGAGAAGGGTCGGAATGAGAAATGTGAAATTTCTTTGATGGAATTTTTTGGAATCTTTGCATTGGGTTATAAATTCAAATGAAGGATGAGGTGGAGCCTCAACATGGAATAGGTTTAAGGAAGAGAGAGAGAAAGAGAGCTGAGACTTGAGAGTGAGAAGGAAAATAAATTAAAGAGAAAACAAACAAAAGAAATCAAATGAATTTTTACAATCTAAATTGTAAGGTTGAATTTTATCAACCATCTTGTTGGCTTTATTCCGTGCCAAATTTGCTTGTATTTTAGCAAGTAGTAACCTTGTATTTAGGTGGGAATCATGTAAGGGTAGTGTGTGAGAGAGTGTGAAGAAATGCTCAAGATTGTGCAAAGAAGCAGGAACTCGTGACTGGATCTCACAGGTGGCTCGCAGCTTGCAAGCCGCCAGAAGTTGCACACATGCCAAGCATGCCAGAAGTTAAAGCGTCATGCTAGCTGAAGCATTACAGGACAGAAAGTACAGACTGGCCGATCAGTTACCTCACGGCTGGAACTCGCGGCTCAATCAAGTCGCGAGGCTAAGTCGCCATCCAGCCCTGTTTTGAAAAACCTGACTCTTTGTATTCCTTTCTCACCCTAGTATATATATCCCTTATATCCACGAAATGTAGGGAGCTTCCAGAGAGAATTTTGAGAGAGAAACCCTAGAGTAAAACAAGATTAACTCATCCACAATCTTCACATAGAGACTCTTCAAATAGGACTACTGATAATTGCTATGGAGTAGTTCCTACGGCACCCATTTCGTGTAGAAGTGCTTGTGTTGACATGTTGGAACTTTGGCATCACAGATTTGGGCATGCAAATTTCCAACAAGTAGCTAAAGTATCTAAACTTGAAGCAGTTGAGGAACTTCCAAAGTTTGGAAAGGTGAAGGAGACTATTTGTGGTGCATGCCAAACGGGAAAGCAAACAAAGGCAAGTCATCACAAGTTGAATGTGATTGCTACTTCACGATGTTTAGAGCTTCTTCACGTTGATCTAATGGGGGCTACAAGAACTGAAAGTCTAGGAGGAAAGAGGTACATTATGGTCATTGTTGATGATTTTTCTCAAGATACACTTGGGTTGAATTTCTTACAGAAAATCCAAGAGCATGTGAGAAATTGGAAATTCTTTGCAAAGACTACAAAACGAGAAAGGGGTTCCTATTGTCAAGATAAGGAGTGATCATGGCAAGGAGTTTGAGAATGCAAGATTTGAGTCATTTTGTGAAAAGAATGGAATCAAAAGGGAATTTTCAGCCCCTAAAACTCCTCAGCAAAATGGAGTGGTAGAGAGAAAGAATTGGGTGATTCAAGAAATGGCAAGAGTTATGCTACTAAACAAGCAAATTCCTCAAAAGTTTTGGGGAGAAGCCGTGAACACTTCATGTCACATTGGTAATAGAATATTCTTCCGAGTGAAAACAAAGAAGACTGCTTATGAGATTTGGAATGGAAAGAAGCCGAGAGTAAAGTACTTCCAAGTGTTTGGAAGCAAGAGCTACATTCTAAATGATCAAGAGAACCTTGGGAAATTTGATGCAAAAAGTGATGAAGGCATTTTTCTTGGGTATTCTACTACTAGCCGAGCATATAGGGTTTTCAACAAGAGAACTAAGACAGTAATGGAGTCCCTTAATGTAAAAATTGATGATGCCATAACAAAGGTAGAGATGGTTGATGATGGAGAAAGACCGAGCACCAAAGAACCCACTTTGAGGTCGAAGCTTTTGATATAGAAGTTGAAGGACCTACACCGGAAGAGGAATCAACTCCTATGAACCCAAGAATGGAAACAAGATCAATATCTAGAAGATCAAGTCCTCTCACTCCTCCAGAAGTTCATCCTCCAATCTCTTGAAATGATGAAGTCTCCACATCAAAGAAGCCATCATTAAGAGTGATTAAGAACCATCCAGATAGCAACATTATAGGGTCTTTAGATGAAGGTCTTCGCCCTAGAAAAGGAAACATTCTTTTGGCCAATCATGTAATATACCATTGCTACCTTGCTCAATTTGAGCCAAAAAGGGTAGAAGAAGCTCTCCAAGATGAAAATTGGGTTGAGTCAATGCATGAAGAGCTGAATCAATTCGTGAGAAATGATGTGTGGGAACTTGCTCTAAGGCCTGAAAATGTTCATGTCATCGGCACTAAATGGATATTCAAAAACAAGATCGATGAAGATGGAGAGATAATCCGGAATAAATCTCGGTTAGTAGCTCAAGGATACATTCAAGTAGAAGGAGTAGACTCTGATGAATCATTCGCTCATGTGGCAAGACTTGAGTCTATTTGAATTCTTATGGCCATTGCATGCACTATGAACTTCAAACTCTACCAAATGGATGTAAAATGTGCATTTCTGAATGGATACCTAAATGAAAAAGTGTTTGTTAAACAACCCAAAGGCTTTGAGAATCCTCACTTCCTTAATCATGTGTTGAGATTGAAGAAAGTCCTTTATGGCTTAAAACAAGCTCCTAAAGCTTGGTATGATCGGCTTACCCATTACCTCCTGGATAGAGGATTCAAAAGGGGATATGCCGACCGGACTTTGTTTGTCAAGAATGATGAAAATTCCCTTCTCATGGCTCAAGTATATGTTGATGACATAGTATTTGGAGCTACAATTGATGATCGGGCTATAGAATTCTCTGAGGAGATGAAGAAAGAATTTGAGATGAGTATGGTGGGGGAGCTTACATTTTTCTTGGGCCTTCAAGTCAAACAAAAGAAGGAAGGCATATTCGTTTCACAAGAAAAATATGCTAGAAACATTGTCAAAAATTTTGGACTAGACTCCAAAAAGCATGCCTCCACTCCCATGAGTTCGTCTACAAAATTGAATGTTGATTCTTCCAGGGTAGAAGTGAGTCCAACCTTGTATAGGAGTATCATTAGGAGTCTACTCTATCTTACAGCTAGTAGACCGGATATTGCATTCAATGTTGGTGTTTGTGCTAGATATCAAGTTGCTCCAAAGGAATCACACCTAATTGTGGTGAAGCGAATTATACGATATATCAATGGAACTCCAGGTTATGGGTTATGGCACTCAAAGGACTCGAATGCTTGCCTTGCCGGTTATTCAAATGCAGACTGGGCTGGAAGTATGGATGATCAAAAGAGTACTTCAGGAGGCTGCTTCTACCTTGGTAACAATCCTGTCTCTTGGATAAGCAAGAAACAAAATTCTGTGTCTCTCTCTACAGCTGAAGCAGAGTACATAGCAGCTGGAAGTTGCTGCACACATCTCCTTTAGATGAAGAAGCTACTTCATGACTATGGGATTCCTCAAGATACAATGTGTGTTTTTTGTGATAACACTAGTGCCATAAATCTCTCTAAGAACCCTGTTCAACATTCAAAGTCTAAACACATAAAGATACGTTACCATTTCATTCGGGATTTGGTGGAAGAAAAAGTTGTGTGTCTTGAATTCATACACACAGACAATCAAAAGGCAAACATCTTCACCAAGCCTCTCGATACTCCATGGTTTGAATCCCTCCATAAGGCCATTGGTGTTGATACAATTCCTTGAATCTCTTGTGTGTTGTGTGCTTCACCTCTTTACATTGAGTTAATTTGTTTGTAGGGCACACATTACTTTGTTGGCTATCTATATAGCATGATCTTTTTGGTTGTTAATTGTTTTATCTACTTTAGTTGTCTTTACTTAATTGTTTTTGATCAATTTTTTTTTGTGTAAAAAATCCAAAAACACATAAAAAGTAGAAAATCAAAAAAGTTTGGTCGACTTTGTTGAGTTTTGTCTCATAATATGTTTTACCTTGTACCTTTGTACTAATGGCCTTGTGCATCTAAAAGCATAGCTTGTTCCCTATGCACTTATATCATTGTGGGAGAACTCTTGACATCTATGTGACTATTGTAAATGGATCTTCAAACTTGTCATGAATGATTAGTGAATGGTTTTGTTGATCTTGAGACATGTATAGACTTGTGCCTATATATCTTCCCACTCATTTATTTTATTGTTTTTGCTTAAAAGAGCTCTCAAATGTAAATCTCCAAATGAAAAGAGATAATGAGCTGCAAAAGTCTGTCGCACATCCTAGTATTTGACTAGGAAAAAGGGAAAGCGACCAAAAATAAAATTGTATGATGCCCAAAAAGCCAAAGGCTACCTCATCAAAGTGAAATATAAAAAATTTCAGGCATCGATCTCACAATGAGATATGTTGATTCAAAGAGATCAAATGATATGTTGAACATGGAGCCAAATGAATAGCTTTCAAAGATATTGTACTCAAGTTTATGTGGGAGGTCATATATGCATATTTCTATAATTAAGATGGGTCACATTATGTAGTGCTAATTGTGTATGCCTTGATTGAATTGATCATTGAAGCTTCATATTAGACTAAGGACTATCTTATATTTTATATTAACAAACAACACACATGTATATGTTCAATGAATACCATATTCATTCATGTGATTGTACTTGATTAAATGTGTTTTCACATGCTCAATTTTTGTTGATCATACACAAAAAGATTTTTTAGTGTTTTAGTTGTTTTTGGAAAGTACTTTGTTTTTACAAAAATTGTCAAAATTTTCAAAACCAGTGTTGCCCTGTTTTGGCGACTCAGTCGCAGGTTGGCCCAGTCGTATGCTCTAGTCGTGAGCCCATACAGAAATTTTTCGCAACTCACTGGCAGGTAAATGCCCCAGTTGTGAAAAATACTTAAAATATTTTTCGAAAATCTGGATTTTCATGTGTTTCACAACTCATGTTGGCGACTTGTTCGCGGGTGGAAGGTCCAGTCGCGAGGATTATACAGAGATTTTTGCGGTTCAGCTCGCGACTTTCTCGCAGGTAGACCTTCCAGTCGCGAAAAACACTTAGAAAATTTTTCAAGCATCTTGTTTTCAAAGTGTTTCGCGGTTTACCCTGGCGACTAGCTGGCAACTTGACTTAGTCGCGAAAATCGCATGTTTTGCACAAAGAGGTTCTTTTTCAATACTGATTTCAAAAGGGGTCTTAATTTTTCCCTCACATCCAGTGAATGTTCATCTTCTGGTCTGACTTTCACTCTTTCAACACCACCATGTTCACACACAAAATCTTCAACTTCTTTGTCACCACTTTCTCAATTTTCAAGGAAAGGTTTGGGTTTTGTCTCTTACTCTTTATTTTTATCATTTACTACCTATTCCTCTTGGATTGTGTGTTTCTAATGATATTTGTATCTCTCTTGATTGTATATGGGTATTTGATATTCTGGTGAAATCATTGTGTGATATTCTGGTGAAATCATTGTGTGATTTGTGGTGGTTATTTACTGATCTACTCTATCTTGAGTCAATATTGGGTCATTACTGACACATACACACTCATTGTCATGTTTTGGACCTTTATCTCAAGTTTTTAGAGTTTTCTTCATTATCCATGTTTTGGAACTAACCCATTGCTAATAATTTCTGTGGTATTGCGGGGTTTCTTTTTTTTTTTTTTTTTGAAACATGATCAGGGTGAAAATGTCTCCATTCAAGAGAGCAGCTGTGAAAGGAGGTAGTAGCAAAGGGAAAGAGCCTGTCATTGATGTTGATGACCTCTCACCTAGAACAAAAAGGACACGTTCACCATCAGGAGTGTTCGATCCCAACAAATTTAGAACCTATGCTACCTTTCAGACTCATGAGAGTTACTTCAGAGATGCTACACCACTACTTGAAAAGGTTGTTGATCAATCGTCACTTCTTGACACTAACATCCCAAAATGGTTTGCCCACAAGGATTGGAATTAATTTCTCTCCGACCTTGATGAAGCTTATGAAAATTTGGTAAAATAATTTTATGCCAATGCAATTGTGGAAGGTGAAGAACTCAAGTGCTGGGTTAGAAGAAAAAGTTTCTCAGTCTCTCTCGCATATTTGGCAGAGATCCTTCACATCAACTGGCCAATGCTTAAAAACTCACCGGTTTATGATAATCTATGTCCAGATGAGGAACTACTTCGGGATGGTCTTGGAAAAGACTTGGAATTTTCATCGAATGGGAACTTAGTCAGCGTTTCCTCTCTTCCTCCGAACCTGAGAGTGCTCACAATCGTCATGTTTCACAACCTGTACCCCTTATCTAGCACTGGATATATGAACCTCAGATGTGCCTTATTTCTTCATGATCTAATCTCTGATGTAGAGATTGACATCTGTGCTCATATCTTTCACGTTCTGTCCAAAACGGTTCTACGAATTGAGTCAAGGATATGCGTCCCTTTTTACTGTCTCATTTCTAGGATTTTAAAGCTTAAAGGGATTCACCCAACAGAAGATGAGTCTTCCTGCACAAAATCGAGTCCAATCAACATGCGTACACTCAACGCTAGCATTGGTCATAGTCAGAAGAAAATCAAAATGGAAACTTCCGCATCTCACAGTGGTTCGTGCTCTAGCTCATTCTCCTTTGATGAAAAACTCGACAACATTGTGACCTCTGTCCATGAGTTGAGCACCAAGATGTCCGGACTCACATCTATCTTACACCATCACAACATTCGGTGGGATCTGAAGTTCACCTCTCTCCAAACTCAATTGGATCAAATTCAAAGGATGCTAGAAGAAGATATGGACTAGCTATTACATGAAAAAAAGGGGGAGACGACGTTCATAGGGGGAATACAATGAAAGGGGGAGAAATAGCTTGATCAAAGGGGGAGAAGATTATCAAAGGGGGAGATTTCAGCAAGTAGGCCTATGTTTAATATTTCTGTTTAATATTTTGTTTCATATTAGCATATGTTATTTCAGTGTTTTATGGAACTTGTTTATGGTACATTTTATACCCATGTTGCTTTTGTAAGCTTTTAGGGTGTGTTTCCTTGTGCTTTGTAGGCTTTTATGGTTTGTACCATGCTTATGCAGCCTTTATGCTTTGTTGCCTAGTACTTCTAGCTAAATGTTATGCATTTCCTTTAAGTACTCTCACTCTTGTGCCTTAGTAGGATTTTGTTCCTAGATGCATATACTTTCTGTATTGTGCATTGGTTAAGTATTGGACATGCAAGTAATTTGTATTGAGCTTGTTAGCTTGTATGTCCGGATGTTCATTCCAAGTGTGAATGAGTATTTTATAGTGATTGCTTGTATGGTCAAGCCACGGTTTATTACTTAATTCCGTTTTGCTTGATCGCATTGTGATTGCCTCATATGCATTACAAGTTTTTCTACATACAATGATCATATTGTGTTATTGTGTTTCAGAAGATTCTTGTTCATATGATTCAAGAGCTACACAGATTCTAGAGTTAGGTGTGAGTGAGTTTTGTTCAACTGTTCCCAACTCACATGTTAAGTCTGTTGAGGTCTGAAAAGGATTATAGTGAAATAAGCCCAAAAAGAATAAGTCAAGCCCAAAAGGAAAAATCAAGCTAAGCCCAAAGTAGTAGATACAGGAGACCTGTGAGGGAATAAAAGAAAGGCCCAGAGGATCCTGAAGCCCAGACAAAGAAGTATCCAAAAAAAAAAGAACCACGGCAATTAGTTGTATCACGTCCTAGTGAGCTTTCTGTAATCCAACAGATAATGTATTAATGAAACATGCTTCATATTTCCCAAGATCCCCTCAGCATTAATTTCTTATCACTTTGCTAATCCTGTTTCTTTCCTTTTGAATTTACCTTGTTAATCTTTGGCACTCTTCGATATCCTTGCTTGTCTTTTTTTTATATTGTCAGGAGCATCCTCTGCATCCCACTTGATTCTTAAACAACTCCTTAGCTGCGGTGAGTCAAGGCCCGGTTCACCAAATCCTCCTTTTCATTTAGGCCCGGGATCCTTGGGCCTGAGTGTCATGAAAAAGGCACACTCACATTTTGGCGACTTCACTGGGGACTGGGCAAAGAAGAAGGAAGAAGCAATCCCTTCACAGAGAATGCCTCCAAGACAAAGAAACAGCAAAGGAACTAATGTGCCACCTACGGCCTTCGAGCCCGTAGGAAAAAATGAGGTAGCTTCTAGACAAGGAGGCGGGATACCCCTGGTAGAACAGGAGGTTGTGTCAGAACAAAGACACGCAAGGCAGGAACCAGACCTCATGGCCAGGATGACAACATTGTTGAAGGATCTGGAGCAAGAAGTTCGTTTTCTCAAAGAGGGCAGGACACAGGAAATCAGAGACAATGTTCCCCCTACTGGCCACCAAGATAGGACGCAGCCAAAAGGAAGGTCAGCAGTGGGAGGAAGAGCCAACCCTCAGTACTTAACACTGGCAGATGTCAATGCCCTCCTGGAGCAAGAAAGGGAAAAACTCTCAGGGATCCCCAAGCAATTCTCTCGGGATCCCCCGTTCCCTCCAGAACTTCTTGGCAAACCATACCCTAAGGGGTACGAACCCCCAAAGTTCCATCCTTTCGATGGAAGAAATGGAAGTGCCGTGGAACATGTGAGTAGGTTTGTCCACACTATGGGCCCCTATGTAGGAGACAGAGAATTATGTCTAAAGGAATTCGCCAAATCCTTAGTGGATAGGGCATACACTTGGTACACCACGCTGAGACCCGGGTCCATCAAAACTTGGGATGAGATGATGGAAAAATTCTTCACCAAATATTACCCTGGTGAAAACAAGATCACTTTCCAGAATCTGCAAATGGCGAGGCAAAGACCTGGAGAAGATCCTGTTCAATTCATTAAAAGATTTGAAGATGTGTCCCTATACGGCTATGGGGATCATGAAGAAAAGGAGCTCGTGGAAACCTGTATAGCCAACATGCTTTTTGATTACAGGCTCAACCTTGAAAATCTATGTAACACGCAGTTTGCTGACCTGCTACAGAGAACCAGAGGGATAGCACAAACCATGAGGACAAAAAGGCTGCCCGCGTCCCAAGCTATGACAGCATTAGTAGGAGAGAAAAGGAAGAGACCAGATGGGAAGGTGTTCGAGGAACCATCGGTGATCCCATGTACAGCTGAGGAGTTAAGCCATGTCCTGGAAAAATGGATCGGAGATGGGGTTGTTAGGCCATTTACTGTGTCCAGGCCACCAATTGAAGAAGAAAGGAAGAACCCTTTATTTTGCAGAATCCATAATTATGTCAAGCACTCCACCAAGGATTGCTGGACCCTTCGCAGACTCTTCCACAAGCCAAAGTTGAGGGAAGGAACCTTGGAACTCACTCAGAAGGAGCCAGAAGTGCAGAGGAACCCCTTGCCTAACCACAAAGGAAAAGGGGTGGTAGCAGTAGTAATACATGGGAACCCGACAGAAGCAGGAGAATCTGAAGGATCCTTCACCCGAGCACAGTCAGGACCCTCCAGAAGAATCCTAAGTTCAGGTCACTATTCAATCAATTAGGATTCGGACCAGAAGCAAGAAGAGTGGCCACAGAGTCTCTCATGAGCATAGCAGCAAATTCAGGGATGGAATGCTTTACAGCAGAGTCACATGCTAGTCGAGCTTTCCTGGAGACAACCAATGCAATAACCTTCACTGATGAAGACATGGAGATTGAGCACCCAGACCACCGTAGACCCCTTTATCTAATGGCCACCATAAACGGCGTTCAAGTCAGAAGAGCACTGGTGGATACAGGGGCATCACTCAATCTCATAGCCTTGAGTACCCTGGAAGCTGTTGGCTTAGTAGACAGAAGGATCCTGGGGGCTCCCATGGAAAAACAGGATTTGGAGGATTGGTGGAATCAACAGAAGGATACGTGCAGCTAGCCTTAAGGGTAGGGCCAATAGTAGCCCTGACAAGGTTTCATGTGATTAATGCAGAAGTTTCTTATCATGTGTTACCGGGACGCCCGTGGCTTCATAAACATCGCCTTATTCCATCCACATTCCATCAATGCATTAAAGGCAGACTGAATGGGAGGCCCATAAGGATCCCTGCCAACCATAATCCTTTCAGCCAAGGAGAAGTGAACTTTGCAGAAACGATGTTTTATCATGAATTGGAGCCAGATGTTGAGAACCCCGCCCCGGGGACCCTAGGGACACCTATCCTAGAAGAAGAAGAAGGAGGGAGGGGCACCCGTGACCTGAGGAACCTTCTGGAAAGAAAAGGACAAAAAAGGAAGCCCAGCTCTTCAGAATCTCGAGAATGTGTGGTGGTGCGGGAACCTGGGGGGAGGCTAATCTATCGTTTGTGAAGGCGCGCGGGACCCGAATGCATTGTGCAGGAAGGTCCCGGACCACCAAGCTACATGATGGCCCAAGAAGAAATTCCAGAAGAACCAGTTAAGGAGGCCCAGATTCAGCCTGAGGAAGAATTAAAGGAAATAGATTTGGGAACAGAACCGGGATCCCGAAAGCCTGTCTTCATTAGCAGTCAATTGGTGGCACAAGAAAGGGAACAACTGGTAACCTTGCTTCAAAAATACAGAGATGTGTTCGCATGGACCTATGTTGAGATGCCTGGTTTAGACCCAAGATTAGTAGTCCATTCTCTTAATGTGGACCCAGGGATGAGGCCAGTAGTTCAACCGGCTAGGGTCTTCCATACTGAGGTAGAAGCTCAAATAGTTCAAGAGGTCAAAAAATTACTAACAGCTGGTTTTATCAAACCCATCCAACACCCAAAATGGATTTCCAACATTGTACTTGTGAAGAAGAAAAACGGTCAGATCCGTTGCTGTGTAGACTTTCGCAACTTGAACAAGGCATGTCCTAAAAATGAATTCCCCTTGCCCAATATTGACCTCCTTGTAGATTGTGCTGCAGGAAGCTCAATGTTCTCATTTATGGATGGGTATAATAGGTACAACCAAATCCGCATAACAGCCAAAGATGCAGAGAAGACGGCATTCAGAACTCCGATTGGGAACTTTTACTACACTGTAATGCCCTTTGGCCTCAAAAATGCGGGGGCTACGTATCAGCGGACCGTGACAGTCATTTTCCATGACATGATGCATGAGGAGATGGAAGATTATGTAAATGATATTGTGGTCAAGTCAAAAACCAGAACAGGACATTTCCAAGTACTTGAGCAAGTCTTTGAAAGATGCAGGAAGTACAAGTTACCTATGAACCCCATGAAGTGCGCCTTTGGAGTGTTTGCTGGAAAGTTCCTTGGGTTCTTGGTACATCACAAAGGCATAAGTGTGGATCCAGCCAAGGCCACAGCTATCGCCACAATGAGAATAGCAACTACTGTTAGGGAACTCAAAAGCTTCCTGGGAAGGGTCTCCTATATTAGGAGATTTATGCTTGGTTTAGCCTCAGCTACAGTAGGCCTATCCAAACTGTTGAAAAAGGGGAATGAATTTACCTGGGGGACAGAGCAGCATGAAGCTTTTCAAAGAATTCAGGGCATCATGAATCATTTGTCCACCCTCCAGGCACCAGTACATGGGCGACCTCTGCTACTATACTTAGCATCGAATTCCCAGGCAATAGGAGCTTTGCTGGCACAAGAAGACGATCAAGGGAATGAGCAGCCTGTATATTATGTAAGCAAAACACTCAAGGATACCAATAACAGGTACCCCAAAATAGAGAAAACCTACCTAGTGATCATTTATGCGTCCCAAAGGCTAAAGAGGTACTTCTCAGCTCACCAAATCCTTTTGGTAACCAAGTCCCACCCCATAAAAGCACTCCTGTATCAGCCCCTTCTTACGGGAAGAATAGCACAATGGCTAGTGTTGCTCTCTCAATATGATATAGGCATAAGAACTCCTAAGGCTGTCAAGAGCCAGGCCATAGCAGATTTGCTAGCTCAATTCCCAGGAAAGGAGGAAGGCTCGCTAAGCGAAGAAATCCCAGGTGAGGTAGCAGTAATTGAGATCCCAGGGAAGAAATGGACCATGAGGTTTGACGGGTCGGCTATAGCAACTTCAAATGGGGTAGGAATTGTACTAAGTTGTGAAAATGGGGATATTATGCCCTTGTCTTTCAAGCTTGGTTTCTCATGCTCTAATAATGCAGCTGAATATGAGGCATACTTAACTGGGTTGACTATAGCACTCAGCATAGCAGTGAAACATATGAGAGTGTTGGAAGATTCCAATCTTGTAGTCTCCCAAGTGAAAGGTGACTTCGCATTACGGGAACAAAGCTTAGCAGCCTACAAGACTTGGGCACAAAGGCTGGAGATGGAAATTCAGACCTTCAACATAGAGTACACTCAAAGAAGTGAAAACAGGTTTGCTGATGCACTCGCCACCCTGGGATCCCAAATACCATTTAATGGGAGAGATACGCTGATAAAAATAAGAAGGCAGGAACATTCCATTCTAAGGATCCTCCAAGGAATGTACCCCGGAGAGTCCAAATAGTGGGACTGGAGGGACGAAATCAAAGAAAAGATGAAAGAGGCAGGGCCTAGGGGGAACATCAAAGAACTAATGGATTACACTCAGATAGAAGGAGAATTGTATAGAAGGCTGCCAGGAAGAATACTGTCCAGATGTATCACCGAGAAGGAAGGAAAGTCGAAACTAGAAGAATTACACGCCCAAGCATGTGGGGTAGCAGAAAAGGTCAGCCTATATAGAAGGATGCAACGCATGGGGTATTACTGGCCAGATATGGACAAGGAAGTAGCAATTATACAGGAGAAATGCCAAGAGTGTCGTTTGGCAATTGATAAAGAAGAAAGCTACGCAGTGTTTATTGCAGAAGATTGGCAGGTTCCTTTAATAGGATACCTGGCTTAGGGGATCCTGCCAACCGACAGGAAACTGGCCCACAAGCTCAAAAAGCTAGCAGGCAGGTATTTCCTGCAGAACGACATCTTATTCAAAAAGGGATACCAGGGGGATCCCCTCAGGTGCCTGGGACCAAAGGAAGCTAGAGAAGTAGTCAAAGAAGTACATTCTGGAGATTGTGGAAGTCACCTGGGGAAGAGAAGGCTGTACAAGCAGTTACTGTTGTTGGGATATTACTGGCCAACGATGAAAAGAGACTCTGAGGAGCTAGTCAAAACATGTCATGCTTGCCAAGTCCTGAGAGATGCAATTCACACTCACCCAAATGTCCTACAGGATATGACGACGCCATGGCCTTTTCATACTTGGGGGCTTGATCTCATAGGGCCTATAAACCCTCCATCCAACGGTTATATATGGATCCTGACAGCCACCGAGTACTTTACAAAATGGGTAGAGGCCATCCCTTTGAAAAAAGCTACTGGAGCAGCTGTAGCAAATTTCATTCGAAACCACATCATTACAAGGTTCGGGATCCCCAGAAGATTGATCAGTGACAACGGAACCCCATTCATAAACAAAGATATGAAGGGGTTAACTGAAGCATATCACATCAAGCATGGGAGATCTACCCCATACTACCCACAAGGAAATGGCCAAGCTGAAGCTACTAATAGGGTAATGTTGAAGATCCTTAAGAAAATGAAGCATGAGTACGGAGGGAAATGGAGTGACCATCTGGCAGATGTACTTTGGGCATGTAGAAGCTCTGTAAAGACAGCCACAGGATTCTCCCCATTCTCCTTGGTCTATGGAACAGAAGCCATCAACCCCGTGGAGTTAGTCATTCCTACACCAAGGGTAGTTCTGGAGGAAAATCAAGGAGAAAGTGAGGACACAAACAAGGAAAGGAGGCTAGCAGATCTGGAAGGGGTAGAAGAAGAAAGAGAGCTGGCCAAGAAAGGGAGCCAGAGATACTAGCAAAGAATGACTAGAGCATATGCACAAGCAGTACGCCCAAGAGTGTTCACTGAAGGGCAATTAGTACTAAGGATGGCGGAGCACGTGAGGAGGAACCTACCAGGGCCTTCCAAGTTCACCCCAAAATGGGAAGGACCCTACATCATCAATCCAGCTCATGAGGGTGGGTATTATTACCTTACCAAAGAAGATGGGACAGTCCTGACAGAACCCATAAACGGGAAATGGCTGAAGCAATACTATGCATAAAGACGAGGGGATCCCGGTACTTCAGGGTCCTTTTACCAGCTTCACTATTTGCTAAGTTTTTTTTTTTTTTTTTTTTTTTTTTTTTTTTTTTTTAATCTTTTTATTTCAGCCTTTATCATGAATTCTGGTCTAAAATGATTTTGTTCAGGAACATATGATAGATTGACGCTTTGTGGTCAATACTACACTAAATGATTTTTCTTTGTTCCTTAAAAATGACCATGTTTTAATGAAGTTCCTGTTTCTTCAATATTTAATTCTTTCTTTAAATACTGCAAAGACCAAGTTTGGATAGATTTAAGGAAGGATACCTGAGTAAAAAAAAAAAGGTATATAATACCCTTTTACATATGGCCCAGGATCCACCTCACAGATAATTTCAGATATACCACAGACAGTTCCAAGTACATAGGTCTAGGATCACAGATAAAAGTAAAGTATCCAGGATACCTAGCCTAGCACTTGGCAAAAGGGGAACCTGTCAAAGTTCATGAATTGGGACCGTATCTCAAAAAAAATATATATATAGGAAAGGATACCAGTGTATCCAATTCAGTACTTGCATAATAGATTACTAGGTACCTGGACCAGAACTTACAGTGAAACCTATGGAAACCATGGTCCAGGACTCAGGAAAGAAAAGAAAAAAGTCATAGGAAAGAAAAGGCAATATATCAAAGAAAAAGGTAGATTCACATACTAAGAAATGAGAAGCAGTTTTGAAACACAAAAAAAAAAGAAACAAAGAGGAAAGCAATGTTCAAAAAAAAACTTATACAACCCTAAATTGTTTAAGTAAATCTAAAATAAGCTAAGGAATGAGGCCAGCCAACAGGGAGGCATTCGGAGGAATAACAGGCACAGTCAAAGTAGAAAGGATCCTCTGCCGCTTGACCTTCAAGTCTTGTAGAACCTTGTGAGCATGAGCTAAAGCTTCCTCAGCAGCAGCTATCTCGATGTCTATACTCTTGGATGATTGCCTCTGAAACAGCGTATGGGCCAATAGACGCAAGTGATCCAACAAAAAAGACAAATTGAACTTGGCCTCCAAAAGGTCTTGGACCACCCCTCTCCACTCCAGAAGTTTTTCTTCAGACAAAGAATCTACAGAAGAATCCCTCATGAAAACCAGTACAGCACATAACAACTCCATCAAAATATTGCCCAGAAAAATGCCTCCCCTGAAGCCACTGGTGAAATCCCCGTGACTTTTGAGCAGACTCTCTAACAGCGGCAGGCCTTCAATAGGAACAGAGAAGCGCAGGAAGCTGCCATAAGAAGACCCAAAAACATGGAAATGGCTGGCAGGAAGACTGTTAAATTCCAAGAGATCAAAGCGAGCCAGGAAGGAGGAAAGCCTTGAATCAAGATCTGAGGTAGCCACTTTCGAGGCGTCCCCCATCACTGTGTCACCACTTGCAGAGACAGGAGGACTTACAACCTTTCGCTCTGGATGAAGGTCAGCAATTTGAACAGGTCTCACAATTCCTTTAGGGATAACAGGCTCAGAATCTGCAAAGCCTGTATCGATATTCCAAAAAAAAAAAAAAAAAAAAAGGGAGAAAGAAGGACAAACCAGTACCGGCTTCTTGGGGCAGAGCCTCTTCTTCCTGATCCCCTGACTTCCCCAAGGATTCTGGGAAAGAACATAAGGCAAGTTGAAGAAAGGGTGAAGAAGCAATGGCAAAGTGGCTAAAGGAAGGAATAGATGCGGGCGGCTTCGCCATATAAAAAAAAAAAAAAAAAAAAAAAAGAGAAGGGCGAAGGGAAGGAAATAAAGGAAAAGGAAACACAATGGGAGTAGCTCACACTCACCTTCTGAGCTTTCTGATTCTAAAGAAGAGGCAGCACTGGGAGCGGATTTCTCACTAGTTTGACCTAAAAGGAGAAGGAAAAGGAGGAACTCAAAAAAAAAAAAAAAACTGGAAAAGAAAATAGAGATGTAACGCTATTTCAAGGAAACAAGGCTTACCTGTTTGTTTGTGAAAGTTCAAAAACGTGTATAAAAACACTTTTGAACGTTTAGACCCCCAAAAATCAATTTAATCAACACAGCAATATGTTAAACAACTAGTGTGCGGAAACTTAACATATGCTATAATAAGGAATTGTTTAAACAACTATCTAAGCCACAACAAAATAAATCACAGCAGATAATGTAAAGGCAGAGATAGAGAGGAAGGAAGATGCAAACACAGCGATAACACCAGATATGTTATCGAAGAGGAAACCGAAGACCTCGGCGAAAAACCTCTCCGCCGCCCTCCAAGCGGTAATCAATCCACTAGAAAATACAGTTGGGATACAAGGACAGCAATAGACCCTCCAAGCCTAATCTACCCAATGCACCTAAGCCCTCCAAGCTTCTTGCTCCAACGAGGTTGCGCCGAACCTTTTTCTTTTCTAGCTTTCCGGATTCCGCTACTACACCGTAGCATCAACCAATGAATATTGGCTCCTTCCTAACTACTTCCCAGAACTCCAAACGTCTGTCTCACAGAGATGATAATGGTGAGAACCAGGTTTGGTATAAAGGCCTCTCAAGGATTTGACAATGGAGAGGAAGAGAGTGAGGGAATTTGATGAGACTCTAAGGTAGAGATTGTGGGTGAAACAATCTGGTTTTTCTTTAGGGTTTCTCTCTCAAAATTCTCTCTGGAAGCTCTCTTTCAATCGTGGGTTAAAAGGGTATTTATACTGGAGTGAAGAGGAATGCGAAACGTCAGGTTTTTCCAAAACAGGGGTGGCTCACGGCTTGACCTCACGGCTTGACCTCGCGGCTTGACTAAGTCACGAGTTCCAGTCGCGAGTTAACCGTATGGCCAGTTGTCCTGTTTTGTCCTGTAGTGCTCCAGCTAGCATGACTGTTCATCTTCCAGCATGCTTGGCACGTGTGCATCTTCTGGCGGGTTGAAGCCGCGAGTCCACCCGCGAGTCCCAGCCGCGACACTCTGTTTTCTTGCACACTCTTGAGCAATCTTCACACTATCTCACTCACTACCCTTACAACAATCCCACCTAAATACAGGGTTACTAAATGCTGAATTACAAGCAAATTTGGCACGGAATAAAGCCAATTAGATGGTTGAATAAATTCAACCTTACAATCTCCCCCTTTGGCTATTCCGTGACAAAACCCTAAAACAGACTCTAGACTTAACATGTGAGTTGGGAACAGTTGATCAAAACTCACTCACACCTAATTCTAGAAGCTGTGAAGCACTTGAATCATATGAACATAAACTCCTGAAACACAACAATACACCATGATCATTGTAAGCAGAAAATTATAAATGCATATGAAACAGGCAATATGTGATCAAGCAAAGATGGAGTTAATAAACAAACCATGGCTTGATCAACCAAGTGAACACCACAAGGTAGTGATCACAGTGTTCATTCACACTTGGAATGAACACAAGGATATACAAGTTAACAAGCACAAGGCAAGACACTTGTATGTACAACACTCAACCAATGCATAGCACACAAGGCATATGCATCTAGGAACAATCCTACAAGGGCACAAGAGTGACAGTACATAAACCACAATGCAGAACATTTAGATTGAAGTACTGATTTCAACATAGCATAAAGGCTGCACTTAAGCATGGTACATACCACAAGGCCTACAAACTATGCATAAAACATAAACCCTGAAAGCTTACATAAGCATATGGGTACAAATAAACAAAAAAACCTGAATAACATCAACAACATATATTAAAGTTTAAACTAAAAGTATATGAAACCCAGTGTATTAAAACCATAAAAACCATAAAAACCATAAAAACACTAATTACTCCCCCTCAACAAATTACTCCCCCTTAAAAGCTGCTTTTCTGCTTCTCAATTATCAATGAACTTCTCCCCCTTTTTGACATGGAATGGCCAAAGGGTCACTTGTCATGCTGAGTTGTGAAGCTGTCAAGTGTAGCAGCCAAGACATCAATCTGGTCTTGCATGGCTCTCATCCTGTCAGAATGCTCAGTCTGGACTGCCCTGATCCCATCAAGCCTTTCCAGAATGATCTGGAAAGCATCTGGAGGTGTGTCTGCAGAGGTTGAAGCTCTGTGTCTTTTGCCACTTCTCCTAGGTGTTGAAGTTGATGCAAGTCCAGCTGCTTCTGCTTCAGTCTCCATTGGAGCAGCCTCTCCTTCATCACCTTCATCTTCTTCTCCTGGAAGCCTGACACTTATCCTTTTGCAGGTGAGCTTGTTGATTGCAGAGGGTGTAGACATTGGACTGATGTCTTGAGGGATTGGAACTCCTTTACTCCTAAAAATCCTCATTAGCAAACTTGGAAAGATCAATTTAGGCCTAGAGGTTGTTCTAGTCTCATCCACAATGGTGTCATAAATGTGGGAACTGATGTCTATGAAGTTCTTTTCTTTGAGATCCATCAGAAAGACTGCTCTAGCACAGTTGATTGTAGTCAATTTCCTAATGGGATAGAGGTTAAACATCATGATTATGGTAAGGCACCTCATGTCCACTGGAAAGGCAGTGGTATTCAAACATTTTCCCTCTCTCTGCCCACCTATCCTTTGTTGAATAGTTTCAATGGACACACTCCTATCCTTGTAATTGATAAATTCTTCATCATCTAATCCTTCAAGCCCTAATGCATCATCTATGACATGAGCATCTAAGACAAACTCTTTACCCCTCACCCAGCAACTCAATTCATTGTCCTTTATCACAGCATTTGAGTAGAATTCCCTTATTAAGGGTTCACACACAACAGAGAAACCACCCAAAAGTTTTTCCCATCCTCTTCCTTCAAAACAACTAGGAATAAAAGTTTGCCTTAAATCTTCCAAATCCACAAATCTTTCTTGAATGATTCCTGCATTCAAGAAGTTATCCTTGTATCTCTCAAAATGATGAACTGACCTAAACAATCTAGGATCCATCTTAAGTCTTTTGTCAGCCTTTTTCGCAGTAGATATCTTCTTCTGGGGTGAAGGAGCCATCTGTGAACAATCAGAAAAGGCCACAACAACATATAGCAATATATGTGCAGAACCAGTCAGAACCATGTAGTAAACAGAGAGAGATATCAACCAAACAAGTGAACTTCAAACACTTAAACAGCAAGCAATTTAGTTCAAACATATGGATAAACCAAGCCTAGGATAGGAAACACATGAACAACATGATGAAGCTATCCTGAAGGCAAATAAATGACATTGAGGCAGATTATGGAAAAATGATATGACATACACACAATATATTGAGCCTAACAGAATCTGCCCACAGATTAACAAACTAAGACATGCAAATCTAGCAAAGGAAAACTCACAACCTCAAACAGAACCAAGAGTAACAACTCAACAGCTCAAAGTTCAGATTGAAATGAAAGGAATACTTAGCTAAGCACAAGAGCAATAGGAATATGACTATCATTAACACAACCTATATTAACAACATCCACAAGCTAAGCAAGAACAAAGAGCAGAGACCGAACCACAAACCCATTTCAAAAACACAATCAAATGCGAAAAATCAAGGGTAAAAGCACAGAATCAAGTAGAAAAGAGTGAAAATCAGAAAACCCATACCTGTATCTTGACGATTTTGGGCTGTAAGAGCGCAACACAAGAGATTGTAAAAGGGAGCACGGAGTGTTTGGGAGGAAGAGTGTTTAGAGAGAAGATGAACAGTCACAAAAATTCGAGGGAAAAACTGAAAAAGTTTAAAAAACTGCTCCTGTTTCTGCAAAACACGCGATTTTCGCGACTGGATTAAGTCGCCACATAGTCGCCAGCTCAAGCCACCAAAACACTCAAGAGGAAAATTTTGAAAAATTTTTCTAAGTGTTTTTCGCGACTGGAAGGTTTACCCGCGAGTGAGTCGCGAGCTGAGCCGCGAAAATCTCTGAGTGAATCTCGCGACTGGACCTTCCACTCGCGAACAAGTCGCCAAAACTGACCAGCGAAGATGCGACTGAAGCTCGCGACTTGACATACCCGCGACTGAGCCGCGAAAACAGGGCAAAACTGTATTTTTGAATTTTCAGATTTTTCCAGCAAAACACTTTCCAAAAACACCTAAAACACTCAAAAATCTTTTTGTGCTTGAATTAACAAAGATTGAGCATGTGAAAACACATTTTATCAAGTACAATCACACAAATGAATATGACATTTATCGAACATAAACTTGTGTGTTGTGTGTGGATATCAACAATGAGATAGTCCTTTGTCTAATGTAAAGCTTCAATGATCAATTCAACCAAGGCATACGCAATTAGCACTAGATCATGTGACCAATCTCAATTATAGAAATATGAATATATGACTTCCCACACAACTTGATAACATAACTTGGAGCCTTTCATTTGACTCCACTTTCAGCCATAACATTTGATCTTTTGAGGCAATCATCTCTCATTGTGAGAGGGATAGACAACACTTTTCTTTGAAGAACAGGCCTTTGGCCTTTTTGAAAGAAATTTCACTTTTAATATAAAGTCGCTTACCCTTTTTCCTAGTCAAATACTAGAATGTGCGACAGGCTTTTGCAGCTCAATATCTCTTTTCATTTGGAGATTTACATTTAGTGAGCTCTTTTTAGCAAAAAAAATAAAAAATGGGAAGAGATATAGACACAAGTCTATGCATGTTTCAAGATCAACATAACCATTCACTAATCATTCATGACAAGTTTGAAGATCTATTTACAACACTCACATAGATTTCAAGATTTTTCCCATAGTGATATGAGTGCATGAAGACAAGCAATGCTCGACAATGCACAAAGTCATTAGCACAAAGGTACACCGCAAAACGAGTTTTAAGACAAAACTCAACAAAGTCAAACAAGCCTTTATGATTTTCAAATTTTTATGTAATTTTTGGATTTTTGACTCAAGAAACAAAAAGATTGATAAAACACAATTAAGAAATATTCACAAACAAACAACCAAAATAAAAAACAACAAGCATACCAAACAAACATAGTCACAAAGCATAGGAAGTATTAATGCATGGACATGTTGTAATGCTTATGCATGAGTACCCCTTTTCACCCACACGTCACTTGCGTTTGGGGTGATTTCCTTAAAGGATTGAGTACGGGAGTTAGGGCTTTCAAACCTTCGTGAGAAGCTTTCCAAGCAGTTGGTGAATGCACCAATCATCTTCATCACGTCCATCATTCCGGGATCTCCATTTTGCTCTCTAGGTTGATCCCCTGCCCAAGTTCTCCTATCAATTCTTGGTCCTCCTGACCTTTGAGGAGTAGCACTGTTCTTTGCTCTCAGCTTTTGGCAATTTGGTCGAGTGTCCCCTTGAAGTCCGCAGTAATGGCACACATACATTCCTCTAGGACCTCTTTGTGGTCGAGGACGTGACTTGGCACGAGACTCAGACTTGCCCACATACTGATTACGATGATTCAGCATCCGTTGGTCCACCACATCCTTCTTCTCCTCCACCTTGAGCTTCACACCAGTAGAGTCAGCTACAACTGGATCTTTGGCTTTGACAAACTTCACTTCTTTGGTGACAGTTCCAGTTGAACTACTTCCTCCGCTATATCCCAGTCCGGATTTGTCTGAACAGCTCTTCTGAGATGATATAACATCATCTAACTTCTTGGTGGTGACCCTCTCTATTTTTGCATTTGCTTGAACCACCTCACTTTCAAGAAATCTCACTTTAGTGTAAGCTTCGGACAGCTCACCGTTCAGAGTTTCAATCTCGCATTTGGCCTCCCTATACCGGATTAGGAGACTTTTGTAGTCCTCCTCGGCCTTCTTCATCTTTCTCACAGCAGCCTTGGCCACCCTTGTGTATTCACCAGATTTCTCCAAAAGTGAGTTGTAATTTTCTTGAAGAGTAGCTGTGCTTTCTTCTTCTTCAGCTTCCGGTTCTTCAACAATTCCTAGTGAGTCATCCTCACTATGTTCTCCAAGGTCTTGAACAAGCAAATTCAATTCATCCGAAGACTCAACATGAGCAATAGTCATGAAAGCTGAATAGTTCCCTTCTCCATCACAGCTCTCTTCAGATTCTGAGTCGGATGAGTCTGAATCACTCAAGGTCGTGGCATACACCTTGCCTTTTGATTTCAAATAATTAGGACATTCCTTCTTGAAGTGTCCATGCCCGTTGCATTCAAAACAAGTAACACCTTGTGTGGATTGGGATTTTTTTCCATCTTTCCTTTTGAAATTCCTCTTCTCCCTTCCAGAATTTTGGAAATTTCTCTTATCATCAAATTTCCCATTATTTTTGAATTTCAAAAACTTCTTGAAATTTTTAACAAGATAGGCTACATCCTTGTCCACCATGTCTTCTCCCGACGAGCCTTGATCTTCCACCTTCTCATTAGTGGTCTTTAGAGCAAGGGATTTGCCCTTCCGTTGATTTGGCAGCGACATCTCATAGGTTTGTAGAGAACCAACCAGCTCCTGAACCTTGATGTCGTCAAGATCCTTGCTCTCTTCAATGGCTGTTACTTTGGCACGGAAGCTTTCCGACAATGATCGAAGGATCTTCCTTACAATCTTAGAGTCCTCCATCTTCTCCCCCAAGTTAAACTTGCTGACAACCACTTCATTTAACTTCCCATAGAACGAGTCGAAAGACTCATCCTCACTCATCTTGAGCTCCTCAAACCGAGTGGTCAGCATTTGTAACTTGGTATCTTTCACCTTCTTCGTGCCTTCATAAGTTGTTTCCAGAATCTCCCATGCATCTTTGGCAATTATAATGTGAGAAATCCTGTGAAATTCATCTGGAGACACACCACAGAAAATAGCATTTAGTGCTTTACTGTTAGCATTAGATGCAGTAAGTGCTGCCTTATCCCATGTGGATTTGGCTGCTTCAGGTTTGGTCCAACCCATCTCAACAGCATCCCACACGGATTCATCAATAGAACATAAAAAGGCTCTCATACGAACCTTCCAAAAAGCATAATTACTTCCATCAAAATATGGAGGTGCATTAAGGGATTGAGACCTATCCATCTCAAAAAGAAAGGGAGTCAAGGATCACACAATGGTAATAAAACCAAACAGATGTGTACCCGCTCTGATACCAATTGAAAGTTCAAAAACGTGTATAAAAACACTTTTGAACGTTTAGACCCCCAAAAATCAATTTAATCAACACAGCAATATGTTAAACAACTAGTGTGCGGAAACTTAACATATGCTATAATAAGGAATTGTTTAAACAACTATCTAAGCCACAACAAAATAAATCACAGCAAATAATGTAAAGGCAGAGATAGAGAGGAAGGAAGATGCAAACACAGCGATAACACCAGATATGTTATCGAAGAGGAAACCGAAGACCTCAGCGAAAAACCTCTCCGCCGCCCTCCAAGCGGTAATCAATCCACTAGAAAATACAGTTGGGATACAAGGACAGCAATAGACCCTCCAAGCCTAATCTACCCAATGCACCTAAGCCCTCCAAGCTTCTTGCTCCAACGAGGTTGCGCCGAACCTTTTTCTTTTCTAGCTTTCCGGATTCCGCTACTACACCGTAGCATCAACCAATGAATATTGGCTCCTTCCTAACTGCTTCCCAGAACTCCAAACGTCTGTCTCACAGAGATGATAATGGTGAGAACCAGGTTTGGTATAAAGGCCTCTCAAGGATTTGACAATGGAGAGGAAGAGAGTGAGGGAATTTGATGAGACTCTAAGGTAGAGATTGTGGGTGAAACAATCTGGTTTTTCTTTAGGGTTTCTCTCTCAAAATTCTCTCTGGAAGCTCTCTTTCAATCGTGGGTTAAAAGGGTATTTATACTGGAGTGAAGAGGAATGCGAAACGTCAGGTTTTTCCAAAACAGGGGTGGCTCGCGGCTTGACCTCGCGGCTTGACTAAGTCGCGAGTTCCAGTCGCGAGTTAACCGTATGGCCAGTTGTCCTGTTTTGTCCTGTAGTGCTCCAGCTAGCATGACTGTTCATCTTCCAGCATGCTTGGCACGTGTGCATCTTCTGGCGGGTTGAAGCCGCGAGTCCACCCGCGAGTCCCAGCCGCGACACTCTGTTTTCTTGCACACTCTTGAGCAATCTTCACACTATCTCACTCATTACCCTTACAACAATCCCACCTAAATACAGGGTTACTAAATGCTGAATTACAAGCAAATTTGGCACGGAATAAAGCCAATTAGATGGTTGAATAAATTCAACCTTACAGTTTGGATAAAGGAGTGTCTCCCAAAGCGCCTTTATCTGACAAGGTTTGAGGAAACACAGTCCTGATAGGACTAGGAGTGCATTCAAGATGGGGACTTTGAGATGAAGGGATCCTAGAGGCTTTGGGATCCTAAGAATCCTGGGAACCTTGCATCGGTTGCCCGGTTTCCCTAGCCAGACCACCAGTAGGGGGCTCCTCCCCCACAGTAGGAAAAGCAACAGAAAGAGTTGTGACAGTTTCCTTTCTCAGAGCCTTGCCAGTCATAAGAGGGGATACCTCCACCTAAAGGAAGAAGAAGAGGAAAAAGCAGTGCCAAGTAAAAAAAAACAACGGGGAAATGCTAACAACACAATGTCAGAACAAAGGGGAGAGAATAAAAAAAAGGGGGGACACACATACCACGTCGTCACCAGAAGATTGGCTTTTACCCTTCTTGTGATCAGACTTGCGCTTGGACTGCAAAGGAAACCACCACTCTTCAGCAAAATAGAAATAAGTGCAATAAGGTGAACAAGTCAAAAAGAGAGAAGAAGGAAAGAAGTCTTGCCCTTCTCTCTCTCTCTACAGATTCTCTGGAAGTCTTTTGCTTACTACGAGTACGCCTAGAGGGTCCTAAAGGAGCGTGGGATACAAAACCAGAGGATCCTAAAGAACCATGGACTGAAGCAGTCATAGGAACCTGGGAAAAAGAAGACTCTACCTTGGTCTTCTTTCGGGTCCTTGAAGCCAAAGTTTCCCTGATATCCTTGCCTTCCTGAGATGCCAAGTGTGTTTGAGATTTCCCAGTTTTTCTTCTTTTCGTCTCAGAACCTATCTCCACACCCCCTGTACTTTCATCAACATCAACAGCTTTCATTTTCTTCGGCCTGACATCCTTACCTTTACTCGGAGCAGTGGCAGCACTTATCGTCTCCACTACACCTTTCTTGATGGGCACTCCAAAGGAAGCGCCAATGATGAGACTATAACCCAGCCAAGTCTCAGGAAAATCCTGTCCATAAGTCACCCAACCTCTCCTAGAGGAATGCCACTCTGCAAACCCAGTCTTGCTGCTTGCAGCAGCAGAAACAATCCCAGTAGTAGGAAGGGATAAACGCCTATTGGATGTCGGAGCAGAAACAATGCTAAGATTCAGGGCTTCTCGAACTGTACCAGAGCCAACATAGTCAACCAAAGACTTCTGTACTTTTCTCCAATAACTGGTATAGCCACTAGAAGCAAAGATTCCTCTCTGGGAGTTAGGCACTGCAAATTGGGGGCTCCTCCGTGACCAATAAGAAAAGGCCTGCAGCCTCAGGAAAGGATCCAAAGAAGGAAAGGGATGGCACCACGTCCTTAAAGATTGGAGGAATGTCCTGGTCAAAACCAAACTGTCGGAGCACCCAGTGTGCTGAATAATGAGTATATTTTGGGCCACTTGAAGAAGGCACAGGAAGCCAAGAGGGGCTAATGCAGGCAAGATAAGCCAGACTGCCCTCATCACCACGGCGCAAGTCAAAGGTATTACCTGTAGAAGATAAAAAAGAAGACAATACAGAATCACACGCAAAGCCAGGGCCAAACTCACGAGGGGATCTCCAATGTAAGTTCCCTGCTTGGTCAAATAATTCCACAAGATTGAGGCCACCACCTTTCAAGCTAATCCAACGAAAGATAATGGGAAAGGCATCAGTAGAATTGCCATAAAGACCCTTCCCTATGTCGGGGGATCCTTGGAATTTTTCCTTCACAAATTTCAAATTCCTGCACTTGGCCAAAGTAGCTGCAGAACGGTCCCACATGAAAATCTGAAGGATAGCACAGTGAAGAGATGAAGTAATCACATAACAAGAATCACCCTCAGTCTCATCTCCATGAAGCTGGTCCAATTGAGAGTAAACATGACCCAAAAACAGAGGGGCCAAAGGATATTGGGTACCTCGAGCCAACTTGATTGCCAACGGAAAAAAGGAAGACTTAACTCCGTACCCAAGAAACTCACTAAACAAGAATTTGCTAAGCCAAAAAGCCAGAAAACCGGCCCACCTCACTTCCTTATCTTTCTCACGAGAGAGGGTCATCACCCATCTCCCTATCCTAGCCGGCTTACCACCAGAAGAGGCAGCGCGACCACCAAAATGACCAAACAATTTATCTTCTACCACGAGATCCTCACCAGAAAGGTTAATATCAAAGGGGCTCTCGTCACCAAATACCGGGAGGAGGAAGTTATTAACCACATCTTCCAAGGTAATTGTCAATTCACCAACAGAAAAGAAAAAAGTATGAAGGGAAGGGCCCCAACGACGTACCAGATGCCAGAGCCCTTTGGCGTCTCTGAAGCCCTCAAGGTTTCTGGAAATAGCCACTGCCTTTAGGATACCGACGCGCTCCAAGCGACCCACAAACTCAGCATCAGACAGTTCCTTGTCTACCCATATAGGCCAGCCCTGAATCTTTCCCGGGACAAAATCAAAGAAGATAGGAACCGCCTCTCGAATTCCTTGTCTAATCTGAAGATAAAAAATCTTTCTAGGGTCAGGAACCTGGGCAGAACCAGCAAAACCCGCTTGGCCAGAAAACATCCAAGCATGAGGGGATGGAGGAGCCTCACCATGAGATACATGAGGGAAAAATGAACTGAGAGAATACCAAGGATCCCGTAAAGGGAAGGCCGGACGTTCGGTAGCCTCGCGAGAATCGCTCAGAGCAAAACCAGAAGAACCTTCACCCTCAGAGGTCTGGGGGTACACTCTCTCCTCTTTCGGGAAGAAGAAGAAGTCATTGGAACAACACATACAATGAGAAGAAAGGAGATTGAAAGTGCGAAAAGGGGGAAGACCGGAGTAACAGAGAAGAAGAGAAAAAGAAAGAGAAACTCAAAGAATGAAAGACTCAGAGAAGCAAAGTGATAAGATGAAACGGCTATAATAAAGGCACAAATAGCAGTTGGGAAAGACAGTTTATGGAAAGACGCGCCAGTTGCCAAAAAATTTAATTTGAAGAAGGGATTAATCAGCGGTTATTAATGAGAAGTAACGGGAAACGAGAAAAGTGGGTAGAGGAGTTTTACCTTGTTGAGGTCTAAAAAGGATCATAGTGAAGGAAGCCCAAAAGAATAAGTCAAGCCCAAAAGGATAAGTCAAGCCCAAAAGGAAAAATCAAGCTAAGCCCAAAGTAGCAGATGCAGGAAACCCATGAAGGAATAAAAAGCCCAGGGGATCCTGAAGCCCAGACAAAGAAGCATCCAAAAAAAAGAGGATCACGACAAGGGATAAGAAGCAAGGATCCTCAGGAACCATCAAGAGGCACAGATCCCTTCAGGCACAAAGACAAAGGAAGACTAGGACAGCTCGATAGAAAAAGACAGAAGAAGAAAACAAGAAACAAAAGCAAAAAGAACGCGAGCGACCTCTCATAGCACAGACAGAAAAAGCGTCGGGGAACCAGGACAGGATTCCGCCCAGATGGGAAAGAAAAGGGAAAAGTGGAAGACGCCAGAAATGGGGATGCCAAGAAGGGCATACCTCAGCATATCCCAAAGAAGATGGCCAACCAGGAACTTTCAAAAGAATCAGAGCCGAAAGAAGGAAAGAATGAGAAAAAATGGAAACGGGACTTACCGAGACGATGGGAACAGGATGTGCTCTGCATGCAAAAGAGCAAAACAGGGGAACCAACGGTTCCTCGGGAAGACCAAAAAACTCCATTATAAAAGGAGGGGATGGGTTGTGAAGAAGAGGTAGCGAAAAAGAGAGAAACACAAGAAAGAAGAAATTCTCTAGAAAAACTATCAGAAAAATCTAGAGTGAAGAGAAAATACTAAGGGAAAAACAAACATTGTTTCCCGGTATCCTGTAAAAACCACTATTGCACATACTCGGATTCAACAAGAATCAAACTTTGCAAGTTTTGAAGGCTGAAATAGTCATTCAAGACTGCAATTTTTGAGCTTGATTGAACCTTGTATCACGTCCTAGTGAGCTTTCTGTAATCAAACAGATAATGTATTAATGAAACATTGCTTCATATTTCCCAGGATCCCCACAGCATTAATTTCTTATCGCTTTGCTAATCCTGTCTTCTTTCCTTTTGAATTTACCTTGTTAATCTTTGGCACTTTTCGATGTAAGGTTGAATTTAATCAACCAGGTGTTGGCTTTATTCCATGACAAATTTGCTTGTAATATAGCACTTAGAAACCTTGTATTTAGGTGGGAATCATGTAAGGGTAGTGTGTGAGAGAGTGTGAAGAAATGCTCAAGACAGTGCAGTGAAGCAGAGACTCGCGGCTAGGACTCACGGGTGGCTCGCGGCTTGCAAGCCGCCAAAAGTTGCTCACGTGCAGAGCATGCAGGGGAGCTAAACAGTCACGCCACCTGGAGCACTACACGACAAAAATCCAGACTGGCCATTAAGTTAGCTCGCGACTTGAACTCGCAACTCAGTCAAGTCACGAGGTCAAGTCGCCAACCAGCCCTGTTTTTGGAAAAACTGACTCTTCGCATTCCATTCTCACACCAGTATAAATACCCTTCATTCCCACAAAATATGGGTGGCTATTCAGAAAGAAAAACCCTAAGAGAGGTTTCTTCAAAACACCCACCCAATTAGAGAGAGCTACTCATTCTTAGAAAAAAATCTTTGTAGTCTCTTCTCATTCCCTCTCTCATTGTCATACCTATTGAGAGGAGATTTCTATCCAAACACTACCCACACCCATTCAGAGTGTTGAGTGTTTTTGGAGTTTTGGGAAGTATTGGAAGATGCCAAGGATGGCGGATGCTACGGTCTAGTAGCGGAATCCGGTAAGCTAGAAAAGAAAATGGTTCGGCGC
Source organism: Quercus robur (assembly GCF_932294415.1). Classification (NCBI taxonomy): domain Eukaryota; kingdom Viridiplantae; phylum Streptophyta; class Magnoliopsida; order Fagales; family Fagaceae; genus Quercus; species Quercus robur. The sequence continues at coordinate 23,770,911 of NC_065544.1, read as the reverse complement.
AACCTCGTTGGAGCAAGAAGCTTGGAGGGCTTAGGTACATCGGGTAGATTAGGCTTGGAGGGTCTATTACTGTTCATGTATCCCAACTACATTTTCTAGTGGATTATTGACCGCTTGGAGGGCGGCGGAGAGGTTTTACGCCGAGGGCTTCGGTTTCCTCTTCGATAACACATCGTGTGTTATCCTTGTGTTTGCATCTCTCTTCCCTTTATCTTTGCCTTTTATTTTCTGCTGTGGATGTGTTTTTAATTGGCTTAGATTGTTTACCAATTCTGTATTAAGCTTTTGTTCATGTTCCGCACATTAATTGTTTGATTTAAAGCTTGTATTGGTAATTTGTATATTGGGGGTCTAAACGTTCAAGGGTGTTTATACACATATTTGAACTTTCATTCGATATCCTTGCTTGTCATTTTTTATATTGTTAGGAGCATCCTTTGCATCCCACTTGATTCTTAAACAGCTGGTTAGCTGCGGTGAGTCAAGGCCCGGTTCACCAAATCCTCCTTTTCATTTAGGCCCGGGATCCTTGGGCCTGAGTGTCACGAAAAAGGCACTCTCACATACCTCAAATACTCAACTGCCACGTCCCGTGCAAAGAGGAAGCTGCAAAAAATAATAATTATAAGAGAACGCAACACGCAAAAAGGAGGTGACCAAAAGTAGCAGAAAAGGACCGGGATCCCAAGTAAAAAAAGGAAGGGAACCCAGTAGAAGTTGAGAAAAAGGGGATCCCACGAAAATCATAGTAAACCTAAATCACTCACGCGTGGGCTTCAGGCAACCCAGGAGCTCGGGGGGCTAAATGTTGAGGTCTGAAAAGGATCATAGTGAAATAAGCCCAAAAAGAATAAGTCAAGCCCAAAAGGAAAAATCAAGCTAAGCCCAAAGTAGTAGATATAGGAGACCCATGAGGGAATAAAAGAAAGGCCCAGAGGATCCTGAAGCCCAGACAAAGAAGTATCCAAAAAAAAAGAACCACGGCAAGGGATAAGAAGCAAGGATCCTCAGGAACCATCAAGAGGCGCAGATCCCTTCAGGCACGAAGACAAAGGAAGACTAGGACAGCTCGATAGAAAAAGACAGAAGAAGAAAACAAGAAACAAAAGCAAAAAGAACGCGAGCGACCATTCATGGCACAGACAGAAAAAAAGCCTCGGGGAACTAGAATAGGGAAGAAGAATGATAACAAACGACTTTCAAAAATGGCAGAACAGGATTCCGCCCAGATGGGAAAGAAAAGGGAAAAGTGGAAGTCGCCAGAAATGGGGATGCCGAGAAGGGCATACCTCAGCACATCCCAAAGAAGATGGCCAACCAGGAACTTTCAAAAGAATCAGAGCTGAAAGAAGGAAAGAATGAGAAAAAACGGAAACGGGACTTACCAAGATGATGGGAACAGGATGTGCTCTGTTTGCAAAAGGGCAAAATAGGGGAACCAACGGTTCCCCAGGAAAACCAAAAAACTCCATTATAAAAGAAGGGGATGGGTTGTGAAGAAAAGGTAGCGAAAAAAGAGAGAAATACAAGAAAGAAGAAATTTTCTAGAAAAACTATCAGAAAAATCTGTGGAGAAGAGAAAATACTAAGGGAAAAACAAACATTGCTTCCCGGTATCCTGTAAAAGCCACTATTGCACATACTCGAATTCAACGAAAATCAAACTTTGCAAGTTTTGAAGGTTGAAATAGCTATTCAAGACTGTAATTTTTGAGCTTGATTGAACCTTGTATCACGTCCTAGTGAGCTTTCTGTAATCCAACAGATAATGTATTAATGAAACATGCTTCATATTTCCCAGGATCCCCTCAGCATTAATTTCTTATCGCTTTGCTAATCCTGTTTCTTTCCTTTTGAATTTACCTTGTTAATCTTTGGCACTCTTCGATATCCTTGCTTGTCTTTTTTTTTTTTTTTTTATATATTGTCAGGAGCATCCTCTGCATCCCACTTGATTCTTAAACAGCTCGTTAGCTGCGGTGAGTCAAGGTCCGGTTCACCAAATCCTCCTTTTCATTTAGGCCCGGGATCCTTGGGCCTGAGTGTCACGAAAAAGGTACACTCACAAAGTCTAAAGTTTGTTTTAGGGTTTTGTCACAGAATAGCCAAAGGGGGAGATTGTAAGGTTGAATTTTATCAACTATCTTGTTGGTTTTATTCCGTGCCAAATATGCTTGTATTTTAGCAAATAGTAACCCTATATTTAGGCGGGAATCATGTAAGGGTAGTGTGTGAGAAAGTGTGAAGAAATGCTCAAGATTGTGCAAAGAAGCAGGGACTCGCAACTAGATCTCACGGGTGGCTCGTGGCTTGTAAGCCACCAGAAGTTGTACACGTGCCAAGCATGCCAGAAGTTGAAGCGTCATGCCAACTGGAGCACTACAGGACAAAAACTACAAATTGGCCGTTCAGTTACCTCGCGGCTGGAACTCGCGACTCAGTCAAGTCACGAGGCCGAGCCGCCAGCCAGCTTTGTTTTGAAAAACCTGACTCTTCGCATTCCTTTCTCACCCTAGTATATATACCCCTTATACCCACGAAATGTAGAGAGCTTCTAGAGAGAATTTTGAGAGAGAAACCCTAGAGAAAAACAAGATTGACTTATCCACAATCTTCACATAGAGACTCTTCAAATTCCTCTACTCTCTTCCTCTCCATTGTTACATCCTTAAGAGGTACATTTCCAAAACCTTTTCTCACCATACCCATATCTATGAGAAGGCTGTTTGGTGCTTTGGGAAGTAGTTTAGAAGGGACCAATTCCATATTGGTTGATGCTATGGTCAGTAGCGGAATCCGGTAAGCTAAAGAAGAAATAGGTTCGGCGTAATCACGTTGAAGTAGGAGCTTGGAGGGCTTAGGTACACTGAGTAGATTATGCTCTGAGGGTATTCTGCTATTCATGTATCCCAACTACATTCTTTAGTGGATTATTTACCGCTTGGAGGGCCGCGGAGAGGTTTTACGCCGAGGGCTTCAATTTCCTCTTCAATAACACATCGTTGTGTTATCATTGTGTTTGCATCTCTCTTCCCTTAATCTTTGCCATTTAATTTCTTCTGTGGATGTGATTTTATTTGGTTTAGATTGTTTATCAATTCTATATTAAACTTATGTTCATATTCCACACATTAATTATTTGATATTAAGCTTGAATTGGTAATTTGTAAATTGGGGGTCTAAACGTTCAAGGTGTTTTATACACTAATTGAACTTTCATAAATAACTTTAAAATAAATATTAAGTTTCACCAAAATCCATTTTAGTTCTCTAACTTTCAACTTTATTCAATTATAGATTTTATATCAACTTGTTATATGTTGTGATTAATTTTTTTTTTCAAATTTTTTAAATTAAAAAATGCATTAATAACTGAAAATTAAATTTTTTTTTTCAAAAAATGTTAATAAATGATAGGTCAAGAATGTATTGACTCCTTGTGATGAATTAACAATTTAATTAGCCAAGTTAATTAATTAATTCAATTAGCATGCAATAGTGTGGTAGCACAAACAAATCACTAACTTAAAGTGCAATGAAAAATAAATTGACACAATGATTTGTTTACAAATTAGGAAAACCTACACAGCAAAAACCCCACCAGGTGATTTTAAGATCACAACTCCCGAGAATCCACTATTATCATAACAAGTGGTTATAAGTAAAGGAATTTCAGTACCTTATACCAACCTATAGTTGTACCCTTACCCCAATACCTAATTGGACTTGTTCTATAATGACAATCTCTCCTTTTAATGCTCGGCTCCCAGTACATGACTAAGCAATCCGATATGTGAATCCCAGTACGCGGTTTACTCACCAACTTGAAAAAGATGTTGGCTACAAAGTTCTTTAGCACATCACACGATGAAGATCACGAAACTCCTTGGTTACAAAACCCTACAATGTACAAACACAGCAACTTCTTCAAGAAAAAGATGAACTAAGGTAAATTCTGTTTCCGGTCACAATTTGCATGAACATAACTTTGTTTCACACTTATGCAACCTTTGACGACCCTTAAAACAATCCTTATATATGTTTAGGGTTGTGAGGAAAGAAAGCCCAAACATGTATTCACGGATTGGATTGAAATCAGCTCTGAAAAACTGAATTTCATAAACCTCGATAGATAGCTTAGTTGTTGAGATAGCTGTCGAGCATCGAGCTTCAACAGCTTTTTGAACCTCGATAGATACTAGCTGTCAAGATATAAAATCCAGCACTTTTTCACTTGTTTCTTAGACAAACTTGTATGGCTTTAACACTTAATCTTGAAACCTTGTTCCTTGAGGCATTAAACACATCCTAGATCTACCCAATTACAAGTAAAGTGTGTTTTGTCAAAGGATTAGCCAATTCTAATTTGACATATGTTCCTAACATTAAATCACATATGTCCTATCAATCTCCCCCTTTGGTAATCCGTTACAAAACCATAACAAACAAATGAACATATGAGAGAAGTCATAAATCACTCAACTCATACTTACTTGTTGAATACAATAAAATCTATCATAACACAAACTCTTGAAAAACTTTGCAAAAAGAGAGTTTATGGCAAGAAGACTTTGACAACCTGTATTTCTAAAACACTTTAAACAAAACTCATCACAGTATCTTAGTGTGAAACAAAAATAATAGATTGCATACACTATATAAGAATCATGTGCATAGAGAGAGAAAAGAAATAACAAATGTAAAGATGAGGACGATGATGGTGGTGTGACCTTCGAGGTGGTCATGGCACAGCTTCAGTGTATGGATGCTTGCCTTGACACACTTAGTGATGAGTTGTGTCAGGTGAACCTATGTCGGCTATATTGCTCAATGGCAGGCTCGCCTTGGTGGCTTTGTAAAGTCTCCCTCTCCTTCTCCAGAGGCATCTAAGGATGAGGACGATGATGGTGACTCCAACGACGACGATGATGATAAGGATACGAATGCTAGCTTTTCCGGTGACTACACGATGACTACTTAAGTTACTTACCCATTGTCATTCGTGACAAAAAAGGGGAGTAGTTTTGGTATGGAAGTAGTCATGTATTTAAGGGGAGGTTAGCATAGGACATTTTTGATGATAGGGGGAGTGTTTATATTTTGAGGGATGTAGTGAGTTTGTTATGTATTTTGTTTTCTTCCTTTTACATTTACCTCATGTATACTGGTCTTATGACCATTTGACATACATTGTACTTATCTTTTGATATATATATATATATATATGTTGATGTATGTTATTCACCTATCTTTTCATGTGTTGTTTCTATTCTCTCTTTATGCACATGCTTCTTATTATTTATATGCAATCTTTTATTTTTGTTTCACACTAAGATGCCGTGATGAGTTTTGTTTAAAATGTTTTAGAAATACAAGTTTCAAAGTTTTTCTTGCCAGAACTCTTTTCTTGCAAAGTTTTTCAAGAGTTTGTATTAGGATAGATTTTATTGTATTCAACAAGTGAATATGAGTTAAGTGATTTATGACTTTTCTCATATGTTCATTTGTTTGTTGTGGTTTTATCATGGATTGCCAAAGGGGGGATTGTTAGGACATATGTGAATCATGTTAGGAATATATGTCAATATAGAATTGGCTAATCCTTTGACAAAATGCACTTTACTTGTAATTGGGAAGATCTAAGATGTGTTTAATACTTCAAGGAACAAGGTTTCAAGTCCAAGTGTTAAAGCCATGCAAACCTGTCCAAGAATCAAGTAAAGAAGTGTTGATTTTTAAAACTTGATAGCTAGCTCAACAGATAGCATCATCGAGGTTTAAAAGGCAGCTTTTGCTCGATACTCGACAGCTGCTCGATAAATACACTATCTATCGAGATTTATGAAAATAAGATTTTCAATTATGATTTTCATCCAATTCGTGTATACATGTTTGGGCTTTCTTTTCTCACAACTCTAAACATATATAAGGATTATTTTAAAGGCCGTCACAACAGCTGATGTAAGAGAGTGCAACTTGATTGAAAAGTTTTTCACAAGCATATTGTGATCGGAGACAATTTTCCCTAGTTCATCTTTCTCTTTAATAAGTTGTTGCATTTGTACACTGTAGGATTTTGTAACCAATAAGTTTCATGATCTTCATCGTGTTGATGAACTGAAGAACTTTGTAGCAAATATCCTTCTTAAGTTGGTGGTTAGTCACGTACTTGGATCCGTGCATCGATTGGTTAGTCACGTACTGGGAGTTGTGCATTAAAGAGGAGAGATTGTCATTACAGAACTAGTCCAATTGGGTATTGGGGTATGGGTTCAACTGTAGGTTGGTATAAGGTACTGAGATTCCTTTACTTGTAATTGCTTGTTGTGATAATAGTGGATTAATGGGAGTGGTGACCTTAAAATCATCCGGTGGGGTTTTTACCTTGGAGGTTTTCCCCATTTGTAAACAAATCACCGTGTCAACTTTATTTTCTGTTGCATATTAACTTAGTTGGTGATTTGTTTGTGCTACCACGCGTATTGCATGTTAATCAGATTAATTAATTAACTTGGCTAATTAATTGATTAATTTATCACAAGGGGTCAATACATTCTTGGCCTATCGTAGATCATCAAATCCTATAAATAGATATAAGATAAAAAAAAGAAAGGAGAAGATAAAAGAATAACAACACCCCAAAAAATTAGAAAAATTTTTTTTTTTCAAGGCTACCATATTGTAAGATCTAACATCATAGAAAGATGCCATAGTTCCAACAGAATTCCCACATCATAGTATTAGATCACAATACAAAAATTCCAATAAGCCATCATTTGAGAATTATGATTTGCCCAAATTATCAAATCTCACCATGGAACCATAACAGTACCAACCAAGAAGACCCAAATCTAGTACAAAGTTGAATCTAATACAAATACCTAAACCTATACAAATCCATCAAAATGTTTAAAGCTAAGTCGTATTTTAACCCAAATCTAAAAAGGGTTAAAAAAAAAAAAAAAAACCCTTCCTTGGTGGAGGTTTTGATGATCTAAGGTGTGTTTGCCTACGGTTCTGGCTGTCTAAGGTTGGCGTTGACGTGAAAATTAATGGTCAAGGTAGCCCTTCTACTATATTTTACATCGATCTTAATAGTGTATTAAGATTCCTAGAACTAGTATAGCCTTTCACTTTTAAAATGTACATGCATATAATGAAAACAAGCAGAGATATGCAGCAGAGCAAGAAAGCAGTTGCAGAAGAATTTAAGAAACAGGGTAGTTCACCTAATGTCCAAGATAATGTTTCCTAACAATCACCATAAGGAGCTGTTAAATGAAACTGGTGCAATCAATCATAGTAAATATAATTTGTACTAAGTTTATCTACAATAATTTAGGAATACAACTATATCTATACAGTAGATACACTTGCCAATGCAACTTGGATAGAGTTAGATCTAGAATTACTACTTCAAATAGTTATCTTCTTCTCTAATTGATTTCTCTCTTTTCAATTTCAATTTCAAATGAAGGTAAATTCTTAACAATACTCTCAGTGGTTCAAGATTAATCTACATGGTTCCAAACACAAACACTTTAAAACATTGAGCCAAATACCAAAAACATTAAGCCAAGGCAAATACCCTAAAAACAAAACTTCTTCTAACAAAAATCCCTTAATCAAAACAAAACCTTACCCAGAATACTAATCTAAATCATAATTAACCCCCAATTGATTCTCCAAATAAAAACCAAAAACCCTTAAGTTTTTAGTTTAAAATAGAACTTTACTGGTATTGATTTTGGTAGCCTGATAGTGGGTGGAGGCTTACAGTGATGACAGAACTTGTGGTGGTGCCCTTCTCTCATTCCACAGTGCAATATGTTTTTTTGTGTGTGTGTGTGTGTGTGTGTGTAAGCAGTGTGATTGTGTCGTAGGGTATGACTTTGAAACACATAAAAATCCTAATTAAAGAGATATGTGATAAGTGATTGCAAAGGGAAGAAATTAGCACAACTTATTTGGGTAAAGCAAAAGGTGTGGTCTTTTGATTCGGTTTTGAAGGTTTTTCTTTTATCTTTTTTGGGTTTTGGTTTTACTTTCCATCATTTTCTAGGCAACCAAACAAATATAGAAAATATTAGATTGAGAGAAAGACCTGTTAGGAGGTGACGTTGGCAATGCGAGGCTTGAGGAAGAGGTGGAGGTGGGGAGGGTAGAATTGGAGAACCAAGCAATTGTCTCCGTACACTGCTTGCATTGCTTCTACCTTTGCCACAACTTCTCTTCTTCAACGATGCTGCTTGCCATTGTTCCTGAGAGAGAGGGAGAGATTTTTTTTTTCCTTTTGTTTTGGGAGAGAGAGAAAAATAAGGATGCTTTCTATTCTTTTTATTCTAATGCAGTGTTTTAGGTTTCAGTTTTTAGTTTTTAGACGTGTTTTAGCGAAACGTTATAACTTTGGAATTTTAATTGTAAAATCAACAAAGAAATAGAGACTATACATGTTGACGTAGAGGCTACATTGACGTAATTGGATGACAAATTTATCAAAAAAATTTCTTCCCTCCAAGCCTTTCTCTTTAATGGACTGTCTTAGTTTGGGTTTTCAAATTTTTTTTTTTTGTTTTTTGTTTTTTTATCTCTTATAACTGTGAAATTGTGTTAAGTAAATGATTAATACCAAACCGGTGTAGTGTTTGGGTTTGAGTTTTTAGACATGCAAAAAAATGACTATTCTGAGTTTTCTCTTTTAATATGTTCATGTGTAAGAATTTTAAGCGTGCTTTTTTCCTAACATGGCAGCACATCCTTCTATTACTTGTGCTATGTATGGGGTACCCTTCTATTCAAAGAAATCATCTCTAGATATATGATAAGATTTGAAAATATTTGACCCAATACACTAACACGTTCCATAAAGTTTCAATTCCTATGAAAATCAAATACCTTTATCTAAAATTTGAAATTCTCAAGAAGAGAGAGAGAGAGGATAGATACAGCTAGTTTATGGTATATTAATAAATGTCCAATTCTATGCAAACCAAGAAAAGAAGACATACTGGACTTCAACCAAAAGGTTCTCTCCATTACACTAAGCAGGAAAAGAAATGACAAAAAATAGCTATTCACATGTATCTAATCATGACATATTTAGTAATCATGTGCCTTGTGTAGATGATTTAATGAGTAAGACGATTTAATAGATGTGGGTGGTCATCTAAATTGCTATGTAATGTAATTGATTGGCAGAGATTCCTTCAAACAAATTTGGCAGAAAAGTTGTCCAAGAAATAAGGCAGCATATTCTAGCAAATACAATTGCAAAATGAGCACAAGAACAGATGAAAAGCTTTGCAGTTCTCCACTGTTGAGAAATTGTAACACCACTTCAAAAACCAACAAAAGCTTTTTAATTTCTCAAAGTTTTTCTAATCAATCTAATGAATCTCAAAGTCAAGCAAAAAACAAAAGTTAGCATCTTGTTATATTTTAATAATTTTCCTCACACTTTTTAATAGCAATTGAAAGACTACAAATGCCTACTTTTGGATCAATACAGCAACAATGTAAGAAAAGGAAAAATGGAAAGTTTGAAGGGAGGATTTTCAAGCTTGTCATGATTCTTCTCATAGCAATTAGTTTTTAAAGGATCAATGTGTTAGTCCAACTCATAGACACCATAACTTCAAGTTCAATAATATAATGGTCATTTTATTACCAATAAGAGTTGCCTTAAACATTAAGATCTTCCAAACAAACTCAATGGTATTGGACATCCTTTGAAATGACCACGTCCTTCAAATGGCCCATATTTATTATTTAAGAAAACTTGCTAATAAAGTTATTATGATTTATGAAACCACTTGCAATTATGATAGCATCACACAATAAATTTTAAAATTTCAATCATAATTGATAGAAAAGATAACCAAAAAAGAAAACCTACTCAGACAAATTCTAGCAAGGGAATTCCACAGTTGATTGGAGTTTTGATTGTCCATCTAAAACATACACGGCAAGAAAATTACAATTTTCCTCCCATTTTCATTGAAAAATCAATACATAAAAACTAAAAAAAGAGGGCTAAAAAATTGAATGAATCTCACCTAGATTCTTTAGTTGGGATATGATTCCAATATCTTCAATCCCGGTGATCGTTAACCCTTTTGAAGCAATGGACAAACAAACACCACCCCTTCTTTTATGCAACCAAACTCTCCGCATAAAGCCAAGTTTTTCAACAAATCCATTAGAAATAGATCCATACCAAGAAAATCATATAATATGAATAATCCAAATAGGAAATAAGCCAGAGAACCATATTAGGGAGGTACCAAAACTTTACCACAACAAAACCAAATAATTTTATTCCTTTCTCAATTAATTAAAATAAAATCTAAGGTTTCTAAATTAAAATTTGTTTTCTTTCCCTCATTTTTTCAAAACCTAATAAACGTAAACCCCATCACAACCAATCAAAAACCATATCTAAAAACTCGAAACTTTTAATTTTCAAACACTTTCTCAACACCCAAACAAAAAACAAACACACATAGAGAGATAGAGAGAGCAATACCTTAATACAATCATCGAACACTTTCCAAAGAAGAACTTCATAATTCGAGGGCAACTTCAATTCCCAGCATTAGAGCAACGCAGTCCTCTGATAAATCACCCAAATTGGGAGAAAATAGAAGAGAAACAAATGTGAATTGTTAAAGAAGGATCTATGAATAGTTTTACACAATTTGAAATGGTAATTTAATAAAAAAAAATAAAAAAATAAAAAAATAAAAAATAAATAAATAAAGGAAAAAAATGCATGCCTACCTTCTAAATTGTCTGTTGTTGCAGAGAAGGAATGGGATAGTGTTTGAATCGTTTGTTGTTACAAAGAACAAACAAAGTTTTTAAGCTTTCACGGTTTTTTTTTTTTTTTTTTTTTGGATTTTATTTTTTCCTCCGTTTGTTGGTTTGGAACGGAACATGCAAGCAATAGACACAAAATATAGAGAATTTGAGAGAGGAGAATTGAACCCGCTATTCTGACCTGTGTTTATTTGGAGTTGCAGAGAAGAAACAGAAGTTAGAGTGAGTCTGAGCTTTTGATCAGGAATACGGCATTTGGGATTTTGGGTTTGTGTTTGTGTTTGTGTTTTTTTTTTGGATAAGTGGGTTTTTGTTTTTATAAAAACATTTTATGAGAGGAAGATTCTATTTGTTGGTTTGGAACACACAGTTTTAATCTGTGTGTATATGGAGTTGCAGAGAAGAGATGGAAGTTAGAGTGAGTTTGAACTTTTGATCGGGAAATATGGCATTTGGGTTTTTACCAAGTTTGATGGTGGTGTGAGATCAGACTTTGGCAGGTATACAGCTAAGTGAACTCCCTCTCTCTATCCCAGTCTTTTTTTCTTTTGGTTTGTAACGGAATGATTATCCCTCTTTCAAAACCTAAATTATATTCAATTCTTAGATTTGAAAACGAAAAGGAAAAAAAAAAAAATTATTGGTTATGGGTACATTGTCTGTCTCTCTGGTGGTGGCAAATTTTTCTTTTGGTTTGTACTGGAACAATTATCCATCTTTCGAAACCTAAATTATATTCAATTCTCAGATTTGAAAACGAAAAGGAAAAAAAAAAATGTACCAGTTATGGGTACATTGCCTATCTCTCTGATGGTGGCAGATTTTTCTTTGTCTATGTGGTTGTAGTTCTGGTAGTCCATGTTTGGCGAGGAATCAAATGGACATCACGTTTTTTTTTTTTTTTTTTCTCTATCGCAAGTTTTTTTGGGAGCATTGTAAGTTTTGTCTTTTAACCGGTTAGTATTTTTTATTTATATATGGAGACACTTTCAAACGGTGTTTTAATGTGAAACAATATAATTTATCGTTTTTTAAGTGTGAAAGTGGCTGAATTTTAGATGGATATTTTTCCTACATGGCAGCACACCCTTAATTGTAGTAAAAGGCTTCTGCTATTATATATAATATATGATATACAGATTATGTTTATACCGTTAAACTCGGTCTAGATAAGGAAACACATATTAGAAGGGGCGTGGTTACAAGTTCCAACATTTTTCTGTTCACATGTCACACTATTCCTAAATTTGTATAGGTAATAAAAATTAGGGGGGGGGGGGGGAATGTAATAACTCTTACACAGTACACGCTTACAATTTGTTTTTAATTGAAATCATGAATAGTTAAAAAAACAAGTGTGTAATAACCATGCTAAAAGAGAAAAAAGACCTTTTAATTGTTTTGAGTGGGTGAAGCATAATTTACCATCAAATCTAAATTATATTGTATACTATAATTGCTATTGTTATATTGATTGAGGAGAACAAACTTTTAAGAACATTCATGATCATGGTGTTAAAAAATTTAGCTTTTAATATCTCAAAAAACTATTTTATTTATTTTGCCACCTCACTTTAAAATACATCTAACATGATTAAAACTAAATTATTAATTAATAAATAGTAATAATAAATTATAAAATAAGTAAATAATTCTAATAATTTTTTTTTTTTATAGTTATGATTGTTTAGAGTTTAATAAAAAATTAAATACAATAACTATAATCAAAAATCAAAACATACACAAAAGAGTTCAAAAATTGAGAATATAAAAAAATAAATAAAAACTTACATAAAAGAACCAAAAACTTAAATGGGTGTCTACTGTTTTGCTTCTTTATAGTAAACTTCCTTTGGCATAATATCCTGCATGCAAATTCAAAAGTAAATAATAATAAGTAAGATGAATTTATTATATTAAAACATAAGCATAATTTGCATTTTGAAAAAAAATAAATACAACAACGTAGTATGTATTGTGTGGGATTTAATTATAGGAATGACTTATTGGTTAAGAGGGATTGTATTGAAAAGTCATGGATAAATATATAAAAGTTCTGAAATTTTCAATAATAGATTTGTAGTTGGAATAGAACTTAAATTTCTAATAATTAGTTGATAAAACTTTATCTAAATTAAATTATCGTTAAATCGTATCCCTTAGTCAAGAGTTTTGTAGCTAAATATCCTAATAAAATATTAATTTAATTAAGATGCAACTTGAAAAAAAGAAAAGAAAAATAAAAACATGGGGTGTGTGGACTTTAAGTTTAGATATTTTTTATAATAGACTTTTAGTTTAAATAGAATTTAAATTTGTTTTTAATTATTGTTAAACCATGCAAATTGAGGGGGGGGGGGGAATGTGGGTTGTGTGGGATTTATGTTTATAAATCTTTGATAGTAGCCTTTTAGTTTGAATAGAATTAATTTTTATTTTTTTTACATTATTGTTAAATCTTATCTCTTGGTCAAAATGTAAGGGTTTTTTTTTAAGAAAGAAAACTTGGGTTGTTGTGTGGGTTTTAAGTTTAGAAATTTTTTATAATAAACTTTTAGTTTGAAAGAATTTAAATTTGCTGAAATTTAAATGAAGAATTTTTATCTAAATTAAATAGTTTCTAAATATTATCCCTTAATTGAGGAAATATATCCTAACAAAAGATATAATTAAGTTACTAGTTAGTGAGAGTAGCCACTTAACGCAACCACGGCTAAATGCCAATTTTTATTATATAGTATAGTATATGATATGATGATTTGATATGATGTTAACAATAATTTAAAAACCTGGGTTGTGTGGGATTTAAGTTTAGAAATGTATGATTATGGACTTTTAGTTTGAATATAATTTAAATTTGTTTTAAATTCTTGTTAAATCTTATCCCTTAGTAAGAACATGGTTTTTTTTTTTTTTTTTTTTTTTTTTGGTGTCATTTTGGAGGTTTTGGGGTATTTTGGTCATTTTTGGAGATTTCAAAGGTATTTTGGACATTTATAAAATTTTGGGGGTATTGTGGTCATTTTGGAGGTTTTGGGGGCGTTTTGGTTATTTTGGAGGTTTTAGGGATATTCTGGATATTTGTAATGCATTTTAGTCATTTTGGTTATTCCAAAGGTATTTTGGTCATTTGAGAAGTCTTGGAGTATTTTAGAGATTTCTTGATATTTCAATCATTCTCATGAGTAAAATAAAATTTATTAGTATAAGCAATTTTGTCAATTCAATAAATATTGCAGCCCAATCAATAAGTAAGTTAAGATAACCTAAATTTAAGAGGGTGATGTGATTAAGGTGGTTTGATATATTTTGTAATCTTAGATTGTGGTAATGTTAGAAAAAATCAAATGAACCAAACACCTTAATGTTGCATTAAGGTAACGTACATCACATCAAGGGCATATCATGGTGAACCAAACGCCCCTTAAAGTAAATTTTTTAAAACAAGATGGAGATCTATTGTAAAGACCTTATTTTGTACCTCTTACGACTTGAGCCCTTGTTCCTCAGTGACGATAACACTAGAAGGTTTATGGCTGATCTAGGGCTTGGCTATTGAAACTATTTAGATGAAGGGTATTGTTGGAAAAAGAAAAAACATGCAAAAACCCTAAGAGTGCATACGTGGCCTTGAGCCTACATACGCACCCTTAACCCATGCATACGCAATCATGAGTTTACGTACGCATCTAGGGTTTCAGAGTTTCTGTAAGGAAAGTTTTATTTTATTTTATTTTTTATTATTATTGCAGTAGAGGCAATCCCACATCGCTTAGGGATGTCTCCGCCACTTCTCTTTGAATACTATAAAAAGGCCCCATGGCTAATCTACTCCAAAAAAGAGGTTCAAGAGAAGCTTTTCATTTTGAATAGCATCGTAAACTAAAGTTTCTTGGCTAGGACTTATTTTAGTCCAAAGCCTTCTAGTTAAAACTTATTAACCCTCTGGGTATTTTGTTTTGTAAATTGACTGATGGGAATAGTCAAAATCAAGCTCTAGAAGTTTTTGTGTGAGGCACTTGTTCTTGTCTTGATCTCTTTTTTTAATTTATTTATTGTTTTTTTAACTTTTTTTCCTGCTTTAATATTCCACTGTGTAGGATTTTTTTTTTCTTCGTTTGTTTAGAAAGCCTTTTAGGTTGTTTAAATTAGATTTTAATTAGTGCTTGTCTATTGTGTTTTTGGGTAGGGATGCGTACGCAGGCTCGTACTTACATTTGCATGCTTCAACATTTGCACGTATCTCCATCAGAAACCTAGATTTTGTTGTTCTTGCTTTCTTTTATGTTTAAATGCATGTTTTGACTTTTGTTTATTTTAGAGTTCACATGATTAAGTCTTAGGTCAGTAGAATGACATGTTTTACTTGTTTTAGCTTGGATTACATGATGAGGGTTTATGCTTGATGAACACTATGAACATGCATATGAAAAAGAACATGCATTAATGCATAGGTGTTATGATGCTGTGAGATAAGAAGGTGAGCCATGCATAATTATATGAACATGCATTTGATTTGATTAATACCATGATGCTATGCTTGAATATGATGAACATGCTTGATTTGTGTAATGACACTATGATATTTGGTTTGTGCTTGATGATAATTTGATGCTACTGCCTTGTGATATACTTGCCGTTCTTGGGTAAACAAATGTGAATGCCATGTTATATAAATGGTAGGCTTCTTATGCACTTGTCATGATATGCCATGTTTGGATGTTAGATGCATGTTAGTGTGTGTGTGTGTGTGTGTGTGTGAGTTTAGAATAACTTATTAAAAGACCCTTTGATGAGATTAGAATTTGGAACACAATGAGTGGAGGCCGACCTATGGATTGGGTGGGGTTGGGTGCCTAACACCTTCCTATCCCCATACTTAAACTTCAGACACATTCTCTAGTAAGATTAGTCATTCACATAAAGGTGCTATACATATGATTCCTAGACTTAATCTAGGCAGTGACTCCATTTTCACCCTTCATACGGTCCACCCTAGGTCGAGGCATAATTATAAGGAAACCACATCTGCCACATCCGCAGTGGGGGCACTTGCACCCATAGCTATTAAGAAGAAGTTTACAGTTAGAACTTATGAGAAATCATTGCCTCATCAATAGAAAGTGAAACTACTACTCAAATTCCACCTACTAAAAAGAACAAAACCCTAGCATGGAATGATGTTAGTGTTAAGTCAGAGCTTGCTAGGCAAATAATGACTGTTGAGTAGAAGTAGAATTTGGGTGCAAAATTGTAGGATTTGTTGACAAAACTGCCTGAATATATTGTAGATTTCTTGACACAATATAGTGATGATACCCTATTCACACTAAGGAAGCTTGTAAATGACTACATGCAGGAGAAGCAAAAAAACCATAAGCCAAAAGAAAATTATTACTAATAAGTTTGCTATGCACAAAGACACTCACTAATAATAGACGATAAAACCTTATACAAGAAGTTAAGTAGCTTGGGTTTGTCTTAGGTTTATTGCTCGAATGTACTAGTTAGATCTAATATGATATGGATACATGTTTAAGATTAACTACATATATGTTTGTATCGTATCTCATCAAATGGAGTGGAGCATTTGATGGACGCTTTGTCCAATTAAGTGCACGGGCTATAGCCATTTGTTGTGTCCCTAAGACAAAAGCTCTTACTTCATGATGCGTATGCGATCCAAGATTCCTTTCCCATTAAGACTGTTGCTTTGTTGCCATTGGAAGTATTCTTTATACGTTATCCCATGGTATGCAGGTTGATCGATTCCATTGTTTACTAACTCTGGTGCTGGGTTGACAATCTTATCAAGTGATGGTCCATTTGTCATGACAAGTGATATCCTTGTGACTTTTTTGTTTACAACTGCTCGATGTAGAATACTCTTGTATTTCCCATTACTCAAAACCTGAAATGAAACAAATTGACATTGCGATAATTATAAGAAACCAAGAATTTCACCTAGAAACTAAAAATATCTTCTATTGACTAAGAAAATACAATTATGATGGGCATAAATTATTTTTTGCCAAAAAAAATAAAAGTGATGTTTTCCACCTTCATCCACTTCACAATGTGCATACCCAAAGCCTCCAAAATAACCAAAATACCATTTAAAAAAGAGCAACATACATATAGAATCTCCAAAATGAGCAAAATACTCTATAAATGCCCAAAATGAGCAAAATAACACATGGAAACTCCAAAATGACTAAAACTCCCCTAAAACCTTTAAAATGATCAAAATACCTCCACAAAGCTTTTAAATTTACCAAAATACCCTTTGAATTAAAATATCTTTGAAATGCCCATAATACCATTGGAAACTTCAACATAACTAAAACACCTATGGTACCTCTAAATTAACCAAAAAACCATCCAAATCCTTAAATGACTAAAATATTCTCATAATATCCTAAATAACAATAATATCATGAATCAACAAAATAACCAAAAAAACTCCTGGAATGTTAAAAATTAGAGAAATAACCCCCTAAACCCCCCAAATTGACTAAAATGCCCTGAAAACCTAAAAAAAGACCAAAATTCCCTTGAATTTTCAAAATCACCAAAACATTCATAGAATCTCCAAAATGATCAAAATATCTTAGATACTCTAAAATGACCAAAATATTCCTAAATTCTCCAAAATGACTAAATAACCCCCCTCCCCCTAAAAAACAAAAAAACCACTAGAATCACCAAATTACCTTGTGCTTCTACCTAATATTTCTTTCTAGTGCTAAATAACATATTTAATCTCAACAAAATGCAATAACATTGTAACATAACGCTAAACCTAACCTAAGAGGGCATATAGAAATTTGTCTTAGCTTATTGTAAATTGGAAAATTTGAAACATGAACTCGAATGCCTATGACCCCAAAATCATACAAGAAACATTGACTTAAAAGGAGATTTAGCAATAGAACAAAAAGCTTCATAGAAAAAAGAAATCATAAAATAGGTAAAATTGCACATTAAAAGAGTGAGATAGGAATTGAGAATGTGTAATTGAGAAAAAAGGGTGCACCTCAAGTTGATCAGCAATGTTGACTAGAAAGGAGTTGGGAATGGAATTAACATTGACCCACATCCCATTGTGTTGTAGTTGGAAGCCACCAATTCCGTTGTGTGTGACGAGAGACAAGAGGCCATGGTCCGAATGTGGTGGCAAGCCCATTGCAAGTTCTGGCTGTGGACAGGGTGGGTAAAAGTTTGCAGTGAACATTTGAAAACTGTTATCTAAATTCATGACCTTTTCAATGTAGAAGGGTTCCAACCCTAAGCTCTCTGATATTGCTTTAAGTAATTCCCTTGCCACTCCTCGGGTTCTTTCGCAATACTCCAATGAAAGCTCACTGCAACAATTGCAACCAAGCCAACGAACAAACTTGTTAGCCATTTTGATAATTGGATATGGAAATGCAATCAAATTAGCATAAGAAATTTATGCCTATCTCAAAATAGGTTTTAGACCATTAGAAATTTCTAGTTCGACTTTTTGTATTTTATACTCCACCAATTACAACTTTTTTATGTGTTAGAATTTTTTATTTTATTTTATTTTATTTTTTTAAAACTTTAGTAAGTTAATAAATGAAAAAAAAGTACACATAACAAGTTGTGATTGGTGAAGCATAACACTCCATTTATTTTGCTATAAAATATTTTTAAATGTTTTGTGACATGTAAAAATTTTCAATTACAAACCAACAAAATCACCAGCTCAGTTACCAAATTGACCTTACATCCAGCTTTGGTGAACTAGACACTAGATGGGTTGGAAGATCTGTTGTATGTTTTTGTGAAATGATTTACCTAGCTTTTTAAGGTAAAAACATTTTACAAAGGATTTTACAATTAAAAGAAAAAATTTCAAGTTTGACCATGGTTTTAAAAATTGAACTAGGCTGGCCGATTCAACTATTTCAATTGGGAACCAGACATTAATATGATCCGATTGTTTTTAAAAAACTAGAAATGCCACAAAAAGTAAATTCAACTAGAACTTGATAGTTTGACTGGAGGAACTGTGGATCAAGACAGTTCGACTGGTTATGGAGTAGTTTGCTTAAAACACCAAAATGCAACAACCATGACAATTATTTGCCACTAATATGAATGATGGGAGTGTATGATAAAGCTGGAAAAAAAAAGTTGAGGAGAGGGATTTAATGGTGGCACCAAGTAGGGACGGACCCAGATGGGGGCTCGGGCCCCCCCTGGTCCAAATTGTTTTTTATTTATTTATAGTTATTATAAATTTCATTTTTGTAGTTGGGCTCCCTTTGTCCCCAATAAGCCTAATTGGTCTCACCCAAATAGCATCCAACCCAAAAATTTGACAAAAACAATAAAAACATTCACAATGGTGATTGTATTTTAGTAAAAAAAAAAAAAAAAAAAAAACTATTTTACCATCAAAGAACCAAAAAATAATGTGTTATTGGAGAAGTTAAAACTAATTTTTTTTGCAACTACAATAAACTGGTATAAATACCAGTTGACAGTAGCAAATTGTTAAAAATAAAATACAATATTTTATTAAGATTATATCTATTCCTTCAATTAAAAAATTCAAATTCTCTTGCTTCCTTTATTATTTTAATGAGTTGATTATATTATATAAATGAAGTGATAAAAAAAAAATAGAATATTTGATATTGGATGTATTGTAAAGTGGGATGGTAAAATAGAAAAATTAGTTTTTTAAGATGTTAAAAGCTAAAATTGTTAGTATCACCACTGTGAATGCTCTAACTTTAACCAAAAAATAAATAAAATAAAATCCTAGCCAACTTAGGATTAAAAAAAACATTATTTTGTTTTTGTTTTTGTCTTTGTTAGTAAGTGATTACATCTTAAGGTATTAAGAAACAATGATTTTGAGTGTTTATAATTTTTTAATACTATATGAATCCCTATTTAAAGTTTTTTTTTTCTTTTTTTATACTTCGGTTCCCACTAGTTTAAAATCCTGGGTCTATCCTTGCAACGAAGGCATAATTCTATATGTGTTTGAGACTAACTTATAAGCTAATTTTTTTTCTTTTCAGTTTTTATGCATAGATTTTTAAAATCTAACTTTTTTTTTCTTACTTTTTAAAAATAAGTACAAGTATATATATATATTTTTTAAATAAAAAAAGAAAACTAAAAATAAGCCATTTTCAAACTTATACAAGTATAAACTCTCCCGTGCTAGAGCTCTCCCTCTCGCCTAACAACAAGTCCCTCCCTCCCTTAGACCGGCCCTGAGTGTTTTGCTTTTTGCTTTATTTTGTTATAATTGAATCATTGTTGTCATGGCTGAGGATGTAATTGATGGTTTGGAGAATATGAAATTGACTGCTGATGAAGAAGTGGTTATAGAAATTTCTGATGAAGGACGTGTGGAAGCCTTAGAAAGCTGCAGTCTTAGTCTCATTGGCAAATTCCTAATGTGTAAAGCGTTTAATAGGAGGGCAGCAAAGACGGTTTTACGATGAGCATGGGGAAGGGATGATCAAATGCAGATTATAGAGGTGGGGTCAAATTTGTTTCAGTTCAAATTCCAATCGGAGTTTGAGATGAATCGAGTTCTCAAGGGTGGGCCTTGGACGTTTGATAATCAACTCCTAATGCTTTAATGGTGGTAGATAGGGATGACTAGGAGTAATATTAAACGGACCCATGCATCTTTATGGGTTCAAATTTGGGGTGCCCCATTTGATATGATCTCCCCTAAGGTTGTGTTGGAGGTGGGAAGTAGGCTGGGAGCTTTGGAGGAAGTGAAAAGGAGTCGTAGACCAGTAGAGCAGAACTTGTATATAAGAGTGCGAATGGCTTTACCACTTGAAAAGCCATTTCGAAGGGGTAGTTTTATAGCTGGGTCAGATGGAATATGGTCATGGGTGAAGTATAAGTATGAGCGCCTTCCCATTTTTCGCCATTACTGTGGTTTGTTGGGACACAATTTGCACCTCTGTGCGTAGCACTTTACGATGGTGAAGACTGGAAATACAGTGGAATACCAGTATGGGGACTGGCTGAAGGTGTCAGGTGGTCGCCCTAAATCTCCTCCAAGATGTGAGAAAACCCAAAGGACTAAGTTCAATGATGATATAGTAGAGAATACACGTCATACATTGGTGGTGAAGTGTTTGACGGCAGAGGAGGTGGCTGTAGAATTTCCTAGCGATAAAGATGGAGATAAGGTCGTAAGTTTAGGGATAACTGCTGATTTGATGCTAAACGATAATCAAGGGATTGCATCCGTTTCCCAGCACGTTGTGTTGCATGGTATTATCCTTGATTCTCAGCAGATTGGTCTCGGAAATAAAGGAGTGACTGCCAACGTGACTAGTGGAGTTGATACGGATATTATGGGCGAAAATAGTGGTGATACAAACTTAACTACAGTGGGTAGTATGGATGACACGGGACTAAAGGCTGACTGGGCTCCTGATTTTAATGGGCCAAGTGTATTGAAGACACAAGCTAAATGGACTCGCTTTAACCATATAGACTTTGGCTTAAGTGGAATTACTAAGGCCCTATACTTACCTACACTTGGGAAGGGAGGAGTGGAATTAAACAAGGCCACGGTTATGAATGTTATGCAAGAAGAACATGCTGCAAAAAGAGGAAGGTTTGATAGTGATAGTACTAATGATGATTATGATACAACGGTCATGCCTGGGGGGGGGGGGGGGGGGGGGGGGGGGGGGAGGTTGGATCACCCCTGTTGAGAACAATAAGGCTCTTAAGTTGGAACTACTAAGGGCTTGGGAACCCTTGGATAGGTTGTGACCTTCGCAGGATTATGAGGGAACATGCTCCCACGGTGTGCTTTCTCATGGAAACTCGATTGGATAAGGAAGGTTTTCTGAAGTTGTATGAAAATCTACCTTTTCCTAGTCAGATTATTGTGAAGCACCCAGACTCTGGAGGTGGTTTGGCATTGATTTGGAAGAATGATGTATAGATGGAGGTAATAAACTTTACAGCTAATCATGTTTTAGCTAAAGTAAAGGAAGTGGATGGCTTTGAATGGTTCTTCACAGGTTCTTATGGGTTGCCAGGAGCAACTCAGAAAGAGAAGTCATGGAAATTATTGACTCATTTGAAGATTTTATTGATGGACCATGGCTTTGTATTAGAGATTTTAATGCTTTTCTTAGTTCTTTTGAAAAGCTTAGCAAACGCCCACCTAATTATGGACAAATTGAAGCATTTTGGGAGGCCTTGGATTTATGTCAGTTGGAAGAATTGGGGTTTAAGGGTTACCCTTTCACATGGAACAACATTCGACCTGGGGAAGCAAACACAAAGATCAGACTTGATAGAGCAGTGGCAACAAAGGGATAGAGGTAGAAACTTCAGTTAAGTTCAGTCACACATTTATCTTCCCATGTATCGGACCACCTGCCTATTCTTCTTCAAGTTAGAAGCTTCGGTCAAAAAAGAGGTAGAAGTGTTCGAAAATTCCTATTTGAGGAGTCTTGGCTTTTGTGGGAGGATTGTGAAGATGTGATTAAGGAAGCTTGGAAGTGGGTTGGGGTAGAAGAGACTGGTTTGGACTCTGTTAAAGAAAAATTAAGGTGTTGTGGTGATGAACTATTAGCTTGGGGTTCAGCTAAAACTGATTCGAATGTGGAGGAGATTAAAAGCCTACAGAAATGGATTGAGGGGCTGATTGCAGAAGATGTTACACCTGAAAATAGAGCAAAATTTTTGGGAGTAAGTAAACGGTTGGATGAACTGCTACTTGAGCAAGAGATGTATTGGGCTTAGAGTTCTAGGATCTCTTAGTTAAAGCATGGTGATAAGAATACAAAATTCTTTCACTCTAAAGCATCTCAACAGTGGAGGCGAAACCATATTCAAGGGATCAGGGATATTCTCAACCAATGGGTGGATGATATGGAGGATATAGCCCAAGTGGCGTTAGATTATTTTGAGGAGTTGTTCAATGCAAGATTGTTTGATCAGATGGATGAATGTCTTAAGGTAGTCCCTTGTAAGGCAACCTTTGATATGCAAAATATTTTGTCCAGTGAGTTTAATGCAGAAGAGATCAAACTAGCTTTGTTCCAAATGGGTCCAACAAAAGCTCCTAGGCCAGAAATTAATCCGATCCGATTGCTTTTAAAAAAAACTAGAAATGCCACAAAAAGTAAATTCAACTAGAACCGGATAGTTTGACTGGAGGAACTATGGATCAAGACGGTTCGACCGGTTATGGAGCGGTTTGGTTAAAACACCAAAATGCAGTAGCCATGACAATTATTTGCCACTGATATGAATGATGGGAGTGTAAGATAAAGCTAGAAAAAAAAAAAAAGTTGAGGGGAGGGATTTAATGGTGGCACCATCTGGGTAGGCAACAAGCATGTCAACCAAGTAGGGACGGACCCAAGTGGGGGCCTAGGCCCCCCCTGGTCCAAATTGTTTTTTATTTATTTATAGTTATAGTACATTTCATTTTTGTAGTTGGGCTCCCTTTATCCCCAATAAGTCTAACTAGTCTCACCCAAATAGCAACTATCCAATCCAAAAATTTAACAAAAACAATAAAAACATTCACAATGGTGATTATATTTTGGCAAAAAAAAAAAACTATTTTACCACCAAAGAACCGAAAAATCATGTGTTATTGGAGAAGTTAAAGCTAATTTTTTTTGTAACTATAATAAACTAGTATAAATACCAGTTGACTGTAGCTAATTGTTAAAAATAAAATACAATATTTTATTAAGATTATATCTATTCCTTCAATTAAAAAACTCAAATTCTTTTGCTTCCTTTATTATTTTAATGAGTTGATTATAATATATAAACAAAGTGATAAAAAAAATAGAATATTTGATATTAGATGTATTGTAAAGTGGAATGGTAAAATAGAAAAATTAGCTTTTTGAGGATGCTAAAAACTAAAATTGTTAGCGTCACCACTGTGAACGCTCTAACTTCAACCAAAAAAAAAATCCTAGCCATCTTAGGATTAAAATAAACATTATTTTGTTTTTGTTTTTGTTAGTAAATAATTACATCTTAATGTATTAAGAACAATGATTTTAAATGTTTATAATTTTTTAATACTATACGAATGCCTTTTTAAAGTTTTTTTTTTCTTTATACTTCGGTCCCCGCTAGCTTAAAATCTTGGGCCTGTCCCTGCAACGAAGGCATAACTTTATGTGTGTTTGAAATTAACTTATAAACTAATTTTTAATTTTTTTTTTCAGTTTTTATGCATAGATTTTTAAAATCTAACCTTTTTTCTTACTTTTAAAAATAAGTACAAGTATATTTATGAAAAAATAAAAATAAAAATAAAAACTAAAAATAAGCTATTTTCAAACTTATTCAAGTTGGGGATAAGCAACGAGGTATTTGGATAAACAAGTGGGGTCGGTGGAAAGTGGCGGCGATAATAACAAGAAGATAAACAACCGAGGTCGGGGGAAGTGGGGTAAGTTGGGCAATGAATGAGTGTCGTTCTACTAGTTGTGTGTTTTTTGTTTTTGTTCTTTTGATCAACCATTGGCTTATCTCTGTATTTCTTGAACTTTGATATAAAGAAGAAAAAGCTACGCAACGTGTTACATGCCATACTTGTTGTGTTTTTAATTTTCTAAATATAAGATGTGATAACTAAACTTACATTTTTCTTAAAAGAAAACTTTTATGTAGTTAATACTAAATATTCTTAGTTTTAAATTTATTATATAATTTTATAACTTAAAATTAATAATTAATTAATTATGAACCCACCTATTCAACTATCCGATCCATCACTACACAGACGTGATAGTCACTTCACAAGTATAAATCTTTATGGGGGACAAGGGGTAAGGATCGGAATTCAAGTTTTTAAAAGAAGTTTCACACACACACACACACATATATATATATATATATATATTTTAAAAGTTTCACACACACACACACACATATATATATATATATATAAATATATATAAATTAGATTAAAATAGAATTCCTATACTGTTAAAAAAATAAAAAATAAAAAAAATAAAAAAAAAAAGAGAAAAAAAAAAAGAAAAAAAAGAAAGAAAACCTATCGGTCTGATCCCCGTTTAACCAAAATAACCGAGAACAACTCCTTTTTTTGGGTGCTGTGATTATTCCGATTTTTAAAACTATGAATTTGACCAATCTTTACAAAAGCAAAACACGAAAAAATGCTAACAAAGTTTTCCATAAAACATTTTACGGCAATGGGACATGGGTTTTTTATTTGATTTTAGACAATGATTCTAACTATTGAAAACCGGGTACCTGAATCCTGCAGGTTTGTTGGGGAAGTGAAACTCAGGATGTACAACCACCTTGAGATAATCTCTCCAGCAAAAAACCTTTTCAATTGATGTATTGAAGCTGGTTCCGCACCTGATTGGGTCCAAAAGGTTTTTCCCTTCAAATTCTCTCTTTTCTTCGTCTGTCAGATTGAAAAATCCTCTAATGCCTTCTATCATTGCCTCCATTAAGCTCTCCGGAACACCATGGTTGATCACCTGAGACTCATCAAAATCAATACTGCGTACACATGCATATACAATATTGCAGAAGATTACTACTATGTCACATATGTAAATATATGTACGTTTTACCTTGAAGAAGCCCCAGTCCTTGCAGGCTTGGCCAAGCTCTTGGATAAGTTGGGACCGTTGATCAGGAGTACCAGAAGTGAGTAGAGAGAAGTCAATGATTGGAATTGAGTCTTCTGGGTCTTCAGAAACTGCTTCATCATTGGGACTGGGGGTAAAAGCGTAACTTGAAGGAACAGAGGTGAGCCCAGGTGATTCAGCTACTCTCTTAATATATGTCGTCATCTTGGAAATTTGAGTAGGAGATGGCTGAGAGGGTTGGGGAATAGCAGCCATGGATGACTCTGAGAGAGAGAGAAAGAGAGAGAGAGAGAGAGGTATAATGGAGAATTGGAGATCAATGATTGTGGATAGAAATTGAACAGAAAGGCCATTTGTTGATAATGATTGTGGATATTTTTCACTGAAGTGGAAATATCCACAATCCAAAGATAATTTTGATGTAATTGAAAAATTTTCTATCCGCTAGAATTGTTAAAATCAAGTCTAAGATTGGAAAATCAATTGAGAAAATTTATCATTCCACTGGGCTAAATGGACTCTGAATTAAGTAGTTGGACTTGGAACTCCATGTATTATTATTATTATTATTATTATTATCACTACTTTCCCAAAAAATTGTATATTAATAATATTATGATTATTATTATTTAGGCTTTAGATATCCTTTTAAACACTCTTAAGTTTTAACAAACTGATCTAAATTTTTTTTAATAAATAATATAAATTTTGATTAATAAGTATGTAAATTATATATAGAGAGAGACAACCTCTAGTATAACTGATATAGAAACATTTCGTTTTATTGACCAAACTGAAACAGCATATGGTATTGACTTCTTTAAAGTTAATAGATTATTCATTAAAATTCTAGTAAGTCCACTAGACAAACTTATAAGCATATTCTACAATCTTGCCAATGACATTATGGACTAACGACACGCTGATTGCTTTTTGGCCTAATGACACCTCCCCTGCTGGAGGTAGGAAATGTTTAGATTCAATTCTCCACATCTTTCACTTAGTGGAAAAAAGGAAAAAAAGAATATATGATACATTTTTTTAACAAT
This sequence comes from Quercus robur, assembly GCF_932294415.1. Lineage (NCBI taxonomy): Eukaryota > Viridiplantae > Streptophyta > Magnoliopsida > Fagales > Fagaceae > Quercus > Quercus robur. Next base: position 23,744,402 of record NC_065544.1, on the reverse strand, counting down.
CAATAGTAATGAATCACCCTGTACATTTCTAGTGAAAGGGACAAGTGGTTTATTCCAGTTTCTGAATTAACCCTCTTCAACAAATTAAATTGAGTGTAAGGCTACTGCCTATCGTCTCTCCTAGATACTGTATAAAAAAAAATAAAAAATTTTCCCCATGGATACTAACTTTATAGTTGTGAATCACCCTATAAATTGCAAGTGGTCTTATGATCACCCTCATGAGTTAGACAAAAATTTGTTCTTGGTGCCGAAAGGGCTATAAATAAAACATCTAAGTTTAAACAATAAGCATAACAAACCAAAGTACAGGAAGTCAAGTACACACATGAAATGTAGTCATGCGTGGCCATTAAGTCCCGTAGAGACAACCTCTTATTTCATTCACTGATTCACATCATTCAAACCCGTACGCGATCCAAGTTGCCTTTTCCATCAAGGTGTTGCTTCGTAGACATTTCAGGTATTCTTTTTATTTTTTTCCCAAGGTATGCAGGTTGATCGTTTCCATTGTTTACTAACTTTGGTGCTGGGTTTACAATCGTATCAATTGATGGTCCATTTGTGGTGACTAGAGATATCGTTGTGGCTTTTTTGTTTATCACTGCTCGATGTAGAATACTCTTGTATTTCCCATTACTTAGAATCTGTCACAAACACATTGATGTTAAGATGTTTATTTTTTTTTTAATTAAAAAAATTGTTAATTGTTAAAGAAACTAAAAGTTTTACTACAAAAAACTTATGTATTAATGTAGAAATGAATGTGATTGGTGCTATTTTGATTCGATAATAAATGAATGTTTAAATTGCTTTTATAATTGAAGACACATCATTTTGTTAAACATACATAATAAAATTTGTAATGCTACTAACATAGTTGAAAAAACACTAGAATATCAAGAATTTTAGCTAGATAAAAACTAAATAGAAGATATTAAAATAAGTGACATGAGGGATATTATAAATCTTACTATTGTTTAATTAATGCTGTTGCAAAGTATAATGTATAAAATACAAATTTTATGTCCCATTTGTCTTAGACGTGATGTAAATCCAGAGGTCCTTGGTTGAGTTAGTTTCTTGGATTTTTTGATTGTTAATTGGTGGTGGCAGGTAGTGTGCAATTGATGCAATATTCACTATAAATTTTGATGGTGGCTGGGAGGTTAGGACGGTGGCGGTGCTTGGCTCCATCCACATTTATAAGGTAGAAGCCCTCTGGAGGAGGTTCCCGTTGTTTCTTCTTGTTCACTTTGTGCTTTGCCTCCAAGCCATTTACATCTTTGTAGTCTTTGTCAAAGTTTAGATGATAAGAAGTTAGATAGAAGCATTTCAAGTTGAGTCACCAGATCAGGCAGAGAGGCAGAGTATTGAAGCAGAGCATTTGTGGATGAATTTGCTATTTCACTAAACGGCTACTGCATCAGATAGGACCTGTAGTTTTAGTCTTGGATTAGTTGGTTAGTATGTATGGACACGTGTAGTGTGATGATCAGTGGTGTAATGTGATGATCAATGGTAGATAGTTGATCCGCATATTTTGGAATTAGTTTAGAGTTAGTTATTTTATTTTCTTTTGGCTAATTCTGCTATATAAACCTTTTGTAATTCATTTTGTTAATTAATGAAAGATCTCAGATTTCTTTAATCTTGATTCTCCATCTCTCTCTCTCTAGCTTCATTACATTGTAATACTCTGTTTTCTTATATGGTATCAAAGCTTTGTGCTTTCATCAATGGCGAATCAAGATCAAAACCCTTCATCTTCTGCTTCTCAATCTACTGCTCATCATGAGCTTTCTCCAATGGAGGATCCGAGAAGCCCTTTCTTCTTGCACCATGGAGAATCACTAGGTGCGATTCTAGTCACTCAACTCTTAATTGAGGACAATTACCCTAATTGGGCTAGGGCTATGCTTATGGCATTAGATGCGAAAAGCAAAATAGGTTTTGTGGATGGATCTATCACAACTTCCATGGCTGTTACGCCTCTGGAGAAGATTGCTTGGTCAAAGAACAATTCCATGATTTCTTCATGGATCTTGAATTCTGTTTCACCTCATATTACTGCAAGTGTGATTTACAGAAACACTGCAATGGAGGTTTGGAATTCACTCAAAACTGTTTCTCTCAAGCCAATGGTCCACGGATTTCATAGCTTCAGAAATGATCTCAACAATTATGCAAGGAGATGCATCAATGACTACCTACTTCACTAATCTTCAACCTTCATGGGATCAATTGCTTAATCTCAGGCCTTTACCATCTTGTTCTTGTGGTAGATGTATATGTGGAGTGAATGATAAAATCACACTCTTCAATCATCAAGATACATTGATGCAATTCCTCAGTGGCTTAAATGAGGCTTTCTCACAAGTCAGGACTCAGATCCTAATGATGGAGCCAAGTCCCTCAATTGATAAAGCCTTTTCTTTGGTGATACAAGAAGAAAGCAGAGGGCTTTAGGTTTCAATGGAGTTGGTGTGTCAGTTGATTCAACAACTCTTGCAGTCAAGACTCAAGGGTTCAATCAAGGTGGGAAGAACAAAGGTAAGGGCAGACCTGTATGCAGCCACTGTGACAAACTTGGCCATTTCATGGAAAAGTGTTACAAGATAGTGGGATTTCCTCCAGGATACAAGCAAAAGGGCAGAGTTTTTGTGGCAAATCAAGTGACCTTTGATGGTGAAATTGGTCAATTTGAGGCTGCATCACAATCAAGCTCTTTCCCTTTTACAGCTGAACAATGCCAGCAATTACTATCAATGCTGAGCTCACATGCATCTCCTTCCAACAATCAAGAGGTTGTTCATGCAGCCAATTCAGCTCTTTTAGGTATTTCTTGTGCTTCTTTCCATGATTCTGTTTGCCTTAATTTGAAGAATTCAGTTTTTGCTAAAAATCCTTCAAACAAAATAGCCCACAATGCAAAAACTTGGGTTCTTGACACAAGAGCCACTGATCATATCATCCATTCTACATCTCTTTTTACCAATATAGCTAGTTCACTATCTTCTTTTGTGCATTTGCCTAATGGTGAAAAAGTCCTTGTCACACACATAGGCATAGTTCAACTCACTCCAACCTTGATTCTTGAAAATGTGATTTGTGTTCCAGCTTTTTCTTTTAATCTGATCTCAGTAAGCAAATTAACCAAATTCTTGTCATGTTGCTTAGTTTTTCTATCAAACTACTGTTTCATATAGGACCTTACTTGTTGGAAAGTGATTGTATTGGGTAAGCTTCATAACAACCTATACCTGCTGCAAACTTCAAAGAATTGCAAGTCTGCATCAGAAGCCACTACTGTCCTAGAGTTAGTTCTCAAATCTTTTGTTCATTCTATTTCCAATGCTTCTAATGTCAATAAGCCTTACTTGTGGCATCTTAGATTAGGACATGTGTCTGATGACAAACTTCCCTATTGTATATCAGATGTACCCTCTTTTCATTCAAATAAAGACTGTGTTGTTTGTCCAATTGCAAAGCTTAAAAGACTACCATTTCCCAATTCTAATCATCTATCTGAGCATGCCTTTGATTTAATATGTTGTGATGTATGGGGACCATTTGCTAAAGCAACTCATGATGGTTTTAGATACTTTCTTACAATTGTAGATGATGCTACAAGGTCCACATGGGCTTACCTCATGAAATCTAAAACAGAAACTAGGCCTTTGTTAATCTCATTTTACAATATGATCTTTACTCAATTTCAAACCAATATAAAAGTAATTAGAACTGATAATGCTCAAGAATTCTTTCTAAAAGACTTTTATGCTCAACATGGGATTATCCATCAACACTCATGTGTTGCTACTCCACAAAAAACTCAGTTGTGGAAAGAAAGTATCAACACATTTTAAATATTGCTAGAGCATTGTTGAGGATCATTTTTGAGAATCCAAGTAGAAAGAAGAAAGCCCAACGACAAGGGCAGCAAAGAATTGGCAAATAGATGGCAAAACCATTAGGCCTAAGCGGCAAAAATAATGGATCACAGGCCCATGAAATAAACAAATGGTCCTTGAAGAGCCAAGTGGGCTTAAAGAAGCTCGGAAAGAGAGAAATAGCGTACCCATGTGTAATATATGATGTAGAAAAGTGAGAAAGGGTCACCGCAAGCCCAAAGTAATGCAAACAAAGAAAATAAGGGGTTAATGGTAGGCCCGTGAACCCCAAGGATGAGAATAAGGTAATTGGGCGAGGGAAGCCCAATGAAGTTAGTAAAAGCCCATGGGAATGGAGAGTTAGTAAAAGGGCCAAGGAAGCCCAAACAAAGCAAGTGGGCCAAAGATGCCCAAGAGAAAGACAAAAGGGGCACAGGAGCCCATAATTAGGAAAACCAATGGCCATACCAAGCCACTGGGGGAAAGAGTAAACGGCTGGCCTAAAGAGACCTAGCAGGATTGAGTTATTACAGCAGGAATGACAAAGTAATATGGTAAGAAATGAGGGTAATTAAGAAATGGGCCGAAAGAAATGTAAGACCCAATATCAAATAAAGCCCAGCTCCTCAAGGGAGCAGGAAATCGAAAAGTAGCTCACATAAAAGGTTAAAAGGAATAGACAGCAGACTATGCAGGCAAGCTTCCAGACCACAGCAGGCGAACGACCAGCAGACAGATTTTGGATACACATGGAAGGGAGGCACGCGCAAGGTCCAGGCACCACCAGCCTATACCCAGCCAATACAAGGCATGGTGAGGTTGTGGGTCAGAGGTAAGAGGGCATGGTTTGATGGTGGGGAGAGGGGGAAAATCTATTTTTGAGGTTCCGGCTCAGGCTCTTTTAGGGAAAGTGACCTCCTAGGATGACATACTACCCAAAAGAAGCAAGCTGAGTTGGAACCACTAGGTGCATGCCATGGGGGATAGGGAGAAAGAAAGAACCCAAATTGTAGTAGGAAAGAGTGCCACGACAGACAAACAAACAAAATACCATTCTTTGTCTGGTGATGGGGGGTGGCACACAGACGGACCAGTGGTGGTCGGCCAGTACACCCAGACCAGACAAAGGAGGTTAAGGGCTAAAAAAGTAAAATCCGGTCACAGTAGGCACTATAAAAAAAGAACCTTGCCGTGAACAAAAGACAGAGCAACAGCGAGAACCATAACTAAGAAATAGGAATTCGAAAAGAGATACCAGGAAATAGAAAAGAAACAAGTGTGAGAGAAAGAAAGAAAACAACCAAGAAGAAAATAGAGAGAGAGAGTTAAAACAGGAGGCATGCACGAAATCCTGCTCTCTGTCAAAACCAAAAGGTGCCCTTGTGCATCAACTATTTAGGTCCGTTTCCCTCAAGGTAGTTAATCTCCACGGCAGGACTTTCCGGAGAGATTAATTGCATTGAGAAGGAACGTTCTTTCCTCTCTGGTTTTGCAACTGCGGACCAGATTTAAACTGATTTCTTTATCCCTTGATTAACTTATACATATTACTATTTGCTCCCTTTTGTTCTTTGTTTTTTGTAGAAGTGATTATTATTACTGTGATTATGTTTGGGAATCATTTGGTCATTTCCTACTAAGTAGCCAGATATTTTATTTTTTGTTATTATGTTTGTCTGCCACAACTTATCTGAAATAGCTTTACCTACCGCAAGCATGTTCCTGGCAAATCAGGCATAGTTTGCGCACAGGCCAGACCAAATTAAGTTGCAGTTGGACCGGTACCAACTCCCTTATCTAGAAAACTTGGGCCTAGTGCAGCAGGAAGCAACCCAACACTACTAGCACAACCTACCACTTTAAAATTGGCGACTTCGCTGGGGAGTTGGGAAACAGATAGGGGTGAAAACATAGAATCCCTCGCAGAAAATGCCACCAAAGTCCAGAACGACACGAAATATGAGTGCTGTGCCTTCGTAAGTAGAGTCCAGGCCAACAATGCCTCACCAACAACAGCCTAACCAAACAGAAGGTGCCAACAGAATGGGGGCCGATCCTCAGCCACAGCCAAGAATTCCCACGGACAATGTCAGTACTTTCATTGAAGTATTGCAATCATCACAGCACTCGCAGCAACAAATGATGGAAGAAATCCGTCAACTAAAAGCAGACAAGACGAAGGAGAAAGGAAGCCAACATGACCTAGAGCATGCGGTAGACAAAGAAGAGACATTAGCAAGAGGTGTCCCACGGAATGTAGAACAGTGTTTCATTACTATGGCTGAAGTAGCAACTCTCCTGGAACAAGAGAGAGCTAGAACACCTAAGGAGAGGTTTTACGCACGAAGGCCTCCTTACCCACTAAAGGTACTCAGCAAACCATACCTCGAGAGGTATGAGCCGAGGGCCTTTGCACAATACGATGGCAGGAAGGGAAGTGCAGTTGAGCATGTGAGCAAGTTTATTGATACCCTTGGCCTTTACGCAGCAGACGAAGACTTATGTCTTCGAGAATTTTCAAAGTCATTGTGTGATCGGGCATACACCTGGTACATCGGCCTAAAACCAGGATCGATCCCAACTTGGGATGACATGGTGGATGTATTTTGCACCAAGTGCTTCCATAGAGAGGAAACAGTAACTTTTGCAACCCTGCAAGTGACCAAGCAAAGGAATGGCGAAAATTTGATGGAATAAATCAAGAGGTTCAGGGACATAGCACTTGATTGCTATGACCATTGTGAAGAAAGAACCTTAGTAGAAATGTGTATGACTAACATGATTTGGGAATTCAGAGTAGTCCTGAAAAATCTAGAAATTTCCCAGTTTGCACAGCTATTGCAGAAAGCCAAGAAGGCAGCCCAATCCGTAAAACCAAGCTCAGACAAAAGAAACGCCTCGCAGGCTATGGCGGTGTCCACTAGAGAATGGAGAAGGAAAACCGAAGGGAGGGAATATGATATGCCCCCACCCATACCGTGTACTCCTAAGGAACTAGACGTGCTGCTAGATAAATGGATAGTAGACGGAATCTTTAAACCTAACCAGGTTTCCAGAGAGCCCACAGAGGAAGAGAGAAGAGACCCTCACTTCTGCCGCCTACACAACTATATACAACATCCCACCACAGAATGCTGGGCGCTCCGTAGACTGGTGCACCGCAGGATTAAAGAAGGGACACTGGAGTTAACCCAGCAGGATGTCCAAAGAAACCCATTCTCGAATCACAAGGGGAAGGGTGTAGCAGCAGTGCTAATATGCGCAGACCCAGGAGAGGACGAGGAGGAGAACCTGGCCTTGCCTGCTGTAGCAATTACCATCCTACAGCAAAGCGCCAAATTCAAAAATTTGTTTGACTAATTGGGACTCACAGCAAAGGAAAGAAAGGTAGCCACAGAGGCTTTGGTGAGTATCGCCTCCGGGGCAAGAGTAGAATGTTTATCAGCAGAAATCACAGATGACAGAGCCCTCTTACAGGAATCAACCGAGATCACTTTTAGAAATGAGGATATGGAGGTGGGACACCCAGATCATAAGAGGCCTCTCTATTTGGCAGCATCCATAAACCAAATCCCCATCAAGAGGGTCTTGGTAGATAGAAGTGCTTCCGTAAACCTCATTCCATTAAGCACCCTACAAGCGGCAGGAATTTCAGAAAGAAAGATCCAAGGATGCCTAATGGAAGTGACAGGGTTCGGCAGAAGGGGCGAGTACACCGCAAGCCACATCTAGCAGTGGTTGAAAGTAGGCCCTATAGCTTCTTTAGCTCGTTTCCATGTGGTAAGAACGGAAGTATCCTATTATGTGCTTTTGGGAAGGCCCTGGTTACACAAACACCGATTGGTCCCGTCCATTTATCACTAGTGTGTGAAAGGAAGATTGAATTGCAAGATGATACGTATAGCTGCAAACCTCTCGCCATTCGAGCAAGCAGAAGCTCACCTAGTGGAAACTATGTTTTACAACCAATGGGCTCCATCTGGAGAAAGCTTAGTTTCAAAGCCACAAGGTACCTTGGTACCTAAGTGGGAAGACGTCCAAAGTGACCCAGAACCTGATCTAAGAGAGTTGCTAGCACGAAAGAAGAAAAGAAAAGAAGCGCCTGCCACAGAATCAGATAACATACCCCAATGCATCAGGGTTTGAGGCCTTGATGGCAGGATTGTGTGCAAATTATGAAGGCGCATGGGGCCCACAAGTGAGATACAAGTGGGCCCCACCCAAGAATGGCAGCACAGGAGTTTGGCGTGTTGTGTCGCTCAAGAAAGTTTAGGAAAAGAGGAAGAAAGGGATGGGGAAGTTGTGGCAAAAAAAAAGAGGCACAGATTGTGGCAAAAGAAGAATTGGAAGATGTTAACCTAGGGTCTGGCTCACCAGAACCAAGGCCTATCTCAATTAGTGCAAGTCTAATAGAAAAGGAAAAGTTAGAACTGATACTACTGTTGAAAGAGTTCAAAGACGTCTTCGCATGGGACTACAGTGAAATGCCAGGATTAGACCTTAGGCTAGTTGCACATGCATTAAATGTTGACCCAGAGGCCAAGCGAGTGGCCCAACCTGCCAGGATATTTCACATAGAAATAGAAGGGCAGATAGTCAAAGAAGTACAGAAATTGCTAACTGCAAGATTCATCAAGCCTATTCAACACCCTCGCTGGCTATCCAACATAGTACCAGTAAAGAAGAAGAACGGTCAGATAAGATGTTGTGTAGATTTCAGAAATCTCAACAAAGCCTGTCCAAAGAATGAGTTCCCATTGCCAAACAAGGATTTACTAATAGATTCTGCAGTAGGAAGCGCCATGTTTTCGTTCATGGATAGGTTTAGCGGGTACAATCAGATCAGGATAGCACCAAAGGATGCGGAGAAAACTGCTTTCAGAACACCTATGGGCAATTTCTACTACACTGTGATGCCCTCCGGGTTAAAAAATGCAGGTGCAACTTATCAACGAGCAATGACGGCCATATTTCACGACATAATGCATCAGGAACTAGAGGACTATGTGGATGACATAGTGGTTAAATCAAAGAGCAGAGAAGAGTACTTCTACGTGTTGAAAAGGGTATTCGAAAGATGCAGAGCCTCTAAGTTAAGGATGAACCCCCTCAAGTGTGCATTTGGGGTGTCCTCTAGGAAATTCTTGGGTTTCCTGGTAGCAGGGGGATAGATGTGGACCCAACCAAAGCCACGGCCATAGCAACTATGAGAACCCCGGTTATGGTAAAAGAGTTAAAGAGTTTCTTAGGAAAAGTCTCATATATTCAGAGATTCATCCCTGGGTTGGCATTAATCACCTCTGCTTTCACCAAGTTGCTCAAGAAGGGGCAAAGCTTTGAATGGGGGGAAGCACAGCAGACGGCCTTCAAGAGGCTACAACAGATCATGATTAACCTCCCCACGGTGTAGGCCCCTATCCACAAAAAACCATTGCTACTTTACCTGGCCACCAACTCATATGCCATTAGTGCATTAGTTTCCCAAGAGGATGGAGGTGGTATTGAGCAACCAATATACTACATCAGCCGAGCCTTAAAAGATGCAGAAACTCGCTATCCGAGGGAGGAAAGGGCGTGCCTAGTTATTGTGTATGCTTCGCAGAGGTTGCGCCATTATTTCTTGGCCAACGAAGTATGGCTGATGACCAAGTCCCATGCCATCAAAGCTTTGTTACAGCAACCGATCCCCTCTGGCAAAATATCCCAGTGGTTGTTACAGTTGTCACAATACGACTTGAGAATATGGACACCTAGAGCGGTGAAAAGCTAGGCTATAACAAATCTATTGGCACAGTTTCCAGGAGAGGAAGAATTCCCACTGAACAATGAAGTTCCAGGGGAAGTAGCCATGGCAGAAGAGGTCAGAGAACAATGGGTAATGAAATTTGATGGGTCTTCTACTACCTAGTCTGGAGGGGTGGGAGTATTTTTGTATCATGGAGAAGACAAGGCAGTGGCGCTATCGTTCAAACTAGAATTCCCCTGTTCAAACAACACGGCAGAATACGAAGCCTACCTAACCGGGCTAGCTGCGACTCTCGAAATGGGAGTCAAACATTTGAGAGTATTGGGAGATTCGAACCTAGTCGTCTACCGGACCAAGGGAAGCTTCTCCTTAAAAGAGCCTAGCCTAGCCCCATACAGAGCAATGGCCTAAAGGATGGAAGAAAAATTTTCAGCCTTCGAAATAAAGCATGTTCCAAGGAACGAAAATCGGTTTTTGGACGCATTAACTGCACTAGGGTCACAAATAATTTTCGAAGAGGATAGCACTAGGATAGAAGTCAGCAAAAGGGAAGAATCCATGATTGAGGTGTTGAAAGAAAGGTTCTGAGAGGAACAGTGCGAAGGGGATTGGCGGATCCCCATAAGGGAAGTCTTGATGAGGTGAGAAGACATCGCAGAATTAAAAATACAAAAAGACTACGCCCTGGTGAGAGAGGAGTTGTACCGCAGGATGCCAGGTGAGGTCTTGTCCATATGCATGGGGTAGGAGGAAGCCTAGAGAAAATTGAAAGAAGTATATGACAAGACTTGCGAATCCTACGGGGAGGTCAGCCTTTACCGCGGACTTTAAAGGGCAGGCTTTTACTAGCCAAGTATGGGTAAAGATGCAGATCAAGTCCAAACCCAATGTGGGACTTGCCAGCTCGTGGCAGCCAGAGAAGAAGGTTATGCTGTGTTCATCAGCAAAGACTGGAGAAGCCCTTTGATACAGTACCAAACAGATGGCACAACCATTAGGCCCAAGCGGCAGGAATAATGGATCACAGACCCATGAAATAAACAAATGGGCCTTGAAGAGGCAAGTGGGCTTAAAGAAGTCCGGAAAGAGAGAAATAGCATACCCATGGGTAGTATATGATGTAAAAAAGTCAGAAATGGCCACCACAGGCCCAAAATAATGCAAACAAAGAAAGTAAGGGGTTAATGGCAGGCCCATGAACCCCAATGATAAGAATAAGGTAATTAGGCCAAGGAAGCCTAATGAAGTTAGTAAAAGCCAATGGGAATGGAGAGTCAGTAAAAGGGCCAAGGAAGCCCAAAGAAAGCAAGTGGGCCAAGGATGCCCAAGAGAAAGACAAAAGGGACACAGGAACCTGTAAGTAGGAAAACCAATGGTCATACTAAGCCACTGGAGGAAAGAGTAAACGGCCGGCCTAAAAAAGCCTAGCAAGATTGAGTCATTACAGCAGGAATGACAGAGTAATATGGCAGGAAATAAGGGTAATCAAGAAATGGGCCGAAAGAAATGTAAGGCCCAGTATCAAATAAAGCCCAGCTCCTTAGGGGAACGGGAAATTGAAAAGCAGCTCACATAAAAGGTCGAAAGGAACAGACGGCAGACTATGCAGGCAAGCCTCCAGACTACAGCAAGCGAACGACCAACATACAGATTTTGGACACACATGGAAGGGAGGCACATGCAAGGTCCAAGCACCACCAGCCTGTACCCAACCAATACAGGGCATGGTGAGGTTGTGGGTCAGAGGTAAGAGGGCATGGTTTGGTGGTGGTGAGAGGGGAAAAATCTATTTTGAGGTTCCGACTCAGGCTCTTTTAGGGGAAGTGTCCTGTTGGGATGACATACTACCCAAAAGAAGCAAGCTGAGTTGGAACCACTAGGTGCATGTCATGAGGGATAGGGAGAGAGAAAGAACCCAGACCATAGCAGGAAAGAATGCCACGGCTGACAAACAAACAAAATACCCTTCCTTTTCTGGTGATGGGGGGTGGCACACAGACGGACCAGTGGTGGTCAGCCAGTACACCCAGACCAAACAAAGGAGGTTAAAGGATAAAACAGTAAAATCCGGTCATGGTAGGCACTACAAAAAGAGAACCTTACCGTGAACAAAAGACAGAGCAATTGCGGGAACCATAACTAAGAAATAGGAATTCGAAAAGAGATTCTAGGAAATAGAAAAGAAACGAGTGTAAGGGAAAGAAAGAAAACGAGTTAGAACGGTAGGCATGCACCGATAGATTGATTCCCTCTCTCCCTCACGAAATCCTGCTCACTGTCAAAAACAAAAGGAGCCCTTGTGCATAAACCATTCAGGTCCGTTTCCCTCAAGGTAGTTAATCTCCATGGCAGGACTTTCCTGGGAGATTAATTGCGTTGAGAAGGAACGTTGTTTCCTCTCTAGTTTTGCTCTTGCAGACCAGATTTAAACTGATTTCTTTATCTCCTGATTAACTTATACATATTACTATTTGCTCCCTTTTGTTCTTTTTTTTTTTTTTTTTTTTTTTTTTTTTTTTTGTAAAAGTGATTATTATTACTGTGACCGGTCCCAACTCCCTTATCCAAAAAATTGGGCCTAGTGTAGCAGGAAGCAGCCCAACACTACTAGTACAGCCCACCACTTTACAAGCATTAAAATTTCAATCTAATATACCACTTTGCTATTGGGGGGATTGTGTTTTGACAGCTGTATGCATTATTAATAGGCTGCCTAGTACTGTTTTGGACCATAAAACTCCATTTGAGAAACTTTATTGCAAAACCCCTTCTTATCATCATTTAAAGTGTTTGGATGTCTTTTTTTTGCATCTACCCTAGCTCACAATAGGTCTAAATTTTCTCCTAGATCTATTCCTTGTGTCTTCATTGGCAACCCTTTTGGTGTTAAAGGTTACAAATTGTTAAATTTGATCACAAAATAGATATTCATTTCAAGGGATGTTTCATTTTAGGAAAATGTCTTTCCTTTCATTTCTTCTGTCACCTCACCACAGTCATCCATTTCTTTCCCTTATATAAGTCCTAATATGGCAATCCCAGTTGATGCCTGTTTCTAGATCCTATTGTTTCTTCTCCAGGCATGCCTTCTTCCACTTGTAGTCCTACTCAGGTTTCTAATCAAGCATTGGATCCTATACTTCCGGTCATTTTAGATTCTGCAGAACCAGAATCTGTTATATTAGATTCTAATCATAGCAATTCTACAGAACCTGATTCTTTGTCCCATGGTCACACTCCCATAGTTGTTCCACCTGCTTCCATTCCTTCTTTAAGAAGGTCTTCTAGGCCTTCCAAAACTCCTGCATACTTGCAAGACTATAAATGCAGCACTATCAGTTCAACTAAGCTTACACAGTCCACTCACCTAAACAAGTCAGGTACTAAATATCCTCTTTCTGATTACATTGATTCTTCCCATCTCTCTCCTTCCTATGCCAATTTTTGCTCACTCATCACCTTAATCCCTGAACCAAGATTCTATCATAAGGCTGTTAAGGTTCCTAAATGGAAAGAGGCCATGAATGCTGAGATTGTAGCCTTGGTTTCGAATCACACTTGGACTCTTACCCCTTTGCCTTCCAACAAAAAGGCTATTGGATGCAAATGGCTCTATAGAGTAAAATACAAGGCAGATGGGTCTGTGGAGAGATATAAAGCAAGACTAGTTGCAAAGGGGTTCACTCAGCAAGAGGGATTGGATTTTACTAATACATTCTCACCAGTTGCCAAGTTGACTACTGTTAAGACTCTTCTTGCCATATCTGCTGTGAAAGGATAGCATTTAGTCCAATTAGAAGTCAACAATGCATTCTTAAATGGGGACTTACATGAGGAAGTCTATATGCAACTCCCTCAAGGCTTTCACAGCAAACGGGGGAATGTTGTTTGCAAATTAAATAAGTCTCTATATGGACTTAAACAGGCATCAAGGCAACGGAATGCCAAATTCTATTCTGTTCTTAAGCAGCTTGGGTTTAAGCAATCAAAGGCTGACTACTTATTGTTTACAAGGAAGTTTGATAATTCTTTCATAGCATTGGTGGTTTATGTTGATGATATACTCATAGCTAGCAACAATGTTCATGAAGTTGAAGCACTCAAAGTTTCTTTAGATCAACACTTCAAACTTAAAGACCTTGGAGGTTTGAAGTATTTTCTTGGTCTTGAGATAGCCAGATCAGATAAAGGAATTAGCTTATGCCAACAAAAATATGCTTTAGAGATTTTAAAGGATGCAGGAATGTCAGCTTGTAAGCCTAGTAAAATACAAATGGAACAAAATTTGAAGTTGAGCAAGCTTCAAGGTACATTGTTACCTGATCCTAGAGTCTACAGAAGGTTAGTGGGTAGGTTGTTATACCTAACTATCACTAGACTAGATATAACATACTCGGTTCACAAGCTGAGTCAGTTAATGTCCAAACCCAAGAAACCTCATTTAGGTGCAGCCTACAAGGTTTTGCAGTACATAAAGGGGTGTCTAGGTCAAGGAATTTTCTTATCCGCATCTTCAATTTCCATTTGAAAGCTTATACAAATGCTGATTGGGCATCTTGTATAGACACCAAAAGATCAACCACAGGGTATTGTATATTTTTGGGTGATTCTTTAATCTCTTGAAAGTCTAAGAAACAGTCTATAGTATCTAGATCTTCGACTGAGGTAGAATATAAAGCTATGGCTGTCACAGTGTGTGAGCTGACTTGGCTGCTAGCATTATTGAAGGATTTGGAGATCTATCATCCTCAACCTACTCTTTTATTTTGTGACAATCAAGCAGCCATTTATATTGGAGAAAATCCTGTATTTCATGAGAGAACCAAACACATAGAAGTTGACTACCATGTAGTCAGAGATAAGGTGCAAGACAATGTGGTTAGATTGTTCTTCACACCCACACACACACAACTAGCAGACTTACTTACTAAGGCCCTTAACAGTTCACAGCTGAGATACTTGTTAAGTAAAATGAATGTTATGAATATCCACAGCTCAGCTTCTCATCCTAAGGGGGAATGTAAAAGTTTAGGTGATAAAGGGTCAGATGCAAAGAAGACAGATGCAAGCAACAGTTCAGATTCTCATCTTGAGGGGGAATGTCAAAGTTTAGATGATAAGAAGTTAGATGGAAGCATTTCAAGATGAGTCACCAGATCAGGCAAAGTGGCAGAGTATTGGAGTAGAGCATTTGTGGATGAATTTGCTATTTCACTAAACGGCTATTGCATCAGATATGACCTATAGTTTTAGTCTTGGATTAGTTGGTTTGTATGTATGGACACATGTAGTGTGATGATCAGTGGTGTAATGTGATGATCAATGGTAGATAGTTGATTCGCATATTTTGGAATTAGTTTAGAGTTAGTTATTTTATTTTCTTTTGGCTAATTCTGCTATATAAACCTTTTGTAATGCATTTTGTTAATTAATGAAAGATCTCAGATTTCTTCAATCTTGATTCTCCATCTCTCTCTCTCTAGCTTCATTACACTGTAATACTCTGTTTTCTTACAGTCTTCAACTATACGAACTGCAGATCCCCAAATATGAGCTACCGGTACTCCATTTTCCTCATAAATTACCTAATTCCTATTTAACCAAATCCTCCAAACCACTCCCAAAAACTTCTCTAGATTCCTTTGGGTTCCTTGGTGGAGAATTTCAATGGCCAGATCTAAAACATCCCTATTGATGTCCATTAGGCTAATGGGGCAGTCCTCCCACATCTTCCACACACAACAAGCTATATCACATTTAAAAATGGCATGCTCAATAGATTCTATATCACCTTTACACAGTGGGCAGATAGGTTCTACTTGGACTCTTTCTTTTATTTAAATTTAGCATTGCCGGGATTGCATCCTTACATAGCCTCTAGGCAAAAATTCTTACCTTTGCTGGTATATTTAAGTGCCACATCTTTTTCCATAACGGAGCTCCCATGTCTCCAACAGATGATTCTCTCCTGCTATTTCCTTCAAGGATTTTTCTAGCAACATAGTATGCACTTTTCATTGTGAAAGTTCCATTTTTATTACCCACCCAAATGAATTGATCCTCTTGAGCATGATAGCTGATTGGTATATTTAAGATTGTCTCAACTTCAAAAGGCAGGAATATTCTTTCTTACCTGTCTCATCTCCATCTCTTTGTATCATGGTCAATCAAAGCCGAAACCATTGGAAAATCACCAAAGTCCTTTTGTGGGGAGATAACCTTGTAAGTGGTTGGGGTCGGTAGCCATTTATCGTCCCATATGTGAATCATTTTCCCATTTCTCAATCTCCATCTAGTGCCTTGCTTTATCACTTCCAAGCTCTTATGGATACTCTTCCATGCATATGAGGGGCAGCTGCCAAGACTAGCATTTAGCACATCACCATTTTGGTAATATTTCACTTTGTATAGATGAGCCATTAAAGATGAGGGATTGGATAACATTCTCCATCCTTTCTTAGCTAGCATGGCAAGATTAAAGGCTTGAATATCTCTAAAGCCCATACCTCATTCTAGCTTTGATTTGCACATTTTTTTACCAACCCACCCATGCCATTTTTGACTCATTGTTTCGTTACCTTCACCCGAAATTTCTCATCGTCCCTTCAATGTCTTCACATAGACTATATCGGAGAAGAAAGCATCCCATTGTGTAAGCGGGCATTGCTTGGGCTACTGCCTTAAACTGAATTTCTATTCTTCCAATTGAAAGGATTTTTTCTTTCCACCCTGACATTTTCTTTCCCACTCTCTCCTTTATCTCGTTGAAGGCTTGTTTCTTTGATCTTCCAATTAGCGATGGAATGCCCAAATATTTCTTTGGTTGGGCATCTTGCATATCCCCTAGAATTTCCATGACTTCCTTCTTAGTTTCTTCATCAGTGTTTTTACTGAAAAAAATAGAGGATTCATATTTATTTTCTGGCCTGCTACATCTTCATATTTTGAAGGATGGATTGAAGCTCCCTACTTTCCTATCCATTTTCCTTAGTGTAAATCACACTATCATCTACAAATAGTAGGTGAGTTATGGTTGGACTTCCCCTGCATATGGATATACCCGAGAGTATATTGTTTCTAGTTGCCTCCAAAACCAAGCCCGTGAGACCTTCTGTACAAATAAGAAATAGATAAGGGGAAAGGGGGTCCCCTTGGCGTAAATCCTTAGTTGGGATTATGTTACCATGAGTCACCCCATTGATCATAATAGCATAAGAGATAGTAGAGATGCAATTCATCATAAGGCTAATCCATTTATTATTGAAGCCCATTTTTACCATAATTGTTTTCAATGAAAACCCATTCCACACGATCATAAGCCTTACTCATGTCAAGTTTTATAGCCATATAGCCCTCTTTTTTGTCTCTTTTTTTCTTCAGGTAGTGCATAATTTCAAAGGCAATAAGAACATTGTCAATACTCATTTTTGGTAAAAGATAGCTAACATATCGTCGGGGCCTAGTGCTTTTGTCGGGTGCAATTGACTGATGACTTGGATGATCTTTTCTTTCTGGAATTCTTTTGTCAACTACTCATTCATCGCTTAAGTAATATATCTTTGCACTGTCTTAGCAACCTTCACAGCTTTCGTTGGAAAGGATGTTGTGAAAAGTTCCGAGAAATAATCAATGGCAATATTTGCTATCACCCCCATGTTTTCACACCACTTCCCATTTTTGTCCCACAGCCCTCTGATTTCATTTTTCCTCTTTCTTTGTAAAGCCCTGTGGTAAAAGTCTTGTGTATTTATATCCCCCAGTTTCAGCCAATCAACTCTTAATCTTTGATTCCATCTAATTTCCTCCTCATCAAGCAACTCATTGATTTCTTTTCTTAAAAAATCAATTTCTTCTGCTTTACTTCCATCTCGGTCTACTTGAATAGCTTCTTGAAGTAGCTTCCTTTTTCCATGAATCTTCTTTGAATAGAACCCCAGGTCATTTTGACTCCACTTTGTTAATTATCAGCACATTCTTTTAGCCCTCTAATTAACTCAATTGGTGAGTGCACACCCAACTAGCTTTTCAAGGCTTCTTGTATAATCTCCTGACATTTTTCATGCCTAGTCCATGTTGCTTCAAAGAGAAATTGCTTTTTTCTGTGCCTTTGGGGGTATTGTTGGTCTGATAAGATTAGTGCACTGTGATCCGAGGTTGAGTCCACAACATGAATTACCCTGGCTTGGCTGTATTGCTCCCTCCATTCAGGTGTTGCAAATACCCGATCCAGTCTTAACTAGGTTCTTCCTTCTCCCAATCTACGGTTGCACCAAGTGAATTCTAGCCCTTCAAAACCCAAGTCAAGAAAGCCACAGGCATTCACTGCTCTTCTGAAGCCATCCATCTGTTGTTGGGGTCTTTCTAGCCTTCCATGTTTCTTCGATGCAAATAAGTTCTCATTAAAGTCCCCTAAGTAGACCCAAGCCATTTGATAATGATTACTTAAGAATTGGAGGAGATTCCATGATTCCTTTCTTTGGTTTGTGTCTGGGTTTCCATAAAAACCAGTAATTCTCTATTTGAACCCCGATCTCGAGTTAGTGACAACTGCGTCAATATGGTTCCTTGTGTAGCTATTTAGCTCAACATCCAAGTCTTTTTCCCATAGCAGGGAAATTCCCCCACTTCTTCCATTACTAGGAATAATTATGCCATTTGGGAGTCCAATTCTAGTTCTAACTCTTTTCATTTTTCTGATGCCTACCTTCATCTCCATCAAGAAGACAATTTTGGGATTCCATTGTTGCACCAGCCCATGCAATGCTCAAACTGACTGGGGCTTCTCAATTCCCTGACAATTCCAACTTAAAGAATTCATGGCTCTCGACGGTGTTCCCTTGCAGCCACCGCCGTTAGATCAAAAGGGTTTGACTCACTTATACACAGTTTCTTTTGCCTGCCCTCATTTGTTGCTTCTTCCTCATTCCGTAGTCTTTCTTTTGTGCTTGATAAATTTTTTGTTAATTCCATCTCCATGATATTACTATTGGGTTGGGTTCGAGCCAGTTTCTTCAATCTTCCCTTTCTATTTTGGGTTTTTTCCCCTTCCTTCTCTCTACTCATTTCTCTATTATCTTCTATTTGGAAATTTAGACCCCGGTTGATAGAATTAACAAGTTTTAAACCCAAGTTGTTAATTAGATCTATTATGAATAAAACTTGTTAAAAACAAAAAAACATCAATATCATGTCAAAATCATGCAGTGGAAAAATAAATAAGACAAGATGATGACCCAGGAAAACCAATGAAACAAACTAGTTTCATAGAAAAAAAAAATATGGGAGGAAACCTTCCCGAAAAGCAATCCACTATAGTAAAGAGAAATTTCAGATCTAGTACAAAACCTTTGTCCTTAGACTCTACAATCCCCGTAGATGAACTCACAGTAGAAACCTTCTACCGCTTCAGAACCTCTGAACTCTTCAATATATGTACGCCACCCTTTGATGCATGAATCCTAGTACGTGACTAACCAATTGCGCGAATCCAGTATGCAACTTAATCACCAACTAGAAGAAGAAGAATGTCGGCTGCAAAGTTCTTCACTTCATCAACAATGAAGATTAAGAAGAACTTGGTTACAAAACCCTAGGACGCAAAGACGCAGTAGCTTCTTTCAGAGAGAATAAGGCATCGATCACCTTTTGCTTGTGTTCTCCTTGTATTCTCCTATGTGACGACCTCTAAAATAAGCCTTATATATATCTAGGGTTGTAAGAAAAGAAACCCTACATAAATACATAAGTTTGGGCCGAAAATCAGATCTGGAAATCTGAATTCCCGTAACCTCGATCGATCGGGAGGTGTCGAGCTTTAAACTTTGACAGATACAGCTATCAAGAAGCTATCAAGGAGTTTTCAAGGAGACAGAAGCTTTCTCGATCGATCCACCATCTATCAAGAGGTGTCGAGATTGCGATAACAATCAACTGAAGAGCTCGATAGATAGCCTAGCTATTGAGAGGTGTCGAACAGCTGTCGAGCTATCTGTCCGCAGATGTCGAGCTATCTGTCCAGCTTTAGTAAATAGCTTTTCTTCACTTGTTTCTTGGTCCAATCTTCATGGCTTTAATACTAGACTTAAACAACATGTTTCTTGAAGTATTAAACACATCCTAGATCTACCCAATTACAAGTAAAGTGCGTTTTGTCAAAGAATTAGCCAATTACACAAAATAGTGACATATGTTTAACAAATGAATCACATATGTCCTAACAATCTCCCCCTTTGGCAATCTGTGACAAAACCACAACAAACAAATGAACATATGAGAGAAGTCATAAATCATTCAACTCATACTCACTTGTTGAATACAATAAAATCTATCCTAATACAAACTCTTGAAAAACTTTGCAAGAAGAGAGTTTATGCAAGTAGACATTGACAACCTGTATTTCTGAAACACTTTAAACAAAACTCATCAAGGCATCTTTGTGTGAAACGGAAATAATAGATTGCATACAATATATAAGAAACATGTGTATGCTGATAGAAAAGAAACAACACATGTAGAGGTAGGTGAAAGAAACATACATCAACATATAAAGAAGATAAGTAGAATGTATGTCAAAAATGGTCACAAGACCCAAGGTACAAGAAGAAGGAAGTAAGCACTCCCCCTAACAAGATGAAACACATCTCCCCCTTACAAGGAATGTATTTCTCCCCCTAACATGTAGAATCTTAAAAAGAAACCACATATTCTCCACAAATTCTCCACCTTTATGTCATGATTGACAAAGGGTACAAGAAGCTAGAAAGTTTCACCCGAGAGACATAAAGATGATCAAGAATGATCAAGGAGGTACAAAGAATTCATAAAAATGCATGAATGTAATGAAACAAGATGCTATAAATGACAAGATAAACGAAAGATGCAAAACATGTGAAAAACAAATCTCTCAACAAGAAAAATGTTAAGCACATAGATTCAAAACACACACACACACACACACACACACACACACACACACATACAACAAGTCTAATATATTTTATTTTTCAAAAACAAGTCAAGATAGTTTAGTGAGCAAACATTAACACATGTAAAACCTTGTGATGGCCAAATCACATTGTACATGCACATGAATCAAGAGTAGCAAAGAATATTGCGTGTTGTGTATAAAAAACATTGCAAGATTGCATAAGTGTATACATGTTATGACAATTTGAGATATGAGAAAATCACTTTAACTCACACATAATTATAACTGTTTGATGGGGACTATCACTTTCGAGGTACATCCTATAACTCCCACATCTCCTAAAATACACGCTTGCAATCATATTTAAAGCATTTTTTTTTATCTTTTTTCTTTTTATTTTTCTTTACATATTTCTTTTAAGCAAATCATGCATGGGTATATAAGAGATAGAAAAGAAAATACTCAATGATGGTAAGCATTTGACATTCCAATTTTGCTATACCGAAGCACACAAATGTCATATTATGATTGGCGGGCAATAGTGGTGAGATGGTCATTTATGCCTTTCTCTTAGGATGTTTTAGTCCTACCCGTCAAAAAGAGTGATACGAGTGTTAAGTACAAGAAATGACTTTTAATCTTACTCATCACAAATAAGAGCCATAAAGCTCACTTGTTTAGTTGTGCATAAAGATGCTCATCTAAGCTACAAGAGATACAAAGTTTAGAAAACTTTGTTTCAATGGCCATCCAAGATACACAAGTACCAATGTACACAAAACACACATTGTTTCTATATTTTTCTGATTTTTCAATTTTTATTTTGAAAAACAAACAAAATAAAGACTAAACAATCAAACAAAAACAAACAAACAACATGAAAGCATGAAAGAAAGATGCATATGCATGAAGGCATGATAGAAGGGTGCAGATGCATGAAAGCATGATTCCAAAGCAGATAAGAAATCAAGCAAAGAGAGTCATACTTTAGATAGAAAGAATTAAAGCGTAGGACAAACAGAAAAGACAATTAAATTTTAGGCTCATTTCTCACCCACACAGCATGAGTCTTTGGGTGTGAAGATGAAAAGACATATGTCCTAGTATGTCTACTAAAGGACATAGAAGAATTAAAATTCTCCTGAAATTGAGTTAAAAAGCTCAAAACTTTTAATAACTCTCCAAACAAAGGAGTAAGTCCTTGAGAGGAAACCTGTGACCGTTTGGACAATTGCTTATAAGGATACAACTTAAAGCAATTAGGATGAATGTGTCCAGAAACACCACAATTTAGAATTAGCCAGATTAGTTTTGGATTTCATACCTTTATTACCTTTCTTAGATTGGGGCACAAAGACAATCCTTGATCTAGAAGCCATGGAAGAGGAGAGGCTGGAGGAAACAACATATCCTAAGCCAGTCTTGTCAGAACTAGGCCTTTGAGCACTCAATACCTCATCAAGCTTTGCACTAGACATCCTCTTTATTTGAGTTCTAGCTTGACTAAGCTCAACTTTAAGATTCTTGACCTTCTCTTCTAATGTGTTGTTCTCCACAACAAGAGTCTCAACTAACCTTGTAGTCTCATCTAGTTTGACTAATAGATCAGCCATTTCAGTTTTTACCTCATTAAGCCTTTTTCTACAAAGATGAGAAGTCTTTTTAGATTTTATGAATTCAGTGCATAGCTTATCATAGGCTTCCTGAAGGGTCAACTTCTTGGGTACTTCATCAGAAGAAGAATCCTCACTGTCACTAGCACTCTCCAAAACCACCTTATCGGTTGAGGTAGCAAAGGCCATAACGTGACTACATTCATCCATATACTCATCAGAAGAATCATTCTCAGTATGACTCCAAGTAGCAACCAACCCTTTATCTTTGGACTCCTTGGTCTTTTTCTTCATGACATAGTTTGGGCACTCTATCCTCATATGACCAAAACTTTTGCACTCATGGCATTGGATGGGGGGTTTCTCATTCTTGCCCTTCCTAAATGATTTAGATTTCCTAGGAGGTTTACCCTTATCCTTTTTCCTGAACTGAAGAAGCTTGATAATCTCATCAGTTATGAAGGTTAAATACTCATCCTCATCATCATCTTCATCTTCACTTTCATCTTCATCTCTAGAGTCCTCAATCTCTTCCTCTATACCCTTAAGAGCCAAGTTTTTACTCTTTCCACCTTTTCCTATTGAGCCTAATCCCATATCATAGGTTTGAAGGTTCCTTATAAGCTCAGTCAAAGGAATTTGATCAATATCCTTCACTTCTTCAATGGCAGTAATCTTGGCATGGAATCTTTCAGGAAGAGACCTAAGGATTTTCCTAACAATTTTGGATTCTGCAATAGATTCTCCAAGATTGAAGGCAGAATTCACAATATCCATAAGTTTAGCATAGAACTCATCAAAGGTCTCATCCTTCTCCATCCTTATTTCTTCAAAACTACTAGTGAGTCTTTAAAGCTTCACTGTCTTTACTGCCTTGGTACCTTCATAGGTAGTCTCAAGAATGGTCCACGCTTCCTTGGAAACTTCCCTGGATGATATTTTCTTGAATTCCTCATTGGTCACCCCACTAAACAAAGCATTCAAGGCCCTACTGTTGAAATTTGCGACTATGATTGTTACATCATCCCAATCCATTGGTGTTTCCTTTGGTTTAATCCAGCCAACTTCAACAGCTTGCCATACCTGCTCACCTAGAGCCTGCAAAAACACTTTCATACAAACTTTCTAGTACGCATAATTAGTTCCATCAAATAAAGGAGGAATCAAAAGAGATTTTCCACGATCCATGACATTAGGGGTCAAGGATCACACTTAGGAAATTAATCCAATCAGAGTGTACCTGCTCTGATACCACTTGTTGGGAAATTTAGACCCCGGTTGATAGAATTAACAAGTTTTTAACCCAAGTTGTTAATTAGATCTATTATGAATAAAACTTGTTAAAAACAAACAAACATCAATATCATGTCAAAATCATGTAGCGGAAAAATAAATAAGACAAGATATGATGACCCAGGAAAACCAATGAAACAAACTAATTTCATAGAAAAAAAAACCTGGGGGGAAACCTTCCCGAAGAGCAATCCACTATAGTAAAGAGAAGTTTCAGATCTAGTACAAAACCTTTGTCCCTAGACTCTACAATCCCCGTAGATGAACTCACAGTAGAAACCTTCTACCACTTTAGAACCTCTGAACTCTTCAATATATGAATGCCACCTTTTGATGTGCGAATCCCAGTACGTGACTAACCAATTGCGAGGATCCTAGTATGCGACTTAATCACCAACTAGAAGAAGAAGAATGTTGGCTGCAAAGTTCTTCACTTAATCAACAATGAAGATCAAGAAGTACTTGGTTACAAAACCCTAAGGCGTAAAGACGCAGTAGCTTCTTTTAGAGAGAATAAGGCATCGGTCACCTTTTGCTTGTGTTCTTCTTGTATTCCCCTATATGACGACCTCTAAAATAAGTCTTATATATGTCAAGGGTTGTGAGAAATGAAACTCTACACAAATACATAAGTTTGGGCTGAAAATCAGATCTAGAAATATGAATTCCCGTAACCTCAATGGATTGGGAGGTGTCGAGCTTTAAACTTCGACAGATACAGCTATCGAGAAGCTATCGAGGAGCTGTTGAGGAGACGGGAGCTTTCCCGATCGATCCACCAGCTATCGAGAGGTGTCAAGATTGTCATAACAATCAACTGAAGAACTCGATAGATAGCCTAGCTGTCGAGAGGTGTCGAGCAGCTGTTGAGCTATCTGTCCAGCTTTAGTGAATAGCTTTTCTTCACTTGTTTCTTGGTCCAATCTTGATGGCTTTAGTACTAGACTTAAACAACATGTTTCTTGAAGTATTAAACACATCCTAGATCTACCCAATTACAAGTAAAGTGTGTTTTGTCAAAGGATTAGCCAATTCAACAAAATAGTGACATATGTTTAACAAGTGAATCACATATTTCCTAACATCTTCATTAAGGCATTTTAATGGCCAGTTGTGATAGGTAAAAAGAAAAAGAAAAATATAACTATAGGAATAGAAAAAAGTATCCAAACAAATTCATTGATTTTTTTTTTTCCTTTTTGGACGGGGTTGAAGCACTATTTTTTTTTTTTTTTTTTGAGAATAAATTCATAAAATATTATATTATATTATTTTGAAAAAAAAAAAAAGGGTGGCCGAACAGGCCTATAACGGTTAAAAATAATAGAAAAGTTGCAGCCATTTGGGAATACAAAGATCACTATCCAGAACCAAATAAATAGCGGTTCTTGTAATGTTTTTCTCGTAAAGATTCATAAACATATCTAATAATTATTCGAGTTAGGGGTGACGTAAGAAATTTAACTTTGGTTGAGGAGAAAACATGAGATTTTTTTTTTTAATGGAAAATATTTTAAAATTCGAACTAAATTAATACAAAAAAATTAAAACTAGTATAAATTAAGTGTTAAAAACTATAAACAAAATAATTTTTTCTTTTTTCATTTAAAATTAATGACTTTTTGAAATGAAATTCAGCTTTCATTTAAATTTTGAAATAATCTATTATTGATTATGAATGTTGTGGGAGGGGAGAAACCGAGTATGGAGTAGGAACTGAAGGCCCAGCCCAAGGAGGAAAAAAGGGCCATATGCACATCAAATCCTGGCTCGACCTGCGGGTCGGAGCCCGAGGAGGAAAGATAAAGAGACCGACCCCCCAAGGAGCCTAAGGAGCAAGCATTCCTTGGGAATTTTGAGGCAAGCTGACGGTACCAGAAGACAAGAAACCAAGGGAGGCGAAAGAGACAAGTGAGCAAAGAAGGAAGGAAATATCCAGATAAAGTAGCCATCATCTCTACATTTAATGCACTATACCAATTTAGATGGCATCATTAATGAAGGAATGACTCTTGAACAGTGGTCTTACTACTTGCAACACAGTTTACCACCTCTAGCATAGCTCTGATGGGACAAGCATCCGAAGGAAGGCCCCTAGCTGTACAAGTAAAGGGTTAGGATGCAATCCAAAGGACTATATAAAGAAAAGGAACCCCTCCTACGAGAGGATGGAACATTGAAGAAAAGAACAGAAACTCAAGAATAGGACCTTGTATCAAGAACTTGAACTTTTTTATGAACATTGCCTCCTCAGCCAAATGCGAGGAAGTGTTTTTTCCCTATCATCGTGTATCTTTTGCTATTCTTAAAGCCCTAACTCCATTGACCCTATAACTGGATCATAATAACGCATTAAAGTTGACCTTGCAAGCTCATACTCTAACAAATTAATTGTTCAGGGCCTAAAGAATCTGATTCCACTATTCTAAGTGGGTTTTGCATTTTTGGGCTCCTACATATGTAATGCACTAATGTACAAGATTAAGATTTTTTTTTTTTTTTTTTTTTTTTTTTAAGATTTCCTTTTTTAAGTCTAGTTTTGACATTATTCATGGTTAAAAATGTTTGTTTCATAGATGCTGTAGGGAAGAAAGAGTAAGTATAAGCAGAGAAGATGTTTAGATCTACTGTCATATATACACGAGTGTGTGTTAAGAATTTATTTAGGAGAAGATTAACATATAGGGTTAAAGACAAAATTAATTCCAAAAATATTAATTAATATAAGTAAGAAGTTTTTAATTAGTTAAACAAAATATTTGACTAATATGGAAAAACTAAGGTAATTATAAGCTGTTATTGGTCATAGGTAATAAAGTGTTATTGGTTCTAATTTGAACTTACCACTGAAATTTCTTTTTTGCTCACCAATAACAACTTATAACAATCTACTATTTAGGATTTGTTATGAAAATATTATAGAAACAATATTTCTCTTTTTTTATTTGATTTTTAAAAGTGATTGTATGATGATTTTATTTTTAAATTAACTTTATAAAAACTCTTCTTCTTCTTCTTCTTCTTTTTTTTTTGTTTTTTTCGTTGGGAATATTCCAAAAATTTGCAATCTCAACACAGTGCCAACACAGTGGACAATTTGGGTATAAGTTTCCAACGAATACTTGTAAACCTTTTTCTAAATCTATGGCCTTCTTAATATAACAAGGTTCCAGCCCTAGCTCTCTGATATTGCTTTAAGTAATTCCCTTGCTACTCCTCAGGTTCTTTTGCAGAACTCCATCGAAAGTTCACTGCAAAAATCGCAACCAAACCAGTCAAACAGACGTGTTATCAGCCATTTAGTAAACGGGACATAATAAACGTAATTTCTACATATTTTGAAAAACACTAGTGTATGCAAGTTCTAAGTAGGTGTAAGTGTATCCAAGTTCTAGCACCTACTAGCAACTAGTTGCACCAACCCATTCTCTTCACTAGCTTCAAGCTGAGACTCTAACCTCAAATCCAAATTCTTGGATACTTCAAGACCTCTTGAAGATTTCTTTTGATTGCTTCTACATTGTGTGTGTTTTTTAGCACCAAGCTTCAATTAATCCATAATTACTAAAGGATATCAAGGTGTTTGGCATGAATCTCCTCTCAATAGATAAGGCAATTTGGAGAGGGTGAAGGTATAAAGACTACAATGGATTTCACTCTAATGAAATAGATAACTTTCTCACTCTTCACTTCTAATTAAGGTGTAAATTCACAGGTTTTTATGAGATACAAAGAGGGGTAATCAAATAGGAACAATAGAGAATTAAAGCAACTAATTTCTCTCAAGTTTGGAAACTCGCTCACCTGAATTTCAAGTGAGTTTCGTGCAAAATTCTCTGCCTTAACTAAGTTTTAAAATTGTCTATTCAGCTTGAAACTTGCATGACATTCCTAACTTGCTGGAGCGAAATTTTGAATCCTGTAGCTACAAAACTATATATATACTCTAATTTGTTTCGACATATTATTCACTTTGCAGATATACTACTTTGCGTTTGTTATCACCGTCCTAAAGAGATTGCCATTAACATTTGGGACCAACAAATTGTATTAGAGTTATGGTATTCATTTTTATGTATACCATTTTTTACCATATATCCATGGTATTTATATATGGGCAAGACTTAAATACAATACTTAAATGTTGTTCCTTAGGTACACTTCTTAAGATTTTGCCATGTAGATTTTTTCTCATGAGATAAAAATGTATCTTTTAGTTATGTAGCCACATGGCTGAATCTTAAAAGGAAAACTGAAAGTTCAAAAAACGTGTACAACAACACTTTTGAACGTTTAGACCCCCAAAAACCAAATTAATCAACACACGCAATATGTTAAACAACTAGTGTGCGGAAACTTAACATATGCTATAACATGGTATTGATTAAACAACTATCTAAGCCACAACAAAATAAACCACAGCAGATAATGTAAAGGCAGAGATAGAGAGGAAGGAAGATGCAAACACAGCGATAACACCAGATATGTTATCGAAGAGGAAACCGAAGACCTCGGCGAAAAACCTCTCCGCCGCCCTCCAAGCGGTAATCAATCCACTAGAAAATACAGTTGGGATACAAGGACAGCAATAGACCCTCCAAGTCTAATCTACCCAATGCACCTAAGCCCTCCAAGCTTCTTGCTCCAACGAGGTTGCGCCGAACCTTTTTCTTTTCTAGCTTTCCGGATTCCGCTACTACACCGTAGCATCAACCAATGAAGATTGGCTCCTTCCTAACTGCTTCCCAGAACTCCAAACGTCTGTCTCACAAAGATGATAGTGGTGAGAACCAGGTTTGGTATAATGGCCTCTCAAGGATTTGACAATGGAGAGGAAGAGAGTGAGGGATTTTGATGAGACTCTAAGGTAGAGATTGTGGGTGAAACAATCTGGTTTTTCTTTAGGGTTTCTCTCTCAAAATTCTCTCTGGAAGCTCTCTTTCAATCGTGGGTTAAAAGGGTATTTATACTGAAGAGGAGTGGAATGCGAAACGTCAGGTTTTTCCAAAACAGGGGTGGCTCGCGGCTTGACCTCGCGGCTTGACTAAGTCGCGAGTTCCAGTCGCGAGTTAACCGTATGGCCAGTTGTCCTGTTTTGTCCTGTAGTGCTCCAGCTAGCATGACTGTTCATCTTCCAGCATGCTTGGTACGTGTGCATCTTCTGGCGGGTTGAAGCCGCGAGTCCAGTCGCGAGTCCCAGCCGCGACACTTTGTTTTCTTGCACACTCTTGAGCAATCTTCACACTATCTCACTCACTACCCTTACAACAATCCCACCTAAATACAGGGTTACTAAATACTGAATTACAAGCAAATTTGGCACGGAATAAAGCCAATTAGATGGTTGAATAAATTCAACCTTACAAAAACCTAGAAAACAATACCTACAATATTATACCTAAGTTTTGTCTTTCATATATGTTGGAAAAAATTCTATATTACTGTGAATAAATTTTAGTAAACACAGTGGAAGCACAACCATACAAAAAACGCAAAGATTTAAGTAGAAACTCTTTATCCTTGAAGGGAAAAACCACGGGACAAACTCTGAATAATTTCACTATATTAAATAGATATTACAACACTTAGAGATACAACTTGAGTAAAAAAACTCTGTTTTTCTTTTCATTTACTGCTCTCTTTCTCGCTGTGTAAGTTCTCTTACCCTATCTATTTTTCTCTTCTCTTTTTGCTTGCTCTCACTCACGCAGCACTTAGTCCTCACACTCTGGACTTCACTCTTTTTTCACTTCTACTTCAAATGGCCGAATGGCCTTTTCCCTTTTATTTCTTTAACCTTTTCTTCTTTTCTTCCTTTCACACTCTCCACATCAAGTCACAATAAATGCAAGCTACATACTTTGACTTTGCTTCAACCAAAATCTCCTTTTTCAGCTCTCATTGGCCGAATGGCCTTGCTTGTTTCTTTTCTCTTTTCTTCTGCGTGTCCAACACACTTTGCTCACTTCTCATTAAGAGAAGTTAGACTTCTCACAATTTATGGAAGACAAAAGTGACATGCTCATTAAATGAGCTCTTGACAAGGCATGTGGGCTGGACCATGGTGCAGTGCACCCAACAATATATATATATATATATATATATACCCTTTTCTTACCCTATACCCTTTTTAAGTTGACACACTATGATGAACAAAACTACACAGTAAAGATATAATTGTTTGGGTCTGTCCATTGTTTATATAGGTCTATCGTCTTCCCTTACTAGACTAGTGTGAATAATGGTGTTGATACCCGCACTTATTGCTATATAAGTTATAATGTTGTGTTATATGTATGTTGTGTAATTTCCTTTCATACAAGCCTCTACGCTCAATCCTACTCTCTCATACATTCCTATATTTCACTCATTCCCGTCTTGAGCAAGCAACTAAAACCTTGTATTTTTTTTTTTAAATTTAAATTTTCCTTTTCATTCTTTTACTAATAAAGTAAGATCGCTCATATAGGTTACAACCTTGTGATTGTCTCCATTAATCCCCGTGAAATGTTGAGGGTTATTGCTTTGAACTTGTAATTTTTTTTTTCTTAGCGATCAAGGAGACAGAGAGAAGGGTCGGAATGAGAAATGTGAAATTTCTTTGATGGAATTTTTTGGAATCTTTGCATTGGGTTATAAATTCAAATGAAGGATGAGGTGGAGCCACAGCATGGAATAGGTTTAAAGAAGAGAGAGAGAAAGAGAGATGAGACTTGAGAGTGAGAAGAAAATAAATTAAAGAGAAAACAAACAAAAAAATCAAATAAATTTTTATAATCTAAATTGTAAGGTTGAATTTTATCAACCATCTTGTTGGCTTTATTCCGTGCCAAATTTGCTTGTATTTTAGCAAGTAGTAACCCTGTATTTAGGTGGGAATCATGTAAGGGTATTGTGTGAGAGAGTGTGAAGAAATGCTCAAGATTGTGCAAAGAAGCAGGGACTCGTGACTGGATCTCACAGGAGGCTCGCGGCTTGCAAGCCGCCAGAAGTTGCACACGTGCCAAGCATGCCAGAAGTTGAAGCGTCATGCCAGCTGGAGCATTACAAGACAAAAAGTACAGACTGGCCTATCAGTTACCTCGCAGCTGGAACTCGCGGCTCAATCAAGTCGTGAGGTTAAGTCGCCAGCCAGCTCTGTTTTGAAAAACCTGACTCTTTGTATTCCTTTCTTACCTTAGTATATATATCCCTTATATCCACGAAATGTAGAGAGCTTTCAGAGAGAACTTTGAGAAAGAAACCCTAGAGTAAAACAAGATTGACTCATCCACAATCTTCACATAGAGACTCTTCAAATTCCTCTACTCTCTTCCTCTCCATTGTTACATTCTTGAGAGATACATTTCCAAAACCTTTTCTCACCATACCCATATCTGTGAGAAGGCTGTTTGGTGCTTTGGGAAGCAGTTAAGAAGGGATCAATTTCATATTGGTTGATGCTATGGTCAGTAGCGGAATCCGGTAAATTAAAGAAGAAATAGGTTCGGCGTAACCTCCTTGGAGTAGGAGCTTGGAGGGCTTAGGTACACTGGGTAGATTAGGCTTGGAGGGTCTTTTACTGTTCATGTATCCCAACTACATTCTTTAGTGGATTATTTACTGCTTGGAGGGCGGCGGAGAGGTTTTACGCCGAGGGCTTCGGTTTTCTCTTTGATAACACATCATCGTGTTGTCCTTGTGTTTGCATCTCTCTTCCCTTAATCTTTGCCATTTAATTTCTACTGTGGATGTGATTTTATTTGGTTTAGATTGTTTATCAATTCTGTATTAAGCTTATGTTCATATTCCACACATTAATTGTTTGATATTAAGCTTGAATTGATAATTTGTAAATTGGGGGTCTAAACATTCAAGGTGTTATACACTAATTGAACTTTCAATTGGTATCAGAGCGGGTGCACTTGCTGTGGTTTAATTACCTAAGTACGATCCTAGACCCCTGTGCTATGGATATACTTATGGAAAAGGCCATGCTGAATTGTGGTTTAAATGTTTGTGATAATGACTCTATTAGTGTGTTTGAAGGGTTTCCTAACAATGAACTCTTAGAGTTATTAAAAACAAAGAAACATGCTAGGATGCTTGTTCACATGTTGAAATATTTTGAAAATAAGAATCACATCTTACACAATAGCCTATGTGAATCACTCTTTGATTAAGAAGTACAAAAGAAAAAATAGAATATTGTGTGAGAAGGTTGATAATCTGAAAAAGAAAATTCAATCTAACATAAGCACGGAAATTGAAGATAAATTTCTGTTTGAAGGTCAAGAATGTTTGTTTCATGCTTGTCTATTTGTGCACACCTCATTGAAGGTTTTTAATTCATGCTTATGGTATCTTGATAGCGGCTGTTCTCGTCATATGATAGGAGATAAATCACTGTTTAAGACACTCAAAGAGAAGGTTGGTGATTATGTGACGTTTGGTGATAGGAGTCATGCTCAAGTTCTCGGTAAGTGGACTAATGAGATACCGGGATTACCTCTATTGAAAGATGTCTTATACATTAAAGGGCTGAAAGTGAATCTCTTAAGCATCACTCAAATATATGATGAGGATTTCCTTGTCCAATTCTCAAAGAAGGGATGAATCTCTTAAGCATCACTCAAATATATGATGAGGATTTCCTTGTCCAATTCTCAAAGAAGGGATGCATAATCATTAATGAAGAAGGGATTCAAGTCTTGGAGGGAAATAGGACTACCGATAATTGCTATGGAGTAGTTCCTACGGCACCCATTTCGTGTAGAAGTGCTCGTGTTGACATGTTGGAACTTTGGCATCACAGATTTGGACATGTAAATTTCAAACAAGTAGCTAAAGTATCTAAACTTGAAGCAGTTGAGGAACTTCCAAAGTTTGGAAAGGTTAAGGAGACTATTTGTGGTGCATGGCAAATGGGAAAGCAAACAAAGGCAAGTCATTATAAGGTGAATGTGATTGCTACTTCACGATGTTTAGAGCTTCTTCACGTTGATCTAATGGGGCCTACAAGAACTGAAAGTCTAGGAGGAAAGAGGTACATTATGGTCATTGTTGATGATTTCTCAAGATACACTTGGGTTGAATTTCTTAGAGAAAATCCAGGAGCATGTGAGAAATTGGAAATTCTTTGCAAGAGACTACAAAACGAGAAAGGGGTTCCTATTGTCAAGAAGAGGAGTGATCATGGCAAGGAGTTTGAGAATGTAAGATTTGAGTCATTTTGTGAAAAGAATGGAATCAAAAGGGAATTTTTAGCCCCCAAAACTCCTCAGCAAAATGGAGTGGTAGAGAAAGAATTGGGTGATTCAAGAAATGGCAAGAATTATGCTACTAAACAAGCAAATTCCTCAAAAGTTTTGGGGAGAAGCCGTGAACACTTCATGTCACATTGGTAATAGAATATTCTTCCGAGCGGGAACAAAGAAGACCGCTTATAAGATTTGGAATGGAAAGAAGCCAAGAGTAAAGTACTTCCAAGTGTTTGGAAGCAAGTGCTACATTCTAAATGATCAAGAGAACCTTGGGAAATTTGATGCAAAAAGTGATGAAGGCATTTTTCTTGGGTATTCTACTACTAGCTGAGCATATAGGGTTTTCAACAAGAGAACTAAGACAGTAATGGAGTCCATCAATGTAAAAATTGATGATGCCATAACAAAGGTAGAGATGGTTGATGATGGAGAAAGACCGAGCACCAAAGAACCCACTGTTGAGGTCAAAGCTCTTGATATAGAAGTTGAAAGACCTACATTGGAAGAGGAATCAACTCCTATGAACCCAAGAATGGAAACAAGATCAATATCTAGAACATCAAGTCCTCTCACTCCTCCGGAAGTTCATCCTCCAATCTCTCGAAATGATGAAGTCTCCACATCAAAGAAGCCATCATCAAGAGTGACTAAGAACCATCCAGATAGCAACATTATAGGGTCTTTAGATGAAGGTCTTCGCCTTAGAAAATGAAACATTCTTTTGGCCAATCATGTAACATACCATTGCTACCTTGCTTAATTTGAGCCAAAAAGGGTAGAAGAAGCTCTCCAAGATGAAAATTGGGTTGAGTCAATGCATGAAGAGCTAAATCAATTCGTGAGAAATGATGTGTGGGAACTTGCTCTGAGGCCTGAAAATGTTCACGTCATCGGCACTAAATGGATATTCAAAAACAAGATCGATGAAGATGGAAAGATAATCTGGAATAAATCTCGGTTAGTAGCTCAAGGATACGTTCAAGTAGAAGGAGTAGACTTTGATGAATCATTCGCTCCTGTGGCAAGACTTAAGTCTATTCGAATTCTTAAGTCCATTGCATGCACTATGAACTTCAAAATCTACCAAATGGATGTAAAATGTGTATTTCTGAATGGATACCTGAATGAAGAAGTGTTTGTTGAACAACCCAAAGGTTTTGAGAATCCTCACTTCCCTGATCATGTGTTGAGATTGAAGAAAGCCCTTTTATGGCTTAAAATAAGCTCCTAGAGCTTGGTATGATCGGCTTACCCATTACCTCCTAGATAGAGGATTCAAAAGGGGATATGTCGACCGGATTTTGTTTGTCAAGAATGATGAAAATTACCTTCTTGTGGCTCAAGTATATATTGATGACATAGTATTTGGAGCTACCATTGATGATCGGGCTATAGAATTCTCTAAGGAGATGAAGAAAGAATTTGAGATGAGTATGGTGGGGGAGCTTATATTTTTCTTGGGCCTTCAAGTCAAACAAAAGAAGGAAGGCATATTCGTTTCACAAGAAAAGTATGCTAGATACATTGTCAAGAAGTTTGGACTAGACTCCAAAAAGCATGCCTCCACTCTCATGAGTTCGTCTACAAAATTGAATGTTGATTCTTCTGGGGTGGAAGTGAGTCCAACCTTGTATAGGAGTATCATTAGGAGTCTACTCTATCTTACAGCTAGTAGACCGGGTATTGCGTTCAATGTTGGTGTTTGTGCTAGATATCAAGCTACTCCAAAGGAATCACACCTGACTGCGGTGAAACGAATTATACGATATATCAATGGAACTCCAGATTATGGGTTATGGTACTCAAAGGACTCGAATGCTTGTCTTTCTGGTTATTCAGATGCAGAATGGGCTGGAAGTGTGGATGATCGAAAGAGTACTTTAGGAGGCTACTTCTACCTTGGTAACAATCTTGTCTCTTGGATGAGCAAGAAACAAAATTTCCATGTCTCTCTCTACAGCTGAAGCAGAGTACATAGCAGCTGGAAGTTGCTACACACATCTCCTTTGGATGAAGAAGCTACTTCATGACTATGGGATTCCTCAAGATACAATGTGTGTTTTCTGTGATAACACCAGTACCATAAATCTCTCTAAGAACCCTGTTCAGCATTCAAAGTCTAAACACATAGAGATACATTACCATTTCATTCAGGATTTGGTGGAAGAAAAAGTTGTGTGTCTTGAATTCATACACATAGACAATCAAAAGGCGGACATCTTCACCAAGCCTCTCGATGGTCCATGGTTTGAATCCCTCCGTAAGGCCATTGGTGTTGGTACAATTCCTTGAATCTCTTTTGTGTTGTGTGCTTCACCTCTTTACATTAAGTTAATTTGTTTGTAGGGCACACACTCTTTTTTTGGCTATCTATATAGCATGATCTTTTTGGTTGTTAATTGCTTTATCTACTTTAGTTGTCTTTCGTAATTGTTTTTGATCAATTTTTTTTGTGTCAAAAATCCAAAAACACACAAAAAGTAAAAAATCAAAAAGTTTGATCGACTTTGTTGAGTTTTGTCTCATAATATGTTTTACCTTGTACCTTTGTACTAATGACCTTGTGCATCTACGAGCACAGCTTGTTCCCTATGCACTTATATCATTGTGGGAGAACTCTTGACATCTATGTGACTGTTGTAAATGGATCTTCAAACTTGTCATGAATGATTAGTGAATGGTTTTGTTGATCTTGAGACATGCATAAACTTGTGCCTATATATCTTCCCACTCATTTATTTTATTGTTTTTGCTTAAAAGAGCTCTCAAATGTAAATCTCCAAATGAAAAGAGATAATGAGCTGTAAAAGCCTGTCACACATACTAGTATTTGACTAGGAAAAATGGAAAGCGACCAAAAATAAAATTGTATGATGCCCAAAAAGCCAAAGGCTGCCTCATCAAAGTGAAATATCAAAAATTTCAGGCATTGATCTCACAATGAGATATGTTGATTCAAAAAGATCAAATGATATGTTGAACATGGAGCCAAATGAAAAGCTTCAAAGATATTGTACTCAAGTTTATGTGAGAGATCATATATGCATATTTCTATAATTAAGATGGGTCACATTATCTAGTGCTAGTTGTGTATGCCTTGATTGAATTGATCATTGAAGCTTCATATTAGACTAAGGACTATCTCATTTTTGATATTCACAAACAACACACATGTCTATGTTTAATGAATACCATATTCATTTGTGTGATTGTACTTGATTAAATGTGTTTTCACATGCTCAATCTTTGTTGATTATACATAAAAAGATTTTTGAGTGTTTTAGTTGTTTTTGGAAAGTACTTTGTTTTTACAAAAATTGTCAAAATTTTCAAAACCAGTGTTGCCCTATTTTGGCGACTCAGTTGCAAGTTGGCACAGTCGCATGCTCTAGTCGCGAGCTTATACAGAGATTTTTCGCGACTCACTGGCGGGTAAATGCCCCAATCGTGAAAAATACTTAGAATATTTTTCAAAAATCTGGATTTTCATGTGTTTCACGACTTATGTTGGCGACTTGTTCGCGGGTGGAAGGTCCAGTCGCGAGGGTTATATAGAGATTTCCGCGATTCAGCTCGCGACTTCCTCGCAGGTAGACCTTCCAGTCGCAAAAAACACTTAGAAAAATTTTCAAGCATCTTGTTTTCAAAGCGTTTCGTGGCTTACCCTGGCGATTGGCTGGCGACTTGACTTAGTCGCGAAAATCGCGTGTTTTGCACAAAGAGGTTCTTTTTCAATACTAATTTCAAAAAGGGTCTTAATTTTTCCCTCGCATCCAGTGAATGTTCATCTTCTGGTTTGACTTTCACTCTTTCAATACCACCATGTTCACACACAAAATCTTCAAATTCTTTGTCACCACTTTCTCAATCTTCAAGGAAAGGTTTGGGTTTTGTCTCTTACTCTTTATTTTTATCATTTACTGCCTATTCCTCTTGGATTGTGTGTTTCTAATGATATCTGTATCTCTCTTGATTGTATATGGGTATCTGATATTCTGGTGAAATCATTGTGTGATTTGTGGTGGTTATTTACTGATCTACTCTATCTTGAGTCAATATTGGGTCATTACTGACACATACACACTCATTGTCATGTTTTGGACCTTTATCTCAAGTTTTTAGAGTTTTCTTCATTATCCATGTTTTGGAACTAACCCATTGCTAATAATGTTTGTGGTATTGTGGGGTTTTTTTTTTTTTTTTTTTTTTTTGAAACATGATCAGGGTGAAAATGTCTCCATTCAAGAGAGCAGCTGTGAAAGGAGGTAGTAGCAAAGGGAAGGAGCCTGTCATTGATGTTGATGACCTCTCACCTAGAACAAAAAGGACACGTTCACCATCAGGAGTGTTCGATCCCAACAAATTCAGAACCTATGCTGCCTTTCAGACTCACGAGAGTTACTTCAGAGATGCTACACCACTACTTGAAAGGGCTGTTGATCAATCGTCACTTCTTGACACTGACATCCCAAAATGGTTTGCCCACAAGGATTGGAATTAACTTCTCTCCGACCTTGATGAAGCTTATGAGAATTTGGTAAAATAATTTTATGCCAACGCAATTGTGGAAGGCGAAGAACTCAAGTGCTGGGTTAGAAGAAAAAGTTTCTCAATCTCTCCCGCATATTTGGCAGAGATCCTTCACATCAATCGGCCGATGCTTAAAAAATCACCGGTTTATGATGATCTATGTCCAGATGAGGAACTACTTTGGGATGGTCTTGGAAAAGACTTGGAATTTTCATCAAATGGGAACTCAGTTAGCGTTTCCTCTCTTCCTTCGAAACTGAGAGTGCTCACAATCGTCATGTTTCACAACTTGTACCCCTTATCTAGCACTGGATATACGAACCTCGGATGTGCCTTGTTTCTTCATGATCTAATCTCTGATGTAGAGATTGACATCTGTACTCATATCTTTCATGTTTTGCGCAAAACGGTTCTACGAACTGAGTCAAGGGTATGCATCCCTTTTTGCTGTCTCATTTCTAGGATTTTGAAGCTCAAAGGGATTCACCCAACAGAAGATGAGTCTTCCTGCACAAAACCGAGTCCAATCAACATGCGTACACTCAACGCTAGCATTGGTCATTGGCGGAAGAAAATCAAAACGGAAACTTCCGCATCTCACAGTGGTTCGTGCTCTAGCTCATTCTCCTTTGACGAAAAACTCGACAACATTGTGACCTCTGTCCACGAGTTAAGCACCAAGATGTCCAGACTCACATCTATCTTACACCATCACAACATTCGGTGGGATCTGAAGTTCACCTCTCTCCAAACTCAATTGGATCAAATTCAAAGGAAGCTAGAAGAAGATATGGACTAGCTATTCCATGAAAAAAAGGGGGAGATGACGTTTATAGGGGGAATACAATGAAAGGGGGAGAAATAGCTTGATCAAAGGGGGAGAAGATTATCAAAGGGGGAGATTTCAGCAAGTAGGCCTATGTTCAATATTTATGTTTAATATTTTGCTTCATATTAGCTTATGTTATTTCAGTGTTTTATGGAACTTGTTTATGGTACATTTTATACCCATGTTGCTTTTGTAAGCTTTTAGGGTGTGTTTCCTTGTGCTTTGTAGGCTTTTATGGTTTGTACTATGCTTATGCAACCTTTATGCTTTGTTGCCTAGTACTTCTAGCTAAATGTTATGCATTTCCTTTAAGTACTCTCACTCTTGTGCCTTAGTAGGATCTTGTTCCTAGATGCATATACTTTATGTATTGTACATTGGTTGAGTGTTGAACATGCAAGTAATTTGCATTGAGCTTGTTAGCTTTTATGTCCGGATGTTCATCCCAAGTGTGAATGAGTATTTTATAGTGATTGCTTGTATGGTCAAGCCATGGTTTATTATTTAATTCCATTTTGCTTGATCGTATTGTGATTGTCTCATATGCATTACAAGTTTTTCTACATAAAATGATCATATTGTGTTATTGTGTTTTAGAAGATTCTTGTTCATATGATTCAAGAGCTACACAGATTCTAGAGTTAGGTGTGAGTGAGTTTTGTTCAACTGTTCCCAACTCACATGTTAAGTCTAGAGTTTGTTTTAGGGTTTTGTCACAAAATAGCCAAAGGGGGAGATTGTAAGGTTGAATTTTATCAACCATCTTGTTGGCTTTATTCCGTGACAAATTTGCTTGTATTTTAGCAAGTAGTAACCCTATATTTAGGTGGGAATCATGTAAGGGTAGTGTGTGAGAGAGTGTGAAGAAATGCTCAAGATTGTGCAAAGAAGCAGGGACTCGCGATTGGATCTCACGGGTGGCTCGCAGCTTGCAAGCCACCAGAAGTTGCACATGTGCCAAGCATCCCAGATGTTGAAGCGTCATGCCAATTGGAGCACTACAAGACAAAAAGTACAAATTGGCCATTCAGTTACCTCGCGGCTGGAACTCGCGGCTCAGTCAAGTCACGAGGCCAAGCCGCCAGCCAGCTCTGTTTTGAAAAACCTGACTCTTCGCATTCCTTTCTCACCCTAGTATATATACCCCTTATACCCACGAAATGTAGAGAGCTTCCAGAGAGAATTTTGAGAGAGAAACCCTAGAGAAAAACAAGATTGACTCATTCACAATCTTCACATAAAGACTCTTCAAATTCCTCTACTCTCTTCCTCTCCATTGTTACATCCTTAAGAGGTACATTTCCAAAACCTTTTCTCACCATACCCATATCTATGAGAAGACTATTTGATGCTTTGGGAAGCAGTTTAGAAGGGACTAATTCCATATTGGTTGATGTTGTGGTCAGTAGCGGAATCTGGTAAGCTAAAGAAGAAATAGGTTCGGCGTAATCTCATTGGAGTAGGAGCTTGGAGGGCTTAGGTACACTGGGTAGATTAGGCTTGGAGGGTATTCTACTGTTCATGTATCCCAACTACATTCTTTAGTGGATTATTTACCGCTTGGAGGGCGGCGAAGATGTTTTACGCCGAGGGCTTCGGTTTCCTCTTCGATAACACATCGTTGTGTTGTCCTTGTGTTTGCATCTCTCTTCCCTTAATCTTTGCCATTTAATTTCTACTGTGGATGTGATTTTATTTGGTTTAGATTGTTTATCAATTCTATATTAAGCTTATGTTCATATTCCACACATTAATTATTTGATATTAAGCTTGAATTGGTAATTTGTAAATTGGGGGTCTAAACGTTCAAGGTGTTTTATACACTAATTGAACTTTCATAAATAACTTTAAAATAAATATTAAGTTTCACCAAAATCCATTTCAGTTCTCTAACTTTATTTTTGTTCATTTCAGTTCTCTAACTTTCAACTTTATTCAATTATAGATTTTCTATCAACTTGTTATATGTTGTGGTTAACTGTTTTATTTTTCAAATTTTTTAAATTAAGAAATGCATTAATGATTGAAAATTAAAATTTTTTTTTCAAAAAATGTTAATAAATGATAGGTCAAGAATGTATTGACTCCTTGTGATGATTTAACAATTTAATTAGCCAAGTTAATTAATTAATTCAATTAGCATGCAATAGCATGGTAGCACAAACAAATCACCAACTTAAAGTGCAATGGAAAATAAATTAACACAATGATTTGTTTACAAATTAGGAAAACCAACATAGCAAAAACCCCACTAGGTGATTTTAAGGTCACAACTCCCGAGAATCCACAATTATCATAACAAGTGGTTACAAGTAAAGGAATCTCAGTACCTTATACCAACCTGTGAACACTTACCCCAATGCCTAATTGGACTTATTTTATAGTGACAATCTCTCTTTTTAATGCTCGGCTCCCAGTACGTGACTAACCAATCCGATATGTGAATCCCAGTACGCGGTTTACTCACCAACTTGAAAAAGATGTTGGCTGCAAAGTTTTTCAGCACATTATACGATGAAGATCACGAAGCTCCTTGGTTACAAAACCCTATAATGTACAAACACAGCAGCTTCTTCAAGAAAAAGATGAACTAAGGTCAACTTTGTTTTCGGTCACAATTTGCATGAACATAACTTTGTTTCACACTTATGCAACCTTTGACGACCCTTAAAACAATCATTATATATGTTTAGGGTTGTGAGGAAAGAAAGCTCAAACATGTATTCACGGATTGGATTGAAATCAGCTCTGAAAAACTAAATTTCATAAACCTCAATAAATAGCTTAGCTGTCGAGATAGCTGTCAAGCATCGAGCTTCAACAGCTTTTTGAACCTCGATAGATACTAGCTGTCGAGATATAAAATCCAGCACTTCTTCACTTACTTCTTGGACAGACTTGCATGGCTTTAACACTTAATCTTGAAACCTTGTTCCTTGAGGCATTAAACGCATCCTAGATCTACCCAATTACAACTAAAGTGTGTTTTGTCAAAGGATTAGCCAATTCTAATTTGACATATGTTCCTAACATTAAATCACATATGTCCTATCAATCTCCCCCTTTCGCAATTCGTGACAAAACCACAACAAACAAATGAACATATGAGAGAAGTCATAAATCACTCAACTCATACTTACTTGTTGAATACAATAAAATCTATCATAACACAAGCTCTTGAAAATTTTTGCAAAAAGAGAGTTTATGGTAAGAATACTTTGACAACCTGTATTTTAAAACACTTTAAACAAAACTCATCACAGTACCTTAGTGTGAAACAAAAATAATAGATTGCATACACTATATAAGAATCATGTGCATAAAGAGAGAAAAGAAACAACACATGTAAAGATAGGTGAATAATATACATCAGTAGATATAAACCAAATATAAGTATAATGTATGTCAAATGGTCACAAGACCAATATACATAAGGTAAAAGTAAAAGAAAGTACATAAAAACCTCACTATATCCCTCAAGGTATAAACACTCCCCCTATCACAAAAATATCCTATGCTAACCCTATATGATTACTCTCATATAAAAAATAAACCCCCTTTTTGTCATGAGTGACAAAGGGTAAGTACATCAAGTAGACATCTCATCATCACTGAGCGAGCTAGCACCATCGTCCTCATTAACATCATCACTGCCAGAGCCATCATCACTCTCATCCTCAGAAGCCGGTGGAGATGGAGAGGAAGCAACAATGAAACCACCCATGACAGCTTGTCGTTGTGCAATATGACCAACACGGGTGTTCACTCGACATAACTCATCACTGAGTGTGTCAAGGCGAGCATCCATGCACACAAGCTATGCCATAATGGCTTCAAGAGTCACTCCACCTACAGAAGATGAAGGAGCGAAGGTGGATGGAGCGGTAGAAGCTGGAGGAGTCATCGTCTCTGTCCAGGGCCACCTCGATCTAAGCTGTGCCTCGCTCTGTCGAACGGTAGCAACATCTATGGCACTTATAACCAAAAAATATGGAAACTCAGGAAAGGAGACAGAAAAATGGCGAAGAAGCCTCGTGATAGCGGAAGGAAAAATAAGCTTATCACGAGTTGCCAAATCCCTATATACATCTATGAGGGATAGAATAAAATGAGAAGGGAAGTCAATAGAAATGTCCTATAAAAGGGATAACAAAAAGCGAGCACGAGGCTCTGTAATGGAGTTATAGTGAGACAAAGGATGAATAATGAATGTCATCACCATGTTAAGGAATCTCGGACCTTTTGTAAAGCCTGAGTAAAGGGTGTTTTGATGGTCACCCCAAGATGATGGTGTCTTATAAAATAAAGACGAGAGTTTGTCAGGATGCACTACCTTAGGAACATGTAGCACCTCAGATACAATATCCGGAGTAACTACAATGTGCAAACCTTGAACGCGAGAGAAAAAATGAGGTACAAAAGTATCAAATCCGTGCATATTGGAGTAAAACTCCTGTATGATCACGGAGGGACAAGTGACCGGGATGTCACATAGTGACTCCTAACCCCGACTGTAGATGACAGTGGGAAGGTCAATATCAAAAAAATCTGATAGAATGACTTGGCGTTCTGAATGAATGCCTTGTTGAGAAAGGTTCTCCAAAAAGTCCTTTCGGGCTTTATCATCATGGAACCGTACTTGAGAAGAAGTAGGGTCAGAAGAAGAAGTGGATGCCCCAAAACAAAGAGGGTTCTAGGATGGAGTGGATTTGCATTTGGGTGTCATAGAGCAGACTAACGCAAGAAGGAGAGAGAGAGAGAGACACACAGAAAAGCACCAAACAACATCAATATATAAGAATATAAAGAATTAAAGGTACGTATGAATGAAAAATGTATGAACATATGACATGCAAACTTAAATACATCATGGGCTCAACCCAATCCAAACCTACTAGCACACAACAAATTAACATAGTAATCACACATCTAAAATGCATGAAAATATAGTTAAAATGAAAATGTGATGCGATGCATGATGATTTAAAATCATTTTTCACAAAAACCAACCCAAAAATTTGGTGAAAAAACCCAACAATTTTGAAAAACCCTAAATTTTCAACAAAAACCCAAAATTTAGGTAAAAAATGTGAAATGCATGATGAATGAATGAAAAAGAGACATACCAGAGGTAGAAAATGCTCTTTAAGACTAAAGAACACTTGGGTTTGAGGTTTGGAGTGTGAGAGAGAGGTTTGGGAAGATGAGAAGACGAAAACTATCGAGAGAG
Organism: Quercus robur; assembly: GCF_932294415.1. Lineage (NCBI taxonomy): Eukaryota > Viridiplantae > Streptophyta > Magnoliopsida > Fagales > Fagaceae > Quercus > Quercus robur. Next base: position 23,701,099 of record NC_065544.1, on the reverse strand, counting down.
ATCGAGGAGAAATAAAGAAAAATTCGCACAAATCCTATATATAGAAAATCATAATTCTCGACAGATCGAGAGGTGTCTAGAGGTATCGAGGATTAAAACGCATGGATCAGCTGTCGAAGAGCTATCCAGGATTTGTTGAGAGTTGTCAACAGCTAGAAGATCTCGATGGATTGAGAATCTATCGAGCATCTAGAAAGTTTCTTGATGGATCAAGTAGTTATCAAGAAGCTATCGAGAATGCGATAAAAAGAAGTTGAAAGTGCTCGATAGATAGCCCAACTGTCGAGAGGTGTCCAGCAGTTGTCAAGATTGCTTAAAAACAGTTTTTCAAGAAGAGAAAAACACATATATGAATGCAATCAAGCATGCTATACAACCAAAGATCCAAACAACATTTTAGCCTCTCAAAATCAACTCTCAACAAGAAAAATGTCAAGCACAGATCCAAAACACACACACTCACACACACTAAACAAGTCTAACCAATTTTATATTTCAAAAACAAGTTAAGACAGTTTAGTAAGCATACATTAACACATGTATTCCTTGTGATGGCCAAATCACATTGTACCTGCACATGTATCAAAAGTAGCAAAGAATATTGCATGTTGTGTGTGAAAAACATTGCAAGATTGTATAAGTGTCTACATGTTATGACGATTTGTGATATGAGAAAATCACTTTGACTCACACACAAACATAATTGTTTGATGGGGACTATCACTTTTAAGGTACATCCTATAACTTCCACATCTTCTAGAATACACGCTTGCAATCATATATAAAGCATTTTGATTCTTTTTGCTTTTTATTTTTCTTTGCATATTTTTCTTTTAAGCAAACCATGCATAGGCATATAAGAGATGGAAATTAAATACCCAATGATGTTAAGCATTTGACATTTCACTTTTGCTATGCTGAAGCATACAAATGTCATTTCATGATTGACGGGCAACAGCGGTGAGATGGTTATTTATTCCTTTCTCTTAGGATTTTCTAGGCCTTCCCATAAAAAAGAGTGATACGAGTGTTAAGTACAAGAGATTACTTAATCTTACTCATCACAAATACGAGCCACAAAGCTCACTTGCTTGGTTGTGCATAGAGATACTCATTTAAGCTACAAAAGATACAAAGTTTAGAAAACCTTGTTTCAATGGCCATCCAAGGTACACAAATACCAAAGTACATATACACACACTGTTTTTGTATTTTTCTGATTTTTCAAATTTTTTATTTTTTTATTTTTATGAAAAGAAAAATAAAACAAAATTGAAAAATAAACAAACAAAAAGGGGAGAAAGAGCAAAAGCGACTGAATCACTTGGAGTTTTTTTCCTTCCACACCTTGGAAGAACCTTTCTGTTTAGCAAACCCTTGATCCGACTGTGAAGGGGAAGAATTGAAACCGTTTAAGTTCGAAAGGAACATGAGGTCTTTGAGAAGATCTCTAAGAGGAGCAAAGGAGGATGGAAACTAATTTTGGTTTCCCTATGAGATCGTATTGTTGCTTTGTTAAGTGGCTAACCACTTATGGCAATTAGGTCAAGTATGTCTAGCTACTCCATAGTGATAACAAAGATGTTGCTTCTTCTATTTAGGCTTTTGAGAGTTTCCCTTCTTAGCCCTAGAGTTCTTAATCTCTTTCTTATCAAGCTTAGGGGTGCTCCTAAGATAGATTTACCCTTGTCTATGTTCTCACTAGCTAATTCATTTTTAACATCATTGTTCTCAGTTTCAACATTATTAGCAGGAGGAACAAAAACAGTAGTACTAGAAGTAGCAATACTAGGAGAAGAGAAATCATACCCTAAATCGGTTCGATTTGAAGCAAATTTCTGAAGATTAAGCATCTCATCAAGCTTTGCACTTGAAGTCCTTTCCAACTGAGCTTTGACTTGGAATAGTTTTACCTCAAGCTTCTTAGTTTTCTCAACCAAGAAATTATTCTCAAATCTCAATGCTCTAATGGACTGATTGGCTTTATTAAACTTTGTGGAAATTTCTTCTCATTCAAGCTCCACTTTACTAAGCTTCTTGGTGGCCAACCTATACAACTTCTCATGCTTTTTCGAGACCTTGTATAATTTTGCATAGGCTATGTGGATGTCATCTTTTTCATCCATCTTTTCAAACTTAGACTCCACCAAGTCCTCTTCTTCATCCACATCTTCAACAATCCCTTTAGTAGGATTTACAGTGGCAGTGAAAGCATTTAGGATTCCATCATCCTCATTGTCAGAATCATCTTCAGGCTTGGTGTCGCTTAATGTAGCAGCAAGTGCCTTGCTCTTCCCAATGGTCTTGAGATATGTAGGACACTCTTGTTTCATATGTCCAAAGCCTTGTCATCCAAAGCATTTTGGTCCTGAGGGAATAGTGTACTGACCGCCATCCCTATCATCCTTCTTTCCTTTGTCCTGGTTCTTGAACTGAGACAAGCTGGACTACTTGAGGTCTTTGTCAAATCCTTTAGCATTGGCATTCTTCATAAACTTTTTGAATTGCTGAGTGATATAGGATTTCATCTTAGAATCTTCATCGTCTGAAGACTCATTAGTGTCATTGCTCTTGGCCTTCAATGCCATGCTTTTTACCCTTACCAGATTTTCCTATCCTTGTCAAACCTAACTCATAGGTCTGCAGATTGCTAACCAACTCTGTCAAAGGAATTTTGTCAATATCCTTCGATTCCTCAATCACGGTGATCTTGGCATGAAATCTCTTAGGTAGAGATCTGAGCACTTTTCTAAGAATCTTGGGTTCAGGAATGGTTTCCCCAAGATTAAAGGCTAAGTTCACTATGTCCTTGAGCTTGGCATAGAACTCATCGAATGACTCATCCTCCTCCATCTTAATCTCTTCAAAGCTCGTAGTAAGCCTCTGAAGCTTCGAATCCTTAACAGCCTTAGTTCCTTCATAAGTTGTCTGGAGAATGGTCCATGCTTCCTTTACAGTTTCGGTAGAGGATATCTTCTTGAACTCCTCATTCGTGATTGCACTGAATAAAGCATTCAATGCCCTGCTGTTGAAGTTTGCTGCCTTGATCTTAGCATCATCTCAGTCGGCCAGCACTTCCATAGGCTTTGTCCAGTCTATCTCCATAGCTTGCCACACCTTTTCATCTAATGATTGCAAAAAAGCTCTCATGTGTACTTTCCAGTATACATAGTTAGTGCCATCAAATAAAGAAGGTATAATAAGAGACTATCCTTTATCCATGACAAACAGGGGTTAATGGATCACATGTCAAAGATTAACCCTAATCAGAGTGTACCTGCTCTGATAATACTTGATAGGCCAAGAATGTATTGACCCTTTGTGATGAATTAACAAATTAATTAGCCAAGTTAATTAATTAATTCAATTAGCATGCAATAATGTGATAGCACAAACAAATTACCAACTAAGTTAAAGTGTAGTGAAAAATAAATTGACATGGTGATTTGTTTACGAATGAGAAAAACCTACATGGTAAAAACCCCATCGAGTGATTTTAAGGTCACCACTCCCGAGAATCCACTATTATCACAACAAGCAATTATAAGTAAAGGAATCCTAGTACCTTATACCAACCTACAGTTGAACCCTTACCCCAATACCTAATTGGACTTGTTCTATAGTAACAATCTCTCATTTTAATGCACAACTCTTAGTACATAACTAACCAATTCAATGCATGGATTCCAGTACACGGCTTACTCACCAACTTGAGAAAGATGTTGGCTACAAAGTTCTTCAGTTCATCGCACGATGAAGATCACGAAACTCCTTGGTTACAAAACCCTACGGTGTATAAACACAATAACTTCTTCAAGAAAAAGATGAACTAGGGAAAATTCTGTCTTTGGTCACAATTTGCATGAACTCAACTTTGCTTCACACTCACGCAACCTTTGACGGCCCTTAAAACGATCCTTATATATGTTTAGGGTTATGAGAAAAGAAATCTTAAACATGTATTCACGGATTAGATTGAAATCAGTTCTGAAAAACTGAATTTCATAAACCTCGATAGAGAGCTTTTCTATAAAGATAGCTGTCGAGTATCGGGTTTCAGCAGCTTTTTAAACCTCGATAGATACTAGCTGTCGAGATATAAAATCCAACACTTCTTCACTTATTTCTTGGACAAACCTGCATGGCTTTAACACTTAATCTTGAAACCTTATTTCTTGAAGCATGAAACACATCCTAGATCTACCCAATTACAAGTAAAATGCGTTTTGTCAAAGGATTAGCCAATTCTAATTTGACATATGTTCCTAACATTAAATCACATATGTCCTAACAATAAAAGTTGACGGAAAGACCTTTGTTGGGTTATAGAGTGACTCAAGTTAATTAATTTAGTTATTTAAGTTGATAAATTAGGTTAAAATATATGCAAATTGTGGAGGCACCAAGAAATCACCAAATAAACTAAGTGCAGTAGAAATAAAACAGACATAATAATTTGTTGAAGAATGGGGAAAACCTCTCATAAGACAAAAAACCCCCATTAGGTGAATTTCAAGTCACCACTCCCATGAATCCATTAATCAAGAACAAGCGGTTACAAATACAAAGAATCTTACCACTACCAGGCCTATTTCAAAATATTAACCTATAGTTGAACTTTTGCTCCAATCCTCAATGGGACTTGATCTTGTAGAAGACTTCTTCCATTGCACGGATCCTAGTACATGACTAACTCCACAGCAACCCTTTAATTGTTATAGTTGATTTACAACAACTTCACATAGAAACACCAATAAGATCTTCAATGTTGGTGCTAGAAACTTTGCTTGGTTATATAACCCAAAGTCGTACAAAACGCAATAATATCTCTTTCTTTTGTAGGAGGAGGCTAGAGTTTCAAAAAGAAAAACTTATGAAGCTTTCTAGGGTTAGGGTTTTCTTTCTCCACCTTCTTATTTAAATAGGAGTTTAATGGGCCTTTTGAATGAGCTCTCCTATTCTAATAAGGTTTGCTCCCTTACTCCTATTAGGTTTACACAAACCCATAAACAAAATAGCCAATTAGAATAAAATGTTGCAAGCTATATTAGAAATCCCGTAGCTCAATAGATTAAGAGGTATCGAGCCAAGTATCAAGCTTTATTAAATCTCGATAGATTGACAGGTATTGAGGAGGTATCGGGACCTACAGATTTACCTTTTCTTGAATATTCTTCATGTCTTCAATTTAACCACTTGTAATGATCATCTTGAGCCCACTTAGATTTACCCAAATACAGGTAAAATGCATTTTGTCATAGGATATGCCAATCACTTAAAAATATGAACGTAACAGCCTTAATTGAATAAATCTAAAACTTAGAGGACTGGAATGAATGAAAACAATATTAAAAAACTGAAATGAATTTTAAAGAAATTTAGAGGATAGATTTTGCATTTTAACATAGAGATTTTTTAGGAATTCTAGAGGATATATTGGTCCCCAGTAGATTAGGGAGATAGTTATGAATACATGAACAATCATAATAATTGTCCATTACTAAGAAAAATTATTATTTCACACCCCCTTGTCCACACTCAATATAAACCACGTGTAAAATATAGACATCATGTTTCTACATAAATTTTACACATAGTATGTACGGAGTGAAAAAATTCTTGATATATATGAGAAAATTGTCATCCTATTAATCACCATTATTATCAAAGTACATATTCAAACTAGTTTTTGAGAATAGTTCATCCAAAAAAAAAAAAAAAGTTTTTGAGAGGTAGTAAATTTTAGCCGAACTTTTATTATCAAACACTATATTCGGAGATCAGTTACGTTAAAGCAATCAACGAGCACAGGCTCCTTTGCTAATTTGTTCAAAATCCAACTGGAATTTATAACTAAGTTTGCCACTTTGTTGCAATTCCAAAAAATCCTTGTACGTTATTTCAACATATGCAAGTGGATGACCTTCATTGTCAACAAACTTTGGTGCTGGCCTAATAATTGTGTCTAGTGATGGTCAATGTGGCATGGCTATGAACATGCATATGAATATGAGCATGCATTGATGTATAGGTGCTGTGATGCTGTGAGATAAGTAAGATGAGTCATGCATAATTATATGAACATGCATTTGATTTTGAAAGTTCAAAAACGTGTACAAAAACACTTTTGAACGTTTAGACCCCCAAAAACCAATTTAATCAACACACGCAATATGTTAAACAATAGTGTGCGGAAACTTAACATATGCTATAACATGGTATTGATTAAACAACTATCTAAGCCACAACAAAATAAACAACAGCAGATAATGTAAAGGCAGAGATAGAGAGGAAGGAAGATGCAAACACAGCGATAACACCAGATATGTTATCGAAGAGGAAACCGAAGACCTCGGCGAAAAACCTCTCCGCCGCCCTCCAAGCGGTAATCAATCCACTAGAAAATACAGTTGGGATACAAGGACAGCAATAGACCCTCCAAGCCTAATCTACCCAATGCACCTAAGCCCTCCAAGCTTCTTGCTCCAACGAGGTTGCGCCGAACCTTTTTCTTTTCTAGCTTTCCGGATTCCGCTACTACACCGTAGCATCAACCAATGAATATTGGCTCCTTCCTAACTGCTTCCCAGAACTCCAAACGTCTGTCTCACAGAGGTGATAATAGTGAGAACCAGGTTTGGTATAAAGGCCTCTCAAGGATTTGACAATGGAGAGGAAGAGAGTGAGGGATTTTGATGAGACTCTAAGGTAGAGATTGTGGGTAAAACAATCTGGTTTTTCTTTAGGGTTTCTCTCTCAAAATTCTCTCTGGAAGCTCTCTTTCAATCGTGGGTTAAAAGGGTATTTATACTGAAGAGGAGTGGAATGCGAAACGTCAGGTTTTTCCAAAACAGGGGTGGCTCGCGGCTTGACCTCGTGGCTTGACTAAGTCGCGAGTTCCAGTCGCGAGTTAACCGTATGGCCAGTTGTCCTGTTTTGTCCTGTAGTGCTCCAGCTAGCATGACTGTTCATCTTCCAGCATGCTTGGCACGTGTGCAGATTCTGGCGGGTTGAAGCCGCGAGTCCAGTCGCGAGTCCCAGCCGCGACTCTCTGTTTTCTTGCACACTCTTGAGCAATCTTCACACTATCTCACTCACTACCCTTACAACAATCCCACCTAAATACAGGGTTACTAAATGCTGAATTACAAGCAAATTTGGCACGGAATAAAGCCAATTAGATGGTTGAATAAATTCAACCTTACAATCTCCCCCTTTGGCTATTCCGTGACAAAACCCTAAAACAGACTCTAGACTTAACATGTGAGTTGGGAACAGTTGATCAAAACTCACTCACACCTAATTCTAGAAGCTGTGAAGCACTTGAATCATATGAACATAAACTCCTGAAACACAACAATACACCATGATCATTGTAAGCAGAAAATTATTAATGCATATGAAACAGGCAAAAAGAGATCAAGCATAAGATGGAGTTAATGAACAAACCATGGCTTGATCAACCAAGTGAACACCACAAGGTAGTGATCACAGTGCTCATTCACACTTGGAATGAACACAAGGACATACAAGTTAACATGCACAAGGCAAGACACTCGTATGTACAACACTCAACCAATGCATAGCACACAAGGCATATGCATCTAGGAACAATCCTACAAGGGCACAAGAGTGACAGTACATAAACCACAATGCTGAACATTTAGATTTAAAATACTGATTTCACATAGCATAAAGGCTGCACTTAAGCATGGTACATACCACAAGGCCTACAAACTATGCATAAAACATAAACCCTCAAAGCTTACAAAAGCATATGGGTACAAACCAACAAATACCTGAATAACAGTTTTACAAAACATAATATATCAACTTAAAGAGAAGAAGGAAACAAAAAAATAAAGACACTCCCCCTTAGATAGTGACACTCCCCCTTAGGGTAATATCCTCCCCCTCTGATTATGCCTATCACTCCCCCTTTTTGTCATGGAATAGGCTAGTCATCCTCTTCTAGTTTTCTCTGAATCTGATCCAACTGAGTCTGAAGAGAAGTAAACTTCATGTCCCATCGGTTGCTTTGATGGTGTAGAGAAGCAGTGAGTCCAGACATCTTTGTATTTACCTCGTGGACAGAGGAAACAATGCGATCAAGTTTCTCATCGAGGGAGAGATTGCTGAACTGAGAATCACTGTGAGATGCAGAAGTTTCTGGTTTGGCTCTCTTCCGACTATGTCCAACACTTGCATTGTATGTACGCATGTTGATCGGACTCGGTTTGGGGATAGGAGACTCATCAGTCGATGGATAGATCCCCTTGAGCTTCAAGATTCGTGAAATGAGACTGCAGAAAGGAATGCAGATCCGAGACTCAATGCGAAGAACTGTTTTGCGCAGAACATGAAAGATGTGAGCACAAATGTCAATTTCTTCATCAGAAACCAGATCATGAAGAAACAAAGCTCGTCCGAGATTCATATACCCAGTACTGGACAAAGGGTACAAATTGTGAAACATCACAATTGTAAGCACTCGCAGTTTCGGAGAAAGGGAGGAAACACTGATGGATTTTCCATTTGGCGAGAATTCCAAGTCTTGACCAAGACCTTGTTTTAGAAGCTCCTCATCAGGACATAGATCGTCATAGACCGGTGAATGACGAAAAATTGGTCTGTTAATGTGAAGAATTTCTGCCAGGTATGTAGGAGAGACAGAAAAGCTCTTTTGCCGAACCCAGCACTTAAGTTCATCTCCCTCCACAATTGCATTAGCATAAAATTCTTTAACCAACTCGTCATACACGATATCCGGATCCGAGAGAAGGTAATTCCAATCCTTGTGAGCAAAGTATATCGGGATGTCAGTGTTATGAAGTGAAGGCAGATCCACTGCTCTCTCTAGTAGTGGTGTGGCATGAAGAAAGAAGTTCTCATATGACTGATATGCTGAATAGGATCGGAACTTATTGGGATCGAATCGCTGTGATGAAGAGCGAGTCACTTTCGGGAGAGGTGTGTCTTCATCAACATCAATTACGGGTTCCTTCCCTTTGGAAGAATCTCCTTTCACAGCAGCCTTTTTGAATGGAGACATGACCAGTCTGTATTAGAAACAAGGGAAATGACAAAAACACAATCCAACAGACTATATCAGCAGTGGGTTAGTGAAAATGTAGGAACAATGAAGAAACCCTAACAGCTGGATGAGTATGGTCAGAAAAAAAAAAACAATGAGGGACACCAAAGGCCCAACTTAGAACTACACAGTAGAGAGATCAAATATGCCCACAAAAACAGCTATAAAGGGACCAAAATCAACACCACATTAACAAGATACCACACAAGATCAAAGTGAAATATGATAGCAACAACAGATCAGACAAAAATTAGCTAACCCTAGCTAAGCATATGATGAAGAACACAGCCAACAAAATAAATGAGCTCAAAACCAGAAGCACAGGTTATCATAAGCTAAGAAAGGACAACGATGACATCAAAGCCCAACACAAAACCCACATTCAGACGTGAATAATCCAGAGGGAAAACCATAACAACAGGACAATTAGAATGCAAGACAAGGAACCATACCTGTGAGTCGACGATTTTTAGCGGAGAAGAAGCAAACAATGGAGATCGACAATGAAGGCACGGTGAGAAAGGGAAAGTGCAGAAGAAAAAGACAATGAATAGTCACAAAAAGATCGAGGGAAAACAGAAAATTTTAAAAACTGCCCCTGTATGACCAAAACACGCGATTTTCGCGACTGGTTCAAGTCGCCACACAGTCGCCAGCTCAAGCCGCCAAAGCACTCAAGATGAAAATTTTGAAAAATTTTTCTAAGTGTTTTTCGCGACTGGAAGGTCTACCCGCGAGTGAGTCGCGAGCTGAGCCGCGAAAATCTCTGAGTGAATCTCGCGACTGGACCTTCCACTCGCGAACAAGTCGCCAAAACTGACCAGCGAAGATGCGACTGAAACTCGCGACTTGACACACCCGCGACTGAGCCGCCAAAACAGGGCAAAACTGTATTTTTGAAATTTTCAGATTTTTCAGCAAAATACTTTCCAAAAACACCTAAAACACTCAAAAATCTTTTTGTGCTTGAATTAACAAAGATTGAGTATGTGAAAACACATTTTATCAAGTACAATCACACAAATGAATATGGCATTTATCAAACATAAACTTGTGTGTTGTGTGTGGATATCAACAATGAAATAGTCCTTTGTCTAATGTGAAGCTTCAATGATCAATTCAACCAAGGCATACACAATTAGCACTAGATCATGTGACCAATCTCAATTATAGAAATATGAATATATGACTTCCCACACAACTTGATAACATAACTTGGAGCCTTTCATTTGACTCCACTTTCAGCCATAACATTTGATCTTTTGAGGCAATCATCTCTCATTGTGAGAGGGATATATAACATTTTTCTTAGAAGAATAGGCCTTTGGCCTTTTTTGAAAGAAATTTCACTTTAAATATAAAGTCGCTTACCCTTTTTCCTAGTCAAATACTAGAATGTGCGACAGGCTTTTGCAGCTCAATATCTCTTTTCATTTGGAGATTTACATTTAGGGAGCTCTTTTTAGCAAAAAAATAAAAAATGGGAAGAGATATAGACACAAGTCTATGCAAGTTTCAAGATCAACATAACCATTCACTAATCATTCATGACAAGTTTGAAGATCTATTTACAACAATCACATAGATTTCAAGATTTTTCCCAAAGTGATATGAGTGCATGAAAACAAGCAATGCTCGACAATGCACAAAGCCATTAGCACAAAGGTACAAGGCAAAACGAGTTTTAAGACAAAAAACTCAACAAAGTCAATCAAGTGTTTTGATTTTCAAATTCTTTATGTGTTTTTTTTTGGATTTTTGACTCAAGAAACAAAAAGAATGAATCAGACACAAACAAAACCAGCAGCAAACACAAAAGAACAAGCAAGCAAGAAACAAGTTGCAAAAAAAAATGTGTGCTCCAACACAGACAGATATATAAACAGTGAAGCACTCAACACACAAGAGAGTCAAGGAATTGTACCGACACCAATGGTCTTACGGAGGGATTCAAACCGTGGACCATCGAGAGGCTTGGTGAAGATATCCGCCTTTTGATTGTCAGTGTGTATGAACTCAAGACACACAACTCTTTCCTCTACCAAATCCCGAATGAAATGGTAACGTATCTCTATGTGTTTGGATTTTGAATGCTGAACAGGATTTTTGGAAAGATTGATGGCACTGGTGTTGTCACAGAAGACACACATCGTTTCTTGAGGAATTCCATAGTCATGAAGTAATTTCTTCATCCAAAGAAGCTGAGTGCAGCAACTTCCAGCAGCGATGTACTCTGCTTCTGCAGTAGATAGAGACACTGAATTCTGCTTCTTGCTCATCCACGAAACAAGATTGTTACCAAGATAAAAACAGCCACCTGAAGTGCTTTTCCGATCGTCTACACTTCCAGCCCAGTCAGCATCCGAATACCCAGCAAGACACGCATTTGAGTCTTTTGAATACCACAGACCATAGTTTGCAGTACCACTCACATATCGAATGATTCGCTTAGCAGCAGTCAGATGAGATTCCTTCGGATTAGCTTGGTACCTGGCACAAACGCCCACACTGAAAGCAATGTCCGGTCTACTTGCTGTAAGGTAGAGCAAACTTCCAATGATGCTCCTATACAACGTGGGACTTACTTCAACTCCTGATGAATCCACATTCAGTTTAGTGGCAGAGCTCATGGGAGTGGAGGCATGTTTTTTGGAGTCTAGGCCAAACTTCTTGACAATATTTCTGGCATACTTCTCTTGAGATACAAATATACCCTCCTTCTGTTGTTTGACTTGAAGACCCAAAAAGAATGTGAGCTCCCCCACCATGCTCATTTCAAACTCCTTCTTCATCTCCTCAGAAAATTCAGTAGCACGATCTTCGATAGTTGCTCCAAACACTATGTCATCAACATAGACTTGTGCCACAAGGAGATAATCTTCATCATTTTTGACAAATAGAGTTCGATCAGCATACCCTCTCTTGAAACCTCTATCTAGAAGATAATGTGTAAGACGGTCGTACCAGGCTCTAGGCGCTTGTTTTAAACCATATAGTGCTTTCTTTAATCTTAATACATGATCTGGAAAATGAGGATCCTCAAATCCTTTTGGTTGCTCAACAAAAACCTCTTCATTTAGATATCCATTCAGAAACGCACACTTAACATCCATTTGATAAAGTTTGAACTTCAAGGTGCACGCAATGGACATGAGGATTCGAATGGATTCGAGTCTTGCCACCGGAGCAAATGATTCATCAAAATCCACCCCTTCTACTTGTGTGTAGCCTTGAGCCACCAATCGAGACTTGTTTCGAATTATCTCCCCATCTTCATCAGTTTTGTTTTTAAAAATCCACTTTGTGCCTATAACATGAACGTTCTCAGGCCGTGGAGCAAGTTCCCACACGTCATTTCTCACAAACTGATTCAGCTCGTCATGCATTGATTCAACCCAATTCTCATCTAGAAGAGCCTCTTCAACCCTCTTTGGTTCAAACTGTGCAAGATAACAGTGATATGTTACATGATTGGCTAGCAGAATATTTCCTTTCCTGAGGCGAAGACCGTCATCAAGTGATCCTATGATATTACTTTCCGGATGATTCTTGAGAATTCTTGAGGAAGGCCTTTTTGAAGTGGAAACTTCATCACTACGAGAGATAGGAGGATGAACTTCTGGTGGAGTAAGAGGACTTGAAGTTCTAGACATCGATCTCGTTTCCCTTCTTGGGTTGATGGGAGTCGATTCTACTTCTGGTATAGGTTCTTCACCTTCTATATCCAAAGCTTCTACCTCAACATCAGGCTCTTCGGTGCTCGGCCCTTCTACATCATCAATCATTTCCACCTTAGGTAAGGCATCATCAATCTTGACATTTATGGATTCCATCACAGTCTTTGTTCTCTTGTTGAACACTCTATATGCTCGACTTGTAGTAGAGTAGCCAAGAAAAGTACCCTCATCACTTCTTGCATCAAACTTCCCAAGATTCTCTCGATCATTTAAGATATAACATTTACTTCCAAATACCCGGAAATACTTCACTTTAGGCTTCTTCTCATTCCATATCTCATATGCAGTCTTCTTTGTACCAGCTCGAAAGAAAATCCTATTGCCAATGTGACACGAGGTGTTGACAGCTTCTCCCCAAAAGTTTTGAGGTATTTGCTTATTCAGCAACATGACTCTTGCCATCTCCTGAATCACACGATTTTTTCTCTCTACCACTCCATTTTGTTGTGGAGTTTTGGGAGCTGAAAACTCTCTTTTAATCCCACTCTTCTCACAGAAGGACTCGAATCTTGCATTCTCAAATTCTCTCCCATGATCACTTCTAATCTTGGCTATTAGAATCCCCTTTTCATTTTGTAGTTTCTTGCACAGAATCTCTAGCCTCTCACAAGCTTCTGATTTTTCTCTAAGGAATTCAACCCAAGTGTATCTTGAGTAGTCGTCCACAATGACCATGATATATCTTTTTCCCCCTAGGCTTTCAGTTCTGGTGGGCCCCATCAGATCAACATGAAGTAGCTCCAAGCAACGAGAGGTGGCTATCACATTTACCTTGTGATGGCTTGCCTTAGTTTGCTTCCCCATTTGACATGCACCACAAATGGTCTTCTCTACTTTTCCAAACTTAGGAAGTCCCTCAACTGCTTCAAGTTTGGAGACTTTGGCAACTTGTTTGAAGTTGGCATGCCCAAATCTGTGATGCCACAGCTCCAACATATCGACCCGAGCACTTCTACATGATATTGGTGCCGTGGGAACTATTCCATAACAATTATCCGTAGTCCGATTTCCTTCCAAAACCTGAATCCCCTCTTTATTGATGATCAAACATCCTTTCTTGGAGAATTGTACCAGAAAGTTGTCATCACAAATTTGAGTGATGCTCAGCAAATTTGCCTTCAGCCCCTTTATGAACAGCACATCTTTCAACAGAGGCAAACCGGGTATCTCAATGGTTCCTTTGCCTAGGACTTGAGCATGGCTTCCATCCCCAAAGGTCACATAGTCACCTACCTTTTCTTTGAGTGACTTAAACAGTGACTTATCCCCTGTCATATGGCGAGAACACCCACTATCAAGATACCACAGACAAGCATTAAACACTTTTAAAGAGGTATGCACAAATAGGTTCACATGTGATAGACACTCTTGACCTTCAAACACAAACTCATCATCAGGTTTCATGCTACTTTTAGATTGATTTTTCATTTTCAGATTCTCAATCATTTCACACAACATTCTATTCTTTCTTTTATATTTCTTAATCAATGATTTTGATTCAGATATGCTACTGTGTAAGACAAGATTCTGATTCTCAAGAAATTTCAGCATGTGAACAAAAACTCTAGCATGTTTCTTAGTTTTTAATAACTCTACAAGGTCATCAGTAAGACACCTTTCAGTCATGTGCATAGAGACATTTTCACAAACACTTGAGCTACAATTCAACATGGTATAAACAAGAACAGCAACCACAACACAGGGGTCTAGGATCACACAAATGGTAATGACACCAAACAGCTGTGTACCCGCTCTGATACCAATTGAAAGTTCAAAAACGTGTACAAAAACACTTTTGAACGTTTAGACCCCCAAAAACCAATTTAATCAACACACGCAATATGTTAAACAATAGTGTGCGGAAACTTAACATATGCTATAACATGGTATTGATTAAACAACTATCTAAGCCACAACAAAATAAACAACAGCAGATAATGTAAAGGCAGAGATAGAGAGGAAGGAAGATGCAAACACAGCGATAACACCAGATATGTTATCGAAGAGGAAACCGAAGACCTCGGCGAAAAACCTCTCCGCCGCCCTCCAAGCGGTAATCAATCCACTAGAAAATACAGTTGGGATACAAGGACAGCAATAGACCCTCCAAGCCTAATCTACCCAATGCACCTAAGCCCTCCAAGCTTCTTGCTCCAACGAGGTTGCGCCGAACCTTTTTCTTTTCTAGCTTTCCGGATTCCGCTACTACACCGTAGCATCAACCAATGAATATTGGCTCCTTCCTAACTGCTTCCCAGAACTCCAAACGTCTGTCTCACAGAGGTGATAATAGTGAGAACCAGGTTTGGTATAAAGGCCTCTCAAGGATTTGACAATGGAGAGGAAGAGAGTGAGGGATTTTGATGAGACTCTAAGGTAGAGATTGTGGGTAAAACAATCTGGTTTTTCTTTAGGGTTTCTCTCTCAAAATTCTCTCTGGAAGCTCTCTTTCAATCGTGGGTTAAAAGGGTATTTATACTGAAGAGGAGTGGAATGCGAAACGTCAGGTTTTTCCAAAACAGGGGTGGCTCGCGGCTTGACCTCGCGGCTTGACTAAGTCGCGAGTTAACCGTATGGCCAGTTGTCCTGTTTTGTCCTGTAGTGCTCCAGCTAGCATGACTGTTCATCTTCCAGCATGCTTGGCACGTGTGCAGATTCTGGCGGGTTGAAGCCGCGAGTCCAGTCGCGAGTCCCAGCCGCGACTCTCTGTTTTCTTGCACACTCTTGAGCAATCTTCACACTATCTCACTCACTACCCTTACAACAATCCCACCTAAATACAGGGTTACTAAATGCTGAATTACAAGCAAATTTGGCACGGAATAAAGCCAATTAGATGGTTGAATAAATTCAACCTTACAGATTTGATTAATACCATGATGCTGTGCTTGAATACAATGAACATGCTTGATTGATGCCATGACGCTATGATATTTGGTTTGTGCTTGATGATAATTTAATGCTACTGCCTTGTGATATACTTTCTGCCCTTAGGTAAATGAATGTGAATGCCATGTCATATAAATGGTAGGCTTCTTATGCACTTGTCATGATATGCCATGTTTGGATGTTAGATGCATGTTAGTGTGTGTGTGTGTGTGTGAGTTTAGAATAACTTATTAGAAGTCCCTTTGATGGGATTAGGATTTGGAACACAATGAGTTGAGGCCGACCTATGGATCAAGTGGGGTTGGGTGCCTAACACCTTCTTATCCCCATACCTAAACTCCAGACACATGCTCTGGTAAGATTAGTCCTTTATATAAGGGCGCTATACATATGATTCCTAGACCTAATCTAGGTAGTGACTCCATTTTCACCCTTCACTCGGTCCACCCTAGGCTGACGTGTACTTCTTATGAGGAAACCACATCTGCCGCATCCGCGATTGGGGGCGCTTGTGCCCACAGCTATTAAGAAGAAGTTTACAATTAGAACTGATGAGAAATCATTGCCTTATCAATAGAAAGTGAAACTACTACTCAAATTCCACCCACTAAAAAGAAGAAAACCCTAGCATAGAATGATGTTAGTGTTAAGTCAGAGCCTCTAGGCTGATAATGACTGTTGAGTTACTTGAGTAGAAGTAGAATTTGGGTGCGAAATTGCAGGATTTGTTGATAGAATTGCCCGAATATATTGTAGATTTCTTGACATAACTTAGTGATGATACCCTTTTCACACTAAGGAAGCTTGTAAATGACTAAATGCAAGAGAAGCAGAAAAACCATAAGCCTCAAGAACATTATCAGTAATAAGTTTGCTATGCACAAAGACACTCACTAATAATAGATGATAAAACCTTATACAAGAAGTTAAATAGCTAGGGTTTGTCTTGGGTTTAGTGCTCGAATGTACTAGTTAGATCTAATATGATATGGATACATGTTTAAAATTAATTGCATACATCTTTGTATCGTATCTCATCAAATGGAGTGGAGCATTTGATGGACACTTTGTCCAATTAAGTACACATGCGCTATAGCCATTTATAGTGTCCTCAGGAAAAAAGCTCTTACTTCACACAATTTAGATGCGTATGCGACCCAAGTTGCCTTTCCCATCAAGACTGTTGCTTTGTCGACATTGCAAGTATTCTTTATACGTTATCCCATGGTATGCAGGTTGATCAATTCCATTGTTTACTAACTCTGGTGCTGGGTTGACAATCTTATTGAGTGGTGGTCCATTGGTCATGACAAGTGATATCCTTGTGACTTTTTTGTTTACTACTGCTCGATGTAGAATACTCTTGTATTTCCCATTACTTAAAATCTAAAACAAAACAAATTGACATTGCGATAATTATAAGAAACCAAGAATTTCACCTAGAAACTAAAAATATCTTTTGTTGACTAAGAAATTGCAATTATGATGGACACAAAATATTTTTTGTCAAAAAAATAAAAGTAATGTTTTCCACCTTCATCCACTTCCCAATGTACATACCCAAAGCCTCCAAAATAACAAAAATGCCCTTTAAACCTCTAAAAAATAGCAACATTCCTATAGAATCTCCAAAATGACCAAAATACTCTTTAAATGCCCAAAATGAGCAAAATACCCCATGGAAACTCAAAAACAACTAAAATTCCCTTAAAACCTTTCAAATGATTAGAATACCTCCACAATTCTTTTTAATTTACCAGAATACCCCTTGAACCAAAATATCCTTGAAATGCCCAAAATACCATTGGAAACTTCAACATAACTAAAACACCCATGGTACCTCTAAATTAATCAAAAAACCATCCAAATCCTCAAATGTCCAAAATATTCTCAAAATCCCCAAAATAACAAATAATATCATGACTCAACAAAATGACCAAAAAAACGCCTAGAATGTTAAAAATTAGAACAATAACCCCCTAAAACCCCAAATTATGTAAAATGCCCTGAAAACCTAAATAAAGACCAAAATTTCCTTGAACGTTCAAAATGACCAAAACATTCATTGAATCTCCTAAATGATAAAAATACCTTAGATAATCTAAAATGACCAAAATATTCCTAGATTCTCCAAAATGACTAAATAACCCCCCCCCCCCCCCCCCCACCACCAAAAAACCAAAACCACCAAAATACCTCATGCTTCTACCTAATAATTCTTTCTAGTGCTAAATAACATATGTAATCTCAACACAATGCAATAACATTGTAACATAACACTAAACCTAACCTAAAAGGGCACATAGACATTTGTCTTAGCTTATTGTAAATTGGAAAATTTGAAACATGAGCCCAAATGCCATTGACTCCAAAATCATACAAGAACCAATTGACTTAAAAGGAGAATTAGAAATAGAACAAAAAAATTCATAGGAAAAAGAAATCATAAAACAGATAAAATTGTATATTGAAAGAGTGAGATAGGAATTAAGAATGCGTAATTAAGAAAAAAGGTTGCACCTCAAGTTGATCAGCAATGTTGACTAGAAAGGAGTTGTGAATGGCATTGACATTGACCCACATCCCATTGTGTTGTAGTTGGAAGCCACCAATTCCATTGTGTGTGACAAGAGACAAGAGGCCATGGTCCGAATGTGGTGGCAAGCCCATTGCAAGTTCTGGTTGTGGACAGGGTGGGTAAAAGTTTGCATATAAAATTTGTAAACCTTTATCTAAATTCATGACCTTCTCAATGTAGAAGGGTTCCAACCCTAAACTCTCTGATATTGCTTTAAGTAATTCCCTTGCTAGTCCTCGTGTTCTTTCGCAATACTCTAATGAAAGCTCACTGCAGCAATTGCAACAAGGCCAGTAAATAAACTTGTTAGCCATTTTGATAATTGGATATGGAAATGCAATCAACTCAACATAAGCAATTTATGCATATTTCAAAATTGGTTTTAGACCATTAGGAATTTTTGGTTTGACATTTTGTATTTTATACTCCACCAATTACAACTTTTCTATGTGTTAGATTTTTTTTTTTTTTTTTTTCATTTTAAACTTTAGTGATTTAACAAAAGAAAAAAAGTATATGTAACAAGTTATGATTGGTGAAGCATAACACTCCATTTGTTTTTCTATAAAATGCTTTTAAATGTTTTGTGACATGTAAAAATTTTCAAGCACAAACCACCAAAATCAGCAACTTGGTTACCAATTTGACCTGACCTCCAACTTTGGTGAAGTAGACACTAGATGGGTTGGAAGATCTGTTGTGTGTTTTTGTGAAATGATTTACCCAGCTTTTTAAGGTAAAAACATTTTACAAAGGGTTTTACAATTAAAAGAAAACATTTTCATGTTTGACCATGGTTTTAAAAATCGAACTAGGCCGGCCGATTTGACGGTTCAATTGGGAACCAGACATTAATCCAATCCGGTTGCTTTAAAAAACTAGAAATGTCACAAAAAGTAAATTCAACTAGAACCGGATAGTTTGATTGGAGGAAATGTGGATCGAGACGATTTGATCGGTTATGGAGCGGTTCGCTTAAAACACCAAAATGCAGCAGCCATGACAATTGTTTGCCACTGATATGAATGATGGGAGTGTAAGGAAAAAAAAAAAGGAGAGTTGGGGAAAGGGATTTAATGGTGGCACCATCCAGGTAGGCAACAAGCATGTCAACCATTTGATTTAGACCATTATTTACTAGAATTAACCTTTCATTACACTCTTCGAATACAATGGTTAGATTTCAAATCTAAGGATGGCACGTGATGGACATGTGTTGTGTACCTGAATGGCTATGTTCTATCAATCTGAGCATCCAATTGTTCTCAAATTTCACTAACACCAATATGTCAACACACTCTTCAATCCTAATGATCAAGATGCAAATATGAATTTTACCATGTCCAATTGTTCTCACAATCTCCTTGTAGAAAGATACAAGATTAGGGGAGGCTAACCAATAACAAGGTTAGGATATAACTTTAGGAGGTAAGATTTATAATCAGCGCATTTACACACATTTGATATGAGATGGTATAATTTGAAAAATAAAATGCTACTCACTTGAATACCAAGTTTAATTTAATTATATTAAAATTAAAAAAAAAAAAAAAAAAAAAGCAAAAAAGGAAGGGAAAAAAAAGCCCCCATCAAAACTTGAATACCAAGTTTAATTTAATTATATTAAAATTTAAAAAAAAAAAAAAAAAAAAAAAAAAAAGCAAAAAAGGAAGGGAAAAAAAAGCCCCCATCAAAAAGATACAGCTAGATTACAAAAGCTATATGATAAGGGAGCTTAGCTAGTGGCCAAATTAGGTTTTGATTTTTTGGAGACAAAATTAAGAACCGACCCACATACATAACTATAATAACACTTCTTGTTCAAAAACTCTTTTTACAACTTGTTGAAGTGATAAATTGTAAGTGGTGAAAAATAAAAGTTTTATTAATGATGAATCTATGTGAAAGTGATTGTTCATCACTCACAATTTGTCATCTCAATAAATTGTGTAATTTTTATAACTTTAAATCTACATCATGGACTGCATCTTTGTGCCTAAAAATTCAAATTTAATCTAAAAATAATATTAAAAAAAAATACTAAGTCTATTATGTAATTATCCTCATAATTTCTTTACAATTTTTTTTTGAAAAAGACTAAATTAATATGTAAAGGATTTAGCAGTCTATTTTTAATTTTTTATTATCAATTCTGGTAATAAAACAATAATGTTTTTATTTAATTTATTTTTTAATTAACATTTCATTAGTTATAATATAAAAGAAGTTTATCAAGAATAAGTGCATGAAGAAATCATTAAGGAAAAGGAAAAGGAAGAGTAAAAATAAAATAAAATTACCGTATAAATTATTTAGAGAAGAGGGGGTAAAGAATCTATGATAGTTGAATGGATCTTATGAGTTTCTTCGAACAGTGATGGAAGAGGAAGGTCCTTTGCTTTTTTTTTTTCTTTTTTTTTTTTTGCATTCACTCACTAGTGGGATTAGCGAAACCCTAGAAATTGAAATTAAAATGGGAATTGAATCTAAGGGGTGGGATTGGAAATTTGTGGAAATTGGGAGGGATAGAATTGAGATTTGAGAGGATCTGAAAGAGGGTGTAGTCCTGTAGAAAATTTGAGAAGAGTCAATGATGACCTAGTGGGTGGTATTTATCGCCATAGCCCACAGGCGTATGTTTTAGTCACTCATTTTGACGTGTTGGGTGTGGAAGAGTGCACTGTTGTCTTTATTCCCGGCCTAAGGAATTAAGACAAACTTACAAAGTTACAATCTGGCACCAATCAGGTACACTCTTAATGTTGAATAGTTTGGTCTGTTTATTTCCCTTGGCTTCTTTGCCTCCAACCCTTGAATTTGTAATTGGGAAACATAATTTCAGACCTTTGAGCATTGAGAGTGTTTTTTTCTATTGTATTTTGCAGGTTAGCGATTTGGGAAACATAATTGGGTTGCCGCTACAAAGTGTGTAAAGGTTGGATATTCATATTGTTTTTATCTCTATAGTTATTTTGTGGTTGAAGGAAGTTCAATTACACTAGTTGGACTGTCTTATATTTATTATTGCTTTTGATTTTGTTTCTGAAATATTGTCAAATATTTTGATATTTGTTTGTTTCTAATCCTAAAATTAACATAAAGTAGACCTAAAATAGTTAATTCTCGCTTCCCCACAATATCCTCTCCTAGTTTTTGAAGAATTGCCTATACTGTGTCCATATCTTTATCATACTTGTGTTCCATGTTTTGCGTTGGTGCATTCTAGATGGAATGACTAAATGCATTTCTTTAAACTGATCAAATACATGGGAAAAAGGCTTTGTTAAGGAAAATCTTATGCTCTCTGTTTATTTCTAAATTGTTTAGTTGGTAGTCTTAGCTTAAAGTTTTGATGCATAACTGAGGCAGTTACAAAGAATTGGGTGTGAGTTTTGGTTGTCACATTGTTTTAAAACCATTCTGAATAGAGAACCAGATAGAGTGATTTTTGGTTTCGTGGTCGGATTAGAGTTTGATCAATGGTTGTATCATCTCATAAATAATAATAAAAATTTAATTAGATATATGTTTCTCAATTTATTATTTTGTGAGTCCAAATATTTTTAGAGATTCTTTTCCATTTTGATCTGAGGCGAGGGATTTATAAAGACATTTTAGTCATTATTATGTAAATTACCAGTGTGGGACTTTTACACCTTAAGAATGAAAGGTAAAAGAGAAGAGGGCTCATTTATCTTTGGAAACATTCTCAGTATCTTTTATTGTTTCAATGTAGGACATGCTGTTTGTAATAGAAACTTAATGTAAGTCCCACATTGTAAAATGAAAGGGGATGCTATACTTCTTCTATAAACACCACACATCATTAGGAATTCCAGGCACTAAATGACGGGCTAGCTTTTGTGTGAGTCTAATATTCTTTAGTTCAATGTTGAATATGTTATGTGGTCCATTTATTCCCAATGAAATAAGTAATGCTGTAAGCATTCTTAAAAAAAAAAAAAAAAAAAAAAAAAAGGAATGGTCAAAAATTTTATGCTAAGTTATAAAAAAATAGAGAGAAAAAAAAATCAAAACCGGCCAAAACTAGTTCTAGTACACAGTTTTGGAGATTGAACCTCCTATTTACTGATTTTGACTAGTTTTTGAATTTTTTTGGTTTTGGAGTAATCATTGGTCTGGTATAGGTATGGCTAAACTAGTGGAATCAGCTGATCAAGTCTGGTTTTTAGACTATGGTTGTCACCCTGAAATTTTACAAATTGACTATGTATAACGTACATATTCATTATAATTATTACTTTTACTTATCAAAAAAATATTAATTTGTTTTTGAGGCACTTGTAGTCTTTCTCTGGTTTATTCGCAACGATTTCTACTTTCTTGGACATGGTTAACCTTCTCATTAGTACTATGTCCTCTAGCCCATAAAATTGTTCATTTTGTGTTTTTAATGCTTACATTTTCTTCCTCTTATATTTGGATGATATATCATTTTTTTTTTATTGGTAAGAATAATTTATTGAAAAAAAAAAAAAAAAAAAAAAAACTATTTCATGCAAAAAAGGTATGAATTAGCCAAAAGAATAACAAAATAAAATTCCGGTGTTACCAATTGAATTTCAACAAAGTAATTATCATAATTGAAATCCAATAAAGAAAAAATCATGCTATCAAGCAATGTTGTTTGAAGCTAGGATTGTTATCTGGGGTTTAACAAGGCCCTCAAAAGGGGCTTACGTATTCCTTGATCTAAAGTGTGTGTGTACAAGTTGTGCCAGTAGAAATACTGTTAGTCTTCTTGGATTTCAACAAAATGAATATCAACAATTCCTGGAATCAAGTTGGTGATAAACCCTCATAGAGAAAAATACCCAAAACCATTGTTACATTATTCAAGTCTAAACAATAATAATAATAATAAAAACCATAACCCAATTACTTATGGTATGATATTTTGAGTAAAATAAACTCCATGCTTTAGGCAGCATTGATCACCATTTCTTTGATTTGCTCTCTTAAATTTTTAATTCCAACCTCTTAAGAGTGATGAAACTAGCATAGAGGTCAAAGATCAAACAAGGAGATTCTAGAATTGGAGTCTAGTTTTGATGTGGGATCTAATTGGCACCATTCAGAAGCTTTTTATTTTTCATTGATGAGTCTTAGTAAGATGCATAATTTGGCAAATTCAAGATTTACTAAAATGAGAATTAATTGGCTGCACCAAGCCCATGAGTCTTCTTTTTAATTTTCAAGTCCTTTTTCCTTTAATAGTTCTTTTATTTCTTAAGGCCTTAGATAACCAACCAGATTCATATAAAGATTGAGAGTTTATGAAAACTCTAGTAGCTTTTCTTATAGCTTTGTGGGTGTGATTGCAGATTGAGAGTTTAAGAAAACGTTCGTCTCTTTGAAATTAATTTCAAAAAGATGAACATTTTTGACATTTGTTAATGAAAAATTAAATGGAAAAAGGAATGATGGAAAAGAATTTTTGTGATAATTGAACTATCATAATATTTTAAATTGTTACTTTTCTTTCACCTTCAGTTTAATTTAATGACTTTATTGTCTCCAAGCCATTTGTTGAAGAGTTAACTTATGTTGGGTCTTGTTTTGAAGGTTATGCTGAAAGTACTAGTGGTGGTTCGTCTTGAAGGCACACACGTGATCAGAAAAGAGCACGATCTCACTCTTTTGTTCAGCTTGTAAGGCCAACGCATTTACTAGACACTGTGTGAAAGAAACAAAGCTTTTATTTATTTTTTATTTTTTTATAGAAGAAGAAACTAAACTCAAAGTCTGACACTTCAACTTTGGGGAGTGTCAAAGTTCACATCTTTCCTAGTTGTGTTAAATCGATGTACTTTTAATGATCTCTCTTCATTTTACCATCTGGGTATTCCCTAATTTTGGTAAACAAGTTGTGGGTATCTTTGAAAATCAGCAACTATTTCACGGTTCAGTTGTGGGTCTCTGTGTCTTAGAGTTTCATGGGTTTTGAATGATTTTTGGAGTTTTTATGTGTTTTGGGTGTGACTGATTGGTGAATTGTAAAAAGGGTCTTAATTCAATTTAAGTTATGGAGTACTTTTTAAAAGGAGACTAGTTTGGAAATACTGAGAAAATTGGATATGGAATTTTAGCTGTTACTTTTCTTTTCTTTTTCTTCTTTTGTTAGGTTCTGAGGAATTAGGAACTAATGTATTAGAACTTCATTTTGTAATGTTGACAAACCATGATCAAAACGTTTTTAGTCTTGTTTAGACTTGCTCAAAATATGTGTTTTTATGTAAAGTTGGAATCAAGTTACTACAGGATTTACTGTGCAAATCTACCTGGCTCGATTGATTGAGAATTAGACTTGATCGATCAAAAGTCATGCAGATTATTTTTTCTGCAGAATTTCCAACTCAGCTCAAGTCCATTTGACGTGTAGGGTTTTATGTTTTGGCTTAAGTATAAAGGGGAAAACCCTAGCCACATTTTGAGGTTGCTCTTTATGCTGTGTGTGTGAATCTTCTATGAGATTTGGAGGTGTTTTTGCTTTCACATACACTTAGGGTTTCCAATCTTAAGATTGATGTCAAGAGCTTGGTGTTCAATTCAGTTGCAGATTCAAGAGCTTAAAGTTATACAAGCGGGAGTGCTTGTGATTGTTGGGAATCCAAGAAAAAAGTAGTCCGTGGACTCGGAGTTGTCACATGGTCGTGGTAGTAAGTTTCCTACTCGAGGTAGCAATAGGATATTAGTGGTCTAAATCGCTATTGTGTAAACTTCAATTCTTTCATAGTGGATTCGTTTTACCTTGAAGATAGCTAAGTTAAATCCTTCCTAGGTTTTTTACCGGTTTGGTTTTCCTGGGTTATCATATCATTGTGTTCTTTATTTTCCGCACTTTACAAAGATATGATATATTTGTGTTAACCTAGATTTGGATAATTTGACTAAGTAATCACTTGGCTAATTAACTAGGTTAATTTGGTTATGTTTCAAGGGGTCTAAAAACAAAGTGGTATCAGAGCAGGTTAGCTCTACTTTTCTAGACCCTTTGATCTAAGAGTTGATCATTGACCCCTGTTGTCATGGAACACGGTCACTCTCTTATGATCCCACCTCACTTTGATGGGAATAACTATGCTTATTGAAAAGTAAGAATGAGAGCATTCCGAAAATCTATTGATGAGAGAGTTTGGAACTCCGTTGAATACGAATGGGAGAAGCCCACTACTCCTATTAGTGAGTGGCAAACTTCTCAGAAAGAAGCAGTAGCTTTTAATAGCAAAGTCATGACTACTATTTTTAATGCTGTTTCTATGGAGGAATTTAAGAGAATCTCTAATGTTGAGATTGTTCATACTGCTTGAAATATCCTCCAAACTATGTATGAAGGCACAAAAGTAGTTAAAATCAATAAGTTGCAGTAGTTAACAACTAGATTTGAAAGCATTAGGATGTCTGATGATGAAAGTTTTGATGAATTATGTGCTAAGCTTAATGATACTGTTAATTCTGCTTATAATTTGGGTAAAATCTATGATCAACCTAAATTTTTTAGGAAGATTCTTAAATCTTTGACTGAGAATTCTAGACCCAAAGTGATTGTCATCACTGAAAGCAAGGATGTAAACTCCATCCCTGTTGATGAACTTGTAGGATCTCTTCAGTCCTATGAGTTGGACCTACCTAAGGCTAGCAAATCCAAATCCAAATCAATGGCTCTTAAGTCAATTGATGATGTTGATGTAAGTGGATTTGATGATGAGCTCTCTGCTACAGAGATTGCCTATCTTGCCAAGAACTTTAGAAATGTTAGGACATATGTGGTTCACATGTTAAGAACATATGCCATGATTTTATGTAATTGGCTAATACTTTGACAAAACGCACTTTATTTGTAATTGGGTAGTTCTAGGATGTGTTCAAATACTTCAAGAAACAAGGTTTCAAGATCAAGTGTTGAAGTCATCAAGTCTGTCCAAGAAACAAGTTGAAAAGTGCAAATTCATTAAGTCTCGATAGCTGGCTCAATAGCTATATCTATCAAGGCTTAAGGAAGCCGCTTAGCCCGTGGCTTGACACCTGCTTGACAGTTGCTCGACAGCTTATCTGTCGAGATTTAAGAAATTCAGAATTCTGATCTGATTTCTTGGAATTTGTGATTATGTGTTTAGGTCTTCTTTTCTTCTAACCTCAAACATATAAAATGATTATTTTAAGGGCCGTCAAGTAGTTCACAAGTTGCATAAGCATTGAGCAAACTCTGTTCAAGAAAATTATGACCAGAGATGAAGTTCTTGACCTTAGTTCATCTCTTTCTCTTAAAGAAGTTGTTGTGTATGTGCACCGTAGGGTTTTGGAACCAAACATCTTCTTAATCTTCATCGTATGGATGAACTGAAGAACTTTGCAGCCAACAACCTTCTTAGTTGGTGATTGAAGTCACGTACTGGGATCCGCACAATTTGTTAGACACGTACTTGGGAGCCGTGCATCAGAAAGGGAAACTATCACTACAGAACAAGTCCAATTGGGTATTGGGGTAAGGGTTCAACTGTAGGTTGGTAAGGTACTTGGGATTCCTTTACTTGTAACCACTTGTTGTGATAATAGTGGTGTTTCAGGAGTGGTGACCTGAAAATCACCCGGTGGAGTTTTTGCCGTTAGGTTTTCTCCATTCATAAACAAATCACCGTGTTATTTATTTTCCGCTGCATAATTAGTTTATTAGTGATTTGTTTGTGCTAGCACGCCTTTGCATGTTAATTTGATTAAATAGTTATTTGGCTAATTAATCAATTAATTCAATCACAAGGGGTCAATTTGTTTTTGGCCTATCAAGAAACTTTCTTAGAAACAATAACAGAAGGGCAAGAGGTAAAAACAATGCTGAACCTAGAAATTTTAGGAGGAATGATCCCACTAAGGTGAACAACACTGAAAAACCTAAAGAGAAAGTAGGTCAACCTTCTAATAATTCTATGAGTTAACAATGTTTTGGATGTCAAAGGTATAGTCATGTGAAATCTGAATGTCCAACATTCTTGAGGTCTAAGGGAAAGGTTGTGGCTGTAACCCTTAGTGATGATGAAGTTTCTAACAATGAGTCTGGTAGTGATGAGGATGAAGACTTCATTGCTTTCACAGCTACAGTTGTAGTTGATGAAAGTGTTGTTGTTGAAGAGAACCCTTCTGATGGGGAACTCTCTGAGGATGTAGATTTACAAGAAGCCTATAATAAACTTTGCAAAGTTGCTGCAAAGAATGCTATAAGTGTTGATTTAGGCTTAAAGAAAATTGCATCTCTTGAACTTGATAAGAAGAATTTGCTTGTGAAACTGTTTGATGCTAATGTATTGCTGAATAATGTGAAAACTGAGAACATGCTTTTACTTGATAAAGTTAAGAATTTGAAACTTGAATTATCTATTGCTACAGAACAAACAAATAGGTCTGCAAGCTCCAAATTTGATCACATGCTGAGTGTTCAAAAGTCTCCCTTTTGACAAAATTGGGTTAGGTTTTATTGAAAGCATCTCTATGCCTGAAACTCATTCTACAAATTTTGTTCCTTCTTCTGAGGTTCTTGTGAGTGAGGTTGTCAAACCTATAGAAGTTTTACCTCCTAGGAAAATTAGGGTTAATCTTCAAGAATCTAAACCTAAGACTCCTAATCCTCCTAAGGGCAAGTTGCATGAGACCTGCATGAGTTTGTCATTTTTGTGGAAAGTTTGGGCACATTCGTCCAAACTGTTTCAAGTTGCAAGCTGCTAAGCGAGCAAATAAACCAAAAGTACATGTGCCCCAAGCACAAGATTCTATGGTACTTATTGGTGAGTTGGTAAAGGTTTTAAACCTTTATTCCAATCCTGGAGTTACTCAGAATTCTAATTTAAAGAATAACTCCAATGCTAGAGTTGCTTCTAAAAAGTTTTGGATGTAAAAAGCTCAATCTAATTGAGTCTTTTTGACATGGTTCTTGTGCTTCATCGTACTCTTTGTGACCATTCCTTTTTGCTATTTTTGTGATTTTTGCTTTTTTAGAATTTGCATTGCATAACATTCATGCATTTCATTCTAGGTTGTTTTCGTTATTTTTTTTCAAAAATAAAAAATAAATAACAAAACCAAAAAAAAAAGGAAAATGGAAGAAAAATGTGTTTTGCATTATTTATCTTGGATTTGAAATCAAGGTTGGCCAATTTATTTTTACATAACATGTGTATGTACCTTGTTTAGTTTTGATGAGCTTATTTATTGCACTTTACTAGTCTGAGTTTTGTAGTGCATGTTGTGTGGGAAGTTGTTTATAGTTTTTAATCACATGATCTTGATCTTGAAGCCACATGCTTTTGATTGTTGGACTTGAGCTTATTGAGAAAGGCATAAATAATCATCTCACCATTGTTTTCTACCCAATCATGAACACCTTAGTGCATATTGTAAGATTTTGTGCTTGAGAAAGTGTGGCACATGCACAAAAAGAACATAAGGTGTGGCCTCGGTTTAAATGCTCAAATTGGTGTATACATTATTGGGCTTTAATAACTTCACAATCAAATAAAATTGGTGTGTACATTATCCTGGCTATTTTAATAAGTTTCTAATCAAATAAAATTTGTGTGTATATTATGAGGCAAATCAAGAAACTTACATGATTGCGAGCTTTTATTCTAGGAGGTGTGGGAGTTATATGATGTAATTCTTTAGGTGATAGTCTCTTTCAAATTCTATATGATGAATTTTGTAGAAAGTGTGCTTAATAACTATTCTCATATCACCTCACATGTATTTCAAGTTTCTGCTAGTTGCACACACTGCACAAGTTACTCTTTACTAAACTTTGTACATGTTATTGTGTGTGATTTTGGTTTGGCCAACCAAGTTGGAAAATTCCTTGAGTTTTATGCAAAACATGTTTGCTGTTTGAGAATTTAAGGATAATTGATTGAAAATCTTATTTTTGGGAAATCTGGGTTCAATGCAAGTGTCTTTGAAGAGCATTTCATCTCATACTCATGCATTTTTACTATGCTTTGAGGAGTTTCTGCATAAAATTGCTCTATTTTTCAAAAAATTGTGTTTTCTAGATTTTCAATCGATCAAATCTGTTTCTTAACTGATTGAAAATGCGATTAAAATTTTGTTTTGAATCTGACCCACTCGATCGCTGTTGGATCAATTGAAAGTGATTTTCGATCAATCGAATCTAATTTTCAATCAATCGAAAATCGTATAGAGAGTTTTTTAAAAACTTTGTTTCTCACGTGTTCAAACACTTTTTCAAAACTTTCAAAAGCTTTTCTCTCTCTCTTCAATCGGTTTAAGATTCCAAGCAAGATTTTTGTCGTTTCCGCCCAAATTTCTTCAAGGGTTTTGTCATCTAAGGCCGGTAAGACCTTTCTACCCCTCCTTTTTCATTTATTTTCTTGTTTTCATGTATTTTTGCCATGCATTAAAGGGAAATTTCGAACCTAAGGGAAATTGGGATTTTTGTTGATTTAAGTCTTTTCTTTGATAATTGGTCAATGGTTTTTTTTTGTTTTTTTGTGGGATGATATACAACTATTCTATGTGAATTAATTTGATTAATTTGTTGCTTTGTGAAAAATTGAAATTTTTAGGGCTTGAAACTACCTGATTTAGGGATTTTGTTCAATTGTGCTTAATTTGATGAAATTGGCCTGTTAGATTGATTCATTTGATCATTATAATGTGTTATCTATCTTGTGTAATGGTCAATTGATCAGTTTGTTGGGTTTTGTGAAAATGGGTTTTTCAAATTTTGGGGTTTTGATGTAAACTCTATGCTCAAGCCAATTTTGTGATCTTGGAGTAAAATTGAACTTATTCTCATTGCATTAGAGCATGCATCATGTGTTGATATTATTCATGCATCATATAGAATTGTTATTTTTATATTTTTTCTGTGCTAACTTGCAATTTGCCCTTGGTTTTATTTTTATTTATTTTTTCTCTTTCTCTCTCTCTATCTCTCTTGTATATGTCCTTTTGATCCTTAGCATAATGGTTAGGAAGACTAGAGCCCATAGGACCTCCACCTCTACTTCTTCCCCCACCTTTGATAATGAGAGGTTCCTGAGTGAGAAAAACCAGGAAGCTATGAGAAGCTGAACCTTCGTAGGAATATTTGGGCTGAGAGGAAGGTTTTGTTAGACGAGCTGGATGGTGAGATTAGGAGAAACTTTTACCGTAGGGATTGGTTACCTTTGTTGGATGTTGATCATCCTCCTCCGGCTACCTTGATCAGAGAGTTCTACTTGAACCTCTCCGTCCATTCCTATGATTCCAACACTTTTGTGAGAAGTTGGATACGGGGTGATGAGTACACCATTACTCTTTCGATAGTAGTTGCTGCTCTTGGGGTACCTTTGGTCTAGCATCCTTTTTATCCGTACAATGAGTCTCCTCCCCTTGATGACATTATGTCATTTATTATTGGTACTTCTATCCAGTAGGGTTCTGGTCCTCGAATCACCTCTCACGAGTTAACCGAGACTCATTATCTCTTTTTCTGGATTTCTTGCCATTCCATCTGGCCCATCTCTCATTTGCACACCATCCCTATCGAGCGTTGTGCATTTTTGTATGCCCTTGTCATGGATGCTTATATGGGTTTTCCTCATCTTTTAATCCGTTCCTTGATTGAGGTTCATAGGAGTAGTTCTACCGCTCATGCTCTTTTCTTTTTGGTTTTCATTCATCGGATTCTTTTGCATTTAGGATTAGAGTAGTTTCCTGCATCTGAGCCTGTTCATATCATTGCTCTTATCGATGCCACCTTTCTTAGGCAAAGGGCTGCTCAGATGAGAGCAAGCTCAAAATGCCCTAGGGTTGAGTATTCCGGTGTCACACCTCCTCCTTCCTCTTCTATAGGTGATACTACTGCTGAGGAGTCTATCGATCCTGCTGCTGCTACTATTGTTCCTCCACCTTCTACCTCGGATGATTCAAACATTCGACGTATGTTGTAGACTATCATGACCGTTTAGGCAGCTCCTGGTCAGCTTTTGGTGGACATGCTCGGTTAGCTTTTGGTGGACATGTTTGATGAGCTTCGTGCCTTACGAGCAGATTTGGAGCATTTTAGGTGATCACCTCCGCCACCTCCTTTTGCCGATGAGTGAGTGCCCTTTGGCAATTCGTCACAAAAAGGGAGAGTACATATGTAGGGGAGATTTTGTTGTTAGGGTGAGATTTTTGATGTTTTGGAGATGTGGAGCTTTTAGATTGTATCTAGGTGCTTCATTCTATATTTACATTTTCTGGCTTATGATGTATTTTTTTGTTTTTGATTGGGTTGTCCATGATAGGGGGAGATACATTGATGATATATGTTTCTTGTTTCACATTGTTTATTGATTTATATTTATGAGTTATTCATGATATATGTCCTTATTTTTATGTTATATGTGAAATCAAGAAGTTACTTTGTTTTACTTGTATTTTTCACACATGTGTTTATGTGTTTTTTGAGTGTTTCAAGAATATACAGGTTGATTCAGTCATGCTACTGTCTACACTTGCAACTGATAGATGGTAGTTAGGTTGAATTTGTTGTGTTAGGAAATATTTTTGTAATGGGCTGTTTTTATGTAACTTTGAGCACTTTGTTTAGTTTGTGTTTTGTCACGAATTGCCAAAAGGGGAGTTTGTTAAGTTCTAAGGAATTAGAGACTAATGTATTAGAACTTCATTTTGTAATGTTTGCAAACCATGATCAAAACGTTTTTAGTCTTGTTTATACTTGCTCAAAGTATGTGTTTTTATGTAAAGTTGGAATCGAGTTACTGTAAGATTTACTATGTAAATCTGCCTGGCTCAATCGATCGAGAACTAGACTCGATTGATCAAAAGTCGTGCAAATTTTTTTTTCTACAGAATTTCCAACTCAGCCCAAGCCCGTTTGACATGTAGGGTTTTATGTTTTGTCTTAAGTATAAAAGGGAAAACCCTAGCCACATTTTGAGGTTACTCTTTATGCTGTATGTGTGAATCTTCTATGAGATCTAGAAGTGTTTGCCTTCACAGACACTTAGGGTTTCCAATCTCAAGATTAATGTCGAGAGCTTGGTGATCAATTCAGTTGCAGATTCAAGAGCTTGAAGATATACAAGCAAGAGTGCTTATGATTGCTAGGAATCCAAGAAAGAAGTAGTCTGTGGACTCGAAGTTGTCACGTGGTCGTGGTAGTAAGTTTCCTACTCGAGGTAGCAATAGAATGTTAGTGGTCTAAGTCACTATTGTGTAAACTTCAATTCTTTCATAGTGGATTCATTTTACCTTGAGAATAGCTAGGTTAAATCCTCCCCAGGTTTTTTACCGGTTTGGTTTTCTTGGGTTATTATATCGTTGTGTTCTTTATTTTCCACACTTTACAATGATATGATATATTTGTGTTAACCTAGATTTGGATAATTTGACTAAGTAATCACTTGGCTAATTAACTAGGTTAATCTAGTTGTGTTTTAAGGGGTCTAAAAACAAACATCGTTGTCTTGTTCCTTATTGGCTCTTGTTTTGTATACTTCCTGTGTGCTACGATTACGCCCACCTTTTTGTGCTTTCATGAAGGAATTTTGTTTACTTATCAATTATGAATGAGATTATAATTGTGTTTTTTATTGGTTTGGTTTTAAAGATTTTGCTTGAAACATGTCTAATTCTTGTGCTAGGCTCACTTATAAGCGTTAAATAATTATAATATTTATATAGTTTACTTATAAAGAAAAAAGATTTAGGATTTATAAGGTTCTTTTCTTAGCTTTAGGATTTATGCTAAAAGTTGCTGCCTAAATGGCTTTTAGGAAATCATTAGTAGTGGATTTGTAATGGTTTGGTGATGATTTTACATTCTCATATCTATTTCGGTTGTAAAGCCATTAATTGCTAATGGAAGTGCAAAGTCACATGAATTATCACTCGTATTTGATCAAAACTCCCTTCAAAAACTTGAAACTCCACTTGTTCTTCAAAGTTTGTTAACCATGGTATGCAATTGTAAGACATGTCTTATTACCTTCATAGTTGCCACAAAAATGTTGTGATTTCAAAATTGTCATTCCTATCATGATTGTAGGAGGTGTCCTCTTTAAGGTATATATTGTTGGTGAAACTATAAAGGTGGTTAGACGTTTTTCCTCACTTAATGATGTATGTAAAAGGGAGCTCTCTAAAAATGTAGGTGTGTATTATGTTCCAGGGGTTTCTTATGCCGTAACTTCAACAGATGATGCAAATCTGGACCCTCGTGTTGCTGGTGAGCCATCCTTTCTGAGAAAACATTTCTTCAATTGTTCCTAATTTTCTTATTTGTTTTTCAAGAATCATGCGTTTCATTATGGGTTTGGTTTGCACTGTTCTGGTGGATTTTAAACTTATTGAAAAAGATGTTTCCTATTAAGGGTTAATGGGGATGATTTGATTGGTTGAGCCTTGGAACCACTTCATATTAGGTTTTTCTTAGTGCAATCTTGGCGATGTAAAAGCCTAAAAGGGGTTGTGCTCAAGGCATCAACAGTGACATTGAATTGTGTTCAGGTCATGAAATTTTAATTTTAGGTTATGGGTCACAGAACCTCTCTAAAATTTTTGACCATTGTTTCCCCTGCAAAGCTTCCTCCATGACCTTTGCTCGAGAAACTTGCAAAGGAACTTCGCCATTGACTGGTTCTTTTCATCATTCTCTCTATGATTTCATGGAAGCGCACATGTCCATGCATTAATGAGATGATGAAGAGGGGAGATATATTTCATTGCAACAAGTTTTAGCTTGGTTGCATATCTTCATGAGGAATTTGATATCATTTGATTAGTATTTGAGTGAATAGACTGGAGCTTTTATTATGTATATGATATTGAACTTGGGTATTGTTTTCCCTTATTAGTAGTTATTGATTGAGCAGTTGTTATGCTTATATGAGTATTTGTGATTGAAAATTTTTTATGTGCATAGGATTGTGCTTTTTTGGTTCCCAACAGGTACCCATGTTAAATTCTGAATGTAAATTTTAAAGAAAATTAAAAAAAAATATATAAAATATTATTAGCAACGACAATGTCATCACTAATATTTTATCATATCATTAGTGACGACAAACAATATCATTGCTAATATGCAATTTTTAGTAATGACATGTTTGTGGTCACTTATATATCATTATCTGTGATGACAGCAGGTGTCGTCACTAGTAATGACATATTAGCGACAACTAAAATGTTATCGTTAATAATAATCTATTAGCGAAGACAAAAAAATTTGTCACTACTAATGAGCTAGTAGCAACGACATTTCGTCTTGGGTTCCTGAGTTATTTATGACGACAATTGTTACTATTAGCGATGACTTTGTCGTCATTAATAGTATTGTATTAGCGACAACATTAATATTGTTACTAAAAAACTTTTTTGTTAACATTTTCATTTAATGAAAGTTAGCGACAACATTTTTCATCTCCAATATAATTAGTGATGATATGTAAAGCATTAGCGACAACTATATGTCGTCGCTAAAGACCAAATTTCTTGTAGCCTTTTTTCTTTTTCTTTTTCTTTTTTTTTTTTTAATTTTTAATTTTCCTTTTCATTCTTTTACTAATAAAGTAAGATCACTCATATAGATTATAACCTTTGTGATCATCTCCATTAATCCCCGTGAAAT
The DNA here is from genome assembly GCF_932294415.1 of Quercus robur. Taxonomy (NCBI): domain Eukaryota; kingdom Viridiplantae; phylum Streptophyta; class Magnoliopsida; order Fagales; family Fagaceae; genus Quercus; species Quercus robur. Next base: position 23,666,156 of record NC_065544.1, on the reverse strand, counting down.
GTTGAAGGTTATTGCTTTGAACCTGTAATTTTTTTTTCTCCTTAGCAATCAAGGAGACATAGAGAGGGGTCAGAATGAGAAATGTGAAATTTCTTTGATGGAATTTTTTGGAATCTTTTCATCGGGTTATAAATTCAAATGAAGGATGAGGTGGAGCCACAACATTGAATAGGTTCAAGGAAGAGAGAGAGAGAGAGAAAGAGAGATGAGACTTGAGAGTGAGAAGGAAGATAAATTAAAGAGAAAACTAAAAAAAAAAAAAATCAAATAAATTTTAAATGATTTTTTTAATCTAAATAACTTTAAAAATAAATATTAGGCTTCACCAAAATTCATTTTAGTTATCTAACTTTGCTTTCATTCATTTCAGTCCTTTAACTTTTAATTTCAGTCCTTCACCAAAAAACTCCACCGAGTGAATTTCAGATCACCACTCCCAAGAATCCATTAATCAAGAACAAGCAGTTACAAGTATAAGGAATCTTACCACTACCAGATTTATCCCAAAATACCAACTTACAGTTAAACTTTTGCTCCAATCTCCAATTGGACACGATCTTATAGAAGACTTCTTCCTTTGCACGGATCCTGGTTAGTACATAACTAACTCATCAGCAACCCTTTGATTGTTGTAGCTAATTTGCAACAGCTTCACATATAAACACCAATAAGATCTTCAATGTTGGTGCTAGAGACTTTGCTTAGTTACAGAACCCAAAGACGTACAAGAAATGCAGTAATATATCTTTCTTCTATAGGAGGAGGCTAGGGTTTCAAAAAGAAAAACTTATAAAGCTTTTTAGGGTTAGGGTTTTCTTTATCCTCCTCCTTATTTAAATAGGATTTTTATAGGCCTTTTGAATGGGCTCTCCTATTCCAATAAGGTTTGCTCTCCTAGTTCTATTAGGTTTACACAAACCCATAAACAAAATAGCCTATTAGAATAAACTGTAGCAGGCTATATCAAAATTCCTGTACCTTGATAGATCGAGAAGTATCGAGCTTTATTAAATCTTGATATATTGACAAGTATCAAGACCTGCGGATTCAGCTTTTCTTGAGTATTCTTCACGTTTTCAATGCAACCACTTGTAATGATCATCTTGAACCTACTTAGATTTACCCAAATACAAATAAAGTGTGTTTTGTTATAGGATATGTCAATCACCAAAAAAAGAATGAACCTAACAGCCTTAATTGAATAAATCTGAAACTTAGAGGACTAGAATAAATGAAACAAAGTTAGAAGACTGAAATTACTGGAGGTAAACCAAACCCATATATGAGAACATTATCATCCTATTAATTATCATTATTATCAAAGTACATATTCAAACCGGTTTTTGAAAGTGGAAGTAAATTTTAGCCGAACTTTTATTATCAAACACTTAATTCGGAGACCAGTTACGTTAAAGCAATCAACGAGTACAGGCTCCTTTGCTAATTTGTTCAAAATCTAACTGGAATTTATAACTAAGTTTGCCACTTTGGCTGTGTTTGAATCGACTGAAAATCATTTCTGGAAATGATTTTCCGTAAAACTCATGCGTTTGGCAGCAACGGAAAATAGATTTTCCGGAAAATCATTTCCGTTTGACCAAAATTTACACTTGTTGACCCGGAAATCATTTTACATACTTGTTTTACCTTCAAACGAATTCCGTAGCATGCGCAAAAGAGAGAAACACACTCAGCCAAAACGCAACAAAACACAAGAGGCGAACAAACGCAGCGAGAGAGAGAGAGAGAGAGAACGATCCAGACACGTCGATTGCGATCTCGCCAATCGCGATAGATCGCGATCTCGACTCCGATCGTGATCGGCGATCGAGATCGCAGATCGCGATTGCGCCTCACCGATCACGATCTTGCCTTCGTTTGTCCGGATTTGATGATTTTTTTCTGGGTTTTGTTTGTGTTTTGAGGAATGAATGATATTATGTATTCGTTTGGTAACCGAGAAAATGTGAGAAAATGTGAGCAACAAGTATAAAATGTGTTTTCTAAGGTATTTTCAAGAACACAACCAAACATCAGAAAATATTTTCTGAAACATTTTTTGAAATGCAACCAAACACATGAAAATATTTTCTTTCTAGAAAATAGCATTTCCAGAAAATATCTATTTTTCGGAAATACTTTTACACGAACCAAACGCAGCCTTTGTTGCAATTCCAGAAAATCCTTGTACGTTATTTCAACATATGAAGGCTTTATTGTCAACAAACTCTGGTGCTGGCCTTATAATTGTGTCTAGTGATGGTCAATGTGGCATGGCTATGGACATCTTGTTCTCTCTTTACCATTTTGTATACTCAATAGTTGATATTATGAACTCATATGAGATTTCATCTTTTGATAAATAATTATTGTACTATCGTAATAGCTCAGTTGTTTTATATAAAAACATATACCAAATATGATATAAAATAAATAAAGAATAATATATTACAAAACTTATTTGAAATATCATCACCATTGACGTAAAAATTTGGTCGTAAATAATTAACTTCATAGTGATAACAGCATCCCTTGCAATCTGAAAAATAGCGAGTCACTTAACCCCTCACAAAAATGTTTTGTGTGACACCTTATTGTTGTCACTATTGTTCCTAATAAGTTGCCAATAATTATTTTCAAGGGCCAAATGATTTCAAGAATACCATTATTTGCTGCTAAAAATTAAGTCCTCAATTTAAAATTTGTAAAAAACCTAATTGCAAGATCATAAAGGCCCTTACAAATGGTTGTTTACGATAACTACATCCTCTTGATAAAAATAAGTCATCGACTTTTCTTGTAGTTTGGTAATATATTTGTGATGGTAGATTTGTTTAGTAAAGACAGTAAATTGCCCTTATAAATTAACTATTAGCAATGGTATAGTTGCAAAATCCTTTTTGAAATAAGAGCAAATACGATGACCTTTGATGGTCATATACCCTCACTAATAACATTTTGTAATGACATTTGAGATATTTTTAAGGGAGTTTGACCCTTGCCAATAGACTGTTTTCATGTAGTTAAAAGCTAACAAAAAGTTTATAAAAATAATGTAGTAAAATTTGTAATATCAATATTATCCGGTCTATATTGTTGGAAAAAAGAGGCTAATATTAGGTATCATAGATAAATACATTTATAGGAAGTATGTATATGAGGTTTCAAGTCAAGGGCCCTGCAGTTGAATTGACACCTTCTTATGCACAAAGTTCTTGGGGATTTAGGAAGGAAAGGTTTCGACCTGTGGGATTAACAACATATTTTAATTATTTCTAAAAAAAAAAAAAAGTATGGAGGTTTTTAAAGAAAAAAAAAAGGAATATATGTGTAAATATGAAATTTATTACATAGTAAATGTAGAATATATTGCAACAACATTTATTACCAAATATTAAATTCAACAAACATGAGAAAAACATCCTTCTCCCAAAAAAAAAAAAAAAATGGCAGTTTATTTATTATATATATATATATATATATATGAAAACAACATGGCAGTTTATTTATTATTATTATCAAACACTAAATTGCGAAATTGGCTTTGTAAACCAATCAACTAGCTCAGACTATTTTGCTTTGTTCACTATCCAAATTTAGATCTCAGCCTGCCAGTTTGCTGCAATTCCAAAAATTCCCTATACGTCATTTCAACATATGCAGGTGGATGACTTCCCTTGTCAACTAACTCTGGTGCTGGCCTAATAACTGTGTCTAGTGATGGTCCATGTGGCAAAGCTATGGACATCCTTGTAGCTTTGTCATTTACAAGTGCCCGGTGTTCAATACTCTTGCACTTGCCGTTGCTCAAAATCTTGCAGGGAAACATTATATATGTTCAGAAAATTTTGATTAATTCATAAAATTATTCATTTAGTTAAATATTCATTAGGCTTGAATGCAAAGAGCATGATAAGTGAAATAATTAAAGACAATGATGTGATAAGTGAAATAATTAAAGACATTGGTATTTAAATAAAAATTTATATAATTAAACACACATAAGGAAAAAAGAAGTAAAATCAACTCACATTTGTATATCCGCTTCATTGTTACAATCACCTACCCTCTTTTTAATTTTGTGTGTATAGATAATGGACTTATATAAAATTGATCTGAGAAACTCTTTTATTAATTTGATTATAAGTGAATCCATCTTCACTTATTAAACGTTAAGGCTATTGCGATTAATTTTATTGTTAAATTTTTTATTAGCAATAAACAAAATATAACAAAAATTTATTTGAATGATAAATGTTTTATCACCTTAAACCTAAAATTGTATCAGACCGACCTTTCTAGTTTACTTTAGTTGGCATAGTAGCTTATCCAAAAAAAAAGAAAAAAGAAGGAAAGTGAGAAAGATAATGCGGAGATGAATAATACATGGAGACAATAATAAAAATGGAGTTCAAGATGCAAGATAGAATGTACCTCCAAGTGATCAGCAATGTGAACAAAGAGTGCATTGGGTAGGAGATTGACATTGATCCATTTTTCTTTATGCAGTATTTGAAGTCCAGAGATTCCATTATCCACTAAAAGGGTTAACAGACCGTGGTCCGTGTGAGAGGGGATGCCAATTGCTCTATCTGGCTCTGGACAAGCTGGATAATAGTTAGCAGCAAGAATTTGTAAACCCAACTCGATATTGGTGGCCTTGTCTATGTAGCTCTCTTCTAGACCCAAGCTCTTTGATATAGCTTTTAGTAATACTGTTACTACTTCCCGATTTTTTTTGCTGAACTCCAATGCAATCTCACTGTGTTAACAAAAACATAAATAAACCATTCATTATGAATTGCATATGGCCCATGACATGATTCTTGATATATTGAAAGTTTTAATCGAATAAGAATTTTATCAGAATTAATACACTGGGCCTCTTTGTTCATATGGGGAAACGTTATTGTCTTGGGTTCATGATTAGAAGTTCAATCTCTAAAACAAAGCATTAGAGTATTAGTATCAAATGTTTTAAAAATTATTTTGACACATCAGAAACTTATTTTATTTATTTTAACACACCATTTAATAATATACTCCATGTCACACCTTTTAATTTAACACACAATTTATTAAAATAATATAAATACATATGAAAATAATAAAAATGTGATGGCTGAGAGAGAAGACTAAAAGGAGAGAAAAGAGAGAGAAGAGAGCTTGACACGAGAGAGAGGAGAGAGAAGAGTGGAATATATAAAAAAATTCAACTTGTTACAGGGTATTATAGCATGTTTAAAATTTAAAAAAAAAAAAAAAAAAAAAAAAAAAAAAAAAAAAAGAGGGATTTGGCAAATCTCATAGAACATGAATTTTGGGGTTTGATGTGCTAAATGCTAAAAATTTAGCATTTAACACATTTAATGCTAGTGCTCTAGGTTGTAGAAGTTTTGAAGTCATAAACTTGAGTCAGAGAGCACTGAAAAAATTACATACTCACTCTTATATTTTGTGTTGCGAAGTCATGAAAAGCTATTGCTGGAGTGTGTATGATTTTTCAGTGGTTCTTTTAGTTACCGTAGTCCCACTCTTTTTGATTTTTTAAAATTTAAATTAGTATTCAAATTGACTTTTTAAAATTTTTATTTTAACAAATGAAATTAATACCTTGCTTATTGTTGTGATTACTAATCTGTATGCTGATTTTTTAGATACTTAATTCTTTTTACTATATTCATTTTAGTTCTTGAAGTATTGTATAAATTTGCTTAGATATTAAGACCAATAAAAATTATTTTTTAATAAAGATGAAAATGACAAGATTTTGAAATATTCCAAAATAAAATAGAACAACAAAAAAGAGAAATAATGTCAATTTATTTTATTTATTTATATTACTAAATAATTAATACTTATTTATGTATTTATTACGTCACTAGTCTAACTGCCGTTCAAATCCAGTTGCACAAACCAAACCAAAAACCTTTTTTTTTTTTTTTTTTTTTTTTCATCTTCTTGATGTGTTTCGCTGATTCTCTTTTAATTCGACACGTGTTTCTAGACTTGGCAATATTGGACTTGGACCACATAACTTGCCCAAACCTAACCCAAAAAACAGGGTATGGGTTTTGTCCTATGTTTGATTTAGTTCGACAAGTTCTGACTTGTATTTGATTTTGACCCAACCCGGTTTGGTTGAACCTATACCCAACACTTGCATTAATAGTATATAATTGTTTATCTATTTTGTTATTAACATCTATCAATAATATTTAAATTAATTTTACTTTCAATTTTGTCTTTTAATTTTATCTTTCTAAACTGAAATCCTGACTCTACCACTATCTATCTATATATATAGTATGAGTTTGAATTAGTTGTTTTTTTTTTTTTTTTTTTTTTTTTTTTTTTTTTTTTTCTTTTTCTTTTAATATTTAGCTTGTTAGAATATGTATAACTTTTTAAAAGCCTCAATGTTTTTAAAGTATAACTATAATTTTAACAACTTTCATCAAATAAACAAATTAATAAGCTTTAAAAAAAAAAATTAAAGATAATACAAAAGCACATTTAGTTTATAGTTGACCTAACTTTATTTTATGTTTCATGTATACGCAATTTCTTTTCATATTTTGTAGAATTAGTTGATTATTATAATTTATTATCAAACTATAACTTATGGATTTCTATATTATGCAGCATTTATTTTTTGTGTGTGTGTTTTTTTTTTTTTTTTTGTTCTTTTATTTGTATTGAAAGAAATATGAAAAAGAGGTTAGAAAGTATGTTAAAAGTTTTGGTTTAATTACACGTTAGTTATTGCCATTAATGGTGGCTTCATGACACAAACTTTTAATCATACACTTTCAAAATGTTAGGGATCTTTTGGACATAAACTTAAATTTAAGGAATAAAATGAAACATTTTAGAGAATATGGACCATTTTTTAGGCAAATGTTAAGGATTAAAAATGTAATCAAACCTAAAGTTATTCTATGACCGAATAAGAGTTATAAAATATTAATCCGGTTTAATCCAATAAGTTTGGGAAAAAAAAAATTAGATAGCTCTGGAGCGCGCAGTGCTCTAGGCTCTCCTATGAGGGTGGTCACTATGATGAGTCTCACATGTAAGGAGTAAGGTTCACCTTCTATGTGAAAAAATTGGAGCACTGCCTCAGGAATACCTAAGAATTGCCCAACAACTTTATGGTGCAAATTAACAAGACCGGATCGAACTTGAATCCAGTCAACCCGACCATACACCATATAGCGTTATAGGTCTAAGACCTGTTACCTATTACATATGTGGTCATACCACTACGCTATTACTGAACATTTAATGGACGGAGCTAGGGCCTACATATGTGGTTGGAGTACGTTGTTACCTTGTTCTGGTTAGTCAATATTTGGGGTGGTGAGATTATTAGAGGAAGGAAAGACAACCAGAAGGACAGAAGAATAATGAAAGAGAAATCACTCACAGTGGATTGGGTTTGATTTTCACACATTTACTATTTTACATCTCATTTTTATGAAAAAAATTTAGTTTACATTATACTATGTAAATTTACATTATAAATTTATAAAAAAGAGTATAAAAAATGTATAATATTATTCACATTTGCAAAAATATTATACATTTTTTATGTGTCAGACGGACCAGCGTGTAAGTTTACATTAGTAGACAAACCTATAAAAGTTTATATATATATATATATATATATATATTTATATATATGTTACCAAATTCATTTTTAAAAAAGCTTTATTAGAAATCGAAAAAATTTTCAATTTTCAATCAAATTTTTCTAAAATTAGTTTACGTGCCTTACTAAACCAATTTTGAAAAAATCTATATTTTTATTCACGTGTGCTCTCTTTTTCTCCTGCCAGTTCACACTGCCGGCTACTTTTATCCACGTGTTCTCTTAAAAGGTAAGACCCTGGTCTTAAAGAGCGCATGCAGAGAAAGTTGCCAAAGCAACGAGACTTATGACCAAGACTTGTTTTTCAGTCCAATCGTTAATTTGGTCGAGAACTTTAACTACGGACTTTAGAGCAGGATTTTTATTCATAATATATATGATATGATTTAGGAGCTAGGTTAAGTCTGAAATGAAAAGAAATGTACGTACCTGAACCCAGCAGGTTTGTTGGGTGAATGAAATTCAGGATAAGTGAAGCACTTGAGATAATCTCTCCATAAGTTTACTTTATCCATCGAAGGATTAAAGCCTGTACCACACCTGATTGGATCCATGACATGGTTTCCATGAAACTCTTGCTTCTCCTCCTCTGGCAGGTTGAAAAATTCTTGAAACGACTCTATCATTGCCTTTGTGAGGCTCTCAGGCACACCATGATTAATCACCTAATTAAGACTCATCAAATTAATCCCACTAGTACCATGCATATCCACTACCGACACATAACAAAATTTAATAGAAAGCTAAAGTTTAATAGATAATTAAACTGTACCATGAAGCAGCCCCAGTCTGAGCAGGCTTTGTTGAGTTGATGGACGACTTGGGACCGTTCTTCAGGAGTACCAGACACAAGAAGAGAGACATCGATAATGGGGACTGAATCTTCCGCATCATCGGATATTATTGTTTCATCATGGGGATTATGGGTGAAGGAGTAAATTGAAGGGAGGGAGGAGAGGCTAGCTGATTCAGCTAGTGCTTTGACGCTTTTCATCGTAGGTGAATGAACAGTTGATGTCTTCAAGGTATCAAGTGGAATTGTTGAAGCCATGGATAATTAGAAACGAGGAGAACACAAGAGACAGAGAGAGCAGCTGAGTTGCCTTATGTTACTGATAAGCTATATGTAACAAAAAAATAATAACTGTATAATATATTTTAATTTGAATATATATTAAATACATATTTAAAAATTTAATAATATGTTAAAAATAAGTAGGAGGGCCTACTAAAGTTGAAAGAAAGCAATAGTCAACAATTGTTGTAGTGCGTTATTGAGTTGTCGGGGTTAGTCAAGGAAAGACAACACAAATAGTTGGGGTTTGTGGAAAAACAACACAAAGGGTTGTGGTTTGTCAATGAAAGACAACACAAACGTCAGAAGAATTAATGAAGGGGAAAAGAGATAGCAGTCATAGTGGACTTCCGATTTTGATTATCACTCATTTACGTACTATTTTACACAAAAGAGATTATTTTTATAAACTGTTTCAGTTGTAAAAACATTCGTATAATACAAGATTTAATTTATTTATTTATTTGTTATTTTAAATATCCACATGCAAGTTGCAAGTGTTTGAAAGTTGGACCTTTTAAAAATGTGAAAACTCTCACATTATTTGTGGATATGTGTGAAATAACATGCAAATAGGTGTGAAAGAATGCTGCCAAAGCAACGAGACCTATGACCTGGACTTTTTTTCAGTTGGAGAATAATTAATTGAAATGCTCTTCTCAAAAAAAAAAAAAAAAAAAAATTGAAATGCAATAGTAGGGTAGGTGAGGCCTGTAACAAACCTAGAGTTGATGGTCATATGTAGGGAGCCTTTTAACTAAAAATGATAATAGAACTTGCAAAATAAGGTTTTTTTTTTTTTTTTTAAATTAAAACATATGTAGAGGGAATAATGTAGAACAACAGCTAATTAATATAGTATATAATGGTCAAATTATTGGTTTTATACTGAATATTAAGATCAATTACTATTAATTTAATTAATATGTGGACTATTTTATCTTCCCAAACTATGTTTGGTTGAATGAATTTTAAGGAAAATGGAAAAAAGAAAAGAGAAAATAGGTGGGAGTATTTAGTTGGAAGGGGAGAGGGGGGAAAATAGCGAGGCCCAACTATTAAATCTCCAGGCCCGCCAAAAATTGATTTCTCCGAAATAAAGAGAAATGTGAAGAGAAACTCAGAACAAAAAAACACGATTGTTCTGGATTAAAATGTCACCCTCCAGTGTTTAAAGTGTGTTTTGACTTTTGTCATTTTCTCATTGGATTCTTGTTTTTTTCTCCTCTCCTCTGTTACTTCTTCTGCTCTTCTTCTTCTCTTCAATTCTTCTTCTATTTTTCCTCAACCAAAAGCACCGGTCTTTTTTTATTTTTTATTATTTTTTTTCCTGTGTTACTTATTTATTTATTTATTTATTTTTGTGTGTGTTCTTTTCTATTTTCTCATTTGTCACTTCTCTTTTTTTCATAAATTTTTCCTCATTTGTTTTGGGTTCTTGTGCTCATATTTTATTTTTAATGAAGTGTCCACCTATATATAATTTTTTAATAAAAATATAATGTGCAAATTTTTTTATCTAATAAGGGCATGAGAGAAATTTATACAAACTCTATTTTTTATGCTTCTACTTTTTTTCCTCAACCAAACAAATTTTTTTTTTTTTATTTCTTCAACTAAACACACGTGCGAAAGAAAACTAATTTTTTCTATTCTTCTACTTTTCCAACCCTCGAACCAAATGGACCCTAAAAATTAGGTAGGGATCGTAGGAGGAACATTGATTATAACTACAATTTCTATGTTTCATAAATTACTATCATTTGGTTTTCTCACTAACAATTAACAAATCCATAAGTACTACAAAAGCTCTTTGTATTTCTCTCTATCTTTTTTTTTTCTTTTTTCTTTTTTCTTTTTTTAAATAAATGTACTCCAAATAACCATAAAATTGTATCAGAAGTTTTAAGGATATTATAAACAATCCCTTGGTTTCTTCTATGTATATGTTTGTTAACATCATGAAGCTTTTTTAAGTCATTGTGTAATTATTTTGCTATATGCTATTGACTATTTACTGTTACTACAACTTTCCCACTAAATTTCAGTTTCTCTATGAATAAAAATAAAAACAAAATGCAAATAAACACCCAACACTCATAAAAGTTTTCAATTAATAATGATCTATATATTTGTCATGTAAATTGTAAATTTTTACTAAATGTCTAGCTGTAGCTTCTATCTTTTAGATTGACTTGGTATTGGATTGGCGTGATGTGAAAGTCTGAAAGAGTGCGGGGAAAACTTTAAATATCTTGTTAATCTATTTGCAAACTAATAGAATTAAAATTAATTATCAATTTCAATTCAAACCTTTCTAAAAAAAAAAAAAAATCAATTCAAACGAAATGCTTGTTTTGGGAACAAAGTTTAGATTCTTTAAAATCAGTATAAAGGTCGGGAACAAATATAAATGCTTGTGGAGTGTAAGAGGCAAAGGTCAGGATTCAAGTTTCCAAAAGGGAGCTTCATATATATATATATATATATATATATATATATACACTTAGATTAAGTTATAATAGAATTTCTATTTTGTATTAAAACAAAAAAGAAAAACATATTTGATTTAAAAATAAAAGCGCGAGAGAAGGGAAACATTTGGGGTATTTGACCTTTGAAGTTTGAACTTGCTTTGGTGACTTTTCCGGTAGAAATTGTAATACACTAATGCTTTCTTCTCGAGTAACTGTTATTCCAAATAAGCCAAAACTTGTTTCTATAATTTTTTTCAGAGTTTTTGTAGAAAATAAGTTACCGATAGATGTAAAAGAATGAGAAGAAATGGAAATTATTGTAACTTCCCATGTAAGCAAAAGGATGCAACTCAAGTTGATTCAAAATGACTATATATGATTTTTCAATGTTCATTTTTTGGAGTTAGCCTTATAACACTCTTGATTGTATTAGTAGTTCTAAATTCGTAATATTAATGAGAAAACATGTAAACCTTAAATTGGAATGAATGAAATATTATAATACTAAAAAAAAAAAAGAGCCTCATCACACACGTGAAGCATTTGTGATGAGACTAGTATATAATATATATATATATATATATATATTGAGAATCTAATTTATAAATGGAAAAAGTAATTTGAAAATCAACAGGAGAGTGAGTGACTCTATTTTGTAGGCAATGTTTAATTTATAAATGGATAAAGCAATTTAAAAATCAACAGGTTAGTGAGTGACTTTATTTTATAAGCAATGTTTTAGTGGGAGTTAGAGTTGTATTTTTACCAGATTATCCTTTAATTTTATCTCTACTTAAACATAGGGGTGTAAGGGCATTTTTGAACCAAAAAAAAAAAAATGGGGATCCCAAAAAGGGGAAGCCCCTTAAATAGTAGTATAGATTTTTTTTTAAAATAGAAATAAGTAAAATGTAATTTAATTTAAATTTGGGTAAAATACTATTTTGATCCCTAAACTTTATCAAAAATTTGTTTTTCATCCCTAAACTTTAAGAATTTCTATTTTTGTCCCTAAACTATTAAAAAGTTCATCTTTCGTCCTTAAACTATTGAAAATATTTTATACATGTCCTTAAACTTTACCGAAAGTTTGTTTTTCATCTCTAAACTATTAAAAAAGTTCTTTTTTCATCCCTATTTTTGTCTCTAATCTATTGAAAAAACTCTTTAAAAAGTTTAGGGATGAAAAAAAAACTTTTTAAAGTTTAGGGACCAAAAAAAAAAACTTTTTGTAAAGTTTAAGGACCAAAATAGTATTTTACCCATTATAAAATTTTGTGCATCATTAAAAAGTATATAAAATTTGGAAATTATTTTTTTTAGTTTTAAACAAACTTTTTCAAATGCCCATATTAATTTATTTGGTGCCCTCATCATTTGCTGACCATTTAGATACATGGAATGCGTGGTGGCTAATAAAAACACTATAATATTGATTATGGCATAGCTAGGTTGGTGAATAAGAATTATGCAGCACAAATCAATTCAAATCAAGACATCTCAAAAGTGATACACTTTATGGGGTAGAACATTAAACGTAAGTTACAATGATAATATATATTCAATACTATAAGATTTGGCCTTTATAGTGAAGGGTATATGAAAGGCTTCTATTCACTAAAAAAACAACAAAAAAAAAATTTGCTAATAACTTAAGACTAAAGGATAAAGAAGCTATGTAAACATACATTTAAACTCACAAACATGAAGATATATTTCTGTACTTATATTTGTCTTATCTGTAACAATTTGGGGCTTTGGGCAACTTATTAAACATCATTTACAATTGAAATATATATTCAATACTATAAGATTTTGGTTTTATAGTAGAGGGTATATGAAAGGCTTCTATTAAGTAAATAAACAATTAAAAATAATTGCTAATAACTTAAACAATCACTATTCCATAAAACAAACAAAACACTATAAATTAGGAGAAAATGGGCAAATACCCCTTTCAAAAAAAAAAAAAAATCTAGCATTTTGCCCCATTTCCCAAACTAATTAGGGAAATGCCCATCTTTTGAAACTTGATTTTCTCAAAATTTTCTGAGTCCTATAGTGGCATTTTAAGGAGCCTATAGTGACGTTTTAAGGACCTATAGTGGCGTTTTGTAATCCGATCTCCATGAAGTCGAGTTACATGCAATTTTTTTTCTTTTTTTTAACCTATAACTCGACTTCATGGAAATCGAATTACAAAACACCACTATAGGTCCTTAAAACGTCACTATAGGTTCCTTAAAAACGTCACTATAGGGCTTAACTCGATTTTGAGAAAATCGAGTTTCAAAAGAGGGGCATTTCCCTAATTAATTTGGGAAAGAGGGCAAAATGCTAGATTGTTTTGTTGAAAGGGGCAAAAGCCAATTTTTTCCCTATAAATTACAATCCTAAACAACTTCAAAATTACAAACCAAAAACATCATACAACTACTCTCTACACAATTTCAAAATGAGTATACAACATGAATTACCTACAAAATTATTGCTCGAAATATTCTTCAAAACATTTCAAACGTGATGTGATCAAGCCAAATATCCAATTTATAATCAGACTCAAAATTTTTAATAAGGTTTTGAAGTAATACAATATAAATATGTCACTATTCCCATGACAAAGTGTTGGTTATAGCTTTATACATAATGATTGTAACTCTTTTTTCTTAATAAAAAAAGCTTAGAGTACAAAGGGGAAAAAAGTAGAGAAATTTTTTTTGAAAAGAGAAGTATTGTATAAATATTTTCATAATATAATCTAACATCTAATGCAACATGTGAAAATTATAAAGATAAATAAATAACTTAAAAATCTCAAAGAATAAACTAATGAGATAAGAAAGATGAGCAATACAAAATATTCGTAAATGTTTAAAACAATTACTCAAGCATCTAAAAACATCATCTAATACATAACAATTTGGTGCTAATTTGTTAAACAAAATATTTACAAACAGTGAAATGAAACTACACAATGAGCATCTTCTTCAATTGCACTAACTGTTCTTCATCATATTGTTCAAACTATCTTGTTGTTTTCCAAATAAACTAAAACCTAAGAACAACACAAATTATGGACATATTATAATATGATTTTTCACCAAATATGGTCAACAACATTAAAAGTATTTAGTCTTGTAAATAAAAATGATAAAAAAAAAATACTTGCATCAAGGAAAACATATGAATTAGTCAATAATAAGACAATGGGAGTACAAACCTCATAAAAATCAAACAAAATTAAAAAAAAAAAAAAATTGAGAGAGAGAGAGAGAGAGAGATAACCTTTTTGTGTGGGAAAAAAATATGCATAAAATGGGAGAGAGTGACAAATTTATAGTAAGAGGATGAGAATAAGAACAACCTAAATAAAGGAAGATAAAGGGACAAAATTATATGCAAAATTAAAACCGTCTAAGAGGAATATGTATAGACAATACTTAGTTATAACATTAAAATTAAAGTAGATGAATATGTAAAGTTAAAACCTCCTATGATGAATTTGTAAAGCCAATGCATTTATATATTTATTATTGTCAAAAAAATTAAAGGTAAAAAATAAATATGAAAAAAATAATAATGTGACGATAACGTGAATGATGAGGTGACTTAATAGAAGCGTAGTAATAATAAATGTTATGTTTCAGTTTTTAGATATATATAGATAAGACGGCAAACAAATAACATCAATCTTAATATTGCTAGACTTTTCTCCTAGTTTTCTAGGGTTTTAAAGCCGTTGCAGATATGTTCCAGTTGATGGAGAAGAAAGCACACCAAAATTTCTTTAGTATTATGGGCCAAGTCACATTTTGGAGAGAGAAAGAAAGGAAATAGAGAGAAAGATGAAAGAGTTGGCAAGTCTTATGGTCCATAAGACTTGCAAACACTTTTATCTTTCACTAAGGAAAAATTTGTTTATGTTGTGGGGTCTTAGGCCAAGGCCTAAGTTGCTTAGGCCTTGGGCCGGCCCTACTTATGGAGGAGGTATATCATATATCAGATACATGAGTCCTCCACCTCACAAAGTGGGGTCTACTCTCATGTGAGAGGGGGATTCATACATTTGAAACAAGGTGTATTTTTCCCTGCTTATGGAGAATGAGCGGGTTGGCCAAGAATGAGCTCAAATGTGTGAAATTGATGATATTCTTCTAAGGGAGGAGTTACATTGTAAGTAATAATCAAAAGCTGTTTGGGTGGAATCTAGTAATAAAAACACAAAATACTTACCATAAGGCATCTCAAAGGAAGAGGAAGAATAGTATAGATAGTTTAATGTACCAAAATGGAAAGTGGTTTGAAAAAGAAGGAGAAGTGGGCATGGTGTCTGAGGCATATTTAATTCCTTGTTCACATCAAAATTCAACTGGAATTTAGAACTATGTTTGCCACTTTGTTGCAATTCCAGAAAATCCTTGTACGTTATTTCAACGTATGTAGGTGGATGACCTTCATTCTCAACAAACTCTGGTGCTGGCCTAATAACTGTGTCTGGTGATGGTCCATGTGGCATGGCTATGGATGTAGCTTTGCTATCTCTTTACCATTTTGTATACTCAATATTTGAAATTATGAACTTATAAGAAATTTCATTAAAATTGATCAATATTTAATAAATTTTTTTCTGAGAATCAATCAATATTTAATAATTATTGTACTACTGTAATAGCTGAATTATTTTTATATAAAAAAGTATAACAAATATGATATAAAATAAATAAAGAATAAAATATTACAAAAATTATTAAAAATATCATCACCGATAACATAAAATTTGGTTGTTATCGGAGGCCGTTTTTGCGCATAGCCACGTGTCATCCGCTAGAGGGATGACATTGCTAGACTTGGATTTGTTTTGAGGAGTTGAGTCTGAAACTTGACACTGAGCCACATAGACCAATGGCTTTCGATGCATTTTTAAGCCTACAAATTAGATAAAGTTCAAAGTCTAAGAATCATGATAATAATTCAAGTAAATAATGTGTTTAATTAAATAGCTTTGATTAAATGATGATTTGAAGACCATAATATTATAGATATATATATATTAAGTGATGTCCATTATTAGAGAATGATTAATTAATTGTTATAAGTCTAGTAATGGGATGAGTCCAAAATTGTCCATATCCAGCTTTGGTATAGTTCATGTATTGTATGTCCAATAGTGATTTATGTCCAAGTAATATGTCCAGTCGATAGTGATAGATCAATTTATTAATACATGTGTTTATTAGTAAAATATTAGTGAAGTCATGTTTATTTATTGGTGAGATAATATTAAAGTAATTTGAATATAATGGCATAGCAATAATGAAGCAATATATACTTAATAATGTAAGTTTATAGATTGAGACATAATGACTTATATATTTTTTGATATGGTCTGTGGTTCTAGCTATAGCATCACTCTATATGGTTTGTGGCTCTAGTCATATAGCTTTAGTGAGTTGATAACATTCTAGCAGCATAATAACATAAGTCCAGCAATATAGTGATAATGAAGTAAATTTACTTACTCAACAATGTAAATTTAGAGATAAAAACATAATGACTTATCTTTAAATAGTTTATGGATCCAACCATATAACATTAGTGGACTTATAACATTCCAGCGGCATGATGATGTGAGTCTAGTGGTGCAGTATGATATTATCAGTCCTTTCACGGCGACTTCATGATTGAAGCGGAAAAATGGATGCAACTAGTGGGAGAAAGAGTATGTCCAGCTGTGTACAGAGGTTGGTTAAGTTTATCTCATTTGTCATGCACTTGAATTATTTTCCCCATGTATTTTTTTTTTAGTTTTTACTAAAACATAAGTGATATTACCTTCCATGAGAAGGTCTTTTAGTATTATAAATTTGTCTTTCATAAGGAGGGCTTTTAGTATTAGAAGTGTATGCCTTCTGTGAGGGCTTTAAAATGAAATCTTTGTACCTTCTTGGAGAAAGGCTTTTATTATTTAATGTTTATATACCTTCATTGAGAAAGGCTATTGTAATTTTCTCTTGGAAGAGTGCTTGGTGTATTTTGGTAAGTATGGAGAAGTATTTATAGGTATGATGTTTGTAATATGTACGAGAAGTGTAAAGTTGTGATTTACAACTATGTATTTAGTTGGCTTTTATTCTGTGCTAAATTTGATTGTAATTTTATTCAATCTTTTGTACCCTGTATTTATTGTGGGATTTGATTGTAAGGGTTGATTGTAATTACTTAGCATCCCGCGAAGTAATGCATGTGCCTTGCACATGATTGGAATGCGAAGAGTCAGTACAGATGGAGACAGCTGTGTCTCGCGAGTATCTCGCGGGTAAGGCCTTCCCGCGAGACACCTGCGAGACATTTTGTTTTGCCAGACTGTAATATCTGATACACACTTTCTGTACCCACACTATATATACCCACATTACCCACAAATGTTAAAGAGTGCTTCTGAGAGAAAATCCCAAACACCTTAAGAATTAGAGATTGTTATACCCACAATCCTCTACATAATAGCTTGTGAATTTTCCTCAACTCCTACCTCTCCATTTCCATACCATTGAGAGGTTGATAGCCCAAACACTTATCACGCCCTTTCAAAGTGTCAAGTGATCGTTTGGTGCTACTGGGAAGCATTGGAAAAAGCCAAGGATGGCAGATACAACATGGAGCTTGTTGCGGGATCCGGAAAGCTAGACAAGACATGATTCTGAGAAGCCTTGTTGGAGTAGGAGCTTGGAGGGCTTAGGTACAGCGGGTAAATTAGGCTTGGAGGGTCTCATGCTAACCCATGTATCCCAACTGATTGTCTAGTAGATCGATTACCGCTTGGAGGGCGGCGGAGAGGTTTTTCGCCGAGTTCTTCGGTTTCCTCTTTGATAACACATCGGCGTGTTATCTGTGTTTGCATTATTCTTCCCTACTCTTTTACATTTCATTTTACTGTTGTGATTATATGAATATGTGTTAGAGTAGCTTGTTTGATTCTCCGCTCACATTTACACTATTCCGCACTTAAAATTAAGTTAGTGTAAAATCTATCGAGCCGTTACTTTATTTTGGGGGTCTAAACAACTCTTGTGTTTTTAACATATTTTCAAGCTTTCAAGAAGTATTTATAGATACTTTGTAGGAAAATGGATTTATGAGATGTATGAGGAAAGAGAGATGTAATTTGTAAGATGTATGAGGAAGTATATGTAGATAATTTGTGGGATATGGATCTTGTAATATGTATGGAAAAATAAATGAGATGTATGTATGGGTACTTTTTGAGAAATGAATTTTGGATGATGTAAAGAAGTATAAGGGATACTTTGTGGGAAGTTAGTATTTAAGATATATGAGAAATATATATATGAATATTTTGTGAGAAATGAGCTTTGTAGTGTTTGCAAGAGTTGTTGTGTTTGTTTAATAAGATATTTTTGCAAGAAAAGGAGGAGTATGGATGTGTTTATGGGCAGAAAAACATATGAATTTTCATCACAAGAGAGCAAGGGAATGAGCACAAGATGGGTTATAGTGTTGAAGGAATTGAGGCTTGGTCCTCTTTATATAGAGCCAAGTATGTAACTAAATTAGAATTAGTTGAAGGGAAAATTAGCAAATAAGGAAAAGTCTTTAGTAAAATGAGTGATTTTTAAGTTGGTTAGGAAATTTGAAATTTTAAGGCTGTTGGAGCTGCAGTTACAATTGGACAGCAGTTGACACAATTGCACAACAGTAGCTGTTACAATAGCTGACATAGCTTAATGATGTCAAGCTGCAGGAGAGAATTATCAACATTTAATTCATGGTTTGACTAAAAATGGTAAGATCTCTTTTATGAGATCTTTCTATTTCTAGTACTGCAATTGGAAGCTAAAAATTTAGCTTAAAATGGTGAGATTTGTTTTATGGGATCCTTGTTTCTTAGGGTATGGCAGCTAGCTGCTGGGATTGAGCATTAATGGGCTAATCATGTCATTTTGGGACAAGTTTCAATTGCATATGCTATTGCTGGAGATTTTGCAAATGCTGCTGGAGCTACTACAGCTTCTGCTAAAGCTAATGCTAGTACTTTTTGGCTAATTTTCCTCTTTTGCAAATTATATGTTTAGTCCATGGTTTCATTACAATATAATTTTAGTAAGTAATAAACTCATTAGTTGATATTTGATGACGCTTTAGAGTTCTAGTTATAGTCTCTTTGTGTTGTGACCAAACCTTGGAAATCAAAGAGAGCATTTAATGTATTTCTTATATTATAGAGATAGCCAATTAGATTTAGGCATGTTTTTGGGATTTATTTAAAAGAAAATAATAATACAATTTATATGAAATAATATAATTAGATTTTTAAACTTATATTGTAAGATGAATATTAAGTTTTAGGTAAAGAGCAATAAGGAGTTTTATCATTTTAAGCATTATGTGATATAAGAGGCTTACCAAATGTTACCTATTGCACACTGACTTGTCATAGTTTAGGAAATTGGAGAAGACATGCCAAGTAACATGTTTCTTTTATCAACTTTAAACCACTGGAGCTTTAATGAATATACTTCTTGGCCTTCCAAACTAGGACTTCCAAAGTTCCCCCGATAAGACTCAGTAACTTGGATCATGAGCTAAAAAATGAGATGATATGCCATGAGCTTGAACCATGGGCTTTGATGAGATAACACCACCATAAGTTTTGAAACATGGGCTTTGATGTTGTTTTATGTAATTATGGGCTCTTTTGAGCTTTAAAAGATATTTATTCAATATACATGATAATATTAATGTGATGTGGGTTGCCAATAAAATAAAGTCATGTGGTGTGAAAAAATTGCCCTCAACAGTCGTAAATTACTTCATAATGATAACAACATCCCCTACAATCTAAAAAATAGTGAGTTGCTTAACCCCTAGCAAAAATGTTTTAAGTGACAACTTAATGTTGTCACTATTGTTCCTAATAAGTTGCCAATCATTATTTTCAAGGGCCAAATGAATTCAAGATTACCATTATTTGTTTCTAAAAATTAAGTCCTCAATTTAAAATTTGTAAATAACTAATTGCTAGATCATGTATAAATGTCCTAAAAAATAGTTGTTCACAACAACTGCATCCCCCTGATAAAAGTAAGTTGTCCACTTTTCTTGTAGTTTGGTAATATATTTGCTAGGGTAGATTTTTTTAGTAAAGACAATGAATTGCCCTTACAAATTAACTATTAGCAATGGTGTGGTTGCAAAATCCCTTTACGCAATAAGAACAAATACGATGACCTTTGACGGTCATATACCCTCACTAATAATTTTTTGCAACAACATTTGACATTTTTTTTAAGGGAGTTTGACCCTTGCCAATAGACTGTTTACTTGTACTTAAAAGCTAACACAACAGTTTTTAAAGATAATGCAGTACAATTTGTCATATCAATATTATCCAGTCTATAATGTTGGATGAATGTTCAAATAGCATATAAAATACTTTAAACGTTTAAACCTACAAAATACAAATTACCAATTCAAGCTTATTATCAAATAATGTATGTGGGGAATATGAACATAAGCTTAGAACAGAATTGATAAACAATCTAAATCAAATAAAATCACATCCACAGCAGAAATTAAATGGCAAAGATTAAAGAAAGAGAAATGCAAACACAAGGACAACACAGCGATGTGTTATCGAAGAGGAAACCGAAACCTTCGGCATAAAACCTCTCCGCCGCCCTCCAAGCGGTCAATAATCCACTAGAGAATCAATTTGGGATACATAAATAGCAAAAGAGCCTCCAAGCCTAATCTACCCAGTGTATCTAAGCCCTCCAAGCTCCTACTCCAATGAGGTTACGCCAAACCTTTGTCTTCTCTAGCTTACTGGATTCTGTTATAACCTATAACATCAACCAATATCAATTGGTCCCTTCCTAACTGCTTCCCAAGCACCAAAAAGCTTTCACATAGATATGGGTATGGTGAGAAAAGGATTTTGCTAATATACCTCTCATGGATTTAATAATGGAGAGGCTGAGAGTAGAGGAATTTGGAGAATCAAAGAATGAAGATTATGGATGAGTCAATCTTATTTTTCTCTAGGGTTTCTCTCTCAAAATTCTTTTTGGAAGCTCTCTACATTTCGTGGGTATAAGAGGTATTTATACTGGTGTGTGTTTGGAATGCAAAGAGTCAGTTTTTCCTAAACAGAGTGGACTGGCAACTTGGCCTCACAACTTGACTAAATCGCGAGTCTAATCCGCGAGTTAACTAAATGGCCAGACTGGACTTTTTGTCCTGTAGTGATCCAGCTAGCATGACTAATCAGTTCCTCTGCATAATTCACTCGTGTGCATCCTTTGGCGACTTGCAAGCCACGAGATCCAGTCATGAATCCCTTACTGAGTGCATAATCTTGAGTTTTTCTTCACACTCTCTCACACACTACCCTTACATAATTCCCACCTAAATATAGGGTTTCTAAATGCTGAATTACAAGAAAATTTCATACAGAATAAAGCAAATAAGATGGTTGATTAAATTCAACCTTACAATCTCCTTCTTTGGCTATTCCGTGACAAAACCCTAAAACAAACTATAGACTTAACATATAAGTTGGGAACAGCTGAATAAAACTCACTCATACTTAACTCTAGAATTTGTGTAGCTCTTAAACCATAAGAACAAGTATCTCCTGAAAAACAACAACATAATATGATCATTGTATGTAGAAAACATGTAATGCATATGGAGTAAGCACAATGCGATCAAACAAAATAGAATTAAGCAATAAATCATGGCTTAACCAAAAACGAGTAATCACTATAAAATAGTGACCATAATACTCATTCACACAAAGAATGAACATCCAAACATTCAAGCTAATAAGCTCAATACAAAGTATCATTTGCATGTCCAGCACTCAACCAATGCAACAACTCTACGTAATTGCATTAAGGATATAAAATCCAACAAAGGGCACAAGAGTGATGTACTTAAAGAAAATGCATAACATTAATCAACAAATACTACGCTACAAAGCAAGGATATAAAATATAGTATAGTTTAAATACACAACATAAACCATAAACAATATAAACTAAAAGTACTTAAAGTTTCTCCCCTTCAAAATGATGAGAAGCTGTGATGCACTTGGAACATATATACTTGTAACTTGAAACACTTGCACAAAACACATTAGACTCTCAAAGTAAAGCAAGTAATAAAAGGACAAGTATAATATAACAAGTAAATTGTGATCAAGTAATCATAATGTGAAACATATAAACAACTTGATCATACACCAAAACAATCATAAAGAAAAACAGACAAAACAAAGTTTTCTTTTTAACACAATGTCTTCTCCTCCTTGATATATGCATCTCCCCTATGGAATATCTCTCCCCCTACAAATGTGCACGAGAAATATAATTTCTCCCCTAAGGATATGCACAAGAGCCATTTAGAAATGACAAAAACTTTCCGAATTTCTCCCCCTAAGGATATGCACAAGAGCCATTTAGAAATGACAAAAACTCTCTTATATACTCTTTAGAGTATACTCTCCCCCTTTTTGTCATGAATAGACAAAGGGTCAAGAAGAAATGAGGGCAAGAGATGAAGGTATGAACAATGATAATGATGCATGAGGGTTGCGAGATGAATAAGAAAATGAAGCTCAAACCTAAGACAAAACAAAATTCCATAAAGAACAAGGTAAACATGACATGCTAGGATGAAGAAACGAGGTAGAGACCAATGCATGACAAGGGTAGCAAAGGTGTGTGCAAGAGGTAGCTGTGTGCAAGAGGTAGCATGACCAATGCATGGAAAATTCACATGTGGGGCAAGGTGTGTTAAATCTACAACCAATGAACCAAACATGTTCATAATAAAGAAACATGAGAAACCCCAAAGTTTGGTACTCATCGGAGTCCAAACAAGTGAGAAAATTCCTAAGAGACATTTTATCAAACACCTAGCATGCACACTATGAACAACAATGTAAAACAATACATGAACATCATGAAATTCACCCTTAATACATGTTCTTTTTGCCACAAGAGGCCAACATCCAAAGCAAATCATCAAAAGAAACCAATCCCATGCAAATTTTTTGACAAAGTTTAAGTTTTTCCCAACCCCTATGCTGAAAATCTCAACCAAGAGCACAAAACTCTTCAAAAAATAATCTAAGGATCAAAAACAATGAAAAGAATTTAGAATTATCTTAGAGATGTTAATGGAATGAAAAATCATTCAAATTGATTGGGTTTTGATGTAAAAATAATGAAAGAGGGGTTTAAGAGAGAATGGAAGAGGTTTAAAACAAGTTTCCCACAAAAGGCCCTTTAAAAAGCTGTTTCTGGACATTTCGCGATTGGGTGAGTCGCGATGTGAGTCGCGAGTGAGTCGTCAAGACATTCTGTGTAAACTCACTATTGGGTCTCGCTACTTGCAAGTCACCAAAACGAGTAGCCAAAACTCGCTACTTGCTCGCTACTCGCGTAAGTAGCAAAAATGAGTAGCCAAAAATTCTGACACTTGTTTTTCAACACAGAACATATTTAAACAATGAAAAACAAAGTAAGTACTAAACATGAACACAAAGAGTGATAAAAATCACTTCCAAAAACATATAAAATGATCAAAATCTTTTTGGATTGATCCATATATAGTTGAGCACACACACATCACATTTAAATAAGTACAATCGAACAAATGAATAAGACATTCATTAAACATTAGGCATGTGTGTCGTGTGTGTGTATCAAATGTGGAATAGTCCTTAGTCTAGAATGAAATTTCAATGATCAATTCAATCAAGTCATACACAACTAGTACTAAGTCAAGTGGTCTATCTCAATTATTAAAATGAACATATATGATCTCCCATAAGAAAATGATTACATATCTTTGAAACTTTTCATTTGGCTTATTTACGATTCATAACATTTGATCATTTTTTATCTTTACATCTCTTTTCAATAATCAATTCAATCAAGTCATACACAACTAGTACTAAGTCAAGTGGTCTATCTCAAATATAAAAATGAACATATATGATCTCCCACAAGAAAATTATTACATATCTTTGAAACTTTTCATTTGGCTTATTTATGATTCATAACATTTGATCATTTTTTATCTTTACATTTCTTTTTGAGATCGATGCCTGAAATTTTTGATATTTCAATTTGATAAATAAGCTTTTGGCTTTTTGGGCATCATACATTTTCATAAAAGTCATTTACCCTTTTTCCTAGTCGAATACTAGTATATGCAACGGTTTTTGCAGCTCATTATCTCTTTTCATTTTGAGATTTACATTTGTTGAGCTCTTTAAGAAAAAACAAAAAATAAAAGAGTGAGAAGATATATAGGCACAAGTCTACACATGTATCAAAACCAATATGACTATTGACTAATCATTCATGACAAGCTTGAAGATCGATTTACAACAATCACACATAAATGCCAGGATTTTTCCCACAAAGATAGATGTGTATATATAACAAGCTAAGCTTATAAATACACTAAGCCATTTGTACGGAGGTACTAGGCCAAACTCACATCTGATATGTGCTTAAACATATATGATTAAACTTTTTGAATTTTTCACTTTTTATGTGGTTTTGGATATTTACTCACACAAAACTAAAAAATAAAAGTAAAATCAAAACAAAAACAATGCATATAAAGAAATGCAAGATGCATAAAATGCATGAAGATATGACATACAATGCATGAAGGGTCCTACAAAGATCGAAAGAATTAGATCAAGAACCAAAAGAGCAAAAGCTCAACTATAGAAACCCTTCCTCATCCAAACGAAACGATTGTTTGGAATGAGTGTCTCATGAGAAGTGAGACGAGGGTTGGAAGAAAGAGAACTGGAGATGCACATAGATAAGGAGTTAAGAGCATTAAACACTTTCTTTAATAACATGCTTTCACACAAATTCGGTTTACCTTTTTTAGCACAACTTCCATGAAGCTCAAGTTTCTCTTTTCTTTTGATTCTTTTAAGAGCATGAAACTTAGAGCATTGAGGTCTTAAATGACCAAAGACACCACAATGGTGACATACAATGTGTTTAGGTCCACTAGGCTTTTTGGGAAGGGATCTAACAACATGTTTTTGTTCTCTCTTCAACTTATGACATTGAGGTCTTATATGACCAATCCCACCACAATGGTGGCAAGTTGGAACAAACTTAGATCCATCCAAATCCTTAGGTTGAGACCTAAACGAAGGTTTTGACTTAACAACCTTTCTCTCCACCTTTTATTTTCTTTTATGTGGAGGAATGTACACCGATTTGTCTTTTGAGGTAGAACATACAATAGACACAAGATCGAGTACCACAACATGATTGCAACAAATATTTTCATCATTTTTAGCAATAGATTCAGCAATCAAACACTTGGCATGCATCTTAAGAGTTTCATTTTCATATTTTAACTTATCAACAAGTTTGTTAGACAAAACTAGTTTAGCATCCAAGTCCATATTCAAACATTCAAACTCTTTCAGCTTTTCAAGAGAATTTTCAACAAGTTTTTTATATTTCTTAACCAATTTGTTAGATTCATTGAGATTAGTAATCAAATCATCCATTTCACCAAATAACTTGCTTAAATTCTTTTGAAACTTCTTAGTCTTTTTCTTCAAGAGTTTGTCATTTGGAATATCAACAACACCCAATGATTCAAGTAACATGTCATCACAATCATAAGGATAAACACTCATAGAGGCATTTTCACAAACACGTGGCATGCTACAATCATCAACATCCAAAACATGCATAGAGGCATATAAAGCACTATCCATGACAAATAAACACAAGGGGTTAAGGATCACTCTTAGGTATTTAAACCACAACAAGTGTACCCACTTTGATACCAATTGAATGTTCAAATAGTGTATAAAACACTTTGAACGTTTAGACCCCAAAAATACAAATTGCCAATTCAAGCTTATTATCAAACAATGTATGTGCGGAATATGAACATAAGTTTAGAGCAGAATTGAAAAACAATCTATACCAAATACAATCACATCCACAGCAGAAATTAAATGGCAAAGATTAAGGAAAGAGAGATGCAAACACAAGGACAACACATCGATGTGTTATCAAAGAGGAAACCGAAACCCTCGACGTAAAACTTCTTCGCTACTCTCCAAGCAGTCAATAATCCACTAGAGAATCAAGTTGGGATACATGAATAGCAGAAGACCCTCCAAGCCTAATCTACCCAGTGTACCTAAGCCCTCCAAGCTCCTACTCCAACGAGGTTACGCCGAACATTTGTCTTCTCTAGCTTACCGTATTCCACTATAACCCATAGCATCAACTAATATCAATTGGTCTCTTCCTAACTGCTTCCCAAGCACCAAAAAGCCTTCTCACAAATATGGGTATGATGAAAAAAGGATTTGACTAATATACCTCTCAAGGATTAACAATGGACAGGTTGAGAGTAGAGGAATTTGGAGAATCAAAGGATGAAGACTGTGGATGAGTCAATCTTGTTTTTCTTTAGGGTTTCTCTCTCAAAATTCTCTCTGGAAGCTCTTTATATTTCGTGGGTATAAGGGGTATTTATACTGGTGTGTGTTTAGAAAGTGAAGAGTCAGTTTTTCCCAAATATAGTGAATTGGCGACTTGGCCTCGCGACTTGACTGAGTCATCAGTCTAAGCCGCAAGTTAATTGTATGGCCAGATTGGACTTTTTGTCCTGTAGTGCTCTAACTGGCGTGACTGTTCAGCTCCTCTGCATGCTTCACTCGTGTGCATCTTTTGACGACTTGTAAGCTGCGAGATCCAGTCGCGAGCCCCTTGCTGAGTGCATAATCTTGAGCTTTTCTTCACACTCTCTCACACACTACCCTTACATGATTCCCACCTAAATACAGGGTTTCTAAATGCTAAATTACAAGCAAACTTCGTACGGAATAAAGCCAACAAGATGGTTGATTAAATTCAACCTTACATTGGATAAAAGAGAGGCTAATATTAGGTCTCACAGATAAATACATTAATAAGAATTATGTATGGTGGTTTCAAGCCAAGAACCTTACAGTTAAATTGGCGCCTCTTCATGCACAAAATGCTTGGAGATCTAAGGAGAAACAGTTCAAATTATGGGGTTAAAAGAAAAAAGGAATATATGTGAAAATACAACATTAATTACATAGTAAATGTAGAATATATTGTAACAACATTTATTACCAAATATTAAATTCAACGAACATGAGAACAACATCCTTCTCAAAAAAAATAATAAGAAGAAGAAAAAAGAGAGAGAAAAACGTGGCAGTAGATCTTAAATTTTGGTCTAAATTTAATTTTCAACTCTCAAAAATTTTAAATTTGAAATTTCGTCCTTGAAAATGTTAGAAGTACTTATTCTTCATCCTATCGACTAATATATGTATATCATATTAAGCTGAAATAGCTTAGAAGAAATTTTACCATAAAAAGATCGGAATTCGAAATTGGTGTCTTCTAAAATTTTGAGGAAATTGCAAATTAATTAATTTAAGAGAAAGAAATTGAATTTAAACCAAATTTGACAAAATTTATTTATTATTATTATCAAACACTAAATTGAGAAATTGGCTTTGTAAACCAATCAACTAGCTCAGACCGTTTTGCTTTGTTCACTATCCAAATTTATTTCTCAGCTTGCCAGTTTGCTGCAATTCTAGAAATTCCTTATACGTTAATTATTTGAACATATGCAGTTGGATGAATTTCATTGTCAAGTCAACTAACTCTGGTGCTGGCCTAATTACTGTGTCTAGTGATGGTCTATGTGGCAGAGCTACGGACATCCTTGTAGCTTTGTCATTCACAAGTGCCCGGTGTTCAATACTCTTGTACTTGCCGTTGCTCAAAATCTTGCAGAAAATATTGTATTTAGAAATTTTGATTATTTCAAAAAATTGTTCATTTAGACAAATATTCATTAGGCTTAAATGTGAAGAACATGATAAGTGAAAAAACTAATGCCAATGATATTTATAGATAATAAAAAAATTATATAATTACACACACAGATAAAGAAAAAAAGAAAAAGAAAAAGGCAGATCGACCCTCGTTTGTGTATCTGTTTCATTGTTGAGATCACCTTCCCTATTTTTAATTTTGTTATATTTATAGGATTAGTTCTTCATTTTGGCTATTTAGGCAATTATGAAATTTCCATAATTTTTGTTTTACGGAAAAGGTCAACCCTTATGGATATGTTTGGTACGTACCCTATTCCCATCACCAACACCAACACCCCCATCCCCCCCACCCGCCCTTTTTTTTTTTTTTTTTTTTTTTTTTTTTTTTTTTTTTTTTTTTTTTTCTAGTACTAAATGCATAACCAACCCTACTTACTATTATGAATAGGTTCCTAACATGGCTGACTCTTCCTTTAGGGTATTTAGACAATTGCTTTCTGTCCTATATCGCAGAATACAATATAAAGTTTTTCAGAAAGTGGTCCATATTTGGCTAAAAGGGAAAAAAAATACCTCTCTCTCTCTCTCTCTCTCTCAGTTCGTCTTGCAACGGATTAACATAATCCACTTACACATACAATTTCACTCTATTTCTAAAATCTAAATTTGTTAACAAAACACCATTAAAGCACTATTATTCTTTCTTGCCCTCAAACTAATTCACACGTGTCACATTTAACGTAAATAAGTTTAGGGTAATTTATACCTTTCATTACGAAATTTGGAGTAGGTTTGATTTTTTCCCTTCAAATTTAAAGGGTTTTAATTAGTCCTTGAAATTATAAAATGTGAACAATTTTGTGTTTCTATTTATTTTTTTGTTTACATGACTAATGGAATGTTAAAATGACAAAGATATAAAAATGTACATAATCATAATCAAACACTCAAATTGACTTGAAGTTGTAAATATGACAAAGATATAAAAATGTACATAATCATAACCAAACACTCAAATTGACACTCAAATTCAATTTCGACTTTGAAAACATGAGATTTTTTAAATAAAAAAATATATATATTCCATCAGTCTAATTACAGATTTGGAACATGAAAACAAGATATTTCTACCAGATAGAGTTATTTATTTATTTTTATTAAATTGCTCCAGAGCAATTGCATCATCAAAATCATTAATTGGTTGGCAAATTGTTGTTTGTCCATTATTATATCATTATTGGCCACCTATATAAGTTCATGTCTATTTCTCGCAAAAGAAAAAAGAACGAATATGTTCATGTCTAGCTTCAGTGATGTCTTTTGTTTATCAATTTCTTCAACTATTCAACAGTGTAAGTCACAGTGTAAGTTCATGTCAAATTGACACTCAAATTCAATTTCAACTTTGAAAACATGAGATTTTTTTAATATATATATATATATATATATTTATATATTCCATTAGTCTAATTACAGATTTGGAACATGAAAACGAGAAATTTCTACTAGATATTGAATTTTTTTTTTTTAAATTGCTCTAGAGCAGTTGCGTCATCAAAATCATTAATTGGTTGGCAAATTGTTGTTTGTCCATTATTATATCATTATCGGCCACCTATATAAGTCATATCTCTTTCTCGTAAAAGAAAAAAGAATTAATATGTTCATGTCTAGCTTCAGTGATGTTTTTTGTTTATCAATTTCTTCAACTATTCAACAGTGTAAGTCACAGTTTAAGTTCATGTCAAATTGACACTCAAATTCAATTTCGATTTTGAAAACATGAGATTTTTTAAATAAAAAAATATATATATTCCATTAGTCTAATTACAGATTTGGAACATGAAAAAGAGATATTTCTACCAGATAGTGTTATTTTTTTTTAATTATTAAATTGCTCTAGAGCAGTTGCGTCATCAAAATCATTAATTGGTTGGCAAATTGCTGTTTTTCCATTATTATATCATTATCGGCCACTTATATAAGTTCATGTCTCTTTCTCGCAAAAGAAAAAAGAATTAATATGTTCATGTCTAGCTTCAGTGATGTCTTTTGTTTATCAATTTCTTCAACTATTCAACAGTGTAAGTTTTTTTTTAGAGCATTCACAACTTGGGGATGTAACTAGGGAACTACCAAGTATTAACGTTGTAAGTCACAGCGTAAGTTTCTCTAAATTTACTACACATAAAATGGTTTTATTGAATATGTATATTGGGTTCTAAAAAATCTGTATTGCCACATGATTCTTTGTGAACCATTTACTGTGTTCCAGAAAAGAAGGAAATAAACAAAAAAAAAAAAAAAAAAAACAGAGCACTCACAACAGAAAAGAAAGGAACAATAGAAACAGAGTACTCACAATGGTGGAGGTGGAACAATGGTGGAGCTTTAATGCGATTTGTACTCACAATAGAAACAGAGCACTCACAACACGTTAATGCGATTTTTTTTTTTTTTTTGGTGGCAACCTAGAACAATGGTGGATGAGCAATGTAGATAGTCAAATGGAGACAACGGAGGGACAAAGGGCTTGAACACCAAACGTAGAGAGAGAGAGAGTTAGAAGTTTTCTTTTGTTGGGTTTAGAGATACGTATTAAATGCAATAAATAAGGGATAATTAATGAGATATTTGTAAGAATGTTAGCATTAATGAGAGTCTTTTTTTGACCGTTGGATCTACTTAAATCCAACGGCTTAAAAAAGATGTAACTCTTTAGAGTTACACCAGGTGTAACTTGAACCCATCCCTCTCTCTCTCTCTCTCTCTCTCTCTCTCTCTCTATATATATATATATATATATATATTACTCATAAGTTTATTTCATTTTTTTTTTTGTGCGTATATAATGGACTTATATAAAATTGATCCAAAAAACTCTTTTATTTACTGCTGAGGCTATTGCGTCATTAATTCCATTTTAAAAATTTTTATCAGCAATAAACAAAATATAACAAAAAATTTAAATGAATGACTGTACGTTTTTAGACCCCTTAAAATACAACCAGATTAACCTAGTTAATTAGCCGAGTGATTACTTAGTCAAATTAGCAAATCTAAGTTAACACAAATATATCATATCATTGTAAAATTTGGAAAATAAAGAACACAACAATACGATAACCCAAGAAAACCAAACCGGTAAAAAACTTGGGAAGGATTTAACCTAGCTATCCTCAAGGTAAACCGAATCCACTATGAAAGAATTGAAGTTTACACAATAGCGATTTAGACCACTAACATCCTATTGCTACTTTGAGTAGGAAACTTACTATCACGACCACATGACAACTCCGAGTTCACGGACTACTTCTTTCTTGGATTCTTAGCAAGCACAAGCACCCCCACTTGTATATCTTTAAGCTCTTGAAACAGCAACTGAATTGATCATCAAGTTCTTGACATAAACTTGATTCTTGATAATCCTAAGTGTATGTGAAGGCAAACACCTCTAGATCTCACAGAAGATTCACACACACAGCATAAAGAGCATCCTCTAAACGTGGCTAGGGTTTTCCCTTTTATACTTAAGACAAAACATAAAACCCTACACTTCAAACAGGCTTGGGCTAAGTTGGAAAATTCTGTAGAAAAACAATCTGCATAAGTTTCGATCGATCGAGTCTAATTTTTGATCGATTGAGCCAGGCAGATTTACACAATAAATCCTATAGAACACTCGATTCCAACTTTACATATTAACACACTTTGAGCAAGTCTAAAACTAGACTAAAAATGTTTTGATCATGGTTTGCCAACATTACAAATTGAAGTTCTAATACATTAGTTCCTAATTCCTTAGAACCTAACAAACTCCCCCTTTGGCAATCCGTGACAAAACATAAATTTGAACAAAATGCTCAAAGTAACATAAAAATAGCCCATTACAAAAATATTGCCCATCATAACAAATTCAACCTAACTACCATCTATCAGTTGCAAGTGTAGACAGCAGCACGACTAAATCAACCTGTATATTCCTGAAACACTCAACAAACGCATAAACGCATGTGTAAAAAATACAAGTAACAGAAAATAAATCCTTGATTTCACATAACATAAACTACAAGACATATATCATGAATAACCTCATAAATATAAATCAATAATCAATGAAGCACAATGTGAAACAAGAAACATATATAAATACATCATAGTAACTCCCCCTATCATGAACAACCCAATCAAAAACAAAAATACATCATGAGCCAAAAATGTAAATACAGAATGAAGCACCAAGATACAATCTAAAAGCTCCACAACTCCATAACATCAAAAATCTCCCTCTAACAACAAAATCTCCATACATATGTACTCCCCCTTTCTGTGATGAATTGCCAAAGGGCAGTCACTCATCACCAAAAGGAGGTAGCGGAGGCGACCATCTAAAATGCTCCAAATCTGCTCTCAAGACACGAAGCTCATCAAGCATGTCCACCAAAAGTTGACCATGAGCCGCTTGAACGGTCATGACAATCTCCAACGTACGACGAATGTTTGAATCATCCGAAGTAGATGGTGGGGGAACAACATCAACAGCAGCAGCAGCAGGATCAACAGATGCCTCAGTAGAAGTATCACCTGTAGAGGAGGGAGGAGGAGGTGTGACACCGGAAGACTTAACCCTAGGGCGTTTAGAGCTTGCTCTCATCTGAGCAGCCCTCTGCCTAAAAAAGGTGGTATCGATAGGAGCAATGATATGAACAGGCTTAGATGCCAAAAACTCATCTAATCCTAGATGTAACAAAATCCGGTGAATAAAAACGGGAAAGAAAAGAGCATAAGCAGTAGAATTACTCCTATGAACCTCAATCAAGGAACGAATAAAAAGATGAGGAAAGCATATAGGAGCGTCTGTGATAAGGGCATACAAAAATGCATATCTCTCCAAAGGAATGGTGTGCATATGAGAGATAGGCCAGATCGAATGGCAAGAAATCTGAAAGAAAAGATAGTGAATCTCGGTCAACTCGTGAGAGGTGATCCGACAATCAGAACCCCACTAGATAAAAGACACATCCGTGATTTGTTCTAGCCCTATGATTACAAATTGCTTATCTTCTTTTTTTTTTTTTTTTTCTTTGTGAATCAGGTGTAGAAGTACGTTAAATGGAATTCACCTCCAATCAAATTCGATGCTTTTCATATGGCCATGTAAGAGCTCTGGGTATGTAGGGAGGTCTAAATTATTGGAAACTGTTCGAAATTTTGTGAACATATATTAGCATCAAGTAAAAAGACTAATAAAAAAAACCTAAAATTGTTTGAAGAAAAATTATATTTGATACCTTTATTTTTTAGTTTTTTAAATCTATAATGAGGAGTCATATTATAACATTATTTGACTGCATGTTTCTCACCACTCAAATTCTTGTCACACACATAAAACTGATATATACTTTTACCATTGTTCATTGAGATAAAGGTCTATACCTTGACACAATGTTTCTAGTAATGATATATGTGCAACCATAAAGAAGTAGAAAAGAAATGATACTTATTCTTTTTTAAGTCTTACTTGTTTGTTTTTACTTATGAACGATTACCTAATTAATTAATTACATAGCCAAGCTGCAAAAAGAAGAATTTAAAATCTGCCTTGCTTGACCGATCGAGATGCGATTTCTACAAATTTTAAATTAGGTCTGAAAGCTCGCAAAACGTTTCGAGTTTAAGTCCAATACTGCTAGGTATAAAAGCAAAATCCTAATACATGTTTTCCAAGACTTGTGAGTTACTCCTATGAGATCTATGACATTCTGTAACCTTCTAACTTAACAAGAATTTAATGGAGATTAGACTGATATTGCATGAACCAATGGAGATAAGTTGCTGCAACAAGATCAACTACTGCTAATGATCTAAACTTTTGAGTGGTATCTCAAAGTCACAAATTGGAGTGTTTGTGTGCAACAAATTCAAATAGAAGAGTTTGTGGATTCGGAGTTGCGTGTGGTCACGTGAGTAAGTACTACAAGAGGTAGCATTAGATTTAGGGAAAAATCTATTGTAAACACTTCCATTTTATTTAGTGAAATTGTTACCTTGTGAATTGTTTAGGTTAAATCATCCACAGGTTTTTTACCTTAAAACTAGATGGTTTTATTAGTTTTCCTGGGTCATCATATCACTTGTCTTCTTTACTTTTCTGCTTTATGTGATATGATTGTTATTTGTGTTAATAAATTAGGTTAATCAATATGAGTGTTCAGGGGTCTAAATAACTAACACACCTAAAAGTATGCCATCATTCATTGATAAGGATCAAAGAGAACTTCAAATGAAAAAAAGTGATTTGAGTGTGATTGGTGACAACCCTAGATATAGAATGTGATCATGACATGGAATTTGAAAGATGAACATGGTGCTTGTGTGTGACTGGTGTTAATCATATATTTAACTTAGGATCGTGATGAAGAAAATTATAATAACTTATTCCAATAAGTTGATAGGAATTTAAGATTCAACTTAGTGAAATGCATGAGCAAGTGAAAAGCAATTAAGAACATTCAAGAACATGTGAAGAATATAGTAACAACTAGCTTGATTTGAGTGCATGTTTAAATAGACATTGAAAGGGGTTTTCTAATTTTCTCTATTATTAAAGATTAGTTAGTTGGCATCTTAGGTGACATTAATATTAATATTTAAATTGCACCATTATATATATGTGGGCCGGGGGGGGGGGTAAGGACCGGGGTACCCAATCCAAAGATAAACCTACCAACCCAATCAAATAAACGCAATCAGACTCTAAGGATCACACTTACTTGAGGAGGACTAAGAGACCAAATGGCAGCTGGCACCTCGAAAAGCTGAGGGTATGGGAGTAGATGACAAAGAAAGAGTACAAGACATATAGGGTGGAGGAAGGAAGTTTCCTCAAGGAGACACCTCCCACCTTCACATTCAATACTCTGCACCAACTTAGCTAGCTGCATTAATGAGGAAATGATACCTAAACAGTAACTTCACAACTCATAGCTCTTTCTACCACCTCTAGAAGGGTCCTAATGGGACAAGCATCCAAATTGTTCCCTTGAGACTACAAATGGAGGGTTGAGATGCAGTGGAAGGGGTTATATAAGGCAAGGAACTCCCTTGAAAAGGGGGATGCACATCTAACACAAAAAAAGAGAAAGGAAGAGAAAACTGAAACTCATTGTAAAAGGATAAGCATTGACTTTTAATGAACAATGCCTCCTTGGACTTGCCCCAGAAAGATTTTATGCAAAATTTGCATCTCTTGCACGTATATTAATAGCGCTAGCCCAATTATTCTCAAGTCAACATTTGCTCTACATTGTATTTCGCTTATAGAATTCATTCTTTTACAAATATATTATTTTGGGCTTGTTGTATTGGGTCACATTGCTTTAAGTGTGCTTGGGCCACAATCTTAGTCCTTACAATGTCTATAAATATGACATTTATTACGTAAATACAAAATAAATAGAAACAACATTTATTACCAAATATTAAATCTAACAAACATGAGAATTGAGAATAACATGGCTGAAAATCTTAAATTTGGCCGAAGTTTAATTTTCAACTCTCAAAAATTTAAAATTAGAAATTTTGTCCTTGAAAATTTTAGTACTTATTCTTCCTATCTACCAATATATGTATCATGCTAAGCTGAAATAGCTTAGAAGAAATTTTACCATAAAAATATAGGAATTCAAAATTGGTGTCTCCATAAAATTTTAAGGACGAAATTGTAATTTAATTAATTAGAGAGAGAGAGATTGAATTTAAACCAAATTTGTCAGCATTTATTTAAACTAAATTGAGAAATTGGTTTTGTAAACCAATCAACTAGCTCAGAATGCTTTGCATTGTTCACTATTCAACCGGAATTTAGATCTCAGCTTGCCAGTTTGCTGCAATTCCAAAAATTCCCTATACGTCATTTCAACATACATTGGGGCATGACTTTCATTGTCCGCTAACTCTGGTGCTGGCCTTATAACTGTGTCTAGTGATGGTCCATGTGCCAGAGCTATGGACATCCTTGTAGCTTTGTTATTCACAAGTGCCCGGTGTGCAATACTCTTGTACTTGCCATTGCTCAAAATCTTGCAGGGAAATATTATATTTAGAAAATTTTGATTAATTCAAAACAAATTTCATTTAGTTAAATATTCATTAGGCTTGTATGTCAAGAACATGATAAGTGAAAACCATAAAGCCAATGATATTTAAATAATTGCTCTATGTCCCAAATGGAAGAAAACCATATAATTTTAATTCTGTGTGTTCTTAGTCCTTAAAAAAAAAACTCTCTCTCTCTCTCTCTCTCTCTAAAAGCAACATTTGTTATCAAGTCATCATCAAATTAAAGCACTATTTTTCTCTCTCACCTTTAAATTTATTCTCACATGTCACTTGTCACATTTAACATAAATAAGTTTAGGGGAATTTCTAATTTCCATTATGAAATTTGGTGTAAGTTTGATTATGTAATCCTTCAAATTTTACGGTTTTTTATTTAATCATTGAAATTATAAAAAGTGGACAATTTTGTTTCTTCATTTATTTTTCTGCTTATGTGACTAATGGAATGTTGAGAAACCCATATTTACAAGACTAAAATCAAACCAACCACATGTTTAAGAGTGCACAAATTAAGTAACAAAATTTAATAGACCTCATAAACGAAAGAACAAAATTACTCCCCCCACCCCTCTCTTTTTCTAAATATTCAAGGATCAAATTCGAACTTTTGAACAAACAAAATCGTACTTATCCTAAATTGTTGAAACCAAAAACATAATTATTCATATGTTTATTTCATTTTTTTTTTTTTTTTTTTTTTTGGGTATGTAATGGACTCATATAAAATTGATCTAAAAAAATCTTTTATTAATTCGATTATAAGTGAATCCATCTTTACTTATTAATGTTAAGGCTATTGCATGATCAATATTATTAGCAATAAACCAAATTTCTTTTTGATGTGAATGACAAATATTTTATCACCTTAAACCTAAAATTGTGTATCAGACCGATCTTACTAGTTAACTTTAGCTGGCACAGTTGTTTAACAGAAAAAAGTAATTGAGAAAGATAATGAGGAGATGAATAAAACATGGGGACAAGTAAAAATGGAGTTCCAGAAGCATGACAAAATGTACCTCCAAGTGATCAGCAACTTGTACAAAGAGTGCATTGGGATGGATATTGACATTAAACCATTTTTCTTTATGCTTTACTTGAAGGCAAGAGACGCCATTGTTTACCAAAATGGTTAACAGACCATGGTCATAGTGAGAGGGGATGCCAATTGCTTTCTCTGGCTCTGGACAAGCTGGATAATAGTTGGCAGCGAGCAATTGTAAACCCAACTCGAAATTGGCGGCCTTGTCTATGTAGCTCTCTTCTAACCCCAAGCTCTTTGAAATAGCTTTCAGTAATACTGTTACTACTTCCTGGTTTCTTTTGCTAAACTCCAATGCAATCTCACTGTGTCAACAAAAACATAAATAAACCATTCATTATGAATTGCATGGGCCATGACCTGATTCTTAATATTGAAATTTTAGTTGAAAAATAAATTTATCATAATTAAAAGAAGGAAAATTCTTAGTTTACATTATATTAAGCAATGTAAGATTTACATTGTAGATTGAACAAATTGCACACAATGTTGTATATATTTGCAAAAAGTTCTTAATACTTTAGAACTGGATTTATATTCATAATATGTGATATGATTTAGGATGTTAAATCTGAAATGAAAAGAAATGTACCTGAACCCCGCAGGTTTGTTGGGTGAATGAAATTCAGGATGCGCGACGCACTTGAGAAAATCTCTCCATAAGTTTGCTTTATTTATTGAAGGATTAAAGCCTGTACCACACCTGATTGGATCCATGACATGGTTTCCTTGATACTCTGTCTTCTCCTCCTCTGGCAAGTCAAAAAATTCTTGAAACGACGCTATCATTGCCTTCGTCAGGCTCTCCGACACACCATGATTAATCACCTAATACCCTCATCAAATCTTAGTTACAAGCAAAAACTATAAACACGTAAAACAAATTTTAGTTATATGCATATAAGATAAACTGTACGTACCATGAAGCAGCCCCAGTCTGAGCAGGCTTTGTTGAGTTGATGGATGACTTGGGACTGTTCTTCAGGGGTACTAGAAACAAGAAGAGAGATGTCGATAATGGGGATTGAATCATCTGGATCATCGGATATTGGTTCATCATGGAGATTATGAGTGAAGGTGTAAAACGAAGGGATCAGGGAGGAGAAGTCAGTTGATTCAACTAGTGCTTTCACACTCGTTACCTTAGGTGGATGAACAAGTGATGCCTTTAAGGTATCAAGTGGAATTGTTGAAGCCATGGATAATGAGAAACGAGATAGAGAGAGCAGCTGAGTAGCCTTATGTTACTGATAAGCTATATATAACAAAAAAAAAAAGTGTATAATATATTTTTGATAAGATATTAAATATATATATTTTAATATAAATTATTGGTCAGGTGTTCACATCAACACCTTTTTTTTTTTGAGGAAGCACATGAACACCTTGAGTTGGGGAAAAAAAAAAAATATATATATATATATATATTTGAACCTATGAGATTTTGCTCACCATTGGCATAGTTTATATATATATACACACATAGAGCCGCCCTTGAATTCAGGGTGTTCATGTGCTTCCTCAAAAAGAAAAAAGGGTGTTCACCATTGAATATTGCTCACCATTGATTTTGCTTAAAAAATAAAAATCTTGCTTACCATTGATTTTGCTCACCATATATATACCCTAAAAAAATAAAAATAAAAATTAAATTAATATGAGTTGTTCACCACCCTTAAAAAAAAATCTTGAACACCCAAAAAAAATTTTGAACCAATGAGATTTTGCTCACCATTGGCATAGTTTGTATATGTGAGAGACTTTTAAAACAACTTCAAGAGTTGAAATTGTACAAAACCACACACTCTCTGCACAGCGTATGAAGAAACTGATGTAGAAAGCCATTGCCACACACTTTCATATTTCATTAGATGTTAATAGTGGCATCATGTTATATGGGTTAATTTCTTTTATATATATTGCCTTTGTTAAAGAAAATGCGTTACTAAATAATATTTTTGTGTGTACACATTGTAGAGAGGAAAAATTTCTGACCTATCACAAGTTGACATATCATACTACCAAATCCACAAAGTACGGCCAATTACAAAGCACCATGTACTACAACTAGTTTCTACCATCACCATTCAGGAACCAACAGAAATTTTCCAAATGTCATAAAATAAAAACATAAAATAAAATAAAAATGCAAAATGCACATGTAAGCAATGACACATGCCACACATCAACACGTGTAAGCAATGACATCCGACGCACGTAAGCGATGACATAAACGATCCAATCAATTGCTGACATGTGTCACCTTAAAAATCAAGACATTTTGGCCAATCAAACGATGCCATGTGTCTTGGAGAAAAAGTCTTAAAGCTCCTTCAATCAAACTGTGACACATGTCACCAATCAGACTTTGACACATGTCGCTCACCTATACACACACCAAGACATATTAGGACACACCAAGGCATCCATGCCACAAGCAGCATCAAAGAAGATTCAAAAGTACAAAAGCTTTGCTAGAATCAAGCCTTGAAGCCTCCAGGAACTTCAAGAACTTCAACCTCAAATACGACAAACATTTAAGGCAGAATTGTACAAACTACCAGCCTAGATCTTAAAGTTTGATGAAATTAAGCCCAAAAGCCTTCAGAAACTTCAAGAAACCACAAATCAGTGAAACTCTACGAATTCAAGGCCCAAAAACTCTAAAGAACTTCTGCCATAAACCTACGAATATGAAGAACATTCGAAGAGAAATCATCCAAATCATCTTCTTAGATCTCAAAGTTCACTGGAATCAAGCTCAAAAGCCTCTAGAAAATTCAAGAAACAACAAATTAGTGAAGCTCTACAAATTCAAGCCGCCAAAGCACCGAAGAATTTCCACCACAAACCTTCGAAGACGGAGAACGCACGAAGAACACGAAGAACATGAAGGTCTAACAAGCTCATAGCCAGAGATTCATTGTAATTATGTTTCAAAGGTCTTTGATCCATTCTTCAATCAAATTGAAGTATATTCAGTGTTCGTATCAAAAATCACATTACCACGATTCTAATTAACAAATCTTTCAAGGAAATCGAATCAGAGAATCGCTCTTTTATAATCACATAGAATTGTACCACACATTCATCAATACAAATTCACATTTGTAAAACTATTTTACTTGTTTGACTTTATTTCAAACTCGGAACTTAGTCGTCCACACACATATCTAAAAAGCATATATGACTACTGTGGGGGTATGGGCCTAAAGGGATTTGGACATCCCATCTACAAGGGTTCAGACCCAAATGGCCTAGAATAGCTTGCATAACTGAGGCCCAGGATTGTTGGGCTAAAACCATCCCATTAAGATGTGCGCAAAGATCGGGCCACAATGATTGGTAGAGCCATATTAACTGGGGTCGTGTCCGGCCGAGCATAGGTATCGACTGTTGGGCCTACTAAGAAAATAAGGGTGGTTTGGTTCACTGGCCGAACGTTAAATAATGCCTTTGGAGAATTTGCCATCGAGCACTAGATGGCATTTGGAACAAGTTACGAAGGAGTCCTCTAAAGTCATAAGGATCCCTAGGGATTTACCTGGACATGGGAGGATGTGTATAGTAGGAAAATAATGATAACCCAACCCACTAACCCAATACTATAAAATGGGGAAGAGGCAAAGGGTTAAGGGGATTTTTGGCTGGAGAGAGAGAGAGAGAGAGAGAGAGAGAGAGAGAGAGAGAGAGAGAGAGAGAGAGAGAGAGAGAGAGAGAACAGCGAGAGGGGAACACTTGGGAACTGAGGGAAGTCAGGGGGAGGATCTCATATTAGGGCTAATAGAGGATGAACCAGACTAAGTTGAGAGCCCCATTAGTAGGATCGAAATATAGCCCACGTACAAATTAATTGAGGGCCCAATTACTGTCTTATTGAGAGTGGTATTCGGTGCCCACAACTACAATAAATTTCTTTGCGTAAGCAAATGGATTATTAACATGTCTATTTTATTTTATTTAAAATATGCATTACAACTCATAATTGAGTATTTATTAATCTTTAGCATGTGCGATTAAGGCACATCTTAACATGATTATATTATAAAAAATTAAGTCAAATTGTATGCATATTGTATACTATATAATAAAAGTTGGGCTTAGAAGTCGTGGCAGTGCCAAGTAGCTTCATCAAATTGTAAAAAAAAAAATAGATTTAATAATATATATATATATATATATATTGTAAGGAAACAATTTGTAGCGACCACAAAATGATATTGGGTTCGTACGTTTAAGGGCCCAAACAATATCATTTGTAGAGCGTGGGCTTGAAAGGCTAGGCCTGGGTCACCGAACAGCGGTTAACCATGGTTTCTATGGAAATTTACATGAAGGTGAACCTGACGTGTCTAACAAGACCTTCTTCTGATGCGACATAAGTGGTTCCGGTCTTTAGACCTCGTCCGAGGAGCTTAGTGTTCTTATTATTTTCTTTTTTTAAGACTTCATGGTCTGGGAGACCACCCCCCTTCAATTGGTTCTTTTTCCCTTTTATACTAACATTTACCCTCCTTCCAGTGTCCACGTGTAAGCTCCACTTTCTGGAGTTGAGACTTGTCCTATCAGCCCATACCTAGAGTGGTTGGGAGTGGTTGTAAAAGTTGAATAGCATGGTGAAGAGCATGGACCTGTCAGACGCAAAGTTCTTTATTGCAATATTGGTAGCTTTTTCACTTGGCCTGCTCCTGCACTGAGCTCGTCCTTTCCTTTAGGGGCTCTATGGGATGCCGAGCATAAGATCGTCCTCGGCCATATCCTCAGGCCTTTTTTGGACTTTCATTAT
Organism: Quercus robur; assembly: GCF_932294415.1. NCBI lineage: Eukaryota > Viridiplantae > Streptophyta > Magnoliopsida > Fagales > Fagaceae > Quercus > Quercus robur. The sequence continues at coordinate 23,624,083 of NC_065544.1, read as the reverse complement.
GCATCCTCGGCAATAGTTCTCCTCGGCTCAGGCCTTGGGCCATAATGTAAAATGGGTCGGGGTCACAAATTCTTTGGCCCCACAATGGCCCCTCAAAATCCTGCTGCCCGACCTCTTAGTTGGGGAGGAGGGTTTTGGTGATGTCGGGCCTACATCATGGCTTGCCCAGCTCTGCCCTTCATTAATGTCGGTGTCTCTTAATTTGCTTGGGAGGTGCGTCGGATTATGAGACATTCCTTTAGATTTACTCACGGGGCGTCCTCGCCGTTTCAGTGCTCGCGGCGCGTCTTTAATATGTCCCCTTCACGAGGCCACCCAAATCCTATGGTTGTAGACAGTGTTGAGAGTTGAGTAGAAATTGTCTCGTCTGTAGCACTTCTTGGAAATCTGCGTAGATTAAATGCCACCAACTTGCCCTCCATATAAGAAGCAAGGTACGTGGTCACTCCCTTTACGTACAGATCCTTCAGTCCTTTCAAATTCCTAATCCTTTAGCTGTGCTCAAAGTTTTCATCGCTAGTGCAATTAAACCTTAGAGAGTGATATGTTTGAGGCACGAGTGGGGGTGAAGGAACCACACCCGCTCCAGAGGCACTGGGTCCTTCCGAGACTCAAGATGGAGCAGTTAGGACAAGGGAGACAGAGACTCAAGACAGTTCTCCACTTTCACAAGGTGGGAGCGATGCCTCCATCTCTTTCAATCAAAATCCGAAGTAGGTGTTGGTCGCGTCAGATTTTTGGTGCGACAGCAGTGGGGTTTCTCGTTGTCAGTACCATCTACTCTCTCTCGAGCACTGCTAATATGACACCTGCGTGTTAGGAGTCAGAGCTGATGCGGGGATTAAGCATCCCTGTTTCTTCCTCTCTTCCTTCACTGGTGCCTCTTTCCGCCTCCGCTTCTTCTTCTTTCCCATCACCGGGGCTACCCTGGTGTTTCTACTTCTTCCTCTGCTTCTTATTCTCTTCCATTAGCGGGGCCATCTTGTCATGCATAATCTCTACCAGAGCAGAGTTTTGAAGGATTTATCTCTTCCTTGTATCTTTTTCTTTTTGCTTCTGTAGTTAGCTTTTGGTATAGGCTTACTTAAGCCCCTCATTGTACGCTGTACTATTTCCTTGTCTTAATAAAAAATGATTCTGTTTTATTCTACATATTCTTTCTTTTCTGCAGTAATTACTTTGTGAATGGATGTATTTCATATGTGTATTTTTTTTGAACGATACTTAGGGCAGAAACCCTTGTAACAAAAAGCTATTATTTTGAACCTATTGAGACTGTCAAGCATAATAATACCAACCTACAGTAGATTAAACATATGAGACTAACCGTGATAACAGCTGAATGCCCTGTATTGCACGTGAGGCAGTCATCCGAGAATGAGTAACCTAAAATAAACCATCCGAGAGGGTTACCAAGTACTAGGGGGCTTGGCCGCGTTCTTGGTAACACATGACCTTAATCGTTTTTGGCATCTGGTCCAAGGACTGAGGTATGGCTATACCGGGCCTAAACACTTGTTTGCGTTAGCTCCCTTAAAATTGAGGATCCGAGGATAAATTGGGACTTCCATTCGGTCCAGGACTTAACCCAATTTTTAATGGGTAATCTCTCCATGGGTCAGAGTCTGAGGACCATACAATACCCTAGTTCTATCCAGAAGTTATAATAACAATTAATTAATAATAATAAAAATCTCTCTCTTTTTTTTTTTTTCTTTTTTCTTTTTTTTTTCTTTTTTTTTTTTCATAGGCTTGGGTCCGAGGACCATACAATGCCTTGGTTCTGTCCAAAACTCATAATCTTTCTTTTAAGTAGTTGGTTTCCCCATAGGCTTGGGTCCAAGGACCATACATTGTCTTGGCTCTGTCCAAAACTCATAATCTTTCTTTTAAATAGTTGGTTTCCCCATAGGCTTGGGTCCGAGGACCATACAATGCCTTGGCTCTATCCAAAACTCATAATCTTTCTTTTAAGTAGTTGGTTTCCCCATAGGCTTGGGTCCGAGGACCATACAATGCCTTGACTCTGTCCAAAACTCATAATCTTTCTTTTAAGTAGTTGGTTTCCCCATAGGCTTGGGTCCGAGGACCATACAATGCCTTGGTTCTGTCCAAAACTCATAATCTTTCTTTTAAGTACCGAGGATTAGCCCCTCAGCCAAGGCATGGGTCGTCGAACTGATGGTGGAATCCCCTAGAACTGCCCTTGTCACTGGTGCGTCGAAGCATAGCCCCTAGTAGGACTTTATATCAGGGAAACAACATCAGGCCGCTGGAAGTAATGGAAGGGCTTTCGCATGCCCTGGGTTGACAGGAGTTCGACCCACCGTCTGTGCCAATGCACAAGCCTTCCCCACAGACGACGCCAATTGTAAGGACACAATTTGTAGCGACCTCAAAATGATATTGGGTTCGTATGTTTAAGGGCCCAAACAATATCATTTGTAGAGCGTGGGCTTGAAAGGCTAGGATTGGGTCACCGAACAACGGTTAACCATGGTTTCTATGGAAATTTACATGAAGGTGAACCTGATGTGTCTAACAAGACCTTCTTCTGATGCGACATGAGTGGTTCCAGTCTTTAGACCTCGTCCGAGGAGCTTAGTGTTCTTGTTATTCTCCTTTTTTAAGACTTCATGGTTTGGGAGACCGCCCCCCTTCAATTGGTTCTTTTTCCCTTTTATACTAACATTTACCCTTTTTCTAGTGTCCACGTGTAAACTCCACTTTCTGGGGTTGAGACTTATTCTATCAACCCATACCTAGAGTAATTGGGAGTGGTTGTAAAAGTTGAATAGCATGGTGAAAAGCATGGACCTGTCAGACGTAGAGTTCTTTATTGCAGTATTGGCAGCTTTTTCACTTGGCCTGCTCCTGCACTGAGCTCGTCCTTTCCTTTAGGGGCTCTATGGGGTGCCGAGCATAAGATCGTCCTCAGTCATATCCTTAGGCCTTTTTTGGACTTTCATTATGCGTCCTCGGTAATACTTCTCCTCGGCTTAGGCCTTGGGCCCTGATGTAAAGTGGGCCGGGGTCACAAATTCTCTAGCCCCACATATATATATATATATATATATAATTTTTCTTCTACAATAATTTCTAAGTTTATAAAAATCTTAATTTGATTAAAATCCAAACTATTCATCTAATCCTTTTCTATTTATAATATTTAAGTTGAAAAAAATTTTAATTAAAAAAATAACAACAACAAAAAAATCTTACACGTTAATCTTACAAATTTTAGATTTAGATTATTTAAAAAATAGTTATAATCACAGAAATTTTATTAAATTTAGTAAAAATAGATATAATTTTTCTTTTTGTATAATTTCTAGGTTGATAAAAATTGTAATTTGATTATTGATAGGCCAAAATCGTATTGACCCCTTGTGATAAATTAATTGATTAATTAGTCAAATTTATTAATTAATCAAATTAACATGCAATGTACGTGGTAGCACAAAAAATTCACCAATTAAACTAAGTATGCAGTGGAAATTAAATTGATACGGTGATTTGTTTACGAATGGGAAAAACCTATACGACAAAAATCCCATCGGGTGATTTTAAGGTCGCCACTCCCGAGAACCTACTATTATCAAAACAAGCGGTTACAAGTAAAGGAATCCCAATACCTTATACCAACCTACAGTTGAACCCGTACCCAAATACCTAATTGGACTTGTTCTGTAGTGACAATCTCTCATTTTCAATGCACGACTCCCAGTACGTGACTAACCAATTGCATGGATCCCAGTACGCGACTTCAATCACCAACTAGAGAAGGTTGTTGGTTGCAAAGTTTTTAATTTCATCACACGATAAAGATCAAGAAGCTCCTTGATTACAAAACTCTATGGTGTACAAACACAACAGTCTCTTCACAAGAAAGATGAACTAGGGCAAATTTTGTCTTTGGTCACAATTTCCTTGAACAAAACTTTACTTAACACTTGTGCAACTTGTGTCACCTTTGAAGGCCCTTAAAATAATCCTTATATATGTATAGGGTTGTGAGAAAAGAAAATCCAAACATATAATCACGGATTGGATGAAAAATAGACTCGAAAATCTGAGTTTCATAAACCTCGACAGATACCTTATCTGTCGAGCCACGGGATTCAGACAACTCTAATTCTCAATAGATGCTAACTGTCGAGATTTAATGAATAGCACTTTTCATACTTGATTCTTGGACAGACTTACATGATTTTAACACTTAAACTTGAAACCTTGTTTCTTAAAGCATTAAACACATCCTAAATCTACCCAATTACAAGTAAAGTACGTTTTGTCAAATGATTAGTCAATTACATCAAATAGTGACATATGTTCCTAACATGTGAAACACATATATCCTAACAATTATAATCCAAATTCTTCATCTACTTATTTCCTTATTATAATATATAAATTGAAAAAAAAAAATCTTAATTAAAAAAAATAAGCAACAAAAAAATCTTAAACCCTAATGTTTAATAACAAAAACAAAAGCACACGTAAAAAGAGGAAGTAGTACACGTTTTTTTTTTTTTTTTAATTATAATAGAATGATAATTAATGATTAATAACATATTTTAATACACGTTTTTTTTTTTTTTTTTTTTAACTAGGCATAATTTTTTTTTCTCATCTTCTCCTATAATTATATTACTACATGTAAAAAGAAAATAGCAAATAAAAAAACATATAATACTACATGAAAAAAGAAAACAGCAACCTAATAGCAACGTAGTACGCTTGAAAAAAGTCTTTTATAAAAATCTATTCAACTAACAATAGACTAATATTAAACTTTTTGTTTATATCAACTTCTTCAATGTGAACTATAGATATATCTCAAATAATCCATAATGAATACCTACAATACAATTCTTTTACTCTATTCTTCTCCCTACAACCTCTATTCTTCTCTTCTTCTACCTACAACCTTGCAAGTATGTATTTACATATTTAAACTTTTACATTTACATTGCAATACAATATTTGAGTGTGGTACCCTAGAAGGTCTAGATACTAACGTAATTCAATTATAACTTAAATTCTATGATTTTTTTTTTTTTTTTTTATAAAAAATTTTAGATAATGCAATTCATATTTGATTTGGTGTTCTTAATTGATTATGCTGATTATTTCCTCACTTATGGCAACATTAAAATAATTTATAGGTAAACTTTTATATTTACATTGCAGTTTAGAAACTCTAAATACTTATATTTTTGTAATTTATGGAATTTGTTTTTGGTTATATATGCAAGAAATTTATATATGGTCACTATAACAAACTTGGGTTTTTTCAACATATTTATATCCATGGTCACTAAAAAATGTAGATAAAAGCTTAATTTTCTATGGTTGAGTACAACTGTAGAGTAAAAATAAGGAAATTCATAAACTTATTTTTGCATTTGTTATAACTGTTGAAAAAAATATTAAAAAGTATTTAGTTTTAGTTTTTTTCTTCAGGCACCATAGTAAAAGGGGGTAAAAAAATATTAAAAAGAGAATAGTTTTATCAACAGCTTCATCAACTGTGGTTAAAATAAATTAAATTTTGTATCAACGGTTGTAAAATGTTGGAAATCAATAACACTCTATTTTATTGTATAAAAGCTCAATGTGAATTCTAATTAAATAACACAAGAAGAGAAACCATGAGTACTCGTGAGAAAACCACTGAAGAGGAGGATACACTAGAACAAAGCACCAAGAAGTTTAAAGATGATCATTCAAAGGGTGAAGATTCGGGGAACAATCTTGGTAAGGATGATAGGTTTGTCCACCAACCAAGAAGTTACAAGGAACGCCTGGTGGGAGCTATCCCGAGTGATTATATACAAGCCTTTGGATTTAAATCTTCCATGGAAGAGGAAATAGAGTTTGATGAGGAAGAGGATGTACTTTGCGAGGGTATGACTGCACTAAAGCTCTCTAAGGAGGAAAAATGCAGAATCAAAGAGCCCTGGGGTCAGTCCATTATCATGAAAACATTTGGGAGAAATGTAGGATACATGCACTTGTCATCTAAGCTGAGAACCATGTGGAAACCAGTTGGTAGAATGGACATCATTGACCTTGAACATGGTCATTTTCTGATTAAATTTGGGCTTAAATCCGACCTTGATGAGGTTTTGAAGGGAAAACCATGGTTTGTTGGTCAACAATTCCTAGCCATTAGACAATGGGAACCCGAATTCAAGGCTTCTAAAGTGTTGTGTTCCTCGATTGCAATTTGGCTCAGATCCGATTTACCTATAGAATTTTATGAACCCACCATACTTAAAAAGATTGGAAGCACCATTGGACCTGTGCTTAGGATTGACTCACTTACGATCAATGGAGAGGGGGAGTTTCGCTAGAATTTGCATCCAAATTAACGTGGAGAAACCTCTAATCAAAACCATGAAGATTGGCAAGATGGCCCAAGTAGTGCTGTATGAAGGCATTAACGATATATGATTTGCATGTGGTCGTATAGGACATAGGAATGAAGGTTGTCTGACGATTATTAAAAGGTCAGAAACACCATCTGAAGGTTTCGAGCACCAATCCCACAAAAAAAATTCTAATACTAAAAGCAAAAAGGATGACCTGGGCTTGACTAAGAGTGGGCCCAAGAAGCTGACCCAAGGTAGGAATTCACTTAACCAAGGTGAAGTGGATAGCATCAACGGTTAGGGTTTTGACACATGCCCCACTCACTCAAGGTATAACCCATCTGAAGTTAAGTTACCTCCTTTAAGCCAAAATTTCCATTTCGGAGCTGGGGTTGAAGGAAATGGAGACAGCAATGGGAAAATGGGAGATTTTTCTCAAAGGGAAAGTCATTCCAATAGGAGACAAAACAATAGAAGGAATTCAGAGAGATCCAACAGACGTCATGGTACGAGGTGGAAGCAATGGAGGCGTGGAAAAACATTTTTCCACTGACAGAGGTGAGTGTTCGACTGGGGTTTCTGCCAATGAAGGATGAAGCTTGGATGACCACACCAAATCCGTACTAGCTCTTCCTCATGGACAAGACGAAATTTCAGCCCCTAGTAAGCATTCCACCCACGCAGCAAGAGAAGCAATCCTGGATGCACCTTTGCAAAAAATCTCTGAGTGCTTTGGAAAAGATTCATCTAGAACTAGTGATTACACAAAGGAAAATACTCCTAGATCGGCCAATAGAGATGGTTGTAATGGGAAACTTATCAATGCTTAAACTCCTCCAATTCTCGAGGCCATCTGTAGCATGTACACTAAACATTCTAAGCAACCAAGCTCAATTCGGGATTCCAAAGCATGCCATGAACCTCTTTCCAAGTGTGATCAGGGAGAGGAACGAGCTAAGGCAAGCATGGAAATCGAGGGAGATAGGGGAGGAGCCATCCCCGACATGCTTTGATTCTCATATTTCCCCCAATCCAATCATGAATATATTAATCTGAAATTGTAGAGGGATAATGAAGACCACATTCAGAAAGACGGTGATGGACTTGGTAGAATGGCACCAACTAGTGTTATTTGTGATTAGGGAAACCAGAATTAATGGTCCTAGGACGGATGAGATCATTAAAAGACTGCTTTTTGATGGAGCTTATTCCACGGAAACCATAGGTTTTGCTGGCAGGATTTGGCTCCTATGGTGATCTAATTTTGTTTCCATGGACGTTCTGATGGCGACGGAGTAGGAAATTCACGCCATTGTCCAGGTTAGTTCCCATGCTCAACATTGGCTTTTAAGTTCTATTTATGGTAGTCCACGGTTTACAGAGAGGTGCTTATTGTGGGGCAATTAAGTTCTGTCAGAAAGGCATAACCTCCCTTGGGCAGTCATGGGGGACTTCAATAATGTTGTTTGTGGTGAGGAGAAAATGGGTGGTAATGGGGTTTGTAGAAGGAGGGTTGAGGAATATACTAGCTGTATGAATTGTTGTAATTTAATTGACTTGGGGTTCACGGGTCCTAAGTTTGCATGGACTAATAAAAGAGACCTCCCTAGTTTAATTCAATGTAGATTGGATAGGGTCTGGGCAAACCTGGAATGGAAGTCTTGCTTCCCTGAGGCCCATGTCAAGCACCTGGCGCGTATTAACTCGAATCATTGCCCTCTGCTTTTAGCCTTGGATAACCCTCCTATTCATATTGGTGAAAGGCCTTTTCAGTTCCAATCGATTTGGCTAAGCCACGAAAGCTTCCCTCCTATTGTCCGTGATGCATGGGAGGGAAATCAACAAAATGTCAGAAAAGCAATCAATACCTTTACCCTTAAAGCTAGAAATTGGAACAGGGAGGAGTTTGGAAATATTTATTGGAGGAAAAGAAATCTTTTGGCAAGATTAGGAGGGGTGGAGAAAGCCTTGGCCTAAAACCCAAGTCAGAGATTGATCAACATGCACTCTTGGCTTTTTGAAGAGCTTGGAAAAATTATTTCTTTGGAAGAAGAGCTATGGGGGATTAAAGCGAGAACTGACTAGTTAATCCAAGGGGAGAGAAATACCACCTTTTCCCCCTAACCACCCTCATCTGTAGGAGCCATAATAGGATTAATCGAATAATGAAAGCTGATGGTGATTGGGAAGAAGATATTGACAGGGTGAAAGAAATCTTTATTAACGGGTTTGAGAGGTTATACAAAACTGACTTGGAGGCCTGCCTCAAATCACCAGACCATATCCCTATTTGGGGGCATTGTTTGTCTGAGTTGGAAGCCCGTAACTTGGTTGCCTCCCCTTCCGATGCAGAAATCCTATTTGCGCTAAAGTCCATGAAAGCATTTAAAGCTCCGAGGCCAAATGGTCTTCATGTCAGATTCTTCCAAAGGTTTTGATTGATAGTGGAAGAGTCCGTGAAATTTGAAATCAAAAAAATATTTACAACAAATAAAATCCTTGAGCATCTTAATAAGACCTGGATTGTCCTCATCCCAAAACAACTTGGTCTGGAAACCATAAGCCATTTCAGGCCGATTAGCCTTTGTAACACAATTTACAAAATCATGACTAAGATTCTTGTTCATTGGCTGAAAAACCTTAGAAGGCTTTATAGCAGGAAGAAGAGGCACTGATAACGTGATTATCGCTCAAGAATTAGTCTACACAATTAAGCAGAAAAAAGGGAAGGAAGGATTCATGATAATCAAAGTCAACCTTGAGAAGGCTTATGATCGTTTAGAATGGAGTTTTGTGAGGAGTATGCTTGTGAGTTTGGGGTTTCACTCGAACATAGTGGAGCTTATCCTAAGTTGCATCTCTACTACCTCGGTAGCGTTGCTTTTTAATGGGGATCAGATTGGAGAAATTTGTCCTTCCTGTGGCTTAAGACAAGGTGATACGATTTCACTATATATATTCATCCTTTGAATGGAGTACTTGAGTACCTTAATTAATTTGAAGTGTAAGGAGGGGAGTTGGAAGAAGATCACGGCATCTCGTAGCGGTCCTGGATTCTCCTATATTTTTTTTGCTGATGATCTCCTATTGTTTGCCAAAACTGATGAAAGAAATGTAGAGGCTGTTGTGGAGGTTTTGGATGATTTTTGCAAGCTTTCAGGTCTAAAAATCAGCATGGAGAAATCCAAAATCTTCTTCTCACCTAATGTCACCGGGGAGGATAAGTTGGATATTGTGAACCTAACCAGGATTGGGGAAACTCATAACCTTGGGAAATACCTTGGTTTCTAGATAATCCACAAGGGAAGGAGACAGAATGAATTTCATTTTGTCGTGGAAAGAGTCCAAGCCAAACTGGATGGTTGAAAATCCAAACGCCTTTCGCCGACAGGGAGGCTTGTGCTCATTAAGGCAACGGTGACATCCATACCCAAATATATTATGCAATGTCATAAACTACCTGTCAAAGTATGTAAGGAGGTAAATAAATTGGTGAGAGACTTCCTTTGGGGATCTATTGTGGATAAGAAGAAAATGCATCTTGTTAGGTGGAATAAGGTCACAAATCCAATTAACTTGGGAGGTCTCGGGATCTTTGAAAGCAAGGAATGCAACTCTTTTGGTGAAGCTTTGTTGGCAGATTGCTTCCAGCCCGGAAATGCCGTGGGCTCAAATGCTCACCTACAAATATCTCACCCTGCATCGCCTGAGGGGAAACTCTAGGAATCAAGCTACCTCTCGAATTTGGATAGCTTGTAAGGAGGGAGGGGCTATTTTTAACAAGGGTCTAAGATGGTCTATTGCTAATGGATAAAGTGTGAGTTCTTAGGCTGACTTCTGGCTCCCTTCCGGACTACTAGGCAACAAATTGAAGGTCCGTTAAATGAGGGGGAAGACAAGCTCCCGGCCAAGAGCTTGATGGATAGTGCGGAGTGTATCTTTTTCAACCTCCCTGACAAAATCCTACAAGAAATTAGAGGTATCCCCATTGCAGCAAATCCTTCCCATGAAGACATGCTAATTTGGGCATTCCCTAAAGATGGCTCCTTCTCCCTAAAATTTGCATATCTCATAGCTAAAGGGTTTAATCTTTTGAACCTCAACACTAGGCCTCATCAATGGGTGTGGAAAGCGCATACATCCCCTAGAATCAAATTTTTTATTTGATTATGCACTCACCGCAACGTGCCTACTAAGGAAGTTCTTGGTTCAAGAGGGTTAAACCTTGACCCGACGTGTGAGTTATGCAGACTAAATCCATAATTCATACACTTAGGGACTGTAGGGTGGCTAAAGCGGTGTGGAAAGACCTGGGTTTTAAGGAGAACAATCAGGATTTTTTTGTATTGAATTTGGAAGAATGGCTAAAGAAGTTTTGTGGGACTTCCACCAGCTACCCAAGACCCTATGTACCATGAAAAGTTATATTTCCTCAGGCAATATGGACTATTTGGCTGTAGAGAAATAAGACTATAGTTAAGATAGGTAGAGTGGCAGAGAGTACGAGTTCTCTATGCCTAAAAAAATAAGTGGAGTACTATGCAATTGTTCGCAATGAACCGAACAAGTTGAGTAGAGTGCAAGTCTAAGTGAAATGGAACAAGCCTCTTACAGGTTAGGTGAAGCTAAATACAGATGGGACTATGTATGGAAACCTGATTAAAGTTGGTGGGGGTGGTGTTTTGAGAAGCAGCAGTGGAGACTAGATAGGCGGGTTTGCGAGGAAGCTGGGCAGCACTTCAAGCATGGTGGTAGAATTTTGGGCTCTGAAGGACGGGCTTACCATGGCAAAGCAAATGGGGATTGAGAACATTTGTATTGAAATGGATGCTGAGTTTATTGTACATCTTGTTTCAAGGTCTTCAATGGTCAATCTAATGCTTGAACCTCTCTTATCCAAATGTAAGGAACCTGATTCAAACAATCCCTAACTCCTCGGTGGCATAAGTGTTCAAGGAAGCAAACGGCTGTGCTGACCGACTAGCAAGGATAGGAGCTGAACTTGATGTAACTGATTTTCTTTTTTTGTTTGATCCACTGGATGTGGTGGCTAAGATGCTAGCTAGAGATAAAGCTGGCCTTGTTTGTTGTAATAGACTTATTGTTCGTTAGTTAATTTGAAATGTTGTTTACCAAAAAAAAAAAAAAACACTCAATTTAAAGTCAGAGTTTAAAACATTAAGGTAGGCTATCTCTCGCTCTTACTCCTGCTCTCTTTCATAGCTTACATCTCTCTCGGCCTAAACATAGGTTCTCAACTCCTCTCAAGTTCTCTCTCTCTCTCTCTCTCTCTCTCTCCCTCTCTCTCTCTCTCTCTCTCTTCCTTTCTTGTGTTTTTCTGTTATTTTCTCGGCAACCAAATAGAGTTTTTGACTTTGGTTGATTTTTCTTTGCTTCAGATTCACCAAGTTGATACAATCGCATCCAAATCTTGTATATATTCACACTTTTACCTATCCAAGCCTCTGATTAGGTATCTTCTATACATTGATGAATCCAATTTCACATTCTCCTTGAAAACTTAACCTTCAATTTTGTATTTTTTTTTTCCATAGATAGCATAAACGTTTTGTTTTTTATTTTGGATTTTTTGTATATAACTTGTATAATTAAACTGCAAATCTAGAATTATTGTTTATTAATATAATTACTCTTACTGTATAATTTAGTTTTGTTTTTCAATTTTTCTATTTTGGCTTCAGATATCTTCTTTAATTGCAAGCTACTCATAGGAGGACTAGTGTTAGGCATTAGGCAACTCTAATTTAGAGTAAAAAATAACCTGGTCTATGCAAGTCTGGACATAGAGTATGTGTGCCAAGTGCTTGTGGAAATTACCCAAAGAGTAAAAAATAAATTAAAAGGAAAACAAAGAATAAGAGATTTGTGGAGGATAATTAGTTTATAGCTTTAATAGTTTAGATTTAAGTTGTAAGTAGATGGAATTTCCAAGAACTAACTTGTGGACAATGGATATGTTCAATCGTCTTTTGGAATTCAGAGTTTGATGCGTTTTTCATGAGTGTTTTATGTAAATTTTGCATTTGTAGTAGTTCTATACGGTCACTAGAGCTAAAACAGGGCCATGTGCTGCCTAGAAAATATGTGAACTTTTGAATTTGACACATTTTCAAATGAAATTCACCAATGGGTATTGGCTTAGTGCTTTGACTATGAGATATTTTTTTACATTAGAATGTTGATTGAGGATTGGCTTGAGAGAACCTTAATATATTTAAACAAAAATCATGACCTCTGGCTCTGCATCCCCTTTTGGTCAGAATTTCAATCTAAAGTTACTAATTGCCCTCTATTTCTGTGAACTACTTCTTTGCAGGTGCATTCAAAACCTTCTTCTGTTGAATTCCTATTCAATTTTAGCTGCTGATTTTTACATGCATTTTTTTACTAAGGCATCCTCTCAGAGTTTAGAAAGGCCCTATAGAGAAACACCTGGATGAAAACTCTCTTTTTGTTGCCACCTTTTCTGAAAATCTTCTTCTTTACTCTTGTTTGATTAACATTTTGCTTTAAATGTGTACTCAGGTCCACATTGCACAGTGTTTTGGTGAATGGTCAAGAGAGATATTCTGTAAGACACCATAGCCATCCACATCATCTGATTAAATTTTATTTGGCTTTTATTTTTGCAGAATTAGGCTGGTAGCTGTTGCTACGCAAAAGTTTGTATCTGAGGTTGCAAGTGACGCTCTTCAGTATGCTACTCAACTCTTCTTATACCATTTCATCATGTAGATACATTCATGGACATACATGTAGATACACGGTACACCAATATATCTTTTCAAACTCAAAAAATATGATCCTTTTCTATGATTTGGGAATACAAACTTGAATGCAACAAGTATTTTAGGTTTTGAGGGAGAGGCATAAGGGTGGGTGTAGGAGTTGGGGAGGTCTTTGTACTTGACATATTATTTATTTATTTATTTTTTATGTTTCTGTGAAATAAAACACCAATAAAAGACGAAAAGTGGAGTTGGGCTTACTACTTAGATGCTTTATCTACTACATGCTTGGCTTCTTATATTTCAATCAGCTATTTCAATGTCTGCATTGAATATCTACATACTAATTGACAAATAACACATCCTTGAACTAAAATGGGTGGTGAATATTATTTTTGTTAACAATATAAAGTGAGAGAAAGACTGAATAGTCTGTATATTGATGTATGTATAATAATGTAAAATAGAGAGTCTTATACAGGCTAGATATGTGTACAAGTAAAATGAGTAAACTACAAGTACAGTATACTGGGCTAAGCCCAATGGGCTAAACTAGTCTAAGCTATACACTAACATCCCCCCTCAAACTCGAGGAGGCAAGGAGGAAGCCAACTGGAGTTTGGATATAAGATCTTGAAGACGACCAGGCGAGTGAGTCTTGGTAAAGATATCAGCAGGCTGGTCAGCAAAGGAGATGGAGAACAACTTGAGATTTCCTTTCTTGAGATGCTGGCGAGTGATGTGGCAGTCAATCTCAATATGCTTGGTGCGTTTGTGGAAGACATCATTATGAGCAATATAGATAGCACTACGATTTTCACAATAAAGAGGAGTGGCATTGGGTTGTGGAGCATCCATGTCAGCCAAGAGCCAGCGAAGCCAAACAAGCTCGCAAGTGGTGTCGGCAAGGGCACGATACTCAGCCTTAGTACTAGAACGAGAAACCACATCCTGCTTCTTACTGCGCCATGAGACAAGAAAAGTACCTAACAGGAAACAAAAACCTGTGATAGAGCATCGATTAGTCAGATCACCGGCCCAGTCAGCATCTGAATAAGTATGAAGCCCAAGAGAAGATTGAGAGGAGTAATGCAGACCATGATAAAGTGTGCCTTTGACATATCGGAGAATCCGAAGAACAACAGCATAGTGGACAGAACAAGGTGCATCCATGAACTTACTAACCATACCCACGACATGTGAAATATCCAGACGAGTAACAGTAAGATAGATCAAACTGCCAACCAACTGACGATAGCAAGTAGCATCGGATATAGGTTCACCGTCCAAGGGTGTGAGCTTTGCATTGTATTCTAAAGGAGTGGAAATAGTCTTGTTGTCGGTGATACCGGCTTTGGAGAGAAGATCATAAGTATATTTAGCTTGGGAAAGATAGTATCCATCAGAGGATAAGGTAACCTCAAGCCCAAGAAAATAGCTGAGAGTGCCCAGATCTTTCATCTCAAAATGCTGACTAAGGAAGTGCTGAAGAGAGCGGATACCTGTAGAATCATCTCCAGTAATAATTATATCATCAACATAAAGAAGAATAAGAGTGATACCAGCAGAGGATCTTCAAACAAAGAGAGCAGTGTCATGAGGACTCGAAGTGAAACCCTGTTGAGCAACAACTCAGCTAAAATTTTCAAACCAAGCTCGAGGAGCTTGCTTGAGGCCATAAAGAGCACGGCGAAGGCGACAAACTTGACTGCCTGAGTGTGGATAGCCAGGGGGTGGTTGCATATACACTTCTTCATGGAGGTCTCCATTGAGGAAAGCATTCTTCACATCCATTTCATAAAGAGGCCAATGGCGAACAATAGCCACAACAATAAGACATCTAACAGATGTAAGGTGAGCAACAGGAGCAAATGTTTCCTCATAGTCAATACCATACTCCTAAGTAAAGCTCTTGGCAACTAGGCAAGCCTTGTATCGTTTAACAGATTCATCAGCCTTGGTCTTGATCTTGTAAACCCACCTACAACCTACTACAGACTGACCAGGAGGCAAATCAACCATATCCCAAGTGTGATTCTTATGAAGGGCATCTAGTTCTTCGTTCATAGCTTGCTGCCAAAGAGGGTCAATATGGGCCTTACGATAGGTGTGAGGTTCATAGAGGGTGGCAAGGGCAAAAGAGCAATGATAATCAATGAGATAAGGAGGAGGAATGCTTACCCGAGTGGAACGATGAAGTTCAAGACCAACAGGAGACTCAGGAGAGGGTGGTGCCACAGGATCCAAGACAGGTGGGTCATATGCCGGAGACAGAACCGGAGATGAGTCGTCTGGAGAGGCAGCCAATGTTGAAGAATCCTCCACAAGTTTAGGATAGAGAGGGAGGAAAAGATCAGTAAAAATGGGAAACTCTGAGGAAGAAGATGCAGGAAACTGCTGAAGACTCATGAAAGAACGAGGTTCCCAAAACTCAACATGATGGGAGACACAAAGGCGATGAGAAATGGGATCATATCAGCGAAACCCCTTTTGAGACACACCATAACCAAGGAAACAACAAAGACGAGTACGAGGTTGGAGCTTTGTTCGTTCATGAGGAGGAAGAGAGACAAAGCAAGCACAACCAAAAACCCGAAGAGAGGAGTAGTCAGGAGTTTGACCATAGAGAAGCTCAAATGGTGATTTGTTGTGTGTAGTTGGTGAAAGAATACGATTAATGGTGTACACAGCAGTGAGTGCAGCCTCACCCCAAAAGCGCTCAGGAAGAGAGGTAAAAATGAGAAGGATGCAGACAACATCAAGAATGTGACGATGTTTTCATTCTGCACGACCATTTTGTTGAGAGGTGTAAGGACAAGACCGCTGAGGAAGAGTACCATGACTGTCTAAAAAGGATAGGAAAGATTTATCATTATATTCTTGAGCATTATCTGATCGAAAGACTTTAATAGTGCAATTGAACTGTGTTTCAATCATTTTATGAAATATTTGGTAAATAGACACAAGTTCAGACCTATGGTGAAGCAGATAAATCCAAGTATATCGAGAAAAATCATCCACAAATATGACAAAATATTTAGATCCCCCCTCAATGGGAACATGTGCAGGATCCCAAATATCAGAATGTATAAGATCAAAAGGAGCAGAAGAAAAGGAGTCACTTTTATTAAAGAGGAATTTTGTTTGTTTGCCAAAATGACAAGAAGTACAATCAAATTTTTGAAACTGAACTGAACCTAAATGACCTTAAGAAGCTAACAACTGAAGACGAGATAAGGATGGATGACTAAGACGAGCATGCCATAGATCAGGTGAGGAGGTGGCAATGGTAGCAGCTGCAGAAACAACTTGTGAAGGAATCTGCAAGTCATGAATCTCAAACATGCGACCAACCTTACGGCCTGTCCCAAGCACTTGACCCGTCCAGGGATCCTGCACATCCACACCATGATTAGTAAATAGAAGATCTATGCCTAATTCACAAAGTTGACCAACAGAAAGCAAATTGAGGGATAAATTTGGAATATGAAAAGTGTCACTAAGGGATAAACAAGGAGAAGAGATTGTTCCTTTGTGACTAACAGGCATAGGAGTTCCATCATCAGTGTAAATGGTGATTGGATGTTCTAAGGGTGCCTTATCAGAAAATTGGGATTCATCAGGAGTCATATGGTTACAACATGCAGTATCAAAAAACCAAGGTTGTTTACCTGAGGTGACAAAAAGGGCAGTGGAAGTGCGAGATAAAACCTGTTGAACAACTGCCTCAATATCAGCCGTAGTAAGTGAGGAAGCCAAAGATGGACCTGTAGGAACCAATGGATCTGAAGGACATACAGCAGCTTCCTGAGGAAGAGAAGCTTTATTCTGCTCTTGCACAAATTTCTGTAGTTTGCGACAAACAGAGATGTCATGGCTTTTGGCACGGCAAAACTTGTAATAAGTACCTTTGGAAGACTGAGAGGTGGGACGCCCGGAGTTTATTCGTGGAGGAGCAGTGAATGCAACAATGGGAGGCTGTGGAGAGGGTGTAGCCAAAACATGATCAGATGATGACATGTGATAAGTAGGCCGACGATTCTCCTCAGAAATGAGCTCCTTTACTGCAGCATCAAGAGAAGGAGTAGGAGACCGGCTAAACAGAGAAGCCCTAGTAGGCTCAAAATCCTCACGTAAACCCATCATGAAGTGCATAAATTTACGGCGATCCCGATATTTGACAAAGGGCTCAATGTCCTTAGAACACACTAGTGGAGGATCTGCAGCAAAGAGTTGTTCCCACATAGTAGAAGTCTAAGAATAAAAATCAGAAATAGACTGACCTGTCTCTTGGCGCATTTGATAAAGCTTTGATTCAATGTGGAACTCCAAGCTTGAATCATTGGTGCAATTATAGCGATCGGCCAAAAATTTCCAAGCAGCCTTAGCAGTTTCAAGACGAGGAAGAAGATTATGAATGGAGGGAATAGAGGTATTGATAAACCAAGACAAGATCTTACTCTGAATACTCTTCCATTCCTCTAGGCGTTCTTCATAATCATCTGTTGTAACAGTAGTCTTGGAAGACTCTTCAGCAGCTGTGGCTTTGGACTTAGGGTTTGGTACTGGCTTAGGAATTGAACCAGTCACATATCTCCACAGTTTACGACCCTTGAGAAAAACAGTCATATTCTGAGACCATGCATGATAGCTAGTAAGACCATCCAACATAATGGTGATAGGACGTATGATATCTCGTTCACTTTGTTGAGCCATAATGAAGAAAATGACCAAAAAGTGAGATTTAGAGACCTCAAATGCATAAACGAAGCCCAAAATCAGAATCTACGCGAAAAACTGAGCAAGACAGGTCCTGTTGAAATATTTTGACTTGGTCAAAGTCAACGGTCAACAATCTGGTCAAGTTAACGGTCAACGGATGACGTGTGCTGACGGGGCAGTGTGACATCACCCTAGGGCTGACGTGGCAGTATGTGAAACGGAGCAGGCACGTGTGGAGCATGTGAGCATGTGGGAGCACGTGGAGGCCGTGTGTCTTAGCGCTTGAGGCGCGTGAGGGATACGAACGGCACGTGGAGGCACGTGGAGCGTGTGCTTATGAGGCAGAAACTTCAGCCGGCGTGTGGGGGCGTGTGTGAGGTGGTTTCTGGCCGTTCTTGTTTGGGTTTTGCTCGGGATTGTCTGTTCTGTCACTCAATGCCTTTGCTTTGACAGTTGGATGAGCTGAACAATGAGATCCGAGAGTTGTTGGGACTATGGGTGTGACAGCGATGACTTGCTTCTGACAGTGACTACTGGATGAAGGCGAGGGCAGCAAAAGAACACCGAAGATGTCCATAGGAACCAGAAAGTTAGAGGAATGGCTCTGATACCATGTTAACAATATAAAGTGAGAGAAAGACTGAATAGTCTGTATATTGATGTATGTATAATAATGTACAATAGAAAGCCTTATAGGAAACCTATTTTAATTAAACGTTCAATTTTCTCTCTCCTTGGATAGGAGCTCTCTCTCTCGTGACAACAAGCCTTGCCTCCCTTGGTATGTCCAAGGGCTCTCCCTCAATCATTTTGTTCTAAACGCTTAAGTGATAATAGTTGAACAATGGATGAGGATATTGTTGACCGAATGACCAGTCTTAAGTTAACGGCTGAAGAGGAAGAAGATATTCAGGTCTCCGAAGAGGGACAATTGGAGGAACTTGAGGGTTGTGTTCTGAGTTTGATAGGAAAGTTCTTAACTTGCAAACCTTATAACAGGAAGGTAGCAAAGAACACGCTTCAACGAGCGTGGGGGCTAGAGAAAGGTCTTCAGATCTCTGAGGTGGGCAATAACCTTTTTCAGTTTAAGTTCCAGTCGGAGTATGAACTAAATCAGATCTTGAAGGGTGGCCCGTGGACTTTTGATAATCAACTTCTAATGCTTACTCGATGGAGGGCGGGCATGAGCGCTAACAATGTAGCCTTGGAGCATGCCTCACTGTGGGTCCAAATCTGGGGGGTGTCGTTTGATATGATGTCTCCTAAGGTGGCGGCGGAGGTGTGAAATAAAATGGGGTCGATTGAGGATGTGCAGCGTCGACGGCGCACAGATGACCAGAAGCTTTTCTTGAGAGTTAGGGTGGCCCTTCCTATCTCCAAACCGATTCAGAGAGGAGGTTTTCTATTGGGATCGGATGGCAAACGTCACTGGGTTACGTATAAGTATGAAAGGTTGCCTATGTTTTGCCATTTTTGTGGGATCCTTGGTTACGATCTTCGACATTGCCTGGCGCACTTTGCAGCATCTAAGGAGACCGACAATGTTGAATACCAATATGGTGAGTGGCTTAAAGCAAATAGTGGAAGGACCAAATCTTCACCATGGTGAAGTAGAGAGAATCCGATGAGGTCAGAACCGATGGGTAGCACTGATACACCGGCATCGGAGAATGAAGATGAGACGGAAGTGATGACGGCAATGGCTAGGGTTTCGAAGTACAGGGCAGGCCACGAATCTCGGAATGGAAACTGCATGGTTGGAGGGAGCGTTGCAGAAATTTAGGAAAAAATCTTGGTAGTTAATGCTGACATAAATTCTAATAAGGCTGATACTGTGCTGTTATTTCCGTTGAATGAAGCTGTGCACCAAAACTTAAATATTGAGGCTAACTGTACGTCCAACATGGATAACTCTAGTTTGGGCCATGTAGAGGCAAAGCCCAATAAGCCAAAAACAACGTGGACAAGGCTGAATAGAATGGATATTGGGCCATTAGTGTCATCTAATAATAAACTGAAGTCCATTATGGGTAAAAGAGGGCTGGAAGATGTTATGAATGCAAATGGTTACAGTGAGGCAGAACCTACGTATTATAAACATACTAAGGGAGACAAGGAAGATGGAAAAGCAGATAACACATTGGCGGGGGTGGATGACCACCCTTGCCGGGAGCAATGAAACTTTTGAGTTGGAACTGCCAAGGGCTTGGGAACCCTTGGACAGTTCGTAGTCTTCACAAAATAGTGAAGGATCAAGCTCCTGAAATATGTTTCCTCATGGAAACTTGGCTCGATATCGAAGGAATAAAACAATGGTGCAGTGAGTTACCATACAAGAATAAGTTTGCTGTTAAAAAACCGGGATTGGGTGGTGGACTTGCTATGCTATGGAAGGAAGATATAATGTTAGATGTGTTTAAATTTTCGGATAACCAAATCTCTGCTTGGGTGACCGAAAGTGATGGTTTTCGTTGGTTGCTTACAGGATTTTATGGATGGCCAGAAACAAAAGACCGCTTCAAGTCTTGGATCCTTCTTTCTCATATTTCTTCATTCGTTGATGGTGGTTGGATGTGCATTGGAGATTTTAATGAGATGTTGTGTTCGATGGAGAAATTAAGTAGCTAACCAGTTTCATCTAACAACTTGATGCGTTCCGAGATGCTTTGGAGCGGTGTCATCTTACTGATCTAGGGTTCATTGGCTACCCTTATACTTGGAATAATAAGAGACCAGGGGCGACAAATACTAAGGAAAGGCTGGACAGGGCTGTAGCTAATGAAGCTTGGAAGTTGAAGTTTCCTAAAACTACTGTTACACACATTATTTCGCATGCGTCGGATCATCTCCTATTGATACTCCAGAACCATGCAGCTCTGAGAAGACATGTAAGGGGAGAACATAGTTTCAAATTTGAAGAAGCATGGCTGTTGTGGGATGACTGCACCAAGGTAGTCCAAGAGGCTTGGGAAATCAGTGGGGTTGGTGAGTCGGCATTGGAGGCGGTCAGATTAAAGATAAATGGGTGTAGTGAAGAGTTGAAGGCTTGGGGTGCTACTAAAACCCATCCAGGCACAAATGAGATAAAGGCTTTACAAAAGCAAATAGAATGGCTGACTTGTGCTCCTCCCACTATACAGCACAAAAGTGAATTTATCAAAGCAAGTAAGGAGCTGGATGAATGGCTAAGAAAGCAGGAAGTATACTAGACTCAACGGTCTCGTGTAAATTGGATTAAACATGGGGATAAGAATACAATCTTTTTTCACTCAAAAGCATCTCAAAGAAGGCAGAGAAATTATATTAAAGGGATCTTGGACCCACAGGGTAGTTGATGGGAGGATATAGAAGAAGTGGCAGGAGTAGCTGTGGATTATTTTAATAATATGTTTTCTACAAGTTCATGTTCCCGGATTGAGGAGTGTCTAGAAGCAGTACAACAGAAGGTGTCCACTGAAATGCAACAAACATTGACCAGTGAATATACAGCAGATGAAATTAAAGCAGCCTTGTTCCAAATGGGACCTACAAAGGTTCCTGGACCAGATGGTATGAATGCCCTTTTTTATCAAAAGTTTTGGCATATTGTTGGTGATAATGTGGTGTCTGCTGTTCTTGAATTTCGTAATTCTAGTTATATGCCTCCTGCCTTGAATCATACTTTTATTGTGCTCATTCCAAAAATTAAAAATCCTGTTAAGGTCTCTGACTTCAGGCCTATTAGCGTCTGTAATGTCATTTATAAAATTATTGCAAAGGTGATAGCTAACAGGTTGAAGCAAATTCTACCCCAAATTATATCCCTAACCCAGAGTGCATTCGTGCCAGGAAGACTAATTACAGATAATGTGCTGGTTGCCTATGAAGTCCTACATACGATGCAGGGAAGAAAGAAAGGCAAAACTAGAGCACTTGCCTTGAAGCTGGATGTCAGTAAAGCCTATGACAGGGTAGAATAGGATTTCTTAAAAAGGATAATGATCAAGATGGGATTTCCAGAAGTTTGGGTGGATAGGGTTATGAGTTGTGTCTCATCTCCTTCATTTTCAGTCTTAATTAATGGAAAGCCATATGGCTTGATTCATCCATCTAGAGGAATCCGGTAGGGTGACCCTCTATCACCTTACCTGTTTCTTTTATGTGCAGAAGGGTTTACATCTCTCTTGTAAAAGGCTAAATTAGATGGGATTATTCATGGTGTCTCTATTTGTAGGCGAGCGCCTAGTATTTCTCACCTGTTGTTTGCAGATGATTCCTTACTATTTTGCCAAGCCAAAGATAGGGAGACAAAGGCAATTATGGAGATTTTGAAATTGTATGCAGATGCGTCGAGCCAATGCATAAACATGGATAAATTGTCTGTCTATTTCAACTATAATACTTCACTTCAACAGAGAGATGTAATCAAAGCTTTATTGGGGGTGAGTGAAGTGTACAGATTTGAATCAGATCTTGGTCTCCCTACTCTAGTGGGCCGGAAGAAATACCATACTTTCTCGTTTATTAAAGATAGAGTGTGGAAAAAGCTTCAAGGGTGGAAAGGGAAAATGCTTTCAAGAGCAGGTAAGGAGATACTTATTAAAGCTGTGGCTCAATCAATCCCAACTTATACGATGAGTGTGTTTCAATTGCCTGTCAAATTATGTGAAGAACTCCAAGCCCTTTGTGCTCGATTTTGGTGGGGGCAAGTTGGAAATGAGAGGAAGATCCATTGGTTGAGTTGGGAAAAATTAACTAGACCAAAGGTGGATGGGGGAATGGGGTTCAAGGATTTACGGCAATTCAATCTAGCCATGCTTGCCAAAAAAGGGTGGAGATTAGTACAAGATCAAGAGTCTTTACTTAGCCGTTGTTTTAAAGCACGATATTTCCCTAGAAGCAGTTTTTTGGAGTCCACTGATTCTCCCAATTGTTCGTTCACTTGGAAGAGCATTTTAGCAGCCAAGCCATTGATTCAGAGGGGGTCTTGTTGGAGGGTGGGTAATGGAACTTCAATCCGAGCTCTAAGGGATGCATGGATTCCCAACTATCCTACCAATAAAGTGTTACATCCAGCCCATAATGTTGAAGAAGATTGTATGGTTGCTGACCTTATAGACCCGGATACTAGGTAGTGGGACAGAGAGTTTGTCATGCAACGTTTCAACCGGGAAGATGGGGAAGCTATATTGCGTGTGCCGCTAAGCAAAAGAGTTATTAATGATGATCTGTTTTGGACCTTCACCAAGTCAGGGGATTACACTGTGAGGTCTGGGTATCATGTAGCTTGACAAGTGCAAAAGGAAGCAAATGGGGCAGAGTGTTCCAACGGAGCAGTGGGAGGTGCTGTTTGGAAGGTTCTGTGGAAGCTGAAAGTGCCAAACAAAATTAAAGTGTTTGGCTGGCGCGCTTGTCGCAATATACTGCCCACCTGGGTAAATTTGGTGCACAAAAAGATAATACAGGATAACAGGTGTGAGATGTGCAAATTTGAAGCAGAAACGGGTATACATGCTCTTTGGAACTGTGGTGTGGCGCGGGATGTTTGGGCAGGGTGTTTGGTTTGGCTACAAAAATTTACTGGAGATCAAGGTGATATACTTCAGCTTATGGAGTTACTGATTGCTCGCTTGTCTACTGACGAACTGGAGCTTTTCCTGGTCCAAGCGTGGATCATTTGGAACCAAAGAAATGGTGTAATGCATGGGAAGTAGATACAGCCACCTGAGTTGTTAATCAAGTGTGCGCAAGATTTTCTGGCGGAGTTTCGGCAAGCCAACGTCCAGCTTTCCGCCTCACCTCATATATCGTGGCCGTCAAGATGGAGACCACCACCTGTGGAACACTTCAAGTTGAACTTTGACGCGTCAATTTTCCAGGATGGTGAAAATTCTGGGGTTGGAGCCATTTTCCGAAATGACAAAGGAGAAGTTATGGCGTCTTTATCGGCAAAGGGTCCACCGGTTACGGGTAGTGAAGAGGCGGAGATTTATGCTTATCGTAGAGCAGTGGAATTTACGGTGGAGTGTGGGTTTTTAGAGTTGGTTCTGGAAGGTGATAACCAAGCTCTCATGGATGCATTGAGCACGGGGAAGGGGCTGTTGTCTTGGCTGGGTCATATTCTCCAGGATGTATTATGTATGCTTGATAAACTTAGGTGGGTGCAGGTTTCTTTTGTTAAGAGAAGTGCAAATAATGTTGCTCATGTATTAGCTAGATATGCCAAGGACTTAGTGGAGGATATTGTATGGATTGAGGATTCACCCCCCCCTGTGGTGGAGGCTTTGTACTTTGATTCTATCTTTGTTGAATGAATTATGAGGATGTTATCCTCTTCAAAAAAAAAAAAAAATAGAGAACCTTATATAGGCTAGGTATGTGTGCAATACAAGTAAAAGGAGTAAACTACAAGTACAGTATACTGGGCTAAGCCCAATGGGCTAAACTAGTCTAAGCTATACACTAACAATTTTAACAAAAAATTAAAATTAAACTTTTGAAAGTCTGAGTATATGTTGTCGGTAATCAGATAACCAACTGGTGATCCAACTTAGACTTCGTATGGGTGTGTGAAGGAATATAAGCTTTGTGACATAGATGCTGTATATCTGGCTTTGAATGCGTGTGTTTTTTAACAGTTTTCTGTGTTAGTTTGGATCCAATTTAGATGTCAATTTGATCCGAAAATTTTTTCATGGAAGAGGTATAGGTTATCCTCAATACTAACAACTTGAAATTCCAGTCCTTGGCAGTTGTTGCTTTTCTAGTTTGTTATTTGATGTTTAACCTTGTATGACATCTAATATAGGCAATGCAAGGCAAGACAGGCAACAGTTGTAAAGGAGAAAAGGGATAAAAAGCTAAAGGTGCTCGTCATGCACTCTTTGTGTTCATTTGCCTTTATATCATGATTATTGCTGGCTTGCCTAAGTTTTTCCTGGGAATAGGATAAGCGCCTAATATTGACAATGGAGGACCTCTCAAGATCACTTCGTGAGGTAGGCATTGAAGTGTTTTATGACATTTATATGCCAGTTTTACTGTAATTATTACTAAGTCGCTAACCCATGCGATGCACGAGAAAGCTATTGTGTATAAATTTAATGAAATAGAAATGTATGAAACACAAATTTAAGTTTAAAATAAAATGAAGAATTAAATCTTTAATATCCTCAACTATCCATAAAATGTAAGAAACACAAATTTCAAGAACTACTTAATCAATATTTCAAATAAATTGAGAAAAAAAAACTTTAAAGTGTTTTTTGTATCTTCTTCCTTTGTTGCTTCATAATAGTCACCGAATATGTTCTTTTGTTTTAATTTTAAAATTTAAACTATCAATTAGGGTCTTGCATCTGACTGATTAATAAAATAAAAATTATGCAATGGCAATGGTTGGAATCTTGCTTGTAATAACCTAAGAAAAGAAGTGGCACAATTTTATGGGACTTCATACTACATTATTTGATTAATTTTGCTGAAGGTAGCATCATGTATGCAATTAATATACAATTTCTCAACTATCCATGCATGTTCATTTGGTGTGCTCACTTCTATTCCTTTGCCTTTACCTTTACCTGATTTTGTGGACCTGCTAATAATCCTCCAACAAAAGCAAACCTGTGAAGACTTGACTGGCATATGGTGGCCTTAACTATTGTTGTTCCCTTTGATATGTTAATGATCAGTTTAGAACCCGACATTTATGGTTTTCATATTTTTGTTAGTTCCACATGATTAACAAAAGTCATCTTTGATCTACTTGGGAACACTCATTTGCTTTTTATCTTTACTGCATTACAGATAAGACATGGCTTCAAACCGTTGGCAGTAGGAGTCGCATGTTCCAAAATACACTCATTTGTGAGCTATAGTAAAACTCATTCGATTGTGAACTATAGTAATTCTCATTTGTCTGCTGCAAGTACTCTTACCAAACCACAAATTTACTCTATCTCAGCAAATAGAAAAAGAGGGTAAAGCAAGGAAAAAAGAAGAACGGTTCATGTGTGAGTGATTGGTGTTAATTGACGTGGTCGTTTGTCTTTGTCTTATTTGTATAGACCTCAATGTACAGCTTTACGTGTTTGTTTGAATGGATGTAAGTGCTATATAATGTCTCAGTTGTAACCTTAACAAAGTAAACAATTCATTCAGCCCAAGAAAAATAATTGTCTATGTAAATTAAATGAGGAAGAGGCAAAATTAAAGAGCTTTTTTTGGGGTAAATGTTCAAATAATTCAAGTAAATTTAATAAAATTAAATAAAAAAGGGCCCACTGTTCTTCCAAAAAAAAAATTATTGGCCCCACTATCATGAAATCATTTTTTGTTGAAACCTAGACAAAATCCTTCCTATGAAACTTCAAATCCAACTAAACTTAAAATACTCAAAAAGAACACGAAATTAAAACTCAAAAGAAGAATATCAAAATTCAATGTTCAATACCAACGCCACCACAAAATGCCCTATCAAATCAGCAAAACTCTAATGTAATGAGACTTTACAATTGTAGACTCACAATTCATTTCCAATAATATATTGAAAAACACCAAGTTACCTTTAAATCACACTAAAAGTCATAATCATGCCATGAAATAAATCATAATCAAATCAGATCCACTTCACAATTTCCCAACCCCTCATTCACAATGCTTGAAATTATCTTCTAAAATTATATACCAAATGGATAGAACCAAGTCCAAGTTCAATATCTATCTCATAACCAATGGTCAAAAAAATCAATAAAAATTTCCAAGGTATGACCTCACATTCACATACACACAGTTTATAATGAATTAGAGAATGAAATTGCAATTAATATGATCTCACAGACTACAGTGTTTGTAGAAAGCAAATATTCGGTATATGGTGTATCATTAACAATAGCTGCATCTTGTGCAGTCCAAGAATCTAATTGTTCATTAACACCCAAATATCAAAAGAATGAATATTAGACAATCTTAAGTTAAACCATGTTTTTTCAATTAGATGAATGCTATAGTAATAATTATAAAGAAATTAAGAAAGAGAGGTACGGAATTATTTAGGGTCACAAGCATCAAATTCTTTAGTTTATTTTTTTCATCAACAATAGGTTCTTAGGTTCCAAAATTAAGACTTAACTCCTAATTATTTAGGGTCAACATAAATATTGGAGCAATATCATGCACTGCACATTCACCTTTTTTTGCATTTCATAATGTTCCTCCTCCATTTAAGAAAAAACACAAGTATGATCATAGAGAAAGTTCATTATTTACTACCTTCATGAACAAAGAAGATTCAAGTAAATGTCATCAATTTGTTATAAGATGGTTGTTTAGTTATGACAGAGCCATTTTTTACAATTAGGAAAATTAAAACACAAAAGCTTCTTTTAGCCAAAGTTTTTTATTGATGTATTAATATATTTTTGGCTTGTGACAGATCCAAGCTTCTTTTTAACTGAAATGCTCCACACTAATCTCAAAAAATTTAAATACAAAAGCTGTAGCTCTTGGCCTAATAAGTGAAACTTTTAAATTACATTAACACTTTTCTTAAAATAAGTAGGTTGCCGAATTAAATAAATTCTACTCATTTTTCATATCATCATGACTTATGATTGATACATAACAAAAAGTAGTCAATGACCAATAGCAACTAAAACCAAGAGTCACAAACCATAAAGTGGCTATAAACTAATGCAAGAGTAAGTAAGGCATTTTGTCAAACACATGGTGTGCACAAAATTTCAATGTCTTAGTTATTAACGTTTGTTATTATAAAAAAATAAATAAATTTAAAACAAAAATTCACATCCTATTGACAAATTGAACAGTTCCTGTAATGCAACAAATAACACAACAAACAGGCAGAACAAACAAATTGAGGAGTATTAAATATATGGAACTACATAACTAATCAAATTCTGCCATGAATAATTTAAAGCCAGAAACCCAACTCTTCCATATCTTTTATATTTCCCACCAACATGTCTAACATTTGTTTTTATATCGCCAAAGCAAATCTGGTGTAATTTGGAAAATTGACTAAAGTTGTCTAAATCAAAACATACAATGGAAAAACAATATTTCTATCAAATTAGTGGAAGGAACCAAAAAGATAGTAGTGTGACAGTGAAGAAGAGATTGAGCAATAATAGTAGCGTGACAGTAAACAATGAAAGGGAACAATGAAAGAAATCAATTTACTGTAGTGATTTTGCTGGCAGGCCGGTGGTGCAACGCTATTCTGTTCTTTCTCCTTAATCTCCGCTGGGTTTCTTTTCATAGAGAGAAAAGAGAAAGCATAAAATGGAAAAACGAAAAGAAGAAAACAAAAAGTCAACAATGTTAGTGAAGAAGAGATTGAGCAATAACAGTAGCATGACAGTAAACAATGAAAGGGAACAATAAAAGAAATCAATTTACCATAGTGATTTTATTGGCAGATTGGTGGTACAAGGCTACTCTGTTCTTTCTTCTTAACCTTCAATGGGTTTCTTCTCGTAGAGGGAAAAGAGAAAACAGAAAATGGAAAAACGATAAGAAGAAAACAAAAGGTCAACAATGTATATAAACAATAAGTAGTTATAAACCATCGTTCATTAAAAACAATAAGTAGTTATAAAATATATTCATGATAATCTCTATGCTGCTTTTACTAGAAACCATCGTTCCCTATTTGAAAAAACCCTCCAAGCTCTTGAAATCCACCTTGTTAATCTTACTGCTTAGAATGAAGCTTATATAAGCCACTATGCTAACCTTATTTCAAAAAAAATTCTTGCTTCGGAAAATGACCTTGTTTCAAACCTTATTCTAGGAAATATTCTTATTTCAGAAAATGAGGCTTTTAGAAGCCATCTTGTTGACCATCCAAATATTACAAATGATTCTTACATTAGTCAACTCTTTGGCAAAGAGGATATCCATTCAAAGGATAAAATTACTATAATGGGCACTGATTATGCTAGATTGAGTCTTAAGACCCAATCTATGATAAGAAGTGCTTTTGCCAACTTGCCATCAGACATACAATCCCGTATTCTGAGGAGCAAGGCTATGTTTAGGTCATTCGACCTTTGGTTCAAATGTTTTAAGAAACTTGTTACAACCACTATTCCTGATCCTGATGAATTAGACGAAGGTGATAATGTCTTTATTCAGCTTGATTGGGAAGATCACTTTGGGAGTACTCTCAGAGTCTATGAAAAGAAACACCCATTTCCTGGCCTCTTGATAAATTATGATGATGGTTCAATTGTTGCTAATGATTCAGATGATGAGGATGACAGGGACCCTAACTAGCTTTCCTAAATGTTTGAATATGGCTTTATCAGGTCCATAAAATCAACAAGCCATTATCAAGCCAGCCAACTCCCACAAATTATTCAGGATGTTGTTAAAGGATTTAACAATCCTTTTGTTTCCATCAGATGCTAGAGTACGTTGCCGAAATGGGAAAGAGATAACTGGATGAATGTTTAGCCCTCAAAGCATCTCATTCTCATTAATGGTCACACTCACCAAGGGCCATGGTTTGAAGGAAATTCTCATTTGTCCTTTGATGATCCTTTAACTCTTGTAGAATGTTGGAGAAATTGTTTTAATAACCAAATTATTAATGTTGCTCAGAATTTATGGAAAAATTATCATTTCATGGGAAGCACAGATAGGATTTCTGTCTTTGGTCCCAGACCATATTGTAATGCCATTGCCCATTTGCAGATTGCTGATCATTGTAATCCAAGAAGTCTTCTCATCCCGAGGAAAACTCCAACGTTTAAGCCAATTTTATATTTTGGATTCTGTAATCAATATGCTATTTACCATGAGCATGAATGTGATTCTCCACAAGGTCCTTTTGATCCTTTTGATGGTTATCCATCCGATGCTCCTTCTATTGATTGATGAGTTTATCCCTGAGGATATTACTGTTTCAAGACAACTACTACTATATTTGTCTGACTTGCACAAAAGCCAAAATATTTCAATGTCCTTGAAGAATATGTTGCTAAAAATCTGGAACTGTTTCTTGATACTCTGGATTCGGCGGAAGATTTTGATTCTCCTATTTGTTTGGCCTGCACAATGGCCAAAACATTTCAATATTTACCACTGCTAAAAGCCTGTTTCCCAAAAATATGATGCTTCTGAAGATTCCCAAGACTAGTGCTCGTGTGAAGACAACAGAAGAGCATGCTTATTAGTTTCTTTTATTGGTTTCTTTCTTATTAGTTTCTTCTGTCACTAAAGGACACCAATAATGAGGCCTTTTCCCTAAACTTATAGGCCTATTGCTAATCTCTACGGTGGATTCCCACAATCTTGAGTCAAAAAGAAGAGAAATTCTATTTTACTATTCATCTGTCACTATTCACCTGACACTGTTCATCCGTCACTATTCATGACACTATTCACTCTGATTTTGCCTATTTAAGGGGGGTTGTCCCTTAAGTTTTACTTCACATTTTAGTTCAGGATTTTCTTCCCTTAGAACTCCTTCTCTTAGGAAGCCTTCTTAGAGAGAAAATTCCTTGTTTCTACTACTACTACAAACTTTGTTACTCTACAAACCTTGTAGCTAGGATTAGTTCAAGTTTTGTAACTGTCAACCTATTCTGAGATCTTGTATTAACTACTACATCTGTTGTAAGTGTTTTGTACTACTTTCAATAAAAAAATATTTTCAGTTTTATGTTCATTATACTACTTGTTGCTACCGCCACCTTGGACGGAATGCCACATACCGGACGGTTCTAAATTGCTTTCATTTACTTTGAACTATTGCTTTCATTTACGTTGAATTATTTTTGATATATATATACTACTTGGCTGGTTCAACCGCCTTATTATTGATCTATATTATTCATTTACATTACCTTAACTTTATTTTTGATATATACTGCTTGGCTAGTTCTACCGCCTTATTATTGTGCTAACTTACTATTTTACATTACTTTCACTATATTATTACTGTGCTTCCGCCATCATCTGTGCGTCCTTCCCCCTTTATGGTATCAGAGCCACTCTTTTCTGGCCGATGATAGTGTGGTTGTGTCTTTGTTTCTTGTCTGTGTCTACCTGAAACTTTGATATTCCATTGTTGTGTTCCCTTCTTACCGTCGTTGGCACCACCCTAGTCGTAAAGTGAATTCCTAGAACCGAACTGTAAGGCCCGTCTGAGCTAAGAGAGGACGTGTAGGGCATGAGAGGTATAAGGTTGGCAAGGGTATGTGTTACGAAATGCAACGGTTATGAGAAAAATATGATAACTGAGTGTTGAACCTAGGATAGTATGGATAGGTTGTGGAGATCCAACTCCTCTATCAACTCCAAGACTAGTTGTCCTCCTGATATTGTAAATGAAGAAGATCACACTATTGATGATAATGAGTTGATCCCTGATTTTAGTAAATAGAATATTCCTAAAGTTGTTACTAAAACTGTTTATAAAACTAGTTTGGTTGAAAGTAGTTTTTATTCTGCTTACAGAGCCAGAACTATTGAACAAATATTCTCTATTTCAAAAGTTCATGAAAAATGCTGCTTGTTTACTAAAAGAAATATCAATGAATTCCTTGTTGCTAAACAATTCAGTTATTTGCATATTGGTATGGTTCAAGTTGCTATTAAACCACTTACCCGAAAGGGTATTAATGCTTCTGTTCTCATGTGTTTAAGAGATGCTAGATTTAAGATTTTTAAAGATAGCATTCTTGGAATGATTACTGCTTCTATGTATGATGGTCCTTTTTATTTTAACTGTTATCTTGATCTTACTCTTGCTTTGGATGATCCTAATATTGTTAAAGCTTTGACATTGAATATTGCTTCATCTGGTTATCACATGGAAGAAGGTAGTAAGCCATTTGCTTTGATTTATCGCATTTATTATAGATTACTGAGTACTCAAATGAACCCATGCGCTAAAATCCCTAGAGAACCTTCTGGTAAAACCATGCTAATTCAATGTTCAACCTCTGATGCAAAAAATTCAAGTTCCAAAAATGATTCAATGGCAAGATGTTAAGCTTCCTAATGATTGGTTGTTGGAACAAGAATCCCCTCCTACTAAACTTGTTTTTGATGAACTTGATCTCACTCATATTCAACAATATCTTGATGGTACTGTTAAAATAAGTTTCCAAAACAATCCACCTTTGAAGATCAACGAAGGAAGACATTCCTTTGCTGGATCAAGGATCAACGAAGGAAGAAATTCCTTTGCTGGATCTGAAAGTATTTCAAAAAGAGATCAAGAGATTAATGATTTTTTGAAAAAGAATTTGGAAAAACCCTTCGATTTAAAGCTAAAAAGAGTTTCCAGCGGCAATTCACAAGTTAGCACTCCTTTTTATTCTGCTAAAGCTTAATCTTCCTCTCCTTATGACAATGTTGCTATTAATGATGAAGAAGACTCTGTTTCTGTTACTCCATCTGACTATGATTCTCCTCCTATTGAAAATCCTCTTGTTTACCAAAATCAATTAAGAGTTTTGACTGTTTTAAATGATGATTTTGAAATTGATTGGTTTGCTTTGTACGATGAGTTTATGCTTTCAAAAAACAGACCAAAAAGAAAATATTTCCAAAATAATTTTGCTCAGTCTGAAAAGACCGTGGTAAGAGAAAATGGTTGGAAAAGATGAATCAATTGAAAAAACATATTTTGTTTTTTGATTTTCTTGAAAACCATTATGTTTCAAAAGATGAGGTTTCAAAACAAAATTTAAATGTGATAAAAAAAAATCAAATTTTGTTAAAATAGATAAAACCATTAGTAGGTCTAGTTATCCCCCTCTTGAGCCAATTTTGATAACTACTAAGAAGGATGAAGTGACAAAAGAGGAAGTGAAGGTCTCTCCTTTCGAAATTGCCAATGATCAAACTCCCATTGTCAATCTTATTGAACAAAACAATTTTACTAATCAATCTTTGCATATTATTGGTCAACAGCTTTATCGTATTGAAGAAAAAATTGTTGAAAAACCTGTTTCTGAAAAATCTGTTTCTGTTAAAACTGAGAAACCTTTGATTGATTTACCCAGTCAAAGAGACAAAGTTATGTTTAAAACTTCTCAGTCCAAGATCCTTGAAATTGTTGAAATAATGCTTTCTGATTCAAAAGTTAAAACTGAGGGTACTTCTACAAGTACTCCAACTACTCGAACCACTACGAGTAATCCAGCTGCTCGAACTATTTCCAAAAAAGAAATTGTTTCTGAAGAAAATACAGATTCTGATACTATTTCTTCTGTTTCTACAAAAAAGAATCTTTGAGGATGATTTACCAGAAATAAAAAGATTTGTTGGAAACTCCAAACCCATGTCTTTTACTAAAAACTGGTATTCAAAACCCACTCCTCCTGATATGCTGTTTGAAGAGAGATCTTTTCAAACACAGTTTTCTGTTTCTGCTGATAAGCTTTATGAATGGAATATTGATGATTTGTCTGAACAAGAAATCATTAATAAAATGAGTCATATGTCTATGGTTGGTATTGCTTATCAAAATAACCATGATCTTGATCAACCTGAAATTGTTAATTTAATTGTTACTGGTTTTTCTGGTACTCTTCGTGGATGGTGGGATTCATACATCACTGAAGAATCCAAAGAGTCTATTAAACATGCTATTAAAAAAAATGGTGAAGGTTTGCCTATTTTTGATGAAAGTATTTTCGTGGTGTTCCTAATGGTGTTAATAACTTGATCTATACTATTCTCAAACATTTTGTTGGTACTCCATCCAATATTTCATCTCATGTTTCTGACTATTTAAATAATTTGAGTTGTCCTACTATGTCTGATTACAGATATTATCAAGATGTTTTTACTTCCAGAGTGATGCTCCGGAAAGATTGTCATAAGCCTTATTGGAAAGAAAAGTTTATTGACGATCTGCCTCCTATCTTTGCTCATAAGGTAAAACAAGAGTTAATGGGTAAAAATGATTCTATTGATTATGATAATTTAACCTATGGTGATATTTTCAGTACTATTAAAAAACTTGGTATCAATATGTGTAATGATGAAAAATTGTTAAAACACCAATTAAAAAATAAAAGAAAAGCTAAATATGAAATGGGAAATTTCTGTGAACAATATGGTTTGCCTCCTATTGCTCCTTCCTGGCAAAAAAGTAAAAAACATGATAAAAGCCATAAAAAATATAAAAAATACAGAAATAACTTTGTTAAACCTAATGATTTCTATGCTAAGAAGAAAAATGTTTCTAAAAAATATGTTAAACAAAGATCAGGTAAAGGTAAATGGTTTAACTGTGGTAAACCTGGACACTTCAGTAAAGACTGTAAACAAAAACCTGGTAAGTTAAAAAACAAATTTAACATGTTAAACATTGATGATAAAGAGCAAGAAGAATTATTCAGAATCCTTGAATCAAACCATTCGTCTGATTCATTGGAAGATGATTTTCTTCTTTCGATTCTTGCTATCAATCTGTTGATGATTCTTCTGATTCTCCTAATATTAAACTTGGTTGTAGAGATTCTTGTTGCAATGTTATTAAATCTGTTAAAACCCTCACTAAAAGTGAAGAAAATGAAAAGTTAATAATTCAACTGATAAATCAAATTCAAAATCCTGAATTACAAAAAGAATATTTAGATAAGTTCAAGAAAAATTTGGTAAAAAATAAAACTGATAAAGAACTAAAATCAACCATAAGCTTTGAAGAAACTTTGGAAAGATTTAATAAAAAGAAATCCAAAGATTTAACTGTTAACAATTTACAACATGAAATTAATATTGTTAAACATGAGAAAAGTGAATTAAAACATGATTTTAAAAATATTAAAAGTGAAAACAATAATCTTAAACAAGAACTAATAATGTTAAAAGTTGATAAAAACCTTGATAAACAACAATCTGATAAATCTGATAGTGGACATGATGAGCACAAAGATGGAGATGAATCCAGTCAACAGGGTCTTCTTTCTGATAAAGGTATTGCTGATGTTTTCACTAATCCTCAACTTGCTTTTGTTAATAAAATACTTCCTCCAAAATGGTTTACAAAAGTTAAAATTGTCGTTTCTCCTGATTATCATTTCACTGTTATTGCTATGATTGATTCTGGTGCGGATATGAACTGTATACATGAAGGATTGATTCCTTCAAAATATTTTGAAAAATCCACTGAAAGATTGGTTTCTGCTAATGGTTCCCAAATGAAGATCAAATATGAATTGAATAATGCTCATGTTTGCCATGATAATGTCTGCTTCAAGATTCCTTCTGTTCTTGTTAAAAATATGACTGATAAAGTGATTCTTGGTCTGCCATTTATAAATGCTTTATATCTCTTTCTTGTTGAACATGATGGAATTACTACTGACCCTTTTGGACAGAAAGTAAAATTCAAATTTGCTTCAAAGTTTGAAATTGGTATTGATAATCTGTCTTATAAGAAAAATTCTCCCATGAATGAACTTATTCAAGAACTAGTGATGAGTTCTTGCCAATATTTCACTGGTGACTTTAAAGGTAATTTTCATAGTGACAAAATGTTAAATACTATCAATTATCCTAACATTATCAATGATTCTTTGTAGGAATCAGACAATGATGCGTGGATAAATACCACTAATAAGTGAAATAATAATAATATTTATATTTATACCACTAGTAAGTGGATTATTATGGCTCCCTCGGCTGAGAGGAAAAACAAGTGAAAAGCTTCTGTACAGGACTATTCTCAAAACAAAAGGCTCCCAGCGGGACAACCTTTTAAAATGCATGAAGGTGCATCTTCTGAGGTAAAACCCAGTGGATCAACATCCCTTCAAGGAGATGTCCCGGCAACGGTGACATATTCCAATGGTGATATGTTAATTGCTTTACAGGAAGTTTTGTAAAAAAAATTTACAATTCCACAATGGAACCTGTTTAGAATTACCAATTTCTATTAAATTCATCCTTGATAGCCTTCAATTTGCTTTTACTAGAAACCACCATAATCTTTTCCAAAAAAACCCTCAGAGACCTTGAAATCCACCTTGTTAACCTTATTGCTCAAAATGAGGCTTATATGAGCCACCATGTTAACCTTATTTCAGAAAATGATCTTGTTTCAACAAATAACCTTATTTCAAAAAATGACCTTGCTTCAAAAAATGACATTGTTTCAAAAAATGAGGCTTTTGAAAGCCATCTTGTTGACCACCCAAATATCACAAATGAACCCTATGAACCCAATACTAGTCAACTCTTTGGCAAAGAGGACATCCATTCAATGGATAAAAGGACTATTATGGGCACTGATTACGCAAGATTGAGTCTTAAGACCCAATCTTTGTTAAGAGGTGCTATTGCCAACTTGCCAACAGACGTACAATCTTGTATTCTGGTAAGCAAGGCTATGTTTAAGTCTTCTGACTTATGGATCAGACATTTCAAGATACTTGTTATGACTACTATTCCTGATCCTGCTAATTCAGATGATTTTAGTGACATCTTCAACAAGCTGATTGGAAAGAACACTTTGGGAGTAGTCTCAGAGTATATGAAAAGAAACACCCGCTTCCTGGCCTTCTAGTCAATTATGATGATGGTTCAGGTATTACTAACAATTATGATGAAGGTTCAGATTCAAATGATGTTAAGAGGAGTCCTTTTTAATAGTACTATAATTTAACTATGCATTATTCCAGACCCCGGAATAGAAACAGACAATTTGTTCAAGTGACTCTGGGGAAACACTCTGTTTTAGAATACCACCATAACCAATTTTGAAAGTATCAATAGTAGGAATACCAAGACATGGCAGTGTCTTAACATGAGACTTGATTTGTTTAACAAGAGATGTGTGGACATCAAACCAAGGCGGAGGATTACTTTTTAACCTATCAAAAAGAGGTTTACATTGTTTCCTCATATCCTTATAGAAATCAGCAACATAATTTAATGAACCAAGAAATCTTTGGAGCTGGGTTTTATTAGTAATAACATCAGGAAATTTATTAGCAAATTAAATGGCTCTATCAATAGGACGAATTTGTCCTTCAGAGATGTCATAGCCAAGGAAACGAACTTTTGTCTGAAAAAATTTAATTTTCTTAGCAGAAACAACAAGACCATTCCTTTTAATAGTATCTAGAAACGAATACAAATGTTTCCAGTGCTCATCAATAGAACTAGAGTAAACAAGAACATCATCAATATAAACAATGGTGAAGTGGTTGAAGGAGTTGAAAATGTCATTCATAATGTTTTGGAACTCACTAGGGGCATTCTTAAGACCAAAAGGCATGACATTCCACTCGTAATGTCCGAAAGGAGTGGTAAAAGCAGTTTTGTACCTATCATTTTCACTAATTTGGATTTGCCAGAACCCAGATTTCATGTCAAACTTGGAAAACACAACAACTTCACTCAACCGATGAACAAGGTCATTCTTATTGGGAATAGGATACCTAATCCATTCCAAAACCTTATTTAAGGGTTTGTGCTAGCCAATTTTGATAACTACTAAGAAGGATGAAGTGACAAAAGAGGAAGTAAAGGCCTCTCCTTTCAAAATTGTTGATGATCAAATTGTTTTGAAAACTTATTTTAACAGTACCATCAAGATATTGTTGGATATGGAAGAGATCAAGTTCATCAAAAACAGGTTTAGCAGGAGGGGATTCTTGTTCCAACAACCAATCATTAGGAAGTTTAACATCTTGCCATTGAATCATTTTTCGAACTTGAATTTTAGCATCAGGGGTTGAACATTGAATTAATATGGTTTTACCAGAAGGTTCTCTAGGAATTTTAGCGCATGGGTTCAATTGAGCACCCAATAATCTATAATAAATGCGATAAATCAAAGCAAAAGGCTTGCTACCTTCTTCCATGTGATAACCAGATGAAGCAATATTCAATGTCAAAGCTTCAACAATATTAGGATCATCCAAAGCAAGAGTAAGATCAGGATGACAGTTAAAATAAACAGGACCATCATACATAGAAGCAGTAATCATACCAAGAATGCTATCTTTAAAAATCTTAAATCTAGCATCTCTTAAACACATAAGAACAGAAGCATTAATACCCTTTCAGGTAAGTGGTTTAATAGCAACTTGAACCATACCAATATGCGAATAACTAAATTTTTTAGCAGCAAGGAATTCATTAATATTTCTTTTAGTAAACAAGCAACATTTTTCATGAACTTTTGAAATAGAGAATATTTGTTCAACAGTTTTGGCTCTATAAGCAGAATAAAAAGTACTTTCAACCAAACTAGTTTTATAAAAAGTTTTAGTATCAACTTTAGGAATATTCCATTTACTAAAATCAGGGATCAACTCATTATCATCAATAGTGTAATCTTCTTCATTTACAATATAAAGAGGACAACTAGTCCTGGAGCTGATAGAGGAGTTGGATATCCACAACCTATCCATACTATCCTAGGTTCAACACTTAGTTATCATGTTTTTCTCACAGCCGTTGCATTTCATAACACATACCCTAACCAACCTTATACATCTCATGCCCTACACGCCCTCTCTTGGCTCAAACGGGTTCTAGGAATTCACTTTACGACTAGGGTGGCGCCAACGACGGTAAGAAGGGAACACAACAACAGAGTACCAAAAGTTCGGGTAGACACAGACATGGTCAAGCTGTTAACCAATAATATGCAAAGATTGATTAGTAAAATTGTTTTATTCAATAAGACTAACAATGGGAGTTTGATCATCAACAATTTTGAAAGGAGAGGCATTTACTTCCTCTTTTGTCACTACATCCTTCTTAGTAGTTATCAAAATTGGCTCAAGAGGACGATGACTAGACCTAATAATGGTTTTATCTATTTTAACAAAATTTGATTTTTTTATCACATTTAAATGTTGTTTTGAAACCTCATCTTTTGAAACATAATGGTTTTCAAGAAAATCAAAAAACAAAATATGTTTTTTCAATTGATTCATCTTCTCCAACTGAAAATACTTGTTTATTGAAAGTAATACAAAACACTTACAGCAGAAGTAGTAGTTAATACAAGATCTCAGAACAGGTTGACAGTTACGAAGTTTGAACTAATCCTAGTTACAAGGTTTGTAGAGTAATAAAGTTTGTAGTGAACAAGGTAGTAGTAGTAGTAGAAACAAGGAATTTTCTCTCTAAGAAGGCTTCCTAAGAGAAGGAGTTCTAAGGGAAGAAAATCCTGAACTAAAACTTGAAGTAAAACTTGTTAGGGACAACCCCCCTTAAATAGGCAAAATTCTAAGTGAACAGTACTTGTGAACAGTAGAAGTTAATAGTGAAAAGTAAAAGTTAACAGTAATCAGTGTGACTAAAGGTCACAAGAAACATGGAGAATCTTCTTTTCAGAACATTATCACCAGTAGTGGAAAACAACGGTGACAATTCACTAGTAAGTAAACATTGTAGCATTTTTGGCCTT
Organism: Quercus robur; assembly: GCF_932294415.1. NCBI lineage: Eukaryota > Viridiplantae > Streptophyta > Magnoliopsida > Fagales > Fagaceae > Quercus > Quercus robur. Next base: position 23,584,841 of record NC_065544.1, on the reverse strand, counting down.
TGTGCAGGCCAGACAAATAAGATCAATTTTCTTGAAGATCTGGAGTGTTATCTTCATCATGTCCAAACAGTCCCTGGTCATATGGGAAATAAGGGTTGTGGGCAACAAATTCCTCAGAAGAGGCTTTGGATTCTTCTTGATTGGCAACAGCTTCTTCTACCCATTTGAGTAGAGCCAGAAGAGCATCAGGATTTTTTCTCAAATTGTCAATAGGGAAACTCTTATTCTTTGCTGGAGGTTCAACATTCTTGCCAGAAGAAGAAGAGGGAGCATCAGCAGGAGCAGGGGTTTGAGCTGGGGAATGATCCTTGGCAATGGATAAAGCAGCAGTAGATGAAAATTCTCTGGAAATAGTGGCAATAATACATTGAGTGTGAGGGAATTTTCCCAACCATTTTACATACCAATGTCTTGAGAGAACATCACCTTCTTTTTCATATTGCCATTTTAATATCCAAGGTATTTTATGTTTTTTAACAAAGTGAAGCGAAGCAGGGAATTTAGCTCCATAAGCATCGCACCTATAATATTTCTTGAAACATTCAAAAGCATCAAGCAATGGCTCAGGAAATATTTCAGCAATAAGACCAAATTGAGCCCACCAACGGTTGAACCAAAGAGGCAAATAACCAGTGAAACTTTTGTCAAAGTTAACAAACCAGGAATGAGACATGTTTTCATTCTGGTGTAGCATGAATCTTGACCAAGCAGTGATATAATCATAATATGAATAGGGAATGGGGGAACTTAGCATTGTTCTGGTAGAAGTAAGGGATAAGCCCCATTTTTCTTTAGAAATAAAATTGACCAAGTAAACATTGTGGTAAATAATTTTGGAGGTATCAACTCTGTCAGAGATGGTGTTAATAATAATAGATTTTTCATGATGCAGAAGACCAGAATAATAATTTAAATTCTTTTCTCTGTGCTCAGGAATCCAATGAAACATTAGAGGGAAATAGCTTTTAGCAAGTTTGAGAGGATCAGAAATGGAGACTCTGTTGGGTTCAATATAGAACAAGTGTTGGAAATATTGTTTTTTGATATATTGAGGGTTATAGGAATATTTGGTAAAAGCAGTTTTAATAGGCTGGTTAACAGGGGTTATGGCATAAGGGTCATTAGATGAGGCAAGAATAGTGGAGTAATTGGGCCTAGGGATGGTTCCTAGGGTGGTGAAACGATTAGTAATTTCAAAGGGAGAAGTAGGTTCTTTTTTAACAATTTGTTTGGAGGTTTCAGCAGGATGGTTATCTTTGGGTCTTCTACTTGCCATTGTGACACTACAGAAATTCACGAGTAAGAAAATCAGGGATAGTATTTTGAGATCCTTTAATATATTCAATATCAAAATCAAAAACACTTAAAATAGCTTGCCATCTAGCAAAAATATGTTTTGAAGCAATATTTTCAACATATTTTTCAATAACATATTTAGCACTTTTGCAATCAATACATAACAAAAACTTTTGGTTTAACAAATCACTTTGAAATTTTGAAATACATAGTACTATAGATAAAATCTCTTTTTTAATAGTACTATAATTTAGCTGTGCATTATTCCAGACCCCCGAATAGAAACAGACAATTTGTTCAAGTGACTCTGGGGAAACTCTCTGTTTCAGAATTCCATCATAACCAATGTTAGAGGCATCAATTTCAAAAATTTTGAAAGTATTAACAGTAGGAATACCAAGACATGGCAATGTCTTAACATGAGACTTGATTTGTTTAACAAGAGATGTGTGGACATCAAACCAAGGCGGAGGATTACTTTTTAACCTATCAAAAAGAGGTTTACATTGTTTCCTCATATCCTTATAGAAATCAGCAACATAATTTAATGAACCAAGAAATCTTTGGAGCTGGGTTTTATTAGTAATAACATCAGGAAATTTATTAGCAAATTAAATGGCTCTATCAATAGGACGAATTTGTCCTTCAGAGATGTCATAGCCAAGGAAACGAACTTTTATCTGAAACAATTTAATTTTCTTGGCAGAAACAACAAGACCATTCCTTTTAATAGTATCTAGAAACGAATACAAATGTTTCCAGTGCTCATCAATAGAACTAGAGTAAACAAGAACATCATCAATATAAACAATGGTGAAGTGGCTGGAGGACTTGAAAATGTCATTCATAATGTTTTGGAACTCACTAAGGGCATTCTTAAGACCAAAAGGCATGACATTCCACTCGTAATGTCCGAAAGGAGTGGTAAAAGCAGTTTTTTACCTATCATTTTCACTAATCTGGATTTGCCAGAACCCAGATTTCATGTCAAACTTAGAAAATACTACAGCTTCACTCAACCGTTGAACAAGGTCATTCTTATTGGGAATAGGGTACCTAATCCATTCCAAAACCTTATTTAAGGGTTTGTAGTTAATTACCAATCGAGGGGTTCCTCTTTCAATCTCAGCATTTTTCTGGACATAAAAAGCAAAACAAGACCAAGGAGATTTACTATTCCAAATCAATTTTTTCTCTAACAAATCATGGATTTCTTTTTTGCAAAATTCAACAGTTTCAACATTCATCTGAATAGGACGGGCTTTAGTTGGGATGTTTTTCTCATCAAAATCTTTAACATATGGCAAGTTAACAATATGCTTCTTCCTATGCCAAAAAGCATTGGGAACATCAGAGCAAACATCATCAATCAACATTTTTTGAAAATTATCAATTTTAGATTGCAATAGTTGTTGGAAATTTGTTCAGCAATTTTCTTGTATTTTACTTCTTGCTGAAGGAAATTGAGATGTTTAATTTTAGCATGAATCAAAGTTAAAGCATCAACATCAATTTCAGATTTTGAAGCAAATTTGAATTTTACTTTCTGTCCAAAAGAATCAGTAGTAATTCCATCATGTTCAACAAGAAAGGGATACAAAGCGTTTATAAATAGCAAACCAAGAATTACTTTATATATATATATATAAATTAGCGGTAATCCTGAAACGGTACACCGATATTGACCGGTATCCGAAATATATCGTACCGCTGGTCAGACCGGTACAGCCTCCGGTACGGTATTGACTCCCTTGATACCCATTGCGAGCTCTGGTTGTAGACAGGTTGGGTATAAGTTTCCAACAAACACTTGTAAACCTTTTTCTAAATCCATGGCCTTCTCAATGTAGCAAGGTTCCAACCCTAAGCTCTCTGATATTGCTTTAAGTAATTCCCTTGCTACTCCTCGGGTTCTTTTGCAGTACTCCATTGAAAATTCACTGCAACAATTACAGCCAAACCAGTCAAACAAAACTATTAGTCATTTTGTTAACTGGATATGAAAGTTGCAACTTAAGCTTATTTTGAAAAATATCGGTTTAGACCCTAATTATGGCAAATTAATTTTTTAATTTAAGAAAAATTAATCAATTAAGCTCTGGTAATAAATTAGCCAATTATATAATTGCATGAATATACATGCAATCTCAACAAATCGCCAAACATACATCCAAACATATGATGTGTTTACAAGAAGAAAACCCAACATAATAGAACTCGATCCGGGCCTAGCCTAGTAAATGAATCAACTAGTAAAAGATAGTTGTGGTACAATATATTTACAAACCTTCCAAGATCTAAGTGTTAAGTGTATCCAAGTTCTAGCTCCTACTAGCAACTAGATGCACCAACCCATTCTCTTCACTAGCTTCCGATTCCTCAACTTAAGATGCCAACCAAATATCCAAATTCTTGAATGCTTCAAGGCCTCTTGAAGATTTCTTTGGATTGCTCTTGTCTCTTGTGTTTTCTAGCACCAAGCTTCAATTCATGATGACTTTAAGGGTATCAAGGTGTTTGGCTTGAATCTCCTCTCAATAGATAAGGCGATTTGGAGAGAGTGAAAGTATGGAGGCTACAATGGGTTTCACTCTAATGAAATAGGTAACTCTCTCACTCTTCCCTTCTAATTAAGGTGTGAATTCGCAGATTTTTATGAGATACAAAGAAGGGTAATTAAAGGAGAACAACGGAGGATTAAATCAACTAATTTCTCCCAAGTTCGGAAACTCACCCAACCAAATTTCTAGCGAGTTTCATGCAAAACTCTCTGCCTTAACTAAACTTTAAAATTGTCTACTCGAAACTTGCCTCGCATCCAAACTTGCTAGAGTGAAATTTTGAATTCCGTATCTACAGAAATATATATACTCTAATTTGTTTCAAGACACATTATTCACTCTACAAACATACAATTTTACACTTGTGATTACCATCCTCACAGGACTGCCATCCACATTTGGGACCAACATATCATATTAGAATTATGGTATTCATATGTTACCCTTTTTTTAATACCTTTTTTTTTTTTTTAAGTTGATACATTATTGTTAAATATATTAGCAACGCGATGTGTTATTCCATGTTGTATATGCTAGAGTGAATGCAAAAAGAGAAGCATAGAATAGAAATACCGAGAACATGAGGGTTACGTGATTCAGCCTTGTCGAACACCGATTTGCCATTGAGAGAAATCTAGCAGTCATTCGAAGAATCAGGCGCCCCCACGCGCCGATTGGTTTCTATCTCACCACCATTCGCCAATAAACACCGTCATGCGCCTTCCACATGCCAAAATTCCTAATGATGGCATGCTGACGTCATCTCGTCCATGTCAGCAACACATAAGCATGCCACGTCATCAACCAAGCAAGCCCTAATCCTAGTTAGCGCCATGTCATAAGATGATGTTAGCGTCTCTGCAACCCGATCCGTGACCCAACTCGAACCATGTAGTCGTTGATTGACCGTTGACTTTGACCCTAAATCCGCAGACTTTGACATTCGTTGATTTTGACTTTTGCATTGACCTTTGACCAAAAGTTAAAATTTCCGAAAGAGCCTATCTTGCTTAGTTTTTCGCGTAGATTCTAATTTAACTACGTAACCCCCATGTTTTCTATGTTTCTATTCTATGCTTCCCCTTCCGCATCCACTCTAACATATACAATATGGTATAATACATCACGTTGCTAATATATTTTACATGGTATCACAACTAGGTTTCGTTCTTGGCATCAAACAAACATGTGTGACTTCAGATGGTAGTGTGCACATGAGAATCTTCTTTACTTGCTAGAGATGTTTGTTTGATGCCAAGAATGAAGTTTGGCTTTGATACCATATTAAATATGAATGCTCGAAATGTGTGAAAACACTAGAGCTCGTTTAGACCCCCAATTCAAATTACGGCTTGGTTGTTTTTACACTAACTTAATACTAAGTGCGGAATAGTGTAAACGCAAGCAAACATGCAAGAGAGCTACTTTAATCCATATTTAAAGCAACACAGCAGTAAAATGAAATGAACAAGAGTAGGGAAGAGAGATGCAAACACAAATAACACCGAGACGTGTTATCGAAGAGGAAACCGAAGAACTCGGCGAAAAACCTCTCCGCCGCCCTCCAAGTTGAAATCGATCCACTAGACAATCAGTTGGGATACATGGGTAAGCAAGAGACCCTCCAAACCTAATCTACCCTCTATGCCTAAGCCCTCCAAGCTCCTACTCCAACAAGGCTTCTCGAAACAGTGTCTTGTCTAGCTCTCCAGATCCCGCAACAAGCTCCATGTTGCATCTACCATCCTTGGCTTCTTCCAATGTTTCCTAGTAGCACCAAAACCTCACTGGACACTCTCAAAAGGTGTGGTAAGTGTTTGGGCTATTGACCTCTCAATGGTATGGAAATGGAGAGGTAGGAGATGAGGAAAATCCACAAACAAAGGTGTAGAGAATTGTTGGATTAACAATTTCTAACTCTCAAGTGTTTTAGCTAGGGTTTTCTCTCAGAAGCTCTCTGTTACATTTGTGGGTGATGTGGATATAAATAGTGTAGGCACAGAAAGTGTGTATCAGACTGGATAGGCTGGCAAAATAGAATGTCTCGCGGGTATCTTGCGGGAAGGCCTTACCCGCAAGATACGCGCGAGACACAGCTGTCTCCATCTGGCCTGACTCTTCGCATTCTAGCATGTGCAGGGCACATGATTTACTTCGCGGGATGCTAAGTCGCATGCTACCCGTGAAAACACTTCATTCTTCAATAGCTTAAGTCTTCACACTCTCTCTCACTATCACACAACCCTTACAATAAATTCCCACAACAAATACAGGGTATAAAAGATTGAATAAAATTACAATCAAATTTGGCACGGAATAAAAGCCAACACAATACAAATTTGTAAATCACAACTTTACAATCTCCCCCTTTGGCTATTCCGTGACAAAACCCCTAACAACAGACTCTAGACTTAAACGTGAGTTTAGGAACAATGGTAAAACTCACTCACACCTAATCTAGAAACTGTGAAGCACTTGCAGTTTATACCTGTAACCTGAAACACTCGCACATAAACAAAACTTTCATTAAGCTTATGACAAGTTGAACACAAGGTATGAACAAGAGCAAGCATAGTGTGATCAAGTATGTAAACAATAGATATCATGCAAACAAACACTTGATCAAATAAGGGTAGTCATTAAAGAATGACTCTAATGAACATATAACAAGTAAATGTTCATCCGGACATGTACAGCAAAGCAATCACTTATGATTACTTGCATGTCCAATCACACAACCAATGCAAAATTCACGAAGTATATATGCATCTAGGAACAATCCTTCTAAGGGCACAAGTGTGAAGTACTCAAGACATATTAGCAATATCTAGAAGTACACAGAAAATGCTACACAAGCATTGAGAAAGTCACAAACACAATATACTAAATAAACACTGAAATTAACTAAAATGACATGTGCTAAGGTTTTAAAACAAAACAGTAAAAGCAAGCATAAACATAAACCAGTAGTTGTAGAAGCTAAATATAAGCACAAGTAAACCAAACATTAGTTACTGTCTTCTTCTCCCCCTATCACTACACTCCCCCTAACAACGACACCTTCTCCCCCTTTTTGTCACAGAATAGCTAGTCTTCATGTTCCTCTAGCTTCCTCTGAATTTGGTCCAGTTGAGTCTGAAAAGATGTGAACTTGGTGTCAAAACGATTTTGTTGGGAGTACATGATGGTAGCTAGTCCAGATATCTTGGTATTAATCTCTTGGAGAGTATCCAAGATGCTGTCCAGCCGTTCATCATAAACATGTGATGTAGAACTTGAGCTTCCCTGAGTAGCAGGAATTTCTTGCTTGGGATTCTTTTTAGTGTGACTCATGTTTGCATGAAGAGTGTGAATAGAGATTGGACTTGGCCTTGGATAGGGGTGCTCATTTTCTGCGGGATAAACACCTTTGAGCTTCAAAATTCGTGAGATAAGGCGACAAAAAGGAATGCAATTTCTTGAGGTAGTCCGGTCAACTGTTTTTGCCAGAGTGTGGAAGATATGATAACACACATCAATCTCGACATCAGAGATTAAATCATGCAAGAATAATGCTCGACCAAGATTCATGAACCCAGTGTTGGACAGAGGGTAGAGGTTGCTACACATGATTGTTGTAAGTAGTCTTAGTTCAGGAGAAAGAGATGCCACACTTATTGACTTCCCATTGGAGGAAAATTCCAGATTATTTCCTAAGGCTTTCCTAAGAATCTCTTCATCCGGATTCAACTCATCATATACTGGCAGTATGGGGAGTATTGGCCGGTTAATGTGTAGGATTTCCGCCAAGTAAATCGGTGACATTGAGAAACTTTTTCCTCTAACCCAACATTTGATCTCCTCTCCGTTAACAATGGCATTGGCATAAAATTCTCTCACCATGTTCTCGTAAGCATCCTCAAGAGTTGATAGAAGAAAGTTCCAATCCTTTGTGGCAAACCATATAGGAATATTGGTGTCACGTAGAGATAGCTGGTCAACAGCTCTTTCAACCAACAGTGGAGCTTCCATAAAGTACTTCTTAAAGTTTTGAGATGCAGCATAAGATCTGAAATAGTTCTGATCAAAAATTCCTATTGATGATCGAGTCCTCTTTGGCTTTAGAGAGAGATTATCAACATCAATCACATGCTCGTTTCCTTTGTTGCTGCCTCCTTTCACAGTTGAGCTTTTAAATGGAGACATCTGCACAAATGAACACAGAAAAGAAACGAAACAAGTGCAAAAACACAAAAACAGAGCACAGAAACTTGATTAGATTCAAGTTAGTTCAAAAACAAAATAGACAACAACTCAAAACATATCACAATGTATGTAAAATAGAGCACATAGACAAAAACAAAAAGTTAAAGATGATAAGCCATGTAAACATACTAGCAATGCATGAGTGAAGTGAGTATAACAGTGTGTTCAGATGTGTGCATGTGCTGATGTATGTGTGTGCATGTGCTGATGCATGAGATGTGCCTAGAGTTGCCTAAAGTGTGCACAGTATGTGCAAGGATGGCATTTGAGAACAAAGCGAGTTATGAACACATCCAAAACATGTGAAACAAGTTCAATCAAAGAAAACTTAAGTAAAAGAACTCATTTGAAACCAACACAACCAAAGGATGTCACTTGAACATTCTGTTAAGCACCTAGCATGCAACAATGCACAACAACGATGAAAAATGCATGAACATAGTGAAAATATGCCTCAATACATGTTAGAACTGCCACACGGGGCCAATACAGATGCAAACACAGCAGATGGAACACAGCCCAATCAAAGATTTTGAAAAATATTCACTGGAAAAGGAAACCGAACCCAATTTTCAAAAATCCCCAATTTTCAAAACCCTAAGCATAAATTCTGCATAATCCGAAACTAAAAGATGAGAAAAGTGTAAGAAATACATACCTTGAAAGGATTTTGCAGAAATTTGCTTCAAAATGATGGGGTTTGAATGAAATAGTGATTTAGGTTGACAGGGGTTCGAGAGGCTTGTGCAAGGGAAAATAAAAATGTTTGAAAAACTATCACATCTGCTACATTTAGACTGAAAACACGCGTTTTTCGCGGGTTAGGCAGTGGCAAAGCGATCGCGAGACAGTCACGAGAAGGGCCACTAAAGCTTAAAACCTTTCGCGAGAAGCTTTAAGTCGCGAGACAGTCACGATAGCTTCTGTGTGATTTTGAGAAAAATTCAGTTTTTGCCTAAAAACCATTTCGCGAGAAGAGGTTAGTCATGAAATACTCGCGAGGTAGTAGCGAGAGTTTCTGTATGAAAAATATAACTTTTGTTTTCCCTCAAGCACCTTTCGCGGGAAGCTCTAAGTCGCAAGCTTCTCGCGAAACAACCTCTAAACCAGTTTTTGATGAAAAACACAAAAATGCATTTTGGACAGAAACTAAAAGCACAAAAGTATAAAATCACTTTCAAAAACAAATAAAACACTCAAAAATCATTTTGGGCTTGATCATCAAGTACTTGAGCATACACATCACATTTGAACATGTACAATCACACAAATGAGATGAGCATTCATTGAATCAAAGTCTTGTGTGTTGTGGGTCAGTATCAAGTGTGAAATAGTCCTTAGACCAGTGTGAAGCTTCAATTATCAATTCAATCAAGTCATACACAACTAGTACTAAGTCAAGTGACCAATCTCAATTATAGAAATGAACATATATGACCTCCCACAAATTGATTACACAACATAGAAGCTTTTCATTTGGCTTCTGCATAAATCATGACATTTGATCCTTTTTGGATAAATACATCTCTTTTTGAGATCGATGCTTGAAATTTTTGATATTTCAACATTGAGGATTAGCCTTTGGCTTTTTGAGCACCATACATTTCAATACAAAAGTCGCTTTCCCTTTTTCCTAGTCAAATACTAGTATGTGCGACAGGCTTTTGCAGCTTAATATCTCTTTTTTACTTTGAGATTTACATTTGGAGAGCTTAATTGCAAAAACAAACAAAAAATAATAATAACATGGCAAGAGATATAGGCACAAGTCTATGCAAGTATCAAGATCATCAAGACAATTGACCAATCATTCATGACAAGCTTGAAGATCTATTTACAACAATCACACATAGTTTTCAAGATTTTTTCCACACAGATAGATGCGCATATAGAAACAAGCTAAGCTTGAAAATGCACTACACCATTAGTACGAAAGTACTAGGCCAAACTCACATGTGATATACACAAAGACAAGTGATCAAACTTTTTGAAGATTTTTCAATTTTTATGGGTTTTTGAATTTTGAACACACTCAAAAACAAAACAAGAAAAGTAAGATCAACAGAAAAAGAATTGTAAACCAAAAAAAATGCTAATATCAAAAAAAGTGAGACCTAAGTATAGGATGAGCAACATGATCAGAATAGGTTCACAGAAGTGATAGAGTTCAAGGAATGATACCGACACCAATGGTCTTACGCAAGGACTCAAACCTTGGACCATTAAGAGGTTTGGTAAAAATGTCTGCCTTCTGGTTGTCAGTGTTGATGAACTCCAAATACACAGTCTTTTCCTCCACCAAATCTTGAATGAAATGATACCGAATCTCGATATGCTTTGATTTTGAGTGTTGGACTGGATTTTTGAACAAATTTATCGCACTCGTGTTGTCACAGAACACACACATAGTGTCTTCAGTGATTCCATAATCATGTAGAAGCTTCTTCATCCATAATAGTTGTGCACAGCAACTTGCTGCTGCAATGTACTCAACTTCAGCCATTGATAGAGAAACTGAATTTTGCTTTTTGCTCATCCATGACACTAAATTATTTCCAAGATAGAAGCAACCACCTGAAGTGCTTTTCCTATCATCAATGCATTCGGCCCAGTCAGCATCAGAATATCCAGCTAGGCACTCGTTCGAGTCTCTTGAATACCAAATTCCATAATCAGATGTGCCATTTATGTAGCGGATAATTTGTTTGACTGCTATCAAGTGAGATTCTTTGGGTGCTGCCTGAAAACGAGCACATACTCCTACACTGAAAGCAATGTCCGTTCTGCTAGCAGTGAGATAGAGAAGACTACCGATCATGCTTCGATAAAGTGTGGGATCCACTTCTACACCTGCTGCATCACGACTCAGTTTTGCTGAAGAACTCATGGGAGTGGAAGTATGTTTCTTAGAGTCTAGGTCGAATCTTTTTATTAGATTTTTGGCATATTTTTCTTGGGAGATAAATATCCCATCTTCCCGCTGTTTCACTTGAAGCCCTAGGAAGTAGTTTAACTCTCCCACCATGCTCATCTCAAACTCCCTTTTCATTTCTTCTGAGAATTCATGAGCTAGATGATCTATTGTGGATCTGAATACAATGTCATCCACATAAACTTGTGCAACAAGGAGAGATTTCTCATCTCTTTTGACAAACAAAGTTCGATCGGCTTGACCTCTCTTGAAACCACAATCCAGAAGGTATGTGGTGAGGTGATCATACCAAGCTCTTGGTGCTTGTTTCAGCCCATATAATGCCTTCTTCAGTCTTAACACATGATCCGGAAAGTGAGGATCTTGAAACCCTTTTGGTTGCTCAACAAACACTTCTTCGTTCAAAACCCGTTCAAGAAAGCACTCTTTACGTCTATTTGATATAACTTGAAGTTCATAATGCATGCTATAGAAAGGAGAATTCAGATTGACTCTAGTCTTACAACTGGAGCAAAAGATTCATCAAAGTCTATGCCCTTCAACTTACGTATATCCTTGAGCCACCAATCTAGACTTGTTTCGGACAATTTCACCATCTTTATCAGTCTTGTTCTTAAAGATCCACTTGGTGCCGATTACATGTGTATCCTTGGGCCTTGGTACCAACTCCCATACATCATTTCTAACAAATTGATGCAACTCTTGGTGCATGGATTCTACCCAATTCTCATCCTTCAAAGCTTCCTCCACTTTCTTTGGTTCAAATTGAGCAAGATAGCAGTTGTATGTCACATGATTCGCACTGTAGACAGGTCCTTTTCTTAACCGAATTCCATCATCTAATTCACCAATGATATTACTTAAGGGATGATTGAGAATTACCCTTGACGATGGTCTTTTAGAGGTGGAAGGTTCCTCATCACGAGAGATTGGAGGTTGAACTTTAGGAGGGGTGAGTGGACTAGACGGTCCTTGAGTTGATCTAGTTTCCCTTCTTGATATAGGAGGTGTAAACTCCTTGTCCGGTGATTCTTTCTCAACATCTTCACCTTGCGACATGTTGTTATCACCTTCATTTTTCTTAAGATTCGATTCATCACTATCATCATCAATATCCTTTTCAGAGATAGTGTCATCGATGACAACATTTATTGATTCCATCACCGTCTTAGTGTGCTTATTGTACACTCTATATGCTCGACTATTTGTTGAGTACCCTAGGAAAATCCCTTCATCACTCTTAGCATCAAATTTTCCAGGATTCTCCCTATCATTGAGAATGTAACACTTGCTTCCAAATACTCGAAAGTATTTCACCTTTGGTTTCTTTTCTTTCCAAATTTCATATGATGTCTTCTTTGTTCCTGCCCAAAAGTAAATCCAATTTCCAATGTGACACGAAGTATTCACTGCTTCAGCCCAAAACTTCTGTGGAATGTTTTTGTTTAGTAACATTACTCTTGCCATTTCTTGAATCACCCGATTCTTTCTTTCAACCACTCCATTCTGTTGTGGAGTTTTCAGAGCTGAAAATTCCCTCTTGATGTCGTGTTCATTGCAGAATGCTTCAAACTTTGCATTTTCAAATTCCTTCCCATGATCACTTCTGATTTTAAGTATGGGAACTCCCTTCTCATTCTGCAGCCTTTTGCGTAGCCTTTCCATCTTGTCATATACTTCCGACTTCTCTCTAAGAAATTCCACCCAAGAATATCTTGAGAAATCGTCAACCACCACCATCATATAGTGCTTTCCACCCATGCTTTATGTCCTTGTTAGACCCATTAAATCCACATGTAATAACTCCAAGGGGCGAGAAGTAGCAACCACATTTACTTTCGGATGGCTTGACTTTGTTTGTTTTCCCAATTGACATGGACCACAAATGTTCTTCTCAATTTTTCCAAACTTTGGTAAACCAATCGTAGCTTCAAGTTTTGAGACTTTTGCTACTTGTTTATAATTAGCATGTCCAAGTCTTTGATGCCACAACTCCAAAAGATTCACTTGAGCACTTCGACATGCTATGCTTGGTTTGGGAATGACCCCATAACAGTTGTCAGTGGTTCTAAGTCCCTTCAAATCCTGAACTCCTTCTTCATTTAGAATTAGACATCCTTTCTTTTAGAATTGGACTAAGAAATCTTCATCACAAATCTGAGTGATACTCAGCAAGTTCACTTTCAATCCCCTAATGTATAGCACATCAATTAACAGAGGCAGTCCTAGAATATCCACGGTTCCCTTTCCAAGAACTTGTGAGTGACTACCATCTCCAAATGTCACAAAGCCATCTTCCTTCTCTTTAAGAGTTTTGAACAAAGATTTGTCTCCAGTCATATGTCTTGAACAGCCACTGTCAAGATACCACAAACATGAATTAAATACTTTCAATGCGGTATGAACAAAAAGATAAGCATGAGATAGGCATTCTTGACCATCAAAGCAGGATTCATTTTTCTTTACTTCATCCATCGATGAGTGAATCTTTCTTTTAAGAAAATCAAGTTTGTCACACAAACGTCTATTCTTTTTCTTGTATTTGTCGACTAAGGCATTTGACTCACACAAACTATTATGAATATCATGATTCTTATGAACTAGTAATTTCAGCATGTGTATAAAGATTCTAGCATATTTCTTTGACTTGAATAACTCTAAAAATTCATTGCTAGAACAAATTTCAACACTGCTCATAGAGTCATTTTCACAAACACCTTTACTATGCTTCATGTTGAACTTTACCATATCACTTTCCATGGCAAGCCAAGAGGGTCTAGGATCACACTCAGGTATTTAAACCACAGCGAGTGTACCCACTCTGATACCAATTGAAAGCTCGAAATGTGTGAAAACACTAGAGCTCGTTTAGACCCCCAATTCAAATTACGGCTTGGTTATTTTTACACTAACTTAATACTAAGTGCGGAATAGTGTAAACGCAAGCAAACATGCAAGAGAGCTACTCTAATCCATATTTAAAGCAACACAATAGTAAAATGAAATGAACAAGAGTAGGGAAGAGAGATGCAAACACAGATAACACTGAGACGTGTTATCGAAGAGGAAACCGAAAAACTCGGCGAAAAACCTCTCCGCCACCCTCCAAGCGAAAATCGATCCACTAGACAATTAGTTGGGATACATGGGTAAGCAAGAGACCCTCCAAGCCTAATCTACCCTCTGTACCTAAGCCCACCAAGCTCCTACTCCAACAAGGCATCTCGGAACTGTGTCTTGTCTAGCTCTCTAGATCTTGCAATAAGCTCCATGTTGCATCTACCATCCTTGGCTTCTTCCAATATTTCCCAGCAACACCAAAACCTCACTGGACACTCTCAAAATGTGTGGTAAGTGTTTGGGCTATTGACCTCTCAATGGTATGGAAATGGAGAGGTAGGAGATGAGGAAAATCCACAAACAAAGGTGTAGAGAATTGTTGGATTAACAATTTCTAACTCTCAAGTGTTTTAGCTAGGGTTTTCTCTCAGAAACTCTCTGTTACATTTGTGGGTAATGTTGGTATAAATAGTGTAGGCACAGAAACTGTGTATTAGACTAGATAGGCTGGCAAAACAGAATGTCTCGCGGGTGTCTCGCACGAAGGCCTTATCCGCGAGATACTCGCGAAACACAGCTATCTCCATCTGGCCTAACTCTTCGCATTCCAGCATGTGCAGGGCACATGAGTTAATTCGCGGGATGCTAAGTCGCGAGCTACCCGTGAAAACACTTCATTCTTTAATAGCTTGAGTCTTCACACTCTCTCTAACTATCACACAACCCTTACAATAAATTCCCACAACAAATACAGGGTACAAAAGATTGAATAAAATTACAATTAAATTTGGCACAGAATAAAAGCCAACACAATACAAATTTGTAAATCACAACTTTACAAAATATATTAGCAACGCGATGTGTTATACTATGTTATATATGCTAGAGTGGATGCGGAATGAGAAGCATAGAATAGGAACACCGAGAACACGAGAGTTATGTAGTTCAGCCATATTGGCCTACATCCACGGAGGAATCCTTTAAGAACTACATATTTATTATATAAGAATGTAGTATAAAACCTGTGTTACAATGAACCCTAACATGAGTATATATAGACGACTAAACTCTAGACTACTAGTACAAGTAGGAGTGGGATTAGGCCTATTACATTGAGCTAATATGTCTAATATATCTCTAACAATTATAATGAACAAAATTACATAGTAAAGATGTAATTATTTGGGACCATCCATTGTTTATATGAGTCTCTCGTCTTCTCTTTCCAGACTAGTGTGAATAATGGTGTCGATATCATTATTATGTTTACCACTTGGTTGATTTAGCTTCCTGAAAGCATTAAAGTTACACCGTGGTCTCACTTGAGCGAGTCTAGAGCAAGCAACTAAAACATTGTATTTTTCAAAAAAAAAAAAAAAAATTCCTTTTCAATCTTTTACTAATAAAGTAAGTTCACTCATATAGGTTACAACCTTCATCCTTTTCACGCAATCCCCGTGAAACGGTGAAGGTTAGTGCTTTGAACCTGTATTTTTTTTTTTTTTTTTCCTTTGCGTTGAAGGAGACACAAAGAGAGGTGTCTGAATGAGAAATGTGAAATTTCCTTGATGGATTTTTTTGGAATCTTTGCATTGGGTTACGAATTCAAATGAAGGACTAGGTGGATCCACAACATGGAATAGGTTTAAGGAAGAGAGAGAAAGAGAGATGAGAGTGAGAAAGAAGATAAAAAGAAAACAAATAAATAAAATAAATTTTTAATGAAAATTTTTTAATCTAAATAAGTTTAAAATAATATTAATTGTTTTTTAGATTGAGCGATTTGAGGAACATATAATTTCAAATTAAACGGGCAGGAGCTCTATTTTGATTTTGACACAAAGTTTGGACTTTTTTTATTTTTAATTTACTAATTTAAAAATTAAAAATACACCACTTGAGCATACTCGAGAAAGAAATATTTTTCTCAAAACCAAAAAGAAAAAACAAACATTTTCTAATGATTCATGTTCGTTCAAAAATTCGTAATTTTTAATAGCTTATTTGCATAGTATATATTAAAAGTATGGTTATTGGTAGTTTTTATCAGTGGCGGAGCCACGTAAATGCTTGGTGGGCCTTGACCCCTTCAAAATTTTTAATTTTAAAAAAATTATAGGTATATTTTATAAATATTTAAAGGTTATATAAAATAAAAAAAGAGTTCCCCCTTCCCGTCCCCCAATGCTTTAATCTAGTAATCATTCTAAAGAGAGAGAGAGAATTAAGAGTTAAGTTGATATACAAATGCAATAAAATGAAATAATTAGATTGTAAGTTTTTTTTTGTAAATAGTGGAACCTCTAATGTTTAGCTCAATATCAAATTCTATTAATGCGTTCAAATCATTCAACATTAATAATATATGCAAATAGGTTGAAATTTTCTATTTTCAAAATTTTATCCAAAAAAAAAAACTAGTGTGAGACTTCAATTGTAACATTATGGTTTTGATTTGATTTTATCTTAACACAATAGTTCAACCCCCAACTCAAAATTTCTAGCTCCGTCACCGGTTTTTATATAAATATGTAAAAAAAAAAGGTCAAAAGCTAATTTATTTTTAAAAAAATGCTAAAAGTAAATTATTTAAAAAAAAAAAAAAAAAACTTATGGTCCCCTTCTACTCCTCCTCCTTCCCCTCTCCATCCAAACGGGTTATCAGACAAAAAAACATGCACACTCAAAATTGAGTAAAAGATGGTCAAGCTCTTGGATGACTTGGCACCGTTGTTCAGTAGTACCAGAAGTGAGTAGAGAGAAGTCCATGACGGGGATTGAGTCTTCTGGGTCTTCTGATACTGCTTGATCATTGGGACAATTGATGAAAGCGTATGTGGAAGGGACAGAGGTGAGCCCAGGTGACTCAGCTAGTTTCTTGATGCTTGTCATCCTGGAAAATTGAGTAAAAGATGACTGAGAGGGTTGGGGAATAGCAGCCATGGATGGATTGGAGAGAGAGAGAGAGAGAGAGAGAGATATCATGGACATCAATGATTGTGTATATATTAAAGTTAAAAGAAAGGCCACTTGTTGATAGTGGTCAATTGTCTCTATTCGAAAACCATTGTCAATTTGAACGAGCTTTCAATGAAACGGGACCTCGCATCAAAAAATATAAAAAGTGGCCGACCTAGTGAAAGAAAGGTTAATTATAGACAAGTGTTTATTTGTTTATTTATTTTGCTGAATAAAACAAAGGTAGGATGATGGAGGTGAATTACATCTTAGCGGGTAAGATATACTACAGTATTCCTTTATTAGCACCGGCGCTAATGAGTACTACGCTACTGAAACTCAAGTGTCATAGCTAGGTGGACAAGCTGATTGACTATTAGACCCTCACACTGGGGTCTAGAGAAGTGTTTAATTGTTTGCATTAAGAAATGCCTTCTAAAAAATAAAAATGAAAATCCTCTCTGTCGATGTTCCAAAATATCATTTGAAAATAATTTAAAATCATTTTTATCCCCAAGAATGGTTAAATCTTGTCTAACTTGGAAAATTAGTTGAGAAAAAATTTTCATTCCATTTTTATTGGGTTTAAAAATAATAATAATTGTCATTTTGTTAGAGTAACCACTCAAGAACAACTCTAAAACTCAGGAAATTGTCAACCTAAAAGTCTAAAACATTCAATTTTTCCTTTCCAAAGATTCTTCCATCCATTAAAAAAAATAAATAAATGATAAAGTTTAGTTATAAAATTAGTTGTAGCCTAAGACTACAACTTTACTCAATAAAATAAATAACTGTTGAATTGCATGTTCTTTATACTCTTAATACACATGTCATATTTTGTGTCAATCAAATATTATTTACTATATGACCTATAAGTTTATATTTTATACATAATTTTAATTTACAAAAAATTGTAATTTAAACAACTTATTGATGACATAGCTATTGATCTTTAATTTTCTAAAAATTTTTGCAAACATGGAGAACTTCAATCAAGACTTCAGTCATTTCAGCATCTGTCTTCACCAATCAAGAGTTCCAGCACTTCAAACATCAGAAACGACACAGCTAGAGTTAATCCATGTAGGCCATTAAGAGGGTTTGTAAATTTGGTGAATAAAGAAACATTATGGGGATTATCGTGGTGGTCACAGTGTTCATCTATTCAAACAGTCAATAAAGGAGAATATGTTGTTCATACTTCTGCAAGGAGTCATGCATGCACGCAAGTATTCCCTCATCTCATTTAGTCAAGTATTTTTCATTCTTGTAGCATTAATGTGTTTTCTGATTTTGATTCATTTCATATGAATTGAATGCTTTGATAAACCAAAAAAAAAAAAAAAAAAAAAGTTTAAAAAATATATTTTGTTTTTCGATTTCTTTATAGTGTGTATATATATATATATATATATATTAATAGATAAAGTTAAGAGAAAATCCAATTAGATTTCAAAATGGAATTCAATTAAAGTCCAATTTTGTACCACATGTCTCATCTAATCTAAATTTTTCAATTTTTGTGCCAAGTTAGTTAATTCAGTATAAAAATTGAAATTTAATTAAAGTTTAATTTTTCACCACGTATCTCATCTAATGTAAAATTTTTTAAATTTTTGTGCTCATTGAGTTAATTCAATGTAGAAAGCGAAGAGTTCAATATAAATAAAAAAACACTTGTCCCATTTAATTTTTAATTTTTATGCCAATGAAATTATTGAGTATAAAAATTGAAGAGTTTAACATATTATTTACAGCAAGGAATGCTGCCTAGTACAGAAATTACAGTGTGTAAGAAGATCTGGGGAGCAAAATTTCATGAAGTAGGATATAGGAATTGGGACTAATTCAGGATGTGAGCTGTCCGCTATGCAAGGTAGGAGAAGAGACATAACTACACCTATTCAAAGAACGTGAAGTGATTAGAGCTTTATGGTATGGTAGTAGGTGGAACTTGAGGATAGATAATTGGAGTGCTTCTTCAAGTTTTGAGCTAGTGCAACAAGTGATAGAGCCTCATACCACAGTAGTGCCAAATAACATTTCGGAATCTCATTTGCAAATCATGGCAGCTATAACATGGGAACAAGTATGACATTTGAGGAATAAAGTCATATTTCAAAATGGAGAAGTAAACATCAACCTTATGTTGAATACAATTGATAGGAAGTTTCAAGAACATTCTAAGCTAGGTGAGCGCCTAAATCATTTTGAGCGTTGTTTCACTTCTTCTACTTTTTCTTTTTCACTCACGTCGCAACTATCATCTTCTTTCAAATTTCAAGGCTTGGACTTGGTTATAGAGTAAAAAGTAAAGACAAAAGAGAGAGGAACTGGGAGTGATCTCCTCCACTGCAAAACGGCGAGAAAGTGAGGGTGATATATGAATGAAATTGTCATCAACGGCCGCCACCTTAGACTGATTTTATCCCAGAAAAGACATTGCAAATTTTCTCTCTCTCCTCTCCCAAAACCTATCCAACTATGGCTGATTCTCAACAGCTGAACCCACCCATCACCACTCACCATCACCGCCTATTGGTGGCGAGTTCTCATCAACCATCTCAGACCAAATCGCTCTCTCTCTCTCTCTCTCTCTAAACCCACGGTAGAACTCCAAATAGCAGGTCCGCCTCCCTCATTGCCACCGCCACCATCAGCGGTGGCTCTCATTTCTCACCGCGAATCCTTCCCTTTCTCAGTCTCTGAACCAAACCCCAACTTCAAAGCCTCTCTCACTCTAAAGGGCTATGACCGTTGGGACCTAAGCATTTTGATTTTATATGCATAGTTTTTACTTTTTTTACGAACAAAAAAAAGGGTATGATTTTTTTTTTTTTTTTTTTTTGGCCTCAAAATTGGTCATGTGCGTGGGAGTCCTGGACATGTGTCACTTCAATTTTTTGCCACCTGACCTTAATGTCAGCTGAACCTATAAGCCATTTAAGCCACCGCCTAAGGCCCCCCCACTTGTAAGAGGGCCCCAAATAGTAATAATATATTACATAATATTGCTTTCTCATCTATAAAAAAAAAAAAAAGGCCTGTTTCTCACACTAAAGTGGCATGAATGCTAATCCCATCAAATCTTTTAGCTTGCAAAAGAAAAGATTACAAAAGGCAGAAAGAAGAGACAAATAAGAAAAGGCAGAAAAAAGAAAGAAGAAAAAAAACACCCACTCTCTGACTCTCTCCATCTTGATTCTAAAAAAAAAAAAAACACTCTTTTTAGTTGGCTTATTTATCAATTGGTGTTGGCAATAGACTTGGTGTGTTCATAGATCTTCATTTCAGGTTCATTTTTTGTTTTCTCCTCCTTTGCCTCTTTCATCTTCTTCATGGTTTGCTGCTGGGTGTCTAGGTTTTGTTTTGAAGAGGAGTTTGCTCATTGCTGCTGGGTTTTTGTTCTTCTTTTTTGCTGAACTTTAGTTTAGTTATACACTTGTACTCTTTACTCTTTTTTTGTTTGTTCTCTTAAATTTTGATTTCTTTAGATTTCTCTAGAAGGTTATGGAATGGTCTGAAAGGACCCACTTAAAGAGTTAAAGTATTGATTCTAGACTTCTAGTCTTACACTTTTTTTTTTCTTTTAAGAAATCAGATTTAGTGGGATGGAGCCATGGAGATGGAGGGATAGTGGGCTGGTCTTAGTCTTAGTGAATCAAGTTGAGTCATACACATTTTGCTAGTGGGCTGGTCTTAGTGGATCCAATCAAGTTGAGTCCTACACATTTTGGTAAATTTTGCTAGTGGGCTGGTCTTAGTGGATCCAATCAAGTTGAGTCCTACACATTTTGCTTAAAAAAAAAGTTTATTGCTACCCAAAAAAAAAAAAAAAAAAAGTATTGATAACAAAATTATAAATTTAGAATAATTTACTTTGTATTAATATTAATTTTAATTTTTTTGTGTAGGTTTAAAGTGTAAAGTGATCATATTAAGTAAAGCTGCAATTGTGCTTTTGATAAACTAGGTTCTATTGTTTTATACATTAAATTTATATTATTCTAGTTAAATTGTAATTTTTTTGTTATTATAGATTGTGTTTCATTTATTCATAAATATTTTTTAATTACAAATGTCTACTAGAAAATATCCATCTGGATATGAAAAACTAAAACAAAAACAAAAAAAAAAACCAAAAACAAAAAAACAAAAAAAACAAAAAGACAAAGAGAAGAACTAATTGAATCTCAAAAAGGAGTTATGGACTAATTTATTACTGGTAAAAAAACAAAATCTTGCAAAAAATTTGAGTGAAAGTTTCATAAATGAACAACAAATTCATCAAAAAGAGTTAGAAGATAATGAAAATATACAACAAAATGATAATAACGAAGGTGATCATGATAATGTTCAAACATGTAATGTCACCATTCTTGATAATGAAACTCAAAATAATTTAAAGGAGAGTGAAAATATTAATGATCAACCTAATTATATTCCTACAAATATTTTTGATCCAAGTCAATGGAAACCTATTGATATAAAATTAAGAGATTTGTTAGTAGAAAATGATCCAATAAGAGTTGATGATCTAAACTTTCCTATAAATAAGAACTCTAGACATTTTTCTACTACGCATTATATTCGAAAATTACCAAATGGGGAGAACCATGATAGAAAATGGTTAGTGTATTCGAAAGACCTAGATAAAGTATTTTGTTTTTGTTGCAAGTTGTTTAATTCAAAATCTAATACAAATCAACTAGCTAATGGAGGAACTAAGGATTGGAAAAATATTAGTTCTATTCTTAAAAATCACAAAACAACCAATGAGCATATTACTAATATGAATACTTGGATTGATTTAGAACTAAGATTATTAAAGAATAAAACAATTGATAAAAATGTCCAAGAACAAATTAAGAAAGAGAAAGATCATTGGAAAAAAGTGTTATTCAAAATAATAGCGGTGGTAAGAAATCTTGGTAAAAGTAATTTGGCATTCCGATCAAAAAATGAAAAGATCTATTAAGAAAATAAACGAAATTTTTTAAGTATAATTGAAATGATTGTAGAATTTGATCCAGTAATGTAAGAACATGTTCAACGTATTCAACATGGTGCAATCCATTATCATTATCTTGGACATAATATACAAAATGAAGTGATACAATTATTAGCAAATGAAATTAAAAGTAAAAATATAAAAAAGATTAAAGAAGCAAAATACTTTTTAATTATACTTGATTGTACCCCCGATGTAAGTCACCAAGAACAAATGACTCTCATACTAAGATGTGTGGATATTTCAATAAATCTGATAAAAATAGATGATCATTTTGTGGAATTTTTAAAGGTAGATAATACTTCTGGAAAAGGTCTTTTCAATAAAATTATAAATGCAATAAAAAATCTTGAACTTGATATTAATGATGTATGTGGACAAGGATATGATAATGGGTCTAATATGAAAGGGAAAAAACAAGGCGTACAAAAAAGAATTCTTGATATAAATCCTAAAACATTTACACACCATGTGGTTGTCATAATCTCAACCTTGTCCTATGTGATATGACTAATTCTTGTCCTAAAGTTATATCTTTTTTTGGAGTAGTACAACGTATATACACACTATTTTCTTCTTCCACAAAGCGATGGAAAATTTTACAAGATAATGTGACAGGTTTAACTTTTAAGCCATTGTCACAAACACGTTGGGAAAGTCGAATTGAAAGTGTGAAAACAATAAAATTTCAAGTTCTAAAAATAAGAGATGCGTTATTACAATTGGCAAAAACAAGTGAAGATCCCAAAACAAAAAAGTGAAGCTGAATCTTTAGCAACATATGAGATTGAAAGTTTTGAGTTTTTGATAGCTATGACTATTTGGTATGACATATTATTTGTTGTTAACTCTATTAGTAAAAATTTACAATCGAAAGACATGCATATTGATGTTGCTATAGATCAATTAAAATGTCTCATGTCTTTTTTTAAAAAATATATATATATATATATATATATATATATAGAAATTGCATCTACTATGAATTCATCTAAAGAAATTGCAACCAAAATGGAAATAGAGCCTATATTTCATAAAAAAAAAAACGTATAATTCGTAGGAAGAAACAATTTGATGAGAATGTCAATAATGAGACAACACAATCTGCTAAAGAATATTTTAGAATTAATTATTTTTTATATATAGTAGATCAAGCTATTTCTTCAATTGAAAGTAGGTTTGAACAATTTCAAATATATGAAAATATTTTTGGTTTTTTATTTAATTTTGAAAAACTATAATCACTAGATGATGATAGTTTGAAAAAAATTGTCTTAATCTTGAATGTTTTCTCACACATGAAACTTATTCCGATATTGATAGCTTAGATTTAGTTTCAGAACTACAAGTTTTAAAAGAAGTTTTGCAAATAAATGATAACTCTCCAATTAATGTACTAAATTATATAAAGAGGCTAGAATCTTTTTTCAAATATATGTATTGCTTTCAGAATATTACTAACTATACCTGTTACAGTTGCTTCCGCAGAAAGAAGTTTTTCAAAATTAAAATTAATAAAATCTTATTTAAGATCAACTATGTCACAAGAAAGATTAATTAGATTAGCCATATTATCAATTGAAAATGAAATGTTAGCAGAACTTGAATGCAAAAATTTAATTAGTAATTTTGCTTCTCAAAAAACAAGAAAAATATGTTTTAATTGAAGAAAATAGATGAATTTATAATTAAATATAATAGAAGGCCACGTTTAAAGCTTTCGCCTAGGGCCCCAAATTCGTTGAGCCGGCCCTACCTGACTTAGATGGCAGCAACTCCAACACCCTAGTAAACAACAAATCATTGCCCGAAATATGGTATTATTAAAATAAAATATAAAATATAAATTTTTTTTTTTTTTTTTTAAATCCATAACACAGAACCAACATTCCATAACCAAGTTTGATCAACAAGATTTATTTAAAAAAAAAAAAGAACCAACAATTTTTTTTTTTTAAGTTTGATTTATTCTGCTTGTTTTACAGGTGCTTTAACCATCTGCCTTGCTCTACAAAAATAATGGTTTACTTCAAAAGCCCTCCAGGAACTAGGTGGGACAAGAACTCTTAGCATTAATATATAGTTGCACCTGTCCTTCTGTTTGACAACCCCTGCATAATTTATTCAATAGTTGTAAATATGATGCTTGAAGAGAAGGGAAAACAAAAACAAATCGCACTTAAAATTTGATTGTAAAACAGCTATTTTATCAAAATTACAATGCTGAAAATTAGGAAATTACTTGGATGTTAAACTTCGAGAATAATTGGAATAGGTTATGAAATATATAAGCTGTTAGCATGAAAACTCTTTTTAAATAACAATTCATTTTTTAGTTAATTTCACTAATGACGAGCCTTATGCATACACCTCATACATAAGAAAAGAATCCAGATATGAGACATGAGCTTCATGTTATCCTTACTTTATTTTTATCTTTATCTCATCTATTAAATATAGCTTATGGCTTAAGATGCTTGAGCCCTACACCTTGAGTCCTTGACATTCCAGCCTAAAGATGCTTGGGGTCCAGGCCACTTTCAAGTTTTTATCCTTCAATGTCACAAAGTGATGAAGCAAAGATATGTCTTTTTTAAGAATGACAACCTCACAATCAAATTTTTGGCATTCTTTCCTCCCCTTGGGACCAAAACGAACTTGTCACCCAAAAAAAGAAAAAGAAAAAAAAAGAAATGATGTTCCGTACCCCATTTTAATTAATATGAATCTAAAGTATTAAGCTCCCTAACATAACACTGCAGCAAAACTCTGCATGAATGCAACTTTTTAATTGAGGAAAAGAACCTTGAATCACCTTATTCAATTCTCTTACTTTGGTCAATTCCTTCCCCCTTTTAAAAAAAATAAATAAATAAGTAATTTAGGGTACAGGGCTATATTTCTTATAAATATAATAAGAAACCAGTGTAGTCAAAGACATGAGCTTCATGCATCACATTATCTCTGTCATGTGCATCACAAACTCCATCAAAGTGCGAACACAAAAAAAAAAATAATAAAAATAAAAATAAAAATAAAAATAAAAATGATGTTCCGTACCCCATTTTAATTAATATGAATCTAAAGTATTAAGCTCCCTAACATAACACTGCAGCAAAACTCTGCATCAATACAACTTTTTAATTGGGGAAAAGAACCTTGAATCACCTTATTCAATTCTCTGACTTTAGTCAATTCCTTCCCCCTTTTAAAAAAATAAATAAATAAGTAATTTATGGTGCAGGGCTATATTTCTTATAAATATAATAAGAAACCAGTGTAGTCAAAGACATGAGCTTCATGCATCACATTATCTCTGTCATGTGCATCACAAAGTCCATCAAAGTGTGAACAAAAAAAAAAAACACCCTCATCAACCAGTGTAGTCAAAGGCAAGTTGGGCACCTACCTAGACGCCTAGGTGAGGTGCCTTTAGTGAGGCGCTCGCAAGGTAGCCAAAGGCGAAAGGTGCCCAAGGCCTTGTACCACCCGGGGTGTGAGGCAACAAAAAGGCGCAGCCCAAGTAAAGCAAGGAAGCCAAATTTTTAATATATTTATTATACATATATGTAGAACTTAAATCATATGTACCTAGTGTCTTAAAATATTATAATGAAGTGTTTTTCAATGTGTTGCATGAAGAAATTAGGTCTATCAAATTATTTCAAAATATGATTAACATGGTTTAGGCTCTATTAGTTATTCTAACAATTGATTTTACAACAAGCTTCTATATAACAATAAGTTTGACAACAAATTTTTGTAAATCAGTTTAACTACCAATAGGTTTTATAACATGCCCTTTTAAATTAATTATCTAATAATAGGTTTCACAACAAACTTCTATAAATAAAAAAAAATAATAATAATAATAAAATTAAAAAATTAAAAAAAAAAAAAAAAAAAAAAAAAAAAAAAAAAAGCCTAAGGCTCTCGCCTTATCGCCTTTGTCCTTGCTTAAGGCGGTCACATTGCTAAACAATGGGGAAACCCTCCATGCCACTCAACCACTTGGTTAGGAATACAAATCCTCTGTACCATTTTATGTTCTATTAATTACAATCTGTCGTGTATTTATTTATTTTTTTCATTTTAAACTCTAACTATTTTATAAAGAAAGTTAAACAAGGTCAGTTTTGATTTATAAAAAATTAGGTGAAACACAAAAAAATGGTACAAAGTATAATCCAAGTAACACCAAACAAGTTGAACACAAACTACCATAAGTTATAAGAATAAGAACAACGAATAAATAGGTGATCTAACGATTCTCCATCACTCTTACCCATACCCATACAACACCTGTTCACAATACAAATAAATCCTCTTCCTCAAATTATTCATCTTTCCCTTAGTCAGCATCGGGCCGCTCTGCTGTGTCGGTGTTGCCACCTCTTGATCAACTTGAGTCAAAAACACCTCTTGGTCGATCCATTTATCACACGCGGGATTGTGGATACGAGCGGCTCCGACGGAACACCACCACCACTATCCTTCGCTGCCTTGCTGTGCCCCACAACACATCAGTCGCCAACTCCATGGGCTCTTGACTTTTTAAGCCCGGACAATCCTCTTCTTCAAAGATGGATCCCAGGCCCTTAAAATAATCTTGACCTGGCCCATTTCACCTACTTGTAGAATGTTGCCCATCCAAAACAACTTCTTCAATAATTTGCTGCCCACGTGGCCTTCAAATCTCTTTAGGTTTGAGTCACATACCCACGTTTCCCCCAAAATCAACTACTCTTACCTTCTTCACGTTTGCACGAAAATTTTGATAGAAGTTTAAAAGTTGGCATAAAATTATAATTTAATTATGTTGGTCTCAAATGCAAGGAAAAACTACTAAAAATGAGTTTTAAAGTTTTTTTTTTTTTTTTTTTTTTTGTTTATCAAAAAAAAAGATTTTTTTTTTTTTTTTTTTTTTTTATTGTTAGATAAATATCTTACAGGTGTTGCATATCAGTTTGATCCCTTGGCCGTAATGTATCATGAAAAACACTAAGCTAGTGGCACTCAGCCGGGATGTCAAGCCATCGCAACAGTTTCTTCTCTCAAATGGCCAAACAAAAAATCAAATAAAAGTTTGTAGTGTCATACTTTTACAACAAATAAGTTATAAAATATTCTATATAGATTATCTCGATGATTGCATTTTTAAACTTGTAACTAAGTACATATATATAAAAATATATATATATATATATATATATATAGTATTAATGTTGTAATGTTGGGAAGACTACTAAATATTGTAATGTTGCAACTTTTTTTGGGGATTTGATTTTGTAAAGCTCTATTGCACTAAATTGGGGATGATATTGCATGCACATGTTATCTTAGGATAGATTATACATGTCATTCTTTTTTACATGTCATCCTAGGATAGAACCTATCATTGTTTCATTTTACATGCACATGCATAGTGTCTACTCTTTTTAAAATCAAATGCCAAATATTTTAGTTTTTATTTAAATGGTGGGTTTCAAGATTAAATTCGAAAAGAGGTACTATCTTTTTAGATAGGCATTGTGGGAGTGCTTAATACCTTCTCCATACATAACTGAACTTCCGAATCTTTGATTTCTGGTTTGAGACGTTCTTTTTATTTTTTAGTTTAGCTTAAGAGCCCTTAGAAGTTTCTTAGTTAAATTAGGAAATAAAATCAAACTTGCAGTTCAATTTTCAGTTTTTGCTATTGTTTTATTGTTCGATCCTAAATACCATTACACATTATTAATGTTAATGGACCAATAACTTGTTGGTCTTTTAGGAGTGTTGTGGTTAGTGCGGAAGCACGGGTATTACAAGAATATTGAGATGGAGGCTTTAAAGAAACATTTTATGATTTCTATAGGAGGGAGGAGCTCGGGCAACTAGCAGAGTATTGCTCTGTATATTGTTTCAATTTCATTTCTAGATGTTGTTACACTTGTAAGTTCTATATTTCAATAAGATGCTCTAGAGTTTACTTTCTTTCTTCTTGAATGACACCAGGTCATGAGGTGTCCATTTGCATGCTTCTTCAACTTCATTTTCTGCCACATTTTTGCTGAATTGCTTCTTTCTTTGACACCTAGGAAGCCACTTGTTAATCCATATGAATTGCAAATTAAATTCTTAACATACAAGTGAACCTAATATGTCTAACAAGTGAAAATGAAAAATAAGTCAAGAGGGGACTAAAAGCACAGAAATTCGACCACAAACAGCATAGCAACGGGAAGAAAAAGCAGAGACAGGTGTAGTCGAATTCAAGCTGCAGATGTTAACACTTCAGTTCGAGATGAACCAAGATCTCAACTTTTATTGATAAGACGCCAATCTCATTATCTATGGGCCCTAAAACTTTTATTATTTATCTTCTTATTTGACAATGTGAACAACGTAAGTCTATATAAACAGAAAAAAATATAAATCACACTTTTTTTTTTGTCATAACTTTATCACAACACTGATATGGTAGTTTTTTAGTAGTAGATTCATGGAAAAGTGACAGGCAATTAGTTACAATTTATTTATCACATAGGATAATTATGAAAAAAATGTGTGATCCTAAAATTACTCATATATAGTCATATAAATGATTACGACTTAAACAAAACATAACAATATTGTGCACGACTACTCAGCTAGCTTCCTCTTATCTTGTGTGTTTCTCCATGGCTTCAGCAATTCCATTAACAGATTTCTTCTTGTTTATTGTTGTTACTTATTGACTCTTTATGTGTTCTTCTTTATGCATGATTATATATGTAAGTTGTTCTTGTTTATATAGTCATAAAAATAAATTAATTCCCTGCTACATACCCAACTAGGGATACTACAGATTTTACAACATAATCTTTACAAAATCTTTACAAATGGATGTGTTACTCATTATCAAAAAGTAATTTAGAAATTTTTTTTATTTTACTATTGAAACCCACCGATCACATTTATTGTCACTCAGTTTGTGAACCATGTATAGGAAAATGTATATAAAGCATTTTTTATTTGTGATTAGCCTCAAGTATCAATTTGTAAAGTTTATGTATAATTTTTTGGTGTTACTAATATCAATCGATTATTTATCTTTTTGTTTGACAATGTGGACAAGGTAAGTCTATATAAACCTAGTTATAGCTTATACGTAATATAACAATATTGTACACGGCTACTCTGCTAGCTCTCTCTCTTTCTTGTGTTCTCCTCGTTTCTGCTCTTCCATGGCTTCAACAATTCCACTTGATACCAAAACCTTGAAGGTATCACCTGTTCATCCACCTAAGATAACAAGTGTCAAACCACTAGTAGAATCAACTGGCCTCTCCTCCCTCACTTCGATTTACACCTTCACCCATAATCTCCATGATGAACCAATATCTGATGATCCAGAAGATTCAATCCCCATTATTGACGTCTCTCTTCTTGTTTCCGGTAGTCCTGAAGAACAGTCCCCAGTCATCCATCAACTCAACAAAGCCTGCTCAGATTGGGGCTGCTTCTTGGTACAATTTAACTGTCTTGAGCTTTCTATTAAATTTTTTAACATGTCTAAAGTTGTTGCATATTACTGAGATTTGACGAGGGTTGTCATAGGTGATTAATCACGGTGTGCCAGAGAGCCTGACAAAGGCAATGATAGAAGTGTTTCAAGAATTTTGCAACCTGCCAGAGGAAGAGAAGCAAGAGTTTCATGGAAATCATGTTATGGATCCAATCAGGTGTAGCACTGGTTTTAATCCTTCAATGGATAAAGTAAACTTATGGAGAGATCATCTCAAGTTCTACACATATCCTGAATTTCACTCACCCAACAAACCTGTTGGGTTTAGGTACATTTCTTTTCATTTCAGATTTAACCTCCTAAATCATATCATATATTATAAATAAAAATTCAGCTCTAAACTCTAAGGTATTAATAATCATATATTTTAAGGGTAATTCATAATTGAGAACTCATGTTTTATATTAGCTTTATTCAGTGACAAAAGTTTATTTGTAATGCATTTTATTGGTGACGTATTGTTTTCTGGATTTTCATGTGAGTTGGGATAGTGTACTTAATCCTCTCCTTGAAGACTGAATCAACTAGAGATCTTGTAGCCTAGAGGCAACCAGCTCCTGACCTAAGATGCCCGTGAAGTCCATGTGTCAAGTCTTTGTATGAGAGTGCAATCGTGCACCTCACGACCATCTCGCGACCTTAGGGGTCGAACAGGTCGCAAGTTGCACGATCTCTATAAGGCATTTGGCTTGGAGGGTTCATAGTGTCCTTATGTACTGTAACTACCTTTCTTGGTGGAGATTTTTGACGAGTGGTCAGGGGAGAGGTTTTTACGTCCTGTGCTTGGGTTTTCCTCTTCCATAACACTTTTGGTGTTATGTGTGTTTTGCTTGCTTCTCTCTATATTTCCTTCAGCTTTCTATATTGCCATGCTTGTGTAGTGTAGTTGGTTTGTTTGGAAATTTGCTACGTCATGTACACTTTGACCATTGATTAGTTTAGTGTTTAAATCAACTTAGCTGTAAAACATTGTATTAAGGGTTCTAAATACTTGCTAGGACGTATATAGTATATTTTCAGTAATTATAGATTGTACTGTTTATGTAAATATTACATTGAACATTGTAAATATTTTGTGTATTATAATGTAAATCTTGCATAGCTAAGAATTTTTCATCTTTTAATTTTGATAAATTTCTTTTTCAATTTAAATTTCAAAATCAGGTCATGGCCTATATGCAATTCATAATGAATGGCTTATCTCTATTGTTATTGACACAGTGAGATTGCATTGGAGTTAAGCAAAAGAAACAGAGAAGTAGCGATAGTAATACTGAAAGCTATATCAAAGAGCTTGGGGCTGGAAGAGAGCTACATAGAGAAGGCCTCCAATTTCGAGTTGGGTTTACAAATTCTTGCTGCTAACTTTTATCCAGTTTGTCTAGAGCCAGAACGAGCAATTGGCATCCCCCCTCACTCGGACCATGGTCTGTTAACCCTTTTGGTGGATAATGGAATCTCTGGACTTCAAATACAGCATAAAGGAAAATGGATTAATGTCAATCTCCTTCCCAATGCACTTTTTGCTCACATTGGTGACCACTTGGAGGTACATTCTGTCTTGCATCTACAACTCCTTTTTTACTTGTCCCCATGAATTATCCATCTCCTCGGTATCTTTCTTTCTTTTCTTTTTTTTTTTTCTTTTTTTTTCCCATGTTGTTTTCTTATAAGCAACTAGTAAGGTTGGTTTAATAAAATTTTAGGTTTAAGGTGATAATTTTCTTGTTTATTTATCGTTCACTAAATATTTTTTCTATTCTTTTTATTGCTAATAAAAAAATTTAAGAATTAAATTAACATTCATTTGCCTTAACATTTATAAGTACGGACTCACTTAAAATCAAACTAATAAAAGATTTTTTCGCATCAATTTTATATAAGTCATAAAATGAAAAAGAAAAATGAAATAAACTTATGAGTAAATTATATTATTGGGTGATTCAATTGTGAATGGTTGGTTTCATTTTGGTCCCTTAAATATTTATTTTATATTAGACTGTTGTAGGGGCCTTTTTTGCGTATTGTGCGTTGGGCTGGGCTGCCTCCTGCGGTAATGGGCCCGAATGTTTCTGAGTAAGGGAGTTGGGGCCGGTCCAATTATAACTCAACTTGGGCCGGTTTGTGCACAAACTATGCCTTGTCTGCCAAGAGTAGGCTTACGGCAAGCAGAACTGTTTCAGATGAGTTACGGCAGGCAGATATAATAACAATAGCAAAAACAGAGTATTCTGACTATTTAAATAAAATAGCCAAGTAATCCCTACTTATAAAACATGATTACAGTCGTGATAATGTCATTTACAGAGAAAGTAAAGGAGAAAGAAAATAATATGAACTAATTAAGAATGGGCATAAATCAAGTTTTAAGTTTGGTCCGCCGAAGCAAAGCCAAAGAGGGGAGAACGCCTCCTCTCAATGCAAATAATCTCCCAGGAAAAGATCCTGCTGTGGGGATTAATGGTTTTGAAGGAGTCGGACCTAAATGGTTATTGCCCAAAAGGAATCCTTGTTACATTTTGGAAGAGAGCAGGATTTGAAGGGGGAGAGAGGGAAACCGACCTCCTGGTGCATGCCCATTGTACTATCTCTCTTTTTTCCTCAATTTCCTCTCTTTTCTTCTCTGTTTTCTTTCTTATCTTTTTTCTTTTCTTTTACTCTGTTTTCTTTTTACTCTGTGAATGCTCTGTTTTTCCATCCCTTTCTCAGGGCACGGCAAAGGTCCTTTTATAGTGCCTGCCGTGGCCAGTTTTTACTACTTTGCCCCTTAACCGCCTTTTGTCTGGTCTGGGCGTACTTGCCGACCACCAAAGGTGTGTGACACTTACCCTTGCCAGACAAAGGCAGGTTTGTTTCATTCCTCAGTCTACCGTAGCACTCTTTCCTATCACGGTATAAATGCTTTCTCTCTCTTTCCCTCAAGGCATGCACCTAACGGTTCCCCCCTGAACCTTGCCTCCTTTGGGTGATCTGTCATCCCAGCATGACGTACCTCCCAAAAAGGCTTGGGCAAGAGCCGCAAAATAGATTTTTTCCCCTCTCCCCACCACCAAACCATACCCCCTTTACCTCTTACCTCTAGCCCATGGCCCCACCGCGTCCCATATTGGCTGGGTATAGGCTGGTGGTGCCTGGGCCTTGCGCGTGCTCTCTTTTCAGATATATTCAAAAGTCTGCCTGCTGCTCATGCGTTTACCATGATCTAGAGACTCTCCGTCCATGTTTTCTGACCTTTTATGTGGGCTTTTCTTTGGTTTCTCACTCCATTCAAGAGCTGGATTTTGTCTGATGATGGGTCTTACCTTTCTTTGGCCCACTCTCGATTTTCTTTATTTCTTGCAACGTAGTACTATTATTTCTGCTGTAATAACTTAATCCTGCTGGGCCTTTTGGGTCAGCTGTTTATTCCTTCTCTCAGTGGCTTGTCATGGCCACTGTTTTGCTTTTACTTATGGGCTCCTATGTCCCTTTGGGCTTTCCTTTGGGCACCCACGGCCCGTTTACTTTCTTTGGGCTTCCTCGGCCCATTTGCTAATTCCACACTCCCATGGGTTTTTTACTAACTTCATTGGGCTTCCCTGGCCCAATAACCTTATTCTCATCTTTGGGGTTCATGGGCCTGCCATAAACCCCTTACTCTCTTAGTTTGCATTGCCTTGGGCCTGCGGCAGCTCTTTCTCACTTTTCTTTCTCATACACTGCCCATGGGATGCTATTTCTTTCTTTCCGAGCTTCTTTGAGCCCACTTGCTCCTTCAAGACCCATTTGTTTATTTCTTGGGCCTATGATCCATTATTCCTGCCGCTTGGACCTAATGGTTTTTTACTATCTATTTTGTCAATTCCTTGTTGCCCTCATTATTGGGCTTTCTTTCTGTCTGCCTGGGCTCTCACAAATCGCCCTCAACAACTGTCATATAAGTATTTATCAAAATATTATACAAAAATTATATTGTTGTCTTCCATTTAGGATAGAACGCAATTGTCTAAATACCCAAAAGAAAGAGTCAATCATGTTTAAGAGCTTAGTTCTAATATTAAGTAGGGTTCGTTATGCAAGAGTATTGGGAAAAATAAAAAGGGGATTGGTGATGGGAACCGTGTACCTAATAGACATACACATTAGGGTTGACTTTTTTTTAATTTTTTTAAAAAAAAAAATTATGGAGATTTCTTCGATTTGGGGAATTACCTAATTGCCTAAATGGCCAAAATGAAGTATTAACCCTTCAAATAGCTTAGTTCGTAATATTAAGTATGGCTAGTTGTGAGTTAATAGAAATTAAAATAGGGTTGATGATCGTAACAACGAAGTGGAGACACAATTACAAGAGTTCTTTTTTTTTTTCTTTTTTCTCTATTTTATATATATATATATATATATGTGTGTGTGTATGTAAATACATACGTATGTAAATAATTTTTTTATCTTAATATCTTTGGCTTTAGGTTTTTTTGCATATCATGTTCTTCACATTCAAGCCTAATTAATATTTAACTAATTGAAAAAAAATTTAACCACAATTTATTGAATTCATCAAAATTTTCTAAATATATTG
The DNA here is from genome assembly GCF_932294415.1 of Quercus robur. NCBI lineage: Eukaryota > Viridiplantae > Streptophyta > Magnoliopsida > Fagales > Fagaceae > Quercus > Quercus robur. Next base: position 23,550,668 of record NC_065544.1, on the reverse strand, counting down.
TTTCGTGCAAGATTTTGAGCAATGGCAAATACAAGGGTGTTCTACACCAGGCACTTGCCAATGACAAAGCTACAAGAATATCCATAGCCATGCCACATGGACCATCGCTAGACACAGTTATAAGGCCAGCACCAGAGTTTGTTGACAATGAAAGTCATCCACCTAAATACATTGAAATAACGTACAAGGAGTATGTGAAATTGTTGCTAAGTGGTGAGATTTGTTCTAAATTTCGGTTGGATTTTGAACAAAGCAAAGCAGTCTATGCTAGTTGATTGCTTAACATGGCAAATTTCATAATGTAGTGTTTGATAATAAATGTTGTTCGGATAAAATTTACTTCCATTCTCAAAATTTGGTTTGAATTTGTAATTTGATAATAATGGCCATTCATAGGATTGATGATTCTTTTAAAATCTGGAAACATGATATCTATATTTACAAGTGGTTTATATGGACTGCGGACAGTCTGTGTGGCACAATATTCTTTCCTGTTAATAGACTATTATTCCTATATTTGTAACAGTCTCCCTATTTTACAAGAAATCAATTACTTAGTTCGGCAATTTGCTTAACATCTACGGAGTTACAGTGATTTCACTGTTTTCAAGAGAAAATATAAGATGCGGCAATACAATTTTTCTCACTTAAAACAACATGACTAACTTAAATCTAGAATAACAGTATTTATAACTCACATAGCTGATTCACAATAGGCTAAAATGGACTAAACCTCAGAAAATTTCTCATTAAAATCATAACACTTTTATATTGGGTCTTGTTATAATCTAAATCAATATAAAACAAGCTCCACATAGCCTAACAAAAATGTTCTCTAGAATTCCCTGAGAAATTTACAATGTATAGAGGTCTTTTAATTATGACCTGTAATTTTATATAGATGATTTTATATCATGTCATTAATCCATTAACAAAATATTTAAAATAATAGTGCTACAACCGTTATTAAAAAAATTTGAATTGGCGTGTCATATTTTATTAATTCATTTTAGTTTTTAAACATTTAAAAAATAAAAATAAAAACCTTGAAAACCCCATAATTTTTAATCTTGGTGCCTCTCTCCTCCTATGTTCTTATCAAGTCATACTTTTCTTGCATTTAGTGCTATCTTTATTCCAGCCAATTGGAGATTGTTAAGTCATATTCTTTTGTACTTAATATTAGACATGGCAAAACGGGTCAGAATTTTCTGGCCCGACCCGACTTGACCCGAAAAATACTTGACCCGAACTTGATTTTTTTGACCCGAAGCAAAAACGAATTGACCCATGATCCAACCCATGTTTTTTGCGGGTCAACCCGATCCGACCCAAACCCAAACCATTTTTTTTTTTAATTTGGTTAAAAAAAATAATAAAATTAAAACAATATTGGTTTAATTGTTTGTTGTGAGTTTTAAGGAAACAATTGAGATATTTACATAACCGTATGCAAATTAATTGAAAGATGAATTATTGAGCATTTTGTAATGAGTAAAGATTTTTAGATATCAAATAGCAAAGTGTATGCCAAGATAATCTGGTTATAGTACAGTTAAAAATATAGATTTAAAATTGTAGACATGTGTGAGAAACATTCACAAGTGTGATAATAATGAAGCCAAAATATCAAATTAATATAAATTATGAATGCTTAGACCTATTTTTTAACAATTTATGTCCAAAATAAACAGCTTTTCAAAATAAATTATGATATTTCCTAGAGTGTGTGTTACTTAACAATGATATGATATTCGTAAAAGAGACCATGTATAAATAAGTAAACAATCAAGCTTTAATATATCTCTCAAATTGAAATAGGGTGCCAACCACAATTGACAATAAATTATAAAATTAATTTTCAACATTGTAAATTTCTTATTTGTTTTTATTCTTTGTCAAATGAATTATCCAATAAATCATTTGTAATTTTGTTTTATATTTTGGGATGTTGATATTGTGTATAAATAAAACTTGTGAATTTGTTTTACTTATCTTTGTGTTATTTTGTTTTAGATAGCAATGTTAGGGTTTGTATAATTTTAAAATTATTGAATAAGTATTAATAAGTGTAATTCATTCTTGATATAAGTGGTGAATTCAAAATCATGCATTTTACATCAAGTAATTTGTTGCATGACTCTCTAAATGGCAAATACATGTTGTTTTCTTTAAATAATAATAATAAAAATAAAAAATAAAAAATAAAAATAAAAACATGTGGAAAATACATGTCGACCCGACCTAATCCACAACCCGATTGACCCGAACCCATTTTTAACCCGCTTAAAATAACCCTTTTTGACCCGCAACCCAATTGACCCGACCCGCCTGTTTTGCCATGTCTACTTAATATTGTCTTTATTTCACTCCAATTTGATTGTAATTCACGCATAATATCTTGTATTTGTGGGCTTCTGTTGTATTTGAGTTGGGGTTGCACATCAAAAATGGAAGTTTTGTTAAAGGCAATTTCGCACCCGCAAAATGAAGTTGGCACCAACGAATTTGGTACGTCATAGTCATTTAAAAAGTAGTTGGGTTTATTTTCATGAGTCCCTAGAGATTTCGTACCTGCGAATTGCACACACTTATAAATTTGTTACACAGATTACATCCTGTTCCAACCTCTTACTCATTATATACATTTTATTCAAGGTCAGCCCTACCACTAGGCCAATTAGACAATCGTCTAAGGCCCTAAATTTTAACCAATAGAAATTTCTATACCTATAAGAGAATTAATTACGCTCCAAATATTAGCCAATAGATTAAAAATAATAATAATGCAATGGACCAGGGGAGTTCATACCATACCGGATCGACCAGTACTATCGGTATTTGCCATACTAGTACCTAAACCAGTACAAAAACATGGTTGTTTCTTATTGTTCCAAATACCGAGCATACTGTATTGTACCGATCATGCTGGGAAATATGTCGAATTCTTGCCAAAAAATAAAAATCGGCCGGTATATTAAAAAAAATAAAAAAACAAACAAACAAACAAAAATAAAACAAAACAAAACAAACAAAAAACAAAAACAAAAACAAAAAAACAATGTCAATGGATAAAAAAAAAAAAAAAACCAAATATCTCAAATCCCCACTGTCGCCATGATGTTCTGGTAGTGACACTATTTTTCCATTCATTCTCTTATCTAGTCCTCCTTCTAATCTAGACATCTTCTCTCATTTCTATTTCTTACTTTATCTTATGTTTATGGACAGTAGACTCGAGTTGTAGCTTTTTAACTATTTTTTTTTTTTTGAGGACACGTGTAGCTTTTATGGCCTTTAAACTTGACGTTTAGGCAGTGTGTCTTTGATAGGATACTAACCCACATAAGGAAAATTTTTGTATGAGACGATCTCATGAGACCTATGTCTCAATGACACGTGGGTCTCACAAGATCGTCTCATACAAGGGACTCACATGTCATTGAGACATAGGTCTCATAATACCGTCTCATACAATACTTACTCTCCACGTAAACTTGATAATTCAAAGTTTTAAAAACTTTTATTTTTGTTATAAAATTTTTTAAAAAACCTTAGAAGTTTCCAACGGCAAGTAGGAAAAGATATTAATTAATAATAATAATAATATTATTATTATTGTGGGGACCGGCCCAGAATAACAAGTTGGCTGGACCTTGGGCCCGTCCGACGACGATCCTGTCCGAGGAGACGTCGCAGCCCACAATCCCTACCCAAGCCAACTGGGCGAAGAAAACACGTCCGAGGAGCGATTCCTCCTCAGAAATCCAAAAGTCCAGATCAATGATGCATCCCAGTTACTGTAGCCCTCACCTCAAACGCACAAAAAGAAAGAAGGTCCAAAATATCCTAGCAAAGGCTGTCACCACCACATTAAATGCACCACAACTACTCTCCTGGCCGCATTAATGAGGAGAAGACCCCTGAACAATGTTACCTTGGTCACTGTAACTCACAAAGAACTGGTAAGGGCGTCTGATGGGACAGGTGCTCAAGTGGGGGTTTGAATGATCAACAAGTGTAGGGCCCAGATGATAAAGGAGGGCCTATATCATATGTAAGAGTCCCCCAGAAATGGGGACGGGAAAAAGAGGGCGAGGAGAGGAGAGAGAAAAGAAAGAAGTCATTGTATGAAAGCTTGTCCATGAATGGAACTTCGACTTAGACTTACATTTTCGTGATTTACGTTTTTACACCCACTAAGAACATGCAGCGAACCGCTTGAGCCAACTGGAACCGAGTTCTTCAGCCCATACTCTACAAACTTCATTGTGTGGGACTTCTTGGGCCAAGGCCTGATCATCCAGGACCGGGTTAACGAAAATCGTGTCCCTACAATTGGCGCCGTCTGTGGGAAGAACTAGGGTATCAGCTAGCACAACGGTCGAGCATGGCAGAACTAGGTCCACACCAGGAGAATCCTCACCAGGCTAACTCCCAACAGACACAACCCGTTGAGTCCCAGAGGCAAAATAACCCTGCCAACCCAGGTGGCAGAGGGAATCGTGAGGGAAGTGTGCATACTATCCGGACGAGCCAGAGTCACACTCAAATAGGTAGTCACGTGTCCCAGAGGCGAAATAGTCATCAGGCCATGTAGCGAGAGATAGATGACCTGAAAAAGAAGTTACGACGTGTGCAGCGACAACGATCTCCCTCTGGCTCAGACAAGTCCTCTAATGCGGAGGATGCGAGTTACCGACGGAGGTCAAGGACCCCCCCAAGTGAAACATTTTCTTACGAAAGGGAACCACGCCCTGCACGGAAATATGAGAGCCCATCCAGCAAGGGTTCGAGAAACGATGCTATGAAGAGGGCGCTAGACCAGGTTTCAAGGTCACCCTTCACGTATAGAATCGAAGGGGCTAAGCTGCCTCGACGCTTCAACCAACCGGCGTTCGCCATCTATAACGGCCGAGCAGACTTGGTAGAGCACGTGAGTCAGTTTAACCAAAAAATGGCGATCTACTCGCAAAATGAAGCCCTAATGTGCAAAATCTTCCCATCCAGCTTGGGATCAATGGCGATGAGGTGGTTCAACAACCTGAAGACAAATTCCATAGGATCATACAAGCAGCTCACTCAGGCTTTCTGCTCCCGCTTTATTACAAACACCAGAGTCCCTCGACCCCTCAGTTCGCTATTGTCCTTATCCATGCACGAAGGAGAGACCCTGAAAGCATATTCGGATAGATATTGGGAGGTGTATAACGAGTTAGATGACAACCATGATGATGTTGCTATCAGCACATTCAAAAGCGGTCTCCCCACCGAGCATGGCTTAAGAAAATCCCTCACTGGTAAACCGGTTGCCAACGTTCATCAGTTGATGGATAGGATCGACAAGTACAAAAGGGTGGAGGAAGATCAGCTGTAAGGAAGGGGAAAGGAGAAGGTCACTCCTCCCAAAGCAAATGATTTTAGGTCGGAACGATAGCCAGCCGAGGAGAGATTTTTCGCGACAGGCTGGACAGAGCAACACGCAGACAGTGAATGCCGTATTCAGGGAGCCAGTACAACAGGTGCTAGAGAAAGTAAGGAACGAGCCCTATTTCAGATGGCCAGGAAAGATGGCTGGAGACCCTTCCAAACGTAACCAGAACCTGTACTGCCACTATCATCAGGACCATGGGCATACCACTGAGGATTGCAGGAATCTATGGAATCACCTAGATCAGTTGGTCCGAGAAGGGAAGTTACATCACCTTCTGCACCCCTCGAGCGGCCATCCCTGTCGAACAATACAAGAGTCTCGAAAGGATGTGTCCTTAAGACCCCCCACTGGAACGATACATGTCATCCTCGCCGCACCAGGAAGAACTGGGCCACCCCTCCCCAGGGTACTGGCTGTTGATCGGCTCCCCTCCGAGGACAGGCAAAGGGAACCCAAAAGGTCAAAAAAGGGAAGCTCTTTGATACTAGGATTCTCGGACGAGGATAAAAGAGGAACTATTCAACCTCACGACGATGCCTTAGTGGTTACGTTAAGAATTGGAGGCTTCGATGTGAAAAGGGTGTTAGTAGACTCAGGAAGTGTGGTAGAGATAATGTACCCTGATCTATACAAGGGGCTGAACCTGAAGCTGGAGGATTTGGCAGCTTATGACTCCCCCCTTATCTGCTTCGAAGGGAGGATTGTTACGCCAAAGGGGCAGATCAGACTACCCATACAGACTGGGTTGGAGGTGGTGGAGGTAAATTTTATCGTGGTCAACGCTTACACACCCTACACCGCGATAGTTGCCAGGCCATGGATCCACGCCTTAGAAGCCGTATCCTCCACACTTCACCAAAAAGTAAAATACCCATCCAGAGGACAAGTAGAAGAGATCCGAGAAGATCAGGCCATGGCCAGGCATTGTATGGTGGCCGCCATCTTACATCGGCCCCGTGCTAAGTCCTCGGCCCCTGAGAGCTTATAGCAACCAGCCGCCTCGGCAGGGCAAGGCGATGGGCTAGCCGAGGAGATAAGGTGTGAAAGTTTAGATAAATTCGCTGTCAACAGCGACCCGGAGAAGTTTTTTCAGGTCGGCTCCGAGTTGCCTTCTCAAGAAAAAGAGGAACTGGTCAGATTTCTCAGAGGAAATGTCGATGTATTTACATGGGATGCCTACGACGCCCCGGGAGTTGATCCTAGCCTTATTTGTCACCACCTGAACGTTAACCCCTCTTCCACTCCGAAGAAGCAGCCACCCCGACGCCCCTCAAAGGAACATGCTAGTGCCGTAAAAGATGAGGTGGCAAAACTGAAAAAAGCAGGGGCTATTAAAGAGGTCTTTTACCCCGAATGGTTGGCAAACACGGTGGTGGTAAGGAAGAAGACAGGGAAGTGGAGAGTCTGCGTGGACTTCACGGACCTGAACAAGGCGTGCCCAAAGGACCCATTTTCCTTACCCCGAATCGACCGATTGGTGGACGCAACCGTGGGTCACCCTCGAATAAGTTTCCTGGACGCCTTCCAGGGCTATCACCAGATACCCCTTGCGTTAGAAGACCAGGAGAAGACGGCTTTCATGACGCCCATCGGAAACTATCACTATAAGGTGATGCCGTTTGGACTGAAGAACGCGGGGTCAACCTACCAAAGGATGATGACCAGGATGTTCAAGCCACAGCTGGGTAAAATCATTGAGGTCTACATAGATGATATGGTCGTAAAGAGTAAAGTGGTGTCCAAGCACGTGAAAGACCTCGAAATAATCTTTGCTGTCTTAAGGGAGCACAAGCTGCGACTCAATGCTTCCAAATGTTCATTCGGGGTCGGGTCTAGGAAATTCTTGGGGTATATGGTAACCCACAGGGGAATAGAAGTAAGTCCCGATTAGATCAAAACAATTAACAGCCTACATGCTCCTCGGAATCCAAAAGAAGTGCAGAAGCTCACAGGCATGATCGCAGCGTTAAACAGGTTCATATCACGATCAGCGGATCGATGTCGACCTTTCTACCTCCTGATAAATAAGTGGAAATGGTTTGAATGGTCGGAGGATTGTGTTCGGGCCTTCCAGCAGCTTAAAGAATACCTATCACGACCACCCATCATGTCCAGCCCCGAGGCAGACGAGGTACTGTTTACATACGTCGCTGTAGCCCCCCATGCTGTCAGCCTGGTACTGATACGGGATGATAATGGGGTGCAGCGACCGGTTTTCTATGTGAGCAAGTCATTACATGAGGCTGAGGTGTGATACCTACCCTTGGAAAAAGCAATTCTGGCGATAGTGCACGCCACACGAAAGCTCCCTCACTACTTTCAGGCGCATACGGTCATCGTTCTAACTCAGCTCCCCCTTCGAGCGGTGCTTCGAAGCGCCGACTATACAGGAAGGATCGCCATGTAGAGTGCGCTTTTGGGGGCCTTTGATATTAGATATATGCCCAGATCCTCCGTCAAAGGTCAAGTCCTCGCAGACTTGGTCGCGGAGTTTGCTGAACCCTCTATAGAAACAATAACCGAGAAGAAAGACATGGATGGAAAATCAGTTGGTACAATTTCAACAGGGAGGACCTTGCATTGGAAGGTCTACGTGGATGGCGCAGCCAACTAGAGAGGATCTGGAGTTGGGATAGTTTTAATATCGCCGGACGGTGCTGCCATTGAAAAATCACTGAGGCTCGGGTTCTCGGCTACGAACAATGAAGCCGAATACGAAGCCTTACTTCAAAGGATGACGATGGTTCAAAGATTGGGCGGAAGGGTAATAGAAGCATTCTCGAATTCCAGATTGGTCGTCGGCCAAGTGATGGGTGAGCTGGAAGCTAGAGATGCTAGGATGCAAGAGTATCTAGGACAAGTTAAACACTTACAGACGAGTTTTGAGTCCTTCAATCTGACACACAATTCCAGGAGTGTAAACACCCATGCAGACTCGCTGGCCACTCTCGCCACGTCCTCGGCGCATAATCTACCGCGAATGATCCTTGTCGAAGATCTAGTCCAAGCAAGTCCCATTAGAAGAAACCCGGCCCAGGTCCATCAGATCACAAAGAGTCCCAGCTGGATGGATCCCATAAAAAACTTCCTCCAAGACGACATCCTACTAGAGGGAAAATTGGAGGCCGAGAAGGTACAGAGGAATGCTCCTCGGTTCTGGCTATCGACGCTCCTACTCTGGGCCATACCTACTCTGCATACATCCAGAAGAGTCTGAGTCTTTACTTGAAGAGTTACACGAGGGGATTTATGGAAGTCACACCGGAGGAAGGTCGCTAGCACACAGGGCACTCACCCAAGGATACTGGTGGCCGAACATGCAAAGAGAGGCCCAAGAATACGCCAAGAAGTGTGATTAGTGCCAGAGATTCGCCCCGAATATCCACCAACCCGGAGGAGTCCTCAACCCCCTCTCTAGCCCCTGGCCGTTTGCACAATGGGGTCTTGATATTGTCAGTCCCCTCCCCAAAGCTGTGGGAAACAAGCGATACATAATAGTTGGAACCGATTACTTCACCAAATGGGTGGAGGCTGAACCTTTGGCAACCATTAGGGACGTGGATGCCCAGAAATTCATCTAGAAGAACATAATTACCCGCTTCGGAACTCCACACACACTCATCTCGGACAACGGTCTCCAGTTCGACAGCAAGAACTTTAGGGAGTATTGTCGCGAGTTTGGGATCATTAACCGATACTCCACTCCCGCCTACCCCCAGGGAAATGGGCAGATCGAGGCCGTGAACAAGGTCATAGTGAGCGGACTGAAGAAAAGACTGGATGAGGCAAAGGGGAGATGGGTAGAAGAGCTCCCACACGTCTTATGGACCTATCGGACAACGCCGCGACGGTCAACCGGTGAAACCCCTTTTTCGATGACTTATGGGGCTGAGGCCGTGCTCCCAATCAAGAACAACTTTCCCACACTGAGGTCTAGCTCATTCACCCCAAACAATAACGACGAATTATTGGGAAGAAGTCTAGACCTAGCCGAGGAAAGAAGGGAAAAAGCAACGATCCATATGGCCTATTATCATCAGAAGCTAAGACAAGGATATGATGCCAATGTTAAACTGCGACCTTTAAGTCCGGGTGATCTCGTAATGAGAAAGATTCTCGGCAGCACAAAAAACCCCTCTTGGGGCAAGCTGGGGCCCAATTGGGAAGGACGGTATCGCATCACATCCGTAGCCGGGATAGGCGCTTATTATCTAGAACATTTGGATGAAAAAACTGTACCTCGACCATGGAATGTAAATAACCTAAGAAGATACTATTATTAATGAAAATGGCTTTGCCCATGTTTTGTTTCGTGATTATCCTGTGCCCACTGGTCTATTTACAACTATTCATAGTTTTAAACAGAACCTAAGTCCTGCATGGCTCCTCGGACCACAGACTTAGGGGAAATTATTACTTATGACAATTTATCCAAGTTTTAAACAGAACCTAAGTCTTGCATGGCTCCTCGGACCACAGACTTAGGGGAAATTATTACTTACAGCAACTATTCATAGTTTTAAACAAAACCTAAGTCCTGCATGGCTCCTCGGACCACAGACTTAGGGGAAATTATTACTTATGATAATTTATCCAAGTTTTAAACAGAACCTAAATCCTGCATGGCTCCTCGGACCACAGACTTAGGGGAAATTATTACTTACGGCAACTATTCATAGTTTTAAACAGAACCTAAGTACTGCATGGCTCCTCGGACCACAGACTTAGGGGAAATTATTACTTATGACAATTCATCCAAGTTTTAAACAGAACCTAAGTCCTGCATGGCTCCTCGGACCACAGACTTAGGGGAAATTATTACTTACGGCAACTAATCATAGTTTTAAACAGAACCTAAGTCCTGCATGGCTCCTCGGACCACAGACTTAGGGGAAATTATTACTTATGACAATTTATCCAAGTTTTAAACAGAACCTAAGTCCTGCATGGCTCCTCGGACCACAGACTTAGGGGAAATTATTACTTACGGCAACTATTCATAGTTTTAAACAGAACATAAGTACTGCATGACTCCTCGGACCACAGACTTAGGGGAAATTATTACTTATGACAATTCATCCAAGTTTTAAACAGAACCTAAATCCTGCATGGCTCCTCGGACCACAGACTTAGGGGAAATTATTACTTACGGCAACTATTCATAGTTTTAAACAAAACCTGAGTACTGCATGGCTCCTCGAACCACAGACTTAGGGGAAATTATTACTTATGACAATTCATCCAAGTTTTAAACAGAACCTAAATCCTGCATGGCTCCTCAGACCATAGACTTAGGGGAAATTATTACTTACGGCAACTATTCATAGTTTTAAACAGAACCTAAGTACTGCATGGCTCCTCGGACCACAGACTTAGGGGAAATTATTACTTATGACAATTTATCCAAGTTTTAAACAGAACCTAAGTCCTGCATGGCTCCTCGGACCACAGACTTAGGGGAAATTATTACTTATGACAATTTATCCAAGTTTTAAATAGAATCTAAGTCCTGCATGGCTCCTCGGACCACAGACTTAGGGGAAATTATTACTTACGGCAATTTATCCAAGTTTTAAACAGAACCTAAGTCCTGCATGGCTCCTCGAACCACAGACTTAGGGGAGATTATTACTTAAGGGAAATCATTTCAAGGTGTGCGCGCAGTCTAACATCATTGCAACCCTTATTCAAATTCGCAACATGACATCCTTTTTATCTCGACCGTTTATATCATTGCAAGCGTTAAATACAGGGATGGTACCAGCATAAATCCATAGAAAACAAAGGAAACATTCTATATTAATATTCCGAGGTCAATACAAAGAGAAGTCCTTACAAAAGAACACAAAAACAGGACGACTCTCATTCAAAAAGAAAGAGGGAAGTACAAAAATTAAAAGCCTAAGGGCTAAGCCTTAGCAGGAGGATCCTTCTTCTGCTCTGGCTGAGGAGGAGGAGCCTCGGAGATAGAGTCCACGGCGGGATCCTTCGCTTTATCAGGCACGGGGACGGCATCAGGCACCGCCAAGTCCTGCTCAAAAGCTGCTTGGACGCCATCAGGATTCTCTCGGATCTCCTGAGGGTAGAAGATGTTCTCAGGCAGTCTCAGCGCCGAATCCGCAGGAATTCCTGCAGCATCAAGGGCGCGAGCCCATGAAATGCTGCAGTATTCCCTACACACCTCAGGGATCTCCTCGGATAGCCTGGCCTCCATTTCTTGGACCCCGAGCTGATGAGAAGCTTTCTTTTCAACCTCTACAGCCTTTCGGATCAGCTGGGCCTCTTCTTTAACTCGCCTCATCTCATCCTGAGCTTTCTGCAGAGCGGCCTTGAGATCTAGTACATTCTGCTGCTCAGTAGCAAGACTGGTTTCAGTTACGTACAATTTCTAGCGCTGATCCTCTGCTTGGGTTTCAGCATTCTTCAGGCCAGCCTCCGCGCTCTTGCGCTGCTTCTCCGACTCTTTGAACTTCTCCGTTAGTTTAAAGATTTCTTGCTTGAGGGACCCCACAGTCTTCTCCACCTCAGCCCGAGATTTAACCTCAGCTTCAGCCAAGCTACAGTTGCTGGGGCAAAACTCCTCAGCCACAAACACCTGCTGGGTGATCTGCCAACAACACAAAACCAGGATTAGGACAGAATGCAACAATGTTGATGGCTTAATAAAAGGGTGCAAGATTGGCTTACCATCACAAGGTCCCTCTTAAGGGACAGAAAAAGCTCGGGCTGGGAGAACCGCCTGTAAGCCTCCATATCCTGAGGAAGGAGCACTGGCTGCTCCAGGGCCTCAGCTATGTAGCCCGCTCTGCCCCTGTTGTACTCGCGAACAGAGGCAGTATAGGGGATAGCAACCCCGTCTAGCTCCATCTTCGGACTCCATGCGCGGGGATTAACGCGCACCTCAGCCCGATTCTCCTCATCCCGGCTCTCCGTGGAGTTAGCCCTCTTACTCCTCTGTCCTCGAGTGGCCTTTTGCTGCTTGGCCGGGCGGGGGGCCACTTCACCCTCCTCAGGAATGTCAGCCAGCCTCTTCTTTTTTAGGTCAGGGTTAACCTTGAGGCCAGGGCCAGAAGGAACCTGAGGGGCAATTGGAGGAGGGTCCTGGGTTTGTGCCTTGGCAGGCGCCTTTGAGGACTGACCCTTTCCTCAGCTGGACATCAGTTCTCGCAAAGACTTTCCCTTACTAGCCATATTGCTTACTTCCTCGTCTGAAGAATCGTCCGAGCAAGTTATAATGATTGGACCGCCAGCCACGGAGTTGCGATCCTGCTCTCCTTCAGGTTCCGAGAGCTCAAATACGGGGGCTTTGTCAACCTCCTCCTCAAAATAAAACTCGTCTATTTCCTCTTCAAGGGAAAGACGAGATGATTCAGCCTCTTCCTCAGCTGGCTCGGCGGCTTCAAGGTCTTCTGGAGGCAGTTGCACGACCGGTGGAGGATCCCGAACTCCGGGTAGCACAACTGGCTTAAGATCTACTCGGGCCAAAAACTTAGGCTGGGACACGTCAATCCTAGCTAACCGGGGGCTGCCGGCTCTAATGGCGTGGCCAACGGGTTGGAAAGCACGAGTTAGTGGTTGATAGCCCAAAACCAAATGACATGCACGCAGCTGCCCGTCCTTGTGGACGTAGATTTCTGACCTTAAAAGATAATTTAGGGCCGAAATGTTCACGTGACTCAGCTTGGGAGCGACCAAAGCTTTATCTGCAATACAGCCGAGAAGAAAATCAGAATTAAACTAACAGATTTATGACAAATGAAAAAGAGAGTAAGTCCGAGGAGCTAAGCCCCTTTCCTAAAGGATTGGGCCTAAAGGCGCCGCACCTGGGGTTCCTACCTAAGTTGGACAATGAAGACCATCGCTCCATTCTCCTGAGGCAATGAGGAAGTCATCCTTCATGGTCTTATTGGATATAGGGAGACAGGAGATTAGCCTAACCACCTCGGATCGAGATTTAAGGTAATACCCCCCATTCTCTACGTAGTGACACTTGTACATGCGTACCACGTCGTACCAGGTCAGACCCAGACCCAGACCCATTCGCTCGTTCAAAACATCTATGCAGCCTAGTACCCTGAACATGTTTGGAGCGCACTGGTGTGGCGTCAACCTATGGTGGAACAGGTAGTGCCGGGTAATCCTACGCATGGGGAGTGTCATTCCCCCTTGTATAAAGGCAATCATGGGAATGACCACCTCACCCACGCCTCTATCTAACAGTACTCCTTCTGGGGGACAGTACCGCAGAACCACCTCCGGCGGGATGTGGTATTTTGTCCTAAAAGCCTCCATAGCAGCCGGAGTGTCTACTAGTTTTTTTAATCTACCCATCTAAGCTGAACTGGAGGAATGAAAATAAAGACCGAGGAGAAAAGTAAAGTCCGAGGAGAAAATCGAAGTGATGAAGCAAACGGAACTTACAGATATCTTCACAAATGACCGGTGAGGTGGTCGAAAATCTCTTCTAGGAAGGACGCTTCGCAGAAATGATTATGGAGGTTTGAAGGACGGAGGCACTCAAGGATTTCTGGGCGCTGGAGTTCTCTGGAGCTCTCTGTTCTGATGTGTGGATAAAAAAGAGAAAATGAGCCTCTCAGGCGCCTTATATAGCAGGAGGGAGAGAGAAAAAATCCCATCCGCTCACGAATTCAAGGAACAATGCTGGCCGTCAGATCCACATCTCGCCGTTGGATGGAGGGGACATAAAGCTGTCTGGAGTAAATGGCCGCGCCTCGTAAATTGTGGCGCGTCAGAAGTAACCGCCCACGCGCGCGAACCAAGATCTCATTTGTTCCATCCTTCATAAATGTCAAAACCCCGCTTTTCTCCTCGGAGGGAGATCAAAACCGGAGTTTTAAGGGGCTATTGTGGGGACCGGCCCAGAATAACAAGTTGGCTGGGCCTTGGGCCCGTCCGAGGACGATCCTGTCCGAGGAGACGTCGCAGCCCATAATCCCTACCCAAGCCAACTAGGCGAAGAAAACACGTCCGAGGAGCGATTCCTCCTCGGAAATCCCAAAGTCCAGATCAATGATGCATCCCAGTTACTGTAGCCCTCACCCCAAACGCACAAAAAGAAAGAAGGTCCAAAATATCCTAGCAAAGGCTGTCACCACCACATTAAATGCACCACAACTACTCTCCTGGCCACATTAATGAGGAGAAGACCCCTGAACAGTGTTACCTTGGTCACTGCAACTCACAAAGAACTGGTAAGGGCGTCTGATGGGACAGGTGCTCAAGTGGGGGTTTGAATGATCAACAAGTGTAGGGCCCAGATGATAAAGGAGGGCCTATATCATATGTAAGAGGCCCCCAGAAATGGGGACGGGAAAAAGAGGGCGAGGAGAGGAGAGAGAAAAGAAAGAAGTCATTGTATGAAAGCTTGTCCATGAATGGAACTTCGACTTAGACTTACATTTTCGTGATTTACGTTTTTACACCCACTAAGAACACGCAACGAACCACTTGAGCCAACTGGAACCGAGTTCTTCAGCCCATACTCTACAAACTTCATTGTGTGGGACCTCTTGGGTCAGGGCCTGATCATCCAAGACCGGGTTAACGAAAATCGTATCCCTACAATTATTATCAACTAAATAGTAAATAGTAAATACTAACTACATCAATGGCCTAATATTACTAATTAGCTCACACTTTAGCTAAAGGTTAACATATTAAGTGAATTTTTGATTTCTAAATTTAAATTTCTTTTACAAATTATAGAAATTTGACCTAACATATATATATATATATATATCAAATTAGCGGTAATCTCAAAACGGTACATCAGTATTAATTGGTACCAAAATATTTCGTTTTCCTAACCAAACTGAAACACCCTCCAATACGATATTGACTCTCTTGGTCCTAACCATAGTACGAGAATTGTGGAAATCGGTAATGCCAGATACATTGAAAATGGTGAAATCAGTGGGAGTGATAATCTATGAAATGTGGATGTTCAAGAAGTTAGGGTACAAGATCTACTACCTATAACTTCAAATGAAATTGTTGTTCCAACAATTGTTGAACAGCGAAACAATGTTGAACAACAAATTAATGAACCATACCATTACTCCATAATGATATGCTCACCAACGAACAAGTGATAGAAGAACCACAAGAAGTAGCATTAAGAAGATCTCAAAGAGAAAGAAAGTCTGCTATATCTAATGATTATATGGTTTATCTACACAAATCTGATCTTGATATAGGAACAAGTAAGGATCCGATTGCGTTTTCACAAGCCATAAAAGGTGTTGATTCTATTAAATGGATAAATGCCATGAAAGATGAAATGAAATCAATGAACTAAAATAAAGTTTGGAATCTCGTCAGATTGCCCAAAGTAAGTTGGTCTTTAAGACCAAGCATGACTCTAAGGGCAATATTGAACAATTTAAAGCTAGACTTGTGGCCAAATGTTTCACTTAGAAAGAAGGCTGATTACCAAGAGACCTTCTCCCCCTATATCAAGAAGGACTCACTTAGAATCATTATGGCATTGGTAGCTCATTATGATTTAGAGTTGCACCAAATGGATGAGAAAATTGCTTTCCTAAATGGGATTTTAGAAGAGGATGTCTATATGGATGAACCTGAAGGTTTCTCCATTAAGGGTAAGGAACAATTAGCTTGCAAACTTTAGAAGTCAATATAAGGACTTAAACAAACTTCCTGACAATGGTATCTTAAGTTTAATGATACCATTACATCTTTTGGATTTAAGGAAAACATTGTTGATTGGTATATCTATTTGAAGGTTAGTGGGAGTGAGTTTATATTTTTGATTTTGTATGTTGATGATATTTTGCTTGCTAGTAGTGATCCTGGCTTATTGCATGAAACAAAGAAGTTTCTTTCTAAGAACTTTGAAATCAAAAATATGGGTGAGGCAACTTATGTGATAGGAATTGAAATATTCCGAGATAGATCATATGGACTGTTAGGGTTGTCTCGGAAAGCATATATTGAAAGAGTTCTAGAGATATTCAAAATGGAGAAATGTTTTGCTGGGGATGCCCCAATTCAAAAAGGGGACAAATTCGGCCTTATGTAATACCCACAAAATGAATGGGAACGGAAACAAATTGAAGGAATTCCTTATACTTCTGTAGTGGGAAGTTTAATGTATGCCCAAACATGTACAGGACCCGACATCAATTTTGCTGTTGGTATGTTAGGAAGATACCAAAGTAATCCAGGATTGGATCATTGGAAAGCTACAAAGAAAGTGATGAGGTACTTGTAAGGCACAAAGGATTACATGCTCACATTTAACAGATTTGATAATCTTGAGATCATAGGTTACTTAGATTCAGATTTTGCTGGATGTGTTGATAGTAGAAAGTCCACTTTTGGTTATTTGTTCATGTTAGCTGGAAGAGCAATATCATGGAAAAATTCAAAGTAAACTATCATTGCTACATCCACTATGGAAGCTAAATTGTGGCATGCTTTGAGGCCACAGTTTATGGATTGTGGTTGCGGAATTTTATCTTAGGACTGAGAATTGTTAACTCTATTTCCAAGCCACTAAGAATTTATTGTGATAATTCTGCAGCTGTGTTTTTCTCTAAAAATGATAAGTATTCTAATGGTGCGAAACACATGGAATTGAAATATCTTACTGTTAAGGAAGAATTTCAGAAACAACGAGTGTCAATAAAACACTTAAACACACAACCAGTATCAATAGAACACATAAATATCTTACTGTTATTTTAAAGTTACTTTATGCTTTTGACACTTGGAGATCTCATTAAATGTGTTTCTGATTGTTATAGTTTTATTTTATGTATAGGAATAGTCTCTAACAAAAAAGACATTATTGTTGGACCTTTTAAGTCACTTCTCAATGATAGCCATATTAAGCAAGTTGCTAGTGTTGTAGTATATGGAAGGAACTATGTTGTATTATTGATATAGAACCGCCATGACTTGCATTAGTGGGTTGTTTAATTATAGTATTATGATGACCCATTTAAAGTAAGAGGATATGTACCATTCTGCGCCTAATAGTTAATCTTATTAAGCCTTGACCTAAGTTATCATATGGGCCAAGTTAAGAATGTAAGAATGAATTGTGTTATTTGATAACTTATCCATTTGATAACTTCATATATGTTATGGTTTAACAAGATGTTACCTATCTTTAAAAAATTAGTTAATGGAGAAGTAAATTTCCTAAGTAACTCCAACTTTGATGGGTAAGTGGAGATAATAGATACAAGGAAATTGGTCCTCTTTCTACCTATAAAAGAGACATTCAACTAACCCATCACATACACTGAATAATTAAAGAGAAAAGCGGGTCAAGATAGAGAAACCAATTCTATAAGAATTAAGTGCCTTTTATACTAAGACATGATCTTAAGAAAATTCAACAATGGATCAAGGTAAGCTTTATAATTAATTTGTATAATTGTTAATATTGGAAAAAACATAGTTTGTATCACATACAAAATATACCCAGTAGAAAAATAACAGATCTACTTCATTTGCAATTGATAACATGTACTATGTAAATTTCATAATTTAAGAACAAGAGAGTGTGCCTTGGTGCAGTGAAATTCAAAATCAAAGATTAGAAATACTTGGGAATACTTTTAATCTTCAGTCCAATTCCACTTATGTCCAAGAAGCATGGTCTCTCATTCAGTTTACACGTATGTGTTCAAGGGAGAATAAGAGAGTGGCTTACACTCACATACATACTATTTTCATATATTTTCATGCATTTCAAATTCTATATATTTTTCTCATTCTATGTATTTTTCTCCTTATATATAACTGATTTACTAATTGGGCTAGCCTTTTAGGTCATTCCAATTGGGTTTTAGTATGTGACTTGGAATGGGACCAAAAGGGACAAATAAGACACTAGCTCCAATGGGTTTTGGGCCTTTCTATCAACTCTTGACAAGCCCAAAATTACCGTTAATTATATTTAATACCACTATATAAATATAATTGCACTATAGGGCTTATTAATAAATTATATCCCAATACTTTATTATACATTCAACCCCTTCATTAAAATAATCGTAGTAATACAAAGTCATGAATGTTGATTGCCACTTTGAAGGTTACTACATCTTAATCTTTGAGTACCCAGTTTAATCCTTTAAGTTATTCATCATATATTTATGAAATTCAATTTCATAAATATATACTTTAGTAACTTCTTACTAAAGTAGTTAGGCCTAACATTTTGAATAACCAAACCCATTAAATTTATCTCAAGGGAATATTTTATATCTTTATTAAGAAATTATGAATTTCATCCTGAGAATATATGTTCCTAAAACATTAAATGTGGTTACCCAACATACTGAGGTTTTGATCATGACTTTAAATCTCACTTTTGATATATCAAAGCAACCTACACTTCATGATTAGGTTCATTATTCTCTCAGGATTAAGAGTTGATATAAATAAAAGTCATGAGATTTATTATTCATTTGATAGTTGTTAGTAGAATAATAAATCTCATAGTAGTCTAGCTCAATATATCTTAACACTTAAAACATATCAACTAGAAGTCTCCACTTCCATGATCAAGACAAATCATTTTCGTTGATATGTTATAGTCTTCACAGATGAAATGCCTAATTTCATCACCGACTACGAATTAAAATTCTGAGTTTAAAAAGAACTTATGATTTATATATTTTGTGACTAAATCACATACTATGCATCTCATGAATTATATGATAATGTCAAAATATTCATGTTACCATTATTTTAGATAATAATAAAACAATTTTATTAATCACAATATAATATCATACATAATGTCATACATGGCATACAATAAGACTTTAGAGTACTAATCCTAACAGTGAAAACATAATAATTTGTTAGGACATATGTGAATCATGTTAGAAACATATGTCAATATAGAATTGGTTAATCCTTTGACAAAACATACTTTACTTATAATTTGGTAGATCTAGGATGTGTCTAATGTTTTAAGAAACAAAATTACAAATTCAAGTGTTAAAACCATGCAAGTCTATCCAAGAATCAAGTAAAAAAGTGCTAGATTTTAAAACTCGATAGCTAGTATCTATCGAGGTTTAAAAGACTGTTTAAGCCCGATGCTTGATAGCTGTTCTATAGATAGGATATCTATCGAGATTTAAGAAAATCAGTTTTTTAGATCTAATTTATGTATAGATGTTTGAGCTTTCTTTTCTCACAACCCTAAACATATATAAGGATTGTTTTAAGGTCCGTCACAGCTGATGCACCTCAATGTAAAAGTTTTTCACACGCATATTATGAACTGAAGACATATGCCCTAGTTCATCTTTCTCTTCAAGAAGTTGCTGTGTTTGTACGCCGTAAGATTTTGTAACCAAGGAGTTTCGTAATCTTCATCGTGTTGATGAACTAAAGAACTTTGTAGCCAACATTCTTCTTAAGTTAGTGTGTAAGCCGCATACTAGGATCTGCGCATCGAATTGGTTAGTCACATATTGGGAGCCGTGCACTGAAAGGAGAGATTGTCACTACAGAACAAGTCCAATTAGATATTAGGGTAAGGGTTCAACTATAGGTTGGTATAAAATACTGGGATTCCTTTACTTGTAACCACTTGTTGTGATAACAGTGGATTTTCAGGAGTGGTAACCTTATAATCACTCGGTGGGGTTTTTGTCATATAGGTTTCCCCATTCGTAAACAAATCACTGTATCAATTTATTTTCCGCTACATATTAACTTGATTGATGATTTGTTTGTGCTACCACGCTTATTGCATGCTAATTGAATTAATTAATTAATTTGGTTGATTAATTAGTTAATTCATCACAAGGGGTCAATACATTCCTGGCCTAGTAAGTGGTATCAAAGCAAGTACACTCTAATTAGGATTAATTTTTGCTGTGTGATCCATTGACCCCTATTTGTCATGGATAGAGGACAGTCTCTTATTATACCTTATTTATTTGATGACAATAACTATGCATACTAGAAAGTACACATGAGAGCTTTCTTATAGTCATTAAATGAGAAAGTGTGGCAAACTGTGGAGATAGGTTGGACCAAGCCAAAGGAAGCGTCAGCCGATTGGGATGATGCAAAGATCAAGGCGGCAAATTTCAACAGCGAGGCATTGAATGCGTTATTCAGTGCGGTCACGAATGAGGAGATTTAGTGCGTTATCCATGCTTCCATCTCAGTCCTCTACTGAAACTGCAAAGGACGCACGGACAATCCTCCAGACAACTTATGAAGGAACTAAGGCTGTCAAGGATTCAAAGTTTCAGAGGCTTACCATGAGTTTTGAAGAGATTAATATGGAAGAGGATGAGTCATTCGATGAGTTCTATGCCAAGCTCAAGGACATAGTGAACTCAGCCTTTAATCTTGGGGAAACCATTCTCAAACCCAAGATTGTTAGAAAGGTACTCAGATCTCTACCCAAGAGATTTCATGCCAAGATCACCGCAATTGAGAAATTAAAGGATATTGACAAAATTCCTTTGACAGAGCTAGTTGGCAATCTATGATGAACAAAATTTAGGTACAATACTTAGGTGTTGTTTTTTAGATTTTCTCTCTTAAGATTCAGCCATGTGGTTATTTTCTTATGAGATAGAAGTGTATTTTTAGTTAAGTATAGTCACATGGCTAAATCTTAAAAGAAGAATCTAAGTAATAGCACATAAGAACATCTTCAATAGCTTAGGTAAAAGCAAAATAATCTCTATAATGGAGAATGAAACCAAAAAATAGTCTTCCAACAACTTCTTTAAAACTCAAAAAAAATTTGCTAATGAACAGTCATTCTCCAAACCTGATGTGCTACTGTTCATTAGCAAAAGAATAAAACAAAATAAAAAATTAGCAATGAAAGGAATGGAGATGAGGGTATGAAGATACGTGTATTAAAATATGAATAAATAATGAATGAAGAAATAATATTTAAATGAGATAGAGAAAGGATAAAGAATCTGTTGAAAGATATATTTGAAAAAGTAGGAAGGTAAAAGATAAATGTCACTGTCCACTGTCCAAACAGTACAAAAATATAAAAAAATCTACTGGAGATACTCTAAGTACTGAATATAAGTTTTGCCAACAATCCATCTCTATCTAGGTCGACTATAAACATTTTTGTGAATTTTGTGTATTGTGCAGCAAGCCATCAGTCCACCATTTCCTCGATTCTTTCATCTGAAAGAGCTCCTCGTTACTTCCGCTCATTCACACCTTTCATATCTTTTTAAATATTAGAATTTTTAGATTGATTGATTCAATGACTTATTAAAAGGCAAAATCCTAATCAATCAATTATACAGAAGAATTAAACATTAGAAAATTAACATATTGACCAAACCATACGATATAATAAATAAATTTCTTTCGCGTGCTAAGTTTTTTGAGAAATTCTTTGCGTGCTAAGTTAATAAAAAAAGCTATTTCCGTGGATGCCTTTGACTTTTCTTCTTTTTTAATATATAATATATTTTTTGGTTAGATCATGCCTCGGACTTAATGGACAAGTTTCTGTCCTTTCATATATAATTTATTTATTTTTATCATTAACTTTTTTTAATTTCTTTCGCGTGCTAAGTTTTTTGAGAAATTCTTTGCGTGCTAAGTTAATAAAAAAAGCTATTTCCGTGGATGCCTTTGACTTTTCTTCTTTTTAATATATAATATATTTTTTGGTTAGATCATGCCTCGGACTTAATGGACAAGTTTCTGTCCTTTCATATATAATTTATTTATTTTTATCATTAACTTTTTTTAATTTATTGGGGACGCTAGTTGGCAAAGGTTATTGATGGGGGTTGGTCTGGTTGACCTCACCGCACAATTTTTTTTTTTTTTTTTTTGGGTAATATATCGCACAATTTGACAACTTGGGGGGGGGGGGGGGGGGGGGGGGGGTTTATACTTTTATTCCCTTTTTTTATTTACCTTTTTAAAAAAATAAATATATAGTTTTAACCCGAGCCGGGGCTGAAATGGTTTGTTTCAGTTGGGTTTTGATTACCTCAACTTAATTAGGTTTAAAAATATTTTTTAAAAAAAAATATTATAAAGTGTGGGTACCTAAGACATGCTTAGGCATGCTTGGCAACGTCCTAGGCATGCTTGCAACGTCCTAGGCCGTCCTCGACATGCGTTGCAACGTCCTCGGCATGCTTGACAACGTCCTTAGCCGACCTAGGCATGCTATCACAAGAAACTTAGTGGTACACTACTCCCTTTGCTTCACAGCTTATAAGGCAGAAAGTGGGAGAGTTTCCTTTTATTGTGGGTACCTAAGGCATGCTTAGGCATGCTTGGCAACGTCCTAGGCATGCTTGCAACGTCCTAGGCCGTCCTCGGCATGCCTTGTAACGTCCTTGGCCGACCTAGGCATGCTTGCAACCTTTGCGTCCCACATCGAAGGAAAACTCCCCCACTTTCTGCCTTATAAGCTGTGAAGTAAAAGGAGTAGTGTACCACCAAGTCTCTTGTGATCACAGAGATGCTTGGTGGTACACTACTCCCTTTACTTCACAGCTTATAAGGCAGAAAGTGGGGGAGTTTTCCTTCGATGTGGGACGCAAAGCTTGCAAGCATGCCTAGGTCGGCCAAGGACGTTGTCAAGAATGCCTAGGACGTTGCCAAGCATGCCTAAGCATGCCTTAGGTACCCACATAAAGAATATGAGTGTTTTATTCCAAACTAAAGGAAATTTGAATGGTAAGTTCTAATTAACTAAATTGGTAAAATTTCTAATAATTAAATAAAAAATTTGAAATTCAATCTCTGTCCTATATCAAAATTCAATTGGTGTATTATCTTATTGAAAGGTCTTCATCAACTACCCTTCGAATTTTAAAAAGTACAGTCTACAAAAGTTCCTCTAAGAGGCGATGGCCTCCTAACTCTGTTTCTATATTCTAGTTAATGAAGTTCCTCTGTTAAAAAACAAAATGTATAATCTACAGATTAAATCATTGGGAAAGGTCATGAATCATCAAAAAAATTTCCCTATATATAAACTTAGGATTCACTCATTTTATTTTTGATTAAAAAAAGAGAACCTAATGTTTATCACGATTTCTATCATCAGTGAAACCAAAGAGTCGAAATTAATTGTTGTTAAAGTCACGTAATTGGCATCTCATACAAAAGACTTTAAATCCATACAATTGCATGAAGACAATTTCATGTGTACATTTTAATGTGTATTAAAACTCAGTTTGTGTGCGGCAAAGGTGGTGACGGCAGTGAAGGAACTACCTTAGGGCTGAGGAGGCCATGCCCACAAATATATATATTAACACACAGAAAAAAAAAAAAAAAAATACAAATACAAATACAAATTACTTTTGACTCTAAAGTAGATAACAAGAAAAATTTACAAGCTGACCCATGAAATCCCAAAATTAGATAACAAGAAAAATCTTTAAAAGAAGTGCACATATATTTTTGAACAAATCATAAATCTGGTCTAAGCAAAACAATAACAACAAATCAATTACAAATTCTAGCAAAATAAATCACAAATACCTAATAACATTTACCCAATTTCTCCCTCTCATTTGAGAGCTCTATTCCTCTCTCAAATAACTCCAACCTCATAGCCACAGAGACAACTCCTATACCACTGATTGTTTCATCCACACACCAGTTAATATCACCACCAGCTTGGGTCAGTTGGTGTTTTTAACTCATCTGGTGAAAAAAATTTATTTATTTTTTGAATGATAGAATTTTATTGATTTTTAATATTTTATTAACTTTGGGACACACTAGGCATGTATGCATAAATAGTAATACATGTGTAAAACAATAGCAATTTATTATTTTGTGCCTAACCTAAATGCCACCAAATCATGTGTATGATTAGTCTATTGGTAATAAACTTTGTGCCATAGCTAAATTAATGTAATGATGGGAACTCTCTCAAAAAAAAAAAAGTAATGATGGGAAAAACTTTATTATTTACTTAGTTAAAGACTCAAACTTATTGTCCATTATCAAGTGATTGTTTAATAGATCTTTTTTTTTTTTTAAATACCATTTTTTCAAACTTTCATTTTTTTTTTTAAGGAAAAAAATCTCAACCTTACCAAGACAGTAATAATTGTCTTAAAAAATCTCAACCTTACCAAGACACCAATAATTGTCTTACCTTTTTTTCGCAGAATATTAATGCATGATATTTATTAACCATTATTTTAGCTGTATTATTATTTTTTTATATAAAATATAGAAATTTTACTATAACCTAATCTAACTGTATATGTGTATGAAGCCCCCTCTTGGAAATTTGAACCTCAGCCCTTACCCCCCACACCCCACAAGCACTTATACTTATGGAGTGACCATCGCACCAAGGGTATGCGATGATTTAAGCTGTATTATTAATATAATGCTTGACATGGATTTAAACTTTTAACTATAGTTTTTTGTATTTTTTTTTTTTTTAAGAATCTTTTAATTATATATATATATATATATATATACATATCATGGCATTATGAAGTTATTAGTTATAGACTTATGTGAAAAGAATAAATAATTTTTTTTATTTATAATGTGGATAGAATAAATAATCAATCTAACCTTTGTCAAACCTTGAAAACTATTGATTAAAATTCCTATTATTAATTTTTTTTCAAAAGAAAAAATACAAATAATTAAAAAATTAATGCTAATAATGCATCATTGTCAACCTCTAGTATTAATTCTCCAACTTTTTAAGATCTTTGAATAAAGAACTTTGACCCTTCTAAGTTTAAATGCTAGTTCCATCCCTGGCTGGCTATCAGTTGGAACATGCATCATTTGGTGGGAGCTTCTCACACGTGCCAACATAACCAAAATGGCAAAATCCTTAATCGTGGGTCAACATGAATTTCACAATGTAAACGGTAACGTAAGCCAACTTGATACAGAATATTAAATTTTTTTTATCTTTTTATTTCTTTGAAGCCAAATATTGAAGTTCTTATAGAACTCTTTTCCATAAACAAAAGCATAAGTTGTAAGTTTCCAATGGCTTCCATGAGCACTCAAGAGACTTCTTCTTCACCATCTATTTCTTCAACACCCCATTGGTCATACGATGTTTTCCTCAGTTTCTATGGTTCTGACACCCGCAAGACTTTTGCAGATCAGCTATATACTGCTATGAAAGACAGAGGCATTTCTGTCTATAGGGATAGCGAAGAACTAAAACAAGGGACATTCATTGGTCCAAAGCTCATGAAAGCCATAGAGAAATCCAGGTATGCAATCACAATTCTCTCAAGAAACTACGCTTTCTCAAGTTGGTGTTTGGATGAACTTGTTGAGATTGTCAAATGCATGAAAGAGACGCGGTTGACAATTTTGCCCATTTTCTACCATGTAAAACCATCTCACATTCGAAATCAAACAAGAACTTTTAAAAAAGCCTTCTCTAAGCATGAAAAAGACGCTGAGGTCAATAAAGAGAAGATACAAGCATGGAGAGCTGCTTTAAGAAAAGTAGGAGATATTGCTGGATGGCATATACATGATAGGTAACATTTCACCTTTCCTTCTTTCAATGAGAATAGATGATATTCCGAAATGTTGGATTTACTTTTTCTCTTTTTGGGTTTCAAATGGTCTATAGCATCATTATTATCATCCATACTCATACTTAACAGCTCTTCCATGACTATAATCATCATGACATTTATTTTTGTACGTTTCAAGTCAAATTGAACCAAAGAAAACTTTCAATTAGGTTTTAGAGCATTTATATCAGTTTGTCTAAAATTTTCTTCTACTATACATTAAAGAACTTACTTTTTCTATTTTATTTAACCTTTTTTTTTAACCTCATATCAGATTATTAAACGTGTTTTCTATTTCATCATAGTATTAATTCTTTTTTAATTTTTTTAATACTTCTCTCAAGTGTCTCCTTGTCTCACCAACCCCTTCAATTTCAAATCTCATCACCTTCGCAACAATCAAATCATTTCTCCAACCCTTTCACTTTCAAATCATATCCACTACAACAATCAGTCTGCACATTTTAAGAGAGAGAGAGAGAGAGAGAGATGCCTTCTTCTTTTTTTGGTGGAAAGCGGGAGGTTTTATTTAATATCAAACTGAGTTCATACAACACCAACAACTGTGCCGGGGGTACAAAGCCGAGTTTCCCCCAAGCCAGTCAAGTCCCTCACATATGATACATAAACAAAAGTGAGACATTCGCTATACACAGTCATCAGATTCCGATGGTGGGTCCCCCGCTTTGCTAGAGCATCTGCACAGCCATTTGCCTCACGGTACACGTGTTGCATGTGAACTTCCCTTTCCTGATCCAAGAGGTTCTTGCAATCACATATCAAAGGCAGAATATTAGTGGGATAGTTCATATTTGTATTTGTTAGCCAGTTTAGGACCATTTTAGAATCTAGTTCCAGCTGAAGGAGCTCCACGCCCATATTCCATGCCATTGACAATCCTTATCTGACTGCCACCAACTCAGCCAAATTGTTTGTTGCGAGGCCCACATGCGCTGAGAACCCTGAGATCCATTGGCCCTGGTGATCTCGAAGAACACCCCCTGCTCCGGCCAATCTAGGGTTATCAAGGGCATTACCATCAGTGTTGAGTTTAAGAAAGGGGTGGGGGGGGGCTTGCCAGCTGATAAGCTGAGGAATCAGGTCCGAGGGTCGTTTAGTGGTACCGGAGAGGAAATGAAACTCTGTCGCCGCTTGTACAGAGGAGTAGATAAGGCTATGTTGGGAGCGGGACTGGTTTTTGAATATTCTTTCATTTTGTGCTAACCAAAGTTTCCAACAGGTGAAGGGGAAATAAACCTGCCATGGGGGGTGGTGGGGTAAGGAGGTCCTAACCACCGTAGCATTATATCTCAGCTAGTCTTGAAGCGGCAATTGGAAGAAGGACATGGGCAGGATACCTGGGGATTGGTGCCAGACCTCTTTTGCCCAAGGACAATCACGAAGAATGTGTATAGTCGTTTCAGGTGAGTGGCATCTGGGACAGCGGGTATCCACAGATGGATGTCCAAAGGATAGGTATGTTTTGGTGGGGAGTCGATTACGCAGAGCCTTCCACAAAAAAATTTGGATCTTTTTGGGGCAAGGGGAAACCCAGATCCAGTGCCAAAGGGCTTTGTTCCAAGGGGCTTGTTGGCGCTGATAAAGGAATTTTGAAGCGGATTTGACGAAACACGTGCCCTTATTGTGGAGCCATAGAAAAGAGTCAGTAAGGCTAACAAAGCAGGCCACAAGGATACCTTGAAGAAGGTCTTGGAGTTGGGTGGAGAGGGGGAGGTTAAGAGAGTCGAAAGACCAAGCTTGGTTTGACCAAAGAGAGTTGACTCGGCGGTCGTCCTCCTAGGGGAGGAGAGGACCCTCAATATAATTCTGCAGGGAACCGTTAGGAAGCTAATGATCTTCCAAATTCGAATAGTCCTTCCATCTCCTACAATCCACCGCATGCCTTCAAGAAGTAGCTCGGCCCCTAGTGAGATAGCGGTCCAAATATGTGATCCTCTTGATATTCGGGGACTGGTAAACACAGTAGCATGAGGAAAATATTTAGCTTTTAGGACCCTGGCCCAGAGCGAAGTGGTATTGGAATAGAGGCGCCAGGCCTGGTTCATGAGGATAGCTTTGTTTCTATGCCGGGTAGAGGATATGTCCAACCCTCCAACCTCTTTGGGGAGCGTGACAGTCTCCCAATTAACAATGTGGCAACCCCTGTGATGATCGGTGTCCCCCCAGAGGAAGTGACAGCTCAGTTTATCTATGTGGTGGCAAATCTTTTGCGGGAGAAGCGTGGTTTGCATGGCATATAGTGGGACAGAAGTGACCGAAGCTTTGATGAGGGTGGCTCTGCCAGCCATTGAAAGATACCTAGCTTGCCATCCTTCTATTCGCTTACGGATATTATCCACCAGATATTGATAGGCGCTAGCTGTTCGACGGGTGGTAAAAATGGGCGTTCCAAGATAGGTTCCTATGCGGTCTGTGGTAGGGAGGCCAAGGATACCTGCCACTTGATCTTTTATACGCCTAGGGGTGCGGGGAGAGAACCAAGTTTTAAATTTGATGGCACTCATAAGAAGCGAAAAGAAGAGAGTTGGTCACTGAGAAACAAGAGAAGAAACAAAGACAAGGAGAGAGGGAGAGAGAGCGAGAACAATAGAAAAATAAAGAAATGAATAAAATAATAAAATGTATAAACTAGCTTGAGTGCCTCCTAAATTTGGACAAGTAGCGTAGTGACATCTTATTTTTCCTGATGAAAACATAAATTGATGTGGGTATTTTTAGAATTCATTGAGCAAATTTTGGACATTGTGCTATTTTAGCATGTTTAATCTGAATGCTCTTATACAATTACCAAAAATGTTGCAATTGAATCATTGTAAGAAGAGAATTTCAACCTATGATGTCCGCTCCTAATAATAACTCTTTATCATCAAATCAAAATACCAAATCGGTTTTTTAGTGTAGGCTGAAATTGAAACTCTCTCTCTCTCTCTCAAAAAAAAAAAAAAAAAAAAAACATTGTAAGAAGTGTTTTATGGTTCATCTATTGCAACAAATTTTGTGACTACTTATAATTGTTTCTCATTATTGTATATTTATTATTTGTTTCTCATTATTTATTATTTGTTAGTTTGTACTATTGACGTAAACAAAATAATTTACTATCGTAAGACATTTATTTTTTATCATTTACTAACTAAACTTCATTATTGTTACACATTCAATAACTAACCATTTAGAAATGGAGACAAATAGAGAGCTAGAAAGCATGGACAAGATAACACGGACACAAATACAACACACTGATACAACAATTTAAAAAAAATTTAAGACACAGCATGTCAGAAATACATATTTAATTAATTATTGTTCATATAATCCTAGAAATATATCAATTTAAGACTAATAATGAATAATACTTTAACAAATTATAAAATTCAAAATATACCCGTGTTGTGTCCCCTCATATATATATATATATATATATATATATATTTATGAAGGGTTGGGACCCTCATGTAGCCATGTCTTAGAGGTGTTAGCGTGTCCAAAAGGTGTCTGGTTTCCAACACATGTTGGACATGGACACAAAGCCCAAATAAGGTTTCCATGCTTCCTGAAGCTTGTGGGTTTGTAATATTTTTTCTTTTAAATATAAAGAAATTATATTCAATTTATAATAAACACATATATGTATCATACATGTGTGTATATATACCTTTTTACAAACTAAGGTTAACTAAGATCCCCAAAATAAAATTGTTGGCTACATCACTAATCGTTTGATCATTTTTTATAGGTATGAATCAGAAGTTGTTCAGGAAATCATTGACATGATATTTCATGAATTAAATCGTGAATTCCCAAATGCTTGTGAGCACCTTGTTGGAATGGACTCTCATGTCGAGAAAATGATGAACCTATGTGGCACTAAACTGGATGGTGTTCGTTTTATAGGGATTTGGGGGATGGGCGGCATTGGTAAGACCACTCTGGCATATTTCATTTATAAAAGAATTTGCCGTCAATTTGAAGCTAGTAGCTTTATTTATAATGTTAGAGAAACGGTTGAAAAACATGGTATTGTTTATTTACAAAAACAACTTCTTTCTGAGGCCTTTATGGAAAAAGAAGCAAACATTTGGAATCATCATGTGGGAATCGGATTGATAAAGAAGAGACTACCCACCAAAAAGGTTCTTCTTATTGTTGATGATGTTGATAAATATGAACAACTACAAGCATTAGCAGGGAATCATGATTGGTTCAGTCAGGGAAGTAGGATCATTGTAACAACTAAGGATAAGCACCTGTTGGAAATGTGTAGGGTGGATTATATATATAGAGTAGAGGGACTAGCCAATGATAAATCCCTTGAGCTCTTTAGTTTGACAGTGTTTAATAAAACCACTCCGAGAAAAGAATTTTTGGATTTGTCCAAAGGTTTTGTGAAGTATGCTAAAGGCCTTCCTTTAGCTCTTAAAGTTTTGGGTTCCTCCTTGATTGGTAAAACAAGAAGTGTATGGGAAAATTACTTAGATCAACTAAAAGAAAATCATGATGGAGAAATTCTAGATACACTTGAAATAGGTTATAAGGGATTGAAGGATACTGTCAAAAATCTTTTTCTAGATATTGCATGTTTCTTCAAAGGGGAGGACAAAGATCGAGTGGTAGATATAAAAGGTTCTAGTTGCTATATGGATTTGGAAACTCTCAATGACAAATCTCTCATTACCATTTTAGGAAGAAAATTGTGGATGCATGATTTGCTACAAGAAATGGGTTGGAGAATCGTTTGTCGTGAATCATTTCAAGAGCCTGGAAGACGCAGTAGGTTATGGCTTTGTGAGGATATATTCCATGTACTAAAGAACAATACAGTAAGTGGAATGGTACGTAGATATAAATGTTTTTACATGGCTCATAATTATTTGTTGGATCTTGTCCTACACTAATTTCATTGTTTGTAAATATCAGGGAACAAAAATTGTTGAAGGCATGGTGCTAAACTCGCCTCTGCATATAGAAGACTTGAATGCCAAAGCCTTCTCAAATATGAAAAGACTAAGGATGATTAAAATTTGCAATGTGCACCTTCCACAAGGCCTTAGTTTTCTTTCTAATGAGTTACGAGTGATGGAATGGCACGATTACCCTTTGAAATTCATGCCAAGGCATTTTCAACCAAACAATCTTGTTGAACTCATTATGCCTCGTAGCCACATTAAGCAACTACCAAAGGAATTTAGTGTAAGTATTTTACTAATGCAACGGCCCTTTTTTTTAGCTTAGATCGACTAAATTCCTGACTACTTCATGTTTCATATCTATTTATTGTTTTATCACAGAACTTGGACAAGTTAAAACTCATGGATCTTAGTAACTCCCAAAACTTAATCATGACTCCAAACTTTAATGGACTCCAAAGTCTTGAGAGGCTAATTCTTCGAGGTTGCATAAGATTGCATAAGCTTCACCCATCCGTTGGATCTCTCAAACGCTTGTTAGAGCTTAATTTGGATGGAACTGCTATAGAAGAACTACCTTTAACAATTGAGGATTTGACCAGTCTGACTTTGTTAAGTCTTCAAAATTGCAAAAAACTTTTGAGCTTTCCAAGTGTGTGTTTGCCATCTCTTAAAATTCTCATTCTAAAAGGATGTAATAAGGTTCAACCACCTAAATCATGGCTTCTGCAAGGACTCTCCCGCATCTGTGCTCCACATGATTTATTGAAATATTGCTTCTTCCCTACCCAAGATCCCACCAACTTGTTATTGCCAAGGTCATCTGGGTTAAGCTTCATGGTATCTTTGGATCTAAGTGACTGCAATTTATTAGACGGAGCACTCCCCGATGATCTTAGTTGCTTATCCTTGTTGCGGTCTCTGAATTTGAGCAACAACAAGTTTACACACTTGCCTAGTAGCATTTCTCAGCTTTCTAGTCTTAAAATTTTTGAGTTGAAAGATTGCAGTAGGCTTCAATCATTGCCAGATCTTCCCTTGAGTACACTATATGTAATGGCACAAGGATGTCCACTGGAAAATTATTCGAATCAAGTTATGTGGACGTCGGGTGAAACAGGATTCACTACTGTTGATTTTTACGGGAATGAAGGAGAAATTACTTACTCAGGTTTGTTTACGCCAGTAGATCAGTTAGAGCTACTGTGGGAAAGACATGTGAAGGTAACTCTCTCTCTCTCTCTCTCGCTCTTTCAAACACACACACGCATGCATTGTACATCATTATACTTACTATTTTAAATATGAAATAGGCGGCAATTAACCAAGATGTTGAACTTGGCATCTATTCACTTGTAACTGAAATTCCAAAGTGGTTCATCCGTCAGGGCCCTCCATCATCTGTAACAATCCCTTCTTCTGATCTATGCACAAATAGTTATTGGAGAGGAATTGCTCTATCTGTTGTTTGTGTAGTCTCTGAAAATTTTAATGACCTTTTTTCGAGGCTGGATTTAAAATTTCTTGCAGAGTTCAATTTTCGTTCCAATATGAATAGAGTTCGTGTAGAATGTTATCCTCTAGTCCTAAAGCGCAATGGATTCCTCGATGCTAGTTCATTTACATTTCATGTATACATACCAGCTGCAAGACTTGGAGACCACTTAGATGATTGTGATTGCATTGGTGCTTCGATTGCAATTGAACACCCTTTTATTGAGCCTACAAAGTGTGGTGTGCGTATAGTATTCAGTCAAGATGTGGAAGGGTTTGCACAAGCTATATTCCCAGATGGTGTCCAGAGCTATCCACGTCCTGGAAGTTCCATATCCAAATGCCAGGTTGATATGGTGGAATCTAGCATGTCCAAAGGCCAAAATGACTCAAACATCATGCAAGAAAAAAAGTTCAAGTGTTTGCTTTCGACATTGTATCAGGTTTCCTGTGATCTTCCCAAAACACCATATTTCGGTATCTCATTTTATCTCACTCACTGAACTTAAATTTATGTAAAGCGTCCACACTCTTTTTTATCATGTGTGAAGTGTAGAAATTCTTGAAAAATGTGGATTTTGTGTGAAGTAGTATACACGCAGGGTGTCAAACAATAATTACCCATTTTTTTGTTTGACAAATTAAGGCAAGCTTGTGACAAAACTCAGGAGTGCCGCAGGTAACACTACTTGGATAAAACTTCAAATCAGAAATTAATTTATATTAACGCAAAAGTAGAAAAGCTTATTAGTGCAAGCTTTGTCAAACCTTGCCATTATCCCAATTGGCTTACCAATATTTTTCTCATGTTGAAGAAAAATAGTTTGATCAGCTACTGCGTGGATTTCAGAGATTTTCCTTTATCCAACATGTATGCTCTCATGAACGCCTACAATAACAATAAAATGTTCTTTATCATGGATGGGTTTTCGAGATACAATCAAATCAAGATGCAACCAATAATGCCTGGAAAACTTCCTTCAGAATGCCTATGGGGATTTTTTACTACACGTTTATGCCATTTGGATTGGAGAACATCTGGGAAACCATAGTTGTGAAATCCAAAGCAGCTAACGATTACATTTCCCATTTAAGACTTGTCTTTGAAAGATGCAGACTATATCCATCTCAAAGTTTGTAGGGAATTTAAAAGCTTCTAAAAGCTTAGCAGCATCTCCTTCAAGAATGATGTTAGTTAATTCTAAAACTAGCCAAACACATCAAACAAATAACCAAAGCTTCTGCCCAAATTACATCCCCTGACTGTTCACGCTTGGCCCATCATCGTAAATTACTCCCTACTCATTTTGGCGCAGCGGTATCCCTCCTTTACAGTAACACCATAAGTATTTTTCATTTATTTAGTTGGAGGGGACTTCACTTCGTTGGAGATTGATTATTAAGGTTCTTTTGGATTTATGGTGTTGTTTGGAAACGATTTTTTTTTCCTCTGAATATTTGAAACGATTTCTTACGTTCATGAATTGTTTTGATTCTTGCTAGCAAATGTATAACGTTGCCCCAAAAAAAGAGTAAACTCTTTGGCCCCATCCGCAATCCAAGTTTAAAGAAAAGGTTTGGCTGATAATGACTTCTCACATTGGAAAGTAGAAGAAATGGAGATTAGGATGGATAGACCATAAAGAGGTTGCCCATAATTGTTGAACAAAAAGGGTCTTTCGTGAAAATATGAATGGTTGTTTCAGTTGGGATCCCACAGAATGTGCATTTGTCAACTAAAGCCCCATTTTAATCTCCCATCCATCTTAAGGCAAGGTCGCTGTAAGATTTGGGGCTACATTCGGCATCCTAAATTTTGAGACAAAAGCATTGGTTTAGAATTTTGAAGATCAGACTAAAATCTTCTGTACATGAAGTCCAAGTAGGAGGTGACTCTCATCGGGTAACACAAAGAAGGACATTAAATAGGATGGCATAGCAAATGCCACAAATCTAATTAACGTGGCTTGAGCAGCCTAGGATAATCATTTTTGCTTTCACCCTTGTAATTTGTATTGAAATTTTGCACCGCACCTTCAAAGGCTTTGGATTTAATGGCACTAATTTTGAGTGGCAAGCCTAGATAGTTGGCTTTTTTAGCATCTTCAATTGTAAACCCCATGATTGAGGATAAAGGAGCTCTTTCAGCTATACTAATGCTCCTGCTGAAGATCTGAGACTTTAGTAGGAACAAATTGACTGCTTTACCTGACCAGGCCGTGTAAATGATATTAGAGCTTCTGCTTGTTGCTCTTCATTGAGAATGAACAGAAATAAATGCAGTTGACAGATGGCTAGCGAAAGCTCTGCTCACTTTTACCACTTTCGGTTAGCCCCAAATAGTCTGTCCATTGAAAATTTGTAACTACACCCTTGACAGAACCTCTACAACAAGGATTAATAAGAAAGGAGGCATAGGGTCCCCTTTTCTTGGGCATCATTGAGGTTTGAAGAATCATGGTAACTGTCAATGATTAAGATAGAGAAAGCATCGTTGAGATGTATTGCTCTATCCATTACACCCATTGCTCTGAGAATCCAAAACACCTGAGCTGTTGGAGAATGAAAGACCACTCAAGCCTAACATAGGCTTTCTCCATATCTACCTTCAAGCCAATCAATCCTTGTCTACTTTGCTTCAAGCTCACAGAACGAAATGATTTACTGGGCTAAGATACTATTATCCCAGATTCTTCTTCCATGAACAAATTTTACATGCCAATTAGATATCTAGGAAGAAGAGGATTTAACAAATTTGCAAGAATTTAGGAATTTGCATTGTTAATAACATTGCAAAGAGATATTTGTTGGAATTGACTTTTAGTGGCTGCATTCTCTATTTTTAGGATGAGAGTGATGAGATTATGAATAAATTGCCGAAGAATGAACTCTTCCTCAAAGAAGATGGCGATGGAAACTAAGGCATTGCCCGTTTTCCCTTGAGCAAATCTATGGTATGATTTATCCTATAGATTATTCTCACAGAAATTATTAGCACCTCAGGGCAAGGAAATCTTCCTCAAACCTTAAGGGAGGTGGATAGTATAATTCATACATTTTTTTATTATTGAGCTTTCTTTTTTTTTTAATAATTTATCCTTCCCTCTGTTAGATAAGCTAGGCTGAGAGATGTTCTTGCCTCTTCCCCCTAATGAAAACTTACCATTTAGCAAAACAAAAAAGAAACAGAGTTTTTGGCCCTAAGGAAAGGGAGAAGGGAGATTAAATTAGTGACCTTTGTTTCATGAGACATGGTTCGTATCTGGTTGTGTTTCTGTTTAGGATTTCAAGTAAACACATGGTTTGGTCATAATCCATCAAATAAAATCCATGAACAAAACAGGTGGCATCCTATGTGATGAGCTAAAGAAAAATAACTTAATTATATGAAATCAAAAGAAGGGAAAAAAAAATCCAGAAGTGAACAAATTTTGAAACGAAATGTAACAGAATAAAATATATAGATTGGATGATCAAATTGAGCATAACGTAGTCGGATTTGATTATTTGGCCTCTAAATGAATATAGATAGCATTGTAATTGCAGCAGTTTGAAAATAAGTTACAACTGTTGAGCTCCCTTTGAAAACTTGAAAGTTGACAAATACAGAAATGAACATCTGAGATGAATCCCACTTATGGATCAATCTCAATTTCCTCTTGTCACTATACACTTTGGGACCTTATGACTATGACTTTATTACATAGTATCAGACACATAAAAGTAAAATTCTGTAACATCTCAGCTTAGCAAGAACTTGTGACACATCAATTTTTTCAGAAAACTTACTTGACAACATGAGCAAGATCAAAAGCTTCGCAAAACCAAGTTTCGGCTCTGGCTATAGTTGCCTAACTTGAATTTCCCACTCCAGGAAACAGATCTCTTCATGAAAATAGGCCTATTTGGCAGCAATCTCGCTTTTGAAGAACTACCCAATAATCTCAACAAAGTCCTATTCCCATCACCTCTATTTCCAACAATTCTTGTGTTTTCATTCAATTTTACCAATTGGGTTTCTGAATTCCCAGCAGACTCTACTGGAACAATATTAGCAACAGCAAGACTGATCCTTGAAGCTGACAAAGAGTCCAAGGAAACTGATCTTCTCAATGGTTGTATGCCATTCACTTCCACATTTGAATTCCCACATCTTTTCTCACCATTCTCAGACACTGATCCACCTTCCTCTACACCAATCCTTACCTCACAAACCTCTTCTTCAATGTCCCGATCGGATTCACTACTACTATGTGAAATCTCCACTTGGGCTTCTTCCCCTGCATCTAAATTCTCGACCTCAGGCTCTGGCACCGGCGTCATGGACGTGCTTCTGATGATAGGCGCACGGCACATGGGGCAATTGGTGTGTGATCGAAGCCAAGTATCAATACAAGGGATGTGAAAAGCATGATTACACTTGGGTAACAGTCTAAGACTCTCATCTTCTTCAAACTCACCCAAGCAAACAGAGCACTCTGTTCCTTCAACAAGACCATCACCTCTCTTATACTTGCAAACCCTGATTGAACTTATAACTGATGGTTGTAGACCAACGGTGCGTATGTACCAGATGGGATGGTCAATGATAGGTCCTTCTTCTTCATCAAAAAACTCATCCCGGGTCTCTTCAGTTTGTGACTGTGTGCTCCTCCTTGAGTTGCGCCGGCGTAAATAGTAGCGTGAATAGATAGCCAAAAAACAAACGATAATAAAAGCAGCGGCGAAAACCGTGCCTATGGCGATCACATAAGTTGGGATATTATGGGTTTTTTCTGAAGGGGGGGGAGGACTTGGTGGGGGTGGACAGAAAATCGGACAGGGATTTTGACAATCTTCTGGACATTTGCCTGAAACATAATAACCATAACATGAACAGTCTGGATCGTCACTACCCAGCTTTCTATGAAGAAACCCCATTTCAAGAGACAGGGATTTGGTTATGCAGACAAAGAAAACACCAAAGCAAAACCATCAGAGAGAGAGAGAGAGAGAGAAAGGTTCAAGGTTAGGTGGTGGTTGAAGTGAACAAAGAGAAGAATTGAATTGCAGGTAGGAATTGGGAGCAGGTTTGGTTCAAGACGGCTTCTTTCGTTAAAGGGTGATGTTTGAATTTGGAGAATAATGGAGAACAGAGATTGGATATTGGAGATTAGCTGAGCTGTGTGACCTTTCTTTTTGATTGTTTATGCGTTGCTTGCTTGACTTTGTAACTTTACTTTTGTATTTTATCATTTTATGGAGCAGGCTTTTCTGGACTTTTTGGTTCTAGCCAGGCCAGATAAACTCGAATCAAATTCTTTTACTTTTCTTTTTTTAATCCATTTCCCAATCAGAAAGAATTACCATTAAAAAAGTTAATGGGAAACAAAAGATTAATTACG
Source organism: Quercus robur (assembly GCF_932294415.1). Classification (NCBI taxonomy): domain Eukaryota; kingdom Viridiplantae; phylum Streptophyta; class Magnoliopsida; order Fagales; family Fagaceae; genus Quercus; species Quercus robur. Next base: position 23,512,864 of record NC_065544.1, on the reverse strand, counting down.
TTGAGACAATTTCGAGAGCTCATTCTTATAGGATTAAAAAAAAAAAATGCCTTTTTGTTTCCCTATCAAAAGTACAAGGAAAGGCATGAATGATGCAAAATTACATGAATTGACAAAAATTTTAGTGAACGTATAACATTTCAGATTTTTTTTTTTTTTTTTTTTTGAAGCCTTAAATAAAATCTTTTAGAGAAAGTTTAAGAACATAATTTTTTTTATGCTTTTTTATTACAACTCTAATAGGGTCGATATTGAATAGTGGAGAAAAAAGCTGCATTTGTGACACAAAACTTGTAGACGTAGAAGAATTGTTTATTTTTATCATTTTCTGACATTCAAGCAGAGAATGTTGCTCACAAAGTTTGCAAAGTACTGTGTTTCAGTTTGTTTAACTAGTAAAATTTCTGAAAATTGAATAAGGAATTTAAGATTTAATCTTCACTTACACCAAAAATCAACTAATGTCTTAATCTGGTGATAAATAACATAATCATCAGAAACAAACGTCATAGCTTAAAACTCTATCAAAAACAAAAGCAAAAAAAAAAAAATGCACATAAAAATATATAAGCATAACGGTGTGTTGTTTCGTGCATTCTTAATAGTTTAAAATACATATTATAACATGATAAATGTTATTTCCACAATATATGCACAAAAAATTTTAAGTGGTAAGTTGTTACTAACTGTTGCTGATAGGTAAAAAAGTAATTTCGATGATGAATTCAAATTAAAACTAATAACAACTTAACCCCAAAGATTTGTTGAGAAAGTGTGATGAAAATATTGTAGACACAACACTTTTATTATTATTATTATTATTATTATTATTATTATTATTATTATATTGTTGAAAACTAATCTTAATCCAAATGCTAGACTTAAAAATACTAGTGACAAGACTTTATTAATCCAATGTTTCACTCTAGATGTTAGGGTTCAAATTCCAAAATTGATTCATTGGAAAGATATTACTCTTCCTAATGAATGGTTGTTGGAAGGAGAAACTTAGCCTGCTAAATTTGCATCTGATGAAATTAATCTTGATTATATCCAATAGTATCTTGATGAAATTGTTAAAATAAGTTTTGGTAATAATAACAACAAACCTTTAATGATCAATGAAAGAAGACATTCCTCGGCTTACCCCCGTATTCAGGCAGTCATGCCTCACCCTACTACACTTGCAACTACATCTACTGCCACACCTGCTAAGTCTTTTGCTAAGTCCAAAAAGAAGAAGTTTGCCTTCGATGGTCTCAACAGATTTGCCATAATTGCACTGTTAAAACAACATTGGAAGGATGAAGAAAAAGCTGCAAATGCTAACTCAAAAGAAAAGGAAGATGAACAAGAATCCGAGGCATCCTCAGAAGCCCGTATTGCTAATAATGACAATCCTTATTATCCCTATAATCAAGAATTATTTGGACATGATAAAACTTCCACACCAGACTTAGGTAAGAATTAACTATGTCGGCACAAATAGCCAAAACTATTAAGCATACTACCCAAAAAATAAATAAATAAATAAATCCCTCATTCGGTCCAATTGTCAAAACTTTCCAACGTCGAAGAGAATGACTTGTCATAAATCACTAAAGTCGGCAAAATAAAAATAAAAAAAATGACAAGTCATTCCCTTCCACGTTGGAAAGGTTTGACAATTGGACCGAATGAGGGTTTTTTTTTTTTTTTTTTTTAATTTGTATGGCTTTGTTTTCGATTTTTAGGGCTATAGTTTGAGTCTTGCGACCTTATTCCTCTATTTCTCACATGGGTTTTCATGTTTTAGATGCATCAAAGCATGGCAAGGTTTTCCATGATATAATTTGATTGGCCTAAATGGAAGCAATTCCTCGTTTGCTCTTCTAGATTCTTCATAGGTTATATCGGTAATAGCCCTTGTGACTTGTAAGGTATGTTCATTCAAAATTGACTTTTCTTTAAGAACAAATAATAATATTCAAAGTTCTCATGTTTATTGTTGGGGCAAATGTAGACCCCAGGTTGTGCCAAATTACCAATTTTAAGTCTTAGAGTAATAATTAACCAATTACGCTTGGAGATTCAGTTTCTATTAGTCATTCACACGCCATATCGCAAAACAATAACAATGAAAGATAAAGAACATTGTGATATGGTGATGAAGAGAAAACTCGAGTCAGGAAAACAAATTTATTAATATAGAGTGAAAGTTTTACGATAGATTCAACCCTTAAAATTTAATGTTATGTCATGTAATACTTACTAATATGACCCCATAGAACTCCAAATTCTTGAGCTCTTCTTTCTATAGATCTTTTGGAACGTGGTCACGACTTCAAGAACCCTCTTGAAGATTCCTTCTAGTAGCTTGTGTATGTATTGGATATAGCAACTTCAACTAGTTCGCCAGATCTTGAATGGTCTTCAACTTTAACCTAGAAGCTTAGATAAATGATTGGGCTGGATCTAGAATCTATCAGCAGCACAATTCTCGACCTATCAAGTTAAGTGTCATGTATCAAAAATCTTGATTGATCGACATGAATCGAGATTTCAAAACTTGCAATTTTTTTTTAGTACAAGTCTTGGACTTCAAATACACATGAACCACATTCTCAAGACAACTTTTGTTTACGATTTGCCCACCTACACTACAGAGTCAACAGTTATGATTTTTCTTGGGAATGTTTGTGGTTGTTTGGGTTTGATTTTGATTTTGATGGCTATTTCTCATTTGGTTATTGGTTTTTTTTTTTTTTTTTTTTTGGGCAAATACTCTCTCTCACTCTCTCACTCTCTCTCTTCGGTTGCTAAAGATATGTGTAAATGGAGAATAGAATGGACCTTAAAATTTTCATGGTTCAAGTTGTTTTTGATTTGAGAATATGGTACTTTATGAATATGATTGGTGGTTTACTGATTTTTGTTCATTGGGTTTTTTTTTTTTTTTTTTTTTTTTTTACAAGATAGAATTTCTACTCTAATGTATGTGAAGCTCCCTCCTAGAGATTTAAACTTCAACCCTTACCCTCCACACCCCACAAGCACTTATACTTGTGGAGTGACCATCGCACCAAGGGTATGCGGTGGTTCACAGGGTTTGAATAGACAGGAAATATAGAATTAAAAAATTGAGCAGTGTTTCAGGTATTAGTTTTATTATATTGATCTTACAAACTGATGTGTTATTAATCAAAAAAATGCAATTCCAAGATTTGATTATGAGGTAGTGGATACGCACTAATTACATTTATTATCATATCAATTTATAAGTTTTATGTAGTAAAATTTGTAATATCTTTAGTTTTTTTTTTCTAAAAAATTTACTTTTTGGGCCCAATACATAGTGAGTGGTCTAAGCCATCTGATCCAACTACACCGAGCCCATAAATACGAAAGGACACTGGTAGGATGCGGTGCAATTGAGGATTTGGGCCAAAATAAGTAGAATTATGACAATGGGACACTGGTAGGACACGACCATTCTTGCAGTAAGATGCGGTGCAATTGAGGATTTGGGCCAAAATAAGTAGAATTATGACAATGGGATTGTGGTGGATAAAAATGACTATTTTAGAAAATAAAAAATATGATATAGGGGAAAAAAATTGCTGATACATTTTTTTAAGGAGAAATTGCTGATACATTTACTAGTGAGAGGGTCATCTCCATGGGAGCTAAATGGAGGGTTGGGGATGGAAAAAAAATATTCAGATCTTTGAAAACAGTTATCTTCCCAGGGATAATGGTGGTAGGGTAATTTCTTGTCATATTTCATACTACAGACAAGGGGAATTGATCAATGTTTCTGATCTTTAATAATCTTGAAATTTTGCAAGGATAATATACAAAAATAATGTAATCTAATGGTGGATTTGCCAACATTCACATCCAATATAGATTTTTGGCATGCATGTTAAAAATATAGAGAACATGTAATCCAACGGTTGGATTTTCAAATTATTTATCCAATGATTGGTCCCTACATTTTTTTTACTGGATGCGGTCCCTAAAATCGAAAAAACATTCTCATTTTAGTCCCTACCGTCATCTCACTAACAGAAATTGTCTAAATGGCAGATAAAGTTCACCGTTAGCATGTTAAACGCTAACGTGGTCAATAAAATACTAGTGAAAAATTTTATTTGACATTTTAAAAATGCCATATTGGTATTTAATTTAAAATAATAAATAAATAAATAAAAACCACATCAGATAAAATCAAATTCTAAACTTCTAATTTTAAAAAAATAATAAAATAATAAAAACTAAAATATATTAATTATATATTTTTTTCTTTTCATTATTTAGTTGGAAGAACATGTTATTCATGTTCTTCCCCAAAATTGTTCATATTCTTTCTCACTTCCCCAAAATTGTTCATGCTCTTCCTCAAATAATTGGTTGCCTAGAAAATTAAAAAATCTATATTTTTGTGTCTTTTCTTGCATTTTCTTAGCAACCAAACATGAAAAAACACATATAGAAATCTTCAAACTAAGACCAAAATTGAGACCAAACCTCAACAATCACCAAAACATCTTAACCAAAACACCAAAACACACCAACTCACCCCACGACCCACTCACAACCCACCACTAGACTCAATCGACCACCGCTTCACAACCACCAACCACCACCACCAATATTTGTTTTACAAGGGCAATCAGAGATAAAGAGAAGGTCAAACTGAGAGTTTCAGTGGAGAGAGAGAGAGAGAGACCAATAATTAGCCATGGAGCCACCAATCTAAGAGAGAAAGACCCAGCAAGAGAGAGAGAGAGAAGGAACCACTGATATGTAAGAAGAGAGACACTGATCTAAGAAATAAAGAGTTTGGAATGAGAGAGAGAAATTGAGATGAGAGATCAGAAGAAGAAAGAAGGGGAGGTGGCAAGATTTGGAAGAAGAAAGAAAGAAAAAGAAACAAACACACACACACACACATACAAAGAAGGATTGGGAGTTAAAATTATTTTTTGTTTATAATTATGTTCCTTTTCTTTTTTTTAAACTGATAATTTTTTTTTTTAAGGTCAAATGTGATGTGGATGCTAACCAGGAATTTTTTTATTATTATTTTATTAGCCACATCTGAATCTAACATGCTAACAGTGCACTCTATCTACCACATAGGCAATTTTCGTTACTAGGATGATGGCAGGGACTAAAATGAAAATGCTTTTTTTTTTATTTTAGGGACCGTATTCGGTATATAAAAAATGTTGGAACCAAAAATGCATTTCCACCACACACACACGCACACACACATATAAACAAGCATGTCACTAATCACAAAATATTAATTCAAATATTTATTATATTGTTTAAGTAGCGCTAATCACATTTTTACCTCATTAGTTTGTAAACCTTTTGATGTAAATTTTTTAGTAGCTTTAGCATTTTCTTTTATTATTTGTTCCACTTTTATTTTTTTCTCATGGCAATTCAATTAGTGGTTCCCATAGTTTGAACAGAATAGTTTTTTTTTTTTTTTTTTAAGAAAAACACTTAATGTTGTGTGGGTTCTAATTATCTTAAATGGTAAAGTTTATTGTGGTCAAGAAAGAGATTTGGAATTCATTCGAACCCAAATATTAATTGATAAAGATGAATCATCTTGGAACCTTGCTTACTTCTTTGAATATTGTTAATAATTATGAATTGGTTATTTTGTTTATCTATACCAATGTTATTAAACTCGGCCCGACCTAGCCAGTCGAACCGATGACCTAGTGACCCGATGCATAGACCAGGCTAAGTGATCAATTGGATCGGAACAGTACATGACCCAGTCAAAACCAATGTAACTCGGTGGATTTTAAGCAACCCGTGTGACCCGGGTGGGTTTTATTAACCCAGCCAGGTTTGTGAATTATGTAAAATTACATTAATAGGTCCACTTTATTGACTCTTTTATTATTTAAATGTGTGATAATATGGTAATTTAAACAAGAGTTTGAGATTTTCCTTTTTATTTATTTAAAATACATAATTTTAAAACATGTAACAAGATTTTATTTAGCAAAGACTTTATTGCAATCTTATGACATTAGTTTATTTTCCTTGTGAATTTTATAGAATTTCTAATGCTATTGCTTATAAAACATTGATTTTGAATTATAATAGCGAGTTTGATTTAGGCATATGCTTTTTTTCATTTACATATTCAGGTTATGATTTCTCAAACTTAATTTTATATATATTTAATGTTTTTTAAAAAAATATTTAACCCACTAGTTGAACCAATGACCCACTAGTTGAACCAATGACCCAGCTCACAAATCGGGTCAATGTTTGGTCATGGTTTAATAACTATGATCTATACTACTATTTAAGGGGCTTCCCCTATTTGGATTGGACATTTTTTTTTGTTCCAAAATACCCCAAAAGCTTATATTTAAGTATCCTCAACAACATTGATTCTCTCTTCCATAGAGTCTTCAAAGCAAAGTTCTTTCCAAATTGCTCTATTTTGGATGCAAAGGAGTCAAAGGCAGGTTCTTATGCATGGAAAAGCATCCTCAAAGGGCAAGATGTGATTCTAGAAGGCGCTTGTTGGAGGGTTGGCGATGGAAAGTCCATCAAAATTTGGCAACACTACTGGCTACATACAAAACACCCAACCAAAATTTCATCCCCTATCCTGGATTCAATGGAAGAAGCAACGGTGGAATGCTGGATTAATTAGGACAACAGAACTTAGAACCTTGAAATGATTGATGGGATTTTTGCTCCACAAGAGGCAGGATTAATTAAAAGAATTCCCTTAGCAAAAAATGCAGCCACAAATTCATTGTTTTGGCCTAGAGTTGAGAATGGGCAATACTCTTGCAAGTCCGGGTTCCAATTTTTGAAAGATCAAGATGCTAGTTTCACTCATCCAGCTCCACCAGACCCTGCTCAATCTCTTTGGAAAAAAATCTGGGCTCTTGATGTTCCAAACAAGGTGAAACACTTCACATGGCGTGCCTGTAGAAACTCTCTGCCAACGAAATGCAATCTGGTTCGTCGCCAGGTGCTCACTGATCATCACTGTGACAGGTGCACCACAACTCAAGAAGACATGCTTCATGCACTTTGGTCATGTTCCGAATTGGATGGGGTGTGGGATGCTGCAGAATGGGGTTTCAGGTCTTGGGTAGATATCCAAAACTTCAGGGAGTTGCTGAACTGGATTTTTGATCATGGCAGGCGAGCTGAAATCTTTTCAATGACAGCATGCCGCATTTGGCAGCAGCGAAACAAGGTGAGAAATCAACAACCCCACCATCCCATTGATCAGCTGTCTTGGGTTGCTGCAGAATGGCTTGCTGAGTTCGTTGCTACCCAGCCAACCACACCTATACGGACTACACAATCCAGTCGGATATAGTGGAAGACCCCTCCTCCTAGCTAGTTCCTTCAAAATCAATTATGATGGAACTGTTTGTTCAAGCTCAAGCTGTTCAGGTATAGGAGTTGTAATCAGAGATCATGATGGTTTGGTTATCGCATCACTTGCTCAAAATCTTAGTCAAGCTTACAAACCGATGGAGATCGAAGCTATGGCAGCAACCCGAGCTATTGAGTTTGCTGCAGAAGTTGGTGTGGACAGAGTTGCGATTGAAGGGGATTCGAGTGTTGTTACGGAAGCATTGAGGTCCAACAATGCAGGACTAGCATCATATGGTTTACTCGTTGTAGATGCTAAGCTGTTAGAGGAACTTTTCAGAATTATCCTATTCTCATAGAGGGTAACAACGTGGCACATGGTTTGACCAAATTAGCGCCATCAATTTCTCATTTTGTTCAAACTGATTTTAAAGTTTCATTGGAATAATATAAACGGACTTCATTCTCATAAATAAAAAAATAAAAAGCTTACGTCTAAGTAAAGACAATACTAAATAATAATCTAGTAAAAATATATTTTTAAAATATTTCCTTTAAGATAGGACCACTTATTTTGTTAGTTTTTTCTATTTAAAAATGCCCACATTAAAACCCCCCACATTGCTTGCCAGTTGCCATCCACTTTTTACTAATCAAATTTTTTTTATGAGAAAATTTTTTTCTTATCCACTTACTTTTTCAATGTTTTTTTTTTTTTAACTACTTATCAGTTATCAAAAAATCTTTTCCACTTCAAAAAAATAAATAAATAAATAAACTTCTACACTCCCACTCCTACAAATTCAAACTAAATGGTTTTAGTTTCAAACACTTCCCACATCCCACGTTCACCACTTCCAATCTCACTTTTTTTATATATTAAAAAAAAATAAAAACTTTTTCTTCTTTATCAGTTTATCTTACTATCATTATATAAACACACACTATCTCTGTGGTGGGCAAAAAATGGGACAAGTCAGTCTCAAGTTTAAACTTGCTACTTTTGCTCACACAATTAATTTTTAAGAGATGAGATGCTTAATCAACCTTAAATACCCTTAACTATATGAAAAAATTTAACTAGAGGCGACTAAATTAATTCTAAGTATGAATGAATGTGCATAAGTAAGAAGCAACCTCAAAGGGCCTATATTGAGTTCCTCGGGTTTAGTCTGAGGTAGTGATTACAAATGGTTTATAATTCTAAAAAAGTGAATCCCTTCCTCCAAGGGCTTCTCAACTTTATATAATCAAACAAGATGTATCTGAGCCCTACATTGGAGGGTTGGAGTTTGATTTCTCTGATACTTGTCAATTCAGACTTACTAGAAGGCTTCCACACTAGGCTATGAGCTGGGTTGACAATATTCAGAGGTCATTTCCTTATTAATGCAGCCAACTAAGTGGATGCAAAGCATTGAATGTAGAGGTGATGTATGTTTTATCTATCCTCTTTCCTCTCTTCCCAACTTGACGACAAATCTTTCTCCTCATCCTCGATTTGCATCCAATGGCCTTTAGCCTTGGTTCTCGGTTTTCCAAGGGCATGTTGGTATCCTCGGAGTCCTCGGGTGTTATAATCTCTCTGCACCTGCAGAGGGTTACTCATATTTTCCCGAGGATGTTTTGTTGGTGCTTTTTGTGGTTCATACTCCTGACATTGTCCTTAGTCTATCTGTCTATATTCTCAGATTCTCGACCACCCACAATCTCTATTTATATATATTTCACCTGTCCCTTTTTCAATTTCTTTGCATAGACTTTTGGATTTCATAAATTTTTTGCTCACTTCATTATCATTTCCAATTTCAAAAAGGTTCAACTCAAAAAAGAAATTTCAAAAAGGTTTGTTTCCTTTGACACTGTTAAAATTATTAATTTATTAGTTTGTGTATTTTTGTTTTCATAATTTTTTTACTAATCTCACCCATTTTTTAATTTCTTATTCTTTTATCTCTTTCTCAAGTCTCTTTTCTAGCTAATATCTACAATTCCTTTGATTTCCACAATTTTTTCTTCATTTCAACACTATCTTTCTTTTCAAACAAGTAAGTTTCATTCGACATTGTTGAAATTATTATTTGTAGGTTGTGTTTCTTTCATTTCATAATTGTTTTTCTAATATTACTTTTTTTTTAATATGGTCATAGTCAAAGAGATAGAGAAGCGACAGAAGCGAGAAGATTATCATTAGATTATCATAATTGTTTTGATACTCTCCGCAACAAAAATCAACACCTATATCTTTCCAGATTTGCCACAAATCCAATAGAGTAAATTTCTCATTTTAAAAAAAAAAAAAAAATCCTACATGATATATTATTATTATATATATTTTGGAGGGGGTGTTTCTTTTTTTCTATTCTTTTTTCTATTTGTATAATATTGACTTTATAAAAATTCAAGTCGTACATCTTTGCTGCTTTCTTTTCATGCCATTTTTTTTCCTATTTTTCACTTAGCTTTGCTTCGGAAATTTGTTGTAATGATCATTGGCCTTTTTGAGGTTGTAGCTTTGAGTTTGAGTTTAGCTGATTATGTATCAAGACAATAACTTTTTTTTTTTTTTTTGAATTTATAAAAACTTACTTAATATTTAGTTTCATAGAAGTGTTATTAAGGGTATTAGCCTTCAAAAGGGGTAGGTAATCTATTTGACGGCTTTAACACTTTAGCTGCTTATTTGTATCAAAGATTCAAATTGGAATATACTTGCGGACATTTTTTGTGTGATTTGTGTGTATCATCTTACCCAGTTTGTAAATAACGGTAATTTGATTTTAAATATGTACTAAAAATATGATGTGAAGCATAGTGTTTCCATCCAAAGTACAAAACACCTAAGTGTATGAGGTTGTGGGTGTGTAAAGAGATTTTACAATGCATAAAATTGCTAAAATGTACATTGTACAGTTGTCACACATCTATGTTATTTGATACAGGTTTTAGTTCACGAAGCATTCAAATTGAGTAATATTTTTGTTTAGCAAAAAAAAAAAAAAAAAAAATTGAGTAATATTTTTAAAACTATTTTTTTAATGATATAGATGAATTAATACTAGTCTAATCCCACGCACTTCGTGCGTGCAATGATGCTCTAGTTTTTGGGTTTAGTGTCATAATTTTTCATTTATCTCAATTTGATGTTTACACATTTGTCTACAAATATTGCGCTTTTGTGGATTGCTAATACAACTAAGAGTGTCAAAGGCTAGCTTTAAAAAATGAACACTAAATTAGCATTGAAATCACATAATTGCCATTAATAATTTGCATCCATTATAATTTGAAATTATTATATTTTTCAATCACAAAAAAACCTAAGAGTGTGGTGAAAAATTATTAGTGAAAACACCATTTTAGTCCCTATATTTTGGTTTACAGTCAATTTGGTTCTACTATTTTTAACTTGCACTCAAATTGGTCCTTAATATTTTACAATTGGAGATAAAATTTTAGAGAAAAGTTTACAGTCCTTATAAGTGTGTAAGGTAAGTAACCTTTCTCCTAATTGGTTTTATTTTGCTTATACTACTTTATTTTAACTACTGAATATTGTCTTATAATTGTTTTCAATTTTATTTTAATTGTTTTAACTACATTGATTTAAAGTAAAGAATAACGAATCATCATAAATATATTTAATAAATATATATATGATTTTATATATTTATTTGAATAAGATATATTTTTGTTTGAACTGTGATTTGATATATATAATTTTGGACAATTTGACTATGTTTTGACTCTGATACCCACCCAATGGGGGTTATTCATTGGTACCAAAACTAGTTCTATCTGGGACATCATGAGCCTATCGTGTTTCTGTACCCAACTAATGGGGGGATATACATTAGCATGGAACTAGTTTCATCTAAATCTGATGCCCAATCCCAAGGATATAACGTAACCATAGTCATAAAAGATTGTTAAGAATATGAATTATGTTTGAATATATGAACTATTTTAAGTCTATGAATCTTCTCATGTTTATTTTGAAACTCATAGTATATTATAATTTTTTATATGTGTGAAATATTTGATCCTATGTAAAATGTATTATTTTGTCAATATATATACTTGTCTTAGCTAGTTAGGATTTCGTTACTTATTGAGTTGTCAATTCATCCCCTTTTTCCCCTCCAGTTTCAGATTGTGAAGATAACAAGTTTTGGGAGTTTTGCTTTTGTGTTGTGAGCAGGGTAAGAAGCTTAGTGATTTTGAGATTAGATGGTCTTGTAATAGTCTTATATCTATTGGCCAATTGGCATTATGTACATAAAGTTGGGATTTTGTTCCATTTGAATTATTAGAGATCTATTCATAAAGAAATTGTTGAGATATTTTGGATTTATTTGATGTAATTTTTTAGGATAAATTTTAGTTTCTAAAAAGGCTTTACACACTTGTAGGGTGCTTACTTTATAAGCATGCGGCCGTTGTCACGTACCTAGCTTTTGCTTGGGTTTGGGGCGTGACAATTTAATGGTATTAGAGCTCTAGGTTTGATCAGTAGGGATTCTCACATGTCTAATTATTGAATGATAGTTAGGGTATGTCCTATTCAGAAGTTGGTGCTTGACCATTATTAGAGAATTAGAAATTGCAAAACTATTTAGGGGGTTAAGGTTTGATGTTAGAGCTATGATTCCTCAATTTTAGTTTATATGGAGTTAAGAAATTTTCAGAAAATTCGTAGTGTGAAGGAAAATCAATTTGTGGTTATTATAGTTCAAGTTATATTATATGTTATGGATATAAATTTTGAGGGCATTTAAAGAATTCATTTATAATATCGGTGGATTTCTTTGGATTCTGATGTTAAGGACTGACTTTCTTTTGGTCGGATCATTGTTCTTGTTATTGTTGACCTACATGGATTACCAGTGCCTAATTTATGAGTGAGGTAGTCCTTAAATGTTTTTGAGACATGTTCTGTTACATAGAAGTTTGAGGTCCTCAATTTCTTTTCTATGGACTTGGAAGATTGTTTAATATCCTGGGGAATAAGTTTTGATGCCAAAAATGTAATTCTTTGATTTTAATTGATAAGAGTTAATGGATTGACTCAATAGAACATGAAGTGTGTAGGAAGCAATGTTTGTGGTATTATAAATTGGATTAGTGAACCATATTTTGATTGGATATTGATAGATTTGGGTGGCAAGAGAGTTTATTTTGAAAAACTATTACAATTTGAATTATAGTCAATTATGGTACCTTTTGTTTTATATTGGCAGATAGTTAATAATTATAAAGTCACATTATACTCTTAAGTTCTAGGCTGTTGGGATAATACAATCTGCAAGGTGAAAAAAATTGGGGGGGGGGGGGGGGGGTGGTTGAGATATTTCATGGAATTCCCTCCTAGCCAATGCACATTTATAGATTATGATTTCATAATAAGCCATATATTTATGAGGAACTCAACTCTTCAATGAGTTCAGACCAAGCATCATCCGGAGGTTAAAGGTGAATAAAATTTTGCTTAATCATGAAGATTTTATAAGATTAAGATAGACATTCTATGACAAACACTATATCAATACTCAATTGATTTTTATATAGACTTTGGAAATTTCTATTTTACAATTTTGACGGAAATGTCTATGCATCTGTTGTGAAACAGTTTTGAACTTATATTTAAGTAGAGCAATATACCACTAAGTGGAATGTCAGAGCATAATGATTACGTTAAACTTTGATTGTTTGGATTTTCCTTCATCATAATCTTGGAGGCTCAATTATTGGAGATTATTTATTGAAGAAATATCATTTTTAATGGGTTTACTTGAACATGTAGGTTTTAAAAGTATTATTCGCTATGGAGGTAGTTTGTAGAGCAGTTTGGGTCAGAGTGATAGGTATCTGAAAAGAGTTCAAAAACTATCACCAAATTTCTTAATGCGGTTAGCCATCAGTGTTCTTTGGCTTGGTATCGAGTTCCAAACTTGATCCCTAACAATAGAAAAGGGTGTGGCAAGGTTAACACTCTAGCAATTGACAAGAGACCACACAAAAAACTATGCTCCAACACAAAGCAGAGTTTTTTTTTTTTTTTTTTTTGTTGGAAAGTGGAAGAGAGAGAACACAGAGAACATGAATTATTTATTTGCGTATCTTTGGAAGTGTTCTATATTGTCACGTACCATCTCTCACAAACAAAAATATTGATAAGACTGGCAGTCTGGCACAGTGGTATTTGATACAAAAACTAATTAATCATCTAAGATTAATGTTTGGTGTCATATTTATAGACACTACACAATATTTGTCAAAATTTGTAACCCATTACAAACGATCAAACGTATTTATTAAGAGTCACATCCTTCAAGTAAGAGTTACAACTCTTTGTTATGGGCTAAACCAGACCCACTAGGGACAATTCATTGGGTTCACTCGGCCCAATATTTTTAACACCTTATTTTCTCATGGGCATACAGGATACATCATACATGCTTTGTGCCCAATACAAATACTCTGTTTTTATCTCTTTTCTATATTATTTTCAATATAAGTAATTAATTTTACGCTTATAATATTTTCACAACAATTTTATAATAAATTATAAGTTGACAAGTTTTTATGAATCAATAAAACAGTAATATCATTGGTGAAATCATATTAAAACCTGTAGTAACTTGTCATCTATAATTTGTTGTAAAAATATTGTAAACTCTTTATTACTCTTTGTATATTGCTTGAAGCAAAATGAAAACCATGCCAAGCAACAAAAAAAGTGGTCTCTTTTTTTCTTTTTTCTTTTTAGGAAAGAAAAAGGGATCATCTTTGAAGCTCCTGAACAGAGTACGAAGTTTTTACTTGCAAGGAACACAGGTGACAGGTTAGCCTTATTTTAGGTATAAACCTTTAGCTTGGAGTGACAAAACATGTAAAATTAGCGTTATCCTTTAGCGTGTTCTTTCCAAGCACTTTGTTAGTCCCGCAAGCACTCCCTCACGCAAACCCCATTGGAAAAGTATAATAATACTACACTAATCTTTATCCTCCTTAGTCACAATTTGAAACATAATCTATATATATGCATAGTCTTCTGTTGATTGAAATTTCATTGTGCTTGAATTCTCTAACAAGGGTTACATATAGTCATTTTCAGAGATAAGAAAGAAAACCGTTCAATATGTCTAGAACAGGTTCAGGGCTTTCCTGCAAGTTGCGAAGCATTCTTGAAACAATTCACCGTGACAAGTCTTGCTCCGGCTATATATCTCAGGGACACCGGCCGGTTTTTTCTGTAAATAAGCTTGGAAATGGTTATGGAATGAACGAAGGGTCAAAGTTTTTCAGCACCAATAGCAAAACGTGGAAAAAACATGATGCTAATACGTAATCTTCTCTTGCTTTCTTTCATCTTTCTCCAAATAATCTTCAGGTTTTTCAAGAATGATTTTTTAATAGTTTCTTTGCTTTTAATTTTAGGGTCAATCAAGAAAAGGGCAAGGTTCAACCACCTGCACCAACCCCTCCAAAGTTCAACCTCCCTTCTTGGTATGTATTCCCATTAATATTTGTTTTTTAAGGAATTATAAAAACCTGATAAATTATTCAATACTTCTAGACCAATATTTCTTCCTCTTGATCGCCTAGGATGCACGGACACAAACTTGTGTACAGGTACGAGTATGGATACGATATGGCAACACGAGTAATTTTTAAAAAATTATAACATAATACAGCAAATTGGACACCGTTATGACACAGATACGACACAAGTATGACATTCAAAATGAAGTGTCCGTGCATCCTAATCGATCACATGATAATAAGTCCTGATAATTATATTTACGACTAAACCTACTATTTATATGAGATAAGGGAGTAAATTGTTGCCTGAGTATTGAATAATTTAAAAAAAAAAATGTGTGGCATTCAAAGAAATTAATATAGAAATTTTAGGTTTTTTTTTTTTTTTGGTCGGAATAGCTCCTGCGCACTGAATTCAACTTTCTGACTTGTTCCTATATTTAATAATCTAATAGAAGTCGTACAACCTATCCCAAATAAAAATAAAAATAAAAAAAAGAAAGAGTCGTGCTATATTTTTTTTTGCTAAAGAGTCGTGCTATATAATAATATAACAATGTCGTATATAGGAATTATTCCATAGTGGAATAGCATATGATTCTTAGGAAAACTGGAAAATCATCAGGTTCCATTAGTTTAATTAGATATTAATGATATATATTAGAAAATTTTGAAAATAATTATAGAATTTGGTTATTATGATCACCATTTCGCATGAGGGTGGGGCAGTGTCATCATGTGGGCAATTTGATGAATTACCAAACCATACAGGGCAAAATGGATTTTGGGCTCTATCTTTGCTTTCTCGCTACCATTGTGGAACTGGAAGCAGGATTGGAGGAAACTACAATGGATTGAAGGTAATTTCAGCTGTGCAATTTGTTAAACCTGAATTTTCTATCAAGCTTTCTTGTGTTATGTCTCTTAATCTCCTTAATTAGAATTTAGAAATAAATAAACATACTTGTAAATTGTAACTATTCTTTTTGGATTCACAACAAATTCCGATATTGGCATGATCAAACTTGGGAAAAGAATTATTTCCCAAATTAAGGGTATAAATGGAGAAAAAAAATGAACTTCAAGCAAAACAACTACAAACTTGGCCTAGAAGAGTAAAAAGTAAAAACACTTCTACTTCTATCTATAAGGTAATACAAAAAATATAGTATCATTTTCTCCCAATATTATTACAAAAAGGTTTTAATTCATTTATGGAATTATTTGGATGTTATAGGAGAGGCAGAAATAGTGGCTACAGAGGTTGAAATTGTAGCGGAGGTAGTAGAAAAGGTGGGCACTGTGGCAGAGAAGGTATCAGCAAAAGCTACAGATAAGCTTCCTGAAAATGGTAATCTGAAGAAAGCAGCTTTGTTGGTTGAACGTTTTTCAAAAGAGGTTGTCCACGATGCCCAACTAACAGAAGATTTTATCCACAAGGTATTGCAATATAAAAGCACTCTCTTTGAACCACTGTTAATTCGCAAGTTATTGCATTCATTTGCTGATACCTTCTCTTCCTTTATTAGTATTTTTCTTCATTGACCAAGCATCAGTTATTGGCAATATACATAATCATTCACTATCAAAACAACACAATTTTGTTTCATTCAACAATTTTAAAGCATTACTTAGGCATCTCCCAAGGCTGTGCAAACATCATAAACATGCATTACGCGAGTAGTACATACATGTATTTCCGTAGTGTAGAGGTATTGAATGATTTCGGTTTGATCAAAACATAGGTGGATACATTGAAGGAAGACGTGGAGACTCTGGTTGAACCCGTTATTGATCATATTGCGAAGCAAGAATCCAAAGCGAAGTAATGTTAGAATTTGTCAACACTCTGGAAAACTTCATGTTACCTTGTAATGTATATGTGACACTCCCAAACAAAGAAAAGCACCATACGTAAATAAAAACTAACAGGATTTAGCGTATTTTGAACTTTTTCTCTTAAAAAATAAGCATATTTTGCACTATTCCTATTGGAGGACCACAATTTGACTCCCTATTGCCATTCTAAAAATTGTCCGCATGATGTGATGTCAAATGTCATAAGAGATTTGAATGTATCTTTTCTCATCACCAATTGGTTTTGAGGTGGAATGGCACATTTCACGGTCCAACAAATGGTATCAGAGCTAAAGTCATGGGTTCAAGTCACGAGAGTGTCATTGTGAATGAGGGATTGTTAGAGGGACCACAATTTGACTCCTTACAACCATTCTAAAAACAAGCTCGTGTGGTATGATTTCGAAGGCCATAATTAATTAGTTTAACATAATTAATTAGCCAAGTAGTTACTTAGGTTAATTATTCAGTTCTAGGTTAAACACATACAATCATATCATATAGTGCAGAAAAATAAAGAAGACAACAATATAATTACCCAATAAAACCAATAAAATCAACCATTTTAAGGTAAAAACCTGTAGAAGATTTAACCTAAATATCCTCAAGATAAACAAATCCACTATGATAGAATGGAAGATTACAATAGATTTAAACCCTAAATCTAAAGCTAACTCAAATAGAACTTACTAACACGACCACGTGTTGCTCAGACTCTACAGACTCTTCTACCTTGGATTTGCTAAACACAAACTCCCCATTTGTGACTTTGAGATCCCACTCAAAGGTTTCAAATCACCATCAATAGTATATCTTTATGCAGCAACTTGTTTCCACCAATTCTTGATTGTAGATCTCGTTCCAATAGACACTTGTAGAGTTAAAACGAATAGAAACCTCTCAAATCTCACAAGAGTAACTCACAAGTCTTCCAAGGGCCTCTAAAATGTAATTAGGGTTTTCCTTTTATACCTTACAGTGTTGGACTAAAACCTTAAACGTTTTCGCAAGCTTAAGCCTAATTTAAATTCTGCAAAATTGACTTATCTACAATTTTTGATCGTTTGAGTGTAATTTTCGATCGATCAAGCTTCACAGAACTTGAACTCTCCTTTCTGCAGCTTGAATGTTTTTGAATCTTCATTTGTACAATCTTTAGCAATGTCTAACACCTAATCTAGACATGTTTTTGTGTTCTCGATTTGCCAACATACACGAAATAAGAATCTAAACATTTAATCCTAAATATTTAGAACCTAACATTTCCCGTTAGAAAAGATTGTAATCATTCTAAGAGAAATTATTTAGTACTTCAAAACCAATGTTTTTTCCACTTATAAGAGAAATGCGCACAACATTTTCACAATACTTTCATAACAAATTCTAAGTGGAAGGTTGTTACTGGCTATTATGGGTGAACAAAAAAGTTTTAAGTTATGGATTCAAATTATAATCAATAACAACTTATCACTTAAGATTTATTATGGAATGTATTTTAAAAATATTATGGACGTAGTACTTCTCATTAATTAATGCATAAGAGCATTCACATCAAGAATACTATAGTGCTAAAAATGCTATTAATAACAACCAACACACAAAAAACACACTACATCAAACATGTTATATTCTATAATTTTTGACACTCAACTACAGTGTGATCTCATTTTTGACAACTTACTATAGCTAAAATATTATAATAAAAACTATTATTTGATTTCTTCTCTCTTCTTTTCCTTTAAAAAATAATTTTCTTTTCTCTCTCTTTCTTCTCTTCCCTGTTCAATCCCGTTTGTCACTCTCTTTCTTCTCTGTTCAATCCCGTTTCTCTCTTCTTCTTCTTTTCTTCTCTTCTCATCGAGAGATTATGGATCTATAAACACCCCATTTTACAACTTGCATTTAACCAACTGGTAGATCTTCAAATTTGTGATACAAAACAAATCTTGATGCTCTAACGATCATAATGGTATGTCATGAGTTTTGATCGGACCACCTGATCAAAATTTATCATACAAACAATTTTCAATGATCATGACTCACCTACACGATGGGCCCAATCATGTCATATCTTAAACACTTAATTTTGATTAGTTCTCACAAGAATTAATTTAAAATTAATTAAGTGTGATTTTTTATTGGATTTCATTTTTATTTCATTTTTTAAAAGAAAAAAAAAAGTTTTCCTTTAGGGCATCTTATCTGCCCTTTTGAAAAAATTTTGGAGATAGGAAAAATTCAAAAAATGCTCAAGAATGTCATTATCTTCAACAGCAACTTGAATCGCATTTTTGGCCTGGAAAACGTTGAAATTTGTTTTTCTCTATTTCTGTAAAAGTTGTAGATAATCGAATTTACTTTCAAATAAACATCAATCCCGAATCAATTGGAATTTCAAGCAGAAAGTTATGGCCAAAATACAACACAGGTGCAGAAGATAACACAAATTCAGCATCATCTTCAATTTGCTTTCAAAATTTCAAATGGAGATCAACATCAAATTTGTTCAAGCTTATCTAATAGGTTTATCCCTTCCTTTAGCTTCAGAAGAAAAGTTTTTTTTTTTTTTTTTTGAAAAATAAATTGGATAAGAAACAGATACATCCTGTGAAAATTTTCAAAAATGCTCAAAAAACGTTACTATTTTCAGCAGCAATTCGAAACACATTTTTGGCCTGGATAACATTGAAATTTGGCTTTCTCTATTTCTGAAAAAGTTGTAGATAATTGAATTTCATTTCAAAAAAAATCCATCTTGAATCAATTGGAATTTTGAACGGAAATTTAGAGCCAAAATACGAAGCAGGTGCAGCATCATTTCAAAATTCAAATGGGGATCAACACCAAATCCGTTCCAGCTCATTTAAATAGGTTGTCTCCTCCGTTAGCTTCAGAAGAAAGCTAATAACTTAGCTTTAAAGCTAAGCCATCCCTTCCCCTATAAATAGAGAAGACCTCTTCCATTTTCTAGATCCCAGAATTCCCTCTGGAGAGCTAGTGAGAAAGCAAAAAAGAAAAATTGTTGTGCAACCATTGCTCCTACTTTGGTTGTAGTTTAGTACTTCCTTGCTTTCTCCCTAGCCCTTTAAGTGATCACTTCCCCTTTTTAATTTATGCTCTATGCTGGTAAGTAGTTAATTATGTTCTTAACTTTCTACACATGCTTGAATAAATGCTTAACAAGTTGTTATTTGTTTCTTTCATGATATGCTTGGATGAACATGCCTATGTATCTCATTGATATTCATTTTACATGCTTAGATGAACACTTCTTAGCTAATACACAATTTTCTCTTGAATGCTTAGATGAGCACTTGTAGGCTAAAACACAACTTTCTCTTCAATGCTTAGTGTAGAGAGGGAAAATTCCAGACCTATCACAAGCTGACACGTCACATTACCAAGTCCACAAAATACAGCCAATTACAAAGCACCATGAATTGCTGCTAGGTTTTGCTATCACTATTCAAAAGCCAACGGAAATTTGCCAAGTGTCATGCAAAAACCAATCACACATCAGCTTACGTGTAAGAGATGACACAAACAGTCCAGCACATGTAAGCGATGACATAAGCGGACCAATCAGGCTGTGACATGTGTCACCAATCGGACTCCGCCACGTGTTGCTCACCCACCTCCAAACTCCTATAAATAGAAGCCTTCCTAAGACATTTAGGGGGACCAAGATTCAGAAGTGAAAAAGCTCTGCAAGAATCAAGCCTCAGAGCCTTCAAGAACTTCAACCCCAAAATCGGAGAACATTCAAAGCAGAATCATCCAAACCATCTGCCTAGATCCTAAAGTTTGCGGGAATCAAGCTCAAAGGTCCGAAAATATCAACAAATCACAAATCAGTGAAGCTCTACGGATTCAAGCCTCCAAAGCCCTAAAGAACTTCCACCACAAACCTTCAAATACAAAGAACATTCGAAGCAGAATCATCCAAACTACCTGCCTAGATCTCAAAGGTCACTGGAATCAAGCTCAAAAGCCTCCAGAAACCTCAAACAACCACAAATCAGTGAAGCTCCACGGATTCAAGCCTCTAAAGCCCCAGAGAACTTCCACTACAAACCTTCGAAGACGAAGAATACACGAAGAACACATGAAGAACACGAAGAACGTGAAGAACAAAGGATTTCCAACAAGCTCGTAGCTAGAGATTCATTGTAATTCTGTTCCAAAGATCTTCGATCCATTCTTTAGCCAAATTAAACTACATTGGGTGTTCGAATCAAAATCACATTACTACAAATCCAATCAACAAGTTTTTTTAAGGAGATCGAATCAGAGGATAACTCTTTTGTAATTTCAAAGAATTGTACCACACAATCATCAATACAAATTTGCATTTGTAAAACTATTTTACTTGTTTGATTTATTTCAAACTAGAAATTTAGTCGCTTACACTTAGATGAACATGTCTAGGTAGTTGTTTTACCTTTTTAAATGCTTGAACAAACATGTCAAAGTATTTTGATTTTCTCTAGATAAACATGTCTAGGGATTTTTCTTCTTTTCATAATTTCTTGGATGATCAAATATGCTCAAATGTTTTATTTTTATTTGTTTCTCTTAGCAATTATGTTAATGACAAATAACATGACAACTTTGTTTTTTCTTCACATGCTTAGATGAACATGTCTAGGCTAGGAATTCTTTGTTTACATTGATTTCTTGGATGAACATGCCATTACCTTAATGCTTTCTTTACATTAAAATTGTTATCTAACAAGTTTCACTTTTTGTTTCTTTTTATGTCTAATTCCCCTAACACATATTTGTTTACAATTCCTGCAAATTAACATTTTTATATGACATATTGTTTGTATTTGTTTGATATAACATGATATTGGCCACCTTAACCTAGGAGACCGGTCTTACCGGGCGAGATGGGTGTTTAATCCCTTCCCATCTCGTAAATTAGCCTTCAAACCAAGATTAAGGGTTCTAGACTATGCTCTTGTATATGTAATTTTACATTTTTTAAAATGTAACCAGGAAATAAAGCAATGTAATTTACTTTTCTTAGATTGTATCTAGGACAAAAAAGCATTGTAAATTTTTTTGTTACAAAATTTGATGTAAATTGTCATATACATTAATGCAACAGAAGTAGTTTTTATTGAAGGTTTTAAATAAGTGGCGACTCCATGTAAAACCCTCGATCTAGGGGGGAGTACATTTTACAGGATCGTTTTCTTTGAATCTCCGTGGTGGTGGATCGTGAACCATTCTCTCTCCATTTCTAGGTTTCAATGGTTCCAGTCGTGGATCTCATGGGTTGACTTCACAAGCTAGGTGGTCGGCGTTCTTGGTGTTGGTGGTTTTAAGTCAGTTGGGGTTGAGATTGGCTTTTTTGGGTTGCCTAGGGTTGAGATTGGCATTTTTGGGTTGGTTGTGGTGAGGTATTGAAGGTTAGGAAGATTTATGGGCTGTTGTTTAAACTTGGGTTGGAGTTGGATGTGTTTATTGGCAGTGCTTTGGTTAATGCCTATATGAAATTTGGGTTGATTGTAGAGGTACAATAGGTGTTTAAGATAGGGGTTTTGTTGCTGGGGTCTTTTTTTTTTTTTTTTTTGGGTTTTATTGATGCTTGTGGGTTTGTTTGGTTGCTAAGAAAATCAGGAAAAAGGAATGAAGGGTTTCATTGATTGTTGTTGCTTGAAGTTAATCTAAAATAAAGGGTTGTGGCAAGGAGTTTGACAGATTATCGGTGGTAGTTGGTTGTGGTTTTGTCAAATGGTGAATGGTTGCTACACATCATATCAGATGAAGAGAGAGAGAGAGAGAGAGAAAGAGAGAGAGGATTACTTTTGGAGTAATGAATAATATTCCTCATTCAATTTATGTATTTTAAATGTTAAAAATCAACTAGTAAAGAGCCATATAGTTATGTGCTTTAAATTCTTAACCCGTCATATACTTATGTGCTTTAAGTTCTCAAAATGTATGTAACATGTGTTTACATGCGGAAACATTCAATAGTTGTGATAATGAGATGATCTTACTCATATATGTCAAAACATGATTCATATAGTGAGTCTTTTTTTTTTTTTTTTTTTTTTTGGTATCATGTATCTTATCATATCGTATATTGTAAGATACAATAACACTATAAATTTTATATTTAAAAAATATAAATATACATATAAAATGTATATTCATTATAAATTTGAAATATGATGGTAAATTAAAAATCAGACCATCTCCAGTTCGTCCATAGAGTCGTCCAAGACCAAAAAGGTTAACTCAAGATAAGAAGGTCATCCACCATTAGGAGGTTGTTCGTGGGTATGAAGGTCGTCCATCAGGGAAGCACTTGGATGACCTCTCAACACTTAGAAAATTTTCAGAATGGATTTATGTACAAAAGCTTATAATGCAGACCACGTTCTACTATTTTAAAGTATGAGCAAAATCCTTGTTCATCGCTATAACTTCCTACTAAGTACTTAACTTCTAATGGCAGTTATAAAAGATAAGATTGAACCTTCTAACTTCTATAGCAATTGTGGAAGTTAAATCTGAACCTTCTAACTTCCGTACACGTTGAGGAAGTTACTAAACAAGTAACCACTCCAACGCTCACTATATAAGGACTCATCCACATCAAATGAAAGTAAGTTTCCACCACTCCTATAATTGGAATTCTCAAGTTCTAGAGAGAAAAACTAACTTAAGCATCGGAGGTTTCTTGGCTGATTCACCCCGGTCACCTTTGATCTTGTATTTCTTTCTTTTCAGACCTTCGAAGCAACTTCTAGCCCATTGAAGCCCGGAGCATTTAGCCTACTGATTTTCTGTGCATCATCAAAATATATTCAACTAATAACTAATTTAATCATTATTTATGTAATAATATTTAACAAAGAAAACTTAATAAATCAAATTAAAATATGTTTATAAAATACACATTCAAATTTATTTAACTCAAAAGTGATAATATATGACATATGAGCCAAACTAATAAAAAAAATTTCATTATCTTGCCAAATAAACTACATTCAATGTCAATGTTATCATCATGTTCATCATCTTGCAAAATTATTTCTTTCATCGTGATTTTTTCCATCAACATTTACTATCTTTTATTGTTCTTTATGTTAATAATTTTTTCCTTATATTTCTAATTGACATTCTTGGCTTCTAGCTTCTTTGAGTTATAACAATAATAACATATATTGTTATTTAATACATTATTCATACCATAGAAAATAAATTTACAAATATTAAAGGGGCATGTCAAGTGTATAGTTCAAATTATTAAGGGGAAAAAAAACTTATGGATACACACCTATGTATTATTCGATTCATGAACACTTCTGACAAACCCTTACAATACTGAACTTTTTGTAAACGATATGATACATATCGTACAATACGTATCGCATATTGTACTATACTGACAACTATGGTCTTACCTAAACGAGTAAGGCGGTCATCTTAGTTTTTGAGATGGGTATTATGAATGGGTCACTTGACACCAAATTTTTTTTATAAATAAATTCAATTAAATTAAATTGGACACATTGAACAAAGTTAAACTACAATTGAAAACTAATTTAAATTTAATTTGTTCTTCGACTTTCATATAAATATATGATGGTTTTAAGATTCATCTGATCAAATTATAATAATAGATGCCTTGGGCTCAGAGTTGCCATGATACAGCTGCCATGTTGAGCTTGATTATTTTTTTTAAAAAAAATTAGCGAAAACATTTATTTATTCACCCTAACCCTTTACCAAAATGTATGATTCTTCTCTTACGCAACAATTCTCCTTTCTCGTTACATGGTAGTTTTAAAACCATAAATTATTTTACAATTTTTTTGTCATAAATTATGATGCAATAAATTATGAGTGGTTAACTATCACTTACACATGTATCTATTTTTTTTGTTCACTAATCACACTGTCACATCACAATTATAACAAAAAAAAATGTGAAAAATTTTATGGTCCTATACTTTTTCCCTCACTACCAATTCTTTTCGATACCCTTTCGTCAAGAGACAATTGACCACCCGTGACAACAAGTGGAAATTGGAGTGAAGGAAGGCAAAAAGGACCTCGATCCCCTCCCCTACTCTCTTCTGGCGAGAAAAAAGGGGATGTGAGTCAAGTGTGTGAATCCATGAAGATCTATATATTAAGGACATGTGACTGATGAGATGGCATAAACATAATATTTTAATTTCACCATCAGTCATGATGATACCGAAAACAATACCACCAATGAGTCACACGCTCCTCGTACGATCGCAAATGACACCTGCACAACGAAAAGGAATAACCTAGCAGAGAGTACCGGTGTGGTACCGGCCAAATACCCTCCGAAGGTCAAGTTAGAACTATTCTCACTGCTCTAGAGTGCTATAGAGGGTAAAATTATGCGTACCTTGGGTCACGAGGGTGCTAAGGTTTTTATAGTGGCAAGGGTCATCCCTTTTTTCCTTGGAGTAGAAGTCTTTTCCTTATAGGAGTCCCTTTGGGCGTATTTTCCGGATCCTTTCCTTATAGGAGTCCTTTTGAATATTCTCTAGCGTGGGAAACAAGTCAACTCTTAACTTATAACGTGGGAAGAAAGTCAACTTTATGCTCGGTCCGTCAGCCTCAATTTATCTCCTTCAGCTTTCTGGGCGTCACCTAGTGAAACCGTCAAGCCTGGAGGTCGTCAGTTATGATCGTCAGCTATCGCTCCGTCTTATGGAAGACAGCATAACACCGTCAGTCTGAAGCTCTCCTTTTATCCTCATCAAGTCATTTCATATTTTTCCATCTACTACTTAAAGGGTTGATACTATCTTAACATGGCATATTTGAAAGGTTAACCATTTTGATGTATGGAGTAGACATTAGGGACAAAATGGTAATTGAATATAATTAAAATCATCAATCTTTGTTTAAAAAAAAAAATTAAAATCATCAATATATATTATAATGAATAAAAAAATATAAGCACAATTTAGGAGACAGAAAAGGATCAGTCCATATACTGATAAAAATATGATCACGACGAAATGATATTAAACCAAGACATCATATAATCAAATTATCTAAAGAAGAATTAAAACAACAGTAGCAATAAACTCATGTCCAGTCGATGAGATATGACAACAATAAACAGCCTCAACGAGAGAAGAAAAAATAAATGGTACAGTAGGTAAATAAATACATGGAAATAAGCAATAAGAAAAAAAAAACCACGAGAGTAGTTGAGTACTTGACTTCACTCAGTGCAGCGCAAGAGCAATCAAAAGGCTCTAATTGACCAAAACAGCAGCGAGGAGACCGACAGCCAGGGACCCAGAGACGGCAAATCTGTTCGAAACAGCAGCGTTATGTGAAGATGGAGCAGACGCATTAGCTGGTGGAGTTGCGATCGATGAGGGAGGAGTGGCACTGGCCGGTGACGGAGCAGAAGGTTTTGCAGGAGAAGGAGAAGGAGAGTTAGGGTGTGGAGGTGGCGGAGGAGTGGCCTTTGGAGACGGCGATTGGGCCGGTGGCGATGCTTTTGGAGACAGAGTTGGAGAAGTATGAGGCGCAGCTGGTGGCGGAGTTGGAGCAGAATGAGGCGCAGTTGGTGGTGGAGTTGGTGCAGAATGAGGCGCAGTTGGTGGCTTAGCAGGAGACAATGATGGAGAGGGAGCTGGAGAGTTTGCCAAAGTGGAGCCAAGAGACAATGCCAAAACCAAAACCACAAAGCTTAGGTGCGCCATTGCTCACAGCCTCACAGAGAGAGAGAGAGAAAAGTTCGAGGCTTTTGTGAGTCTTGAGAAAGAAAAGAGAATGGAGGGTTAGTATAAATAGAAAGGGAAGAGTTTATCGTAGGGAATTGTCAACCATAGACGTGGGTTCTTCTTTGTGAATTGACTGAGGGAGTTAGAGCTGGTTGAGGTTTATTGGAGTTTGAAGGTTGTGCTCCACCACTAAGGGTACACTTGGCATTGAATCTGGCGTGCATACTTGGGATTGATCTTTGAATTTGATTGTTCCAAGAATTGGGACTTTGGGATGTGTTAGATTGTATACTAGCATGACCCTTGCTTTGCCCAAATTTATACTTGGTTGCTTTTATTACACACAAACTCTTACGCATGGTTGTACATTCCATTTTTGAACTAAAACCAAATGTGTTTAACACTAGGTGGAACAAGTATTACCCTCAAGTTATTTTATAATGAAGTGATTTTTTTATTCTTTTCTGACAATTATATAGTTTGAGAGGAGGGTTCGAGGTTTGAACTTTAGACATTTATATTAAAATATATATATATATAATAATTTTTATCAATTTAATTTACCATTTAAAATATTTTTGCACACCCGAATCACAAACTAATTTTTTTTTCTTCTTAAATCACAAACTTTATAACATGATAACATTACACACACATGTAATAAATCCTCTGTATTTCCTTACATGATAAAATTACACACACAAAATTTAGGTACAGTACCTTAGGTGCTATTCCTTAAATTCTCCATTTAAAATTCAGTCATGTGGCTATTTAACTTAAAAATACACTAGGTTCCCATAAGAAAAAATCCATATGACAGAATCTTAAAATGAGAACTTAAGGAACAATACCTAAGTACTGTACCTAAGTCTTGCTCATAAATTTATAATAAAAAGAGAGATACTCACAATTTACAAATACTTACTATTTACTCTTAGAGTCATAGATATCGAAATAGTCCAATAAAGAAGAGATATGAGATAAAATTCATCAGATAGATACAAGCATTTGATTGATTAAGTAGACATTTAGTGTATTATTAACATATGGATGAATATGGTTGTGTAAGTCAATAATTAATACAGTGAAAATTGGTTGAGTTTTATCATTTAGTTTAAAATATTTTTATAAAAACAATGACAAATAAATAATAACAACTACATAAAAATAAAAAATGATATACAAGCTTAGCAAAATAAAGTAGTCATATCTACCCACATTGACAATAGATAATGATAATTAATAATAAACTATCATGTAATGATTTCAAAATTAAAAATTCGTAGAAGAAAATTGTAAAACTTCACGTATTTGAGAGTTTTTTTCTTTTTCTTTTTGTCGATAACTCGATATATTCAAGTTTTCTTTTTATTAAATTATGTTTAATTCAAATTTCTTAATGACCCTCATGAAAAAAAATTTTATAATGAAATAAATTTTTTTTTTTTTTTTTTGTGTGTGTGTGACAATTATATAGTATGAGAGGAGGGTTTGAACATTAGACGCCTACATTAAAAACACAAGAAAGAGTCTGATTGAACTTACAAGGTTCTTCACAAAATATTTTATAATGATATTTCATCAAGAGCCTTCTAATTTGATTAATAATTTCTATTCATTGTAACCTAGATGTTCACCGTTCAAATCTCATTTCCCCAACTATCGAATTATATAATTTTTTTTAAAATAAAATGAAACCCTCTCTTGGCATGAAAACATTTAAAAGTGAGTTTTATTGTTTATATTTTAGTTTAATAGTTTTTTAAACTAATTCAAAGGCAAGTATGTAATAAACTAATTCATCAACATTTTAGCAAATAAATTTTCATCTAATAAACTAATTCAAAGGCAAGTATGTAAATCCCTAATTTATTTTAATTTGCATAATAATACTGATGATGTGAAGGCAAACTCGGAGTGATACCCATATAGTGTAGGCCCCATAATACAAATAGTAAAGGAGTATTTGAGATTTTTGCCTCATGCCAGCATAATGATTGATGACATCCGGGGGTTTATTATTATTATTATATAAACTCTTTAATCTTTTACTCCATGATTCTCGCCATTTCCCCCAATTTTAGGCGTGGAATGCGTCATACCTTAAATCATGTAGTGCAGGGTGCAAATCATGTTGCTCATTCCTAATGTAATTGTACCCTGAAAGACATGCTTAGGCATGTTTGGCAACGTTCTAGGCATGCAAGCAATGTCCTTGGCCGTCCTCAACATGCTTTGCAACGTCATCGACATGCTTTGCAACATCCTCGACAGAAGTAGTGGTACACTACTCCTTCGCGTCAATGCTTATAAGGTAGAAAGTGGGGGGGTTTCTATTCAATGTGGGACGACTAGGACTTTGCAAGCATGCCTGTCGACCAAGGACGTTGCAAGCATGCCGAGGACGTTGCAAGCATGCCGAGGACGTTGCAAAACATGCCTCGCCAAGGACGTTGGTTGCATACCTAGGACGTTGCCAAGCATGCCTTAGATACCCACAAGTACCGTTGCGCATTTTTTGCCTTATAAGTCCACTCTATATTTGAGGTTATTTCAGCCTGAAAATCTACTGTGTTTTGGGGTTTATTTGAGGTTATTTCAACCTAAAATTCTATTGTGTAAAATGTGTAAAAATTGGATTTAAGGTTTTTTGTTTTGTGTTTTGGGGATTATTTGAGGTTATTTTAGCTACAGTACTGTTGCGCATTTTTTGCATTATAATCACTCTATAATCTATATATATAAGTTTATTGTAAGGTTAGAAGGTAAAGAGCTTCACATTTTTATCTCAATAAAATAAAAAAAATAAATAAATACTACCGTGCATAATTTGTTATATTCTTCTTTTAAAAAGATTTTGAAAAAAATATCAGTCATAAAATCAAAAGGAAATTTCGAAAATTAAAAACGTAAAAAGAACTGCACGCTTGCAATGAATCTGTAATTTAAAATCGAGTTTGCAGTACTAAGTCCAATCAATATCCAAACTAACTCTCTCTCTCTCTCTCTCTCTCTCTCTCTCTCTCTCATCAAACAGTCTCAAATAAACAGCCGAAACAAATAAAATTAATTACACAAATAAATAATAAATAATACTTAACAATCCATAAACCCCATTCTTCTACATCACTAAAAACCCAGCAAACGCCACAACAGCCACAGATCCGGCGAGAGCGAAACTGTTCGAAACGGCACCGTTCTGTGCGGGAGCAGGTGCTTCAGATGGTGGCCCGGAGATCGATGAGGGAGTAGTCACCGGAGAAGGCGATGGAGGAGACTTCACGGTGGCCGGAGAAGGCGCAGAGGCATGAGGAGACAACGCCGGAGATTTCTTGGGAGAAGCCACCGGAGAAGTCGCCGGAGATTGAGCTATGGCGGAGACCACCAACATTGCAAGCAAAAGAATCACAATGCTTGAGGAGTGAGCCATTTCAAAGACTAAAAGCTTCGTAAATTACGAGAATACCACTATGGAAAGAAAAGAGAGTTTGGTATGGTTTAGTAAAGTTTGGTACTTTGTGTTTGTTTTGAAGAAGCACCAACGTTGGAGTTGTATTTATAGGAGGGGAATTAAAAGTGAAAGTACGAGAATGCCACTACGTAAATCACGGACAACTCACGCCAGAAACACGTTTTGATGCTTTGCCACTAAGGGTACAGTTGTCATCGAATCACTGGCGAACATGTTAGTTGGGGTGTCTTCCTTTTTGAAATATGAAAGCAATGTGAACCGTTGGATTGGGTTGCTTTACGTGCAACGGTCGAAAATGTGACGGTGCAGATGTCACAAATCATTCACACATGGGTACCAGATCGATAATACAAGGTGGGACCATTTTGGGGGGTCATAATTGAAACGGCCCAGCTGGTTTAGTAATCAATCATTATTAATCTAATTTTTAATTCCTAAAATAAAGTTATTCTAGAACTTTTTTCTTCCAAACACCGAATAGTACACATTAAAGAAGTTGGCCATCTTTACTGGATTTAATAAGATATTATTACCTTTTGATTTTTCTATATTTTAAAAATGAGATAAAAGTAACTCAGTGGTTTTAGTCAAGTGGTTGGACATTTGGTCTCAAAAACGGTTCAACTGGTTTAGTAATCAATCATTATTAATCTAATTTTTAATTCCTAAAATAAAGTTATTCTAGAACTTTTTTCTTCCAAACACCAAATAGTACACATTAAAGAAGTTGGCTGTCTTTGCTGGATTTAATAAGATGTTATTACCTTTTGGTTTTCTATATTTCAAAAATGAGATAAAAGTAACCCAGGCCAAGTGGTTGGACATTTGGTCTCAAAAACGGTTCAGCTGGTTTAGTAATCAATCATTATTAATCTAATTTTTAATTCCTAAAATAAAGTTATTCTAGAACTTTTTTCTTCCAAACACCAAATAGTACACATTAAAGAAGTTGGCTGTTTTTGCTGGATTTAATAAGATGTTATTACCTTTTGGTTTTCTATATTTCAAAAATGAGATAAAAGTAACCCAGGCCAAGTGGTTGAACATTTGGTCTCAAAGTGGTTGTCTTAAGTTTAACTAGGAGCTTCCTAGTTCAAGTCCAGGCACTAACACTTTGAAAAAACTCCATGGACCATCGATTTACCCCATTATGGGCTCACCCGTCGCAAACAGTAATTAGTTTCTAGTTAAAAGTTTTGAGGAAACACTGTGGGAAACCAAAAAAAAAAAAAAAAAAAAGATGAAGTAAAATCTCTCTCCCCTGTAGGAGCCCATCTCTCTCGTCTTAGAGTCAAGTCTTCCCTCCTTCTTCTCTCGCCGTTTCAAATTCAACTCCGAATATCAGTTAAAATTGGTAGAAATGAATGGGCCATGGAATTTTGACAACAACCTCTTGTTGTTGTGCAGATGGAGAAGAGGCCTATCAAGCACAAATATCACTTTTACCCATTCCCCCTTCTAGGTTCAAATTTGGGGACTCACTTTTGAGCACATGTCTGAGAAAGTGTGTAAAGACCTAGGCAATAGCTTGGGGAGATTTATAGAAACCGATCGGCAAGCAAGGCAGTCAGATCTAGCCAAATTCATGAGAGTCAGAGTAGATCTTCAACTGGATAAGCCTCTTAGGCATGGAGGCAAAATAGCCAACGTGGAAGGAGAGAAATTTTGGGTGAGTTTCAGGTATGAAAGGATTCCAACCTTTTGTTTTCATTGCAGTAGACTTGGGCATGATGATAAACACTGTTAAGAAATTCCAAACAACCAAAGCTCATCCAACCAATATGGTGATTGGCTCCGAGCTCAAGGAAACTCTAAAATAGGTGTCGATAGATCAAGGTCTACAAGTAGTGGGGGTAAAGATGATGGTAATGAGGACAGGGTTGAAGAAAACATTCAAACCACGGCAAATAACTCATATGCCTCTGTAACTTACGGTGGAGGAAGCAACTCAGGCATCAGAGGTAGTCGGAGAGGGAAAAATCAGAACAATGGAAGAGGCATGACATCACTAGTAGCAATGGGGACCAGCTAGAGAAAGCCCTAAATGGATGGGACTACTCCAGATGTTTGGAGCATGTTCCAAGGCATGTGTTAGAGGCATGTGATGTTGCTAATGCTCCTCCATTTGGTCTCTCGCAAAGTTTCAAAATTGAAAAGGAGGCAAATGATGCGTTCTCCTTAGTGGGCCAGTAAGCCCAATCTGAAAAGGACCCAATGGAAGTAACTAGCCCAATGAAGCCAAGCTTCAAGTGGGGGAAATACAACTAAGGTAGATCCTACAGGCCCTATTATTTAAAAAAAAAAAAAAAAAAAAAGGTAAAGACCAGAACCCATTGAAAAAAGATAGCAATGGAGCATGGAAAAAATAAAAGTCCACAATCTAATACTGAATTAATAACTGTGGGGACAAAAAGGGTGGGGAAGCTCATATCTAACGAAGAGGAGAAAGTCATTTTGCAGAAAAAGAGATGCACAGCAATTAACACAAACCAGACAAAGTCTGAGGAGAGATCAGAAATAATTGCAGAGCAGCACCACCGGGAGCCATGAATCCCATAAGCTAGAACTGCCGAGGACTTGAGAACCCCTGGTCAGTTAAAGCGCTACAAGATTTGGTGCAACGCTACAGTCCCAAAGTGGTCTTCCTCATGGAGACAAAAGCAAAAACTAGACGTATAGAGAGAATAAGAAATAGGCTAGGCTTAGCAAATGGCCTAATTGTTCCTTGTATTAGCCGAAGTGGAGGGCTTGCTCTCCTATGGGCTCGAGAAGTCAACCTTGAAATCAAAAGCTATTCAAAGAACCATATTGACGCAGTGATCAAGGAGCATGACAGTAATTTCTATTGGAGAATTACCGGCTTTTATGGGCATCTAGAAACCTATCGAAGGTACGAATCATGGCAACTATTAGCTTTTCTCAATAATCAGTTCCAACTCCCATGGTTATGCTTGAAGGATTTCAATGAAATTTTATTGATAAATGAGAAGGTAGGGGGTGCTACTCGAACCCAACAGCAAATGGATGGATTTAGGAGGGTGGTTAACTATTGTAATTTCCATGATTTAGGTTATTGTGGGTCTGATTATACATGGAGTAATATGCAGGAGGGAAATAACAGCATAAGCCTGAAATTAGACAGAGCCTTCACCACTCCGGAGTGGGTGGAAATGTTTGGGGGTTTGAAAGTGCACCACATTGCTGACTCCATATCGGACCACCATGCACTGCTAGTCACAGATTCAATAACCAAGCGCTATGCCAACAAAAAGCACTTCCATTTAGTAGCAATGTGTACGAAGAACAATGATTGCAAAGCCATTATAGAATCATCTTGGGGCATGGAGATTGATCTAAGCACTCCGGAAGGAGTTATGGAGAATCTCAAACGCTGTGTTGTTGACCTTAAGACTTGGAGTTTAGAAGTGTATGGGCAAATCCCGAAAAAAATTCAGGCAAAAGGACTACATTGAACAACCTAACACAGAGTAACAAGGATAGTGTCCTAAGTAACAAAATCAACAGCTTAAAAAGAGAAATTAATACCCTTTTTGATGATGAGGAACTTTATTGGGGTCAATGAGCTAAAGCACATTGGCTCAAAAAAGGGGACAAGAATACAAAATTTTTCCATGCTCAAGTTTCAGAGAGGCGTAAACAGAACACTATTGTTGGAATTTGGGATGAGCAAGGTAGCTAGTGTGATGAAAAAGAAAGCATTGCCTGTGTAACCATTACCTATTTTGAGAACATCTATACAACAACCCAACCAGCACAAGTTGAAGAAGTAACTACAGCCATACCAACAAGGGTAACCAATGACATGAATGCAAGCTTGGATCAAGTTTTCACCAGAGAAGAGGTAGTCACTGCTCTTAAATAGATTCACCCCACCAAAGCTCCCAGCCCTGATGGTATGTCTGCTTTATTTTATCAGAAATACTGGAATATTGTGGGTAATGTTATTACTAACATGGTCCTTAATGTTCTCAATAACAATGTACCAATGGCTGAACTTAACAAAACCAATATATCCCTCATCCCAAAAACAAATAGCCCAAAGAGAATCACTGACTTCCACCCCATTAACCCATGTCATGTGGTGTATAAACTTATATCAAAAACACTGGCCAACAGACTTAAAGCCTTCCTACCACATATCATCACCGAGAACCAAAGTGCTTTCACATCTGATCGTCTCATCACTGATAACGTGATAGTGGCTTTTCAATTAATGCACTTTCTAAACCAAAAAACTACAGGAAAAGAAGGTTTCGTGGTAGCCAAGCTTGACATGAGTAAGGCTTTTGATAGGGTGGAATGGTGTTTCATTCAAGGTGTTATGGAAAGAATGGGCTTCAACACTAGATGGATAAATCTAATTATGAAATGCATCACCTCAGTCTCATATTCAGTCATTATAAATGGTGTTGCTTACGGAAACATCACACCAACTCGTGGGATTCGACAAGGAGACCCCCTCTCTCCAAGTCTCTTCCTCCTTTGTGCTGAAGGTCTCTCGGCCCTCATCCATGAAGCTGTCCGAAATCAGTACTTGACTAGCATTTCAATTGCTCATGGCTGCCCATGAGTGACCCATCTCTTTTTTGCGGATGATAATATTCTTTTCTACAAAGCAAACCCCGAAGAATGCCAAGAGCTAAAGCAGATCCTCCGTAGCTATGAAGAAGGCTTAAGCCAAAAAATCAACACTGACAAATCTTCAGTGTTTTTCAGCCCAAAAACAAGCCAGGATATTAAGAACAAAATTTTAACATTTTGGGGCCAATGCAAGACTCAAGGCACACTAAATACTTGGGACTCTCATCCTTCATTGGAAGGTCTAAGACACAAGTTTTCTCCATTTTAAAAGAGAGGATTGGGCGTAAATTAGTTGGTTGGAAAGGTAAGCTTCTCTCTACGGGAGGGAAGGAAATTTTCATCAAGGCAATGGCCCAAGCGATCCCAACGTATACTATGAGTTACTTCTAACTCCCACAAAGCTTAAGTGATGATTTGGAGACTATGATGTGAAACTTTTGGTGGGGTCAGAAGCAAAACGAAGCAAAAATGAGTTCAATCAACTGGAAAAGAATGTGTATTTCAAAAGCAAATGGAGGCATGGGTTTCAGAACTTGAGAGCTTTTAACCAAGACATGCTTGCAAAGCAGGCTGGGAGAATCCTATCAAACCTAACATCCCTAGTTGCTCGGGTCCTTAAATCAAAGTACTTCCCCACGAGTGATGTCCTAAATTCCAAGCTTGGGAGTTCACCTTCATACTCCTGGAGAAGTATACACAGCAGCCTTGAAGTCATAAGGAATGGAACCCGATGGAGAGTAGGCAATGGAAAATTGATTCACATATGGGATGGCAGGTGGTTGCCAACCCCATCCACTTACAACGTTATCTCCCACCCACCCCCCCACCCCCACCCCCACCCCTAAACAACAGTCCTGAATTTTCCATGGTTTCCGCTCTCATTGATCCTATCACAAAATGGTGGAATGTTGACTTAGTCAAAGCAATGTTTCTTCCCTTTGAGGCCGAAACAATCCTAAGAATACCTTTATCCCACAGCATGCACGAGGAAAAAATAATCTGGTTGGGCAATAGTCAAGGAGAATTTATAGTTAAAAACGCATACCACATAGCCCACAATTTGATTGAAGCAAACAAGGATGGAGAATGTTCTTCAGGGTACCCATATAAATCACTATGGAAGAGACTTTGGCATCTTAATCTCCCTACCAAGGTCAAGATTTTTGCTTGGAGGGTTTGTGCCAATGGACTCCCCACCATGGAAAATATTTACAGTAGAGGAATTTGCAACAATAGGGGCTGTCCAATCTATGGAAAAACCTCTGAGAGTATTAACCATGCCCTCCTCAGCTGCGAATTCTCCACCCTCATCTGGAATCAATGGCCTGAAAACCCCTTAAGCAATCAAGAGATCCGGTGGTCTTACCTAGACTTAGCCATGTTCATCCTCTCCCATCACTCTCAGCAAAACCTGGAATTTTTCTTTGGAATTGCTTGGGCCATTTGGTACAACAGGAACAAGGTGGTCCATGAGGAAGCTACCTCTCCCACCAGCAAGTTTGGCAAATGGCTAAAAGTGTGGTGAAGGACTTTAGCAATGCTACTAACTGGGACTTCTCCCAACCAAGACCTCTTCCTGTCAAATGGAACCCCCCACCACCAAGAATCTTCAAGGTAAACGTTGATGGGGCAACCTCAGACCATGGTGGGAACTCTAGTATTGGAATCATTGTTAGGGACTGCACTGGCCAGAGAATTGCAGCCAACTGCAAGCTTCTAAAAGCATGCTATTCTGCAAAATCGATGGAGATTATGGCCCTGTTACAAGGTTTTTAGATAGCCCAAGAATTGCATCTACCTTGAGTCATTCTAGAGTTTGATGCGCTTGCAGCAATCCGAGCTATTAATGACAAATCCACAAGCAGTAGCTCAGGTCATCTCATTCAGGAAATTTTGCAAATCCGAAGCTCCTTTGAGTCTTTCTAGCACATATGCAGAGACTACAATCAAGTTGCTCATAAGTTAGCCCAGCATGCTCGCAGGACAGAAAGCTCCCACCTATGGAAGGGTGTTACTCCTCCATTTGTTTCTTTGTTAATCTAATCTGATGTATTGTAGTGCTTAGTCATTTTGGTTCTATGTTTGTAACTCTCTATCTGGTTTAATGAAATTCAAGTCCACTTTCAAAAAAAAAAAAAGAGATAGAAGTGAATTTTTTATTTTTTATTTTTGAAAAATTCTAAGACCATGTAATTTGTGTCATAATTGTTCACATGACAGATTGTGAATGATGAATAGAAAGTGGTAGATTCATATGAAAGTGACAAGCTGTGAATTACACTCTGACACATTAAGATAGTTGTAACAAAAGTTGTAGTAATTTATATTGTATTAGAACTACTCTTTTTTATTAAAAAAAATTAACATCAGTGCAAACTGCAAAGACATGGTTTGATATTTTTTATTGGATTAGTCAGTGCTGTCTAATTGGAGTGATGCAATTGAAAGGTGTATTATAAATTTTTATTATTTAACTAATCATTAGTAATGGTGTTATGTGGATGAATAATCTGTCAATTGGGTAACTCCTTTTTGATATCAAATTTGTATTTTGTAAGTTTCAATTAGTTTAATGGGTAAAATATTTTGTTGTCAAATAAAAAACATAAAATTCATAAAAAAATTTAAAAAAAAAAATACAATTTGAATGTCGGATTTTCACATTTCAAATTTCTAGATCTTGATAAGCATCTTTCAAATAAGGGAATGACAATATACACTATTTATTTTCATTTCATTCCTCTCAAATTCCTTCAATTCAAACGGTAAGCAACATGATTTACATCCTAGATAGTGACAATGACACATCAGGCAAACCAAACGAAATTTTCTACAGTAGCTTACGTTGTCTTTTCCTTTAACCGTTTCCTTTTTCTTTTTAAATATTTTTACAACTTTTAATTTGAGTCAAAAAATTAGAGCATCTTGCTTGGCAAACTAGTCAGGGAGGCCGCTCAATAAAGAGTAAAGTAGTGACCCTAGCAAAGGTTTACTTTACTTTAATTGCCTAATCAAAGGTACTCTCTTTAGTTTTTTTTCTTTTCAATTTTATTAGGAGCTTTATAACTTTTTTTATTTTCTATTTTAATTAGGCTTTGGACTTAAATCTTATTCGTCAGTACATAAGAAAATTGCATCTTTCTTGGCAATGAAACTTAAGCAAAATGAAACTTATGCCTAATAATATTTGCAAATAAATTTAAAAAAAAAAAAAAAAAAAAAAAAAAAAAAAAAAAGATGCTAAAATGCAAAACTTCCTTTGGTTCTCTATCAGAGTGCAAAATTAATTTAAATCATTTCACCTGGCTAGCATTTCTTGGCAATCGCATTTTTAGTGGAACATTCACATTTTATTTATTCATTACATTAATATTTCAAGCAAACTTTTCTATTGCATTTATGTAACTTTTGTATTCGTGAAGTCCTAAAACAATTGCTGCGATTTTGTTTGAGCAACAGCAACAAATACCCAAGTTCATTCAACTCAAGCACCAATTGATTTCCGTGTAATCGCAATTCAAACCCATAAAGTTGGTTTCC
Source organism: Quercus robur (assembly GCF_932294415.1). NCBI lineage: Eukaryota > Viridiplantae > Streptophyta > Magnoliopsida > Fagales > Fagaceae > Quercus > Quercus robur. Next base: position 23,474,740 of record NC_065544.1, on the reverse strand, counting down.
TTAGACTTCCAAAAATAAAATTTCACAATATTTAACACCAATTGCGGAATTAAAAGAATAAAGAAGAAATTATATTAATGGGTATAGTAAATACCCTGATAAACATCACATATAATACGACCAAATCCACTGTGAATGAATGAATAATGAATAAATACAATAAAAATAAATAAATAAATAGAACACTTTGTAATTTCTAAAACACCAAAACGGCAGCGAATACTGCTACAGCCACAGATCCAGCAGCGAACCCAACTCTGTTCAAAACGGCACCGCTCTGAGCCGCCGGTCCAGGAGCTTCAGCAGGTGGAGCACTAATCGAAGATGGAGGACTCACCGGAGCATCAGAAGAAGCCGGAGGAGGAGATGGTGGAGAGTTCACCACTGCCGGAGATGGAGCAGGCACTGGAGTCTTTCTTACGGTTGGTGACGGCGCTGAAGCTTTAGGAGCGGGTGCTTGTGTTGGCGACTTTGATGGAGATTGTGAAGGAGACTGGGCTAAAGTGGAGCCCACAAGTACTGCCATTACAACCAAAGCCACAAAGCTAAAGCGAGCCATTGTAGAATAAAAAAGCTAAGACTCTGAGAGAGAGAGAGAGAGAGAGGGTTTTAAAGACTGAAACAGAAAGAGAGAAAGTTTGAGTGTTTGGGTTTGAGATATGAAGAAGAAAGGCTGAGTAGGGTTTATATAGTGATTTCTTAACGTCTATATCACGTATCTCGAGAAGGATTGGACGGTGCAGATTGACAATCTTGGCTGGATATAATAAGATATTATTACTTTTTTTTTTTTCTTTTTTTTTGAGAATAAGATATTATTACCTCTGGTTTTTCTATATTTCAAAAAAGAGATAGAAGTGAATTTATTTTTTTAAAAAAAATTCTAAGGTCTTATAAACATCACAATTTGTGTCACAGTTGTTTATATGGCAAACTATTTTATATAGTATTAAAAAAAGTGATAGATTCGTGTGAAAGAAATAGACAATCAACCACAATTTGACAACTAAAATTGTTATAGCAAGAATTATGATAATTTATATGGTATTAGAACTACTTTTTTATTAAAAAAAATTTAACATCAGTGTTTAAGACACGGTTTGATATTTTTTATTGGATTAATCAGTGCTGTCTAATTTGGAGTGATGCAATTGCAAGGTGTATTATAAATTTTTATTATTTAATTAGTATCTAATCATTAGTAACGGTGTTAAATGAATGCATAATCCGTTAAATTGGTTAACTCTTTATATTTATATTAATATATATATATATATATATTTTATGAAACACAAATTTTGTAAGTTTCAATTAATTTAACGGATAAAATATTTTGTTGTTAAATAGAAAACCTAAAATTCAAAAAAAAAAAAAACTAGTTTGAATGTCGGACTTTCACATTTCTAATTTCTATATATTGATAAGCATCTTTCAAATAAGGCAATGACAATATCTACTATTTATTTTCATTAATTTCATTCCTCTCAAATTCCTTCAATTCAAAGGTAAGCAACATGATTTACATCTTAAATAGTGATTATGACACATCATGCAATCCAAACAAATTTTCTACCGTAGCTTACATTTCCCTTAACCGTCTACTTTTCCTTTTTCTTTTTTTTTTTTGAGAAAGCTACTTTTCCTTTTTCTTGTTACATATTTTTACAACTTTTAATTTGAGTCAAAAACTTTAGAGCTTCTTGCTAGGCAAAGGAGTCAGGAGGCACTAAATAAAGAGTAAAGTGACCCTAAGCCCTGGCAAAGGTTTACTTTACTTTAATTGCCAAAGGTTCACTCTCTTTATTTATTTTTTTATTTATTTTTTCAATTTTATTAGGAGCTTTATAGCATTTTTTTTTTTCAGTACATAAATAATTTTTTGTGGTATATTTGAATCAATATTAAAAATACTGTGAGAAATGGAAAATGAAACTTTAAGCAAAATGAAAAATGCCACCCATATTATGTGTTGCAGATATCCCTTATATTTGCAAATATTACCTTACTAAAAAAAGACTTGCGCCACTCGAATTAATCTTTTTTTCTTTGAATTAAAAATTTTCAATCACTTTCATGATATCTGTCGAATTTTTGCAAATTATTTTTTGGAAAAAGGATTTGGTGAAATTCAAAATGGAAAAATTAGAGTTCCTTTTAGGTGAAGCTAAAATGGAAAATCTCTTAAGACTTCCTAATCAGAGAGTGCAAAATTAATTTAAATCATTTCACCTGGCATTGGCATTTTTAGTGGAACCCATCATGATTTTCAAATTTATTTATTCATTACATTAATATTTCAAGCAAAAGAAAATTTATTGCATTTTTGTAACTTTTGTATTCGTGAAAGTCTACAATTGCTGCGATTTTGTTTGAACAACACACACTGCTTCAAATTACCCAAGTTTATTGAACTCAAGCACCAATTGATTTCCGTGTAATCGCGCAATTCAAACCCATAAAATTTCACAATATTTAACAACAATTGCAGAATTAAAAGAATAAAGAAGAAATTATATTAATGGGTATAGTAAATACCATGATAAAAAACATCACATATAATACGACCAAATCCACTGTGAATGAATGAATAATGAATAATTAAATACAATAGAACGAACACTTTGTAATTTCTAAAACACCAAAACGGAAGCGAATAGTGCTACAGCCACAGATCCAGCAGCGAACCCAACTCTGTTCAAAACGGCACCGCTCTGAGCCGCCGGTCCAGGAGCTTCAGCAGGTGGAGCACTAATCGAAGATGGAGGACTCACCGGAGCATCAGAAGAAGCCGGAGGAGGAGATGGTGGAGAGTTCACCACTGCCGGAGACGGAGCAGGCACTGGAGTCTTTCTAACTGTAGGCGACGGCGCTGAAGCTTTAGGAGCGGGTGCTTGTGTTGGCGACTTTGATGGAGATTGTGAAGGAGACTGGGCTAAAGTGGAGCCCACAAGTACTGCCATTACAACCAAAGCCACAAAGCTAAAGCGAGCCATTGTAGAATAAAAAAGCTAAGACCCTGAGAGAGAGAGAGTGAAAGTTTTAAAGACTGAAACAGAGAGAAAGTTTGAGTGTTTGGGTTTGAGATATGAAGAAAAGAGACTGAGTAGGGTTTATATAGTGATTTCCTAACGTCTCGATCACGTATCTCGAGAAGGATTGGACGGTGGAGATTGTTTCTTTATAAAAAGCAAGAATTAAAAAAAAAACACGGCTAAGTAATAGGTGCTTTTTTGGTGACCAGTATGAGCGTATGAGTAGGGAACAGTCTTGGCTGGATATAATAAGATATTATTACCTTTTTGGTTTTTCTATATTTCAAAAATGAGGTAGAAGTGATTTTTTTTTTTTTTTTAAGAAAATTTTAAGACCATATAAAATAGTATAATTTGTCTCATAATTGTTCACATGGTAGATTGTGAGTAATAAAGAAAAAATGATAAATTTATGTTAAAATGATAAACATTCAATCACAATCTAACACATTAAGATAATCATAACAAAAATTGTAATAATTTATATATATTAGAGCTACTCTTTTTTATTTAAAAAAATTAACAATCAGTGCAAACTGCAAAGACGCGGTTTGATTTTTTTATTGGATTAGTCAGTGCTGTCTAATTGGAGTGATGCAATTGCAAGGTGTATCATAAATTTTTATTATTTAATAAGTATATATATATATATATATATTTTGGTTAGGAATTAATATCTAACCATTAATAATGGTGTTTGGTGAAGGAATAATCCTTCTCAAATTGGGTAACTCTTTTTTTATTTCTACTTAGGGTCCGTTTGGATACAGCTGAAAACTGAAAACTGAAAAACACTGTAGCGAAATAATTTTTAAATGTGTGAATAGTATCTGGGATCCATTTTTAATGAAAAATTTGCTGAAAAGTGAAATTTGTGGGTCCGTGAACAGTACACGATGTGCTGTGATTGGTAAAAAAATTTGAAAAGTCAAAGTTTGCGGCTACTGTTCATTAAACAGTGCATGAACAGTAGCCGCAACACCCAAAACGCGTGAGTGAAAAAAAAAAAAAAAAAAAAAAACAAAACGCAAACGCAAGGAACTTTCAGCCGAATCCAAACGCACTCTTAATGTGAAACACAAATTTGTATTTTCTAGATTTCAATTAGTTTAACAAGTAAAATATTTTGTACGTTGTCAAATAAAAAACATAATTCATAAAAAAAATTAAAAAAAAAATACAAGTTTGAATGTCGGATTTTCACATTTCAAATTTCTATATCTTGATAAGCATCTTTCAAATAAGGGAAGGACACTATTTATTTTCATTTCATTTCTCTCAGATTCCTTCAATTCAAACGATAAGGCAGCGTGTTTTACATCTTAGATAGTGATTACGACCCATCAGGGAAAACCAAACAAAATTTTCTACAGTAGTTTACAAATGTCTTTTCCTTTAACCGTTTCCTTTTTCTTTTTACATATTTTACAACTTTTTAATTTGAGTCAAAAACTTAGAGTGCTTGGCAAAGGAGTCAGGGAGGCACTAAATAAAGTAGTGACCCTAGGCGAAGGTTTACTTTTACTTTATCAAAAGTTTTCACTCTCTTTAGTTTTTTTTTTTCTTTTCAATTTTATTAGGAGCTTTATAACTCCTTTTATTTTCTATTTTAATTAGGCTTTGGACTTTTCATCGTACATAAGATTTTACTGTGAGTTCTTCCTTGGTAAACTTAAGCAAAATGAAAAATGCCACCCATGTGTTGCAGGACCCTAATAATATTTAGTCATTTAATTTTGCTTCCGTTCATTCAAAAGCCCATCAACATTTTGATATCACTGTTGCGGAAATGGAAAATATCTCTTATTAAGAGACTTCCTTTGGTTTCTATCTTGTTAATCGCATTTTTAGTGGAACATTCACATTTTATTTATTCATTACATAAATATTTCAAGCAAAACTTTTTCTATTGCATTTTTGTAACTTTTGTATTCGTACATTCTTAAAACAATTGCTGCGATTTTTTTTGAGCAACACACTGCTAACTACCCAAGTTTATTGAACTCGAGAGCACCACTTGATTTCCGTTTAATCGCCCAATTAAAACCCATAAAATTTCACAATATTTAACAACAATTGAAGAATTAAAAGAATAGAGAAGAAATTATATTAATGGGTATAGTAAATACCATAATAAACATCACATATAATACGACCAAATCCACTGTGAATGAATGAATATTGAATAATTAAATACTATAAAACACCAAAACCCAAAAAAAAAACATAGAACACTTGTAATTTCTAAAACACCAAAACGGTAGCGAATACTGCTACAGCCACAGATCCAGCAGCGAACCCAACTCTGTTCAAAACGGCACCGCTCTGAGCCGGTACAGGAGCTTCAGTAGGTGTAGTACTAATGGAAGATGGAGGACTCAACGGAGTCTCAGAAGAAGCCGGAGGAGGAGATGGTGGAGAGTTCACCACTGCCGGAGACGGAGCTGGCACTGGAGTCTTTCTAACTGTAGGCGACGGCGCTGAAGCTTTAGGAGCAGGTGCTTGTGTTGGCGACTTTGAAGGAGATTGTGAAGGAGATTGGGCTAAAGCGGAGCCCACAAGCACTGCCATTAGAACCAAAGCCACAAAGCTAAAGCGAGCCATTATAGAAAAAAAGCTAAAGACTCTGAGAGTGAAAGTTTTAAAGACTGAAACAGAAAGAGAGAAAGAGAGAAAGTTGGAGTGTTTGGATTTGAGATATGAAGAAGAGAGGCTGAGTAGGGTTTATATAGTGATTTCCTAACGTCTATATCACGTATCTCGAGAAGGATTGGACGGTGGAGATTGTTTCTTTATAAAAGGCAAGAAAAAAAAAACACGGCTATTATGAGTAAGGAACAGTTGGCTATGAAATGAATCGTGGACGTACACGTGGGAGTTGGTAGCGAAGAATGCGGAGCCGTAAGGATGAATATTAAAAGTGTGGTCTTTGTAACGGTCGGAAAACGGTAAGTTCTATAGGGTTTTGTGCGGGGCAGTTCACAACGTGGGTACGCGGTACGACCGTATCTGGGAACATCGAAGTTGAACACGTCTGTTTGAAGAAGTAATCTGGACTCTTGACCTTTTGAGATGCATAGACTTGAGACGTGAGAGAGATGAGAATGGGCAAAGGAAAAGAAAGATAGAACAAATTAAAAAATAAAATAAAGCAAAATATCTTGTTACACTCGTTTTGCATTTACTGTTTTTTTACTCTGTTATATGTCTACACTATTTTCACAATAATTTTATTAAAAATTTTAAGTAGTAAACTGTTATTAGTAGGTAAAAGAAATGATGTTAATGACGAGTTCAGTTTAGAATCAATAATAACATGTCATTTAGGATTTGTTATAACTATCTTTGCATATTTAAAGAAAGAAAATATGATTTGACAAGATTCTAATAAGGGGTTTAAATATATAATAGAATTTGAAAATAGATTCATGATTTGTTACATTTACCTTTGGACAAAATTTAGTTACAAAATTGGTTGCAACTTAAAACTACAAACTTACTTAATAAAATAAATATTATTATATATTTTAAAAATCTAATCGTTGAATTGCATGCTCTTTACGCTTTAATACATATATCAAATTTTGTGTAAATCAAATATTATTTACTATATGATCTATAAACTTATATTTTATGCATATTTTAAACTACAAAAATTTGCAATTTAAACAATTTATTGATGACATAGCTGTTGATCTTCAATTTTCTAGAGATTTAACAAGCGTGAAATATATAAGAAGAAGATCTAATCCAATCGTGGATTTGTCAAAGGACAAAATTTAATTACAAAATTGGTTGTAACTTTAGGCTATAACCTTACTCAATAAAATAAACATTTGTGGTGAGCCTTTTCTGCTTTTGGGTTTGATTTCTCTTGCTATACCATGGCCCATGATTCTGAGGTAGGAGAGTTGAGATTGGCCTAACTGAATCACACTTTATGCCAACTTATGCGCGAGTTGGGCCATCCCCATGTAGATGCGCCTTGGCAAGAGTCTTAAACGTACAGCGTACTCATGGCAAGAACGATTGTTACAAATTATTATGGCAGGAGACACAATACGGCAAGATAACTAAAACATCTTTACAAATAATAATAACGCATAAATAACACAACAATGGAGCATAACAAGGTCATGACAGAGTAATACAATAACGAATAACAAAATTGCAGCAAACAATTCAATAATAAGGTAACAAGTTAGTCATTTGTCAACCAAAAACAAGATTCATTTGCCAAATAAAAAGGCTTAGCTTTTCAACAAATACAAGTCCAAAAAATGAGCCGATCTCCAACGTGAGTAACCTCAGAAAAGGCTCCTGCCATAGAGATTACACACTTTGGGAAAATGACTTAGATGGTTTAAACTTGAATTCATAGCTTATCAGAGAATGGGTCTGTTGAGAAGGAGAGAAATGGATAGCCTACTGGATGCATGCCTCTATTCCTATCACTCCTTTTTTCTTGGATTTTTGTGTCTTTCCTTTTTTGCTCTTTTCCTTCCTTCACTCTACCTCTATTTCTTGCTTGGTTCCTCCCCCCTTTCACTATTCATAACTACGGCCTTTTATACTGCCTGTCGTGATAGGATTTACCATTTTTACCCCTCAATCGCTTTTGGCTCATTGTAGGCATCCTTCCAAGACTGCCTACTGGCCTACTAGCTACCCAGATACTACCATTACATCGTGTTGGCTACACACACACCTCATTCTCAGACAAAAATGGTTTGTCTTGTCTCTTACCTCTCTTTGTTCTCACTATTCTTATCTAGATAAAGGTTAAACATCTCCCTCACCCACCTCTATGGAATGCATCTAGTGGCTCTAGCTCATATTTACTTCTTTTGGGTGAAATGTCATCCCAACAGGACATTTCTACCCAAAGAAGTTTAAGCAAGAAGCCCAAAATAGGCTCTCCCTTCTCCCCACTGCCGGACCACACCCTCACATACCCTTGACCCATAGCCCACCTCCCCTATATTGGTTGGGTACAAGTAGGTGGTACCTGGGCCCTGTGTGTATGCTCCACTTCCGTCTAAATCCATTACTTTTCTAGCCTTCACGCATTTGCCATTACCTCCACGTTTGTCTGATTCTGCTATAAGTTCTGGTCGCTGTTTAACTCTTACGATGTGAAAGATACATGGGCCTTTGGGTTTACATTTTCTTCTTTCCACCTCTTCTTTGGACTGGCCATTGCTTGGGTGCAGGCCCTCTCCTTTCTGCCTCTCGCATGTCCTCTTCCTTCCTGTATCTGTGGGCTTCTTGGCTGGTGATCCTACCATGCCACTGCACTGCTCCTACTATATCATCACTTCTCTTTTATTTCTTTGTTGCCTATGGGCTTATGGGCTGAGGCTCTTGCCAGTCCACTTTCTACATCCTTTCCTCTTTTGAGCTTTACTAACAAGCATTCCTGCTGTGCTAGCCCACTTTCCACATCCTTATCTCTTTTGGGCTCTATTGGACCACATTCCTGCTGTGCCAGCCCCTTTCATTCCTCGGACTTCCTCGGCCCTTTTACTTCTTCTTTATCTCTTTTAGTCTCATGGGTCTTCGCTAAATCCTTTGGGCTTCCTTGGCCCAACTACCACATCCTTACCTCTTATTACCTTTCGCTCTTATTGGCCTTTATGCCAACCCTGTGAATTTACTAACTCATTTCTTGGGCTTCCCTGGCCCATTTACTTCTTCTTTACCTCTTATTATTCCTATGGGTTTACTACTTCTTCTTCTTTACCTTTTACTTCTTCTTTATCTCTTTTAGTCTCATGGGTCTTCGCTAAATCCTTTGGGCTTCCTTGGCCCAACTACCACATCCTTACCTCTTATTACCTTTCGGTCTTATTGGCCTTTATGCCAACCCTGTGAATTTACTAACTCATTTCTTGGGCCTCCCTGGCCCATTTACTTCTTTACCTCTTATTATTCCTATGGGTTTACTACTTCATTCATTGGACTTCCTCAACCCATTTACTCATTCTTTGCCACTTATTATTTTTTGTGGGCTTGCTGATCATTATTCCTACTATTCTAGCTTGCTGGTCTTTACTTCACTATTTCTCTTCCCATTTTCTTCATATTGTTGGGCTTCTTCTGCCATTGGGCCTTTTGTCGAAAGTGGGCATCAACAACATTACTACATATTTTAAAAATCTAACTGTTGAGTTGCATGTTCTTTATGCTCTTAATATACATGTTAAATTTTGTATCAATCGGATATTATTTACTATATGATCTATAAACTTATATTTTATGCATAATTTTAAACTATAAAAACTTGCAGTTTAAACAATTTATTGATGACATTGCTATTGATATTTAAATTTCTAGAAATTTTGCGAGCATAGAGGATATAAGAAGAAAATGTAATCCAATAGAGGATTTGTCAAAATTCACCTCCAGTAAAAAGATATTAAATAGGTTATAGCCTTATGCTACTTGACGGTAGAAATTAACTTAACAGAAAGTTAAAAATAACATAGATCAAATTGATTGCTGAGAAAAAGAATGAACAAAATTGAAAGTGATTCCAAAATATAAGGATCAAAATAGTAACCACAAAAAAAAAAAAAAAAAAAAAAAGTATGGTCTTTTATCCAAAGTATCCTTAGAATGCAATTACAATTGGGACATTGTATCTATTTGTTCATTTCCAGCTAAAATTTGAATTTTGTTATGGAGAAACATATTTTAATCCAAACCTATGCAGCCACCAACAACAAGAAGTAGATAGCTTGAATTTCTTTTTGCAATTAACATTATTTTTGAAATATTTTAATTAGTTGTCATGTTTGCAAAATTATGTAGCAAACTAGCATCTCGAGACTCTAAAACTCAAGTTCAAAGGTTGAACTCGGGTTTCGAAGACTCGAGTTGCATGTGATGGTAGTCTGACGTGGAAAAAAATCCACGTAGAAATCAAGTATTTAAAACTCGAGATCTGAACAGACCTCCACAAACAACCTGAACCTCTTCTTCTTCCCCAATTCTTTTTTTCTTCCTTCCAAATTTGATTCTTCTTCTTCCTGCCTAATTTGGTCCTCGTTCTTCCTTTCCTCTTCTTCTTCTTCTTCTTCTTCTTCTTCTTGATCTAGTCCTCTATTCTGCATCTGTTCTGCATCTGATCTGATCTAATCTGGTCCTCTGTTCTTGATATGATATGATCTGATCTTGTTCTATAGAAATCGAGTCCTATGGACTCAAGTTTACTTTTTACAAACTTGAGTTTATAAGACTCGAGATCTACGTGGCAAAAAACCTCCAGATCAGCAAGTGAAACTCGAGTCTTTGAGACTCGAGTTTTTATATTGAACTCGAGCCCATAAAACTCGAGATACTACTTTACTGAATCGCTATTGTCTCCCAAATGCATGCTAGCCTACAAATTACCTCTAGATAGCTCTAGCTTGTTGCATTAATTATCAATAAAATACGTCAAAAGTACCACATTTAGCCTTGGTAGAACATTGAAATCTTAAAGAGAAATCACTCGGTTGTCACATCTTCATGAACAATAATTCAGAAATTCACCTAGCCATCAGACAATCTAAATTTTACAAAAAATGGGATTTATTTCCTTTGTTATAATTACAATATTTAAGATGATAGAATGAATGACAATACAGTACAATTAATTGCCAAAATTTTGTAAGAGAGTTTTTGGCTAGACACGTAGCAATGCCTTGGATTCAGGCTGAGTAATTTTAAATCAATTGACAAATTTTAGTGTATTGTCTGATTGATAACAACACTTTCCTCAAAGCTAGGATTATCTGTATTTCACACTTGAATTGTGTGAGTCCCATTTCTGCTGCATAAACTAGTGTACCATTTTAGGGGCATGCATCATGACTTATGTCTCAGATGCTGCATCAGAAGGACGACTGACACTCGGTTTACCATTGCCACTGATAAGATTGCTTAAGTGGCCATTAAATTCTAATCCATAGACATGACCCATTTTAGAACGCTTCGTCTCCAAATATCTCTTGTTTTCGGTTGTGATGGGTGTTAATAGAGGGACCCTGCCCACAACTGCCAAACCATAACCCTTGAGCCCAACATACTTGGCAGGATTGTTTGTCATCAGCTTCATTGTTCGAACACCCAAATCCCTAAGAATCTGCAGTAACAAAGGCAATAAAATTAATGTAAAAAAGAAGGCAACTTAAACATGTTTTAAGTATTTCAGGTTGGAATTACTGTTTTCAGCTTCTTGTTTTAACAAAGCACCATTATATGTTTTTAAGGATTGTACTGTTTACAATTTAATTAGTTGTTATTGTATATAAATTTTTATTCGAATTGAGCATTTAAACAGGGGAAAGATGCATTTTATGTTTTAAATCCTGATTAAAAAATTTGAAATACAATTATTAGCATATTAAATAAGTAGTAATTATTTTTATTGAATCAACAACACTATAATCTTTAAGTGTCTGCTTTATTTTACCCCATTAAGGTAATTCAATGCACAATTGTTGCATTGAACAGTGAAAACCAACTTTTTATACCTAGTAAGTTGTTGTAAGATCTGAAATCTTGTGCATTTGGAGTCCGCACCAAAAGATGGCATTTCATCTTGTTATCAAAGTATGCCCAAAAGTAAATCTTGTTTCCAAAAGCATTTGACAGGGTCATGATTAAAATTAAGTCAAATGCTTTGTTAAATCGACATATGCATTCTTTACAACCTGTGGATCCCGCAATTGTGTGAAGCCCACATGTTGTGAGACAGATGACGCATAAGCCAGATGCAAGAGATAAATATTGGTTTGTCCAATTTGCAACATAGAAATCAAACTCTAAAGTACCTGAGCACCAATGCCATATTCTCGGGAGTCAACGGGCAATCCCAACTCCTCATTGGCTTCCACTGTATCACACCCATCATCCTGTAGATTATAAGCACGAAGTTTGTGGCCCAAACCAATGCCTCTCCCTTCATGTCCACGGAGGTACACAAGTACACCCCTGCCAGCAGCCTCAATCTGCTGCATGGCAAGTGCCAACTGATTCCCACAGTCACATCTGGCTGATCCAAATATATCACCTGTGAGACATTCCGAGTGTACTCTCACAAGAATATCTTGCCCATCCCCAATGTCACCCTGTTTTCATGTTTACATGATTAAAATCAATATGACAAATAATAATGGGGAAAAAAAATCCTTATACCTTAAAAAAATGTAATTTTAAATTTTATTTGTCATGCTAGTGGCAACCATAAGAGTTCTGACTCCATTAAAGTAGCTTACCCAAATGGATGTACATAATGGCTCTCCCTTTGGTTTTAATTTTTTGTACAGACCAGAGGATTTTTAATGCATATACTCAATAACATATATATATATATATATCTCCCTCCCCTTTTGCACACATGCACACATACGACATAACAGATTGAGACAAATTGTGGTACATTCTGGAAACCACAATACCAAAAGAATTTGAGTAGCCTATTAATGGCACCCTCTATTAATTTTTATTTTTATTTTTATTTTCTTGATAAACTCAGACACCAATATGACAGGGAAACCATTGTCCAAAGACCATTGGGCCTTCAAGCAATTTTATTTGTGTTTGCTGTGAGATTAAGAAAAATAAAAATCAGTCTTAACTATCAAAATTACAAGCATCACTTACCTTAACCATTGCAATGTGCTCAATCCCATCTATGATGGATCTATAGCAGTAGGACATAAATGGGCCCCACATGGTAGGTATCCTGGCAGCAGCAGAGCGATCTACTAATTTATCTCTCTTCCTTCTATACCTGACAAGGATTATCGATGTTAGAACAATGATCTCTTTTATGTTCCAATGAAAAAGCACCAAAACTACAAATAAATTGGATATCAAACACCTCAATAGAAGTTACTACTTGACATAAGCAAACTTGCCACTCTCCCATCCACCCTACCAAAAACAAAAAACACACACACAAACCCAAACACCACAAGCACACACACAAATCAGTGTTTTGGGGACCCTGGCCAGTTTAACACCCTAAAATGAAACAGATTTTGAGTTGACAGCCTGCCCTATTAACCATTTTGTGTTGGCCTAAGGTCCCAGTTTAGCCTGAAGCTTGATAATACTCATCCAAGTTGTGCATATCTTAAGCAACCAAATAGGGCAACCAAAGAGGGTTGACTTTCCAACTATCACTTGAAAATTTATAAAATTCAACATTGATTAGTATGAAAAAAAAAAAAAAAAAACTTGACATTAAAATTCAAGTAAAAAAACATTAATTCGCAGCTATGATGTATATAATCATTCATATATAACTCGCCACATTCTGATGGTGTTAAGGCAATTTGCAATGTAATAATCAGCTGGCTCTTAAAGGGGGTTGGATTCAATCAATAAATTTGATCTCCTTACATTTTCACTGAAGATGAACATATAGGCATTAATAAAGAAAATCAACCATATGTTTTTGTAAAAGGCGTATAATTAAGAATCTTCAAAACAATATTTACCTAATCAGATCAGCAATAGATATAATTTTCAACTTCTCCTGCTCTACAAATTGACGAAGCCTTGGTAATCTAGCCATGGAACCATCATCATCCACAACCTCACATAGAACTCCAACGGGATCCAACCCAGCAAGCATGGCAAGATCAACAGAAGCTTCTGTATGCCCAGCTCTTTTCAAAACACCACCTTCTCTGTATTTCAGTGGAAAAATATGGCCTGGGCGGTTGAAATCATCAGGTTTTGAATCTTTGGATGCAAGAGCCGATACTGTTGTTGCCCTATCACGAGCTGATACCCCTGTGGTTGTACCATTTTTGGCGTCCTATAAAAATAATTAACAAGGATGAAATCAACTATAGTTATCAAAAAGATAATTTATTTAAATACTAAAAAAGCCAATTATATACTAAAAGTAGAGCAAAATACTCATCCTATATCAAAAGTCACTATCAAATTCAACTTCTTTGAGACAGTAGACGTTTAATAGGTTTTATTATTATTTCCATAATCACAATCACCAAAATCCTTATAAAAACGTAGTGAATAAATATATTAAAAATCTGAAATGAGTACAAAAAATCAAGGAAAAAGTTCTATTCCTCTCTTTCCATAAAGTTCACATGAGACATGATAGTACTATAGTCCACTCTATATCTCAAAGGATTAGGTCTCCTTCTTCAATACTGAAGCAACATATTTCACCGATTTAGGCATCACCCATCATTTGCAGAACAATACAAAGTCAAAAGCCCATCTACACAGAAATTGCACAATGGATAGCAAATGATCCGTGTTCTCACCCTTTGATTGCACGTACAATATAACAATCACTAATATCCCTTAAATACATAATTAATAATACATTTAGAATTTGTCGAAATGGCCTACTTTGTGAACATACAATGCATTATATAACTGCAATTTCAGACAAAACCCTTTTTCAAAAGTTCAAAGGACTCGACTCTTGATGGGATAATAGTTTGTCTAAATTCAAATCTATATGATACCCAAGACAAAAATATTAAGATGACAAAAAAAAAAAACTCAAAATTTATAGATGTCAACTAGGAAAAGTACATACCACTGTCACAGTGAATGCAGTACAAAGCTTCTCCTCATTTTCCTTCTGGGTTACCATCAAAGGGATTTGTAATCTCTCCAGATCTTCTTCTTTCATGCTCACGCAAACTATCCCAGTTCCATGCTTCACTATAAAAGCCATAGCCTCAGGTGTTGCTAATTGTGCAGCCATTATTAAATCTCCTTCATTTTCTCTGTCCTCATCGTCCACAACCACTACCATCTGCATCACTGTACAAAATAAGTGATGGAATAACAACTACTAAAATATGGTGGAAAATCAAAAGTTCATTGCTAATAGGTTTCATAACAAGACAAAAATCAGGAAACAGGCTACCTTTCCCTGGCGAATGTCTTCAATGGCCTCTGGGATGGAAGAAAAACCTTTGGTAGGGGAATCCAAATCAAATTCATCATTTTCAATGGGAAAAGCACCACTTGTAAGAGCAGTATCAGCTGCAAGTGTTCCAAACGCAACTCTATCAGGCTGTATCTCAATCCCAACCGATTGATCTCCAATGAGAGTGTTATTTTCCTCAACATTATTTTCATTGGCATAAGACAGAAGGTCACCTTCTCCAGATATCACTGTAGCTCTAGTTCTACCAACACCTTCAAAACTTAAGGATTTGCCACCCAGCTGGATCGAGGGCAAATTGGATGCATACCCTTTTGCCACAGAAAGATTAACTCCATGCAATCCATTGAACAATTTGAAGTTTTTGCATACTCTAAATTCAAGAGAAGGTTAATAAGTACCGAGATGTAATGGCAGAAGCAGTAGAAAGGAAGCACAACGAGCTTGGCATTAAAATACCATATTCACTTGGACCATGTCTATAAAAGAATGTTTATGATGCAAATCTCAATATAACAAATTAAGGACCATAGATTTTTTTTTTTTTTTTTTTTTTTTTTTTATGCCAGAATGTGGAAACTATCCAGTTTAAGTACCCCTCAAGGCCCAGAAGAAGAGATCACGTTTTTGAAAAGTTGATATAGCATAGGAACCATTATACATACTTTTTACCAACGTGAAGCTAAAAAAAATTCATTATTTTGGAGAGGAAAGGTTATGGAAATGGAAATCCATGCCCATGATTAAATAAAACATTGCAAAGTAGTGGACAAAAATGCATGACCAACTCCAAGTTGGATCAAGACATATAGGGCTTTATGGTATTGTTTGGGCCAATGGTAGTCTAGCTGGGTAATTTGCAGTAGATTTTAGTTGACTTGGGGATCTCTCAATCTAAAAAATGTAAACAAAGTGAATTACAAGATGAGGCTCCATGAGCTTTGCCAGCTTGTTATGCAAGAGATGCTTTTAGTGTTCATAAGAGTAGAGAATTAATAATATCTGCTAGAAAGGGGTAAAAAAAAATAGATGTGCAACAGCCATGTCAATGCAAAGCACTTAATGCAAGGAGTTTAAACTAATCACAATTTTATAAGGACCAGCCAATTACATGGCATAAAAATATCCGCTTCATTTGGCTATCAAGCAAATGTAGAAATATAACGGCAAATCAAGGATCTGTTTGGTTCTGGCCTCCACTGAAACTTATCAGTTTCTAAAGACACAAAAGAACAAAAACAGAACCAAGGTGCATTCAGTAACCTACTTTTCAAGATCTTTTTATTTTCAATGCAGTCTATGGAGAGAACATTATTTGATATTCATCACTTTATGCTCTATGCTATCAAAAAAGAAAACACTTAAATCAGCATGTTTGAAAACTTCATTATCATCCTTTAAAAACTCTTTTTTTTAAAAAGGTTTCTGAAACACAATTACAGAACCAAACAGATGCAAGAATTCAAATCACTGATATATATATTATTTAAGACTAGCTAAAAAAAAAGCCGACACTCGACTTTGCCCTGTGGAATTTAGTGGCTTGGTAGAGATGTGTTTCGACTAAACCAAATTATAGAAACAAGTGAAAACAGAAATTTACTTTTTTTCAACCTCATTTTTTGTTATTGGTAAGTTAGACACGCACCCAATGAGTCTTGAACCCACAACCTCACCCTCCACCTAGAACTTATAAGGGGAGGAGGCACCAACTGAGCTAGAGCTCGTTGGTTTTTATCAACCACCATGTTACTCAGCAATTAAACAGAAAAGTAGCTTTCTACTTAACATAATAGCATCATGTCAATCTTACACCCTATCTTTAATACTAAAAATTGCACATCCTTAAAAAAAGTTGGATCAGATCAGATCAGTATAAGGGAGAAAACCCACATCCCCATATACAATACCAATAATAAACAAGTGCCACAATAAGCAAACAACATCAAAAATAGTTAACATAATGGTATTTCCCATCACAAAGATGATGAATTTGAATATATGATATGACACAATTGACCATTAAAAAAACCCAAGCGGGTCAACAAATCACATTCAACTATAAAGTTTTAGAAGATTTAAGAAAAAAACCAACAACACCCAGATGGAGTTTTAGCTCAAACAATCAATAAGTGAATTGTAAAGGTGATAGAAATTTCAAATATATAAGCATTAGAAAGGAAAATGAAGAGAAAAGAAGAAGCTTACTGCAGGTGAGAGAGAGATGTATTTGAAGGACATGAGATGTTGATGGAAGCCATTGTTTGTTGCTTGAAGCCCACCAACAGCTCAAAAATTAAAATAGCTTTTTGATTCCTCAAAAACCAAAATGGGGTCTCTTTATATATGTAGTGGGGGAAAAGAAAGCAAATTGGAAAAGGGAGGAGTACGAAAGAGATGACGAGCCAACGGCGAATTGTCAAAGGGAGATGGAAGAGAGAAATTTCAGTCATACGCACGTGACATTGTTCTGTCCCCAACCAATAAATCACTTAACTGTTTTTTTCTTTTTCTTTTTTAAGGAAAATTTTGGTAAATTTCCCAATTGTGAGCTGCCTTAAATTGTTTTATAATTTTTGTTAGATAAACTACATATTTGACCCTATTATTTACATCATATTTTAATTTAGTCTCTAACTTTTTGGTGTCATGTCAATTTAGCCTCCACCGTTATTTGGATGAAAATTGATAATGTTAACCTTTTGAACGATTGACGTGGCTAACAACCAAAAATATATATATATTTTTTTTAAAGTTTCAATCAACTAAATATTTATTTTGACTATTAGTCATGTCAGTAATTTACATCCAAGAGATAACAATAAGGATTAAATTGACACAACATTAAAAGGTTATAGACCAAGTTAACACAATTAAAATGTTAGAGATCAAATTGAATTATGGTGTAAAAAATAGAGACTAAATATATAGTTTGTCATATAAGAAATTGATTTTTTAGTTTTATTTATATATATATATATATATATATTCCCCCTACCAACCAAGTGAGGTGAAATTCAAATGGTACAATTTATTAATGAAAATATAAAGATATAGTATTGTTCCTAAGATGGCATTTACTTTATGCTGGAGGTGACTAATTTTTCAATAACTTTGTGTTAGGTAATTGTAATATAAGAAATTGGATTTTTAGTTTAGTTTATTTGTTTTTATATATATACACACAGTAGCCTCGAAGCACATGCGTTGCACGTGTTCAAAAACTCTTCTATTATTTTTCTGGTAAAGATTAATAATTTGTATTTATTATAAATAAATAAATAAAACTGAATTTTAGAGAATAAAAAGATGAACTTGAAGGGAAAAAAAATCCTGAATTTTAAGAGCTTTCTTTTTTAATTCAAAATTAAATTTGTTATTTGATATTTATGATCATATTTTTAAAAGAAGTTACCCTTCATTAATGAGGATATTTTTTATCTATATAAAAGTCTAGTTCAAATAAAAAAATCCTCTTTTACTCCTTATCTCCCAAGGTAGGTGATATTCAAATGGCACAATTTATTAATGAAAAGATAAAAATATAGAAGTTTTCCTAAATTAACATTTACCTTTTTTTTTTCTTTTTTTGAGAAACAAACACACACACACACAAGGGAGAGAGAAAGGGGTTCTAACACAAAGGCACACTACAACTCCACTCAAAAGCCATGATAACTTTTAAGGGAGAGTGGGGCAAATTATACTACACACAACACACTCTTTTAAGTAATGTGAGACAATTACCCATTCTTTTTTTTTCTTTTTTTTTTGAGAAACAAACGCGCACACACACAAGGGAGAGGGAAAGAAGTTCTAACACAAAGGCACACCACAACTCCACTTAAAAGCTATGGTAACTTTTAAAGGAGGGTGAGACAGGTTATACTACACACAACACACTCTCTTAAGTAATGTGGGACAATTACCTTTTTTTTTTTTTTTTTTTGAGAAACAAACAATACTAGAGGTGGCACTACTTTTTTAATAATTGTTTTTAGGTAAGTGTAATATAAGAAATTGAAGAGAGAGAGAGAAAGAGTTATGCACTCTATAGCTCCTGAAATTCAAATGGAACAATTTATTAATAAAAAGATAAAGATATAGTAATGTTCCGAAAATGTCATTTACTTTAAACGAGAGGTGATACTACTTTTTAAATAATTTTATTTGTTTTTTTTTAAGGTAAGTGTAATACAAGAAATTGAATGTTTATAGTTTTGTAAAATTTCATTTATTTTAGAATAGCTAAAAGTATTTTGTCAAATAAAAAATATATATAACTTCTTCTTGTGTGGGTTAGAGGGGTTACTCCATTAAATAAATAAAGGGCTTTTAAGCGTAAAAAAAATTATAATACAAGTAAGGCAAGTTAGAACTCACAAATAAGAAATTTACCAAAATTTTCAAATTAATTTTTTTTACAATATATAAAAATGATTTTTTGCTCTTTGAATAAGAATGCTCTAATAAATCAAAATAAATTAATTTTAAGCTTAAACAAAAATGGGTAAACTACGTATTTGGTCTCTATTTTTTACACCATATTTTGATTTGGTCCCAAAATATTTAATTGTATTAATTTGGTTCCTAACATTTTGGTGTCATGTCAATTTAATCTCTCCAGTTATCTCTTTGGTGTCGTGTTAATTTAGTCTCTATCGTGTCAATTTAGTCATGTCAACAATTTCCATCCAAAAAATAACAACATGGACTAAGTTGACACGACACCAAAATGTTAGGGAACAAATTAATACAATTAAAAATTTAGGGACTAAATTGAAATATGGTATAAGAACCAAATATGTAGTTTACCCTTTCTTTTTCTTATATTACACTTACCTTAAAAAATTATTAAAAAAAGTAGTGCCACCTCTAGTATAAAGTAAATGCCATTTATAGGGGAAAAAAATTAAATGCCATTTATATACTCCATATCTTCCAAGATTAGGGGAATCCAAATGGTACAATTTATTAATAAAATGATAAAGATATAGTAATATTTCTAAAGTTTAATTTATTTTATGTTTAAATTTTACACCTTAAAGTTTTAGAATTTAGATTTTACTCTTTGAAGTTCTATTCCATTTACATCAGCAACTTTTTGTTCATATTTTTCGTTAAGTGCAACATAAACTTGTCACACGTATTTAATTCATCCAATAAAATGATGTCATGCTATTTTTAATTATTTAATTTTTTTAGGCTGCAAAAATAATGTGGCATCATTTTATTGGATAAATTAAACATGTGTAGCAAGTTTATGTGGCATTTAAAGGAAACTATGGATGGAGGGATTGCTAATGCAAACAGAATAAAACTTCAGGAGGTAAAATCTAAATTCTGAAACTTCAAGAAGTCAAATTCAAACATCCCCAAACTTTAGGAGTATAGTTTGTAATTTAGCCTTTTATTTAAATATTATTTTTATTATTATTATTGCTTTCACTTTTCAAAATACTAAATTTTCTTTATTTTAATTAATAAGAAACAAGATTAAAAAATAAATAAATAAGATTTGGAAAAACAACCATGCTTAGAATTTTTTTTTTTTTGGTTGTAAAAACAGAAAAACAGCAATGAGTGTGATGTAAAAGTATTATGGACTTTTCTCCTTAAATTGGGGTCTTACCCTAAAATAGATAAGTCAATAATACTAAGAAAAAATCTAGGATCACACTCTTTTAAGCCACAACTCTGCATGGTAGACTATGACTAGAGGAGAAAAAGTAGTGGGTCAAAGTAGTGTGTATATATATATATATATATATATATATATATTAATACTTTCATTTTTCAAAATACTGATTTTTCTTTATTTCAATTAATAATAAACAAGATTCAAAACAAAAATCAGATTTGGAAAATCAACCATGCTTAGAATTTCTTTTTTTCTTTTTTTCTTTTTTTTTTTTTAAAAAGAAGAAAACCAGCAATGAGTGTGATGTAAAAGTATTATGGACTTTTCTCCTTAAATTGGGGTCTTACCCTAAAATTGTTAACCCAATAATACTAAGAAAAAAAATCTAGGATCACACTTTTTTGTGCTACAACTCTAACATGGTAGATTATGACTGGCAGAGAAAAAGTAGTGGGTCAAAGTAATAGGTAACCAATTACAGTTTATCACATAACTGTAAAAAAAAAAAAACAAAAAAAAACAAAAAAAAAAGTGATAAAAGGTGTGGTCCTAAAATTCCTAATAAAAAAAATCTAATACCGCAACTTTCTTTGCAACAATTTTGATGTGGAAAACTTTGAGCGGTGAAATGAAAAATAATGAGCTCATGTAAAAGTGACAGACTAGACATGAATCTAATAAATTAGAAGTACACGTTTTAATGGATCAGATAAAGAGTTTAAGAAGAATAAGTAGGCCTAAACGGCTCCTCCTCCTTTCACTTTTCCCATGTGCTTGTATCTAGTCCAATATGTGCTCCAATACATTTCTACCTACTAATCTCCACACTTAAAAACAATAACATGGTCTCTTTTTTAATGTGAGATTAAACATTTTGAGTAGTTCATTATATTTTATATTAACCTCCAAATCTTTACATTTAGTTTTCTAATTTTATTCATTTTAACTATTTAATATTAAAATGCTATAATAGATAGTTGCAAAAAATAAAAATCTTAAAAATGACAAAAACTATTCACAATATGTAACACAAAATAAATGCAAAAAAAAAAAATTGTAATACTAAAATTACTCGTTCCTGCTACTAAAGTAGGTAATGTTCCAATCTTGCATGACAAAAACGAGGAAGAGTGAAAGAGGATGGGCCACTGAAAAGATTAGATTTAGGACTGTGTTTGTGTATTCATTAGTCAAAAGGCTGAAAATTGAAATGGGCATTCAACCAGAAAAGGACAAAAACAATGCTGAAATGATCAAAGATACAATATATGCAACTTCCTCCGAAGTTACGAAATTGATTTTCCCCGCGTGCAGCCTCGCACCACATCATTGACTTTGACCAGACTTTAAAAAAAAAAAAACCAAAAACCAAAAAACCTTGACCAATGCAAAATATACCAAAATTGAAAAAGTTATCATCATGCCCGAGATGAGCGCACGAGATGGCATTTACTTTATGGGCGGCATATACATCTAGAGAAATTATACTATTATATTGCCACCTAAACGGCCATAATTTTTGTCACAATTATTATATGTGACCGATTGAATCTCTATCATTCGTAGTCTATCGCACATAGAGTTCTAGCAAAAATTGTGATTTTTTATTTGGTCATAGAATTTTTTATATTGCTATTTTTAATAATTTCAAAAATAAAATATATACCTATCTGTAATCATTTCAAAATATATATAAAAATATATGAGCTCACAAGAGGGCAATTTGATGACACTTAGTATGCGTTTGGATTGCGTTTCTGGCCTTGCTGAGTTTTTGTTTTCCTTTTTTTTTTTTAATTTATTTATTTATTGAGAAGCTGACTTTCACGTGGGAATGTGTCTGTCAGTGGGTTCCGTACACTGTGCATGGGACCCACTACCTCTTTGAACGTCCAAATTTTTCACTAGAATGTGACCATTTAGTGGGTCTCGTGCACAGTTCACGGGACCCACAAATCTATTTTTTAACAAAACTTTCATTAAAAATGGATCCTGCGGCACTATTCATACATTTAAAAATTATTTTACTACAGTATTTTCAGTTTTCAGCAAAATAAGCGGTATCCAAACGGACCCTTATTATGAGTTTTGTCTTCTCATAACCTCGTATTAAGATTTTATATGATGGGTTCTGCATATGTGTAGACATGGCAAACGGTCGGGTCGAGTTCGGATCGGGTCATTCGGGTAACGGGCCAAAAACAAGCCATTTTAAATAAGTTGAAAATGGGTTGGGTCAAGCGGGTTGCAGGTCGAGTTGGCCCATATTTTTCACATAAAAAAAATAAAAAATAAAAACAAATAAATGCTAACTTTTTAGAGAGAAAGAATCAAATCAAATAGTTAGACTATTTGTTACTAATTTATTATTATACATGTGATGTGAAGGGAAAAAAACAAACAAACCAAAAAACATAAAGGTTTCTTTATCCTTGCAATTAAAACAATTTTAACTTTTGAGCATGACTAAAATTCTTTACATACTTCAAATTCAAAGTTCACTAATGATATCATTCCCACAAAAGAACCAAAAGAAAAAAAAAATTACAAAACTAAATGTTATGGACCATGGTAGAAGGACTAAAAAAAGAGAGAGAGAGAGAGAGAGAGAGAGAGAAGGGAGGCGAAGAACAGAAGCTATTGAGCTGAAAGTGAGAGAGAGAGTCACAAAGACAATAGAGTTACTGAGTTAGGTTTTTTTTTAGTTTTGCTTTTTGGCCTTTTGATTTGAGTCAATATTGAATTATTTTGTTTTGTTTATTGTTTGTCACTTTGTCACTAACTCAGTGTGGCTGGGTTTGTGGCTTTGTGCTAGTTAGATACTTAGATTGGATAGATATTAGTATATTACATTATTACTATTAATACTATATTAAATAGATAAATTTGGATAAAAAAAAATTCAGATATGTTGTTAGATACTTTGATAGATATTAGTATATTACTATTCCTTTTGTATATAGTTTTTTTTCTTTTCATTTAACTCTTTATTATTTTTTTTTAGTAAATAGGGGGAAGAACTGTCAAAACACAAGTTCATTGTGCATTTTATAATAATGTAATGTACCTATGAGTAGTCTAGCACACCTTGCCATAATGCCATTTAGTTTTTAAATATTTTATAGGGGGAAAAAAAGTTAAGAAAGCAGGTGCACAGCGTTTTGGGTCAGGTTGGCTCAAAAAAAAGGGGTGGGCTGCAGGTTGGCCCATATTTAATTCGAAACAAAATGGGCGGGTTCGGGTCGGGCTAACAAATTTCAGCCCGTTTTGCCATATCTACTACATATGCGGATATCACAAGTGGTTTCATTTTCATAAAACCTCTCATCAGATTATTTACTATCTATGTGTTGATAATATGTAACATCACTTAACTCTATATGATAGCATCGTTTCATAATTGTTTTATATGACTAGTTTTGTTGCACGTGCAAGGCACTGAAAAACTTCAAATTAATATTTTATGATATGATTAGAACAGTTAAAACTAAGTCATTATTGGAATAGTAATTAAGTTTTTTTTTTTTTTTTTTTTTTTTTTTTTTTTTTTTTTTTTTAAGTTAGAGGTGCCCTTTCTTAAAGGGAGAAGTAACCCTTGAGCTATAGTGTTCATTGGCTTAAACTACTATATTTTGAAAGAATAAATGATGCCCACAAAAACAAAAACCAGGTTAGAAATTATATTAGGTAGCATAAACAACTCTACCTCATTTGCTAATAGAGAATGCAAGATAGCATTCATCAATTCATGCCAATTTTTTATTCTTTTTTATTAGCTGAATGTCTGAGCCCCACAATAACTCATCCTTCATAGCTAAACTGACCTCTGGCCTTATTGAAACAAAGTCAGATTAAAAAATCGAGACGCATTGCAATCAAATCCCACTTTCACTTAGAAGAATTTTAGTTGATTTAGCTAGAAAGTAATGTCAAATTAGATTCTTCATGAGATGAGATGAAATGTCCATGACAGCTCAAGTATGTTGTTGTGAATTCCCATATGCAATAACCCCATGCTATCCTTAATGTCTCAAATTTGAAAATCACCTACGGATAGACCACCACATTCTAGCAATATTTTATGTTTTTTCAAGATAGGAGAAATAGAATTATGTTACTTGCCCAAAAGAAACACAGGCAGAGCCCAGACCCATTCCTTCATTAACATCCCTGTAAACACAGGCAAAGCCACGGCCCATTTTCTCCTATTTCAAGATAGGCGAAATAGAATTATGGTTTCAAAATAGAAGATGTAGGTGTAAAGCAAAAGTGAGAATTATAATTATCAGCTAGATTAGCCAGCCACCTCTATTAACATTTTTGCTGCATATCAAATTTAAAATTCTAAAGACAAGCTCCTATATCCATTTTCTTCTTTGCAAGAAAACAAAAGTTTTTATCACAAAACATTTGTAAAGCTATCTTCTATATATAATACCAAAAATGCAGGAACTTTTTTTTTTATTAACTTGGTCGGGAAGTACTATCATCATTATCATCCAGAATAAGTTTGACACCATTGTTTCTAAGAGAATTGACAATGACCCAGATCTTAGTGCGGTTCTTAAAACCTTTCTTCTCTACTTCCTTGTTTAAATTAACATGAATCCCTTTGCCCTGCCCCTGTTCAAGACCCTCCACGTTGAGTCGCATAGCCAACACCTCTCCAACAACAACAGTTGCCTTTGCATTGCAAGATCAACCACACTCAAGTGAATCCTTAAGTTGCTGAACAAAATGACAAGGAAGACACAAACGACAATATTCAAGAAGCATCTACATTCTAGAGTTAATAGACAAAAAGACAAAAAGGCCCTCATACACTTTTAGCCTACCCATGTACTTAGGAGTCAAGATTGTAATTTCATTAAAAAAAAAAAAAAAAAAGCAACACATGTGTGGTAGCACTATAAAGTTGAACGTCTGGTAGCACGATAAAGTTGACCAAAAAAAGACAAAAAAGCCCCCTCTTTTTCTTTAGCTAACAAATGAAGTTAGGAGCAACAAAGTAATTTCAACCAAATGTGTCAACAGAAAATTATAGAGGAAAAACCAAAAAGGACTCCAAGATCCAACATTTTTTTAGCTCACATATATCTTTAGGAGCAACAACGTAATTTTACCAATCTATTGAGCCTCTACTATTTTAAGTTTTTTATTGTTGTTTCGCCAAACACAAGTAGCTCAATTGTCATTTTTTTATATAGAGTATAGATACCACCTTTAGGTGATAACCTTTCCTACAAGACAACCAAAGAGAATGTTGAAAAGTATAGTTGTACATTCAACCAACCAACCTAATTGACATGATCCAATCTAATTTACCGGTTTATGATAAATTAGACGGCAATCTTTTCAAATTTAGTGATATTTCTTCATGAAACACTAAGTGAAATATCAGTAATAGTTCACTTGCAGCAATCACATTCTAGCAACCTCTTACCTTTGCAAATCTCAACAGCTAATCTGGAAAAAAAAAAAATCAAAACAAAACAAAAAAAGCGGGAATGTCATGGATAAGCTAAAAGCTTAGTAAATGGTAGTTCACATACTACTATCAAGGAACAAAAGGTAATAAGTTCACATGAAGGAAGAAAAGGTAATAAGTTCATATGAAGCAAGAAGCCAAAAAGTAAATGAAAGGATAAATTGCAAACTACACCCCTAAAGTTTAGGGATGTTTGGATTTTATACCTTGAAGTTTCAGAATTTAAATTTTACCCCCTAAAGTACTATTCTGTTTGCATTAGTAGCCCCTCTATCTATATTTTCTGTTAAATATCACATAAACTTGTCACAAGTGTTTAGGGGGTAAGTATGTACTCTCAAAGTTTAGGCGGCCAAGTATTACACAGGTAATAGTTTAGGGGGATAAGTGTGCATTCTCATAGTTTAGGAGAATAAGTGTAAAAGAGGTATATTTTAATGGGATAAAATGTAATTTCCCCTAGCTTCTAAAGAATACGTAAATAATTCTATACCTAACTTGTTATATGCTAAAATTTACACTTAGGTATCCTAATATAATATTTCACCTTCAGTTTGGCATGAAAGCAACTTATCCCCCCCACCCCCAAAAAAAAAAAGGTTTGAAAGCATTAAGAGCATCAAAATTCCAATTTAATTACAATTTTTAATACTCTGTTCACAACCACTTCCACCTTAATCTACATAAATTGTCCTCAAACTTATTGGTTCTCATTTAAATTATCAATACCTAGTATTAAGGAGATACACCACAGCTCATACTGTTAGCTGGGATATTATTACATCCTCGAAAGAGGCAATAGGGCTAGGATTAAAAATGAGTTGCCACATGAATCTTGCCATGCTTATGAACTAGGTTTGGAGACTTAGCCAATAGCCAAATATGTTGTGGGTGCAAGTTTTGAAAGCTAGATATTTTCCCAACACGAACCTTTTTGACAGTCTTAGGACTCCAAGCGGAACCCACATTTGGAAAGCCTTCCAGGACAGCATACAATGGTTACAGTAAGGAATGAGATGGATCTTAGGGGATGGTCAAACTATTCGGGTTTGGGTGGACCATTGGATTCCAGGGGGCACACTAAGGAGTCGTATTGCAGGACCACTAATGCCACATGAGGAGCAAGGAGTTGTGTGCTCGTTGCATAACAATCATGATTGGGCCTTAGATGTCCTTCAGGTCCCCCTCCATGTGCATCTCGAGCAACTTATTAAAGGTATCCCTGTGGCGCAAATTACTAGACTACCAGATTCCTTTGTGTGGCCCCACAATAACGGTATTTGCTTGGTTAAGTCCGCCTTGAAATATTTATACCAACAAGCTTAAGTCAATACGAATAAGCAATTGTGGAAGTGGATTTGGCAGCACCAATGTCCCACTAAAATCCAAATTTTCATTTGGAAAGCTATGTGCAATCGAGTTCCCACAAGGCAGTATTTAGCCTTCTCTCGCCTACATGTGAATATCATTTGTCCACGATGCAACTCTCCGGAAACCACAATACATCTCTTACGAGATTGCCCTTGGGCTAAGGAACTATGGGGTAATTCCCTGGGCATCCTGCCACTATCCTTTTTTCAACTACTCCTTCAAGCCTTGGTTCGAACCAATATTTTGTACCAACAGTTGCCTTGGAATATATATTTTTCATTCCTATGTTGGCATTTATGGTTAGCTAGAAACGAGTGTATCTTTAAAAACCACTCTCCTTCCCAGCATAGAGTAGTCCACAAAACAATTCAAGCTGCCATCTAATTCTTTTACTTGGCTAGCCCTGTCAAACCTATTCGGCATGGTATTCCTCAACTTATCAAGTGGCTTGCCCCCACTGACCCATTTACTAAACTAAACACGGATGGAAGTGCTGTAGACAACTCGGGGAAGGTTGGGGTAGGAGGGCTTCTACGAGATAATTCAAGTTCATGGGTTTTTGGATTTTCTCTAAGTATGGGTATTGCTACAAATAATATGGCAGAATTGGGAGCGGTGCGTCAGGGTCTCACGCTGGCGTGGAATTTAGGTTTCATATTTATCCAACTAGAGATTGATTCTGTGATAGCATTATCCTGGTTAACTACTTTAACTAACAATTTCCCTCCTGATGTACTTCCCTTAATCTATGATTGCAAGAGCCTTATGGCACGAGCCTTGGTGGTTCAGGTGCCCCACGTCTACCATGAGGCCAATACATGCATAGATGCATTAGCGCAACGGGGAAACCACCAGTAGCAACTTTTGACTATCTATGATATTTGTCCCAATTTTGTATACTACTGTTTTATAAGGAATAAGGCAGGCCTAGGGATTAATAGGGTATGTCCCATCAGGGCAAATGGAACTGTTTATGTTTGTATTATATTTAAATAAGACTTCCCCATTTCTACCAAAAAAAAAAACCTAGTATTCTTCTCTTTTTTTTTTTTTTTTTTTTTTTGAGAATGCTCAATACCTAGTATTTTGAGTGTTCTCAAATGATAACATTGTTGTTATAATTATTATTATCATTTCTTTCCGTTTGTTTCCTATTTTTTATTAGATTATCAACTTCTCACTTTTATAGGCTATCTCTAGAATATCACCTAAAGTATTTCCAAAGCCCACCTCCCCTACTAAAGTACCTCCCCAATTGACTGTATTGTGATAAACTCATGTGCAACCAATCGATAAGAGAAACAATGAGCCTCAAAGAATTTTGAATACCTAGAGAATTCTAATTCTAATTGGGGTGGAGGGACTGATATTGGTTGTGGCACTCTAGTCTAGGAGAAAGTATTTGGTATCAAATGATACCATATCAGCGGTATCAAAATCCAATAAGTGTGAGACATGTGAGCAAAAAATAACTAATCTATTAACAAATGAAAGACATGTATTAGTGAGTAGTTATTTTTGCACACATGTCTTTTGTTTATTGGATTTTGATACGAATGACATGGTATCATTTGATATAAAATACATTTTCCTAATATAGAGAAAGATAAGGAAATATGAGAGAGCTGGGAAAGGACAAATAAAAAGACTAGGGTTCTAGGCCCATTTACAAAAATTAGTCCAACTCTATACATATTCTTATTGTCTAACAACCCACCAATTTTTTTTTTTAGGAAACAGCCCACTAAATTAATTCATGATTCTCAACCAAAAAAAAAAAAATATCAAAAAAGGATTTATTATTTTTTTTGAAAAAAAAATAGGAATTATTTATTCTTTTTTTTTTTGCATAATTTCAAAATTACTCTTGAAAAAAAAAAGTTTTAGATAATAATTAATTAATTATTGAACCATCTTTATAGGGGAGGTTGAAGTGTATCCTAAGGGTAGGGCATTTAATCAACCATCTCCAAGGGGGTTGAAGTGTGTCCTAAGGGCTAGGGGTAGGGCATTTATTCAACTATTTTGAGAGAGGTTGAAGTGTGTCCTTCCTTTTTATTCAACTGTTTTCAAGAAGGTTGAAATATGTCTTAAGGATATGTTGAAGAGTATTTTGGAATTTTAACCAACTTTAGGAAATTCGAATGAGAATTTTGAAATTTTATAGAACCTTGGTATTTTGAAAATTTTAATTTCTAGAGGATAAAAAGTTTCCAAAATCAAATCTTGAGCACTCTAGGGGCCTTTTTTTGTGTATGGTGTATTGGGCTTGGGCTGCCTCATGCGGTAATGAACTGGGCTGCCTCCTGTGGTAATGGACCCGAATATTTCTGAGTAAGAGAGTTGGGGCCGGTCCAATTGTAACTCAACTTGGGTCGGTTTGTGCACAAACTTATGCCTTGTCTGCCAGGAGTAAACTTATGGTAAGTAGAACTGTTGCAGACGAGTTACGGCAGGCAGATATAATAATAATAAAAAAATAGAGTACTCTGACTATTTAAATAAATGGCTATGTACTCCCTACTAATAAAGCATGATTACAGTTATAATGATGTCAATCACAGAGAAAAATGAAGAAAATAATACTAGCTAATCAAATGGGCATAAATCAAGTTTTAAGCTTAGTTTGCCGCAGCAAAGTCAAAGAGGAGAGAACGCCTCTTCTCAATGCAAATAATCTCTCAGGAAAAAGATCCTGCCGTGGGGATTAATGGCTTTGAAGGAATCGAACCTGAATGGTTATTGCCCAAAAAGAAAGAGTCCTTGTTTACGTTTTGGAAGAAAGTAAGATTTGAAGGGGGAGAGAGGGAAACCGATCTATTGGTGCATGCCCATTGAACTAACTCTCCTTTTTCCTTAGTTTCCTTTCTTTTCTTCTCTGTTTTCTTTCTTATCTTTTTTCTTTTCTTCTTACTCTGTTTTTCTTTTCACTCCGTAAAAGTACTCTGTTTTTCGATCCTGTTTTCAGGGCACGGTAAGAGCCTTTTTATAGTGCCTGCTGTGACCAAGATTTTACCATTTTACCCCTTAACCATCTCTGTCTGGTCTGGGCGTACTTGTCCACCACTAAAGGTGTGTGCCACTCACTCTTGCCAGACAAAGGCAGGTTTCATTTCTCCCTCTACCGTTGCACTTCTTTCCTGCCACGGTATAAATGCTCTCTCTCTCTACTCTCAAGGCATGCACCCAACGGTTCCCCCTCAAACTTGCCTCTTTTGGGTGGTCTGTCATCCCAGCAGGACGTACCTCCTAAAAGGGTTTGGGCAGGAGCCGCAAATAGATCTTTTCCCCTCTCCCCACCACCAAACCATGCCCCTCTTGCCTCTTACCTCTGGCCCATGACCCCACCACGTCCTATATTGGCTGGGTACAGGCTGGTGGTGCCTGAGCCTTGCGCGTGCTTCCCTTTCAAATATGTCCAAGAGTCTGCCTGCTGCTCATGCGTCTGCCGTGATCTGGAGACTCTCTGTTTGTGTTTTCTGACCTTTAATGTGGGCCTTTCCTTGGTTTTCCACTCCATTCAGGAGCTGGGCTTTGTATGATGATAGGCCTTACATTTCTTTGGCCCACTCTTGATTTTCTTTATTTCCTGCAACATTGAACTGTTATTCCTGCCATAATAACTTAATCCTGCTGGACCTCTTTTTTGGGCCAGCCGTTTATCCATTTCCTCAATGGCCTGTTATGGGCACTATTTTGCTTTTACTCATGGGCTCCTATGTCCCTTTGGGCTTTCCTTTGGGCATCCACGGCCCGATTACTTTCTTTGGGCTTCCTCGGCCCGTTTGCTAATTCCACACTCCCATGGGCCTTTTTTACTAACTTCATTAGGCTTCCCCGGTCCAATAACCTTATTTTTATCTTTGGGGTTCATGGGCTTGCCATAAACCCCTTACTCTCTTAGTTTGCATTGCCTTGGGCTTGCGGTGGCCCTTTCTCACTTTTCTACCTCATACTCTGCCCATGGGATGCTATTTCTTTATTTCCTGGCTTCTTTAAGCCCGCTTGCCTCTTCAAGACCCATTTATTTATTTGTTGGGCCTGTGATCCATTATTCCTGCCGCTTGGGCCTAATAGGTTTTTTGCTATTTATCTTGTCAATTCTTTATAGCCCTCATTATTGGGCTTTTTTGTCTGCCTGGGCTTCTACAAATGGCCCTCAACAAGCACAAGCTTAAAAATCTTGATAAAATCTTTTTAACTTTCTTAGTTGAAAGAAGGGTAATTTGGAATTCTTATGTTTCCGAACATAATTTTAGAAAAATCTAGATTTTTTGATGAACGATTGATTCCTTTGAAAAGAAATTTTTTGTTAATTTTTTGAGACTTAATCCCAAGATGAAATCTACTTTCTTAAAAAATAATAATAATAATTAAGTGGTTTTTAAGTCCAAAGTTTTGTTTACAAATGTTGACGATTCTTTTTGATGGACATTTGGGATTTTGGATGACTTACGGGTTCTAGGGCCATGGGCCTTTTAAATTTTGAAAGTTCTTCCTTAAGCCAATATTTTTTATAAAAATCTTTATGGGTCAATGGGCCTTAAACTTTTAAGTCAAATTCTTGAAAAACTTTGTGGTCCTTTAGGATTTAAGCCCTTAAGCTAGGGATTCTTTTGAAAAGTTTTGAGAGTTTTTTCAAGGCTCTGAACCCTTAAAACAAAAATATTGGATCCAAATAAATTGGGCCCATTTTAAAAAAATTTCTCATCTGCAAACCTGGAATTAGTACCATTCAACTTTGATGGCCTTGCCTTTTGTCACAACTCACAAGGCGCCTTATCACTGGCGGCTTCCCATGCAAGTCAGGGTAGTCAAAAAAAAAAAATATATATATATATATATATATACTTGCTAAAAATATATTATATACTAAATTAATTTATTGTGATCATCTTAATAAAAATTTGAACACTCAACATTTTCACAATAATTTCACAACAAATTTAATATAGTAAGTTGTTACTGGTTCTAATTTAAACCCAATACTGATATTATTTTTTTACCCATCAATAATAGTTTTTTTCATAAAATTTATTATAAAAATGTTGTGGATGAAGTAATATTTCAAAATTAAAAAAAAAAAACTTAAATAACAACCATAAATATTAGCCCAAATAATAAACATAAACTAAACAAAAACAAGATAAGATCAAATAACAACAAGTGAACATATTATTCAACAAAAAGATAAAAATCGTTAACTATTTAAATTTGTAGCTCAATAAAAATAATCCCTAATTTCATTTTTCTTTAAAAAATTGGTACCAAGAAAAATATTGTGATTGTGAGTTCTTCTTGATAGTGAAGATAGTTATACTATTTATTTTTGACTTTACAATTGCAACAATTTTACTCTCCTTAACAACTTAATTTAAAAATGTATCAAATATTCAAATTATCTTTTTATTAAATTTTGTATAATTTAAATTTATAAATGAACACCTTAAAAAAGCAAATTCCTAAAATCGTCACTGTGTATGGAGAACGGTCAAGTGAAATGACTTTTGATCACCTGCAAAAGACAACAAACAAAACTTCCTTTCCTTTCAATTTTCTATTGGGTAAATGCCCCTGTGATATAGGACAAGTGAAATGACTTTTGACAACCTGCAAAAGACAACAAACAAAACTTTCTTTCCTTTGAATTATCTATTGGGTAAATGCCCCTCTGATATGCCTATTGTGAACCTATGGGCCGATGCCCCTAGTTTAAGAATTTCTTTATAACATATTCTCCGCATACAAAATTTTGCATGTTTAAAAAATTGGCGAAAAGTGCCTTTTAGTATCTATATTTTTAGGTGATTTTCATTTTAGTCTTTACATTTTAGTTTTATCGTTTTTAGTTTTTATTTTGAAAAATGCTTTTCGTTTTGATCCTTGTCGTTACATTAGAAACAAAAAAGCTGACGTGACAAACGGTAGGAATAAATAATACTAAATTAATGTCCACGTGGCTTAAATTAATAATAAAAAATGTTTTTTGGTATTAAAAAATGTCATGTCAGCATCTAAATTAAAAAAATTAATTTACTAATTTTAACTAAAAAAAAATTAAAAACAGAATTAAAAACTAAAAATTATATGAATTGAGATTTAAGTATGTCTTGAACAAGAACAATAAGAACATAAACTCAGATCTAAGAACACAAACCCAGAAATTAAAAAAAAAAAAAAAAAAAAAAAAAACAACGCTAACAAAATGTAAACTTCACATCTCAGACCCAACTTCTCTTTCTCACTGAAGCTATCCCTTCCCATTTCTCTACCTCTTAGTTCTCAAACCCAAAACCCAAGCCTACACTCTGAAACCCCATGGCCGAAGCCACTCAAACTCTTCTCTCCGATCATCACCAAAAACTCTCTAAATTTATTTCTCACTCTAAATCTCACACTCTTAGAACCAACACTCGATCGGACCTTAATGGTCCTCACCGCTCAATGCTAGCCATCACCATCCTGGTGATAGCCTCATCTTCTCTTCTCTTCTCCATCCTCGATCTCAACCTCTCTCTCTCAACCTAAACCCGAAAACCCAAGACCCGTCTCTCAAAATGAATCCCTCTCAAACCTCCAACTTCGATCTGGTTCCTAGGAGGTCCTAAGCGGCGTGTGAACAACGGATCGATGGTGTGGAGGCTAAGTAAATCACGGATTGACCATGAAGTAAGTGAAAATGCAAACATCACAGAGATTGAAGATAGAAAAATGGAAGATAGGTTTAAGGTTTACCCAATGGATGTCCTCTTTATTCTTATTTTTGTTCTTATCCTCCATGTTTGATGGTTGCTAGCTGTTGTTGTTGATTTGATGGCTCCCCTGTGACCTTGATTCACGGTCTTTCTACCCTGATTTGTTGGCTCCACTTGTTCTTTCACATCTCAGACCCAACTAGATTTTTTTTTTTTTTAAATTTCTGGGTTTGTGTTCTTGTTGTTCTTGTTCAAGACACACTTAAATCTCAATTCATATGATTTTTAGTTTTTAATTCTGTTTTTAATTTTTTTTTTAATTTAGATGTTGACATGGCATTTTTTAATGCCAAAAAACATTTTATTATTATTAATTTAAGCCATGTGGACATTAATTTAGTGTTATTTATTCATGTTGTTTGCCACATCAGCTTTTTCCGTTTCTGATGTAACGGCAGAGACCAAAACGGGAAGAGTTTTTCAGGATAAGGACTAAAAACGGTAAAAATAAAATGTAGGAACTAAAATGGAAATCGCTTGAAAATGTAGGGACTAAAATGTGCTTTTTGCCTAAAAAATTTGCACATACAAAATTTTGTATGTTCAAAAAGAAAAAAATGTGCTCATGTAAAAAAATTCCTATATGTTTGTATGTAATTTTTTTTTTTTTTGGCAAGACTGAATAAAATTTTGTATGTTGTAAATATTACAAGTTAGGAGTTCCCTTTTGACAAGAAAATTCATCATGATCAAGATTCTCATCTAACAAAAAACTACAAGAAAGCTTTAAAATCTACAATTTTGCTCAAGGCACAATGGCCATCATTTAAGAAACTTAAATTTAAAAAAGTTTGAATTGCAAGAATTTTAGAAAGCTACCCTTTCATAGCTTGAAAAACATTTATAGCGGGTAGGATGTTAGAGCAAACCTTGATCCTTAATCATGTGGAGAGTGACATACCTTATGAAGTATTGTTTGCAAATGGAGTGAGAGGAATTCATGGGAAATTGATTCAAAGAAGAAGGAAAAAAAAAGTGCAAGAAATTAAGAAGGAAAAACTCAAACTTTCGAAAGAACTAAAAGAGAAAAGAAGAAAAGATGCACAAAGAGGACTATATTATGTCCTCAAAATTTCGACCACCTTGAAATTCTAGAGGGAGAGTTCAGCTTTAATTCTTCCCTTTCGACCGAAACATGCTAAGGAATATAAACTTTCATTGCCTTCCAAGATTCTTCAAAAGAAAATTGTTAAAAAAGATTCAAAGACAATTGAGCTCATATCACACAGATAAGTTTGTTAGATTTTCTCTATCACTATGAAGAGACTTAATATTACCTACATAGAATTTATTTGAATCATTTAATTATTATAAATTTGGATTTATGTTATTTTATTGACAGAGAAAAGTTAATGAAAACCCTAAAGGCATTGGTTTAAAAAATATTTTTAACCACCGCACACCCTTGGTGCAGTGGTCACTCCACAAGTATAAATGCTTGTGGGGTGTGAGGGGCAAGGGTCGGGGTTCAAGTCTCTAGGAGGGAGCTTCATACACATATACACTTAGATTAGGCTAGAGTATAAATTTTATCTTGTATTAAAATATATATATATATAAATATTTTTAGAAAATTTTGATGGGAAATTATATTTCTTATGAAAGTGGTATTAAAACTTTCCTAAAATGATCTATTAACAAATGCTTTAAGGGCAATCGTTAACTAGACTTATTGATAATAAGAGTGACATATAAAAACTCATCCTATTAGGATTTAGGAGTCTTTGTGAATAAACACTTATAATATTATTTTGTAAAGTGAACAAACCTTAAAATTAAGAGGGTCCCTAATCTAGCCTTTGTATAAAAAGAAAAAGAAAAAATAAACACGTGTTTTCCATCAAATAGTTTTCTAGGAGAAGGCTATAGACTAGAATAATTCCTTCAGTTCAGTTGTAGTAATTTCTTCTTTGTAATTTTTCATTTTACTGTATGTTTTCTCTACAAAACACTTAAAAACATATGGTAAGAATTAGATGGTCTTCCAGTGTTGTAGATTTTTTGGTAGGTATTTCATGCATGGGTTAGTCTCATAAGATCATCCTCTTATAACATGAGAAACTTACACATATAGAATCTACAAGTATCATGAGAGAGAAGCCTCATAAGATCATCTTATAAGATTATTATTAGTTTTAAATTTTAAATTTTGTTCTTGTCTTCTGCTTTCTCTCTCTAATCATGAACATTATTGTACTAACTAGAATGGTAGGGAGGGAGTTTTCAAATGTCCAAAATGATCCATAAGTTTGAATTTTGACTTTAAATTTATAATCTTTTTTGGGCAATGTAATCCTTATATCCATCATCTATACTACTATTTAAGGGATTTCTCCTATTTGAGATCCTCAATTTTGATACCCAAAATACCCTCAAATTTACTAGTTTACGAAGTATAAATAATCGGGTTATATATGTAAAATTGCTAATTTAAAAACTCCTAAATTTTAGCTAATTTAAAAAAAAAAAAAAAAACAGTTTTTTCTCCCACCTCCACATTTCTCTCTCATGTTAGTTATCAAGTACTAATACAACTTCTTCTTTTTGAAAAAAATAAAAAATAAAACTGTTTTATTTTTTCCCCACAATCGTACCATTTTTTTATTATAACTAAACTGTTTTTTTCCACCTCCACATTTCTCTCTCACATTAGTAGTCAACTTTAAAATATAAGGACTAAATTAACATAGTATGATAGTAACACATATAAGTACAGTTTGACTATCTAGCCTTGTCACTTAAATGATTGACTTCTCTTAATACTTTCTACTCTAAGACATCTAGAATTCAAATTCTCTCTCTTTCTATTGTAATTATTAAAAAAAAAAAAAAAAGAGTATAATTTGACCTCACATTAAAAATAAATAAATATATAAAAGAGAGTATAATTTGACCATTTAATTCTTTTGTTTTGCATTCAGACAATTGTGGCCCAATACTTGCTATGATTATAGTTCTTCTGGGCCAGGCTATCTTCAAGCTCAATTCCATTTCCTTAACTTAAAAGCCCAAACTAGCCCACTTATCAATTAAATTGACTAGGCAAATCAGCTCAGCTGACAGATGAGTCGACTCAATTTTGAAGCCTACTAAGAATCACTTCACACTTGGCGGCTCCAAAATGATTAATTATTTTTTTTTAAAAAGAAAAAAGAAAAAAGAAAAAAAAATCTGAAATTGTGTAATGATAATGAATGACTTTTTTTTTATAAAGAAAATAAATTGTAAGTAATTTTTTTAATTAAAATTTTTTAACATAATCCTTTTTCTTCCTTTTTAGGATGAAGTCTTAATTAAAGCTTAACTCATAATCACAAGAGCGAAATGTATCTTGAGGATTATTTTATAATTTGTGAAATAAGAGCTATTAAAAAAAAAAAAAAAAACTAAAATTGAAATATTTTGCTATGAGGTCAAGTAACCAAATTGCCAAGGTCTTCTTATGTGGCATTTAAAACACTTTTTTACAATTGATGAATTTTCTGTATGTAATTTGGCTACTTGACTATACCCACTTACATATAAAACAAGCATTTAAAATATTTAGTCTAACAAAGTAACCGTCCATGAGCTTACCATTAATTAAAAAAGAATTAATCATACAAACACATAGGAAATAAAATATTAGGTGATTTGCTTCTATATAGTATAGGATAGGAAAAGGCATGGCATACTCTAGCAGAGAAAGAAAGTATCCAGAAACTTACCATTAAATCAAGAAAAATGTCAATCAAACAAAAAAGATTATAAAAAATAAGAAGGTTTTATGTGGTGTTGGTTTGGTCCTTCAAAATGATCTTTAGGTGATTTGCAACTATAGTGTAGGAATACACTGCAATATCTGGGCTAAAGGGGACCATCTCTCTATTATCTATATATATTATTTATTAAAATTTAAATTTTAGGAGTTTGACTCCCTTAAAAATAAATAAAATATTACAATGATATTATATAAATTTTATAAAAACCTCACTCAAATTTATCATTTTTATGAAACTTAATAATACATGACAACTCTTTGGTGGTCCTTATGCAATTATATATAAGGCATGCGACTAAAAAAAATTCAATGTCAAATTCAAAATAAATTACATATTTGGTATGAGTAATAAAATGTAGTTTAAACTCTAAAGAGTTTTTGGTTTAGTTGTAAGCGTTTGATATGCTTGTTTTTTGTAATTATTTTGAGCACTCAAATTCTTCTTTTCTTCAATTTATACTTTTTGTCTTCTTTTTTCTACTATTTGGATTACACCTTTTCATTTGTTCTTACACGTGCTCCTATTGTCAAAAAAACCCCTTTAATAGAAACTATTAACTAGTGCAATATGGATAAAAGTTACATAATATATAACTTTGTCCCAAACAATTTGGATTTTGTTTATATTAAAGAACTTTTAATTATTTACAGAAATATGTTCATGCATTAAATCCATCATTCCTCTTATTGTAACTATCAAATTATTAAAAAAATAATGGTAATAAAAGACCATATTCAGAAAAATGATTTAGAAGCAATGATTTTCATAGCTATTTTTAGGTGTTTGCAAAAAGCTGCAATATTACAAAATCTAATAAAAACTTATGTAAGCAGTAAAAAGGTCCTAAAAATAATGTTTTTCATTTGATATATTTTTAGACCAATCCTGATATGTTTAATGTTCAATTATTGGCTATCGTTGTATTACAACTGGAAATGAAGAATAATTAATCAAACTATGTAGTTTTTCAAATATTTATTCACAACACTTTTTTTTTTTATAGATAATTTCATCTTATGGCGTCCGCTCTTAATAATAGTTTTTTATTATCAGATTAAAACACCAATTTGAACACTTATTGGTGTTGGCAAGGGTTGAATCCCAGATCTCTTATTCATCCATTAGAGATTTTACAAGTTAAGCTAACTGGAACTCACTTAGTTGAGAACCACATTAGTATATGTGTATAAGTGTATTACTGTATAGCGTATAGTTTTGTTTGAATTTTTCCAAAGAAATATTCAACTGTTAGCAATTCACCTTCATTACTCCATGTTTCATAAAATAATAAGTGAGTGAAAATTGAAAGGAGTACTATAATACCATATATGTTTAATTAATGACGCCTATCGTTGTATTACAACCGGAAATGAAGAATAATTAATCAAACTACGTAGTTTTTCAAATATTTATTCACCACTCGGTTGAGAATTACATTACTGTATGTGTATAAGCTTATTGTTTTGTTTGAATTTTTTCCAAAAAAATATTCAATTATTAGCAAGTCACCTTCATTACTCCATGTCTCACAAAACCATGAGGTGCAAGTTGAGCTATAAACTAATGGCGATTGGGGGTATAATTAACTTATATTTTCTTGTAAAAAATAACTTTAGAGTTAATTATATATTGGTTCTCAACCTTTATCTCATATTTCAAAATGATCCTCAGGGCTTATTTGATAGACTATAGACATTATAATGTAATAACTATCCATATAATTTAGCTATTTTGTAGTTTGATTATGTTTTTATTACAAAAAATAACCATTTATTATTATTTTTTTAAAGCAATCATTTATTATTAAAATGAGGAAGAACTATTCATCTTTAAAATAGTTGGAATAATTATTCCTTAGTAGGTGTAATAATTTTTAATATTAATAATATTTCCAAATAGACAAACTTTTCATATGCAACATAACAATTATGAAAAAAAAATCATAAAAAAGTAACTTATCTCTCTCTCAAATTAAAAAAAAAAAAAATTTCTAGAAATATAATTGTATGAGTAATATATTTTCTAAAATAGATCTTAAGTTTATATATATATATATATATATATATTAAAAAAGATATTAAGTTTTATTATAATGTTTTAACTCACGACCAAACTTATAAAAAAGTTTTTTTTTTTTTAGAAGAATAAATAAGTTTAGTTATTCTATTATAATACGTTTTATTGCTAATAATAAATATTACCATCTCTGTCATAATCCACATTCACTATATCAAACATATCCTTATTCTGTCAAAATGTTTAATTTTAATCTTAATACTTTAAAGTTTGTGCCAAAAAAGTCTTTATTGTTAACGGTTGTTTTGATTTTTTTGATTTTTTTTTTCTATCTCAAATCAAACATAATAGAAGCAAACAAAACATTTAAATAATCTTCTCTTGTTTGTTGCTATCAAAATCTTTGAGATTTCTTTGAACAATCTTATCTTAAAACCAAAGCAAGAATTAATGGTAGGGTTTAAAGTAAAAGAAAAGTGTCATGTCCACAACTTTTTCATAATATCTGTACAACAAAGCATAAGTGATAGATTATTGTTGGTTGTTATGAGTGGGCAAAATAGTAATTTAAGTTATATATTAAAATGAGAACCAACAACTTCTTCTCACCTATACTTTTATTGTGAAACATTTGAAAGGATATTAATCATTTCAAAACAATGGTTTCCCACAGTGTTCATGGGCGGCTTTACATTAAGGCCAAGGGGTTCAAATGAACCCCCTAACCTTGCTCAAACAAAATTTTTATATATAAAATTTTTAAATTTTTTCCATTTTGACCTCTTAAAATAAAAATTTGAACACCCTTATCCTAAATTTTGTTTGAACCCAATTGAAATAAGCTTGAAGCTTGAATATGATCATCTTAATTTTAATTTCACAATATTTTTACAATAATATGAGGCAAGTTGTAACTACTTTTTATCTGGACCCACAATTAACAATATTTTTTTTATCTACCTTTAACAATTGGCCACCTAGATTTTGTTGTGGAATTTTTTTGAAAGTATTGTGTCAATTCCAAAAATTTTGCTCATTCATTAAAAAAAATATGAATATTCTTTCCAGGATTCTGACTTACTTTGCAGTTGACAACGAAATAAAGTTGTTTTTCCTTACACTTTTCTTCTTCATTAACAAAAAATTACATCACTGCTACAATCAACACAGTCGTACAAATTTGTATCTATAT
Organism: Quercus robur; assembly: GCF_932294415.1. NCBI lineage: Eukaryota > Viridiplantae > Streptophyta > Magnoliopsida > Fagales > Fagaceae > Quercus > Quercus robur. The sequence goes on along the minus strand of NC_065544.1, from coordinate 23,433,552 downwards.
CTGTAATTTTTTCCTCATTCTGTCTATCTCACTTTCTCCCTTCTATTTTTTTCTTAGTTTTTCTTTTTATCTCCAATTATCTCCAATTCTAAGAGAGTGACTATGTCTATGTGTATGATTAAGAAGTCATCCACTTTAAACATAAAAACTTATATAAGTTACTATTTTATTTTCTTAGTTTTACATTTACTCCTAGTTTTACTCCTAAGTGTGTTACTAGTCTTCTCCTTCTTTATCATATATTTTTATATAATTGATATTACATATAAATATAATAAGTTATTATTAATTTGACAAAAATGTATGATTAGTAATTTAATTATATTAGTTTATGCATTTAATAGTTGTTGTCTGTATAATATAGTTGTATTGTATACTAAATTGTATTTAGAATATTATTTTAGATTATTGTATATAACATGGAAGTTTATCCATAGAAAAAAAAAAAAGATTAATTATTTAATTTTTTACTCGCCCCTCATGACAAATGACAAATTCCTAGTTTTGCCATTGTTGACGCCCTAGAAAAAAATCATGGAGCCGCCACTGACAGTGTTTCCTCAAAACTTTCAATCAAAGACTAATTATTATTCACGACGAGTGGGCCTATAGCGGGGTAAATCGCTGGCCCAGAGAGTTTTTTTCAAAGTACTGGTGCCTAGATTTACACTAGAGAGCACTTAGTCAAATTTGAGACAGCCACTTTGAGACTAAATGCCCAACCACTCGGCCAACCAGGTTACAATGGACAAAAGTTGAGGACAAAAATTTATCCAGGTTACAATGGATAAATATAATAAGTTATTATTAATTTGACAAAAATGTATGATTAGTAATTTAATTATATTAGTTTATGCATTTGATAGTTGTTGTCCTTTCTCAAAAAAAAAAAAAAAAGTTGTTGTCTTACCTATTTTATAAAAGTTTTAGACTATTGTATAATATAGTTGTATATTATATACTAAATTGTATTTAGAATATTATTTTAGATTATTGTATATAATATGGAAGTTTATCTATAGAAAAAAAAAAAGAGTAATCATTTAACTTTTTATTCGCCCCTCGTGACAAGTGACAAATGACAAATTCCTAATTTGACATTACTGACCCCCAAAAAAAATCTTGGAACCGTCACTAACAATCTTTCCTCAAAACTTTCAATTAGAGATTAATCATTATTTGCGACAGGTTGGCCTATAGCAAGGCAAATCGTTGGCCTAGATAGTTTTTTTTTAAAGTTATAGTGCTCAGACTTGAACTGGAGAACACTTAATCAAATTCGAGACAGTCACTTTAATACTAAATGCCCAACCACTCGTCCAACCCCACCAGGTTATAATGGACAAAAGGTGAGGACTAATATACTAACGTGTAATCATCCAAAATTCTATTCTTTCTTTTCTCTACTCGCAAAACTCTTATACTATAGGACTATGTGTCCAATACACATGATCCGTTTAAGAGCTTGGGAGAAAGTAAAGAGAAAAAGACAAAAAAGCTATTGGTTAAGAAGCAAACAGACGTCAATTTAAAGAAGTACTACTATTTTCCAGTACTACTATTTTCCACAAATTTCCCTCCTCACAAACCAAACTCCCAAAACCATTTTTTATTCTTTTCACCTTTTGGAACTTTGGAAGGTCCGTTCTCACTTCACACACTTTGATATCAACAACAAAAACAGAACAAACTCTGTACTCTCCGTCTCCATCTCCAAACTCTTTCTTCACTTCCAAAACTCTCAACAAAAAATGGAGAGTTTTGCTCTTTCTTCTCTCTCCACTTCCTTCTCTCTCCCCACTCGCTCTTCTTTCCTTCACCACCGTTTCCTCCACCACCACCCCATCTCCAAATCCTCACCGTCCATCTCCACTCCTCACTCCATCCCCACCCTCCGATCCTCCTCCTCTCTCTTCTCTCCAATCAAACCCACCCCAAACTCCTCCCTCTTCAAACCCCGTTTCCTCCCTCCAATCCACTCCTCCTCCACAAAGTCCCCAAACCACCCTTCCCCATCTCCACAAATTACACAATCAGCCAAACCAATCCCACTAATTCTCTCAATCTCAATTGGCTTAATCATCCGATTCCTCATTCCCAAGCCCCCCGAAGTGACCCCACAAGCCTGGCAGCTCCTCTCCATCTTCGTCTCCACCATCGCCGGCCTCGTCCTCAGCCCATTACCCGTCGGCGCGTGGGCTTTCTTGGGCCTCACAGTCACCGTCCTCACCAAAACTCTCTCCTTCGCCACCGCCTTCTCCGCCTTCACCAACGAAGTCATCTGGCTCATAGTCATCTCTTTCTTCTTCGCCCGCGGCTTCGTCAAGACCGGCTTAGGCAACAGGATCGCCACTTATTTCGTCAAGTGGTTGGGCCGCAGCACCTTAGGACTGTCCTACGGATTGACCATAAGCGAAGCCCTCATCGCACCGGCTATGCCCAGCACCACCGCGAGGGCCGGCGGCGTGTTTTTGCCCATAATTCAGTCGCTCTCGCTCTCTGCTGGGAGCAAACCCGGCGACCCATCTGCCAAAAAGCTCGGTTCTTATCTTGTTCAGTCTCAATTTCAGGTTTGGTTATGTTGCCCATTAGATTTCATTTGGTTTTGAGTTTTAATTATGATAATTTCGAAACATTGATATTCGGTTTTGTGTGTTTCTCATTATTAAATGAGATCGTGTATGTATGATATGAGGGTCGTTGAAGTTATAACTTTTTTTTTTTTATTATCTAGTTGATGCTCGGCTTTTTTTTTTTTTTTTTAAATTTTTTTATTGTTTATATTTTAAAATTTTGATTAAGTTTAGTGATGCTATTGGGATTTTTATATAGTTGATGTAGACCCCTTTTAATATTAAATCTGCCTTATCTATGTGTATCAAAAAAAAAAAAAAAAATCTGGTTATCTATGGTGTTAGTCCAATTGCACATTTGAGAATGTTTACCAGCTATTATTTTATTTAATTTGTCAATGAAAACTTACTAGATATAGGAGAACTTTTGGATATCCATTGGGTTATGTCGTGCAATGGCTTGTTAGATTCCGTTGTATATAGTTATTTATTTATTGATAAAGAATACCGTCATTTTTTTACCCCTTTTCCGATTTGCGTTGCGGTTGCGTGACTGCCTTTTGAGTTTCTGTTCAATGCTGTTTTTCCATTGGCCATTTCGTAGTCTAAATTGGTCAACTTTATAACAAAAGCTATGGTCTTCCGGCTTCCTCATCTCTTTCTTTAGTGTACTAGGAACATGTCTAATGGTTGATGTGTTGGACACATATCCCTCATCAATACCTGGATCATCTTTTATGATTTTGTTACTTAAAACATTTTGAAATGTCCCCTTCACATGGGTATGAAGAAATCATCTGCCCATTTGGATGTATGCTCCACATGTTTTGTTTTGGTTCAATTCATCAAGAAGAGTGGGAGTAATTAGGATAAAAAATGGTCATTTTCTGATGATCTTTTAAGACATTCAGAGTATTAAAATATATGGGTTTAAAGAGGAAAATGCAGTACTAATTGAATTTCTTGTTTTTAAGTTATTTTACAGAGCCTAGTAGAAATGATTCTAGGTAATAGTGCTTGGACAATAAAAGGAAGGTGTGTTCATTTTCATGAAAGAAAACTGCAGATAGAGTTTGCTTCTTGGGTTGATTTTAGTTCAGGGGATTGATAAAGAGTTTTTTTAGTTATTAGAGTCTTTTAATTTTTTTGATTTATCTCATGTTGATAACTACCCCCAAGTTTTGGTACTAATGCTTTGTTGTTGCTGTACCTCAGGTTGATAACTAGATATACTTTTCCATTTTTTTCCCAGGACAAATAGATGTGTTAGCTACATTAGATGGTATCTGCAATTCCTTTTTCAGCATCTATGCATATCGTACTCTAGTAACTTCATTTGTGATGTGTTGACAGTCTTCTAGTAACTCTAGTGCTCTTTTCCTAACTGCGGCAGCTCAAAACCTGCTCTGCCTCAAATTGGCTGAGGAGCTTGGGGTGATAGTTTCAAGCCCTTGGGTTAGTTGGTTCAAAGCTGCTAGTTTACCAGCAATTGCCTGTCTTTTAGCTACTCCTCTAGTCTTATACAAGTTATATCCTCCTGAAACCAAAGACACACCAGATGCCCCTGCCATGGCTGCAAAGAAATTGGAGCATATGGGTCCTGTTACAAGAAATGAGTGGGTGATGGTCGGTACAATGCTCCTTGCAGTCTCTTTGTGGGTCTTTGGGTATGTAGTATGCCTTACTTTGTGATAGTTATTATTAAATTATCATCTCATATATATATACACACACATATATCACCAAATTGTTCCTTTTTTTCCCCTGCTGATAATTAGTAGCACAAAAGTCAATTGTTTTAAAAAAACAAAAAAACAAAAAAAACTACTGGGAGAGTTGAATTCTCCATTTATTTTTTTGTATCCCTTGATTTGTTAACACTTTTTTGGCAATTGAGCAAGACTCAAAACATAAAATAATACTCTTGGGTGTCTAGAACAACTCGCTACAGCATATTCCAGAAAATAAAAAATTACCAAACTACCCCTATTTTTAGTAAAACTTTATTAAAACTGAACCAACAACTTTCTAAAGTAAAGAAACTAAATGCTTAGATTCAATAATAACTAAAGTAGCCTTTAAAAGGTGCCAAAAAGCCCCCCACATCAAAATTAGTCCATAATTCTAGGATCATTTATTCTTTAATCTTGTTTCTCCTTGAACACTTTACTTTTTGCGTCATTAAGCCTAATGTATAAGTTATCATTTTAGGACCTTATAAAACCCCAAAAAGAGGAAACAAAATTGGTGAAATAATTTCAAAAATTGTAAATGGATGATTAAAAAGTCTTCCCATGGTAAAGATTGAGCCCTATATCTTGTCCTACGTTAGTCCTCTCCTCTTGAAAAAAAATCACCAGGAATTTGTTGAATTCAAAATTGAAATTTCCTTGCCATGTAAAGGGATATTTTATATATATCAAAATCTTGAATCTCTTAACATAGAAAATCCCAAATATGTATATCCCAAATTTCTTTTCCTCATTCTTTAATAGATTGACAATATAGACCAATTACTATCTGAAATAATATAAAATTTTCCCACACTAATAAAATCAACTTGTTGGATTCATTAGAATTGTAATCAACTCACTAGCTTGATCTTTGAATTCATGAGATATGTGATAAGACTTAATGAAGTTCTACTGTTTTAATAAATTTGTGATCACTCTCCACGTTATACTCCGTGACTTCTTTATGAGTTTTTTGCCAAAGTTTTCTTCTACTTCTAATTGTTTAACTTGCAAGGATGTCTGATCTTGTTCTTCAACTTTCTTGTCTAACTTTGGCTTCTCCTCTTTCAAAAGCTACATGAAAATTTTTGTCCTTCCCCATAAAAGTCGGACCCACTGCATAAAGCCCTCACCTTTTGTCCTTAACCCCCAATTTTTATTTGGAAAGCTTGATTCCCGGACTCAAAACTGCAATCTGCACTACCTCTATAAGCATCAATAAAATTGCCAAGATTTACCCAACAATTTCTATACTTACTACATTGCAAACCATCACATCTCTATATGTTCTTCTAATAGAAATAGGCACATCACAGATTTCACTTACCTCTAATTCTAGATCTTCACCTTCCTGGCCCAACCATTTTTATATGGTGTAGAATGCTCCTCGAACTTCTTCGTAACATAATTCTCACTTCTACCACTATCCATAATTATGTTACAAACCTTCTTTCTGATAGTGCCCTGTGATTAAAACCTATTATGGTGTTGCATTGGCTCTTGCAAGCTGCACCATAAAATTTATGTGCTCAAGACCATGTTCAACAAATGCTTGGCCCTCAAAAAGCCCGATTTTCTCCAACCCTAGGTTTTGATGACTAGGGTTTTGGTTTGTCAGTGACAAACCAAAACCAATTGTCAGTAGCCTTTAAAAAGCGGTTAGGATTTCTTGCACCATTCATTGGTTATCTTCCTTGAACAGATCAAATTTGACCTTTGGAATAGGCTTTTTACCATGGTCCTCTGATGTAGGATTGTCTGTATTTCTTCTGCCAGTTGCCATTATGCCAGAGTATTCCCTCTTCTGAGACCAACCAATTAATGCAGTGGAAGTGATAAAGTCCTGAGTCCATAGGGTTTTGAAATCCACCAAAAATAAACTCTATAGATTTTATTGATTGAAAACTGAATTAATTATCTTGGTTTACAACTTGTAGGCCAATTTATAGGCTCTACAATTCTCTTTCTCTAAATAATAATCTTATTAAACTAATCCTAACCTATATGGTATGTACTAGGACTCTATTTTGACTAATATAACCCCTAAAACCCCTAAAATAAAGAGCTAAAGATCAAAATTAAACAATGTCTAAATTTACAAAAAATAATTATGTCTTCTGATAATAGAGATTGATACCTATATCTTGTTCTAGTTTACCAGTGTTGCATGAAAATATGTCCTAGATTTTATCCGTGTGTGTTTATATTTTTTCCTGGAATAGATCTTTCGTTTGAATGTAAATATATTTCTAAAAGCAATCGTTATGTTCTTTTAGTAATACCTGCAGCTCAATATATTTGATGTTCTCATCATTGTTAGCTGAAAGTTGAAAACTCATTATATCTTCAGTATGTGGTTTCTATTCCAATGTGTTTTTGTCCTATTAGGTTTTTGAATAACTATTATTTCTTTGTCCACTTGCAGTGATGCTCTTGGTATAGCAAGTGTTGTAGCTGCAATGACAGGCTTATCCATTCTCCTTTTGTTGGGAGTCCTTGATTGGGATGACTGCTTAAGTGAAAAATCCGCATGGGATACCTTGGCTTGGTTTGCTGTTCTAGTGGGTATGGCAGGCCAATTGACGAACCTTGGTATTGTGACCTGGATGTCTGATTGTGTCGCCAAATCGCTTCAATCTTTCTCTTTGAGTTGGCCAGCTGCATTTGGTGTTCTTCAGGCTTCTTACTTCCTCATCCACTACCTCTTTGCAAGTCAAACAGGTCATGTTGGAGCTTTGTACTCTGCATTCCTTGCTATGCAGTTGGCTGCTGGGGTTCCTGGCGTGTTAGCAGCTCTGGCTTTAGCATACAATACAAATCTTTTCGGTGCCATAACACATTATAGCAGTGGTCAGGCTGCTGTATACTTTGGAGGTGTGACTCTTACACATATCATGCATAACTTTCTGTTGATTCATCTTTTTGTCCTTGTTTTTAGATGACAAGTGATTTAGCTCTAATTATTCTTCTGATCTATTGTTTCTGTTTCTTATGACTTCCATTTTTTGGATGGTTTTAATTTTCAGCAGTTCATTGATACTGATGTAAAAGAATTTTTTTTTTTTTTGAATTTTAACATGGGCATTTATCATAGAAGAAATTCAAGATGTCTATATCCGTCCATTCTTCTTGATTTTAAGGACTAACAATGAAGTTACTCTTTATGGAAAGCCTTCAGAAGTTAATATTATGATTTTACCCCTTTTAAGATCTGTTGCTGCATGGTGTCTAATTTTTTGTTGTTGTTGTTGTTGTTCTTACTCAACAGCTGGTTATGTAGACCTTCCCGATGTATTCAAAGTGGGATTCATAATGGCTGTTATCAATACTATCATCTGGGGAGTAGTTGGAGCTTTTTGGTGGAAATTTTTGGGCCTCTATTGATTTTCAATTTCAATGTAAGTAAATGGCCTTCACTGTTGTACGTTTTCCTCTTTGAGGACATTGTTGAGTTCATAATTTTATCTTGGCAAATTTTCATTTTTATCTGTTATCTATAATAGCTTTAGCTCTGTTTTACCATTGCATTAGTGAAACAAAGCTCATTGAAATATGATTCTTTTTAGGGTGGAAATCAAAATTAACGATTTGTATCAATCCTGTTCTCTTCCTTGTTCAATTTTGCATGGAACCTTAGGTCATGCAGTTTTTGGTTATTGATTTTCTGTTTTGTACTCTACCATGAACAAAAGAACTTTTTTCATTTTTGCTGCGCCAAGCATGCTTTGCTTAGGGTGCGTTTGGTTGGAGGGGTGGAAAAGTGGGAGAATATAAAATGGTAGGAGGAAGGAAAAGTAGGAGGATAGAAAATTTTAATTTCTCTATTTTTTGTTTAGTTGGGACTTAGGAGTGAAAAAGAGGAGAGATAGAAACAGTTAGTTTGTATAAATTTACTAATATACCCTTTGTTAAAAAATGATGCCCAATTAAAACAAAAAAAAGTGACAAACAACCAAAAAAAAAAAAAAGCAATCACCCAAATTTATTTATTTTTTAAATCAGGTCTAGTTAAACAAAATAAAAAATAAAAAGAAGAAAGACAAAACAACTATCACGCCCAAGCCCTAGGAAAAAAATAAAATAAAATAAAAGAAGAAGAGGAAGCAACGGCCAAAAAAGGCAAAAGAAAAAAAGCATCCCCGTTCAGTTTTCTCTCTATTTTAGGGAGAAAACATTTTGGTGGAGCCGGGAAGAAAACACCCGGGCTTCACCAATTTTTTTCCCTCACCTCCCTCCAACCAAACACCCACAAAAAATGTTTTACTGAACAACTTTGTGCTTAATGTTTTTTAGTGAACAACTTTGGGATTATAATGTCTGTGTAGGGAACTATGATTTTTTTTTTTTGTTGGGTGTGGAATTTTTTAGAACCCTACTTTAATATGATAATTGAAATGAAGAATAAATATAATTGAGAAGCCTGGGAAAAAGAAAAGAAAAATCTTCTGCCCATGTATTTGCAACATTTCCAGTGAATACCATTAGATGGCATGAATGTTTAATTGGTAAATGATGTTTTGGTTAGTAGGTTCCTAAGAGCAACCGCATCCGTTTGTGTAAAATTTTTGTCTATTTTGCAAGAAAAAACATATTTTTTTTTTAATTTTACACGCCCACTTTTACAAAATATTCACATCAGTTTATCTATTCTATCATCTATTTTATGTAAATAATAATATTTTTAAAATTTTTTATTATATCAAACAAATCACTACTCACATGGCCTCACCTACCTTTTTCTTTTTTTGTTGTGAGAAGAAGATAGACGAGAGAGCAACATGACGGAGAGAGAGAAAAAAGAATAAAAAAATCATTTGCATATGAACAGATGCACGTTACTGTAGTATTTTTGTATATTTGTACATTTTTACAAGTACTGATGTGAGTGTTTTTTGAATTAAAATATGTAAAATTGAGCACCTTCTATATTTTACAAATTTTTGCAACCACTGATGTGGTTGCTCTGAATCAAATCATAATGTCAAATATGTAAAGCGCTGATTGTCTTACGCCACAGGTGTATGCAACAAACCCTTCACATGTACTTGGGATCTGCACATGTGGACCTCACATGTATATGAGAGCTGTTGCATGCCCCCGACATAACATATCACCTCGTGCTGGGCACCTATCCTAGGTAATGAATTCTGTTTGGAATTTTCTTTTTTTTTTTGATCGGAAAAAAAAAAACTTCATTGAAAATAAGAGAAAAAAAAAGAAGAAGAAAATTTTGCTTGGAATTTTATCCACTATTTCTTAATGCATTCACATAAAGAGCTAAATTCTTCTAAATAGATCATTGGAGTTCAAAATTTGTATAGATTTGCATATTGGAATTCCTATTGGAGCAGCGTTGACAAATTTTTAGCAGTTTGAAATAAACTTTGATGTACATAATTTCTGTGTCGAGCTAGATCAAATCAATACACCTTGACCCTTCCCTAAAGTCATGAATGGTAGGCAGGTATGGAACTTTGTAAATTGGCTGAGCTCTTCAAGAATCAGCCTTACTTGATTGGCATCAAAAGTATATGCTGTTGAGACGAGGGAACTATAAAACATTTAACTGAAGCAAAATTAAGTTACCCATCTAGATTAAAAATTCTAATATTGCCAAAACATAGTCAAATGGTTCACATCACAGTAAGTAAATACATTTCTTAGGGATAACAACTTATTCCTCTGCTCGCAACGGTAAAATTAATAGTACAAGCATAAGCCAAAAGCGACTATTCTGGATGGAGGGCATCCTAATTTTTCTATTCCCACATTGTTGCAATTTTTTTTTTTTTTTTTTCCCAATTACATATAAGGAAGTGGTGTCTTTTGGTTAGATTATTCCACCCCTTATTCATGAGACACCCCGAAAATCTCATGGACCGATAGCGTCCTGGATGGAACTTGAACCTTTGGGTTTACGGCACATCCTTCAAATCTATTGAGTCTAGCAGTCCACTACTTGATTGTTTCAAAAGGGACTGTTACACTTCTTTTCTCCTCATGTAGTGATTTTTGGTAAATGTTGATACTAGCAAATTCTTGGTATACTAATCCGTCAGTTCATGGACTAATTCAATTGCACAGAAGAATGGTTTTTTCTATGCACTATAATCCCTTCAAACTCGTCAGACTTGCATGAGTGGAAGGATTGTGTTCCGTGGAAAAAAAAAAATATATTCTTATTAAAACAAAAGACTACAAAATATATTACGCTTCCTCAGTTTGAGAAATTCTTGGAGGAAATAGACACAATAAACGCCCACAACACGCGCATTTAGCCCCCTATTTATCCACACAAAGGAGCTGGAGATGAGATCTTTACCTAGCAATAGTAATCTGTAAGCCTACAGTTTCATTTGCTCCTCCCATGGGAATATTTAGTTATAGCATACTATTGCATCTTCCAGTTTAATTTTATGGAAAATTCTTTTTCCCCATAACCTTTCACCCGAATTACAATGTTCCTCCTACAATTTCTGATTGGTCAATTAACCCCTAATTTGAATGAACTGCCACAATGTCCATCTTGCCATCTATATTGGAGTTATCTTGGACGAAAAAGTTAATCATATACAAAACACATGACAACTAAAATACTTGTCATTTGGTTTTAAAAAGAATGGATGTTTTTTTTTTTTTTGTTTTTTTTTTTTGTTTTTTGAGAAACCAGACCCAAATTTGGGCTGGGCTTTTATTAGGCTTTAAAAAGAAATCAGGAAATATCGTCTAAGACCAAAATGGCTACGTCCTGAGGGCAGTCTTCCAACCAAACTTGCAAATCTAAACCTGACTTAGCATGTTTGGCCAGAGAATCAGCTACTCTGTTACAAGTCCGATTAACATAGCAAAAATCAAAAGAAGAAAAAGTGGCAGCTTGAGCAAGGATGTCTCCAATAATATGGCCATACGAGGAGTGTTCTGTGGCACCAGCTGTGATGGCGTTGATAACCACTACTGCATCACCTTCGAAGGTCACCTCATGGAGTCCGATTTCAGCGGCAAATTGCATAGCTCTTCTACAGGCTAGAGCTTCAGTTGTAGCAACTGAATGGGGGAGTGGAATACGCATCGCTAAGGCACCAATGACCGCACTGTTGACGTCACGAATGATAACTCCCAAACCAGCTATGTCGTTGTGCTTGAACAGGGCTGCATCGAAATTGGCTTTGTATCTTGTCTGGGTCGGAACAGTCCACTTTGCTTGGATAGGAATTGGAATCGGAGCTGGACCAGGGTCTTCATCATGAGCTTCAAGGAAGTCACGCAGGAGTCTGCCAGCCTCAGAAAAAATCTGGATCAATGGCCGAGTCGGGCAACCAAGACGAAGTGAATTTCTTCGAGTCCAGAGCATCCAGGCTGCAATGGAAAATATTTCCACTCTATAGTCCTCTGTAACCTGCAAAAAACTTGAGAAAAGGTTAGTAAACTCCCCTGGATGGTAGGGAACTGAGAGGTGTGCCCAGCTGAGCTCCTTCCACATATTGGCTACCTCTATACAGCCCCATACTACATGCAGGATATCTTCAGAGTGGGCATGACAGATGTTGCAACAATCAGAGGAGACTATTTGGTGGCGAAACAGGTTGTCCAACGTCGGGAGGGAGTTGTTGCAAGCACGCCAAATAAAATGCTTCACTTTATTGGGGGTACGTAGCATCCAAACACCTCTCCAAAGCTGCCTCTGGGGGTGCTGATTTGAGCTACTAGGACTGCTGGCCAAAGCTTCGGTAGCCAACAGTCGATAAGCACTTCGGGTGGAGAACATACCCGAAGGAGTTTTTGACCAAATGAGATTGTCATGAGGCAATCTGGGACTAATAGGAATGCTTAAAATCTTCTTAACTTCATGGGGCAGAAACAATTGTTTGACCTCCTCATCTTTCCACCTCCCATTTACCTCATCAATGAGAAGACTTACCTTTGCATCAGGAGGAATAGAAGGCAGGGGCAAAGTCACCGACTTGCAGACTTGATCCGGGAGCCATTTGTCTTCCTTAATACACACCGACTTACCATCACCAATCCGCCACACCACACCCTTCCGTACCACATTCCAGGCACTTAATATACTCTTCCATGCATAAGACCCACTTGTCGAGTTTGAAGCTTCAAGAATGGAACAATTTGGAAAAAACCGGGCTTTAAAGACCCTATGGCACAATGAATCCAGATTTTTCAACATTCGCCATACTTGCTTGGCAAGTAAGGCCTCATTAAACTTCTCAATCTCCTTGAAACCCAACCCTCCAAAATCCTTACCTTGGCATAGTCGTTCCCACTTAACCTAATGCACTTTTTTACTATCACCACTATAACCCCACCAAAACTTTCGGATCATAATCTCAATCTCCTTTATCAAACCTTTAGGCAACTTGAAACAACTCATAGAATAAGTTGGAATAGCTTGGATCACCGACTTAATAAGCACCTCCCTACCTGCATGTGAAAGAAATTTCTCCTTCCATCCCTGAATCTTTTTCCAGATTCGTTCCTTGATGTAAGCAAACCCCTGTTTCTTAGCTCTTCCCACAAATGCTGGCAACCCCAAATATTTTTCATACTGCCTAATAGCTGGAACTCCCAGAAGCTGTTGGATTTTGGTTTGAAGATCATGTTGAGTGTTGGAACTAAAGAAAATGTTTGTCTTATCTTTATTTATTTTTTGACCCGATCCCCTTTCATAGACAGATAAGATATCAAGGATAACCTGGCATTCTGATTCCTTTGCCCGACAAAAGAGTACACTGTCGTCTGCAAAGAACAAATGAGAGACACGGGGCCCATTCCTACATATTGAGACCCCCCTGAGAGACTCATCAGCCTCGGCTTTGTGGAGTAAGCTTTGCAGCCCCATGGCACAAACCAGGAATAAATAAGGGGAGAGTGGATCACCTTGCCGTAACCCCCTACTTGGTTTGATAACACTGCCTGGAACCCCATTAAGCAAAACTGAGTATGAAACAGACTTGATACAAGACATAATGGTAGCAACAAATCTCCCGGAGAACCCTAAATGCAACATCGCCCTCTCCAAGAAACCCCACTCTACTCTATCATAAGCTTTGCTCATGTCAAACTTTAGAGCCATGTACCCCGACTTCCCTTGGGTTCGACGCTTTAAATAGTGGAGAGTCTCAAAAGCTACCAGGACATTATTAGTGATAAGCCTCCCCGAAAGAAAAACACTCTGAGAATCAGACACTACATAGGGCAAAATCAATTTCAGACGATTAACCAACACCTTTGCAATGAGCTTGTAGACCACATTACAAAGGCTAATCGGTCTAAAATCTGAGACTTTCTTAGGATCTTTAATTTTAGGGATAAGAGTAATGAAAGTGGAGTTTAATGAATCTAGAACAAAACTTGAGTTTAAAGCATTCAGGACTACCTCGGTGACATCTTTACCAACAATATGCCAAAAAGATTTATAAAAAATAGGAGACATACCATTCGGGCCAGGGGCTGTAAGCGGAGCCATTTGGTGAAGTGCTCTCTATACTTCTTCAGCAACGAAAGGTCTATCCAAGCTAGAATTCATCTCAGCTGTGACAGTGGGTGTTAATCCACACAAAATATCATCAAAACCAACCGGATTCGAAGTAGTGAACATGGCCTCAAAATAATTACTTGCCAAATGCCCCATTTGTTCCTCATCTTCAAGCCAATGACCAAGATCATCCTCTAAACCCAAAATGTAATTACGTTTATTACGTTGGTTTGCCCTACAGTGAAAATACCTAGTATTTTGGTCCCCCTCCTTGAGCCACTCAATATGGGATCGTTGTTTCCACATAGTTTCCTCCTTCACCTTAAGCATTTGAATATCATCACGAAGCTTCTCAATCATGGTCGGATTTGTACTGTATAAACCCGCTTCCTCTGCAGAACTCAACTCCTTCATTTTCTTTGCCAAAGTAGTCCTTATATGCTCAAAGGTGACTCGATTCCAAGTCTGAAGGTTGTCTTGGCAGCTAGTAATCTTCCTCAACAGTTTTCTAACCGGATTAGAGTCCTCCAAACCAGCCCATGAATCTTTAATCACTTCCTCACATGTCTTGTCTTTTACCCACATCGCTTCAAAACGAAACGGCCTCCCTTTCCTGTAAAATCTTTTTTGTTCGGCATCGGAGATGAGGAGGATAGGTCTATGATCCGAGTGGAAACACTCCAAATGGTGGATGCGTGATGTTGGGAACCTTAAAAACCAATCAACTGTTGCTACCCCACGGTCAAGCCTAATCCAAACATTGTGATCCCCCGGTCTTCTATTACACCAAGTGAATGGAAAGCCATTGAACCCAAGGTCTTTAAACCCACAAAAATCCAAAGCATCCCGAAATCCTTGCATCTGCCTTTCTGGTCTAACCAACCACCCTTGCTTCTCTTCAAGTATGAGAATCTCATTGAAATCCCCTACACAAATCCAAGGTAAATTTTGTCTTTGGCTTAAATCTCTAAGTAGATTCCAAGAATTTTCCCAGCTAGCAGTGTCAGGGTCTTCGTAGAAACCAGTGAACCGCCAGGCGTCATTCATTCCTTGATCCACCACCCCATCAATGTGATTATCAGAAGAAGTAAGAACATCCAGCATAAAATCATCTTTCCACAAAAGAGCTAGCCCCCCGCCCCTATTATGGCGAGGAACAACAAAGAAATTAGGGTACTGCAGTTTACGGCTAAGTCTCTCAATAACCTCCTTTTCAACTTTGGTCTCCATTAGGAAGACCATTTTGGGATCTTTTTTGCCAACCAAGTCAGCAAGTTCGCCTTCTATCTGTGGGTTCCCAAGCCCACGACAATTCCAGCTAAGGCAACTCATTGTAATTGGTGGTGCTGGATACCAGCCACCACCTGAGAATTTTCCTTCTTTCCACCACCCAACGCATCAACTCTTTTCTTCTTCTTCAGCATGTTCAGAAGGCTCCAAATCTGGGCGCCTATTTTCTTGGATCTCCATTGCACTACCATTGTCTGATTCCCCCACCTTACGCAACAGTCTCACCCATTTTTTTTTTTGCGTTATTCAGAGGCTGTGTAACTGCTTGATTGGTTATGTCCGATAAAGGAGCCTGCATTGCAGTAAAGGAAAACATGCCATGCTGCCCTTGGGAAAAGGCAGTACCTACTTCATTAATTTTATTGGAATTTTGCATGGGCATGTGGGAAGGCTGCGGGTCCCTCAACTTTTCTATTCCTTTATTCAAGTGTTCACTGCTCACATTATGGCCATTATGAAAATCACTCAGAGACTTAGCATGGTTAGAAAAAACAACACCTGTAGGTTCGGCCTCCATGGATATCACCTTAGTCACGTCCCTATCCATTCCATCATACTTCCCATAACTAGAAACACTCCCCTCTCGGTTGGACGAACTCGTGTGCGTTGGCTGGTTTTTTCCCATAGCCGGCCCCTTCTTCCAACTCTTAGCACCCCGTGAGGTTCCAGATACCACCACAATTGTTTTCTAAGATTGTCTCAATGGGTTGGCGCGAAGCCACTCCCCATACTATTGTTCATCCTTTTTCAAACTTCCCTTTCCCCTAAGCCACACTTCGCAATCTCTTTCGCTGTGAGTAAGCCGTCCATACCAATAGCAAAAGTTAGGAAGCCGTTCAAATTTAAGCAGTGCCCAGCCAACATGTTCACCCTCAGACCACAATTTGCAGCACCGTGGAAGGGCCTTGGTGATGTCCATCTTAACCCGGATTCGCAGTAACTCGCCGCCTTCCCCATCATCTTCCGGGTCTGCTGCCTGAACTAGAGTCCCTATGTTGTTGCCCACTACTTCCCCTGTTGCCTGAGTAAGACACTTGTCTGGGACATTGTGGAGTTGCACCTAGAAGGTCACTGAATCAAAGTTTAAAGGAGGGGCAGATTCTGCATCCACTGCACGTCGTAGAACAACAATGCTCTTGTCGTAGGACCACGGTTTGAACTCCAGGACTCTTTCTAAATCCATTGCATCATCAAATTCGAACAACAGAATGTTGCCCCCGATATCCCTGATTTTCATCTCCCCAATCGGTTTCCACAGTGGTTTAAAGGTCCGACCAACTGCTTCTGCATTGACCACTCTTTTCGTAAAAAATTTTGCCACCAAACGAACAATAGTGACATCTTTCTTCCTGGGTACATCAGCACCCTGCTCCTCTTCTTCTGTCAGTGAAAACCGAGCCCAAAGGTCTTCTATATTCGCCATCTCACTATCAGGGAAAAAAAACAACACCACACCGTACCAGTAAAACCAGAGAACAGAACCAGCCGTCCTACCAGACTCACGGCCTGAAGGGAACAGAGCAACCTCCATAGTAGGAGGGACAGAATTCTACACACGGCACCGAGCAACTTTGCTTGAGAAACCCTAGCAGAGCAGCCCTGACGGTGTGAGAGAAACTATGTGTGAAGTAATAATTATTCAAAAAAAAAAAAAAAAGAATGGATGTTATGCGTGTGTATATGTGATAAAAGGAAGCAAACATATCCTAAGATGACATGTGAGTATGTAGATATGTGCAAAATGCATTTTTATGTCATTTTTTCTAGAAAGCAAGATAAAAAAGACATGGCCAAGGACTTGCTCACGTGACATTGACAAGGAAGGTAAATTGCAAAAGGAATAAGTAAAACTCACTTCACTCCACAGCATAGCCTAAGTGCCTAACAAATGCAATCTTGCAATTCTTTTTGGCAAAGTATTTTATCTCATGCAAACGGACATAGAAAAAACAAGAACACAAATGTTAAATTCCTATAAAGTTGATAACAAGATCTTTTAATAATTTTACTATTTCCAAATGAAAAATAATTTTATTTTGGCACAAAAAGAGATTGAAAAGGGATATTTCATTTTTGTGACCTCAAGGGCATTTGTGCAATTTTTGAAATTTAGGGGTCATTTTATGATTTCATGAAAATTTTGGGGTAAAAAAATGTTATTTAAAAAGTTTGGGGGTCAAACATGCAAATTTATTAAAATTTGAGGGATCAAAGTTTAATTTTTTGAAAAAATTAGGGGTCGAAGTGTAAACTGTGAAAAGATTTAAAGTTAAAAATGTAATTTTGTGAAAGTTTGAAGTTGAAAATATAATTTTGAAAAGTTCAATGGCATTTTTGTGGTTTCAGCTAGGCTGATGGTTGATGGGTTTTTTTTTTAAAAAAAAAAAAAAATGGGAAGCGGCCTGATTGGTTTTATTTGTTGGGTTTGGGTTGATTTTGAAGTGGGCCGAAGGTTTAGTTTAAGAGGATTAGAGGATTTGAGAGTTGGGTTTGAATTATGGATTGGGTTTGGTTTGGGTTTTGAATTACAATAAATCCCTCTTCTCCGCTCTGTTCTCTCAATTCTACTAGCCGTTGGTTAGTTTTAGTGTTTGGGTTTTGAATTATAGATCCTTCGCTCTCAGACTCAAAGACTCACTCTCTGTTTTGTTCTCTCCGAACTCTCAATCGAGGGACTGAATTAAATCCAACGCAATCCCAGAGATAGAAACACAATGATGGAGAAGAGAATGAGTGAGTCTTTGTGTTTCTATCTCTGAAACTCACAGAGAAGAGAATCATTTGATTTTACAATGATGGAGACTTGTTCCGACTCTCATTCATCTCCTAAGAGATTACTTTTTGATGTTGGGTCATTCGATTTGAATTTACTCCTTAAAGATTTCATGCCAGAGAGGGGAAAAGATGCAATGGACTTGCCCAGTCAAAGGGTTTTGATGAAACTCATTCTATTTCAGTGCCTCGTCACTCCTTTGCCACTGCCACTGCCACTGGTCACAGAGAACGATGACACTCCTTTGGAAGAGAAGAAGCTCCAATATCGTTTCAGACTCACCTGGGGCGCCCACCACAAAAGATCGAATCTTGGTTCTTCTAAACCTCATTCCAATTCCCAATTTCCAGAATTGAACATCAAAAGGGAGAGGTTTTCTCAATCCACTGCCACTGCAGGTCCGGAATTGAAAGCTTCTCTACTACAAGAAGAACCAGAACCAGAGGCTTCTGCTGCACTCAAGATAGTCCCGCGGCTCAAAATCATTCCACTAAAGAAACCCCATCATTTGGGAAGCTCTTCTGCTACACCCATTGCCATTCCTAACTACTCTGCAACAGTACTATCTAAAAAAAAAATCTCCCATACCCAAACCTAAGAGGCAGAGGATCAACCCCACACCCACATCTAGAGTCATTCAGCAAGCGGGTCCTGACTCACCACACGTCTTGTCCAACCAAGTCAAACACAAAATCAATAAACTCAAAGGTCAGGATTTGAAGCTTGTTATATAGAAGCAGTTGTCCCTAGCCGGCATGGACTCTTCCACTGCTCGGCTTTCCATTCCAAAGGGTCAGATGAGGGCTGACTTTCTCACACAGGAGGACCAAGAGCAAAGAGAACCAAATAGCACCAGTTGCAAAGGAATGCAAGTCCCCTTGATCGAGCCCAGCCTTGCAGATTCACCATCATATTGAAGAAGTGGAAGTTGGATAGCGGCATCTCCTACATCTTTGGCTCTGGGTGGCAAACAGTGGCGAAGAAGAATTGACTCAAGGCAGACGATATCATACAGCCTTGGTCCTTCAGAGTCAACCAAAGACCCTGCTTGGCCCTTGTTAAGCTTTAGATTTTTTAGTTACAATTTTTTTTCATCTCATTTTTCCACTTATCAGGTACTTGACTTGGTACAGTTTTATTTTATTTTATTTATTTTTTATTCTACCTTCAAACTTTTTGTATCACCTTGATGCCCAACCACGCAACTAACCCCACTAGGTTACAATGGACAAAAGTTGAGGACTAATAAACAACGTGCAAAACTCTTCCACTATTTAGTTAAGAGCTTGGGAGAAAGTAAAGAGAAAAAGACAAAAAAGCTTTTGGTTAACAAGCAAACAGACGTCAACAAAAAGAAGTACTATTTTCCACAATTTTCCCTCCTCACAAACCAAACTCCCAAAACCATTTTTTTTTCTTTTCACCTTTTGGAACTTTGGAAGGTCCGTTCTCACTTCACACACTTTGATATCAACAACAAAAACAGAACAAACTCAATAATCCAATCTCTGTACTCTCCATCTCCATCTCCAAACTCTTTCTTCACTTCCAAAACTCTCAACAAAAAATGGAGAGTTTTGCTCTTTCTTCTCTCTCCACTTCCTTCTCTCTCCCCACTCGCTCTTCTTTCCTTCACCACCGTTTCCACCACCACCACCCCATCTCCAAATCCTCACCGTCCATCTCCACTCCTCACTCCATCCCCACCCTCCGATCCTCCTCTCTCTTCTCTCCAATCAAGCCCACCCCAAACTCCTCCCTCTTCAAACCCCGTTTCCTCCCTCCAATCCACTCCTCCTCCTCCTCCACAAAGTCCCCAAACCACCCTCCCCCATCTCCACAAATTACACAATCAGCCAAACCAATCCCACTAATTCTCTCAATCTCAATTGGCTTAATCGTCCGATTCCTCATTCCCAAGCCCCCCGAAGTGACCCCACAAGCCTGGCAACTCCTCTCAATCTTCGTCTCCACCATCGCCGGCCTCGTCCTCAGCCCATTACCCGTCGGCGCGTGGGCTTTCTTGGGCCTCACAGTCACCGTCCTCACCAAAACTCTCTCCTTCGCCACCGCCTTCTCCGCCTTCACCAACGAAGTCATCTGGCTCATAGTCATCTCATTTTTCTTCGCCCGCGGCTTCGTCAAGACCGGGTTAGGCAACAGGATCGCCACTTATTTCGTCAAGTGGCTGGGCCGCAGCACCTTAGGACTGTCCTACGGATTGACCATAAGCGAAGCCCTCATCGCACCGGCTATGCCCAGCACCACCGCGAGGGCCGGCGGCGTGTTTTTGCCCATAATTCAGTCGCTCTCGCTCTCTGCCGGGAGCAAACCCGGCGACCCATCTGCCAAAAAGCTCGGTTCTTATCTTGTTCAGTCTCAGTTTCAGGTTTGGTTATGTTGCACATTAGATTTCATTTGGTTTTGAGTTTTAATTATGATAATTTCGAAACATTGATATTCCGTTTTGTGTGTTTCTCATTATTAAATGAGATCGTGTATGTATGGATATGAGGGTCATTGAAGTTATAACTTTTTTTTTATTATCTAGTTGATGCTCTGCTTTTTTTTTTTTTTTTTTTTTTTTTTAAATTTTTTTTTTATTGTTTATATTTTAAAATTTTGATTAAGTTTAGTGATGCTATTGGGATTTTTATATAGTTGATGTAGACCCTTTATTTATTATTAAATCTGCTTATCTAATATCTATGGTGTTACCCCAATTGCGCATCTGTGAATGTTTACTGGCTATTATTTTATTTGATTTGTCAATGAAAACTTACTAGATATAGGAGAACTTTTGGATATCCATTGGGTTATGTCGTGCAATGGCTTGTTAGATTCCGTTGTATATAGTTATTTATTTATTGATAAAGAATACCGTCATTTTTTACTCCTTTTCTGATTTGCGTTGCGGTTGCGTGACTGCCTTTTGAGTTTCTGTTCAATGCAGTTTTTCCATTGGCCATTTCGTAGTCTAAATTGGTCAACTTTATAACAAAAGCTATGGTCTTCTGGCTTCCTCATCTCTTTCTTTAGTGTACTAGGAACATGTCTAATGGTTGTTGTGCTGGACACATATCCCTCATCAATACCTGGATCATCTGTTATGATTTTGTTACTTAACGCATTTTGAAGTGTTTCCTTCACATGGGTATGAAAGAAATTATCCACCTTTTTGGATCTATGCTCCACGTATTTGTTTTGGTTCAATTGAGCTAGAAAAGTGTGAGTAATTAGGCTAAAAAATGGTCATTTTCTAATGATCTTTTAAGACATTCAGGGTATTATAATATATGGGTTTAAAAAGGAAAATGCAGTGCTAATTGAATTGCTTGTTTTGAATTTATTTTACAGAGCCTAGTAGAAATGATTCTAGGTAATAGCGCTTGGACAATAAAAGGAAGGTGTGTCATTTTCTTGAAAGAAAACTGCAGATAGGGTTGATTTTAGTTCAGGGGATTGATAATGAGTTTTGTTTCTTTATTAGAGACTCTTAATTTTTTTGATTTATCTCATGTTGATAACTAGATATACTTTTCCATTTTTTCCCAGGACAAATAGATGTGTTAGCTACATTAGATGGTATCTACAATTCCTTTTTCAGCATCTATGCATATTGTACTCTGTCCTTGTTTATGACTATGTTATTCCATGATCGATGTTGTTAATTTTGTCATCATGTGATACCTAGGCAACTGATGCATTGCTCATTTGTAATGTTTTGACAGTCTGCTGCTAGCTCTAGTGCTCTTTTCCTGACTGCTGCAGCTCAAAACCTGCTCTGCCTCAAATTGGCTGAGGAACTTGGGGTGATAGTTTCAAGCCCTTGGGTTACTTGGTTCAAAGCTGCTAGTTTACCAGCAATTGCCTGTCTTTTAGCTACTCCTCTAGTCTTATACAAGTTATATCCTCCTGAAACCAAAGACACACCAGATGCACCTGCCATGGCTGCAAAGAAATTGGAGCATATGGGTCCTGTTACAAGAAATGAGTGGGTGATGGTCGGTACAATGCTCTTTGCAGTCTCTTTGTGGGTCTTTGGGTATGTAGTATGCCTTACTTTGTGATGGTTATTATTAAATTACCATCTCATATATACACACACACACACACACATATATCACCAAACTGTTCCTTTTTTTTTCCCTGCTGATAATTAGTAGCAAAAGTCAATTTAAAAAAAAAAATAAAAAAACTACAGGGAGAGTTGAATTCTTTATTTTTATTTTTTTGCATCCCTTGATTTGTTAACAGCTTTTTGGCAATTGAACAAGACTCAAAACATAAAATAATACTCTTGGGTGTCTAGAACAACTCACTCCAGCATATTCCAGAAAATATGAAAATTACCAAACTACCCCTATTTTTAGTAAAACTTTGTTAAAACTGAACCAACAACTTTCTAAAGTAAAGAAACTAAATACTTAGATTCAATAATAACTAAAGTAGCCTTTAAAAAGTGCCGAAAAGCCCCCCACATCAAAACTAGACCATAATTCTAGAATCATTTAGTATTTAATCTTGTTTCTCCTTGAACGCTTTACTTTTTGCATCATTAAGCCTAATGTATAAGTTATCATTTTAGGGCCTTATAAAACCCCAAAAAGAGGAAACAAAATTGGTAAAATAATTTCAAATAAAAAGTCTTCCCATGGTAAAGATTGAGCCCTATATCTTGTCCTATGTTAGTCCTCTCCACTTGAAAAAAAAAAAAATCACCAGGGATTTGTTGAATTCAAAATTGAAATTTCCTTGCCATGTAAAGGGATATTTTAAATATATCAAAATCTTGAATCTCTTAACATAGAAAATCCCAAATATGTATAACCCAAATTTTTTTCGTCATTCTTTAATAGATTGACAATATAGACCAAATTACTATCTGAAATAATATAAAAAGTTTCCCACACTAATAAAATCAACTTGTTGGATTCATTAGAATTGTAATCAACTTACGAGCTTGATCTTTGAATTAATAAGATATCAACTTACGAGCTTGATCTTTGAATTCATAAGATTTGTGATAAGACTTAACGAAGTTCTACTGTTTTAATAAATTTGTGATCACTCTCCACATTAAACTCCGTGACTTCTTTATGATTTTTTTGCCAAAGTTTTTCTTCTACTTCTAATTGTTTAACTTGCAAGGATGTCTGATCTTGTTCTTCAACTTTCTTGTCTAACTTTGGCTTCTCCTCTTTCAAAAGCTACATGAAAATTTTTGTCCTTCCCCATAAAAGTCTGACCCACTGCATAAAGCCCTCACCTTTTGTCCTTACCCCCCCAATTTCTATTTGGAAAGCTTGATTCCCAGACTCAAAACTGCAATCTGCATTACCTCTATAAGCATCAATCAAATTGCCAAGATTTACCCAACAATTTCTATGCTTACTACATTGCAAACCATCACATCTCTATATGTTCTTCTAATAGAAATAGGCACATCACAGATTTCACTTACCTCTAATTCTAGATCTTCACCTTTCCTGGCCCAACCATTTTTATATGGTGTAGAATGCTCCTCGAACTTCTTCTTAACAAAATTCTCACTACTACTACTATCCATAATTATGTTATAAACCTTCTTTCTGATAGTGCCCTGTGATTAAAACTTATTATGGTGTTGCATTGGCTCTTGCAAGCTGCACCATAAAATTTATATGCTCAAGACCATGTTCAACAAATGCTTGGCCCTCAAAAAGCCCGATTTTCTCCAACCCTAGGTTTTGATGACTAGGGTTTTGGTTTGTCAGTGACAAACCAAAACCAATTATCAGTAACCTTTAAAAAGCGGTTAGGATTTCTTGCACCATTCATTGGTTATCTTCCTTGAACAGATCAAATTTGACCTTTGGAATAGGCTTTTTACAATGGTCCTCTGGTATAGGATTGTCTGGATTTCTTCTGCCAGTTGCCATTGCCAGAGTATTCCCTCTTCTGAGACCAACCAATTAATGCAGCGGAAGTGATAAAGTCCCGAGTCCACAGGGTTTTGAAATCCACCAAAAAATAAACTCTATAGATTTTATTGATTGAAAACTGAATTAATTATCTTGGTTTACAACTTGTAGGCCAATTTATAGACTCTACAATTCTTTTTCTCTAAATAATAATCTTATTAAACTAATCCTAACCTATATGGTATGTACTAGGACTCTATTTTGACTAATATAACCCCTAAAATAAAGAGCTAAAAATCAAAATTAAACAATGTCTAAATTTACAAAAAATAATTATAACTCTTCCGATAATAGAGATTGATCCCTATGTCTTGTTCTAGTTCACCAGTGTTGCATGAAAATATGTCCTAGATTTTATCCTTGTGTGTTTATATTTTTTCTGGAATAGAGCTTTCATTTGAATGTAAATATATTTTTAAAAGCAATCGTTATGTTCTTTTAGTAATACCTGCAGCTCAATATATTTGATGTTCTCATCATTGTTAGCTGAAAGTTGCAAACTCATTATATCTTCAGTATGTGGTTTCTATTCCAATGTGTTTTTGACCTATTAGGTATTTGAATAACTAATATTTCTTTGTCCATTTGCAGTGATGCTCTTGGTATAGCAAGTGCTGTAACTGCAATGACAGGCTTATCCATTCTCCTTTTGTTGGGAGTCCTTGATTGGGATGACTGCTTAAGTGAAAAATCTGCATGGGATACCTTGGCTTGGTTTGCTGTTCTAGTGGGTATGGCAGGCCAATTGACGAACCTTGGTATTGTGACCTGGATGTCTGATTGTGTCGCCAAATCGCTTCAATCTTTCTCTTTGAGTTGGCCAGCTGCATTTGGTGTTCTTCAGGCTTCTTACTTCCTCATCCACTACCTCTTTGCAAGTCAAACAGGTCATGTTGGAGCTTTGTACTCTGCATTCCTTGCTATGCAGTTGGCTGCTGGGGTTCCTGGCGTGTTAGCAGCTCTGGCTTTAGCATACAATACAAATCTTTTCGGTGCCATAACACATTATAGCAGTGGTCAGGCTGCTGTATACTTTGGAGGTGTGACTCTTACACATATCATGCATAACTTTCTGTTGATTCATGTTTTTGTCCTTGTTTTTAGATGACAAGGGATTTAGCTCATCTATTGTTTCTGTTTCTTATGACTTCCATTTTTTGGACGGTTTTAATTTTCGGCAGTTCATTGATGGTGATGAAAAGAAAATATTTTGTTTTGAATTTTAACATGGGCATATATCATAGAAGAAATTCAAGATGTCTATATCTGTCCGTTCTTCTTGATTTTAAGGACTAACAATGAAATATCTCTTTATGGAAAGCCTTCAGAAGTTAGTGTTATGATTTTACCCCTTTTAAGATCTGTTGCTGCATGGTTTCTAATTTTATTTTATTTATTGTTCTTACTCAACAGCTGGTTATGTAGACCTTCCCGATGTATTCAAAGTGGGATTCATAATGGCTGTTATCAATACTATCATCTGGGGAGTAATTGGAGCTTTTTGGTGGAAATTTTTGGGCCTCTATTGATTTTTAATTTCAATGTAAGTAAATGGCCTTCCCTGTTGTACGTTTTCCTCCTAGAGGACATTGTTGAGCTCATAATTTTATCTCAGAGAAAATTTTCATTTTTAGCTGTTATCTTTAATAGCTTTAGCTCTGTTTTACCATTGCATTAGTGAAACAAAGCTCATTGAAATATGATTCTTTTTAGAGTGGAAATCAAAATTAACGATTTGTATCAATCCTGTTCTCTTGTTCAATTTTGCATGGAACCTTAGGTCATGCAGTTTTTGGTTATTCATTTTCTGTTTTGTACTCCATGTACAAAAGAATTCTTTTTATTTTTGCTGCTCCAAGCATGCTTCAATTAGGGTGTGTTTGGTTGGAGGGGTGGAAAAGTGAGAGGATAAAAAATGGTAGGAGGATGGAAAAGTGGGAGGATAGAAAAATTTTTAATTTCTCTAATTTTTGTTTGGTTGGGAATGAAAAAGTAGAGGGATGGAAAAAGTGAGTTTGTATAAATTTACTCATATACCCTTTGTTAAAAAATGATGCCCAATTAAAACAAAAAAAGTGAAAAAAGAAAAAGAAAAAACCAATCACCCAAATTTATTATAAAAAAAAAAAAATCACGTCTAGTTAAATAAAAATAAAAATAAAGAAGAAAAACAAAACAACTATCGTGCCTAGCCCCTAGGGGAAAAAAAGAAGAAGAAGTGAAGGCAACTTCTAGGAATGCAAAAAAAAAAAGGAGGACGAAGCCCATGTGCAAGTGCAAGTGTGCCACTTGCACATGGGCATTTTTGTCCCAATTTTGGAAAGAACATTTTGGTGGGTTTGGGGAGAAAATATTTGGGCTCTATCAATTTTTTTCCTTCACCTCTCTCCAACCAAACACCCACCAAAAATCACTAGCACATGGGCATTTTTGTTAATCTAGGAAAAATGCAAGTTTTCTCCCAATTTTGGAAAGAACATTTTGGTGGGCCTGGGGAGAAAATATTTGGGCTCTATCAATTTTTTTCCTTCACCTCTCTCCAACTAAACACCCACCAAAAATGTTTTACTGAATAACTTTGTGCTTAATGTTTTTTAGTGAACAACTTTGGGAGTATAATGTCTGTGTAGTGAACTATGATTTTTTTTTTTTTTTTTTTTTTGTTGGGTGTGGAATTTTTTAGAACATTACTTTAATATGATAATTGAAATGAAGAATAAATATAATTGAGAAGCCTGGGAAAAAAAAAAAAAAAAAATCTTCTGCCCATGTATTTGCAAGTTGCAACATTTCCAGTGAATAACATTAGATGGCATGAATGTTTAATTGGTAAATGATGTTTTTGATATTTAAACATTTTGACCTAGTAGGTTCCCAACCTGATCAATCATAATGTAAAATATGTAAAGAGCTGATTATCTTATGCCACAGGTGTATGCAACAAACGCTTCACATGTACTTGGGATCTGCACATGTGGACCTCACATGTATATGAGAGATGTTGCATGCACCCATTGACATAAGATATCCCCTCATGCTGGGCACCTATCCTAGGTAATGAATTCTGATTGGAATTTTTATTTTTTATTTTTATTGATCGATAAATAAAAACTTGATTGAAAATAAGATAAAAAAAAAACAAGAAAATTCTGCTTGGAATTTTATCCACTATTTCTTAATGCATTCACATAAAGAGCTAAATTCTTCTAAATAGATCATTGGCGTTCAAAATTTGTATAAATTTGCATATTGTGGAATTCCTATTGGAGCAGCGTTGACAAATTATTAGCAATTTGAAATAAACTTTGATGTATATAATTTCTGTGTCGAGCTAGATCAAATCAATACACCTTGACCCTTCCCTAAAGTTTTGAATGGTAGGCAGGTATGGAACTTTGTAAATTGGCTGAGCTCTTCAAGAATCAGCCTTACTTGATTGGCATCAAAAGTATATCCTGTTGAGACGAGGGAACTATAAAACATTTAATTGAAGCAAAATTAAGTTACCCATCTAGATTAAAAATTCTAATATTGCCAAAACATAGTCAAATGGTTCACATCACAGTTAGTAAATACAGTTCTTAGGGATAACAACTTGCTTCCTTTGCTCACGATGGTAAAATTAATGGTACAAGCAAAAGCCAAAAGCTACTATCCCGGATGGAGGGCATCCTAATTTTTCTATTCCCACTTTGTTGCAGTTATTTTTTTCCCAATTACATATAAGGAAGTGGTGTCTTTTGGTTTGATTATTCCATCCCCTATTCATGATACACCTTGAAAACTTCATGGACCAATAGTGTGCTGGATGGAACTAAAGCCTTTGGGTTTACGGCACGTCTTTCAAATCTATTGAGTCCAGTAGTCCACCACCCGATTGTTTCAAAAGGGACTGTTACACTTCTTTTCTCCTCATGTTGTGATTTTGGGTAAATGTTGCTGCTAGCAAATTGTTGGTATACTAATCTGTCAGTTCATGGACTAATTCAATTGTATGGGCAAAGTATTCTTGGAAGAGTTGCACAGAAGAATGGTTTTTTCTATGCACTATAATCCCTTCAAACTCGTCAGACTTGCATGAGTGGAAGGGCTGTGTTCCGTGGAAAAAAAAAATTATATTCTTATTAAAACAAAAGACTACAAAATATATTACCCTTCCTCAGTTTGAGAAATTCTTGGAGAAAATAGACACAATAAACGCCCACAACACGCGCATTTAGCCCCCTATTTATCCACACGAAGCTGGTGGAGATGAGATCTTTACTTAGCAACAGTAATCTGAAAGCCTCCAGTTTAATAATTTTCTCCTCCCATGAGAATATTTAGTTATAGCATACTATTGCATCTTCCAGATTAATTTTATGGTAAATTCTTTTTCCCCATAACCTTTCATCCGAATTACAATGTTCCTCCTAGAATTTTTGATTGGTCAATTAATCCCCTAATTTGAATGAATTGCTGCAACGTCCATCCTGCTGGAAAAATCTCTTATGCGTCAGGCGCATAACGAGGATGACAAATTCAACCAATTTAACAATTGAAAATTAGATGGCTTTTTGATTGGCAATTCATGTTCTAATGATTGGAAGTGGGTCTTAGTTTTTAAAACCTAATAAATTTGGGTTCGGTGCAGGTTGCTGAGCAATCCGATTGAACCCAACTTGTGGAAACTTTAATCACGATAACATCTTTTTTTCCCTATACTTCTTCATGAATGAAATAGTTTGTTTGACACCCCATAACATCTATCCAAAGTGATAGTAACTTGTTTTGAATTTAATCTTAAATCTCAACATTGAAATGACAACTAAAATACTTGTTGTTTGGTTTTAAAAAGAATGGATGTTATGCATGTGTATGTGCAAAAAAAGGAAGCAAACCTATCCTAAGATGACATGTGATCTATCCGGGATGACATGTGATTTATCCTAGATAACATGTGAGCATGTAGATATATGCAAAATGCATAGATATGTAACTTTTTCCAGAAGGCAAGATAAAAAAGACATGGCTAAGCATGTGCTCACATGGCATTGATTAGGAAGGTAAACTGCAGATGAATAAGTAAAACTTACTTCACTCCACAGCATAGCCTAAGTGCTAACAAATGCAATCTTGCAATTCTTTTTCCCAAAGTATTTTATCTCATGCAAAAGGACACAAAAAAATAACAAGAATACAAATGTTAAATTCCTATAAAGTCTAATAATAAAATCATTTAACAATTTTATTATTTCCAAATGAAAAATTTTATTTTGTCACAAAAAGAGATTGAAAAGGGATTTTTCATTTTTGTGACTTTAAGGGCATTTGTGCAATTTTTGAAATTTTGGGGGTCATTTTATGATTTCATGAAAGTTTTGGGGTAAAAAAATGCTATTTACAAAGTTTGGGGGTCAAAGATGTAAATTTATTAAAAGTAAAGGGATCAAAGTTTAATTTTTTGAAAAATTAGGGGTCAAAATGTAAACGGTGAAGAGATTTGGGGTTAAAAATGTAATTTTGTGAAAGTTGAAGTTGAAAATATAATTTTGAAAAGTGCAATGATTGATGGGTTTTGTTTTTAAAATGGGAAGAGGCCTGATTGGTTTTATTTGTTGGGTTTGGGTTGATTTTGAAGTGGGCTGGAGGTTTGGTTAGGGGATTGGAGGGTTTGAGAGTTGGGCTTGAATTATGGATTGGGTTTGGTTTGGGTTTTGAATTATAATAAATCCCGGCCAAAATGGTCCATTAGCATTAATTTTTGAAATATTTAGCAACAGAGCACTGTTTCGGAAATAATTAGAGAAATACCACTTTTTCTGGTACTCGAGCATGGTGAGCTCGAGTACCATCTTTTCATTGGTCAAACATCTTCTCAAAAAAAAAAAAACGCCGCTATAGGGCCCGAAAACGTCACTATAGGGCTTAAAAACGCCACTATAGGGCCCCTTGAACCTGTTATGGGGACTTATAAAAATTTTTTTGCAGGAAAACGCCGCTATAGGGCCCGAAAACGTCACTATAGGGCCCTTTAACTTGGTATAGGGGCTTAAAAACGCCGCTATAGGGTCCGAAAACGTCACTATAGGGCTTAAAAACGCCACTATAGGGCTCCTTGAATATGGGGCGACGGTGGATTAAAAAAACATGGTACTCGAGCTCACCAAGCTCGAGTACCAGAAAAAGTGGTATTTCCCTAATTATTTCCGAAACAGTGCTCTGTTGCTAAATATTTCAAAAATTAATGCTAATGGGCCATTTTGGCCATAAATCCCTCTGTTCTGCTCTGTTCTATCAATTCTACTAGCCGTTAGTATAATTATAGATCCTTCACTCTCAGACTCTCAGACTCACTCTCTGTTTTGTTCTCTCCGAACTCTCAATCGAGAGGCTGACTCAAATGCAAAGCAATCCCAACTCTCAACTAGTCGTTAGTTATTTTTAGGATTTGGGTTTTTTGAATTATAAAACCTTCATTCTCAGACTCAGAGAAAGACTTACTATTACAATTTCTTGAATTACTTACCATTCTCCTATCCAACAGGAAACCCTTCTCCCTCTCTCTCTGTTTTTTGTTTTGCTTTCTTTATTGTGTTTCTATCTCTGAAACTCACAGAGAAGAGAATCGTTTGATTTTACAATGATGGAGACTTGTTCCGACTCTCATTCATCTCCTAAGAGATTACTTTTTGATGTTGGGTCATTCGATTTGGATGTACTGCTTAAAGATTTCATGCCAGAGAGGGGAAAAGATGCAATGGACTTGCCCAGTCAAAGGGTTTTGATGAAACTCATTCTATTTCACTGCCTCGCCAACACATCAGATCAAACTCCTTTGCCACTGCCACTGCCACTGGTCACAGAAAACGATGACACTCCTTTGGAAGAGAAGAAGCTCCAATATCATTTCGGACTCACCTGGGGTGCCCACCACAAAAGATCGAATCCTGGTTCTTCTAAACCTCATTCCAATTCCCAATTTCCAAATTTGAACATCAAAAGGAAGAGGTTTTCTCAATCCACTACCACTGCAGGTCCGGAATTGAAAGCTTCTCTACTACAAGAAGATCCAGAACCAGACACCCAAGATAGTCCCACGGCTCAAAATCATTCCACCAAAGAAAACCCATCATTTGGGAAGCTCTTCTGCCACACCCATTGCCATTCCTAACTACGTTGCAACAGTGCTATCTAAAGAAAAGTCTCCCATACCCAAACCCAAGAGGCAGAGGATCAACCTCACACCCACATCCAGAGTCATTCAGCAAGCGGGTCCTGACTCACCACCTGTCTTGTCCATCCAATTCAAACACAAAATCGATGAACTCAAAGGTCAGGATTTGAAGCTTGTTATCCAGAAGCAGTTGTCCCTAACTGACATGGACTCTTCCTCTGCTCGGCTTTCCATTCCAAAGGGTCAGATGAGGGCTGACTTTCTCGCGCAGGAGGACCAAGAGCAAAGAGAACCAAATAGCACCAGTTGCAAAGGAATGCAAGTCCCCTTGATCGAGCCCAGCCTTGCAGATTCAACCATCATATTGAAGAAGTGGAAGTTGGATAGCGGCATCTCCTACATCTTTGGCTCTGGGTGGCAAACAGTGGCGAAGAAGAATTGACTCAAGGCAGCCGACATCATACAGCCTTGGTCCTTTCAGAGTCAACCAAAGACCCTGCTTGGCCCTTGTTAAGCTTTAGATTTCTTAGTTACAATTTTTTTTCATCTCATTTTTCCACTTATCATGTACTTGACTTGGTACAGTTTATTTTTTGGTATTCTGCCTTCAAACTTTTTGTTTGAATATGGCATTTTAATCCTCAAGTTACAAAATTTGAGGTATGATATTTACCCAAGTACTTTTGTAATTCCCTTTTAGATATAGTGTTATGCTAATATAAGAGTCAAGTATGTTCTTCTTCTGTTCATTAGTTGTGCTTATTGAGTTGGAAGATGGGATGTGATCAGATTGTATCAATAGTAATTCAAGCTTTTTCTTGTATTCCCCAATCCCATTTCCACCGGCAAGCATCTGCAAGTTACACAATATAATTTTGGCCACTTCAAGTGGATACAATTTGATGCAAGCGTGAACCATTAACAATTTGTTTATTTATCAGGTCCAAACAATATATATACAAAACCTTCACTTGCATTATACTAGGATGTTTTGAAATGTTAGTGGAAGCTCTCGTGTAAACTAAGTTAAGAAAGGAAGAGAAAATAGGTAATACTTTTTGCAGACTTAGCCTTTTCTACTATATGGAAGTTGTTTTTGCCTTTAATCCAAACAAAGTTAGAAGCCTGGAAACTATTGTACCACAAAATGTCTTTATGGGTTATGGTTACAAGATTTTAGACAACTTCCAACAGATAACTGATATTTCTTTGTGTAAGGTTGAATTTTATCAACCATCTTATTGGCTTTATTCCGTGCCAAATTTGCTTGTATTTTAGCAATTAGTAACCCTGCATTTAGTTGGGAATCATGTAAGGATAGTGTGTGAGAGAGTGTGAAAAGAAGCAGGGACTCGCGACTGGATCTTGCGGGTGGCTCGCGGCTTACAAGCCGCCAGAAATTGCACACGTGCCAAGCATGCCAGAAACTGAAGAGCCACGCTAGCTATTGCACTAGAGGACAAAAGTCACAAGCTGGCCAGGCCATTAGCTCGCGGCTTGAACTTGCGACTCAACCCAGTCGTGAGGTCAAGTTGCCAGAACTCCCTGTTTGGGAAAAACTGACTTTTCACATTCCTTCTCACCTTACTATATATATACCCTTATACCAACAATATTCAGAGAGTTTCTAGAGAGAATTTTGAGAGAGAAATCCTAGAGAAAAACAAGATTGATTCATACACAATCTTCACATAGAGACTCTTCAACTTCCTCTACTCTCTTCCTCTCCATTGTCAAATCCTTAAGAGGTACATTATCAAAACTTTTTCTCACCATACCCATATCTGTGAGGAGGCCATTTGGTGTTTAGGAAGCAGTTAAGAAGGGACCAATTTCATATTGTTAGATGCTATGGTCAAGTAGCGGAATCCGGTAAGCTAAAGAAGAAATAGGTTCGACGTAACCTCGTTGGAGTAGGAGCTTGGAGAGCTTAGGTACATTGGGTAGATTAGGCTTGGAGGTCTTCTGCTGTTCATGTATCCTAACTACATTCTTTAGTAGATTGTTTACCGCTTGGAAGGCGGCGGAGAGGTTTTACGCCGAGGGCTTCGGTTTCCTCTTCGATAACACATCGAGTGTTGTCCTTGTGTTTGCATCTCTCTTCCCTTAATATTTTCCATTTAATTTCTACTGTGGATGTGATTTTATTTGGTTTAGATTGTTTATCAATTTTGTATTAAGCTTATGTTTATTTTCCACACATTAATTGTTTGATATTAAGCTTGAATTGGTAATTTGTAAATTGAAGGTCTAAACGTTCAAGGTGTTTTATACACTTATTGAACTTTCACTTTGGTTGCCTAGCAATGAGACTGTAGTTTACATCTACTTTTATTCAATTCGTTCTCTAGTTAGCTGGTACAGTTGCATCAGTCAAATGATGCGCCTATTGACAAGAGAAAGATGCCTAGACAAACTGCACCATAGTTCCGATTACCAACCTAGTTAGCACTTTTCTAATACCAGATTTTCTCAAGACAACTATTTCTCTTGGTAAATTATACCTTATAACTATTTTTAACTACTTTTGCGTTTAATAATGTCAATTAATTAAATCATAGTTGATGTCATTTTTTCATCTTATGCAAGTGAAAGTACTAAGCTATAATTTACCAAGATGAATAGTAGCATCAACACCACTATTACTATTAGAGGCCAAAGAAATACTACTTTGTTTCAAATCAACCCCGGGTTTCATTTGTTTCAAAGGAATCATCATTCAGTTTTAAGAAGTCAAACCAAGTAGTAGTTGATGCTACTGCTCTTTCCAACAAGATGACTCCTATCAATAAGTCCAGGACAATTGTTCTTAATACCATTACAATCATTGAAAAAAAAAGTTTTCGTTGAGAATGTTTGCAATTGAAAACATTTTTTGACAAAAATCATTTTATGCCGAAACAAACGGACAATAAATAGTTCTATATCAAAGACTTTATGATTTTATTTACTTGTCCTTACTTTTAATTTTTTTTTAATATAGATGCAATAAGATTTGTATTTTTGGCATTTGCTCCGTGATGATTGCCTTTTATTATAAGATCAAGACATCAATTAGTTTTTAGTTTAGGTGGAATTTATATCCAAGTCCCCTTATTTGACACCAAGAGTTTTTACTTTTTATTTTAATTTATTTTTATAAGAACGAGATATTTTACTTGTTAAACTAATTGGTATTTACTCATTTCTAAATTTTTTATAGAGGTAATGCTAAGTAAATTTTAGGTGAATTTTTGAGATTTAGGAAAAGGAGACACAAGGAATCCTATTCCAGTTATATACAGAGATTATTCTACTAAAACTCATGGAGATATTTGTAATTTGCAATTCAAACTACAAAATTCTATGATTAAAATTTTAAATTCAAGATTAATTTGCTGATTTTGATCAGCCATGAAATCATATTAAAAATGGATTAAGTTGTAGAAAAAAAAATTTTCACAGACATCTTCTCTTTTCATACATTAAACATAAAAATAAAAGGGTTAATTATAATTATTCACCTAAACAATGAGATATTTGTAATGTTTACTTTGAACAACAAATCGATTCCTCACTTATTGTTCTTATTTGACATTATTTTAAAGGAAAAGATTATATTTTTCATTCCAAATATCAAATGTTACAGGTGGTTCTATCATTCCTCATTGATTCCACTATGAAACATTGAAACTAGGCTCATCTTCCATTGATCCAAACTATCTCTTGGCTTAAAGACTTAGGTAGTGTTTGGTGATCTGTGAGGATGGAAAAGAGAGGAGAAAAATAGGGGGATTTTGAGACTAGGGTGTTTTCTCCTTGGCTTGTCAAAATTCAGCTTTCCAAATCGGAGAGAAAATGGGGAGGAGAGGGGGTTTGTTAGAAATTACCCATCTATCCCACCCCCCTCCCCCCTAAAACTATGTGTGTTGATTCTTTTTTACTTTTCTTTTTCTCTTTTTTATTCTAACAATAATTTTTTTTTCCTTAAGTTATAAAATATATTTTTTAAATAAAATAAGAGAGCATGAGAGTAATTTATACCAACTATATTTTCTACCCCCCTCAAAAAAAAAAAAAAAAACTCTATTTTCTATCTTCACTCTCCTTTTTTTTTTTTTTTTTTTTTTTTTTTTTTTTTTTTTATCTCTCTACTTTTCCACTCCCAACCAAACATGAATGAGGAAAATCTTTTTTATCGCTCCACAATTTTCTATATCCCTACTTTTCCATCCCCCAACTAAATGAAGCCCTAGGTAGGGGTGTCCATGGGTCGGGCCGGGTCGGTTTTGGGCCCAAACCGAACTCGACCCGACTGAATCGGTTTCCTGAATTTGGGATCCGTATTCGACCGAATATCAGGTCGGATCCGACATATCGGGTAATCGGGTTGTTCGGGTCGGAGTCAGCGGTTTCACGGGTCTGGGCCTCAGATTGGGCCGGACTTTTTGACAGAGTTAAAATTACAGAAAATACATTTTTTAGGGCCTTTTTACTTAATTTATTTTTAAATAGAGCTTTCAGCTTAACAAAACTAAACCTATTGAGCCATCAATCAGGACAAATCAAAAGGCCCAAATAAAGCATTATTCTTTTTATCACCTGTGATCAACACAACACACCTATAAAAGTCTCTTATTTTTTAGTCACTTATGATCTGGAACAAGAACCCAATACATAATCTTTCCCACATTAAGAACAAAAAATAAACACAAAAAATAAAATATAATCTGTTAAACAATACAATAAACAGCTTAACAAAACTAGACCTATTGGGCCATCAATCAGGACAAATCAAAAGGCCCAAATAAAGCTTATTCTTTTTATCACCTGTGATCAACACAACACACCAAAAAGTCCCTTATTTTTTAGTTACTTGTGATCTGGAACAAGAGGCACCTATCAATCCCAATACATAATCTTTCCCACATTAAGAACAAAAAATAAACACACAAAATAATATATAATCTGCTAAACAACACAATAAACTCCTAGGCAGTAAACTGCTCAACACCCATATATCCTGCAAACCACAAGGTCCACAACAAATAATATTTCCAATTTTCCAGCAATAAAATAAATCACAACAAATAATCCTATAATGCAATATTCCAACAGATATATAAACTTAGTAACATAAAGGCAGTCACTGCAAGTTTTTTGGGCAGTAACCCATAAGGCAGAAAGCTTGCTAGTTATACAAAGTTCCAAGCTATATAATTAATTACAACAATCAAATACCATAGGTATTTTCAAAAAATAGCTTTTCCAAAGCATTGAATGACTACTCTATAGTTTATAAGTCTATAACTAATAGAAAAGAAAACCTATGAACTAAGATTTCTTTTCTATAAGTATTGACAGTTGAGTATTGTTACAAGTTAGAAAAGCAATATGTCCAAAAAGCTTTATGTCCAAAAAGCTTCCAAAATATTTCCAAAATGCTGCCTTCTTTACAAAATAAATTACCATCCTCCTACAATAGACAAAAAAATATTCAACAAATAATACATTAGTACCAAGTACAAGACCAACTAGTAAGGAAAACAAGTATATAATAGTAAGGGGCTATAAAGGCAGAATCATACCAAGTCACTGATTAATCATCAATGCTAATCAAGGGTCGTTTGCCTGAAGTGGAACCCTTGCTTGAGCTTGTATTTGCTGGTTGTTGATTTAAAACTAGAAAATAATAGGAAATAAACACAATAGATTAAATTTTGCTTGAATACATGAGACGTTCAATAAAATTAATACACTAAGTTTCAGAATTTAAGCATATTACCTAAGTCAAGTAACTCCTCCTCCAATGCCTCAACATCATCCCTTGATTGGCGATGAGAAATTGGAACTGTGGCTTGAAGCCAATTTTGTGAACATACAAGGTTTTGAACCATGAGAGGAGATAATGCACTTCGAAATGGATCAACAATTCGACCTCCAGTGCTAAATGCTGACTCAGATGCAACAGTGGAAACTGGCACAGCCAGCACATCCTTAACTACTTTAGACAACACTTGGTACCTATTACAATTGTCCCTCCACCACTCCAATATCTCAAAATTTGCATCCTTTCTACCATCACAGTTTTCAGCCAAATACCTCTCAAGCTCATTACTACAACCTACAGATTGCTCAACTTGCAAAAAACGCTCATATCGCGAGTGAACCATAACATATGGATCACTAGCATCAGTTTCCAATTCTGTCCTCTCACTCCCACTTTGATCTTGCACATTTGGTGAATGAATACAATTGTAAAAATTATACAACTTAAACAAAAGGTCTTTCACCTTATCAACCATCACTTCAGCAACTGCATTCCCATAAATTTCAGAAAATGAAAACTTCAAAAACCTCAATTTTTTTCGTGGATCAAAGACCACAGCCACATAGAAAAGAGGATTAATTTTCTCCCCTTCCCCCCAATACTTCTCAAAATTAGTTTGCATGTTTGTGGCTGTGCTTTTCAAGAGAGTGTTTTGGGATTTAACTAAATTGGAAATACTCTCCTGAATAACAAAGATCTCATCATAGAAGGCATTTGAAGTAACATACAATGAACCAGAAAATTTCTTTGTTGCATTATAAAACAGCCTTAAGAAAGTCACAAACACCCTACAATTTTGGAAATCAATCATACATGGAGACCCCAAACCACCACTATCTTCCTTGGTCCTAAAGTACGACGAATAACCATCATCTTCAAAATCCATTCGGAGAAACACTTTCTCAAATTTTTCAGCAGTTTCTAACATGATATAGGTCGTGTTCCACCTAGTAGGTACATCTAGACTGAGAAGACTCTTGGACTCCATACCTAACCTCTCCATAAAACTCTTAAAAGTTTGACTTCTATTGGGTGAGGACTTCACATACCTCACAGCTTCACGCACCTTAGCAACAGATGCATCTATCTCTTTTAAACCCTCCCCCACAATGAGATTTAGGATATGGGCACAACACCTCATGTGCATGTACTCATTTCCTAAAACTGCCCCATTCCAATCTTTAGTCACCCATTGCAGAAATTTAATTGTTGTTAAATTTGAGCTAGCATTATCTACTGTCAAGGTAAATATCCCATCAATACCCCACTCACGCAACGACATCTCAATCTTTCTACCTATAGTCTCCCCCTTGTGGTCTTCAACTTGACAAAAATTTAGAATTCTCTTATGCAATTTCCAAGCATCATCAATAAAGTGACAAGTCAGACACATATAATTTAAATTTTGAATAGAAGTCCATGTGTCCGTAGTGAGACACACCCTACAACCCTTCAAGGATTTCCTTAGCTTCTCTCTCTCACTATTATAAATGCCAATCACATCCCTAGCCACAGTTTGACGAGATGGGATATCCTTTAATCTAAGCTTAGGTTGCAAGGTTCTAACAAATTTCTTAAACCCATACCCCTCGACATACCTAAAAGGCAACTCATCAATTATAACCATTTCAGCCAATGCCTTTCTACAAGCCTCAACAGAAAAGGATGTTGACACAAGGTGCAATCCGTCTTCTCCATCCTTTTTGGGTACAAAAGCTAATGTTTTCTGCCCTTTAACTACATCTTCTCTATTAGGGTTCTTGGGACATATTGGCACATGAGCTAACAAATTACTGGTACCACAACTCTTACTATCAGCATTATAAGATTTTTGACAATAATTACAGATAGCCTTAGTCTTACTAGTATCACCCTCACCTATCTTTACTTTTTCAAAGTGACCCCAAACAACAGACTTTTTCCTACCACTACAACTACCACTAACAGGAGCTGTCATACTCACTTGGCATGGTGGAACTGGGGGCAACTCAGAAGCAGCAGCTGCTTCAGCTTGGGAAGCAGCTTGGGTAGCAGCAGAATCCTCAACTTGGGTGGGAATATCATCTTCTGTAGCAGCTGGTGTTTGGACAAAGGGTTCATTAGTGTTGGTTTCCATGACCTAAAAAAACAAAAATACATATTAGCAAACTAGAGTAACAAGTATAATTAATAGCTTTAATAATAATAATAAATAATAAGCACACACACCAAAAAGGAAAACCAGTATCCTAGAAGCAAACATTTTAATAAACATAATCAAAAGAGATTATTAGAAAGAAAGATCACAGATAACTCAATGAAGTAAATTAATTAGGGACATGCAAGATCATAGATCTCTTCTTAGCAGTGACAAATTGCATGATCATACTAATCACATCATAACAATCTTCTCATACAAAGCAAGGTAAATGTTCTAAAACTTGTGTTAAATGTGTTAAAAACAAAACAAAGCAAACTAAAACTTCTATAAGATGCTATAACCAAAATTTTAAATCAACTTTGTTCACATCATAACAATCTTCTCATATAATCAACTTCTAGGTGTTAAATGAGTTAAAAACAAAGCAAGGTAGACTAAAACTTCCATAAGATGCTATGACCAAAATGTGAAATAAACCTTGTCTAATTTGGGCAATACAGAACATACAAAGCTACAAACTAATAGAAAAACAAAAACAAAAGCATCTGCAAGCCACATTAATGCAACTCTCATGAACTAAATCAGTAGTTTCCCTTTCAACATTCTACTAATCACATCATAACAATCTTCTCATACAAAGCAAGGTAAATGTTCTAAAACTTTAAAAACAACTCTAATGAGTTACATTCAATAGTTTCCCTTTCAACATTCTATTTATCATTTAAATTACTCTGCCCCTTTTGTAAAAAGAAATATCAAACAAATGAACAATCACCAGTCAGTCAGTCACTACATTTTTTTTTTTTTTTTTAACTAAATACAAAGGAATGCAAAAACCATACCTTGAAGAAAACCGTGGGTGTATGGGTTTTAAACTTGAGGGCAGATAATGATACTTGGAATCAGCTTTCAATCCTGTATAAAATTAAAACAGGATCAAAATTGATTAAAGAAAAGAACACAGAACAAAAGTTAAATAGTTAGGGTTTCTAAGTTTTTTTTAGTTAGGGTTTCATAGTATGAATCTTTGGGTTGATTTGATTTGAACATTTGATTTCCATCACAAATGAAACCAACGAGATTAACATAAAAGAAAGATGAGAAACAAAGAAAAATTACCTTACTGACTTAGTGAAGAGTACACGGGATGAGGAAACCGTGGGTGTATGGCAAGCTCATACTTGAGGGCAGATAATGATACTTGGGAGTTAGCTTTCAATCCTGTATAAAATTAAAACAGGATCAAAATTGATTAAAGAAAAGAACACAGAACAAAAGTTAAGTAGTTAGGGTTTCTAAGTTTTTTTTAGTTAGGGTTTCATAGTATGAATCTTTGGGTTTATTTGATTTGAACATTTGACTTCCATCACAAATGAAACCAACGAGATTAACATAAAAGAAAGATGAGAAACAAAGAAAAATTACCTTATTGACTCAGTGAAGAGTACACGAGATGACTCCGGCGGTAGCTATGGAAAGAGGAGTGGCAGCGGCGGTGGCGCTAGGCGTTGGAGGCGGAGAGGGGACTGGGTAACGGCATTGGAGGCGGCTAGGGTTTGTTCTTTAGAATCTGGATTTGGATTTTGGAGAAACAGTAGTTTGGAACTTTGGATTTGGGGAAACGGTTTAGACTTTATAGAGTGTGAGATTGTGAGAGTTTGAGAGAGTTTGAGAGAGCAAGTAAAGACCCGAGAGTCTGAGACTGAAG
Organism: Quercus robur; assembly: GCF_932294415.1. Classification (NCBI taxonomy): domain Eukaryota; kingdom Viridiplantae; phylum Streptophyta; class Magnoliopsida; order Fagales; family Fagaceae; genus Quercus; species Quercus robur. Next base: position 23,392,917 of record NC_065544.1, on the reverse strand, counting down.
AAATGAAGACTGAAGAGATGAGGAAGAGTGAAAAGGGAAGGAGGAGGCGTGAAAGGGAAGCCATGTCCATTAGGGGTGTCTGTCTCTGAAGCGAAAACTGAAGAGAAGAGTGGAGGCTGAAGAGACTCTTGAGACTAGTTGAGAGATATCAGATCTTCCCATTTAATTCTCACCGTTAGATTTCCTTTTCATCTTAGATTATAGCCGTTGGTTTAAAATATATTATTATGCCACTGAACCGGTCATATCATGGTCTGTCTTACTCTCATCAAGACCATTCATTTTAAATTTTATTTTGTGATGAACGGCTGATGTTTATGTTGGGAAGGTGTGAGCTTTGAGTCTCGGGCTGGGCAAGGCATGGGCTGTCTTGTTCTGGAGACTGAAGACTGAATCACTGAAATGAAATGTCAAATCTACTTTTTTTTTTTTATTATAAATATTCGGTCGGTTCGGGTTTTCCGGGTGAAATATTTTGAAACCTGGATCCGAACCGACCTATTCGGGTTGTTTTCTTCCCAATCCGTGACCGACCGTAGCTGGATTCGGAGCCGCCCGTGGACCTTCGGTTCGGGCGGTTTCGGGCGGGCGGGTTGGTTGATGCGGGTCTTTGGACACCCCTAGCCCTAGGCATATTTGCTATTTGATGAGCAACGACATTCCCCTCCGGCTTGATATGCACATGCTCATTAGTGTTTTTGCATCTAATAATAGGTTTCAAAAGTGGCATCATCTTATGTCTCTACTTGTAATCTAGGGATGGAACTAGGTGGGAGCCCAACCCCCTAGTCTTAAGAGAGAGAAAAAAAAATTATACCCACACACACACACACACACACACATATATATGTATATATATATATATATATATATATGAGAGAGAGAGAGAGAGAGAGAGAGAGAGAGAGAGAGAGAGAGAGAGAGAGTGGTATATTTTTTACAATTTTATATTTGGGCCCCCTCTTTTAAAAATTTTGGGCCCCTTCCCTTACAATTTTACATTGATTTTATTGTCATAGCATTTACATCAATTATGAAATAACATAAAACCCCAAATTTGTCCAATCAACTCCAAAATACACACATATTAGTCTATGTATATCATTGTGCAAAAATACATTTGTGCTACAGTGACTGTGTAAATTTACACAATTATTGTAGCACAAATGTATTCTTTTTACAGATTTACACAATTACTATAGCATACAGATTTTTTGTACAATGATATATACACTGATATGAGCGTATTTTGGGTCAATTGGGAAAATTTACACAATTACCTGTTGTTATGCAAATGAATGTTTTAGAAATTATTTAGTAAATAGTATTCTAATGAAATGTGGTGCAAAATAAATAATTTGATGTGAGGTATTTTGAAAAGTGAGTATATAAAAAAAAAGTAGGTTATTATGCTAAAATAAACAGAGTTTTTTGCATAAGCTGATACAGATGCTCTAATGTAGTAAGAAACAATGGTGTATTGTGTCTTTGTCTTTGTCAGTAGATGATTACATTATAATGTATTATGAAATAATGATTTTGTGTATTTATCTTTATTAATAGTTTGTTAATACTAAATAGATGCTTATTTGAAATTTCATGATTTTTTTTACTTATACTCTGGCCCCCTCCTAACTAGAAATCCTGAGTCCATCCTTGCACAATGTATCTCCCCCTAAGTCACTCTCTGTGAAGCCTAGCTCTAAAGTGATGGCATTAAAAATCTCAAATGTTCAGCTTATTCTCAACCCAAAATTGCATGAACCCACCTGCAGTCTCTCTCCAATTGAGCTTATGCCTTCATTTTGATGTTTTTCGGCATTCAATCAATTGGTAAGCACTTCAGCTTCTCACCAAAAATGTCACCTGTGTATGTGGTCAGTGTTGTTGTTGTTACTATTATTTTTCTTCGATATTTTCCTCTTGTTGTAGTTGTTATTATTATTATTATTATTATTATTATTATTATTTCTCAATCTATCTTCCACTTTCAATTTGCCTCTCCCTTCAGTGCAAATTTCAGGTTACATTCTTGACTTTTTTATTTTATTTTATTTTTTATATTTTTTTTGGATAATCAAGAATTTCATTGAAAACAAGCTGAAAACCAGCTGTGCATTAGAGCTTTAGTATTGGTGGTGCTAAAAGCTAAATTGCTATTTTTAGCACCACCAACTACAAAAATGGGAGCACATTGATGGAGCTAAATGTATATATTTTAGCTTCTCAGCTACAGTTCACAACCATCTTTGGCTGTGCACTGTAGTAAAAAAAAAAAAAAAAAAAAATTATGCATTCACACTGATGAAGAATATTTAAATAATTTCTTTTCCTTTTTCTATTTTATTACTGTTGCAGCTCTCAATCTCTCTTCTCTCTCAGGTTTCTCTCTTCTCTTCCTCAAATTCTTCTTTCTTTTCCTTTCCTCCAAATTCTAACCTACCAATTAGATTGCAAAATTCTAAATCAAATGTGCAATTTTCAATTCCAACATAAACTCATAAACCCACTGTTGTTGCAGGCTTCTTCTTCTTCTACCACAAGCTTCTTCCTTTATTGCTGTGGCTTCTTCTTCTCTCATTTTGTGTGTAATATATCTCTTTCTTCTTGTCAACTATCTTTTAGTTTTAGGTGAAGAAGAAGAGCTGAAGAAGAGACAAGATGGTGAGTGGAGGAAAAGAAAATATATTTGATGGGACTGGGAAAGAAATGTGGGTGCCTGAGAAAAAAGTGAAGAAAAAATAAAAAAATAAAAACAAAAGGAAGTTAGTGGGATACATGTCCATCATGTAAAGAAAATTACTAATAAAAAATACAACTGTGTTAAATCACAACAAATTATTACAAAGTTTTGGGTTAAAAAAATATTATTGTCACTACAAAAAAACTGTACTATTATGGTGGGCCAAAACTGCCGCTGAAGGTCCATTTGACCTTTAGTGGCGGGTGCTATTGCGGTGGTTCTACTTGCCACTGTTGCGGTGTTGCTATAGATCTATTGCGGCGGTAACAAAAAGTGCTGCAATAGATCAGCCATTTAGCGGCGCTTTTGGTCTATTGCGGTGGGCTGAAAACCATCGCCATATGAGGTTACCATTCAGGTCAAGTGACCTTTTAGCAGCGGGCAATAAGTGCTGCTATAAGGCTTATTAAACAGCAGACTCTATGCATCTTTTAGCAGTGGTTATGCTCGCTGCTATATGTGTGAGGCTTTAGTAGCAAGCTATAAACACTGCTATAGGTCTTCAATTATTTTATAATTTTAATCTTTCAGTGGCGGTTTTTGCCTGTTGCTATAGGTTAATTTTTTTTTTCCTCTTGGGTTCTAAAACCACATTTCTATTACAAATAACCTGTAATAATTTTAGCTCCACTAAGACAATACCACAAATGTAACTAGATAACACCACAAATGTCTCCAAACTAACATTATATTAACAAAGAAATATATTGTCAAATATATAACATTGTCTATAACCATCATCAAAGTTCCAAGCTAATACCACAATCAATAGTTTCAAAGTATTTAAACAAATCCTTCAACATTTCCAAAAAATGCGGTTGTTCAAATGTAGTTCTCTGTACACAAAAAACCATAAAAAAATTATAGCAACTTTTCAGTGTTGTAGCACCATCTTTTGTAATTGTCACATCTCCAACGAGCATCTAAAACCATCAACCAAAAAGAAAATCAAAATTATACCCTTTGGCAGAACTACATAGTCCAAATAAAAGCTTAGTAATTAAAAGGGAAAAGAAACATAAAGCTTGAACATGTTGGCTCAACAGCAAAAAAAAAAATTATAACAGCAATGACAAGCTATATGCCTAATAGATGTTTCTATATACATAATAGTAAAAAAAACCAAATTTCAGTTCTAAGAAATAAGCATCAATGACAAGCTATATGCCTAATAGATGTTTCTATATACATATGCACAACTAAATCTTGCAACTAAATCTTGCAAACAAACTTAAGTTTCTATAAACAAACTTAAGCTAGATTATAGCATACTGACACCCACATAAGAGCTACTACACATTTCAATTATGCAAAAAAAAAAAAAAAAAAAAAAGGCAAATAGAGGAGAAAAAGTTATGGTCCTCACTTGGATTCTGACAAATGCAAGACATCTCTACAGCACATGCATGACTTTATTATAAAATGATAACATTTCCCACATACTAGATGCCCACTCCAACCTGAAGTTTTGATAATAAGTTAGTAATTGCAATCTTTTTGAAAGCTAAATCTTAGCAATTCTTTAAGAAAAAACACACAAACATTGACATATAATTTTAAGGAGAAGAAACTAACCAGAGAGAGGTTTTGAAACTCTAATCATTAAGGAAAAAATATAATGAGTGATAACAAAAGTATTAACTACACTCATCATCACTAGACTCATCATCATTGGAGTCATCATCACTGGACTCATCATCATTAGACTCATAAACATCATCATTAAGCTCTTCATCATCGATAAAGTCTTGTTCAAGCAATTCATTCTCAATGATCAACGGTGTATCATAAATGGTTCCTTCTTCATTAACTTGAGCCCAAGCATGGCTGTCATTTGCATCATCACATGTATCATGAATAGTTATATTATAAGGGACATTCTCAAGATAGGTACCCACTTCATCATCATCATCATCATTATCATATGAAGCATTAAAACCAATATCAAACACCTCCCTAGGTTTTGTTTTGACCACCATCGCCCGATTTTTATGTCTCACACCTTCCACATAAAACACTTGTAAAGCTTGAGATGCTAATACTTAAGGCTCGTCAATTAATCGATCACCCATGTGTATCAATCGTGAAACATTGACAAGGGGAAATCCAAACTCATCTTTTTTGCATCCTCTCCCACTAATAACGTCAACCCATTGACATTTGAATAGTACATATCAATACTCGTTAGAGTAGTTCAACTCAATAATATCGATTAGTACACCATAATAAGTAGCACCACCTTCAGTAACAACACAAACTCCACTGTTTTGAGTTTTCCTAGTTGCCTCAGAATCTTAGGTGTAAAACTTCAAACCATTTATAACATAATGCTTGAACTGTTTTGCTTCATTATCTGGATATCGAGCAAGCTATATGACTTTATCAGAGAGTTTCTTTTTCTCAAATGCATCCATTGACATCACCTATTATAGACAATGACGTTTATTATAAGTATGCTATCTAAAATGTTACAACCAAGTTTTATATATAGATAATAAAGTTTTATATATATGCTTTACTTATATAGTTCCTTAACCAGCTGCAGAATTTCTCCATGTGCTGCTTTTGAAAAACATCATCAGTTACATGAAAAGGGAAATCAACCTTGATCTCCGCTATGTGTACCCTATGTAGACAAACGTGTTAGTGTTAAGTTAGAATATTGTATTTGAATGTCATGAAAGGATATGCAATGACATATTACTTACTTGTGAAATGGGGTGATTTCTTCACAATTGAATAGCACATAACAATGTGCTTGGATCCATGAATTTGAATCTAATGTAATGCTCACCATCGCACCCATGGATTCCTCGACATTCCTTACAGGCCAATTGAATGCAGTTTCAACAAATTTAAAATAGCGTGAGTAGAATGCTAAACATTCCTCTGCTATATACCCTTTTGCAATTGAGCCTTCTAGATAAGTTTTATTATGCACGTAAGACTTAAGTCTTGACAAGTACCTATTGGAAAACCCAAGATCAACAATAGGAAATTGATAAGTTAAACAAAACTAAATAGACCAAGTTACCATATGTGTTATCTCTCTATGGGATACATCCAACGATAATGAATTGGGCCACTAACTTTGGCTTCGCTAGTTAAATGCACGACTAGATGTACCATCACTGTAAAGAAAGAGGGAGGGAATATCCTTTCCAATTCACACAATGTCAATGCAATTCTCTTCTCAAGAGTCCCAAGTTCCTCCATATTTAGTACTTTGGAACATATCTCCCTAAAGAAATAAGATAAGTCAATTAAATGCCTACTCATTTCAGGGGGCAAAGATTCGTGTATTGCTATCGGAAAAAGTTGTTGCATTAAGATGTGATTATCATGGCTCTTTATCCCACTAATCTTACGTTCTTTGAGTTTAATGCAACGTGAGATGTTTGAAGAGTATCCATATGGCATTTTTACATCCTTCAAAACTTGCAGAAAACCATTCTTTTCACTAGCATTCATATGGTAGCAGGCATGTGGCATACGTGTTTGATCATTCCCAACTTTTTCCAAGTGAAGTTCACTTTTTATACCCATATCCTTTAAGTCTTGACGTGCCTTCAAGTTATCCTTTGTCTTGCCATCTAAGTTCAACAATGTGCTGATTATATTATCGACTACATTCTTTTCAATATGCATCACGTCAAGATTGTGACGCAACACATGGTGCTCCCAATAAGGTAAGGTGAAAAATATACTTCTCTTCTTCCACACAGTTAAGGCTTCCTTCCTCTTTTTCTTTTATTGGGCAAATTAATTGTTTTCTTCCCGTTAGGACATATGTGGATCATGTTAAGAACATATGTCATTTAGAATTGGTTAATCTTTTGACAAAACACACTTTACTTGTAATTGGGTAGATCTAGAATGTGTTTAATACTTTAAGGAATAAGAGTTCAAGTCCAAGTATTGAAGTCATGCAAATCTGTTCAAGAATCAAGAGAAGAAGTGCTGTGTTTTAAAGCTCGATAGATAGCTCGACAGATGTACCTATCGAGATTTAAAATGTGAAGATCTACAGATAAGCTCGATAGCTGTATCTATCGAGAATTACGAAAATCAGTTTTTCAGAATTTTTTTTCACGCATATCTAAGCTGTGTTTAGGTTTTCTTCTCTCACAACTCTAGACATATAGAAGGATTATTTTAAGGGCCGTCATAAGGTGCTTGCACTTGTTGTTGCAAGCATATTGTGACTGGAGACAATTTGCCCTAGTTCATCTTTCTCTTGAAGAAGCTGATGCATTTGTATGCTGTAGAATTTTGTAACCAAGGAGCTTCTTGATTTTTATCGTATGGATGAACTAAAGAACTTTACAGCCAAAATCCTTCTCAAGTTGGTGTGTTAGTCACGTACTTGGATTCATGCATTGATTGGTTAGTCACGTACTGGGAGCCGTGCATTGAAAAGGAGAGATTGTCACTAGATTACCAGTCCAATTGTGTATTGAGGTAAGGGTTCGACTGTAGGTTGGTATAAGGTATTAAGATTCCTTTACTTGTAACCGCTTGTTTTAATAATAGAGAATTTTCGGGAGTGGTGACCTTAAATTCACTCGATGGAGTTTTGCTTCAGTGGTTTTCCCTATTCGTAAACAAATCAATCGTGTCAAATTTAATTTCCGTTATATTTAGTTTATTTGGTGATTTTTTTTGGTGCAACCACGCTTATTGCATGTAATTTAATCTAATTAATTAACTTGGCTAATTAATTAATTAATTTACCAAATGGGTCAATACATTCTTGGCCTATCACTTTCCAAACACATGATCGGCTACAGCATCTGTTTGTAACATGATTTCCCCTCCAGATACTGTAATAGGAGCTGATCTCGTATCAACATGCCCATTAAATGAATTTTTCTGCTTACGGAATTTATGATCACTATCCAAGAATCGCCTATGTCCAATGTAACTAAATTTCCTTCCATATTTTAACCAACGAGACTGACTATCATAGTTACAAGGGGGACATGCAAGAGCACCTTTGGTCCTCTAACCCGAGATATCACTATATGCAGGAAAATCATTTATGGTCCATAATAATGCAGCATGCATTTGGAATGATTTTTTGGAAGACACATCAAATGTTTCTATTCCAACATCCCATAACTCATTCAGTTCTTCTACTAGGGGTTGTAAGTACACGTCTATATTGTTCCCGGGCGAGGTTGGATCAGAAATCAATAATGATAGCATGAAAGAAGACTTTTTCATGCACATCCATGGAGGGAGATTGTATGGGATAAAAATGACAGGCCATGTACTATGAGTACTACTCATATTTCCATACGGGTTGAATCCATCGGCTGCTAATCCAAGCCTCACATTACGAGGCTCGGATGAGAACTCTATATACTTAGAGTCAAATGATTTCTAAGCTTTAGAATCAGCAAGATGCCTCAGTAACTTGTCATTCACATGACCATTGGTATGCCACTTCATATGATTGGCTGTTTCTGGAGACATAAATAGTCGTTGCAATCTTGGCTTTAAGGGGAGCCACCGTAAGATCTTTGCAGCTTTCTTCTTTCTTTTCTTGGAGGAAGCATTAGTACTTTGTTGACCTTTAGACTCATTACTTTCCTATCTTGAACGGTTACAGTTTGGACAAGCTTTAAGTTTGGCATTCTCCTTCCAATATAAAATACAATCTTTAGGATAAGCATGAGTCTTCTCATAGCTCAAGCCCAAATCCTTAATAATCTTCTTAGCCTCATAACAATCTTTTGGCAACTTAGCATTTGAAGGAAGAAAATCAAGCAAAAATTGCAGCAACATAGTAAATGATTTATTGGTCTAACCATTAAGACACTTCATGTGGTACAAATGCACAATGGTTGACAATTTGCTAAAATGCTTACAACCTTCATAACAAAGTTGATTAGCATCTTCAAGTAATTTCATAAACCAAAGTGCATCTTGATTAGGACCTTCTATGGGTTGTTGCACAATAGGGACTTCTTTCATTGGCCTAGATGCCATATCTTGTATGGGGAACATGTCATGCAACATGTCACGAAGATCGGTATACTCTATCAAGTTTTCTTGGACATGACTATTAGGAATTTTAGAAGAAGTTTTTGCAGATGATGATTCCCCATTAAAAACCTAAGGGAGCATGTACGACATCTATAGGCCACGAATTTGTATGCACACATTTTCTACACTGACATGAAATCGTTCCGTCCTGTTGTGCATGGTTAGATGCAAAATTCAGAAACTGTTGGACTCCATCTAGATATTCTCGTGACCTTCTATTCATAATTTTCATCCAACTCCTATCCATTGCTATAAAGTGGTTTACAAGAAATACCTATAATGTGATTTCATGAAAGCACAAAGCAAGAGTTAACACACATTTCATTTACACAATTTCACTTTAATTTAAGAAACAAATCATCTTTAATCATTCACTTTTAGCTATGTTCCTAAGAAAACAATGAATTTAAACGCATAGAGAAGTTATCAATACATTTAGTAACTATAACATCATTATTAGCAATAGCCTAAAATGAATTAATCAAATAAAAACAACTCAACAAGAATCATCTAATATTATACAAAACAGTCAACACTCCCAATATTAGCTAAAACCACCTTATTACTTCATGCAAGCCATCTGCTTGCCCCAATTCAACAACATATCACAACCACAGAGAGAGAGAGGGAGAGAGAGAGAGAGTACCTTAATTCTTCACCAACTTCACTTACTTTGCCAACAATTAGTTATATCTATATTTTATAATCTGCACATATATAGTCATTATCAACAGAACTCTATCATGAACTCCACATTGATTAATAAGTAGTTTTGATGATCATAGTGAAGAAGGAACACAACTTTTTAAATAGAATACAAGATTATGTTCCTACTTTAACTCACCTCAATATATATATTTCAATACACATTCCACATTCCAACTTTCAAAAATTCAACACAGGTTGTAAAAACCTTACTCAAGTCCATGATATTCCTATAAAAAGTGAACTACCCATAAATTAAGGATTTTCCTTTGCATTGTTGGATCCTAGCTTCACCATTTGGTTCTCTTGAAGTTTCTTTTTTGTTCCAAATACGAACTCTTTCACGATGTTTTCTGCTGATAGTATCGGCTTCTTAATCTGCCATTGCAAATTTGTGTCATCACAAACTCCAGAAGAATACCAATCTTTATCATAGTATGAGTATGAGTTAACCATGCTACAATTAAATAGATAAATTAATTTCTTGTCAACAATAAAAGAGAAAAAAGAGAAGAAGGGGGGGGGGGGGGGGCAATTCTGCTTTTCTTTTTTTGGGTTTAAGTACTATGCTTCTTTTTGATATGTAAATAGTTTCTTTACAAAAAAAATTCATATGCAAACAAGAAGCGGGTGGAGCTCAGTAGGAATTCTCTTTCCCATATCCTAAGTAATTCTCTTTCCCATATCAAAATACACACTGATGAAGTATATTCACAGGAGTGACATTTTCTAAAAATGATCAATCAATTATCAAACAAAAATTGATCCAATTAACAATCAAATTTGAAATTTTGAATAACATAAGAATAGAGAGATTAAAACCTTGAACCCAAGCCTGCTCAGTAGATGATAAAGAGCTTCCAAAATTGAATCCTTCAATCCGATCGCTGATTTCACATCCACATTTAATCTGAAACTTGTAAAAACAAAAGTAAAAAAAATAATAATAACAATTCTCAATCATCCAAGTAACAATTAATTTTGAAAAAGAAAGGAATATTGATAATAAATCTAGAACCCAAACCAGATTGGAATATTGAAAATGGGGCTAGACTGTGGTCTCTTGAAGATATATTTTTCAAAATAAATGATATATTAGTTTCTTGAATGATCTAGTAAGTCTGTTCCCTTTGGGCTTGGTGCTTTAGCACCTGATTCATTTGGTGTTACAAAATGGGCAGCAAGGTTAGGCAAGTGGTGGTATAGAACTGGAACTAAGACAGGATGATGACTTATGAGAACAATATTGTACTATGATGTAAATGAGAGAAAAAAGGGTTGATACAAATATAATCTAAGCTACTAAAATCTTAGAAGAGTCAGATACAACATTGAAGTTCTAAGAATCCCTTGATTCTTTTCTTTTCTAATGATTTTGTAAGTACTATATTTGTGTCTATGTGAGATATGTCCTAGCCTTTCCATGTAATTTAATGCAACTATAATTGCCATTGACATCTAGCTCAATTAGCACCTCATTTCCTTGCAAGTATTAGGTGGAAGGTGAGGCTGTAGGTTCAAGACTCACTATGTGCGTGTAACTTACCAATAAAGAAATAAATTAAATACAATTATAATTTTCTAGAGAAGCTTATAATAACAAGGTCAATGCAGGTAAAAAGATTTCAGATCTTTCAGGGTTGACATATGAAGCTAAATCAATGAAAGATAATGCATGGTGAGAACATATCTTGTAATCAAGACATGCAAGATATGCTTATTAGGTATTGGAAATATGTACCATGCGTTATACATAGCGCAAAAATTCTACAGCATCTATATGTCAACATAAATAGGATTTGTTATAGGCCCTTTTGGATATACACCATTATAAGTTTCTTTTAAAAAACTTTCTCCCCTCTCCCCGTGTGTGTGTGTGTGTTAAAAATACTTAGTATTTTCCCAAAAAAAAAAAATTATGATTTGTTATTATTATATTCATTTTATTATACAAGAACTAATTTAGCGGGGATTCTAGCATTTTACCCTTAATTTTTTAAAAAAATTGGCAATGTGCCCTTGTTTGCAAACTATATAGGGGCGTGCCCCTGTTTCGATACTCGATTACCCTAAAATCGAGTTCAATTAAATACTCGATTCGTAGAAAATCGAGTTATGCCCGATCAAATTTAAAAAAAAAAAAAAAAATTTTGCATGGAACTCGACTTTCAGGAAATCGAGTTCTATGCAAAAAAAATTTCATAAGTGTAATTCCCCATATTCAGGGATCCCTATAGTGGCGTTTTTAATCCCTATAGTGACGTTTTAAAGCCTTATAGCGGCGTTTTCCTGCAAAAAAATTTATTAGTGTAATCCCCAGTTCAAGGAGCCCTATAGTGGCGTTTTTAAGCCCTACAGTGACGTTTTAAATCCCTATAGCGGCGTTTTCCTGCAAAATTTTTTATAAGTCCCCATTCTAGGTTCAAGGAGCCCTATAGTGGCGTTTTTAAGCCCTATAGTGATGTTTTAAAGCCCTATAGCGGCGTTTTGGAACTCGACTTCCCTAAAATCGAGTTCCATGCATTTTTTTTTTTGGTTGTTGTTGTTGTAGTTTTATTGGGCATAACTCGATTTTCTACGAATCGAGTATTTCATTGAAACTCGATTTTAAGGTAATCGAGTATTGAAACAGGGGTATATCCCTATATAGTTTCGAAATAAGGGCATATTGCTAAATTTTTTAAAAATTAAGGGCAAAAGGCTAGAATCTCCCTAATTTAGCACATAAATGAATGACATTAACTCATTGCTTTAGTGTGCCTTATGCTTTGGAATAGGCTTTACTTTGGAGCACTTATGTGTTCCTTTAAATTTTTGTATCTTATTCATTTATAAGAATATAGCCCAAATTAGTAATATTTAAAAATGTTGAAAAAGTTTACCTGCTTGGTTTAAAATTTTCAATTTCCTTGATTTCTTTTCCCAATAATTTGCACAACTTGAAATCATTAAATTTAGGCAGGTTGGTCATTGTATTTTTGTGGGGATTTCGTCAACTAAAAATTGAGGGCATTGAAGACTACTTGCTATTTATAAGCCACTCATTGCTTTAGTTTGCCTTATGTTTTGAAATTTGTGGTCTGTGAGTAGTTATACTTGATATTTAATGCCTATAATCATTCTTATGGAGTCATACTAAAACAGTGACCCTTGCTGTTCCAAATTTGCCTCTTACAGACACCTTGAAAGTGCACGTATCTATGTATAGTTGGTACGTAAAGATGGAATGATAATCAGAATAGACTATTGTATTTGTACATTTTTAGACCCCTTAAAACACAAGATGTTTAACCTAGTTATTTAGCCAAGTGATTACTTAGGTAAATTATTCAAATCTAGGTTAACACAAGTAAATCATATCAAGTAAACAATGTGGAAAATAAAGAACACAACGATATGATAACCCAGGAAAACCAAACGGATAAAAAACCTAGGGAGGATTTAACCTAGCTATCCTCTAGGTAAAACAGATCCACTATGAAAGAATTGAAGTTTTACAATAGCAACTTAGACCACTATCATCCTATTGCTACCTCGAGTAGAAAACTTACTACCACGACCATGTGACAACTCTGAGTCCACGGACTACTTCTTTCTTGGATTCACAGCAACCACAAGTACTCCCACTTGTGTTTTTCTTTAAGCTCTTTATGCAGCAACTGAAGCGATCACCAAGCTCTCGACATCAATCTTGATCTTGATAGCCCTAAGTATGTATGAAGACAAACACCTCTAGATCTCACAAGAGATTCACACACAGCATATCAATAACCTCTAAAATGTGGCTAGGGTTTTTCCTTTTATACTTAAGGCAAAACATAAAACCCTATACCTTATATGGGCTTAGGCTGAGTTGGAAAATTCTACAGAAAAAACATTCTGCACGAGCTTCGATCGATCGAGTCTAATTTTTGATCGATCGAGCCTTGCAGAAATTGAACAGTAATTTTCTACAATTACTCGATTCCAACTTTACACATACATCACTTTGAGCAGCCTAAATCTAGACTCTAAGTTTTGATTATGGTTTGCCAACATTACATATTGAAGTTCTAATACATTTAGATCCTAAATTTTTAGAACCTAACAAACTCCCCCTTTGGCAACCGGTGACAAAACACATAAAAACAAAAAATGCTCAAAGTTACAAAACAGCCCATTACAATAAAATACCCAAAAACAATTCAACCTAACCACTATCTATTAGTTGCCAGTGTTGACAGCAACACGACTGAATCAACCTGTATATTCCTGTAACACTCAATAAACACATAAACACACGTGTGGAAAATACAAGTAAAAAGAAAATAAATTCTTGATTTCACAAAACAGAAAATAAAAGACATATATTATGAATAACCTCATAATATAAATCAATAGCCAATGTAGTACATGTGAAACAAGAAACATAAATAAAAACATAATGTCTCCCCCTAACATATACATCCATAAAAATAAATACATCAAGGTAAACACATCATAAGCCAAAATAAATAAATAAATACAAGATGAAGCACCTAGATACCATCTAAAGCTCCAAAGCTCCAAAAAACCAAAAACTTGCCCTACCCCTATCCATATGTACTCCCCCTTTTTGTGACGAATTGTCAAAGGGCAATCAAGACTCATCATCAAAAGGAGGTGGTGGAGGTGACCTCCGAATGCTCGCCAAATCCACACGCAAGGCCTAAAGCTCCATGAGTACATCCACCAAAAGTTGACCATGAGCCGCCTAAATGGTCATGACAGTATCCAATATACTTCAAATGCTAGAATCACCCGAAGCAGAAGGTGGAGGATCAACTACAGCAGTGGGATCGACATACTTAGCTGTGGGATCACCTAAAGAAGGAGGAGGAGGAGGTGTAGCACCAGAGGAAGACTTTACTCTAGGGCATTTAGAGGTAGCTTTCATCTGAGCTACTCTTTGCTTAAGGAAGGTGGCACCTATGGGAGCTATAATATGTACAGGCTCAGAAGTGGGAAACTCTTCTAATCCTAGATGTAACAAAATTTGATGTATAAAAACAGGGAAGAAAATACCATGTGCTGTAGAACTACTCCTATGAACCTCAACCAAGGATCAAATAAAAAGAGTAGGAAAACTCATAAGAGCATCAGTCATAAGGGCATACAAAAATGCACATCTCTCAATAGGAATGGTGTGTAGGTGAGAGATGGGCCAGATGGAATGACAAGAAATCTGGAAAAAATAATAATGAATCTCGGTAAGCTCATGGGAGGTAATCCGAGGATCAGTACCCCACTGAATGGAAGAACGGGTGAGATATGACATAATGTCATCAAGAGAAGGGGTTTCATCATAAGGGTGGATTGGCTGTCATACCAAAGGAACCCCAAAAGCAGAGGCCACTACTGAAGGAGTAATGGTATACTCTTCACCCCTTATCCAACTCATCACATAGTGATTGTTGGAGTCATCAGAGTGGACAGAGAGGTTCGAATAGAACTCTCTAATCAAGGCAGTCGGAGAAGGATAAGAAATATCTAACAAAGGAAGCCCACCCCGACGCTCAAAGTTCCTCCTAATCTCCGGATCTAACTCATCTAACATAACTTTCCTCTCAGCTCACACAGACCTAAATATGTTCAACTTCTCATAGGCCTTTTGGTTTTTCTCAAACCAAAACCGCTCACTATCAAAGGTAGGGGCAGAGGTGGAGGTGGTTTCTTATTGGCCCTAGTCTTCCTAACCATAATGCTAAGGGAAGGAAAGAAAGACCAAAACAAAAACCAAAAGACAGAAACAAAGAAACCAAGGGCAGACTGCATCAGAAAGAGTTAGAGCACAAAAATATAGAAAAGAACAATCTATATGATGCATGAACAGAATGAACAAATGATGCATGCTCTAATGCATTGAGAACAATTCAATTATACTTCATAAACCAAGAATTTGACTTAAACATAGAGTTTAGAACAAAAACCCCAAATTTTGAAAAACTCACTTTCAAAAATGTAACCGAATTGAGTAATTAAGCATTACACTAGATAGAAATCATCATATAATGACATAATCAAACAATTTCACAAGTCAATTTTACTAAATTAAGCCCAATTGAACAAAATCCCCAAATTCATGTAGTTACAAGCCCTAGAATTTCAAATTGTTCCCAAATCACCAAATTAATCAAATTAAAGCATGAGACACATGTTTACAACATCTTAGAACAAAAACCCAATGATCAATTTGGAAAGAAACCAACTCAAAAATAAAAAACCCCAAATTCCTATAGGTCCGAAAATTTCTCTAAAAATGCATGAAAAATGCATGAAATATGTGAATAAAATGAAAAAGAAAGGGTAGAAAGGTCTTACCGGCACAAGAAGACAAAAACCTTGAGAAAAATTTGGAAGAAAACGACAAAAATTCACTTGAACTGGATTGGTCGAAGAGAGAGAGCAAAAAGCTTTTTGAAAAGTTTGAATAAAGTGAAGAATACGTGAGAAAAGCTTGTTTTAGAAATTTCTCTGAACGATTTTTGATCTGTTGAAAATTAGATTTGATCGATTGAAAAACACATTCGATTGATCCAACATCAATCAAGCTACAATCAAGCCAGGTAGATTGTAACCAAGGTTTTTATCGCATTTTCGATCTATCGAGAGACAGATTCGATCGATCGAAAATCTAGGAAAAACAATTTTTTGAAAAACAGAGCATTTTAATGTAGAAACTCCTCAAAGCACAATGATTTATGAATAGAATGCATGAGTATGAGATGAAAAGTTTTTCAAAAACCCTTAAATTCAACCTAGATCTTCCAAAAACAAGATTTTCAATCAATTTGTCCTCAAAACTCAAACATTAAACACATTTTGCATTAAAATCAAGGAACTTTTAATCTTGGATGGCCATAACAAGATCACAGACAATATAATGTACTAAGTTTAGCAAAGAATAATTTGTGTAGTGTGTGCAACTAGAATAGCTTGAGATACATGTGAGGTGATAAGTAAATACTAATCAATCACAATTTCTACAAAATTCATCACATAAGTTTGAAAGTGACTATCACCTAAAAAGTTACATCATATAACTCTCACATCTCTTAGAAAACAAGCTTGCAATCATGTAAGTTTCTTGTTTTGCCTCATAATGTACACACCAATTTCATTTCAATTTGAATTTATTATATCCTAATAATGTACGCACCAATTTTATTATTATAAGCCGAGGCTTTACCTTATGTTCTTTTTGTGTATGTGCTACATTTTCTCGAGTACAAAATCATAAGATATGCACTAAGGTGTTCATGATTGGCAAGTAAACAGTGGTGAGATACTTATTTATGCATTTCTTTTAGGATTTTTTAGTCCTTACAATTAAAAGCATGTGATTTCAAAATCATGTGATCAAAAACTATAAACAACTCCCACACAACATGCACTACAAAGCTAAAACTAGCAAGATGCACTAAAATAAGCTCATCCAAACTAAACAAGATACATAAAGATGTTATGTAAAGATAAAATGGCCAACCTTGATTTCAAATCCAAGAAAAATAATGCAAAACACATTTTTCCTTTCTTTTTTTTTTGTTTTTTGTTTTTGAAAAGAAATAACAAAAACAACCTAGTATGAAATGCATGAATGTTATGCAATGCAAATCCTAAAAAACAAATAAAACAAATAAAACAAAAACAACAAAGAAGAATGGTTACAAAGAATAAAAAAAATGAAGCACAAGGACCATGTCAGAAAGACTCAATTAGATTGAGCCTTTTACATCCAAAACTTTTTAGATGCAACTCTTGCATTGGAGTTATTATTCATATTAGAATGCTGAGCAACTCCAAGATTGGAATAGAGGTTTAAAACATTTACCAACTCACCAATAAGTACCATGAGATCTTGTGCTTGAGGTACAGGTACTTTTGGTTTATTTGCTCACTTAGCAACTTGCAACTTGAAACAGTTTAGATGAATGTGTTCAGTCTTTCCACAAAAATGACAAACCCACAAAGGTCTATCATGCTTCTTATCCTTAGGAATGGTAGGATTCTTAGGCTCAGACTTTTTTAGATCAACCCTAGTTTTCCTAGGAGGTGTAACTTCTACTGGTTTGACAATCTCACTCATGGAAGACTCAAAAGAAGAAACAAAGTTTGTGGAATGAGTCTTAGGCACAAAGATGCTATCTTCAAAACCTAGACCAGTTTTTTCTAAGGGAGACTTCTGAATACTCAAAACGTGTTCAAGTTTGGAACTAGCAGATCTATTTGTTTGTTCTCTAGCAACAAATAATTGAAGTTCCAAATTCTTAACTGTATCAAGCAACAACATGTTCTCAGTTTTCACCTTACCAAGCAATTCATTAGCATCAAACAATTTCAAGAGCAAATTTTTCTTATCAAGTTCAAAAGAAGCAATTTTCTGTAAACCTAAATCAACATTTATAGCATCCTTTGCAGCAACCATGCAAAGCTTATTATAGGTTTTTTGCAAATCAGCATTCTCAGAGAGTTCCCCATCAGAAGGGTTCTTATCAACCACAACACTTTTATCAACTACAGTAGTAGTTGTGAAAGCAATGAAGTTTCCATCCTCATCACTACCAGACTCATGATCAGAAATTTCATCATCACTAAGGGTTACATTCTCAGAGAGTTCCCCATCAGCATTCTCAGAGAGTTCCCTATCAGAAGGGTTCTCATCAACCACAACACTTTCATCAACTACAGCAGTAGTTGTGAAAGTAATGAAGTTTCCATCCTCATCACTACCAAACTCATGATCAGAAATTTCATCATCACTACGGGTTATAGCCATAGCTTTACCCTTTGATATTAAGAATGTAGGACATTCTGATTTCACATAACCATACCCTTGACAACCAAAACATTGTTGACTCATAAAATTATTAAAGGTTTGACCTACTTTCTCTTTAAGTTTTTCAGTATTGTTCACTTTAGTGGGATCATTCCTCCTAAAATTTCTAGATTCAGTATTGTTTTTACCTCTTGCCTTTCTGTTGTTGTTCCTAAGAAAATTTGTAAATTTCTTAGCAAGATATGCAATCTCTGTAGCAGAGAGTTTATCATCAAATCCATTCCCATCAACATCATCAACTGACTTAAGAGCCATTGATTTGGATTTGTTTGTCTTGGATAGGTCTAACTCATAGGACTGGAGAGATCCTATAAGTTCATCAATAGGGATGGAGTTCACATCCTTGCTTTCAATAATGATAGTCACTTTGGGTCTAAAATCCTTAGTGAATGATCTAAGTATCTTCCTAACAATCTTAGGTTGATCATAGATTTCACCCAAATTATAAACAGAGTTAACAATATCATTCAGTTTAGCATATAATTCATCAAAATATTCATCATCAAACGTTCTAATACTTTCAAATCTAGTAGTTAACTGCTGCAGTTTATTAATCTTAACTGCCTTTGTGCCTTATGCACAGTTTGGAGAATATTCCATGCAGTATGAGCAACCTCAACATTAGAGATTCTCTTGAATTCCTCCATAGAAACAGCATTATAAATAGTATTCATGGTTTTGCTATTAAAAGTGGCTGCTTCTTTCTCAGAAGTTTGCCACTCACTAAAAGGATTAGTGGGCTTTTCCCATCCATATTCCACGGAATTCCAGACTCTCTCATCTATAGATTTTAGGAATGCTTTCATCCTTACTTTCCAATAGGCATAGCTATTCCTATCAAAATGAGGTGGGATCACAAGAGAGTGACCGTGTTTCATGACAACAAGGGTCAAGGATCAACTCTTAGATCAAAGGATCTAAATACTAGAGCTAACCCGCTCTGATACCACTTGTACGTTTTTAGACCCCTTAAAACACAAGTTGTTTAACCTAGTTATTTAGCCAAGTGATTACTTAGGTAAATTATAAAAATCTAGGATAACACGAGTAAATCATATCAAGTAAACAATGCAGAAAATAAAGAATACAATGATATGATAACCCAATAAAACCAAACTGGTAAAAAATCTGGGAAGGATTTAACCTAGCTATCCTCAAGGTAAAACAAATCCACTATGAAAGAATTGAAGTTTTACAATAACGACTTAGACCACTAACATTCTATTGCTACCTTAAGTAGAAAATTTACTACCATGACCACGTGACAGCTCCAAGTCCACGGATTACTTTTTTCTTGGATTCACAGCAACCACAAGTACTCTCACTTGTGTTTTTCTTTAAGCTGTTTATGCAGCAACTGAAGCGATCATCAAACTCTCGACATCAATCTTGATCTTGATAAACTTAAGTATGTATGAAGGCAAATACCTCTAGATCTCACAAGAGATTCACACACACAGCATATCAACAACCTCTAAAACGTGGCTAGGGTTTTTCCTTTTATACTTAAGGCAAAACATAAAACTTTACACGTCATATGGGCTTGACCTGAGTTGGAAATTCTGTAGAAAAAACATTTTGCAGGAGCTTTGATCGATTGAGTCTAATTTTTGATCGATCGAGCCTTGTAGAAATTGAACAGTAATTTTCTACAATTACTCGATTCCAACTTTACACATACATCACTTTGAGCAGCCTAAATCTAGACTCTAAGTTTATCATGGTTTGCCAACATTACACATTGAAGTTCTAATACATTTAGATCCTAAATATTTAAAACCTAATAGTATTATCCAGACCAGATTTTGGGGGGGGGGGTTGTAAGTTCTCTAAGCCACAGGGACAATAAAGTTTATGCAAGAGCTCATAGCCACAACCACAACTTTACGATTTTGATTCAGTTACCAATGATCATGACACACGATTATACAACAAGAAAGATGAAAAGATAGAAAAGATTACAACTAAGAATTTTTTTAATCAAAGGTTTAATAGCAACAGAGCAATTAAAGATCTACAAGTTTCTCTTTCTTTTCTTGTTTTCTCGAAAACCAAACAGGGAGTAGTAACTAATATATATATTCACATGCATAATCATAAATCAAAGGCAACAAAAATGGTTGAATTAGAGAGAGAGGGAGAGTACCTTTGGATTGGGAGATTAGAAGATGGAGATGGAACCCTAGGGAAGGTACTGGAATGGAAAGGGAATGAGGCGGGTCGGGTCGGGTTGGGAATGGTCCAAGAAGAACATTCCTTGCACAATGAGTGGGTTAGTCTCCGACGATCAATCAACAAAAATAAAATAAAGAAAAATAAAAATAAATAAAACTTACAAATCGGAATGAAACTTTCCGCGTGCGAGTGGGTTAGTCTCCGGTGAGTGGGTTAGCTTGGATTAAAACCTTTGGCAAGAGAGAGAATGCAATAGGGACAATAAAGTTTATGCAAGAGCTTACAGCCACAACCACAACCACAACTTTACGATTTCGATTTAGTTACCAATGATCATGACACACGATTATACAGCAAGAAAGGTGAAAAGATAGAAAAGATTACAACTAAGAATTTTTTTTAATCAAAGGTTTAATAGCATCAGAGCAATTAAAGATCTACAAGTTTCTCTTTCTTTTCTTGCTTTCTCAGAAACCAAAAAGGGAGTAGTAACTAATATATATATTCACATGCATAATCATAAATCAAAGGCAACAAAAATGGTTGAATCAGAGAGAGAGGGAGAGTACCTTTGGATTGGGAGATGAGGAGATGGAGATGGAACCCTAGGGAAGGTACTGGAATGGAAAGGGAATGAGGTAGGTCGGGTTGGGTTGGGAATGGACCAAGAAGAACATTCCTCGCACAATGAGTGGGTTAGTCTCCGACGATCAATCAACAAAAATAAAATAAATAAATAAAATAAAAATAAATAAAACTTACAAATCGGAATGAAACTTACTGCGTGCAAGTGGTTTAGTCTCCAGCGAGTGGGTTAGCTCAGATTAAAACCTTTAGCAAGAGAGAGAATGTGACGGCGAGGCGGCGGCGACGGAGATGGAGTTGACGACGGAAGCTTGGCTGAAGTGAGAGTTTGGAGAGGAAAATTACCAACCGAAAAATGATAAATGGGAAAAGTGAAAAGTGAAAACCTAATAAGTGGGAAGCTGAAAAAAACAGAGGGAAATTTTGGAATTGGGAAATTTAGAGGTCTATTGCAGCGGTCCAACCCGCCGCTATAACTAAGAAAAAGCGTCGCAAAAAAGAGTACCTATTGCGGTGGTCTTCCCAATGCCGCTATAACTTTCATATTGTGGTGGTTTTCTATACTGTTGCTATAGTATCTGTGCAAAATTGTATATTTATTGTGGCGGAATTTTGGAGAGACACTATATCTAAGTTAACGCCACTAAAACATATATATTGCGGCAGTTTTATGTCCTGCCGCTGTAGGATGCTGCAAAAGACTAGAGTTGCTATGGCAGTCCCAAAAAATGCCGCAATATGCGACATATAGCAGTAGTTTTTGCACCCGCCGCAATAGTACAAATTTCTTGTAGTGTGTTACACTAGACGATTATTTGCTATCTTGACAATTGAGAAATTGTTTTAGTAAAAAGAAAAAATTGTATATATATAATTTGGGGTTAAAAAAATATTATTGTTACACTAGACGATTTTTTGCTATCATATGGCGGTGGCGGTGGTTGTAATTGTTGTTTATTGTAGTGAATATATTATTTTATTATGTTGAAAGCTAAAATAAAACCACTGATGTTGGGTGGTTTGTAAAATAGATAAAATAGCTTTTGGTAGAGCCAAATAACTAAAATTATGGCTCCACCAATGTGGATGCTCTTACAAGAAGCTGAGAAGTCAATCACAACTATTACAATACAACTAGTTTCGGACCTTGTGCGTTATGCGTGATAACTTTTTTAGAGTGGTCTCATACTCTCTTTAAATTTATTTATAATTTCATTTTGGACTAATTTAATAAATAGTAATGTAATTTATAATCATAATTTAATTTATTATAGCGACAATCACAAATGTAATATATATTATTTTTGTTGTACCAAATCAAAACAATACAAATTTTCTTAAGAATTCAAAAGGTAAATTAGTGAAAATATTAATTTTTTAATAAAATTTAATTATAATATTTTGTGTATCATTAAAAATTATATAAAATCTGAAAATTTTTCTTTTAGTTTTTAAAAAAAAATTTCTCAAATTAGAAATTTTCTACCATACAATTAAAAACACCAAGAAACTTATCTAAAAAATTAATAAAACCCAACAAAACTACAATTCAAAAAAAAAAAATTGCAATTCTTTTTCCTTAAAAAAAAAAAAAAAAAAACCAAGAGTACAATTCCAAAGGGGAAAAAGTAGAGAAGTTTTTTTTTTTTTTTTTTTTTGGTGAAAAAAAGAAGTATTGTGTTAATGTTGTCATAATCTAATCAACATATAATCCAACATATGAAAAATGAATAGATAAATAAATAATTTTAAAAACAAAATCGAATTTGTTTTCTTAAAAATCTCAAAGAACATACTAATGAAATAAAGATGATGAAAAACAATATAAAATATTTGTAAACGCTTAAAACAATTACTTAAGCATCTAAGAACATCATATAATAAAGACATAACAATTTTTCACTAATATATCAAACATAATATTTACAAACAGTGAAAAGAAACTAGACAAAGACCATTGTCTTCAACAACACTAACTGTTCTTCATCAGCTTGTCTAGATTATCTTGTTATTTTCCAAATAAATTAAAATCTAATAACAACACAATATATGATATATTATAATATTTTTTTCCCCAATTCAGATCAACATAAAATACCATTCATTAAAAATATTTAGTTTTGTAAATAAGATGATAAAAAATACTTTTATTTAGGAACACATATTAATTAGTTAATAATAAGACAATAAGGGAACGAACCTCTAGTAGGAGATCCTCATATGGGAAATTTTTTCATCAATCTAAGGTAGAGATACAGGGAAAATAAAATATAAAAAAATCCAACAAAAAATGAAAAAAAAAATTTGAGAGAGAGAGAGAGAGAGAGAGAGAGAGAGAGAGAGAGAGAGAGAAATAACATTTTTTGTATGGAAAAAATATGCATAAAATAGGAGAGAGTGGCAAATTTATAGTAAGATGATGAGAATAAAAAGAGCCAAAATAAATGAAGATGAAGGGGCAAAATAATATGTAAAATTAAAACCGCCCAAGTTGAATATATATAGATAATACTTTTATTTGATTTTCCATTGATTTATTATATATAATTATAAGATCAAAATTAAAGTAGATGAATATGTAAAATTAAAACCACCTAAGATGAATTTGTAAAGCCAATATATTTATATATTTAGTATTGTAAAAAAACTAAAAGGTCAAAAATAAATATGAATAAGACTATTTATGTGGCCAATGACGTGGCGATCAGTCCAAATCTTTTGTCTCACTTTTCCTACTCCACCCTATACTCCATCAATAAAAACTTGCCGCATGTTCACCTAATTAATTAATTATTACCATTAATTAATAATGGTAGTATTAATAAGTCAATAATGGTAGTATTTAATTAGTTAGGTGAACATGTGACAAGTTTTTATTGGTGGAGCATAGGGTGGAGTAGGAAAAGTGGAACAGAAGATTTGGACTCCATGACGATGGGGTGACTCAATAAGAGCATGATAACAATAAATACTACGCTTTAACTTCTAGATATATATAGATTGCAAGATACCAGCCACAACTAATACAACACATTATTTACTGTGTTTCTACTACATGTGTAGAGAGTGAAATTTTCTACCAATCACAAATTGTCATGTCAAACCACTAAATTCATGTAGTACATTTAAAATGGCTAATCACAAGAAGCCACGTGTTACTTAGTGGGATAAGCAGTCTAATTAAAAGCTGTTATGTGTTATTTTAAATTAAATCACTATGGCTAATAAAAAATGTCATGTATCCCTTGGAGAACAAGACATAAAGTCCCTCAATTTAAATGATAACACATGTTATTAATGATAGCCAATCATGTGTCATCACGTCTTCCCAAGACTCCTATAAATAGAGATCCTTCTCAATTTTTTGGGGGATTCACACACATTCAAAAGTCTCGAAACTCTGTCGGAATTAAGCTCCAAAGCTTCCAAGAACTTCAACCTTCGAATCTTAACCACATTCAAAGAGAAATCATTCAAGTGGTCTTCCTAGATCTCAAATTGCAAGTTAGTATAAAGATCTACGGATTCAAGTCTCCAAAGTCTCGAAGAACTTCTACTACAATCTTCAAAGACGAAGAACACACAAAGAACATTCAAAGAATACACGAAGAACGAGAAGAATGAAGGATTCCTAACAAACACATAGTTAGAGATTCATTGATATTCTACTTCAAAGATCTTTTGATCATTTTCTCAATCAAATCGAGAAGCATTGGTGTTCGAATCAAGATTATACTTGAATTAGAGATTTTTCAAGGAGGTCGAATAAGAGGAGTATTATTTTGTAATAGGATTCAATTTTAGAGAATTGTACATACTCATACATTAATACAAATATACATTTGTGAAACTATTTTGATTGTTTGATTTCTAAACTTGAAATTTAGTGTTTACAACATGCTTTATAATTAAGAACAGAAACACCATACAGAAGATTTCATTAACATTACTTCACCAATCCGATTCCCAAATGAACTCAAGGAAATCTGGCACACTATCAAATAAGAGGTAATACATATTATTTTTGTTCTTTGAAATACACCTACTTTAATCTCTAATTATAATTTTTATGTTTTGCCTTCTTATTTGGCTATGAGAGTGACTATCGGGACAAGAAGCAGTAGTTGACAGTTAGAACAAAACCTGTAGCAGCTCCAATTTCAAATGGTAGACCAATAATTGTCGTTTTTTTCTTCCTGATAAAAGTCTGTTCAGACTGACAAGTACAGTACTCTGCACGACAGAGACCATTGTTTCCCTCGAAGCTTGTACTGGGAAAAGTATCGAACTGACCTCCTTTAGGGATTTCCCCACACAAATGATTATAGGATACGTCCAAAGTTGACACAAAGCTAAGATTTACCATTGAACGGGGTATCTCTCCTGATAGTTTATTGTGAGACAAATCAAGTTTCTCCAAGTCTCTCATCCCTGATAAATTATTTGGAATAGGGCCGGATAGGTTATTTCCTTTCAGGTTCAAAACATGGAGTCGTTTCAAATTCCAAAAATCTGGCCAGATTGGGCCTTGGAGATTGTTGTAACTCAGGTCTAAAGTTGGTCGAAAGCTTGAAATCTGTCTATAAGTTAAGGTTGGTCTACCTTGTTGAACAAGTTGAAATTGAAAGCTTGAGACAGGCTCTTCTATTGTGATATTCCCACTTATGAGGCTTTGTAGTTCAGTCAAGCTCTTTGGTATCTCACCTTTGAGAGAGTTATTAGACAAATCCAAGTAAAAGAGAGAATCAAACTTTCCGAACCATGATGGTATGTTTCCCCCCAAATGATTCCTAGACAAATCCAACAACTGCAACTTGTGGCAACGACTCAACCATTGTGGGATTGGACCTCTGAGTTGACAATTGGCAAGAATTAGACTGTTGAGGTTTTTGAATTCCAGACTCGCATCATTTGGAATTTGTTCATCAAGAAAGTTCCTTGTAAGTACCAACATACTTAAATTCCTACAATGTTGTAGAATCCTAAGAGCTGATAATATATTACTAAGTTTAGTGTTTGACAGTGAGAGCTGTGTTAGAGACTTCAAATTCTTGAAGTTATTAGGGAGTTCACCGCCGAGGTTGTTGCGGGCAAGATTGAGTGCTTTCAATCCTCTGCAGGAGGAAAGACCATCAGGAATTGGACCAAGGAATAGGTTACTACCAAGGCCTAGGGAGACAAGATTTTTCATTGCGGAACAGTTGAGATTGATTGGACCACTTAGAGAGTTGTTGCTCAAATTCAACATTTGAAGTGATGGGGAGTTTACCAGCGAATTAGGCAAATGACCAGTGAATGAATTTGACATGGCTGAGAAGTGCTCAAGCCTTGCAAGGCTCCCAAAAATGTCTGGAAGAACTCCAGAAATCAAATTAGAGGAGATATCCATCTTGACAAGGTTAGAGAGGTTACCAATTCCATTACTCAATGGTCCAGATATCCTATTACCCTGAAGATTCAGTTCACTAAGATTTTTTAGCTGGAAGAGAGTTCCGGGCAAACTCCCTGATAAACTATTCCCATCAAAAGAGAGATGATTTAGAAAAGTACAATTTGCTAAATCTTTTGGAACTTGTCCAGAAAAATGGTTATTAGAGAAATTAAGCACTTGAATTCTTGTAGATATTGTACACATACCTTTGTTGTTGATGGACCCAACAAAATCATTGTTACTTAAGTCTATGATCTCTATGTTTTGCAGACTAAACAACTCAGTAGGAAGGGAACCCCAGAGGAAATTATGAGAGAGGTTTAGAACTCTCAACTGATTCAATCCTGCCAAAGATTCACAGATCTTCCCAGTAAGTCTTTTGCTACCAAGTTCCAAGCCAACCACCCTTCTTCCCGAAACAGTGGAATTATCACAAGTGATTCCAGACCAAGAGCAGCAATCAGGAGATACAGTGCTGTTCCACCCAGCAATTGCTGACTCTAAACAATTGGAGAAACCAGCCATGGCTCTCAAGTCATTTGGATTGCATGTCAGTTCCTCAGATTTCAGGTTCCGTGGCTCCAAACTGAGAGCCAATAAAGCCAAGTATAAACAGAAACCTCGAAAGCCCATCCTAGTATGAATCAGAATCCAAAGAGATACAAGAGAAAAAGAAAGTAAAAAAGCAATGTGTATGCTATTCTGGCACAGAAATGCTAAGCATATAACACCCACTCTCACAATATTTGTCATGCTGACGTCACAAATTTTGATTGGAACATACATCACTCTAACACTATGTTTGGTTGGAGGGATTATAGGGAGAATGGAAAACAATGGGTGGAAAATGGTGTGGAAAACAGTATTTTCCACTGTTTGGGAAGCAAAGGAAAACAGAGAGGATGGAAAATCCGGGAGAAATTTTTCCTCCCGGACCCACCAATTTTTTTCCTCCCAAATCGGGAGGAAAACTGTGGAGAGAAAGCTGCTCTTACCGTGAAATTACACAAATGCCCTCTCCCACCTTCCCTCCTCACAAACACAACGGCTATCCTGGAATCAAGTTAAAAAAAAAAAAAAAAAAAAAAAAAAACACCAGAGACCGGGAGCTGGAGAAAAAAAAAAGAGAGAAAGCACTTCTTGAATGAGGGAGAAAAAGAAAGAAAAGAAGGGGGAGATAAAGAGATAAGGAAAAACGTGTATGGAGGAAGAAGAAAAAAAAAAAAAAAACCCAGAGAGAGCGAGCTGGAGAAGATGAATGGAGAATGAGAGTGCTGGAACATGTGTGGAGAAAAAGAAAAAGAAAAAGAAGGGGTAGAGATAGAGATCACGTGTGTGGTGGAGGAGATAGCATAGAAAAAAGAAAAAAGAAAAAAGAAAAAAAACAAAAACGTATGGGTGTAATGAAAAGATTGAAAAGAGAAATAATATAAAAAATAAAAAATCCTAATTGAGAAATGTTACTACAATATTTTCACAATAAATTTTAAGTAACAGATTGTTATTAGTTAATATTGGTGAGTAAAAAAATAATTTCAGTGGTGGGTTCAAATTAGAACTAGTAACAACTTTTCACATAAATTTTGTTGTGAAAGTATTACGAAAAATGTTGTGGACGTAACACTTCTTATTGAAAAATATAATAGTTGGTAAATTTTATATTATTTAATGAGTATAAATAAATCTATTTTTTACCAATTATATAACAAGGGTATAATAGTCAATTTATATAAACTACTTTTTCTATCCTCCCACTTTTCTTTTCAACCAAACAAAAGAGTTTTCCATCCTCCCATTTTTCCATCCCTCCAATCAAACACACATGAGAGAAAATTAAATATTTTCCATCCTCTTACTTTTCCATCCTCCCACAATTTTCCATCCTTCCACTTTTCCACTCCTCTAACCAAACGGACCCTTAAGTCTCTAACGTACCAATCAAATTCTATCACTGCAGCTGATGGTAAATTTATTGTTTCTAGCAAGAGGGTCCAATACTCCAATGTTCATCATTTCTACATATTTTCCCTCCTTTTCTTATCTATATTTGTGCTTTTGGTTTGACTTGATTATTGAGTTTATTTAACTTATTTGTTTGCTTATGTATTGCTTTTTAAAATTCTTATTTTTCTTACCTTTTTCAAGTATAAATATTCTCTTGCCCAGTTTCAATAAAATAAATAAATCAAAACCAACACCTAATGTACTATGCCCCACAAGTCTCCCACCCTCCCCCCTCCCTTTTTTCCCTCTCCGTTGTCTTATTTCTCCTTCTTCCTACAATGTTTGCAAGCAATGGCCATTGACCATAATGACATTCTTGCAGTGATTGGTGACAATTTTCAACTCCAAGACCATGTCACTGTGCTACTTTTGTTCAATTGACAACTTCAACCGATGATTTGGCTTGGTAGTGATTTGTTCGGTTGGGTTCCATTGGATAAGGTATCTAGGGGATGGGGTTGATGGCTTTGTTGCTGCTAAAAAAAAATTTCCTCCAAATTTAGGAATATCCTTTAACCCACTACTTGCCAATTGATACATGCACACATAATTAATGAGTTATCTAATTTGTTTAAATATTGTAGACAATAACGTAGTTTTTTAATTTCTTTTTTTGGGTGTTTAAAGATTGAAATTTAGAAATCAATACATTGGGTCTGTTTGGATTGAGCTTATTTTTGTTGAAACTGAAAACTGAAACTGAAAACACTGTAACAAAATATTTTTTAAATGTGTAAATAATGCCGTGTGATCCATTTTTAATGAAAAAGTTGCTGAAAAGTGGAATTTGTGGGTCTGTGAACAGTGCATGGATGCACTGTTCACCGTGAAAAAGTCAACATTTGCGGCTACTATTCATGAACAGTAGCCGCATTACTCCTGAAACGTGTGAAAAAAGAAGAAAGAAAAAGGAGGACGCATTTACTGCGTTTACTGTAGCGTGGGTCCATGCCCAAAACACAAACACTGAAACGCAGTAAAATGTCCAAACCAAACGGGTACATTGTATTTGTTTGAAAATTGCTTATTTTTTGTAGCTTATTTAACGTGAGACAAAAAAACTAAAAACTAGTTTATTTCTAAAAAGTTTAAATTTAAATTATTTGAAATAAAGCTAATATAAAAAATATTGTGGGACTTATAAATAGTATATAAAATAAACAAAAAGTCAGCTTAGAATCAAATGTTATATGCACACTTGAGTTTTTTTTTTTTTTGGGTGTTTGAGAGTAGAAATTTGTTTGTGCATATACATGGAAGTTGTGAAAATTTGGTAGAGGAATTGTAGAAATTGGTTAAATTTTTTTGAAGAAATTTGGGAAATTGTGATTGCTTATATTTTAAATTGCCCATTAGTCAATCAATTACCTACTTAGAGCCCACTTAAAAACTTAACCAGACTTGCTTATCACCTACTTCCACACTACTGTCAAAACTGTTGAACAATTCTACACTCTAGCGCGTCTACATAGCCATCCATCTTAATCTTATCAACATGGCTTTGTCCATACTTACGTTGACTTACTGGCATGAAAATCAAGTCTTTAGACTTTTGATAAATTAAAAGATAACGAATACCGAGGTCCGAACCCACTTGTTTGAATTGCATATATAATAGTGAAGTACTTTGCATTCTCTACTTTCATCTCTTTGGCAATTGGTATCCACCTAAAATGTTCTTCTGACTTATCTGTTTGTTCTTTGTTTTGATGGCTCTAAGTCTAAGTCTCCAACTACCAAACCTGAATTCTGAGACACTGACATGCAATCCAGATGACTTGAGAGCCTTGAATGGTTTTTCCAATTGTTTAGTATCAACAATTCCAGGGTGGAACTGGGAACAACACTGACTCTCCTGGTTGCTACACTTGGACTGGTGTCACCTGTGATAATTCCACTCAGGCTCAACATAATTTGGGGTTTAGGACGAAAAATTTTATGTGGATTTTTAATATGTAAATATCAATTAAACAAAATTATTTAATATTAATCAAATCAAGGTTAATTTGATACATTAATGGCACGTTTGGTAGATTGTAATAGGCACTGTAATGTAATAGTTATTCATATGGTTTAGTTATTCAATAGTTTGATTATGTTTTTATTACAGGGAATAGTCATTCCTTATGAATGGCTATTCTTTAAAATGAGGAATAACCATTCATCTCTAAAAGGGTTGTAATAGCTATTCCTTAATAGATGTAATAATTTCTAACATTAATATATTTCCAAATAAATAAACTTTCCATATCCACCTAACAATTATGAAAATAAAAAATCATAAAAAAATAACTCATCTCTCTAAAATTTAAAATATATTATTTTCTGGGAAATATAATTGTATGAATGAGATTTTTCCTAAAATAGATCATAAGTTTTATTCTAGTATTACAATTTACAACCAAACTAATGAATATGTTTAGTTATTCCATTACAACACATTTTATTTCTGATAATAAAGATTTCCATTCTTGTTGTAATCCACATTCAGTGTACCAAACGTACCCTAAATATATAATTTGATGAATAATGCCAACAAAACTAATGTTATAATTTACTATCCAAATGAGTTAACAAATGAGTTTGAAAATGTCTCTCTGTCGGAAAGAAATAGAGGTTTTTCCCTCTTTTTCTTCGGCAGTAGAAGTGTTCTGTTCCTTCTTTAGAAGGAGAGTGTGTTCTCTTAAGGTAACAAGTTTACCTTTCGAGCTAGTGGTCATGTTTGTTTTTCAGGGGTCCAGGGAAATACTTCTTATGCTCATGTTTCTACTTTTCACTCTATCCTGTACTATGGAGGATTTAGCCAGTCAGTGGAACAAACTTTCATTATCAGAGAAGGAAACGGATGGCTTTGTCCTCTCCAAGGAACTACGCTCCGGTGAATTTCTATCAGCCCTTTTCACGATGCTTGGGAAGGAAGTTATTTATGTGCCAGGTTTCTATGAACACAAGCAAACTTTCACGAGGAAAGCATCTTATTTGGATAGAATGGAGTCGGAAGGAATTGAGACAGAAGCCGGTGAGGGCAGATCGGAGAATGATTAGGCGTGTAGGGAAACTGAAGGGGAATCAATCATTAATGAGGGTGTAAGTCATGTTAATGATGAAATGGTTATGAGGGAAACGTTACACTTGGGTTCAGCTATCCCAGCAAATCAAGACTCTACTTCGAGCCAGCTATCTCCAGCTGAAATTCAGGAATCAATGGATACAGGCTATAATGAGGGAGTTACGGGATTGGCTAATGATTTAATTCCTTTGGGGGTTACGTCTGATACTTTATTTGAAATTCAAATAAAGAATATTGTTGCAGATATTGCACGATTTAATGGGGATTCAGGTAGGGTGGGACTCTGAGCTGCTTATGTTCTCTCCATTCCACCTAAACCCCTTCTCCCACTCTCTCGAGGTTCAGAATAGGTCATCTGGAAACCTCCACCCAGGCCGAGACTCAAAGTGAACTTTGACGTGGAAGTTCTCACAGCAATAAAAGCCATCCCACTGAATTTACAAGATATCCCGCTTCATCAAGTGGTAGAACAGGCCAAGGAGATGTTGGCACAATTCCATGCAAATCAATAGGTTCCTGAAGTACAGATAATGAACAGTGGCAACGGAGGATCGAAATAGAGGTGTCTGCAAACGGGTTTGGTAAAAATAAATTTTGATGGGGTTTTATTTAGTGAATCTCATATGTCTGGTATGGGAGTAGTAATCTGGGTTGATAAGGGAGCTATTTTGGCATCATGCTCAAAAAAAATCCATCAAGCATACAAGGTTGATGTGATTGAAGCGTTGGCAGCCATGAAGGCTCTGTCTTTTGCGTTTGAGCTGGGTTCCCGAAGAGCCAATCCTGAAGGTGATTCTCTTGGACTGATTCAAGCATTGAAGGCAGAGGAGCATAGCTTATCACCAACGGGTTTGCTGATAGAAGATGTGAAGATGTTTGCTAATAATTATGTAAGATTGTTGTATTCTCACATTAAGAGAAACGGCAATAGGTTAGCTCATAGTCTGGCGAAAAATGCGTTACGCATACCAGATTTTCAAATATGTATGGAAGATGTCCCATCACATTTTGTTTCGATTTTACGAGTGGATGTTGTTGATTTACATTTATAAAATCAATCAATTTCTTTCTCCAAAAAAAAAAAAAAAAAACTAATGTTAATTTCATATAGAGAATTGAATATCATAGTTGAACCATAAATATTAATAAAAAGAAATAAAAATATATTACAATTATAAAAGATACTTTATTTTGGATATACAACGATGCATAGTGAAGTAAAGTTATCATCTAATTTTTAATTTTATATTTTGTTTTTAAGAGAGAGATAGATATTATTTGGTGTATGGCTTTGTAGGATATGAGTTTACAAAAATTAAAGTCTCAAATTGTTAGAGGATATTAATCTATAATTGATGATTTAACACATTTGCAACATTTTTTTTTGAAACATTTTAGGGTTTCAATTGGATTAGGGTTCTATTGGTCTTGTACATTGAGAAAGCACTATAAAATGTTCACAATGTAATGTGACATTGACTCTCATTGATGAAATTCATCAATTTAACTAATGAATGTTTAAATCACTTCTTTGTGATTAGTAACATGGCAATATGTAGGCTAATAGTAAAATTTATAGTATTCTTAACATCACCAAAAAAAAAAAATGCACAATTTAAAAAATATATATATATATATATAATTTTATAAAAATTTGGGCCTTTAACCATGGGATGTGGGGCCTTTTCTCTAAGGTGATTGTTTTTTTTGGGTGGGGCCTTAGGCCTCGGCCCTGATTTCACTGGTTTTGACAGAAGGGTAGTTGGCTTGGAACTTGGCAGCAAAAGACTTGTTGGGAAGATTTGTGGATCCTTGGCAGGCTTGAATCAATTGAGAGTTCTAAACTTCTCTCATAATTTCCTTCAGGGTTCACTTCCTGATGAATTGTTTAGTTTGCCAAACATAGAGATCAGACATAAGCAACAATGCTTTTGTTGGGTCCATCAACAACAAAGGTATGTGTACAATATCTACAAAAATTCAAGTGCTTAATTTCTCTGATAACTATTTTTCTGGAGAAGCTCCAAAAGATTTGGTTAATTGTACTTCCCTACAACATCTCTCTTTTGATGAAAATAGTTTATCAGGGAGTTTGCCCGAGAGTCTCTTCCAGCTACAAAATCTTAGTGAACTGAATCTTTAGGGTAATTGCTTATCTGGGTCGCTAAGTAATGGAATTGGTAACCTCTCTAACATTGTTAAATTGGATATCTCCTCTAATTTGTTCTCGGGAGTTCTTCCAGACATTTTTATGAGACTAGCAAGGCTTGAGCAATTCTCAGCCAGGTCAAATTTATTCACCGGTCATTTGCCTACTTCTTTAGTAAACTCCCCATCACTTCAAATGTTAAATTTGAACAACTTTCTAAGTGGTCCAATCAACCTCAACTGTTTTGCAATGAAAAATCTTGTCTCCTTAGGCCTTGGTTCGAATCTGTTCCACGACCTCCATAGCCCTCGCCGCCAACCTTCAGATCTCTTAATCGGATCGTGGGTGTGAGATTTGGGATGGGTTTCGATGCGTGGGTTTTGGGTCATTGATTGATCGGTTGGGTTGGGATTTTGGGTTGGTGGTGGTGTCATGGTTGTGGCGGTGGTTGGTTGAGTTTTGGGCCGGCGATGTTTGTGGCTGTAGTGGGCAACGGTATTTGTGGCTATAGTGAGTTTTGATGTGTGGGTTTTGGGTCATTGATTGATCAATTGGGTTGGGATTTTGGGCTGGTGGTGGTGTCGTGGTTGTAGCGGTGGTTGGTTGAGTTTTGGGCCGGCAATGTTTGTGGCTGTAGTGGGCGGCAGTGTTTGTGGCCGTAGTGGGCCAGCAGTGTTTGTTGAAAATTTTGAGTTTCTTTTTCTTTTCTTTTCTCTTTTGTTAAGGTTTTTGGATTTGGATTTTGTTGGAGATTCAGTGATTGTGATTGTAGTTTGTGGAGGTTGATTTGCCATTGGTGGTGATTTGCCGTTGCCGTTGCCGTTGGTGGTTTGTGGAGGTTGATTGTGATTGTAGTTTAATGTGTTGGAATTTGTTTAATATTATTTAATGTGTTGGATATATTATTTTAATGTATAGAATTGAAAAATAGAAGATGTGATAAATGATGAATTGTAAAATGGTGTGCTAAAGTGATAAAGTAGGTTTTTGGTATATTAAAATGACATTTTTTATGAGAGAGCTTATGAGAATGCTCTAATCAGCTATGTGGGGAAATTCCTTTAGGAAGTCAGCTCGATAATTTTCTGAATACAAGCTTTAAGGGAAACAATGGTCTTTGTCACGCACAGTGTACTTGTCAGTCTGAACAAATTCCTATTCTTTCTATAAAGGAGAGAAAAAGGACAATCATTGGTCTACTATTTAAAACTGGAGTTGCAACAGGTTTTGTTCTTACTGCCATATGTTGCTTCATGTCCGGATTGGCACTGCCAAAGCCGCACAAAAGAAAGTACATAAGATTTGTTACCTCTTAAGTGACAGTGAGACCAGATTTCCTTGTGTTCATATGGAAATCGGATGGGTACAGTAATATTTCTTTTTTAATCATACAGTTATATGTTTTTTTTAATCATACAGTTATATGTAGCTTCAATTGTGGCTGGAGAGTTAATTGTATTTCTCCTAATGTTAACCATGTAGCTTATTAGTTAGTTTCATATTCTCTATGATATGAAAATGAATGTGTTTACACTTTTATTAATAACTAGCCGCGAACCCGCGCGTTGCGCATGATAATTATTTTTATGGTGGTTTTATTAATTTTTTTTTTTACAATTTAAACTAATCTAATAATGAGTAATGTATTTCGTAATTATATTTTTATTTATTATAGGAACAATCATTAATATAATATAGGAACAATCCAAAACACCAAAAAAACGTAAACTAAAAAAAATTAATAAAACTAAACATTGATTAATTCAACCAATATTAGGATAAAATTTTGTTTCTGATAATCTATTAAGGTTATTTTCTTTGTAGAAATTATAATTTCGGCCACCCAAAACATATTATCAAATAAGCAATTATTAGCAAAATCTAAGAATTAAATTTCTATACATGCATTGTTATAAAATAATAATAATAAAATTAAATTGCAAAAGTTAAAATTTGTCACCTATCCGATTATTTCGTTTGGCTAACCTTTGCTTTTCTTTAAATGAATGGCATTATAGAGTACTTCTAATACAACTATTAAGAGTACTTTGTCCACCACAAAGGATTAGAAAATAAACAAAAATTAGTAAAGTCTCATAGTTTAACATCTAAATTAAGCACTATAAAAAATCATGGTATGTAACAGAATAAATACCAAATTATCCAAATCATGCTATGTAATAGAATACATTTAACAATAGGATAACATTTAACAATAGAATACATTTTCTTTATATGCTATATTTAATTCTTTAGAACACAATAGGATAACATTTAACAATCAAAGAGAATAAAAAATAAAAAAAAAACAACAAAAATTTAAAAAACAAAACTAAATCGCATTAACCTAAAATAGAGTTTTAAAGAATATAAAAAATTATCAACCTAAAGTAGAGATGCAAGAAAAATAAAAAAAAATCCACCAAAAAATTTAGAGAGAGAGAGAGAGAGAGAGAGAGAGAACCTTTTTTTTTTTTTTTTTTTTTTTTTTTTTTTTGTGAGGGAAAACTATACATAGAATAGAAAAGATAGTGACAAATTTATAGTAAGAGGATGTAAATAAGAAGAGACAAAAATAAAAGAAGATGAAGGGAAAGAGGAAGAATGATATTAATGTAGAGGGTAGTGGGAAGATGAAAAGGTAAGGGAGGGAGAAAGATTGAAGAAGTAGTGGGGAGATGAAATGGTAAGGGAGAGAGAAAGGTTGGAGAAGTGTAAATATTTAAAAAAATAAATGTTAAAAACAATTATAAAAAAAAAAACCCTAAAGCTTGTAAGGTTTCAACGTATTTTGTTTTTTTTTTTTTTCTTCCTTTAAGCTGAAAAGGCTCACATAAAACCCTAAAGCTGAACTGAAAAGACTTTGGGTTGGGCTTGATAGTGGAACTAAATAAATAAGAGGTGGACTGGATTAATTATATAGATTTATTATAGGGTGATAATGGAAGTAAATAAATAAATAGTGAGCTGGATTTATTATAAGGTGATAGTGGAAGTAAATAAATAAGTAGTGAGTTGAATTTACTGGGCTGAAAATTGTAAAAAATATTTTAAAATTGTAGGACAAAATATATTTTAAAAAAGAAAAAAAAAAAAAAAGAATGATGTGGCAGCTGATGTGGCACAACGTGAGAGCAGCAGCATTAAACGCTACGCTTCAGCTTTTAGTAATATATAGATATAGACTAGTTGCAGACCTACGCAATGCATGGGAATATAAATATTATGAAATGAGGTGTAATATAAGTATTACTACAAGTACTGTTTATTTTTTTTAAAAAAATTCTACTAGTATTTTTTTTTAATCATTTTATCTCTACAAATATATCATTTTATTATTATTAATATTATTTTATGTTTGATTAATATTTTTTTAAGGTGAACCATATTCTTCTAACTTCTATTGTAGTGTATTATATTTGTTTAATATTCAACTAAACTTTATAAGTTTCAAATTTATTATTCAAATTTCTCATCTCTTAAGGAATAAGGAAATTTTCATAATAATCAAAACTCATTACAAAATTACAATACTATCTTAACCAAAATTAAAATGAAACTAAAGGAATAAATAATAGGCTTTATAATAATTTATTACTCAAACAATTGGTAGGCATATTCAAATTCATGTTTCCAAAAAAACTATGCATTAACTCAAACTAAAATTCAACCAAAGCTATAAAAGGGAAAAATAAGAATTTCTGATGGGATATTAAAAAAAAAAAACCATCAACCTTAATTAGAGTTATAAGAAAAAATAAAAATTCACCAAAGAAAGGAGAGAGAGAGAGAGAGAGAGAGAGAGAGAGAGAGAGAGAGAGAGAGTGAGAGAGAGAGCTCACAATTTTGTGTGGGAAAAATATGGATTGAATGGGAAAATGATAACAAATTTATATAAAATAAAATGGGTAGATGAAGAGTTGTTGATGCCAATTTTAGCAAATCCCTAACCAAAAGTCCATGCAGAGGAAAGCCCAATGAAAAGCAAGGCCCAAAGACCCACCAAGAAGATCGAAAAGCAAGAAAGGTCCAAAGAAAGAAATGCAAGGGAAAGCAATCTGCAGCAAAATGCAGATCTGCAACAGAATACAAATTTGCAGCAAAATACAAATCAGCCACAAAATATAGTTCTTCAACAGAATTGCTTCGACAGATCAAGGCAAATTGGGCCAAAGACCCTTTTGATCTAGTCAACATTATTTGGCCCACAAAGGCCCAAACCCTTTTGTATAAAAGGATAGGTGTGAAAAATAATATGAAGAAGCACGATAAAAAGAAACAAGGAGCAGCAAGAAGTGTCAACAGCAGGAATTGCGTGAAGGAAAGAAAAGCCAAATCAAAGGAAATGATAAACACAATAGGAAATGCATGAAGAAATAAGACAGAGACACGCAGCAGAATGAAACAAAACTAATTTGCTACAGTAGAAACAGCGTGGAAATGAAAGAAGACAAAAACAAAAGATAGTGGAGCAAGCACACAAAGGGCGAAGCACTACCAAACTGTACCTAGCCAATACAAAGGAGGTAGGCCCACAGTCAAGGGGATTCAAAGGGTGTGGTTTGGTGGTGGGGGGAAAAGGTGTTTATATTTGGTTTCCAACCGTGACTTCTTTTGGGAATATACCTCGATGGGATGGTATCTTACCCAAAAGAGGTAGTAGATGGTTGGGATCATTTGATGCATGCCATAGAGGTAGGTGGTGAGGTAACCCAATCCTTATCCATTTGAACCTAGACGTAGAGGTATATTGCAAGAACAAACAAAATGAGTAGTGGTGCAACAAATGTATTTAGAGCAAGGCAACCAATGAGTTGGTGGGTAGTCCTAAAGGAATGTCTACAACAAGTCAAAAACATTTGGTGAAGCCTTAGGGGTAAAAGGGAGAAATCCCATTAAATCAGTCCACTATATAAAGGAGAGGTAGCTATAGATGAGGGAATAAAACCCATGGTAAGAGAGAGGAGTAAACACCTGAGAGGCACTTAGAGGGGGAGGCACCCAAAAAGAGGGACCCAAGAAAATGAAAGACTCAAGAGGGAACAACCCATGGCAAGAGAGTAGTAAGAAACTAAAAGTAAAAAAAGAACGGAGAGAACGAAAGAAAGAAAGTGGTAAAAAGAAGAGAGAAAACATGGCAGGAATAGGGGCATACATCAATAGACCATATTTTCCCTCCCTCTTAGCAAACCCAGTCTTTGAAGTCCTATAAAAGTAATAGCTAGTAACCATTTAGGCCTATTCTCCAAAATGTACAACTTTGATGGCAAAAGCCTATGACAAGATTGCTCAAATTGGGGTTTGGATTCCTTTTTGGTTTACTTATCCTATGGGAAGATTCAGTACTTGATTTCAATTGCAAATATGTTTGATTTCACTCGTTAGAACTTATATCTGCTATATTTAGTCGTTCTGCTGTAGATAATTTTTTTTATCAGGTTCCTGCATCAGTTGTCTTGATGTGGTATCTTTATTTGCTTACTATTTATTCTGCTATAGCGCCTTTTTATTATATTTACCGTGTTAGTTATTATACTAGCTAAACCTTTTCTGCTGAAACCTTCTTATTTCTTTGTTATTACGTATTTTACTTTTGACACGAACTAATCATTATCTAGCCATAAGTATATATACATATACATTGTATCTCATGTTTTGCAAAATATATTTTATATGTATATATGTGAATATGTATAAGTACATATAGAATATATGTATGTATATATTTGATAATACGCTAACCCATGTAAACTAACATTTTCTTGATGGGTATTTTCTTTGGATTTTAGATTTGTTTATGTGCAATAAGTAGAAAAGTATTTATGCAATAAAAAATGAAGAGTAGTCATTCACGTTGCAGAAAAGTGCAGAAAGTTTTACTGTATAACAGAAAGTTTTACTGCATAGCTAAAAGTTTTACAGTGCAGCAAAAGGTTGTACTGCGTGGCAGGAAGCTTTACTACATAGTAGAAATTTTTACTGTGTAGCAGAAAGTTTTACTACATAGTAAAAATTCGGTCCTGTGGCAGAAACTGGAGAAAAGTTCCTTTTGCGACAGTAGCAGAGGATAAGCCCACTTTGAAGTGTCTTCCTTTGGACTTCGACTCAACGTTTGCGCACAAACTGGTAGTGGTAGAATGGTACTTTGGAGCCCATTCTGCAAAGCGCCAGACACAACTTCTTAGAAAAAGCCGAGACTAAGCGTTGTCCAATAACATCAGGGCGCGTGTCTAAGGTACAAAAAACATAAAAAGAAACCTCAACAAGAGTCAAAATATAAAAAGATGAAGGAAGTATAATGGTAAAATGGTAGGGAGATGAAAGGGAAATGTTGGAAGAAGTGTAATAGTAGGTGTGTGAATTAATAGAGAGAAGAAGTGTTTTTTTTTTTGAAAATAGGGGGAAGAAAAGTTTAAATAGAGAAAAGAAAATATGTAAAATAAATTAATAACGTGGCTGCTAAAGTGGCACAATAGGAGCATAGTAACAATAAATACTATACTTCAACTTTTAGTAATACTAGTTGCTAACTCCTGCGATACACGGGAATAGCTACTGGATGAGTTTCAAGAAAGCAAAAAAAAAAAAAAAAAAGGTTATTTTAATTATTAGTTTTTTGTTGGAAGGAATAAGAGACACAATGTTTTTAGTTTATCTCTAGTTTAGTTTGTGTTGTATATATAGGTATATACAAGTTATGTTGTAATATATATATACCAAAAGGTGCCTCTTGAAAGGTCATAACTATTCAAATTGGTGCAAATTGGATATACCAAAAGGTGCCATTTGAACAAAAATATGCCTATTAACCAAAAAGATGCCTATTGAACCAAAATGTGCCTATTGAACGAAAATGTGTCTATTGACCAAAAAGATGCTTGTCGAATGAAAATGTATTTATTGACCACTTCAAAAAAAAAAAAAATGCGTTTATTGACTGAAAGGGTACCTATTGAATGAAAATGTACCTATTGATAAAAAATATGCATATTGAATAAAAAGGTGTTTGTTGAAGGGTCATAATCTTTTGGATATGAATAGTGGTTTATATTCATTTGGGAACTTCTTCTCTTTCATCTTCTGCAAATCTGCTATTTGCAGAACCTAATAAACTTAAGAATATCTTGGGAACAAATTTGTAGTAACCCTTTAGCAACTCTTGTGTGGGAAAAAATATTGTTTAAGGATAACATTCAATTAAGCCTCCAAGTCAATCATTTTTGTTCGTTTTTATATTATTAAGATTTTAGGGATAAAATGGGCTTTTGTCCTTTTCGGACAAATTAATTAGCTTTATATCCCCTTTCCCAAACTAAGTAGGGAAATATCCCTCTTTTAAAACTCGATTTATGATAAATCGAGTTAGGCCCTATAGTGGTGTTTTAAGGAGCCTATAGTGACGTTTTTTAAGACCTATAGTGACGTTTTTTAACTCGTCCTCAATGAAGTCGAGTTAAAAAACGTCACTATAGGTCTTAAAAACGTCACTATAGGCTCATTAAAACGCCACTATAGGGCTTCAGAAATTTTTTTTTTTTTAACTTGATTTATCATAAATCGAGTTTTAAAAGAGGGGCATTTCCCTATTTAGTTTGGGAAAGGGGGTATAAAGCTAATTAATTTTCCCAAAAAGGGCAAAAGCCCATTTTGTCCAAGATTTTAGTCTATGTGATTTTGCTTTTAAACACTCCACTGCCTTAAGTATCTTTTAATTTAATTTTTTAGTTTATATTCAGGAAGACAGGGTAGAGACTAGAGACTAAACCCCTTTGAAATTGATGGTCATGATCATAGTGAG
This sequence comes from Quercus robur, assembly GCF_932294415.1. Lineage (NCBI taxonomy): Eukaryota > Viridiplantae > Streptophyta > Magnoliopsida > Fagales > Fagaceae > Quercus > Quercus robur. The sequence goes on along the minus strand of NC_065544.1, from coordinate 23,351,352 downwards.
AATTGTACCATCAAAAAACGTAAAAGTATTATAGGATTTTCTATATATGTGTGTGCATGTGAAAGCAAGGATGAAATTTATAGAATTGTGAAAATGAGTTTATAAAGTTTTTTTCTTCATGATAATTACTTAGAATTCTGGATGTGAATTGTAGAACATATAAAATATTTAGTTTAGAATAGTTTGAATTGTATATTACTTTTTCTTGCTATCTTTTTGGGTTGTTATAATAGAAAAAAGAATATAAATTGAAAACTATTATAGTTTTTTTTTTTTTTAATCAGCCTGAAGCCTATTCAATTCAATATAACTTTGAATATTGAGTTGCAAATTTTTAGATAAATAAAAATACCTCTGACTTGTACTTTTACCACTTCACGCTTGAATAGTTTGAATTGTGTCTTGAGTGGTTAATTGATAAGGGCTGGAAAAACTAATAACTACCTAACGGAATGGTGCAACTATACACCAAAAGTAGGAAAAATAGGATCGATACGGTTTGTGAAAAGTTATATCTTTTTGTTTTTAATTGTAGACGTGGCAACAATTTATATAGCCAAGTGGCACCATGAAGAGTGGTCAACAAAAAGTCAAACTTTTCGGTTATTTGTTATTATATAGATATAGATATAGAATAGACTAGTCGCATACCTGCGCGTTGCGTATGATAATTTTTAAAGATGATCTCATTAAATATTTTATTAATACTATAATTTTAGTTATTAACCATTGTTTTTTTATTAGTTTTTAAGTTAATAAAAACCTTAAATATACATTTTTTTAAACCTTTACATACGTACATACATACACACACACACACACACACACACACACACACACACACATATATATATATAAAAGCTTCAATAAAATGTCAAAAAATGAATTTAAAATTTTATAACTTTATATCTTATGTAATTTCTACTATTACCAAAGAACATCACTTTTTACGTTATGATTAGAAATATGGTTTCCATAGTTAGAGTTTGATTAGTTTTAAGTTTAAATTTAGTACTATGATTGTATTTAATTGTTGATTATTGATTTAATTTCTTAAGTGGATTTAACGGTTTATTTTACTACATTATAAAGTTTTTAATGTTCTACATATGGTCATCTCTATTTTATTTTTTACTTCTCCTTACAATCTCTTTGTTTTCCAATTAGTGATTACTAATTGACGTTTGAATTTTTTTTTTTTTTTTTATCTACTCTTTATTACTTTGTATTGTTTTTTCCATTACCATCTCTCTCTCTCTCTCCATTGGTAACCTATCGTTTTCCAAAATATGATGATGATTCTATAACATTAAATTTGCATTACTAGTTTTTTTTTTTTTTTTTTTAATTTAGTGTTTCTAAATTGATATTTGTTTTGTATTCCATTTTTCCTTTGATGCATTGGGTTCGAGAATGAGGGTTTCCCTAGCTTCACTTTATGAGGACAATTTTATTTATTGAATTTAAGAAAAATATTATAGGTTTAATTTTTTTTAAATAAAAAGGAGAGAAAATATAAATAATAATGATATATATGGGGGGTTTTGCTGAATTCAAATGTTGAATAAAATAATATGAGAAGAAAAAAAAATTAAAAATAATATATATATAACAATAAGCACTAACTTATCCAAATCATTCTATGTAATATAATAATATTATATTCTTATATACTATCTTTAATTCTTTATAATGTAATAGGATAACATTTAACAAGCAAAGTGAACAAAAAATTACTTAAAACATAAAACTAAATCACATAAACCCAAAATAAAGTTCTAAAGAACACAAAACTTGATCAAGCTAAAGTAGAGATGCAAGAAAAATAAAAAAGATCCACCAAAATACTGAGGGAGAAAGAGAAGGAAATATCCCTTTTTTGTGAGGTAAAATTATGCAAAGAATGGAAGAGTGAATGAAAAATTTATACTAAGAGGAAGATTATAAAAAGAAAGAAAATAAAGGAAGATAAAGGGAAAGAGGAAGAGTGATATTAAGGTAGAAGGTTTGGGGAGATGAAAAGGTAAAAGGAAGGAGAAATGTTGGAGAAAGTATAAATGTTAAAAAAAATGAGTACAATTTGACGAGGACAATTTTTTTTTATTTGAATTAAGTATAATATTACATTTTTTTTAAAAAAAAAGGGTGAGAAAATATAAATAATTTAATGATAAGGAGGATGTGGTTGAATTTCAAAATTGAATAAAATAAGATGAGAAGAAAAAAAAAGTGAAATTAAAAGATATAATAATAAATACTGAATTATCCAAATCTTACTATATAATAGAATAATATTATATTTAATTCTTTATAATGTAATCGGAAAATATTCAACAATTAAAGAGAACAAAAAATAATAATAATAACTTAAAACACAAAACTAAATTGTATCAACCTAAATTAGAGTTTCAAAAAATATAAATCTAAAGCAGAGATGCAAGAAATTTGAGAGAGAGAGAGAGAGAGAGAGAGAGAGAGAGAACCTTTTTGTGAGGGAAAACTATGCAAAGAATAGAAGAGAGAATGACAAATTTATAGTAAAAAAAAAGTGAATAAGAAGAGATAAATAAAAGAAGATGAAGGGAAAAATGAATAGTGATATTAAAGTAGAGAATAGTAGATGTTAAAAAAAAATTGTAGCAAAATTGGAAAGGAAAATGATAATGACGTAAATGCTGATGTAGCTTAATTGAAGCGTAGCAACAATAAATGTTACACTTCAGCTTTTAGATATATATAGATATAGATATAGACTAGTCGTGGACCCTGCGTGCTACATGTGATAATTTTTTTAGGGTGGGCTCATTAAATTTATTTATAATTTCATTTTTGACTAATTTAATAAATAGTAACGTAATTTATATTCATTTTTTAATTTATTATAAGGACAATCACAAATGTTAATATATATATATATATATATATGTTATTTTTGTGGTACCAAATCAAAACAATACAATTTTTCTTAAGAATTCAAAAAGCAAGTTAGTGAAAACATTAATTTTTTTAATTAACGTTATTTATAATTGTTGGGACCGGCCCAAAATAACAGGTTGGGCCTTGGACCCGTCCGAGGACCCCGGCCCATCCGAGGAGTCAATGTGACTCAAGCCATCCATATTCAAACGTCACTGGGAACAAAGACGACATGTCCAAGGAGATATTTCTCCTCGGATACTGAAAAACCGGAGCAAATGTACATCCCAGCCATTGAAACCCCTCTCCTAGATACGTGAACAGGAAAGAATCACGAAATATCTAAGTAAAAGCTGTCACTGCCACATTGAATGCGCTACAGCTACTCTCTTGGCCGCATTAATGTGGAGAAGACCCCTGAACAGTACTACCTTGGCTACCGCAACTCACAAAGAACTGAGAGGGGTGTTTGATGGGACAGGTACTCAAGTAAGGGTTTTGATGATCAACAAGTGTAAGGCCTAGATGATAAGAAATGACCTATATAATGTGTATAAGTCCCTGTAAGAGAGGGCATGAAAAGAGAGAGAAAAAAAAAGAAAAAAGAAAAGAAAAAGAAAAGACTATTGCATGTAAAGAGGTCCTGCTGCATTACTTTGTATCGAGAAATTAGGTTTTATCCTTATCATTCAGGGAGATTTTGAAACGTAATGACTTTGTTTCTTGTTCATATATTCCCTCAACCCACGCAGTAATCCGTTTAACTTACTTACCTAGTTCTTAAACCCATACTCTACAAGAATTCATTGTGTTGGACTTTTTGGACCAAGACTTGAACAACAAGGACTGGGCCACCAAATTGTTCCCCTACAATAATATTTGTGTATCATTTAAAAATTATATAAAATCTGAAAAATTTTCTTTCCATTTTTAACATATTTTCTCAAACCAGAAATTTTCTACCATACAATCAAAAACACCGAGAAACTTATCTAAAAAATTAATTAAAAAAAATACAATTCAATAAATAAAATAAAATAAAAGATGCAATTCTTTTTCCTTAAAAAAAAAAAAAAAAAAAAAAAAAAAAAAAAAAAAAACAAGAGCACAATTCCATAGAGGAAAAAGTAGAGAAGTTTGTTTAAAAAAAGAAGTATTGTGTTAATGTTGTCATAATCTAATCTAATGTCTAATCCAACATATGAAAAATGAATAGATGAATAAATAATTTTAAACACAAAATAGAATTTGTTTTCTTAAAAATCTCAAAGAACACAATAATGAAATAAAGAAGATGAAAAAACAATATAAAATATTCGTAAATGCTTAAAACAATTAGTTAAGCAGCTAAGGAACATCATATAATAAAGACTTAATATTTTGCTGCTAATATATTTAACACAATATTTACAAACAGCGAAAAGAAATTGCACAAAAACCATTGTCTTCAACTACACTAATTTTTCTTCATTAGCTTATTCAGCTTATCTTATTACTTTTCAAAGAAACTAAAATCTGACAATAACACAAAACATGACATATTATAATATGATTTTCCTCAATTCAGATTAACATCAAACACCATTCATTAAAAGTGTTTAGTGTTGTAAATAAATGACAAAAAAAAAAAATACTTGCATCAATGAACACATATGAACTAGTTAATAATAGGACAATAAGAGAACAAATCTCTAGTAGGAGAACCTCCTATGGGCAGTGAATATTTTTTTATAGAAAATTTTAAAAAGTTGAATTTTAAAAAACAAATATTCATCAATCTAAGGTAGAGATATAGGGAAAAAAAATACAAGAAAAAATGAAAAAGAATTTGAGAGAGAGAGAGAGATAATATTTTTTGTATGGGAAAAATATGCATGGAATGGGAGAGAGTGACAAATTTATACACTACAAAAAAAAGGGTCTAAAGCTGCGTTTGAAAAACGCAGCTTAAGACCCCAAAAACGCAGCTATAGGCTTTTAGCCGCGTTTCCTATGGTCGCGTTTACAAAGTCCGCGGCTCAAAGCCTATAGCCGCGTTTTTTGAAAACGCGGCTAAAACCGGACCTGGAGCCGCGTTTTCTAACTGCGGCTCTAGGATTCGACCTATAGCCACGTTTACTAAAAACGCGGCTATAGGATTCGACCTATAGCCGCGTTTACTAAAAACGCGGCTCCAGGACAGCTTCGAGCTGCGTTTCAAACGCGGCTATGGTTGCGGACCTATAGCCGCGTTTTTAAAAACGCGGCTATAGGTATTCCAAACAAGCTGAATACGACGTCTGTAGCCGCGTTTGAAACGCAGCTGAAACGGAACCTATAGCGGCGTTTCTAAGAAACGCGGCTATAGCTATTTCCCAGCAACATTGATCACGCTATAGCCGCGTTTTAAAAAACGCGGCTATAGGTTTTTTTTTTTTTTTTAATTTTTTTTCTCTGCTTTCTGAACTTCCTGCTATACACACAACTTCCTGCTATACACACAACTCCCTTCTTTCACAACTTATTACATCCCAAGAATCACATATTCCATAAACATCACAAGGGAATTAAACAACTTCCATTCCTACATCACAAGTTCCATATACATCAAACAGAAAATAAACAAGTTCCATAAACGTCATTACATCACAAGGGAATTAAACGATCACCCATTCCTATATCACAAGTTCCATAAACATCACAAGGGATCTAAACAACTTCCCATTCCTACATCACAAGTTCCATATACATTAAAAAGAAAATAAACAAGTTCCATAAACGTCAATACATCCTTGGGGTCACAAGTTCCGTAAACATCACAAGGGAATTAAACAACTTCCCATTCCTACATCACAAGTTCCATATACATCAAAAAGAAAATAAACAAGTTGCATAAACGTCATTACATCCCGAGATCACAAGTTCCATAATAAACATCACAAGTTTCATGAACATCACAAAGGAAATACACAAGTTCGCATTCCTACATCACAAGGATTTTTGTACATCACAAAAAATATACCAAAATGATTTTTGTACATTCTAAATTGCTCTCAAACAGCCACAGGCAGCAACCAGTTTGCTTTGTTGTCCACTTCAAAATAAGTCTGCACAAATTATTCTGGCGGGAGTTAAATTTGCCAAATTTTTGCCCCCAATACATAATACTCTAAACATGAATTTGAAATTGTAATTCCGCAATGCTTAGATGCACAGTTGTATCAAAAGGCCTCACAATGTAGCAATTTGGGAGAATAATGTTATGAGGGAGAGAGCTCATTTGGATTAAAAAAAAAAAATACAAAGAGTAACATGAGAGGAAGACTATGCAATAGTTCAACTATTCGTTAAAACAACCTAGTCAAAACTTCGAATTCAATCAAGTTCAGCAATACTTTATCCATCATAGCATGGTATGTTTATATGAAGGCTACTGTTTGTAGAGAAATTTTTAGAGAAATTTTGTTTTACCTCAGGATTCACAGTTCCATTCCCATCAAGCACTGTCATCCTAAAATATATTAAAGGCATCGTATTAATATCACATACCAATGCGTGTGCAAGATATTAAGTTCTTGGCTAAATAAAATTTGTTTAGTACCTGAGAATGACCCAAATTATGTATCCCCTGGCTAAGTGAAGCAAACATGGTTTTCATCGACGCCATCATTTCAGCCATCCGTGCTTGGGCCCTCGCCTCAGCTTCAGCCATTTCCTCCCTATGCCTCGCCTCGGATTGAGCTACTTCCCCCCTACAAATTGCTAGTTCCTCCCTAGATTTAGCTAGTGCCTCCCTTAGCTCTTCATGACTCGTCTCCAAGTCTGACATCCTTTCGTGAGTTCTGCTTGACAATGGAGTAGTAGTCGAGGTAAACTGTGATGCATTTCTGGCACTTCTTCCTGATGGGGTGATCCCAAAGCCTACCCCACGTACACGACCTGGGCGCTTATCAAGACCTATCACCCGAGCATATGCGTCGTCCTTCGACCAGAGGATTCTATTACCAATCTCTCCGTGTAGTCGTATGTCCTGTTCATTCAAAAGTGCTGCCATCCTATCCTGTTTTCCCACAAAAACCAAACAACATATTACACACCAGAATTAATACAAACACAAAATACACTAAAATTCAATTCGATTAAATTGTCCTTACCATCTGATCTTGCACACGGTCACTAACAGCAACCCCATCTTTCGTACGGTATACTTTTTGAAATACATCCGCGCGTTCGACTGCCGCCCCTTTATCTTTCGCCTATATGATGAACAAACATAATTACAATAAACACTAACTATATAATGTTGTTATGCCACAATTAACACAAGTCCACAATGAGATAGTCATAACATAACAAAGTTACTGAAATAAAGATAAAGCTGAGAGAGTAGTAACATAATGAGAGGATTTAGCTACCTTCCAAATACACATGGGGTTGTTAAATGAAGAGATTAAAAATAAAAATGACATGGAGAGTTAGAAAATAGGCATCATAGACTTTCTATAATAACACTCTATTTGAGATAAGATTGAGATGCGCATCTCAAATTACCCATGAGTAACCTAAAATGTTTGGACTTAGTAAAATTACCCATGGGTGATGTATACATTAAGAGGATTAACAACGTCATCTCTATATATTACAAGGATGCATAAAGCTATGTATTGCATTTTTTACTTACCAAAAAACCTATAATTTAATTAACTTATCCTTATTCCTAAAACATATGAAATGAGATTAAGTTGGTAAATTTGACCTCAAAATATCAGGGGACATCATGTAGGCATTTATGAATTCTAAGTTTACTTATTACCATTTCAGCAGAAATTTGAGCAAAACTTTTTGCCCCACATCTTGCTATGTCTTTTTGCTTGTCTCGACTCGCCTTGTTTTTGAGACTTAATGTCTGCAACCACATTACCATCAAAAAAAGAAAATTTAAAAAAATCAAAACATCTCTTCACTAAATTACCATGAACATGAGTAAGACAAAGAAAGTAGCAGTACCTCAGTTTTTTCATTGAACCAATAATCAACCATCTCCTTCCACTGTGCTGGGATAACCCCAGGCGGTTCAATAGCCAATACTTGTTCACGTGACAGCCCAGGTTTTTTGTGATCCTTCTTCAACTTGGTCCTGCGATTCCTCCTTAGTTCTCCTAGCTGACTCATTGCCCATCCCATTTGATTGGGTGGTTCGACAATAGTGGGATCAATTATATACCGTTGCTGAAATAAGACAGTGGAGTTAGCAAAATGTAGTATTTTAATTAGGACAGCAGGTGTAAATAAAAATAACTAATATTTCATTTTCATACTACCTTAATCTCCGTCCAACAATCATTTTTAAACTTTTTAGGGACACTTGGCCACCCAGCAGGCGTAAGCGGGCATAATAGGCCATTCTCGCAAAACGAGCCCAACCATCGAACGAACAATTCCCCGTCATCGCCAATCGGTTGGCCTTCATCATTTAACGGCAACTGAATTTTGTACTCACCAGTCATTGCCCATATGTCAGCCAACCTTGTTTTCCCACGTTTTCCAGGCCTATTTTCTGATGCTCGATTATGTTCCGGTGCTGGATTTTGTACCGGTGTTTGGGTTTGAACATAATCATCTGTATCTACAAGACCAGCAATATTAGAACTGATTTAACAAAGCTTAGAACTAGTGAAAAATGTCACACCACGCAAAAATTATGCATCTACCAATTGAAATAATAAAAGGTTTACGATTTCATGGTTACAAAACATAAGTAAATTTAGGCCTTTCTCCCACGCATTCATGTAACCCACTTACGTAGCTTTCTGAAAAGACGAGCAACCATGCTTCGTCACGGGTTGCCTTCAATTATCCTTAATAAATTTGGATTTAGAATATATAATTTCAACCCGATCTTCTCTTTGATCATTCAACTTCAGCAAATTTGTTTACCAATTTCCTAAAGTTAACTGGTAATTGGAAATTGCTAGCTTAATTAAGCAAGTATAACAATAATCTACAAGAACATATCACATTTTTTTTTAATCTCTCTCCGGATAGAGTGATACCCAAGATGGAATAGATCCTACATACTTGGAATTGATAATCAAGGTTTTGCATTTTTCCACACTTTGTTAATTTGGAAATACAGAGGGAATGTCTTGGTTATACTTTACTGCATATAGTTGGCTTCGAGTCAAGTATATAACATGTCAGGAACATCCCAATTGAAAAACCAATGCCATGAAATTGGACTGAAGTGATCGAATGGACCATAGTGGACCTAAAGGACCGAGGTAGACACTGTAGGACCAAAATAGACTGAGCAGAAATGAATGGACTGAGCAGACCAAATTGGACCAAATAGACCAGAACGGACTGAATTGGACCCAAAGGAAATTAATGGACCAAAGTCAGCAGAATATACTCAATATACCTTGATATGTTAATTATATTATGAAATGATGTAAACCACCAACTCATAATTGAAATTGCAAAACATAAATTAATCCTACAATATTAAAAAACTGTGAACCAAATGAATTCCTATATGTATTAGCTCGAATTGATCTAAGCATCCAATAATAAACATCAAACCTTACATTCGAAAACATGACCAATACCTGGAGCTAGTGTCTCATCATCGTCACTTGCCACCGGTGTTGCCACCGGTCTTGCATCCTCAGAAATGTGGGGTTCCTCATCAGCTGCCTCCACCCGTTGTCGTGACTGTGATGATCCTTGCCCAACGTAAACAAGTCGCAACTGACGTTTCCTCCCCATTGTTGCGTCCAACACCTTTTACAACACAAAGAGGAAAAATGGTTAAGAAGCACGGCCAATAATTGTTAACTGTAGTAAAGATAATTATGTATGTTAAAACTATTATTTCTTAACAACACGAAAATATAACAGTTATAACATATATATGCAACAACATGAAGAAGTAACAGTTTCACCTAATAATTATATATGAGTATCAATCCGATTCTTAAGTCATGAGGACACATATATCCTATAACAAAGACACAAGTGTAACTAGAGTCTTCATTTCAAAGTAAGAAAAAAAAAAAAGACAACTCAACCCCATACCAAAACCATGTTAAATGTTTTTCCCTACAATTTTCTCTTTTAGTATAGGTAAAGATTTAGTCTCGTTTGTAGCAACTTTGTTATGTAAATGAAGTAAGTTTTATTTTAGCCTATTAATTTCCTACTAAAATTATGTTCACACTTCCCACTTAGTTTGAGTTAGCTTAATCACATATTAGTCATGCTCAATCACAATTAAATCATGTACATACTACATACATCCGTAGGCAAATTGTGAAAGAGGATAGGGTCATAGACTGATAGGGAGGAATTCACAATAACAATCCTTTCAAACGTCTAAATCCTTCTAGGTTGTGCTTTTCAAGTCATACGCAGAGTCATAGTGACTCCAGAGCCCTGAACGAACCGGAAAGATATGTCTATGTTATTAGTGATTATATGTTCAAACTTTTATTTTTTAACAATTTTGACAAAATAACAGTTTGTACATATATATGCAACAATGTCAAACTTTGCACGCAATATGCATTTACAAATGAGAACTTATAATTTCAATAATAATTAACTATAACACAATTACGCATACCACAACAATATCCTATTACACTACTCATCATCACTGTAATCGACTTCGTTGTCATCTTCATCGTTGGAGTCATCATCAATGAACTCACACTCATCCAAGTCGTCCATTTCAGGAAGATCTCTTGGGCTAATGATAGAGGCATCAATTGTCATTCCCTCCACATCATCTCGACCCCAACGAAGGTCATCCCTACCAACATCAGGACTAGTGACAGAGTACGGGATGTTCTCAAGAAACTCATCCGTGTCATCCTCATTACAATGGGGCCCAATACCTGCATCAAATACATCTCTGGCTTTCGTTTTAACGACAACATACCAATGTTTCTGCCTTTTATCTTCAACATAAAAAACTTGTGTAGCTTGAGACGCCAACACATATGGTTCATGCACCATTTCCTCCCCACCATGTACGGAATGATTAAAATTCACCATAGGAAACCCAAACTCATCAGTCTTATATCCCCTCCTATTTTGATCATCAACCCATTTACACTTGAATAATACATGTTTGATATTGCCAGAATAATTCAACTCAATGATATCTGTCAACACACCATAGTACATATTGCCACCTTCAGTGGCAACACTAACTCCACTATTTTGCGTTTTTCTATTTCCCTCGACATTCGAACTCCTAAATTTTAACCCATTTATGACATAATGTTTCAGCCGATTTACTGAAGTATATGGCCCTTTCGAAAGCATGACAAGTGTATCACTAAGTCCACTTCTTTCCCTATCAGCAGCAGTCATTGACATCACCTAATATAATCAAACAAATTAACTGAGTCTAATTAGTACCGTCCTTCTACTTATGGGAAAGTTGCAATGTTAAAAAGTTGAATATATGACACGTACGTGAGATCTAAACCAGCCACAAAAGTTCTCCATGTGGTGCTTATGAATAGTAGCATTGGATATACGACAATGGCCCTTTTGAAGTTCATCCTTCGTAAAACTTTTGTGCATCCTACATGAGATGGCAATTGTATTAGTGTTAATACACGGAGCGCACATTGGATTCTCGTGCAATTATATTGATGTCCATAATACTTACTCACGAAACTGGTAAATGTTCTCGGAATTGAATAGCACATAGCGATGAGCTTGGGTCAATTCCCTACTTTCTAGTGCCACACTTGAAACCACCCCTGTTGACTCCTCCATTGTCCTTGTGGGTCGTGAGAATATAGTTTCGACTCCTTCCATATACAATGAACAAAACGTTAAACATTCCTCCACTATGTAGCCTTCGGCAATACACCCTTCTGGAGCAGCCCTGTTTCTTACATAAGACTTAAGGCGTGAGAGGTACCTATAATGCGCATGACAAGGTTAGTAATTGACACTAGCTATTACAAAGCACACATGAAACCTCATACTGTACATGTATTACCTATGACTTACCTCTCAATGGGGTACATCCAACGGTACTGAACTGGACCACCAATCTTGGCTTCAGTAGCCAAGTGCATGACCAAATGTACCATCACAGTGAAGAAAGATGGAGGAAATATCTTTTCCAATTCACACAACGTCACTGCAATGTCAGCCTCAGCACTCGCAATATCAAACACCGTAAGGGTTTTCGAACAAATTTTCCTAAAGAAACAAGCTAACTTTATCAAAGGCCTAATAACATGCGATGGCAAAGATCCTCGTAAAGCAATTGGAAGGAGTTGTTGCATCAGGATGTGATTATCGTGACTCTTTAAACCAGAAATCTTACGTTCTTTGAGGTTGACACGGCAGGAGATGTTGGAAGCATATCCATCGGGCACTTTTACGTCTCGCAAAACTTGCAAGAAACCATCTTTCTCCAATGCAGTCATATGAAAACACGCAGGCGGTATCATATACTTATCATCACCTTTTCGCTGTAGGTGGAGTTCTCTCCTTATTCCCATTTCCGCCAAGTCAAGGCGTGCCTTGTAATTGTCCTTTGTCCAGTCCTTCACGTTCAGCAAAGTGCTAAGTATATTGTCCATCACATTCTTCTCTATATGCATCACATCAAGATTGTGTCGCAACTTGTGATCCTTCCAATAAGGCAATGTGAAAAAAATACTTCTCTTCTTCCAAACATACTGGTTTGCCTCACCTCTCTTTCTTTTATTGTATTTTTCTCGACATTTCTTTCCCAGACAACGTGTAAGTAAAGTTTCAGTGTCCACAATTATGTCTGACGCAACTGGTGGCACAGGAGCCACTCGCATATCAGTGAATCCATCAAATAAAGTATCTTCTTTCCGAAATTCGTGGTCACTACCCAACCATCGCCTATGTCCCATATAACAGAATTTGCGGCCATTTTTTAAATATTTGGAGTCGGTCTCTGAGGCACAACAAGGACACGCAAACTTACCCTTCGTACTCCAACCCGACACATCTGCGTATGCAGGAAAGTCATGTACCGTCCACATCAATGCTGCATGCAATTGAAATACATTTTTTGAAGATGCATCGTACGCTTCTACTCCAACATCCCATAATTCCCTCAATTCTTCTACTAAGGGTTGCAAGTACACATCTATTGCAATCCCTGGAGATTTAGGTCCAGGAATAACTAGTGATAAAATCAAAGATGACCGTTTCATGCACAACCAAGGCGGGAGATTGTAAGGGACTAGCATGACAGGCCAAGTGCTGTGAGTAGTACTCAGCATTCCGAAGGGGTTGAATCCATCCGCAGCTAATCCAAGTCTGACATTACGAGGCTCAGACGAGAACTGTAAATGCATAGTGTCAAACATTTTCCATGCATCCGAGTCAGCAGGATGCCGCATTACCCCGTCCTCTGTACGACCATTAGCATGCCATTTCATAGAACTAGCCAAGTCAGGTGACAAAAATAATCGCTGCAATCTTGGCTTTAAGGGAAACCAGCGTAGGATCTTTGCAGCTTTCTTCTTTCCCTTACTAGATGAGGCATTATTATTTGTAACAGATGCCTCATTCGGTTTCCACCTACTTTCTTTGCAACAAGGACATGCCTCGAGGTTAACATTCTCCTTCCAAAATAGCATACAATCATTGGGACAAGCATGGATCTTCTCATACCCCAAACCCAAATCTCGAACTATTTTCTTAGCCTCATAATGGTCCTTTGGCAACTTAGCGTCAGAAGGGAGCATATCCATCAAGAGTTGAAGCAACATAGTAAATGACTTGTTCGTCCAACCACAAAGAGTCTTCAACTGGAACAACACAACGATGGCTGAGAATATGCTAAATTTTGTACACCCAGCATATAAAGGTTTGTTCACATCATCTATCATTTTGTAAAACTTTTGTGCACCATCATTTGGACCTTGAGCCGGTTGTTGCACAGTTTCCCCTTCGTCCATTGGTTCAGGTGGCATTCCATGCGTGGGGTACAAATCATGCAACATCCCACGAAAGTCACCGTATTGTTCTAAGGACTCTTGGACATGACTACTCCCACATTCAGTGGCAGTTGGCACAGCCGCCGATTCCCCATGCCATTTCCAAAGTGTGTAATTTTGAAGCATCCCCTTACTCCAAAGATGTTCACGTGCCACCCCTGGCAGTACCAAATTCATATTCACACATTTGGTACAAGGACAAAAGATTTTCCCATCGCTTGCATGTTTTGATGCAAATTCCACAAATTTAAGTACACCTTCAATATATTCCCTTGAACCCCTCTGCTTCTTCATCCAACTTTTATCCATGACTATACAAGATAAACAATATCTGACCTACAACAACATTTGGTAATGCATAGCCAATAAACCGTCAAATTAGATTCAGAGGTGATCTGAGACCTATTACTGATTTGTAAAGAACAAACATACCCAACTATGCATAGATTTTCATAGAACATATATATATCACTACATCAAGAATAACCTATACTTTCAATTTTCTAAATAGTAACACTAAATGAAGCATAACTTAATGTGATATGTTTTGAATATTTTAAGCATAATTGTTGGAATAAGATATTAACAAATCACATATGCATGCAATTGTAATAATTATAACCTCCAGAATACCAAGATAACTATGTCCAACAAAGAAGTCGTCTCCTACATGTGATAATCTAAGCTAAAATCATTTTCCTGTTTGTATGTTTCTCAATATGTATCGAATAACCCCTGTGGATTCAATAGTGGTGATTCAACCTAAAATGGCTAATTACTATAATACTACTTTCACTTGCATCTGTAAATATGACATTTACACAAATATTAAATACTGTTATTATGGAAAGAGGAAGAAAACATTTACTGACATATATAGGAACTATGAAATGTTGTCATGTTCATAAATTACAAGTAGGTTGTTAAGAAGGTTGTGCATTCCTCACAAGTCACAACATACATGTAGCAATAACGCAAATGTAATAACTATTTCCATTAAGAGTAATGTATCATAATTTTTTTTTTCTTTCTATTAAATTATACAACGAAATTAAGATTTTGTGTTGTGAATCTTCAAAATTTATAAATTAAATACAAAGATTGACTGTGTTGGGTGATTTAAAGTTTTTAAAGCCTCACTTATTGTAACTATAGTCGTATTTGTAACATACAGAGAAGACAGTCAAAATGAATGCAGCTATGATCATGTGAAACTTTGTACTTCTTACAAAGGATACCTATAGCTACGTTTTTAAAAACACTGGTATTTGTGGTGGGTTTTAGCTACATTTATAAGGAACGCGACTATAGGGCAACTATAGCTAAATTAGGGAATAAGTATTAATTGTAATCAAATATTACACCTAGGTGCATTTCCCAGAAGGCAAGTAATGAAAAGAAAGCTACCTTATCTTCAGCAAGCTGTGGAAGATGAAAAATCACAGATGGCTCAGTGTCTTCCTACCTGAAACCCCCATTACGAAGTAAAAATGAAGCTCAAGAATTCTTAACATAATAGAAGATTGGACCACATGTACACAATGTAGTAGAATCATGTAAACATGTAAGATGTATAAGAAAGCTATATATTATATTACACACCAACTATGAGTACTTTTATTTTTGTTTGTAAGAAAAATCTGCAACTACATACTTATGTCACCGCTGACCTCAAGGACTTCATTTTAATTGTTATTTTATTCGAACTCATTTTCAGGGAATTGATGTTTGGTTAATGACAAAATATAATAGAAAAACGATTATCTTGCTTACATAAGTGATTTTCTATAGAATTGTAATAGAGCGCATATACTAAATGCTATGTATGATGATATTGTAAGTCCAAAATAGAATATATTGTTGCCCACTCCTTTGAGGTTCCAAGAATTGGTCTAAGTGAATTGTTACGAACAAATCGATATGATTTGTTGATTCTATATTAGCAGGAAAGAACTGAATGCATCCATGTAATTAGGTATTACTTGTTGGGAGTCGATTGTCACATTTTGTTATGGAGTTTAAAGTTTATTTAATTTATGAAAAGCGTTAGTCAAGAAGAAAGTTGTATGAAGGGTTGAAAATAATTTAATTTATGAAAATTTATTTCATTTATGAAATAAGTTAGTCAAAAGAGAAGATGTATGAAGTGATAATATCTATATTTAGGTACTTCCCAACTTATTAAATTAAGAGGAAATTGAAGTTAATTGCATATACACACACACACACTCAGGCATCTCTTCATGCAATTAATATGAAGAGTGAGATATTCACCCATTAAAATATAAAACCACTTCCCTTTCCAATACAATACTACACGTTGGGTATGTTCCAACTGTGTTTGTTTTACAAGTATCTTTTCAAAATTTGTATCATACGGCTACGTATGTCTCAGATACAGCCCTATGATACAAATCTTAATCTATATAATTAAAAGAAAAGAACAATTACAACAAAAAGAGTTACAAAGATGCAAGGACGCATCAAATTAAGAAAGATAGTAAGCACAACGAAGAAAATGCGTGGGAATTGGGCGGGTACCAAGATAGAATGAAAGAAAATGAAGGTGAATGGCTTTTGAGAGGCGTCTGGATTTTCTTGCACAGTGACCGGAATTTTTTGTGAACTTTGTGCCTCTGACTATAATTTCAAATCTTTGCGAACAACATCACCTGTGAAAGACATGTAAGGAACATGTTAATTAATAGAGACATGTACACGTGCTCAACAATAGTAGCTGCTTATCAGTTGCAGTTTCATGCAAATTAGAGTGGATTGTGCATACAAGTACATAGTTAGAAACCTTTCTCAAAGCTAAACAAGTCCATTTGGCAAAGATAGGTGCTTTCATGAGTACCAAAAAGATAGGTGCTTTCGTCTTGGAACAATTGTTGCGATGCTTACTTAATTTTATTTTGTAACATAGCAATGAGATTTATTCCTTTCTTTTAGATTATTTTAATATATTTTATACCAACATAGAAAATATAATATAAAGTATATTGTTAACCTTATCAACTGAACCAACTCCGTAAACAAACACTATCAAATTTCACAACTACCATACGACATCAATAATCATAGTAAAATAAGACAAACTAGTCAGTAAAATTTTCATAATTAAAATTTAAAAAAAAAAAAAAAAAAATCCACTTCAAGGTCCACCAATAGTTGTACCATCTAGAAACTTAACAAAAATTTTTCCTACTTTGTAGTTTGTACCAAACCAATCTAAAGTTTGGTGATTTAAAGTTTGTACCATCTAAAGTTTGTACCATCTAAAGTTTGTACCATCTCGCAATAGTTATTCCTTGAAACCTTGGTGATTTAAAGTTTTTACCCTAAAACTTTTGAAAGCTTCAACCAGCTTTAAAGTGGTAATAATATCATTGTCAATAGGTTTAACGGTATAGTGGGCGGAGATTATCTCTGAAGTTAGAAATATGTCTGATAATGACAGTGATGCAGAAGAAGATGATTTCTGGATGCCTCCAGTGGGAGATCGTTGGGATTTTGATGATGGAGCACACACACAGCAGCACACACACAGCAGTAGCAGCGCGCACACACACACACACAGCAGCAGCAACAACACACACACACACACACACACACACACACAGCAGCAGCAGCAACACACACACACACACAGCAGCAACAACACACACACACACACACACACAGCAGCAACAACACACACAGACACACACAGCAGCAGTAGCAGCAACACACACACACACAGAAGATCAATATATATGACCAGCACTACATTGGTGTCCATGGTCTATGTAAGCTGTGCAACCAATTAATTTAATTTATCACAAAAGATAGCAAATTAACTCTAAAAGACTAATGTACAAGGTTATTAATATTGGCTTTAATCCAAAAAGTTTTATGCTTCCTACTATATGTCAATAAAGTTCCTATTAATATAAGATCTATCATGGGAGAAGTACTTCCTGACTGAATATCGATCATGAAGATTCATTTTAACTACAATGACAATTTTCAGGCATCAAGTAATTATCTCTACCCATGAATTACATTATCTCTTTAATTTTCACAGAAGTTACATCCAAACAGCTCAAACGTGCATTTCAAGTTGACAATCTAATACATTAATTTCCAACACCGTGCCATTTCCGTTAGCTTTTGCTGCATTCAAATTTTCTTTTGAGCTGGCCCAGATAATTAAAGGTACAACTAAGACTAAAATGTCATGGAAAAAGGGAAATATTGGGTCCTCGCATGCATGCAACGTATATACTACATACTATGCATGGTAATGAACTATAGTACTTAAAAAATGTATCATGGCGCACAAGGAGAGAGAAAAGGAAATTGTAGGTCCTTGCATGCATGCAATGTACTATATAGTATATACTATGCATGGTAGTGAATTAACTATATATGGTACTTAATAATGTATCATGAGGCACGAAGAGAGAGAAAAGGAAAAAATAAAAAATAGGAAGAAATGCGATATTTGACAAGTCTTTTGAGAGAATAGTCTTTGAATAGTCTAAGATTCTGTAAAACTTTCACATCATAAGAAAAAGAAAGGGCTTAGAGGCCATTATATCCCTTGTACAAGTAGCAAAGAAATTAACCTCAATGGAGGATGCAACAAATTCGACGAAATTAGTGTGTGTTTATTTCAACATTTGGTAGGAATAATTGGTTCAAACGGCCTCTACCAATCAAATTGTTTATTTAATGCAGAAGAAATTAGTGTGTGTTTATTTCCAAGAATAAAGCATCCATGTTTGACTATGTTTGCCATTGTATTTTGAGTGAAGAACTAAATGGAGTCGATCAAAGAAATGAAGCTACTGCAGGGTCAGTGCACTGACCCTACAGTAAGAACATATGTAACAATAACAACAATCAAGTCCTCAAAATTTTAGAGTCGATCATGTCTGTTTTGAAAAACATGCCACATCCATTTACTACTCTCCGTATGTGTCTTTCTCGATTAATAAGTATCAGCTGCTTCCATCATACATTTGTACTTGATAAGGAAAAAGAAAGAAAGATATTATCATGTTTGAGCAGCTAGACTCGAGCTCTATACAAAATATTGATAATTGAAATTAACATATATAAAACCGTACTGACCAATTGACGTACGTTGTTCCCTTCAATAATCTATTTGCTATGTCTAACACAAAGAAAGAAAAATATAAAAAGTGTTAAGACAAGTCAAAGACTCTCTCTCTCTCTCTCTCTCTCAAATCTCAACATCAACTAAAGATTTAACATTATTAAAATAAATTTGACCTTCCTGTAATGAACTATTTACTCGGAGAAAAAAGACCACTACCACTATTATTTAAGGATGCAATGTGTGTGTTAGCAAGGTAGTGGAGAAAAGAGAGAAACAAGAGATGCTGAAGACAAAAAAATGTTGCATGAAATCTTTTGTACCCTTTGGGGAAAAAATTGTCACAAATCCAAATATATTAAGTTTTTTCAAAGGGAATGGACTGGACTGGCATCACATTAGTCCTACACAATTCTAGGCTATTCCAACATAGTCAAAAGAAATAGCTATTATATGCCCTGAGTATTATCTTTGTAAATAGGACAATATCGTATGTTAATATGTTGTATTGTTTGCCTGCATACCTACAAATCTTTAACTTCTTTAGCTTTAAAAGGAATTGACAATAGGAATAATATGCTGTTCACAGTTCATTTAAAATACAAACACACACCCAAAAAAAAGATATGAGAACTGACCATAACTGACCGTCCAAAACACAAGGCTTGTTAACGTCGCAGTCTTTTGAGACCATTAGTTTAACCAATTATTCATTACTGAAAACTTCATCGTGCTGGGAATATTATTAACACCATACTTGACTATCTTGCACTACAAAAAATGCGGGCTATAGCGCAAGACATTTTGGAATTCAGGTAGTAGCTAGTGTAGCTAGCTAAATATACTAGTTGATCAATATCCATCAAGACAGATAATTAGTCTTCAATCAAAAATAAGCCAGCATGTTGACAGCTTTAAGAACTGCTCTTAAAAACATATACAGATGTCTTATGAAAGTATTTTGTTATTGTGAAAAATAGCTTATCTAAGTTCTATGCAGATTAGGGTATGCTTGTACGTTTTAGCATGATAAATAATTAAATAAATATAGTAGTTTCTTGTATCCAGCTTAGGGGAAAAAAAAAAAAAAAAAACCCGGGACAGAGAGACAGAGGACAAAAGTAAAAAAAAGAATCATTTTCTATGAGGAACCCACTTTGCCAATTCAAACTTTAATGGAGACAAGTCAATTTGATGTATCTCTTGAAGGAAAGCTTTCAAAGCCATTACTTCCAGTGATTGTCATGGCAATATTCGTAAGTGTACTCTAGCTAGTTTTCTAGCATGAGATAAGCAATCTAAGACATATTATTTTTGTCAAAAGGTGTGGCCGGAAAAATAATTAAAGGTGAGGTGGATCCAACTCAAAATATTAGAAAAAATTCGAGGTGATTGTCTGTACGTACCTTAAATTAGCAGAGTCGGATATGATTAAAATAAATTTATTATTGCATTCTGAAAGTGAATAACAATCTCAATGATTATTATTCACTTAAAAAATGTCCCGGTTTTGTTTTTTAATTATGATGAAGGGAACAATGATGTATACATAACAATAGAACAAACACTGCACTGAGGCCACCGACAATGTGTATATATATTTTCAAAGAATGAGTAAGATCACAGTCATACTCTTGATAATTAAATAATAATAAAGATTTCGCAATTGAAAAGGATTAACTGGATTATAATATCATTCATTAGAAAACAAAACAAAATTATAATATCATAGTTGAAAGAACGATTAAATTTATTTCGTCTCTTTTACTTATAAAAAAATTCACAACTTTTTATTGGTTTGAAAATTTTAAAACAGAAAGTAATACTTAGAGATACAACATAAGTCTCAGGTCCAAGTACAATATAATTTTTGGGACTATTATGGCGAGACAGTAGTGTGCAGTACAAGAGACAATAGTGTGCAGTA
Organism: Quercus robur; assembly: GCF_932294415.1. Taxonomy (NCBI): domain Eukaryota; kingdom Viridiplantae; phylum Streptophyta; class Magnoliopsida; order Fagales; family Fagaceae; genus Quercus; species Quercus robur. The sequence continues at coordinate 23,330,414 of NC_065544.1, read as the reverse complement.
AAACATGTGTAATATACAAATATGTGTGCTGTATAAGACAAGGTAAAGTGGGCTTAAAGCTCACTGCCTATTACATGTTAACAATATATGTGTTATATAAATATGTGTGATGTACAAGATAAGGTAAAGTGGGCTAGGTATGACTGTATATTTTATTACTTGAGTTTGAGGGAGCTATTAACGTGTGTTATTGTGTACTATACATTAACACATACGATCTATATATTATTCGTTAACATATACTTGTATTGCATACTAATGCCTATTATATGTTAAAAGTGATGAAAGCTGATTTAAGCAACAATGCCATGCGTTACATTTAAAACGCCATGCAAATCATGAAGATAACACATGGAATGGCCTGAGACACCTCAATTGAATGAATCTCAAGCAACCGCTTGTATATTCATTTTCTTTTTGAGTTAAAGGTAAGAGATCTCTTCGATCATCCATGTAAAATCACTGAAAAATATTCTCATCTCATGTGCTAATAAATCCAAATTTGTATCTTGACATGAACTTACATGCAACCAATATACTTTCATAACCACGTCGGCATGGTCTTACAATACAAATACTGATGATTCGCATTGATCCGCTGGACTTTTTAAAGTGTCATATGTCAGAAGATAAAATTGAACACATAAAGTGAGACATACTTTTACCATTTTCAAGGTCAGACAATACTAGTAGATATTAGAGACTTTTACTATTTTAATTAGAACCTTTATTCCTAAGATAATCAATTAAAATTCTAAAAATTCTCAATTATCTAATAGAATTAAACAATATCCCATCCATGTGCACCCTTGTCCTAAACCTAAACTAATGAGATTATGAGACATAATCAATCATAATTAATCTTTTAGAAAATCAATCACACAAAATTAATTAATTAATCATAATCATATGTGTTCAGCCTTAATTGCAAGAATGTGTACTAACCATTAAATCTTGATAATGCTATATTTAGTAGATGGTCCATTTTAGTCGCATGATATATCATTTTGATCTTTAAGAAGGAACACTAGTATTTTATCTATTCACGCTTCCACATTATCTACATATGGTGGCGTATCTTGCCAGCCAAGTTACACTTGTCATAACTTTTATTGATATTACATTAATAATATTCAATTATTTCCTATCTCTAATAGAAAACTATTTCATGTATGAAAAGTTTAATGTTTTTTTTTGAAATTTTAATTATATACAAAATGTGAGCTTATGTATTAAATAGTGAAGGTCAACGAATTAAATGAAATTTAGTACACATGTGTGTGGAGAATATAGAGAACATGTGAATAGCAATGACAATTTCAAAATATTAAATTTTAAAAAAATTATTAAGTGGAAGAACTTTTTAGTTCTTGTTAAGTAAAAAGGAATATTAAATTACTGAAAAAGTTAATTTATAGACACACAAAATTTCACACACGATTGATATGGTAAATTATTAATAATTAGTAAAAAGTTATGTAAATAATGAGTCTAGATAAAAATAAGTAAATACTTGTTAATTTAATTATTGTAACAAATACTGTGAAGTTTTTTACGTGCTATACTAATATATTATATTCTAGTATATTACGTAATACATTTGAAAATTCTTACTTCGCTTCTACAAAAACAATGACACATCCTAGCTACAACCATTTTTTTCATAAGAGACAACCAGATGGGGAAAAGTTCAGCATCAGCTTTCCCCATATGCAATTATCAACAAAATAAAAGGAAAAAAGAAAACAAAAATAAGAGTTATTATTATTATTTTGAAATAAAATTTTATTTGTACATATTGTGTGTGTATATATATATATCTTTTATTTTTATTGTTAGCATATTGGTAGAGTTTAAAATTCAGTTTATCTTCTTTTATTATGTAAAGTTTTCTAAAGTTTCATTATTTTAGTAAGTTTCAGTTAGATTATATTAGAATCTAATATAATAAAAAAAGTTATTATTATACTGGCCTAATCCTGCCTACATAAAATAAAAAACAAAATTCATTAATATCTTGCCTTAATGATAAAGAAAAATTCCCACAAAACAGATATAATGGGCTTCAAATAATTATATTTGTAATTAAAAAAAGTTTTATTATTTTAGATATAGTTTATTCCTTGCTTCCTTACAAAAACAATAAAATGGATCCAATAATAAATAAATAAAACTTTAAAAACAAAAAAATTATTCATAAAATTAAAACTGTACCATTTCTACTTTCCACTTTCCATAATAGAGTGAAAAGGGAACTTTCCACATTAAAGGTCACAAATTGCAACAGCCACAATATCTCCAGTTGAATATTCTAGTGGCACTCCATCAAATCAAAAGCCATGTTCAATTGCATTTTCAGACTCCATACACGATGGAAATCAAAACTACAAAACCTATTTTCTAAAATTGACCAAAATAACCAGCTGAGTTATGACTGGTGAGAAAGGTTTAAGTCCAGACACAGTCTTCAATATAAAGCAACAGAAAAATGAAAACATTGAACAAACACCACCTCAAAGTAAAATTTAATACTCACAATCAATGGAACTAATTAATAAAGCTTACCAATACAAGACACAGTCTTTTTTCTGACACTGGCTTGATTTGAATTCAACTGGGACAAAAGAGCACTTAAAAGCAGCCCATGGTCACATCACATAAAATATCAAGACATTCACATTTGATCTCAGTGCTTTTTCCCTAAAAAGATAGAAGCACAAAATTAGCAGGAAGCCTACAATTTATCAATGAAAATGATACAGAAAGAAATAAATAAAATACCAAAATGATAGCATAGGAGATATAACATAAAATCAATCATACATTGCCTTTGGGGAGCCATATTATATAACCAAACCAAACCAAAGAGATAGAAAATGGGGAAGCCAAGATGTTATCCCAATTCAATTTTCTCTTCATTTCAATGCTTTCAACTACTTTCCTTTTTCTGAGTTTTTAATGTTGGCATACTCTGTTCTATTGAGTAATGCATTCTTATCTTCTTTTCAAGTTACACTGTTTGTTAATACACACAAGATCTGCTGACCAACTAAGCACATTAAAATTATTTAAGTCTTTTCAGATGCATTCCTTTTTATTAGGTAAATAAATTCATTAAAAAAGAAGTGCAATCCCAATACAAAGGATGTGTACTAAAACTGCACAAGGATGCATTCCTTTTTCTGAGTTTGTAGTGTTGTCATACTCTTCTATGTTATTCCTGAGTAAAGTTATTTTCAAGTTTCACTAAGATAGTCTACTCTTCTATGTCATACACACACACACACAGATATCAAAAACCCACCAAGCAAAAATGACAAACATGAATAAACCCAATATGAATTCATCGATCAAACATCTCCAAAACCAAATATTGAAATATTGAAATATAAAACCAAATATTGAAATTGAACATTTATACCCAAAATCAAAACCCTAGATCGACGGCCGAAACCCTAAACCTAAAATCGAAACCGTAAAGCAAAAATAGGAACCCCAAAACAGGAATCAAAACAAAAAATTTTGAAAAACTTACTGCTAGTCGGCCTTGCGAGAATGGGTGTGTGCCAGCGATCGATGAGAAGGAAAGGAAGAGGAGGAAGAGCGGAGGGAGGAAGGGGATTCACATAGGGTGGAACTGATGTAGCTTGAGATCGGTGAGAGTGGGCTGAGATCGGTGAGGGGAGTGTGAGATCGGTGAGAGTTGTCTCAGATCGGTGAGGGGAGTGTGTTGGAGCGGTGAGAGTTGTTTGCAATCGATGAGGGGATGTGCGAGCGGTGAGGGGACTGTGTTGGAGCGGTGAGGGGAGTGTGGGCGATCGGTGAGGGTTTTGTGCGATCGGAGAGCCAGTTTTCTGTTTCGATGGTGAGGGGTTTCACGTTTCTGTTTTTTTGTTTTTATACTGAAACTTGAAGCTGCGTTTTAAACGCAGCTCCAGACTTGTACTGAAACTTCAAGCATTTCTGAAGCTGCGTTTTTTAAAAAAACGCAGCTCAAGCTACAATTATAAAAAAAAAAAAAAAATTAGCCGGACTGGCCTGAAGCCGCGTTTTGGAGCCGCGTTTTTGGAAAACGCGGCTCCAGCCTTTCCTTTGAGCCGCGTTCTTGGAAAACGCGGCTCAAAGGAAAGGCTGTAGCCGCGTTTTCCAAAAAAACGCGGCTCCAAAACGCGACTGCAGACCGCGTTTTTTGTAGTGATAGTAAGATAATGAGAATAAGAAGAGTCAGAATAAAAGAAGATAAATGGGCAAAATAATATGTAAAGTTAAAACCGTCCAAGATGAATATATATAGACAATACTTTTATTTGATTTTCCATAGATTTATTATATAGATTATAACATCAAAATTAAAGTAAAGGAATATGTAAAGTTAAAACTGCCTAAGATAAATTTGTAAAACCAATATATTTATATATTTAATATTGTAAAAAAATTAAAGGTAAAAAATAAATATGAAAAATATTAATTATGTGGTCAATGACATTGCGATAAGATGGCTTCATAGGAGAGTAACAACAATTTATCTTCCTCTCTCAATTTGCCTCTCCCTTATGTACGGTTATGAACACAAATCAGTGGACTTATCCTTAAAAAAGAAATGTTGAATAGGTGAAGAAGATACCAATTCTTGAATATATTTCACATTTTCCCTGCAGTGCAGATGATAGTTACATTCTTTACTGTTTTTGTTTTTAGGATAATCAAGAATTTCATTGAAAACAAGCTGAAAAAACTGGCCACGCTTTACCAAAAGCTGAGATTCAGCCACAACTAATAAAAAACAATTTCAACATACCAGCCACAACTAACACATCACATTCTTTACTGGGTTTCTACTGCATGTGTTATAATTAAGAACTGAAATACTAAACAGAAGATTTAAATTTAATTAACATAATTGCACCAATCGGATTCTCATATGAACTCAAGGAAATCTGGCACACTATCAAATAAGAGGTAATACATATTATTTTATTCTTTGAAATACACCTACTTTCCAATTACAATTTTTATGTTCTACGTGATTGTTCTGCTATGGGAATGACAATCCGGACATGAAGTAGTATATGACAGTAAGAACAAAACCTGTTGCAGCTCCAATTTCAAATGGTAGACCAATAATTATTCTCTCTGTCTCCCTGGGAGAATGAATAGGAGTCTGGTCAGACTGACAGGTACAGTACTCCGCATGACAAAGACCATAGTTTCCCTCAAAGCTTGCACTTGGAAAATTATCGAACTGACCTTCTTCAGGGATTTTCCCACACAAATGATTATAGGATACGTCGAAAGTCGACACAAAGCTAAAAGATTTACCAATGAACGAGGAATTTCACCTGATAGTTTATTGTGAGACAAATCAAGTTTCTCCAAGCCTGTCATCCCTGACAAATTATTTGGAATAGGGCCTGATAGGTTATTCTCTATCAGGTTCAAAACATGGAGCCTTTTCAACTTCCAAAAATCTGGCCAGATTGGGCCTTGGAGATTGTTGTAACTCAGGTCTAAAGTTGATCGAAAGCTTGAAATCTGCCTATAACTTAAGATTGGTCCACCTTGTTGAGCAGTGCGAAGTTGAAAACTTGAGACAGGCTCATCTATTGTGATATTCCCACTTATGAGGCTTTGTAGTTCAGTCAAGCTCTTTGGTATCTCACCTTTGAGAGAGTTATTAGACAAATCCAAGTAAAAGAGAGATTCAAACTTTCCAAACCATGATGGTACGCTTCCACCCAAATGATTCCATGATAAATCCAAAAGCTGCAACTTGTGTCAACTACTCAACCATTGCGGGATTGAACCTCTGAGTTTACAATTGGCAAGAATTAGACTATTGAGGTTTTGGAAATGCAGATTCTCATCATTCGGCATTTGTTCATCATGAAAATTCACTGTAAGGACCAACATACTTAAGTTCCTGCAATCTCGTAGAATCCTGAGAGCTGATAATATATTATTGAGGCTAGTGTTTGACAGTGAGAAATGTGTTAGACTTCAAATTCCTGTAGTTGTTGGGAAATTTTCCACTGAGGTTGTTGCGGGCAAGATTTAGTGTTTTCAATCTTCTTTAGGAAGAAAGACTATTGGGAATTGGACCGTGAAATAGGTTAGAACCAAGGTCTAGGGAGAGAAGATTTTTCATTGCATAACAGTTGAGATTGATTGGGCCGCTTAGAGAGTAGTTGTTCAAATTTAACATTTGAAGTGATGGGGAGTTTACCAGTGAATTAGGCAAATGACCAGTGAATAAATTTGACATGGCTAAGAAGTGCTCAAGCCTTGCAAGTCTCCCAAAAATGTCTGGAAGAACTCCAGAAAAGAAATTAGAGGAGATATCCAGTTTGACAAGGTTAGAGAGGTTACTAATTCCATTACTCAGTGACCCAGATATACTATTACCCTGAAGATTCAGTTCACTAAGATTTTTTAACTGGAAGAGAATTTCAGGCAAATTCCCTGATAAACTATTTTCATCAAAAGAGAGATGTTGTAGGGAAGTACATTTTTCCAAACCTTTTGGAACTTCTCCAGAAAATTGGTTATTAGAGAAATTAAGCACTTGAATTCTTGTAGATATTGTACACATGCCTTTGTTGTTGATGGACCCAGCAAAAGCATTGTTGCTTGAGTCTATGATCTCTATGTTTGGCAGACTAAACAACTCATCAGGAAGTGACCCCTGAAGGAAATTATGAGAGAGGTTTAGAACTCTCAATTGACTCAAGCCTGCCAGGGATCCACAAATCTTCCCTGCAAGTTTTTTGCTGCCAAGTTCCAAGTCAACCACTCTTCTGCAAGAAACAATGGAATTATCACAAGTGATGCCAGTCCAGGTGCAGCAACCAGGAGTGGAAGTGTTGTTCCAACCAGCAATTGTTGACTCTAAACAACTGGAGAAGCCATTCAAGGCTCTGAAGTCATCCAGATTGCATGTTAGTGTCTCAGAATTCAGGTTCTGTAGCTCGAAACTTAAAGCCAGTAAAACAAAGGACAAATAGAAACCTCGGAATCCCATTGTAGTTGGTTGCCAAAGACATGCAAGTATAAAAAATAAAGTAATATGAAATATATTATGCTTTCTAGAGAGTTGCCATTCGTTATCTTGTTTCTCTATCCTTGTCAGTTAATATTTCCTAGGAGTTTGAAGTTTTAAATGAAGTTTCAATCTTTAAATAGGACTTTCATTTTCTTCCCAATAAGTCTATGGAGTATGGACAGAACCATGTTAATAAGATTAAGATGGATGGCTCTGAGTGCAGCATTGCTCAACAGTTAAGACATACTTGTGGAAGTGGGTGATTAGTAGGTCTGGTTAAGTCTTTTTTTTTTAATAAAAATTTAGAAGGCTGGTTAAGTCTTTAACACGGGTTTAAGTAGGAATTGATTGACTAATAGCAATCTGGGAGTAATCTATACGTGAGAAGCACCCCACAGAAACCGTTTCACTGATTTTTTTGAACAATTTGTAAAAGAGTAGTGTTTATTATTTAAGCCCTACTCTCTACTCTATGCATTTTTTATTTTTTATTTTTGAAAAGCCTGGTTAAGTCTTTCAAGTAGGTAATAGATTGACTAATGGGCAGTCTGGGAGTAATCTGTACGCATGAAGTGATCCTAAGGAAACTATTTCACTGGTTTTTTGAACAATTTTTAAAAAAGTTAACCAAAATAAGCCCTAACCTCTTCTCTATGTTCTTTGGGGATCATTAAAGAATGTATTTAATTGTCTCACATTTCCTTTATGCATTCTCAGTACACATCAAGTGTCACTATGTATTAAATGTGTACATTCTTGAAAAAGTTGGATACTTGGTGTGAAAGTGTATATTTTTCTTACGAAGTGTATATCACATAGCATGAAATGATAATTTTCCTTGAAGGATTAAACCTGATGATGCACTGAATTGTTACTGAGCCAATTGTCCAAACTCGCAATGCTAGGGTACCTAAAGAGTGAAATTCCTACAAAATGCGCCAATGTGGTGTCAGCCAAAAACCCTCTAAAACGCAAAAAACATTAACAAAATAAGAGAAAAGAATTTTAAGCAATAAACTATATAACATATACTATACTAATGCCAACGTGCTAACTGGATAAGTGAAACTAAAAAGTGATCTATTTAGAGCAGCAAATTGATGCACAATCTCAAGTTTGGAGAATTGAAATAGTGAAAAGTGGTGGGTAAAGTAGTGTGAATCGCCAGAGAAGTGAGAGAACAGTGCATTTAAAAAAAAAAAAAAATTCTTTAGGTTTTCTCTAATTTAAATTATCATATTATCACACACTAAATACTAAAGAAGTCAATGGGGTGTGGACCTATTAATATAATTTTATACAATTAACAAACCAAGCTAGGTTATTAAAATCCAGCCGGGCCACACAGTTTGCTTAAAACTAGCCAAGTTTTATTGGTTTTGACCAGGTCTTATACACATCCGATCTAATTGATGACTCGGACCAGTCTATGTACCGGGTCATCGGGTTACCAAGTTGGGCCAGGCTGAATAACACTTATATATATTATAAAAGTTGGATCCTTACAACTTATGAATACACAAAATGGTAACACGTGTCTCTTTGACAATACATAAAACAATGACACATATCATCTTTGGTAACTTCCTCTATTTATTAAGTATGATATATGGAAAATAACACCACCACGTGGAAAACAACCACTGATGAAAGATTGGAAGAATATTGTAAATCGGATGAAAGATTATGGTGGAAAAGTGTAATTTGTCCTTAATTTAACTCGGAGCCGTTTTAGTTATAGCATCAATGAAGATCCCAAGTCACTTTCAATAATGGTTAGTCTCCAATCTTTAGCTTCTCAGGTTAAACATTAAATGACTGGTATGCTTCTGCAGATTATTGATAGCACATGGAAATCTAATAAGTACACTCTGATTGCTTGTCCATCAGAATCACAAAGAATACTGGCCGTGTAAACCCATCTATCACCTACACTCTAGCATCACAGTTAATCTTAAGACTACAATTTAATGGTTTTAACTATGATTATTGAGTATTGAGAGAAACAGATCTGGATCAGGTGCAATAGTTAGGGCTTAACGAAGCACGAGTTACAGTTTAGGATACTAATCGTGCATTTTGATAGTTCAGGGTGACATGTGTAATTGAGGTATAATTTAGAATGATAAAATATAATTTTCCCTTGTTATTATTGTTATTTCTCAATCTATCTTTCTCTCTCAATTTGCCTCTCCCTTCATCAGTGCACTTATCCTTAAAAAAAAAATAAAAAAAATAATTAAAAAAAAATCAAAATGTTGAATAGGTGAAGTAGATACAAATTCTTGAATATATTTATTTCACATTTCACTTGCAGTGAAGATGTCGGGTTACACTCTTTACTGTCTTTGTGCGTGTGTATAATCAAGAATTTCATTGAAAACTGAAAACAAGAGCTGAAAACCAGCAACATATTACAACAAGCTGTGAAGATAGCCGCAACTAATACAATACAATTTCAACATACCAGCCATAACTAATACAACACATTCTTTGCTGCGTTTCTACTGCATCCTAAACAGAAGCTTTAATTAACATAACTGCACCATTTCCATATGAAGTCAAGGAAATCTGGCACACTATCAAGTAAGACAATAAGAGGTAATACACACATATTATTTTTGTTCTTTACAATACACCTAGTTTCCTATTATAATTTTTATGTTCTGCCTCTTGTCCGGCTATGGAAGTGACAATCCGGACATGAAGCAGCAGATTACAGTAAGAACAAAACCTGTTGCAGCTCCAATTCCAAACGGTAGACCAATAGTTGTCATTTTTTTCTCCCCCGGAGAATGAAGAGTCTGTTCAGACTGGCAAGCACAGTACTCTGCACTACAGAGACCATTGTTTCCCTCAAAGCTTGTATCTGGAAATGTATCAAACTGGCTTCCTTCAGGGATTTCCCCACACAACTGATTATAGGATACGTCGAAAGTCGACAGAAAGCTAAGATTTACCAAGGCACGAGGTATCTCTCCTGATAGTTTATTGTGAGACAAATCAAGTTTCTCCAAGTATGTCATCCCTGATAAATTATTCGGAATAGGGCCTGACAGATTATTCTCTTTCAGGTTCAAAACATGGAGCCTTTTCAAATTCCCAAAACTAGGCCAGATTGGGCCTTGGAGAACGTTGTAACTCAGGTCTAAAGTTGGTCGAAGGCCTGAAATCTGCCTATAACTTAAGCTTGGTTCACCTTGTCGAGCAGCGTAAAGTTGAAAGCTTGAGACAGGCTCTTCTATTGTGATATTCCCAATTATGAGGCTTTGTAGTTCAGTCAAGCTCTTTGGTATCTCACCTTTGAAAGAATTATTAGAAAAATCCAAGTAAAAGAGAGATTCAAACTTTCCGAACCATGATGGTATGTTTCCCCCCAAATGATTCCAAGACAAATCCAAAAACTGCAACTTGTGGCAACGACTCAACCATTGTGGGATTGGACCTCTGAGTTGACAATTGGCAAGAATTAGACTGTTGAGGTTTTTGAATTCCAGACTCACATCATTTGGAATTTGTTCATCAAGAAAGTTCCTTGTAAGTACCAACATACTTAAATTCCTACAATGTTGTAGAATCCTAAGAGCTGATAATATATTACTAAGGCTAGTGTTTGACAGTGAGAGCTGTGTTAGAGACTTCAAATTCTTGAAGTTATTAGGGAGTTCACCGCCGAGGTTGTTGCGGGCAAGATTGAGTGCTTTCAATCCTCTGCAGGAGGAAAGACCATCAGGAATTGGACCAAGGAATAGGTTACTACCAAGGCCTAGGGAGACAAGATTTTTCATTGTAGAACAGTTGAGATTGATTGGACCACTTAGAGAGTTGTTGTTCAAATTCAACATTTGAAGTGATGGAGAGTTTACCAGCGAATTAGGCAAATGACCAGTGAATGAATTTGACATGGCTGAGAAGTGCTCAAGCCTTGCAAGGCTCCCAAAAATGTCTGGAAGAACTCCAGAAAACAAATTAGAGGAGATATCCAGTTTGACAAGGTTAGAGAGGTTACCAATTCCATTACTCAATGGTCCAGATATCCTATTACCCTGAAGATTCAGTTCACCAAGATTTTTTAGCTGGAAGAGAGTTTCGGGCAAACTCCCTGATAAACTATTCCCATCAAAAGAGAGATGATTTAGGAAAGTACAATTTGCTAAATCTTTTGGAACTTGTCCAGAAAAATGGTTATTAGAGAAATTAAGCACTTGAATTCTTGTAGATATTGTACACATACCTTTGTTGTTGATGGACCCAACAAAAGCATTGTTGCTTATGTCTATAATCTCTATGTTTGGCAGACTAAACAACTCATCAGGAAGTGAACCCTGAAGGAAATTATGAGAGAGGTTTAGAACTCTCAACTGATTCAATCCTGCCAAAGATTCACAGATCTTCCCAGTAAGTCTTTTGCTACCAAGTTCCAAGCCAACCACCCTTCTGCCCGAAACAGTGGAATTATCACAAGTGATTCCAGACCAAGAGCAGCAATCAGGAGATACAGTGCTGTTCCACCCAGCAATTGCTGACTCTAAACAATTGGAGAAACCAGCCAAGGCTCTCAAGTCATTTGGATTGCATGTCAGTTCCTCAGATTTCAGGTTCTGTGGCTCCAAACTGAGAGCCAATAAAACCAAGTATAAACAGAAACCTCGAAAGCCCATCCTAGTACGAATCAGAATCCAGAGAGATACAAGAGAAAAAGAAAGTAAAAAAGCAATGTGTATGCTATTCTGGCACAGAAATGCTAAGCATATAACACCCACTCTCACAATATTTGTCATGCTGACGTCACAAATTTGATCGGAACATACATCACTCTAACGTACCAATCAAATTATATCACTGCAGCTGATGGTAAATTTATTGTTTCTCCCCCCTCTTTCTGGGTTGGCTTCTCAAAAAAAAATTTATTGTTTCTAGCAAGAGGGTCCAATGTTCATCATTTCTACATTTTTTTCCCTCCTTTTCTTATCGATATTTGTGCTTTTGGTTTGACTTGATTATTGAGTTTATTCAACTTATTTGTTTGCTTATGTATTGCTTTTTAAAATTCTTATTTTTCTTACCTTTTTCCAGTATAAATATTCTCTTGCCCAGTTTCAAAAAAAGAAACAAATCCAAACCAACACCTAATGTATTACGCCCCACAAGTCTCCCCCCCTCCCTTTTTTCCCTCTCCGTTGTCTTATTTCACCTTCATCCTACAATGTTTGCAAGCAATGCCCATTGACCATAATGACATTCTTGCAGTGATTGGTGACAATTTCAACTCCAAGACCATGTCACTGTGCTACTTTTGTTCAGTTGACAACTTCAACCGATGATTGGGCTTGGTAGTGATTTGTTCGGTTGGGTTCCATTGGATAAGGGATCTAGGGGATGGGCTTGATGGCTTTGTTGCTGCTAAAAAAAAAAATTTCCCTCCAAATTTAGGAATATCCTTTATCCCACTACTTGCCAATTGATACATGCACACATAATTAATGAGTTATCTAATTTATTTAAATATTGTGGACAATAACGTAGTTTTTTAATTTCTTTTTTTGGGTGTTTAAAGATTGAAATTTAGAAATCAATACATTGTATTCATTTGAAAATTGCTTATTTTTTATAGCTTATTTAATGTAAGACAAAAAACAAAAAACTAGTTTATTTCTAAAAAGTTTAAATTTAAATTATTTGAAATAAAATTAATATAAAAAATATTGTGGGAACTATAAATAGTATACAAAATAAACAAAAAGTCAGCTTAGAATCAAATGTTATATGCACACTTGAGGTTTTTTTTTTTTTTTTTTTTTTTTTTTTTTTTTTTTTTGTGTGGGTGTTTGACAGTAGAAATTTGTTTGTGCATATACATGGAAATTGTGAAAATTTGGTAGAGGAATTGTAGAAATTGGTTAAATTTTTTTGAAGAAATTTGGGAAATTGTGATTGCTTATATTATAAATTGCCCATTAGTCAATCAATTACCTACTTAGAGCCCACTTAAAAACTTAACTAGACTTGCTTATCACCCACTTCCACACTTCTGTCAAAATTGATGAACAATTCTACACTCTAGCGCGTCTACATAGTCATCCATCTTAATCTTATCAACATGGCTTTGTCCATACTTACGTTGACTTACTGGCACGAAAATCAAAGTCTTTGAACTTTTGATAAATTAACATGTACCCTTAGGGCACACATTAGTAAAATCCATAATAGTATAGACTGTATAGTACTTTTCATTCTCTAATTTCATCTCTTTGGCAATTGGCATCCACCTAAAATGTTCTTCCAACGTATCTGTTTGTTCTTTGTTTTGAAGGCTCTAAGTCTAAGTCTCCAACTACCATACCTGAATTCTGAGACACTGACATGCAATCCAGATGACTTAAGAGTCTTGAATGGTTTCTCCAATTGTTTAGTATCAACAATTCCAGGGTGGAGCTGGGAACAACACTGACTCTCCTGGTTGCTGCACCTGGACTGGTGTCACCTATGATAATTCCACTCAGGGCGGCTCAACATAATTTGGGGCTTAAGGTGAAAAATTTTATGCGGGCTTTTAATATGTAAATATTAATTAAAAAAAATTATTTAATATTAATCAAATCAAGGTTAAATTGATTATTAAATATATAATTTGATGAATAATGCCAACAAAACTAATGTTAATTTCATATAGAGAATTGAATATCATAATTGAACCATAAATATTAATAAAAAGAAATAAAAATATATTACAATTATAAAAGATACTTTATTTTGGATATACAACGATGCATAGTTAAGTAAAGTTATAATCTAATTTTATAGTTATTTTTTGTTTTTAAGAGAGAGATAGATATTATTTGGTGTATGACTTTGTAGGATATGAGTTTACAAAAATTAAAGTCTCAAATTGTTAGAGGAAATTACTCTATAATTGATGATTTAACACATTTGCAACACTTTTTTTTTTTGAAACATTTTAGAGTTTCAATTGGATTAGGGTTCCATTGGTCTTGTACATTGAGAAAGCACTATAAAATGTTCACAATATGATGTGACAGTGACTCTCATTGATGAAATTCATTAATTTAACTAATGAATGTTTAAATTACTTTTTTGTGATTAGTAACATGCCAATTTGAAGGCTAATAGTAAAATTTATAGTATCCTTAACATCACAAATAAAAAAAATGCAAAATTTTAAATATATATAATTTTATAAAAATTTGGGCCTTTAACCATAGGACATGGGGCCTTTTTCTCTAAGGTGATTGTTTTTTTTGGGTGGTTCCTTAGGCCTAGGCCTTGGGCCAGCCCTGATTTCACTGGTTTTGACAGAAGGGTAGTTGGCTTGGAACTTGGCAGCAAAAGACTTGTTGGGAAGATTTGTGGATCCTTGGCAGGCTTGAATCAATTGAGAGTTCTAAACTTCTCTCATAATTTGATTAATTTCCTTCAGGGTTCACTTCCTGATGAATTGTTTAGTCTGCCAAACATGGAGATCATAGACATAAGCAACAATGCTTTTGTTCGGTCCATCAACAACAAAGGTATGTGCACAATATCTACAAAAATTCGAGTGCTTAATTTCTCTGATAACTATTTTTCTGGAGAAGTTCCAAAAGATTTGGCTAATTGTACTTCCCTACAACATCTCTCTTCTGATGAAAATAGTTTATCAGGGAGTTTGCTCGAGAGTCTCTTCCAGCTACAAAATCTTTAGTGAACCGAATCTTCAGGGTAATTGCTTATCTGGGTCGCTGAGTAATGGAATTGGTAACCTCTCTAACCATGTTAAACTGGATATCTCCTCTAATTTGTTCTCTGGAGTTCTTCCAGACATTTTTATGAGAGTAGCAAGGCTTGAGCAGTAAACTCCCCATCACTTAAATGTTAAATTTGAACAACTCTCTAAGTGGTCCAATCAACCTCAACTGTTCTGCAATGAAAAATCTTGTCTCCTTAGGCCTTGGTTCGAATCTGTTCCACGGCCCAATTCCTAGTAGTCTTTCCTCCTGCGGAGGATTGAAAGCACTCAATCTTGGGCGCAACAACCTTGGCGGTGAACTCCCTAATAACTTCAAGAATTTGAAGTCTCTAACACAGCTCTCACTGTCAAACACTAGCCTTAGTAATATATTATCAGCTCTTAGGATTCTACAACATTGTAGGAATTTAAGTATGTTGGGCCTTACAAGGAACTTTCATGATGAACAAATTCCAAATGATGTGAGTCTGGAATTCAAAAACCTCAACAGTCTAATTCTTGCCAATTGTCAACTCAGAGGTCCAATCCCGCAATGGTTGAGTCGTTGCCACAACTTACAGTTTTTGGATTTGTCTTGGAATCATCTTGGTGGAAACATACCATCATGGGTTGGAAAGTTTGACTCACTCTTTTACTTGGATTTGTCAAATAACTCTCTCAAAGGTGAACTTCCAAATAGTTTGACTGAACTTCAGTGCCTAATAAGTGGGAAGATCACAATAGAAAAGCCTGTTTCAAGCTTTCAACTTTACACTGCTCGACAAGGTGGACCAGGCTTGAGTTATAGGCAAATTTCAAGTTTTCGACCAACTATAGACCTGAGTTACAACATTCTCCAAGGCCCAGTCTGGCCAGGTTTTGGGAATTTGAATAGGCTCCATGTTTTGAATCTGAAAGAGAATAAACTTTCAGGCCCTATTCCAAATAATTTATCAGGCACGACAGACTTGGACAAACTGATTTGTCTCACAATAATCTATCAAGGGAGATACCCATTCATAAAACAATAACACATATCATCTTTGTTAACTTTCTCTATTTATTAAGTATGATATATGGAAAATAACGCCACCACGTGGAAAACAACTACTGATACATGTCAATTTTTTTAATATGTGTCACCCAATAAATATATATATATATATATATATATCTCCCTCTCTCTCTCTTAATTGCCTACTATAAATTCTACTATTTTAATAAATCCTCCTCTACCTTTCTTCAATTGCTTTTAGTTATTACCCATTATACCTCTTTAAAAAATGGCCAACATTAAGTAGTGTATTATCTAATTAAATATTCTAATATTTTCAATATTTTTCAGGATAGTTAGGTTGGTAAGCAGGGCCGGCCCTAGACATTTTGGGGTCTAAAACGAGAACTAAAATGTGGCCTTTTTTATACTTTTATATTAATTAAATTAATATTTATTTAATATTTTTATATTATAATATATTTCGTTTAAAATCTATTTTTCTTGCCTTTTGAGATGCAAATTGACTAATTAAATTTTTGTATTCAAGTTCTTCTAACATCTCCTAGATCATAAATATTTGAAGGTATATAATTCAACATATCATTATTATTTTCATTTTCTTCTAGTTGAACATCATTATGGTGAACTTGTTCATTTGTGACATTTTCATCATTATTTTCATTTTCTTCTAAATTCTTTTGAAGTTTGTGGTGGGCCTTTTTTGCAATGTTGGGCTGGGCTACCTACTGTTGTACTGGGCTCGAGTGCTCTGAGTAGGGGAGTTGAGACCGGTTCAACTGAAACTCACTTTGGTTTGACCTGTGCACAAACTATGCCTCATTTGACAAGAACTTCGTTCATATGCCCATGGCAGGCAAAGCTATTTCAGATAAGTCATGGCAAGCAGACATGATAATAATAATAATAAAATAAAGTACTTTTGCCTTTAGACAAAGGAATAAATAATCCCCAATTAGAATGATAATCACAATGATAAGAAAAGCCTTGCAAAAAAAATGGTGGAAATAAGTAGATGAGATATGAGTTATCAAAAAAAAAAAAAAAAAAGATCAATTTGCTATGCCAAGCTATGTCACAGGACCAAGACCAAGGAGGGAATCGTTCTCCTCAACGTGAATAATCTCCCAAGGAAAATCCTGAAGTAGAAATTTATCACTTTGAGGGAAGTGAACCTGAATGGCTTGTGCCCAAAAGAATCCTTTGTATTTGGTAGAGAGCAAGGCTTGTAAAGGGAGACAGGAGATCAACCTATTGGTGCATGCCTGCCATTCTATCTCTCTGTTTTCTTTCGTTGTTTCTAAACTTTTTTTTTTCCTTTTCTCTTCTTTTCTCAGTATTTGTTTTAATGTTGTGATTTCTTCCTAAAGGTTACTATTACCCCAATCCCCCCTGCTGTGCACGGCAAAGGTCCCTTATATAATGCCTGCCATGGCTGGCTTTTACTATTTTAGCCTTTAACTACCTTTATCTGGTCTGGGTGTCTTTGTCGACCACCACTAGTTTATTAGCTACTCAACCAGCACCACTTGCCTGTGCTGGCCATGCCACTTCTCATCACTAGACAAAGAAGACTATTTTATTCTTTTGTTTGTCGTGGCACTCTTACTTGCTACGGTGTGGGTGCTCTCTCTCTCTCCATCCCTCATGGCATGCATCTAGTGGTTCCAACTCATTGTTGGAGATAGAAAAACAAAGCGGTGGTGGGAGTATCTTAATGTATGTTATATTTAATGTTATATAGGTTGAAATAGGTTGTGTTATATTCGTGTCAACCCAACACAACCCGTTTATTAAGCATGTCAAGTGGATTGGGTCAGGTCAACCCGCCTTATTAACAGGTTGGGTTCGGGTTAAAGGATCATGACACAATTATTAAATGGGTCGGCTTCGGGTTGAGCCATTTAGTCGAATACCCCTACCTCGACACGACACGAATCCAACACGCTAACCTGAATTGACAACCCTAATTTTACCTGATAAGATAATTGAAACTCACATTTGGGCTAATTTTTTTTATTATTATTTTTTTAACTAGATTATCTAGGCTAAAACTTTGTAGTTATTGTGGTTGTTATTGTCATATCCCATTATATTTGAGTATTGATCACCATCATCTGATGAGGCCCAAGATCGGAGGATCGACGATGAACCAATCAGATAATCAGCGACTGAGAGAGTGAGGGAGGAAAATCAAGCATGTGGCATTATAATAATATGATAGTTTTTTTTTTTTTTTTTTTCACTTCATACGTGTGGAGAATCAAGCATGTGGTATTAGAATAATATATATATATATATATATATATATATTTTAATAACTCCCAGCTATAACAGGCCACTGTAGCAATTAGCAATAAAATTTTAGCTTTTTGTCTTTTTAACTTCTTTGCTGCTAATGCTCTAACATGATCACGGCATTGTATATAGTCATTGGTCTTTCTGCCTTGATATATGATAGGCCAAAAACGAATTGACCGATTGTGTTGAATTAATTGATTAATTAGTCAAGTTTATTAATTAATCAAATTAACATGCAAATACGTGGTAGCACCAACGTAGCACCAACAAATCACCAATTAAACTAAGTGCAGCAGAAAATAAATTAACACAGTGATTTGTTTACGAATGGGGAAAACCTACATAGCAAAAACCCCACCGGGTGATTTTAAGGTTACCACTCCCGAGAATTCACTATTATCAAAACAAGTGGTTACAAGTAAAGGAATCTCAGTACCTTATACCAACCTACAGTTAAACCCTTACCCCAATACCCAATTGGACTTATTCTGTAGTGACAATCTCTCCTACGGATGGCAATTTATATCCAACCCGCGGATACCCGGTCCGGCCCGACCCTAATGGGCCGGATTTTACCTGGTCCAATAAATTATAGGGTCGGGTATGGGTTTTTAAAAAAAAACCCGAAGCGGGTCCTGGTCGGGTCCGAGTTTTGGCAAAAACTCGGCCCGAACCCGGACCCGAACCCGATCCGTTTATATATATATATAAGTTAAAAATACTAAAATACCCCCGTATATATATAAGTTAAAAAAAAAAAAAAAAAAAAAAAACCCTAACCCCATATTCCCATTTCACACAATCACTCTGAGCCGCTTGCCTACTCTTTTTCTCCTCTCCCACTCTCACTTGGTCAGTCCCTCTTCATCACACCCAACCTCCGATTTGTCACCGTCGGCTTGAACATCTGTCACTGCCAGCCTGATTAGCCTCAAGCCCTTCACCGCCGGCCATCACTTGCACCTCCAGCCACCTCGCTTCCTCCATTTGTCTCCACCGGACCACCTTGTTCTCTATCCCTTTTTTTTTTTCTTTTTTTTTTCTGGGTTCATTTCGTCTTAATCATGTGAGTTGTTTGTGATTGTGTTAGGATTTATGTTTGTGTTTGTGATTTTGAAAGGGAAAACATAAATCTGAAATTTTTGTGTTTGTGTTTGTGTGTTTGTGTTTGTGTTTGTGATTTTAAATGGGAAAAATCATAAATCTAAATTTGTGTTTGTGTTTGTGATTTTGAATGGGAAAATTATAAATTTGAAATTTTTGGGTTTGTATTTGTGTCAGGATTTGTGTTTGTTTTTGTGATTTTGAAAGGGAAAATCATAAATCTTTGGTCATTGTTCATCCATGATTTCCTAGTGGTTCTTTTTATTTTTCAATTTTCATCCTTTGATTTCTTTGATTTTCTCTACCTAAGTATACTTCTGCTAGTATTAAAAAAAAAAAAAAAAATCATGTTTGCCCAAAATCAAGGCTTGAATCTAGGCAAACACATTCTCAAAAAATCTGGGCAAACATTTTTTTTTTAATTTTTGGGCCACGGTATGGGCTTCAGGCAGAATTTTTTTTTTTTTTTGGGGATTGGGCCACGGTTTGGGCCCAAATCGTGGCATGGCTACGGGGCCCGCAGGGCCCGCGGGTACCCGACGGGCCGGGTTTGGGGTTAAGAAAAAAATCCGTTTAATAAACGGGCCGAGTTCGGGTTTTTGGGACAGACTCGCGGGTCAGGTCCGGGTATGAAAAAACCCGGTCCGAACCCAACCTGTTGCCATTCCTAATCTCTCCTTGTAATGCACGGCTCCCAGTACATGACTAACCAATTGCGCGGATCCCAGTACGTGACTTCAATCACCAACTAGAGAAGGTTGTTGGCTACAAAGTTCTTCAGTTTATTCAGACGATGAAAATCGAGAAGATACTTGGTCACAAAACCTTACGGTGCACAAACACGGCAACTTCTATACAAGAACGATGAACTAGGACAAATTCTGTCTCCGGTCACAATTTGCTTGAACAAACTTTGCTCAACACTTGTGCAACTTGTGTCCACTTTGACGGCTCTTAAAATTATCCTTTTATATGTCTAGGATTGTGAGAAAAGAAAGCCCAAACATATAATCACAGATTGGAGTCAAAACAGAACTGAAACTCTGTTTTTCATAAACCTCGACAAATACCTATTTGTCAAGCTGCTATCAAACCACGGGCTTTAACAGCTCTTTAAGGCTCGATAGATGGCTAGCTATCGAGGTTTAATGAACAGGCACTTTTCAAACTTAAATTTTGGACAGACTTGCATGGCTTTAACACTTGATCTTGAAATAAGGTTTCTTGAAGTATTAAACATATCCTAGATCTACCCAATTATAAATAAAGCGCGTGTCAAAGGATTAGCCAATTACATAAAATAGTGACATATGTTCTTAACAAGTGAATCAAATATATCCCAACAATACAAGTTTTATATTGACAAATCCCTACATACATTGATGACCGAGCCGTTTACTGCCATTAATGTTTTCCTTTTGCTGTCGATGCGTTTAATAATGGAGGAGGATTTTTGTTTCAGACACAAAATGAGAAAACAGCAAATCCATATTATAAAAACCAATATGCTATGCTCCTGGCCCAATTGAACTTATGTGAGCGCTTTAAGTTAGTCCACTCCGTTAGGTAAGTTGTGCTTTTTCTTGATTAGGTGGCAAGCAACTTGTTTATTAACAACAAAATATGCAAGTGGCTATTGTTAATCGAAAGAGAAGAATATACCAACTAGTAGTGGACTCTACTACGTACGAACCTTTTCTATACAATCTAGTTGATTTGTCTTTCCCATGCAACGTCACAGGGGAACAAGTAAATTAATCAACAAGAAGCTTAATTAATTTGATATGAGACAAAATTTATATACATTATCTTATGTGCTGTTTTTTATCTTTTTTAAGATTCAGTTATTCGCATGGCAGAATATTAAACGGGAAACCTAAAAAACATCACCTAAATACTTTATCTAAGTCTTGCTCTTTGTTACCTAACCAAGACCCACCACCAAACCAGAAAACCATGTAATTGTTCTTTTCCTAAGCAACGTCACATGAGAAAGAAGAAGCTTAAAAATTAAAAGATTAATCAAGATAAAAAGCACAATGTACCAAATATCTTTGGTGCGTGTTCTCTCTAATGTGGATGACAGGTTTGCTCTTATCCCTCTATAGTTATACAAAAGATTTGGGCCTCTACGGGCCTATTTTTCACTATTGGGTTATAAGTTTGGAAGGGTCTTAGGGCAAAAATGGTCCATTATCATCAATTTTGGAAATAATTTGCCCAGAAACACTGTTTCTGAACTATATAGCAATGTACCATTTTTTCGGGTACTCGAGCTTAATGAGCTCGAGTACCATGTTTTTTTAATCCACTATCGCCCCATATTCAAGGAGCCCTATAGTGGCGTTTTTAAGCCCTATAGTGACGTTTTCGGGCCCAAAAACGCCACTATAGGGCCCCTTGAACCTGTTATGGGGACTTTATAAAATAATTTTGCAGGAAAACGCCGCTATAGGGCCCAAAAACGTCACTATAGGGCTTAAAAACGCCACTATAGGGCCCCTTGAACCTATTATGGGGACTTACAAAAAAAATTTTGCAGGAAAACGCCGCTATAGGGCCCGAAAACGTCACTATAGGACCCCTTAACCTGGTATGGGGGCTTAAAAACGCCGCTATAGGGCCCGAAAACGTCACTATAGGGCTTAAAAACGCCACTATAGGGCTCCTTGAATATGGGGCGACAGTGGATTAAAAAAACATGGTACTCGAGCTCACCAAGCTCGAGTACCCGAAAAAGTGGTACATTGCTATATAGTTCAAAAACAGTGTTTCTGGGCAAATTATTTCCAAAATTGATGGTAATGGGCCATTTTTGCCGGGTCTTAGGCTCTATTTGTTACGGCTTGCCCAAGTTGTTATGTATCAAATTTGCCCAGGTTGTTCTACAGCAGATGAATTTTGGGCTTTCACCCCTTTTTCATGGTATTATGGGCTATTTCAGGCCCACAATTACTCTTCTTGGAAGAAGTCCCTTCTAGTGCTATAGGTTGCCTTTCAGTTTCATTCCCCATTCAAGGTAGGATGGGCCATTCTCGAGCCCCCACTTTGCAGTTTATCCTACATTTTTCTTTTGGAGAGGTAGAAAAGTGAGAGGATAAAAAATGAGAAAGAAATGAAAAAGTAGAGGAATAAAAAATATTTTAATTTTTCTCTCCGTGTATTTAGTTGGAGGGATAAAAAAGTGGAAAGATGTAAAACTTATTTGTTTGATGGAATAGAAAGGTGAGAGGATGGAAAATGTAATTTGCATAAATTACTTTTATGCCCCATTTACATTTTTTTTTTTTTTGAGAAACCATACTACTAGTCTGGAATATTTATTGAAGGAAAAAATATCCTCGATTACATAGTATATAAGAAATAATTAAACATATTATAAAAGTGACACAATACAATTATTACTTTATTTTAATTATCCTCTCCAAAAAAAATTATTTTAATTTATTTCTCTTTGTTTAATTTTATATATAAAAAGGTGATTAATTAAATTGGTTAAAATAAAAATATTATAAAATGAAGAAAAAAAAAATTTCGAATGAATTGTGGAACCTAGGATTTGGACGCAGGTATTGTTTCTCCACCAAAAAAAGAACAATGTTGGTCTTTGCTAAGATAAGTTTTGGATAAAGATGAAAAGAAAAAAAAAAGTTTTAAGTTATATAATATGAGCAACATTAAAATGAAGAGCAAATTTGTCCTTCGCTTTTTTTTTTTTTGTGAGAGTTTTAACTTATGGCGTCCACTCCTGATGATAATTCTTTATCATTAAACCAAGACACCAATCGGTTTTTGGTATAGGCGGGGATTGAACTCCACATCTCTTCAAATAACACAAAAAGTTATTTTCTCCCCTATTTTCTCTCCCTTTTTTTTTTTCCATCTTCCCTCAAATCACTCCAGTCAAACAGACTCTTGGCCTAAGCATAAGCCGAAACAGTGAGAGGAAATAGTTCCAATTTCAAAACTGTTTACCATTCACATTCAATTCAAGAATACAAATAATGAAGTTCAATTGATAGGATTATTTTATAGAACAGATTTAGGATATAATGGGCAGAGAGGAAGGGAGCTTTGTTATTCTAACTGATCAAGCTTTGCAGCCAATGAAGGTTACCAAATATATCTTGCACCAGAATGTAAGACGTGGCTATCTAAAGTGCATCCTTGCTCAACAATTTTCACCAATATAAAACTGTGCTTCTCCATTAGGTTCAAACTGCATTAGTTTTTACAAACAAGATCAATAATTCCAGACAAAGGATAGAAAATAGAAAAACATACTTATGAGCAAAGTTTGATCTATTAATTAGGTGAGGATACAAAGATGAAAATCTAGTTTTTGCAACAGTTGTACGGAAAGCAAGGAGCATTTGTTCTTTCAATGCGAATGCTCCTTCTATAGAAGGATTTGGCAACAATTTGAATAATAATCGCTGGAGTTGTTGTAAAGAAATACTGTTGTAGGGGGGAGTAGTTGTATGAACTAGCCTGGGCAGTGTGCTACCACTATTTATATTGTTCTACTTTAGATAATATGAAAAGGCTAACAGGAAACAATCTCAGTACATAAGTGCCCAAACCTAAAGTTTTATATGGTTCAG
The DNA here is from genome assembly GCF_932294415.1 of Quercus robur. Lineage (NCBI taxonomy): Eukaryota > Viridiplantae > Streptophyta > Magnoliopsida > Fagales > Fagaceae > Quercus > Quercus robur. Next base: position 23,306,625 of record NC_065544.1, on the reverse strand, counting down.
TTTCAGGTACTTCGCAAATAAGTGGCTGACCCTGCACAAGCAAAATCTCAGCGAACACTATGGGCAATGAATTTCAAAAGAAAGATTGAATATATGTTCAAGTCAAGGAAAAGGCAAACCTTCAAAGAATGCCTAATGATGAGGAGAAAACAGAGACATTAAGGCTTCAAATGATGAAACTAAAATCCAATTTTTGAAGTCATCGTCACTATAAAGCTCAACACCATAGTGCACAACACCATTTTCCATGCTTATAACTTTGTGTAACTAGCTTAATGATCCTCATTTGTGATCTGAGTCATTAATGACAACCATAAGAGAAGATTTAATCATTGGCAATATTAATATGCCAAAAAGAAAGACTTACTTCATTGGCTGTTTAGGATCTTTGCTTATATCCCCAAGTTCTTGCCAAACTTTCTATATATGTGGGTATTGTTTCTTTTGGCAGGGAGAAATAAATAAGCCTTGATGAACTGATCTTTGATTCGCCGCATCCAAGCATCTGGTATTGCTGCCTCGCAATTCTGTTTGCCATAGTCAGTTTTTAAGGGCATCTTCTATCAACCTTCCATGAAGTTTGAGTGGATTTTTGCACACGCATTGTTGGAGGCAGATTTGCAAAGGAGTAGGGGATCAGAAGCCCAACGTTTTCCCTGCAGGGATTATTCAAGTTAACAAGTATCAATTAGAAGTAAGAAGTTTAAAGATGGCATAATATCGCAATAGACAACAATGAAAATATTCTCAAAAAGAAATATACAGGTACCCAGGTACAATGGGGGAAAAAAGAGAGACAAGGAAACATAAACTGCTCCTAAATTATGGAGGCATCTCCCATCCATGCATCGATATCACAAAGTCAATGAAAAAGAGAAATAAAATAAAAATATAGCTTAAATAATTGCCCTTGCTTTTAATCATGAATGTTGAATCTTCATAGTTTTATCAGTAGTAAAATATATAGCTTTCTTTTCCTTGTAAGCTTATTTTACTGTAATATTAAGCATAGCTTCACATCAACCCAACATTTTTTCAAGTCACATCTTTATTCTATTAAAATAGCTATGCAAAGAAATGAAGCTTACCACTGAAGTGGCCCATTAACTCGACGACTGATACCATTCTCAATGCCTTTTGAGTTAATATGGGCTGCATGAATATCTTGTTGAGCCTTCTTTACAACATAAAACCAAAGCACATGTCAATAACCTGAGCTAAGAAGATGATAATACACAATATTAGACAGTCATAATATCAAGTCAAAGTTTTGCATCAGATGAGTATATATGACCATCAAATTTCAGAAGTCGAGTATGGCGTGAACAGTACTGGCATGTCCTCATCATTCGATGTTCCTGAAATTGCAACTTAAAGACCATGGCTCCTCATTTACTGCATTAAACATCGGCTTTGTAAAAAACTATATAATATGATTGTAAAAATTTCCCCATTAAAAAAATTTGGATTATTGATTTTTTTTTTTTTTTTTGGTTGCACTAAGGATGTGTCAAAGGTTACTGTATTACCTAAAAAATCACAGAGGCCCCTTTCCGAGTTCAATCTCATCCTGTTATGTAAACCCAGGAAAAAAAATCAAACAATAATAATTTTTAATGCCACATTTGGGAGTTGGTTGAAAAGGCAAATCTAGATCTATGAATGAAAATGTCAAACAAGTTGATCTGATTATACTTTGAAACATTTTTCCAATAATGTTCATATATTTGCATTGACAGTATAATGTTTCATTGTCAAGATTAGAAGAGAAGGTGACGTTCATTCTTTCATATTCAAGAACAAAAATAATAACGTCCAATTGGTGGGATTATTTTTCAGAAGTCATTTGAGAAAATAGTTTTGTTTATTCATACATGAGAAAACTCTGTTTCATGAAAAACCAATCTGAGGAATTTGATCATCTCCAATCAAATGGTATCACAAATATAAGAGAAATAAAAAGAAGACTTGCACTCAATCCACCGGTATGTAATAATTTTCACTATTGAATTGATTACTGATACGGTTAAGAATTCATTCTGTTTTAATGGGATTTAAGACCCAACTATACTCACATCATTTCCAGCTGCCACAACAAAAATCTGTGATTAATACGGATGAACTTTTGTTATGTTTACAATCTTGTCACAAGTAATTAACGGATTTCTCTGAAAATATAGACATAAATAAACTGCCACATGACTTTCCTATAATCAAATCAATAGTTCTTAAGTTTGCAAGTTCTGCCAAATGGAAGCAAGTACCACATGATTCATGGTGCAGTGCTGCCATGGTTACTATTTGTCAAATTGAAAAGGGGCACATTAAGCAACAGTTGAAACTACTTTAACATCTCTGGCATCATGTCTTAAAGAAAAATGAAGGAAATTATAGGCAAAGCCTTAAGGTTAGAATTAGTTGCCACACAAATAATCCTCTCCAAGTTCTTTCATTACTAAATTTCAAAACTGAGATGTTCACAGTTGCCAGGCATGGCAAACAACATATTTAACACTAAAGGACAATACAATATAGCAAACATACCTTCATCTTCTGAGATATACACGTACTCACATGCTGGAGTAGCATCCTGCTGGTCTTTTGTATGCATGCTTTCAGAAAGAAGTACCTTCAACTATTAACATAACCATGTGCCCATTTTCTTTCAGTCTTTTCCCAATGATTTCAAATTAAAAACATGACTCTGTAATCAAGCAACAGTCCACATCACAGCAAACAAGGGTTGCATACATTCGCTATGAATCTTACATGAAATATTCTAACATACAAAAATTAGGTGAAGCAAATTCAAGAAACAGGTTTCTCTTTAAAAAAAATTGGTTGTTTCAATTAAGAAGATTAATGAAAAGAAGCACTTCAAAAAGAAAGACCCTTAATGAGAAACCTAATTGACCTGGGTGGTGTAATTACCAGATGGCTGTGCCCCAGTTAGCAACCTGGATTGACCAATGGTGATCACTTAAGGATGCCTAAGGTTTGTTTAGATAGAAGTAAAGAACAGATGAACCTGGGGTTAAAATCAAGCAAATGAATTAGAGATAAATCAAAACAACTATAACAAATATGTAGCTCAAATAAGAAGTAAGCCAAAGTATAAAAATACAGGATACAAGGGGGATAACGGAAAGGAAACATGAACTGCTCCTAAGTGATGGAGGCATCCCCCATCCATGCATAGATATCACAGTCAATGAAAAAGAGAAATGGAATAAAAATATAGGGTAATCTTGAATAGTTGCCCTTGTTTTTCATCCATGAATGTTGAATCTTCATAGTTTTATCAGAGTAATAAAAATATATGGATTTCAACCAACAATTTTTCAAGAGTCACCTATATCTTTATTCTATCAAATTAGCCATGCAAAGCAATGGAGCTTACCATTGTAGTGGCCCGTTAACTTAGACCACACTGATACCATTCTCAATGCTTTCTGATTTAACATGAGCTGATGAATAGCTTGTTTAGCCCTCTCGGCAGTGCCAAATCCAAATGACATGTCAAAAACCTAAACTATGAAAAGGATAATATACAATACGAAACAGCTTCAATATCAAATCAAAGTTTAAGTTTTGCATCACAAGACTGGTATATATGAGTATATGACCATCAAATTTTGAAGCTGAGTATGGCTTGAGTAGAACTGGAATGTCATTAATTGCCTTCAATATTCCCGCAATTGCAACTTAAAGATCATGCCTCCTGATTTCCAGCATTAAACCTCAGCTTCGTTAAAATCTTCATAATATGATTGCAAAAATTTTCACATATTCCATCACTCAAAAAACTAAAAATCCTTGCATTTCTAGCACTACAGATCAGTGTCAAAGCCACATAACTCTCATTACCTCAAAGATAATAGAAGCCCCTTTGTAAGTTCGATCTCCTCTTAAAACCTGAGAAAAAATCAAACAATAATAATTTTGAATTCCATATTTAGGAGTTGATTGAAAATGCGGATGCAACAATGTACATTGAGATATAGATCTCTATGAATGAAAATGGCAGACAAGTTGATCTGATTTATGCCTCACTCTTGAATACTGTCAACAATTTTAGAGGCATCAGAGCCCCTTGGTGACATGCCAAGGCCAGAACCACCATGTTCAAGTTTGAAAAGTGGTTTGAATACCAAGTCACTATAGTTGATGTAATTCACTGCCCTTGGTGTCAGCGGAATTGTATTGTGGGTATAAAAGCCCATGAATCATCCCTATATGCACAAAGAGACCTCTTTTGTGGATACCGTTTGATCATGGATTCTTTTACATCCGATTTTGGTTCTAAGTCAAACACTTCAATGAATAAAGAACAAATCAATCCAAGGGTATCAAATTGGCGGTCTCCTTTTGAATGTCAGAAATTCATAACCATATAAAATTGGTGGAAAATTGCGCAGTACTCTGCAAATTGCATGGCTATTTAAATTAGCAATCTGATTGGGTAGAGGTATTAAAAAACTCTGCTTTGTGAACAACCAATATGATGAATTTCATCGTCTCCAATCGAATGATATCACCAATATAAGAGATAAGCAAAAAAGAATTAACACTCAATCTGCTAGTATGTAATAATTTTGAATATTGAATTCATTACTGATAAGATTAAAAATTCATAGTTTTTGAATGGGATTTAAGATCCAGCTATCCTTACATATTTGTCAGCTGCAACAGAAACAATTAGCAAGGTCTGGATATTCTTGCGACGGTGTGAAGATCATCGTCTTAATGTTGAGCTCTTCCACCATTTATTTAATTAATATGCACCACCAAAAAACACATAAAATCTGCATCTTGCAAGAAAGCAAATAAACACCAATCAGATCAGGACCAGATAAATATTTCAATTAAATTTCATATAAAGAAAAAAACACAAACCTGGAGAATGCGGAAAGGGTGGTGATAAGGATCTGAGCTGAGAGAGAAGAGATCAAGCAGAAGAGATAGAGCTAAAACCATTCCAAACATCAATAAAAGAGCCTTTATTTCCCTTTCCTATTGCAGCATCATCATTCACAAAATCTCTAATTGTGGAAAAAGAGAGAACAATCCATTACCAACAGTAGTGTTACCAGTATGTGAAAATAGAGCTAAGCTTTTAATAAAAATGATTTGATCATATAAATAACTCCCAAAATGTCAATATACGAGCATCATACACTACATTGCAGTAATATATATATATATATATATATATATATAAAAGAAAACCAACATTTCATAACTTTGCCCACAAAATTAGTATATTACAAAACTTGAAAAACTGAGAAGAATTAAAGAATAAAAGGGAGGGGGGATGCAAACTAAGATTAAATAAGAAAAGAAGAAGCACATACATAGTACTAATATATTTGAAAATATATATAAATTAGTAGTAATAAATAAATAAAAATAACAGCCGGAAGAGACCAGGTGTGAAGTAACTATAAGATGACTAAACCATAAATGAATCAGAAAAAATCAAATTTAGGAAAATCTTATAATTTTTTAGATTGAATTTAGTTCTGAAAATTAAAGAGATTTATATTACCAATAACAGATTAGAGCAAAACTAATTCTAGTTTATGCTAATTTATGTGTGCATAGAAATTGGAACATCTATTGCAGGTTATCAAATAGCAACGTCTTTGCAAATTTAAGCAAAGTTATCTACAAAAGTTATATTATTATTATTATTATTATTTAATTTTTGTGTGGAAATTTTGGGCCGAAAAGGAAGATATTTAATTGATGAATATATTGTAACCAATTTTGATGTTTGGGATTTGAGAAATCTTGAGCCACTCCTCTCCTGTCCCACATTCGTAGAGAGATGGATTGTCTTCAATCACCACTTCCTTAGTATGAATGAAGTGTGGCAGTGACTTTAGCTTAGGACAATAGTTAATTCTCAAGGATTGAAGACGTGGCATTATTCTTAAGAGTACCATTCTCTACTTCTTCTCTCGCTGCTCCGATCTCTTTCCATTCTTCCCAGTTGTCCAGATCCACAAATTTGAGAAATTTCAGATTTGGAAATACGACGTCATAGTCGTCTTTCTTATTTTTGCTTTTGTTCTTGGGTTCTAATTCTATTCCCAAAAATTCATCTCCCACCTTTTGAACATTTTTCGTGGATGCTATCACTAATGATTCAAGGAACGGCAGCTTCCCCAGAGGAGGCAAGCACTCTAGCTTCAAGCATGCACTAAGAGTAAGCTTTTTCAATGTAGTCAAGGACATCATCCAAATAGGAGACAGTCGGGTGCCCATGTAGAGCTCAATTCTTAAAGATTCAAAGTGTGGAGGTGGCTCTAAACCATCCAAAACTAATACATCATTGTGCATTCTTCTTCTTTCCATCTTTTCATCTATTGTGTCGAAATTTAGACACAAAACACCGAGGTGGATCATCTTCTTGAGCTGCACGTACTTGGCCTCACTGTTACTTAACTCTACCACGACGTTTTTCAACCCTTGTATTATGAGACTCCCTTGAATGTGGCTCAAATTTTCTTACTCTCCCAATTTATTACATATTTCATCACCCTCACCACCTATAGCAACAGGGAAGTAAGCTAACATTCTAAGACAAGTTAATCTCCCAATTCCTTTTGGAAATGATTTGATTTGACAATCATCATGAAGTAGGTGTCTTAAATTAATTAATTTACCTATCCCCTGAGGTAATTTCTCAAGTTTAAGACACTTACGAACATCCAAACTGTGTAAATTACATAAATTACATATTGTTTTAGGCAAATCTTTTAAACTAATACAAGATAACTTGAGGTATCTTAAATGTATTAATTTCACCATCTCATTTGGAAGTTCTAGAGGGGATTGACCTTCCAAATGCAATGTCCGCAAACATGTCAAATGATAAAATAACTCAAGCGGGACAGTCTAAGAAGACCAAAAATTCAAATGGAAGAAGTGTAGATTTTTTGCATAATACACGGACTCAGAAAATGTTTCTTTAACTATTAATGACAACTGCGAGCCCTTTTCAAGTCTATCTTAGCCTCTTCATCACCTTTGATTGTGAAGCATACATCTTTTGTCATTGAATGTGCAAAGTCATGCACAATATCATGCATTTTGCAACTTACAATTCTACCATCATTCTCTTCTTTCTCAAAATCTTGGTGTTGGAGCATTTTAATATTAAATAATTAAAATAAATAAATGTTATAACATAAATGTAAAGATGTGGAAGTAAATATAGAAGATAAGGAGTTAGTAAAAATATTTAATTCCACATTGAAAATGAGAGAGATAATTTTATTCTTTTTAATTGTGGTAATTAATGGACTAACATGAATTGTCTCAGATATTGGGCTAGATATTGGATCCTCCTACTTGACAGCTCATTCAGAGTAATTACCATATCCATTGGTGAGTAGATAGCCCGAATTAATCCTCCATTTTTATTATAGACAATGAAGAGCCATTAACCCACTTAATGGACTATCCGTTTGGGCATTTTCATTCTTCAATAGTATTGTGTAATTTCTTTCTTTATGTTAATAATATTCAAAAGTATTATTCAGTTTCTCGTTGTGTTATTTCCATTATTATTGTGTTTGCACCAACAATTTTAAGGAGATTCAACACATGGAGTCTAAACAAGAGAAACCAAGGAGCCTGTTGGAGATCTCAACAAGGCCTTTTGCTTTAAGGGATCCCACTTCAAGAGGTGGAAAGGAAAGCTCATCTTCTACTTGAGTCTTCTCAAAGTCTCCTACATTCTCACTGACAAGAATCCATCAAAAGTTCCTACCGATGAGATGAATGAGAAAGAAAATAGTATCAATCAAGAAAAAATAGATAAGTATACAAAATATGAATATAATTGTTGCTCTTATCTTTTGAATTGTCTTGCCAATCATTTTTATGATTATTATGATACAACTTATAATTCTGCTAAAAAAATTTGGAAAGCTTTACAAAGCAAGTATGATACCGAGGAGGCAAGTGCAAAGAAGTATGCTGCTAGTAGATTTTTCCATTATCAAATGGTGGATGGAAAATCGGTGGTGGATCAAGCACAAGACTTCCAAATGATTGTGGCAGAATTGAGATCCGAAGGCATAAAGATTTGAGACAATTTGGTGGTAGCTGACATAATTGATAAACTACCACAATCTTGGAGGGAGTTCCAAAAGACTTTGCAGCACAAACAAAAGAAGACAACCTTGGAGACTTTGATCACACGCATCCGTGTAGAGGAGGGGGCTAGAGGACAAGATGCACTTATGACACAAGAAAGCAATGGTAATTCCACCACAAAGGTAAACCTTATTTCAGCCAATAATAATATGCCCAAAAATCATTTTCCTAGAAATAGTCAATTGAAGCCTAAAAAGAGAGCCTTTCAAAATAATAATAGACCTCAAGGAAGGGGAAACCCAAATAAAAATTACAATAAGAACCAAGGACCCCCTTCACAAGATCAATTTAATAGATCATGTTTTGTCTGTGGCAAGAGTGGGCCTATTGCTCGATTTTGCAAATTTTGGAAACGTGAATCTATCCCGCAGGCTAACATAACCGAAGAGCCTTTAGTGGTTATGATTGCAAACATCAACATGGTGTCATATGTTGAAGGGTGGTGGGTAGATTCTGGTGCTAATAGGCACATCTGCTATGATAAAAATTGGTTCAAGTTGTACACTCCTTTGAAAGAAGAAAAAACTGTTATGCTTGGTGACTCTAGCAAAACCAAGGTTCTTGGGAGTGGTGAGGTTGAATTGAAATTCACTTCTGGACATGTGCTAACATTGAAAGATGTACTTTACACTCCGTCCATGAGGAAGAATTTGATGTCAAGTTTTTTGCTTAACAAGACTAGCTTCAAGCAAACTATGGAATCTGATAATTATGTAATCACTAAAAAGGGATTATTTGTGGGCAAGGGCTATGCTTGTGATGGAATGTTTAAATTGAATGTTGAGAATAATAAAGCATCTACCAGTTCAGTTTATATGCTTTCTTCTATTAATTTTTGGCATGCTCATTTGTGTCATATAAATAGTAGATAGGTGGGAATCATAAGTAGTTTATGATTAATTCCAAGACTGTCAAAAGATTTTGAAAAATGTGAAACTTGTAGTCAAGCTAAGATTACAAAAAAAGCCTCATAAAAGTGTTGTAAGAAATACTGAATTGCTTGAGTTAATTCACTCCGATTTATGTGAATTTGAGAGAATTTTAACTCGGGGAGGAAATATGTATATATATTATCACTTTTATTGATAATTTCTGAAAATATACAACTGTTTATTTGTTGAAAAATAAAAGTGATGCTTTTAAAAAATTTCAAGATTTTTTAAAAGAAGTTAAAAATCAATTCGGTAGAAAAATAAAAAGAATGAGAAGTGATAGAGGCCATAAGTATGAATCAAGTGCATTCAACTCATTTGTTTAGTCTTTGGGAATTATCCATGAAACTACTGCACCATATTCACCTGCTTCTAATGGTGTGGCTAAAAGAAAAAATATAACTTGAATTGAGTTAACAAATGCCATGTTAATTGAATCTGGTGCACCTTTACATTTTTGGGGTGAAGCTATTTTAAATGCATGTCATGTTTTGAATAGGGTGCCACATAAAAAGTCACACACCACACCTTTTGAGATGTAGAAAGAACATAAGCCAAATTTGGGATATTTGAGAGTATGGGATTGTCTTGCTTATGTAAGGCTTACTAACCCTAAAATGCCTAAATTAGGTATTAGAGCTACTACCTGTGCTTTTCTTGGTTATGCGATTAATAGTACAGCTTATAGATTTTTTGATCTTGAAAACAAAATAATTTTTGAATCTGGTGATGTAATTTTTCATGAAGAAAAATTTCCTTTTAAATTGAAAAATAGTGGGAGTGAAAAAAATATTTAGTCACAACCTAGTTCTTCTACTTCACATTTACAAAATCAAGAAAATTTTGAAATGGAACCTAGAAGAAGTAAAAGAGCTAGAGTTGAAAAGGATTTTGGTCCTGATTATTATGTTTTTAACATTGAGGAAAATCCCCAAAATTTAAAAGAGGCTTTAACATCACCTGATGCTATATTTTGGAAAGAGACTGTAAATGATGAGATGGAATCTCTAATTTCTAATAGAACTTGGAAATTAATAGATCTTCCACCTGGTTGTAAGACCATAGGTTGTAAATGGGTCCTTAGAAAAAAGTTGAAACCGGATGGATCAATAGATAAGTTTAAAGCTAGACTTGTTGCAAAAGGCTTAAAACAAAAAGCTGATCTTGATTTCTTTGATACATTTTCTCCGGTAACAAGAATTACATCTACTAGATTGTTAATTGCTATTGCTGCAATTTTTTATTTGAAAATTCATCAAATGGATGTAAAAACTGTTTTTCTAAATGGGGACCTAGAGGAAGAGATTTATGTGGACCCTGGATAAGAAAGCAAGGTATGCAAGTTAACTAAATCCCTATATGGCTTAAAATAAGCACCTAAGCAGTGGCATGAAAAGTTTGATTCCTACATGATTGAGAATGGTTATAAATCAAATAAATGTGATAAATGTATTTATTTTAAATCATGGAATAATTTACATGTTATTATTAGCCTCTATGTGGATAATATGTTGATTTTTGGCTCAAATATGCATGTTATAAATGAGACAAAAAATATGCTTAAAAGCCATTTTGATATGAAAGATCTTGGTGAGGCTAATTTTATTTTGGGCATGAAAATTACAAAAGCATGTGATGAAATATATCTTGATCAATCACATTATGTTGAGAAAATATAATTTTCATGATCACAAAAGTGTAGCTACTCCTTTTGATTCTAGTGTTCATTTAATTCCTGTGAATAATGATGATGAGATTTTTAATCAAAAGGATTATGCTAGTATCATTGGTAGTTTGCGTTATGCTACTGATTGTACTAGACCTGACATTGCATATGCAATAGGAGTGCTTAGCAGATTTACTAACAAGCCTAGTAAAGATCATTGGCTAGCTATTGAACAAGTCATAAGATATTTAATTGGTACCAAAAACTATGGTTTATTTTATCAAAAGTACCCTGCTATAATTGAAGGTTTTAGTGATACCAATTGGAATACTTTGTCAGTTGATTCTCTCTCTACCACTAGTTATATTTTTATCTTAGGTAGTGGTGCTATTTGTTGGAAATATAAAAAGCAAACAATAATTGTTAATTCAACAAGGGAAGCTGAATTAATACAATTAGTTTCAGCTAGTGAAGAGGCAAATTGGCTTAGAGATTTGTTATATGAAATTCCACTTTGGGAAAAGCCAATTCCACCTATATTAATTCATTATGATAGCACTGCCACAATTGGTAGAGTTAAAAACCGTTACTACAATGATGAATCCAGACCTATAAGAAGAAAGCACAGTACCATTTGATCTTATTTGAGTAGTGGCATCATAACTGTGGATTTTATTAAATCTAATGATAATCTTGCAGATCCATTTACCAAGGCCTTGGCAAAAGATAGAGTGTGGAATACATCGAGAAGGATGGAACTAAAGTCCATAGAATCATGAGCCATGTATAAGGATACCCAACCCAAGGACCAGAGACCTTGAGAATTGGGTTCAATGGGAAAAACGAATCATACAATGGTCGTAAGAAATGCACAATTTATTTATTTTTTAATTATTTATTTTGTAAATAATTTTTTAATTGTTCATCCCTATGATATAATTGCATTTATCCTGTAATGTGGAGAGATTGAGTAAAAAACTCTTAATGAAATTTGTAGCTCGTATGAGTGGGGTGTCAGAATTACATGAGCACCCTTGACAAAATTTCACCTATGTGAGTGTGGGGGTGGGGCCGCTCCCTATGAGATTTTGACTTAATCTCAAATACACTCATGAAACTGGGATCAGTACACGACTGTAAAGTGCTAGCTATAAAAACTCATGTTAACACTTGGGTTGTTATGTGTAAGCAGTAACGCTTAATTTCCCTAAAGCAGTCATAGTTCAAGTCGAAGACCACTACAACTTTGGAGTTAAGATTGCTGTTTTACAAAGTGAAGGTTCAATGCAGAGCACACCTTCATAATGCATAGTGACCCGTCTTTGCCTAGTAATCTCTCTTTAACTAAAAAAAATTAATATTAAAATGAGTGGGGGATTGTTGGAGCATTTTAATATTAAATAATTAAAATGAATAAATGTTATAACATAAATGGAAAGATGTGAAAGTGAATATGGAAGATGAGGAGTTAGTAAAAATGTTTAATCCCACATTGAAAATGAGAGAAACTATTTTATTATTTTTAATTGTGGTAATTAATGGGCTAACATGAATTGTCTCAGATATTGGGCTAGATACATGCGCAAGGGAGAGGTGAAGAGTGAAGGTATCAAAAATGGAAATGAATCAACCTCTCGGAGCTATACGACACTTGTTGGGCTGTTGTATCCTGCGGAAAACAAGTCAGAGAAGGTTTGCACCGGTTACAAAGTTTAGCCAACCAAGAGCTTGAATCTCCTTAAAGAGAGCAAGTGTCGTGCCTCAGTCTAAATAGTGCTGTGTAATTTCTTTTTTTACGTTAATAATATTCAAAAGTATTATTCAGTTTCTCGTTGTGTTATTTCCATTATTATTGTGTTTGCACTAACACTTGGAAAAAATAGCGCATGGCTAAATTTTCAAAGTAGAGTTGTGCTATGGATTCCACTTCCATATCAACTTTTGAGTCAATATTTCCTTGTGCCATCCAATTCAAGACTAACTCAAATTTATCCAAGGGATGATCTTTTAGAAAAACAGCACAAGATAAGAAACATTATTTCTCTAACAAGGACAATTCATAATAGCTCAAAAAAAAAAAAAAAAAAAAAAAAATGGTCCCAAAAGACCATTTTCAACATCTTCTAATTTCCATAAATCATTGTGCAAAACCTTCTCCCACTCTTTTTTACTTATTTTGCCACGCATAATACTACCGAGAGTCTTTGCAGCGATTGGTATGCCTTTGCACTTATTTGCTAGTTGTCTACCTAACTCTTCTTGATCCCTACATTGATGTAGATCTTTGTTAGAAAACGCTATTTTAGCGAATATCAACCAACAGTCTTCAAGGGCCAATACCCCCAAATCAACTATGGGGGAACTCTCCATCATCTTTGCAACCCTAGTTTTACATGTAGTCACTAAAATTCTACTACCCTGAACTCCACATTTGAGTGTATTTCTAAAAGGCTCCCATATTGTGAAGTCGTTAGTCTACACATTATCTAGGACAAGAAAGAAGCTCTTTCCCCCAATCAAACTATAAATTTTATCTAATAAACTTTGTAATTCAGTAGCATTGGGAGATTGACACTCAAGAGATTCAATGATTGCTTTGGCAACCTTGCACTAATCGAAAGGATCAGAAACACAAACCCACATTCTTTTATCAAAATGTTCCTTCACCTCACTATGATTGTAGACTATTTGGGCAAGAGTTGTTTTTTCAAGACCTCCCATGCCCACCAAGGCACCAAAGATATGACATGGAGTTTTCTTTCCTTTGGACTACCAACGCCTAAGAGGTTGATCAACAACTCATCCTTATAGTTATCACGACCAATTATATCGGACTCATCCACAAAGGACGTTGTTGTTGGTCGCACAACTACTTCAGGTTGCCTGTTAAAGTCAATCCTATGACTCCCTCTGTCCTTGAAAATCATATCTAATTTTTCATTCAGTATTCTAATCATGTGACCAAGATCATGACGCAGTGGAAGGTTAAAACAACATGATGGAGATGGCAAAAAGAGCATACCTTCTTCTTCACAACAGCTGGAGCGTTAATATCAGCTGGTTTTCCTTCTTCTTTCTCTATCTCTGCTTTGATCCTTGCAGTGCTCCAGGTGTCCAAAACGTCGTCCATCTCGTAGCATTTGTCTTGGAGCTGCTCTAACCAAAGCTTCTCAGTACGCTGCTTCACTGCATGTCTTTCCTCGGCATCGTCCAACATTGCCTTGATGAACCCGAGCTTGCCTTGAAGCTTTTGGACGTCTTCATCAACGCCAACAAGCAACTTGCTCTCTTGTTTAGCCAGCTGAACAGCGATTGAACCCAACTGCTTAAAGAGACCAATAAGTAGTGTATCACCCAACTGCTTAAAGAGATCAATAAGTATTGTATCATCCATAGTTAATGGAAAGTTAAGTTGGATTGATAACACAGTCAGAAATGAACAGAAAGTAGGACATTAGCAATAGTGCGGTTGAATTTGTGCTTCTTCATTTCTCATATTCAGCTATTTATAAGGAAGTGGCTAAGTGGTACATGAATGTTGGAACATTTTAAATTACTTAAAGATCAAGTTGCAGCATCTTTGACTTTGTCCATGTGATAGTAATACGCGCGTGCCCCAATACACAACGATAATAATGTGGTTCAATATGTACCAATTAAAGGGCATTGATCGATCAGGATATGTTAAGGGAAATGGCATTTTAAATCTTAATTAATCCTCTTCATTTCAACAAAAAGGAACAGGTCTTTTCCGGAATGGACACTACAATTCTGTACCACAATACAATAGTCCTTCTAGCTTCATCAATGAAATTGTTTTCATTTCATTTCTTTCTTTCTTTTTCTTTTTTCTTTTTAATTTTAAATCAATACTTAAAAATTAGGACCTGTACAGTTCTTAAAAATAAAAATAAAAATTAAGAAAGTAAAGATCAGCAAAGGATAAAAAAATATATACTTAGGGAGCATTGACCAGCCATCTTACCCATCAAGTAGAACTTTTTACTTTTTATTTTTATTTTTTAGAAAACCATCAAGTATGATTTAGTATAAAGAAAAAGTCTAATGACATAAAAATATCTTAAAATATTTTCGTAATATCTTTTCTTTGAGTTATGATAGTCCCGATATATTTTTATTATCATTTTATGTTGACATGTGGTAGTTAGTCTAATAACTTAATTTGTTATGAAAATATTATAAGATTTTATTGTGTCTGTCAATCAAGAATTAGAAAAGAAAAAAAATGTAAAGGATAAAGATAGAAAGTTGTTAACCTTGATTATTGGCATAAACCCAAGCATGTCTAGGGTCTTATATTTAATTACTTTTATTCATGGATGAATCATGTGGATCATTAAGATTAAGGAATAAGTGAATAACTAAAATATTCTATTGGCTAGTACTCTTTAGTAATTCTCGAAATTATATACTGATTTTTAACCGTTCCAAGGAATAATAGGTTCTGTTTAGAGCTATAAAACATTGGTGCTAAGGGCTTTCTAGTTGGATGGGTACCTTTCCATGCGCAAAGTAGTTGCAGTTCTAGGATTATTTTTTAGGAGGATCAATAAGAGATATAAATTATACAAAATTTATTATAAAAAAAACAACAACAACCATAATATATAAAGTTTTATAATTGCTTTATACGATGGTTCATATTTTGAAATCATTGCATGATATCTTCATTATTAGTCTTACAAGTTACATCTCTTTCAATATACACAGCCTAGCAATAATTATCCATTGATCTCCCATTTGATTGATTTATTTCAAATTTTTTAAGATCTTAATGGGATTTTTTTAAGTTTTAAGATTAGCAAATTTCTACTTTTGTTGTTGATCTTATTAATTTCTTTCTAATATTTTATATCAAATTGGTTTGTTATTGAGGTTTTTTTTTTTTTTTTTTAATACCATAATATTGTTAAGAGGATTATATTCAAACTTATTTTAGCTGGACTTAAAAAAAATTTAAGGTCATAGTGTTCAACTTTTTATATATTTTCAGGGGGTCAAAAAAATTAAATATATATAGTTTTTTTTGGGGGGGGGGGGGTAGATCAGGGGGTTTATTTGAACCCTCTGAGCTCTAAGTGAATTTGCCCATGGTACAATGTGCTTAGGAATCTAAAAAAAAAAAGCTAATTATAATTTTGAACTAATTTTTTTAATAATAAATACAATAGTATTTCAAACCTATAGCGTTCACGTTTTTAAAGATACAATAGTATTAGAAACTTTTTATATATATAAAAAGAGAAAAAAGAAACTTTTTTGTTTACAAGTTTTTATATTTTTCATAAAAGTAGTATAAAAAGATTAAAATAGTCCATTAACAAACGAATGACTTGAGGGCACCTGTTATCCGGATTTTATTTATTTTTATTTTTTTTGTATAAATGGAGATTAAATCCTAAATTTCTTATTCGACAATAAGATATTTTATCAATAAAACTAAATAGATCCCACCTTTGAGACTAAACTTTATGGTTATCATATACTATTCTATTTACCAATATTCCAAGGCAAAGTCACGTGATAACATGTCACAGTATTTTATATATATATATATATATATATATATATATTCATTGGTCTTTTGTAAGTAATGTTTTTACATAGAATATTTAGGATTATTAACTTATTCTGTTGGTTCCATTAAACAAAACAAAAACAAAAACAAAAAACAAAAAAAAAAGTTATTCTATTGGCTACTCTTTTATAATTCACGATATCATATACTATTTTTTATTTGCCATTTTAAGGCAAAGTTACCAGGGTAACATGTCACAGCATTTTGTATAATCAATTTAGTTCCTAAAGTTAACTTAGTTCCTAAAATAGTTGAGAAAAATAACTAACTAGCCTAACAATTTTAAGGGAATAAATTAGCTTTAAGGACTAAATTAATTTATTTTGTTTTATGTTGATCTATGGTAGATTGACACTTCACTTGCTATAAAAATGCTATAACATTCTGTTATGGTCATATGAGAACTCTTCTCTTAAAGCCGTCTTATATGATCAACTCTAGTTTAATTTATTTGTCAATCATTTTTAAATTAACTAGTTGTAGATCCATGCAATTATTAGAGATTTTATCAGTTGAACTGCCTGGAAGACTGGAACCCATAAAACCTTTTCTAAGCTACTAAGTGGTCCAGTGGTAACGTGTTGGAAAATTTTAAATTACTAGCACTTAACAAATACAAATACTTTGTACTATGTTTTGTGTTCCAAACTTCTAATATATTTTTTTATGTTCCAATATATATTCCACAAATTATAATATGTCCTATATTTATTTGATTTTTTTTTATAAAATAGTTAACGATCAGGTTGCAATATAGTAATAGGTGCATGCCCCAATAATGTGGTTCAATATATACTTAAATAAAAACTAAAAGTGAAATTACATTTTAAATCATAGTCCTTCTAGCTTCGGATTTATGCCAAGATGGACACTAAAATTCAGTTCCACCATAGTCCTTGTAGCTTCCTCAATGAAATTGTTTTCGTTTCTTTCCCTTTTTTTTTTTCTTTTTTTTTTTTTTTTTGATAGAAAGTATAAGAAATTCAATACTTACCCGATGTGGGATTAAGCAAATTTGTGCGGGTGGGAGTTGTTGGGCTTTGTGGAGCCTAGTTTTGTTTGATCCGGTTGACGACCTGACCCAACCCGAATAATATTGTGTGGTTTTTAATGGGAGATCTTCTGAGGCTTAGTCCATGGAGCGGAGGCTTGGCTCATTTTGTAGACCATTGTGTATCTTGTGCATAGGATGTAGAAAACGCAACTTGGTGATTAGGGTTTTGTTGTTGTCGTTCTTGAGAGACTGAAACACTGTACTGCCGCACTTTGTATTTTTCCCTGATAATAGTGAAATCCCTGCAACTCCGTGGACGTAGGCAAATTGACAAACCACATAAATACTATCTTGTGCATGTAATTATTTTTCTTTGGCGTGTGTTTTCTCTATTTTTTATCTCTCACAAGTTGGGAATTTCGAATTAATTCCCTACAGGAGCAAGGGTCAACTTTGCCCATCCCAAAGCAAACAATACCTAATTGGGGCCGAGATTAAGTTTCCTCCCACAAACATTTTTTTGTGCTTATTTGTTGAGTGTCAAAAAGTAAAAAAATATTTAGTATGGTAATTTTGTTATTGTTGCATCCCATGTGTTTAGTCTTATGCATCTTTTAGAAATCTTATGCATCTTTCTCAAATCTGTTTGTAATTTTTATTTTGTCCATTCTATTACAAATAATAGGCACCTCCACCATTAAATTTTTAGCTAATTTGAGCTTTCTTGGTAAGCTTTTATTTTGTTTAGTTGATCATCTTTAAGGAAAAAGCCAAAAAGAGAATAAGACAAAATATAATTTACTCTAGAACATCATTATGCTATTAATCTCTCTCTCTCTCTCTCTCTCTCTCTCTCTCTCTCTCTCTCTCTCTCTCTCTCTCTCTCTCTCTCTCTCTCTCTCTCTCTCTCTCTCTCTCTATTCAAATTAAGAACTCTCATGTGTTATTCTTTAAAGATTTTATTAGATGTATAAACGGTACTTTTGGTTTATGAAACATGATCAACAAAAGGTGATTTTTATATAATTATATATAGACTATACTACAATGTCATGATGGATGGATTGATCTTATTTTACTATAAAATCTAAGTAATCATGTGGTTTATGAATTTGAAGAGTTATATATTGCAAGATTTGTTCATATGTTCATATGATGAAATAAAGTTTGTTCTTTGCATTTTCTTTTATTTTATATTTCCACTTTATGATATATGAATTATTGATAATGATCTATTGCATAGTTATCTTTATATACTTTTTCACTTAGTTTCAATTGTGTGAAACAAAGAGACGTGGATCTATGCTTTGAAGAAAAATATACCCATAAGTGTTGAATCGTGTACATCTGTATAGTAATAAATAAAGTATACATGATTTGAACTTGATCTAATAGTTCTCCCACTGTAATTTTTTTTTGTTTTTTTATATAAAAAAGTTATTGTATTGTATTTTCATACATATCTCACTACATATAATACCCAACTACAAAATATATTTAATTTGTTAGTTGTTACACCACAAAAAAACTTATAATATAAAACGTAATTTCAAATAACACATTGACTTTTTAAAATATACAATCTAATATATTAATTCAATAATTATCCAATAAAATATGTTCATATCATATTTTTCTGTGTATCATGTGACTAGTTTATAATAAAAGCATGCTGGCCAGGGGCTTTATTCACTGTTTCTCTACAAAGCAGTGGGACTATGCTTCTAGTTCTAGGACACAATGACAAATTAAAAATTGAAGGGCATCAATTTCTCATCAACCAAGCTGACTGGTCCCTTTCTAAATCTTATGCGAGGCGGCACCAACAGCACTTGAATTTTAGTTGTTCAAGCTTGCAAGTCCATACAAAAGCACAACAAACATAAACCGAGCAACTTGCTTATTGAAGATTATTAATGCTAACACTTCTTTCAACTGCAATACTATCTTAGGATATTAATCATCAGAAAAGTGAAATTTAACAAAAATCAATTTTGCCACAAACAAAAGCATATGCTCGGATAGCGATAAACAAGATATCCAGTCATTCACATTCAAATAAAAATTTGGAAAGAATAATTTACACTAATACACATAAAGAACTACGCTCAATATTTTTTGCCGCTCAATATTTCAAGAATTTTGGATACATTACATTTCTTTAATAAACAATCAAATAAAAGCATCATAGTTGATATTCCCAACACAAAAGGGTTTTTTGTAGTAGGATTGATTTTCAATAGAAAACAAAATACATACACACTATACCAGAACCTATAGTAGAAGTGTTCAACATGCTTGTACAGTCAAAAAGTGACGATATGCATACACAAGTAGGACTACCATATCCCAAAGAAGAAAATATAAGGAAATCATTTCTTAAACATTTCGGCAAAGGAGATTGAACTAGCGCACCTATATATGCTCAACGGGAACTTGAAAGAAGTTTCACACTTTCAATGACCTCTTCTGATAGTTTCTTGCTCTGCAGTCCAAATACAAAGTTAGTTATATTCATTATTTCTCAGTTTATAAGGAAAAACCATAAAAAATAAAAATAAATAAATAAATAAAAAAATAAATAAAAGAAACGAGAACAACTATTGCATATGATTGAGACCATTTTTAAAAAATAGAATATGAATGAACCTTTCCTATGGTTTTGGATCTAAAAGTGTGAAAAAATTTTGTATAAAATTTGATCATTAGTGAGAATTGAAAAATATTACTATTTATACAATTAAGATCATTTATCAAAATAATAAAAGATGTCCACAATTTAAAATAAAAAATAAAATTGAAGTCCACCATGATTTCATTTATGCAAAATTAATAGGAAACAAAAGATTGTAAAACTTAATGGCCAATCTATAACTCTTAAGATGATCTTTAGTCATTTTAGTAGATCCATAATTCTCTCATCAGAGATGATAGTATAGATATATAGAAAAATATTCATATAGAAAATATTTGTATTGGAAAATTCTCAATTTTTTTTCTTAAAAAGAAGATCAATATTAAGGCATGGGTCAATATTGATAACGTCACCAATAGGAATAAAAATAACAAGACTGAGTTTAATAATTATCAAATAATCGATAAAATTGATAAGAAAGACTTTTTTTTCTCTAACTATTCATCAAAATTAGAAAATTAACCCATCCAACAAATTTTAAAAAAAAAAAAAAAAAAAAAAAACCTTGTTGATTGGATGTAATTGTCATTGACGATTTTAATATTTAGGCAAATTAAAATTTCAAATATCAGGTAGTACCTTAAACTTGGATTCTCCTAAATTCACGTCTGTGTATAGTAGAATCAACAAAAGCACTTTTAATCAAATGTGGTTCCTTGGTAACTTCCTTCATCTTCATTCTGTCTTTTGGTGACTCCATTGAACATGCAAGTCCAATTTCAAGGATTGATACTAAGCATTTATGCAAATTGGGATCCATTTGGCACAAGTTTGAAATACCTTCAGCTCCCACATCTACTTGAATTTCATTGCCATTATTATATTTTCTAGCTGCCACTATTGCTGTTGGAGCTTCATGAACTTCTCTTGGAAGAAGGATTGGATCAACAATTTGAACAAGTTTTTCAGGCAATGCCATCTTAGCGAAATTGTGGAGATTGAGACCATCTTTAAACATGTTATCAGTGGGTCTCTTTCCTATGAACATCTCCAATAGTAATATACCATTGCTATACAAGTCGGCCTCTACTGATGCCTCACCACCCATGCCATACTCTGTAATTTAATTATGATATGTAAGGAAAGATTTTTAGTTTCCTACAATGATATTTGGAATCTAATACAAGTACAACTTCATTTGGTTGTATATTCTAAATAGCAAAACAAATGTTGAACCTAAAGAGGAACGTGAAGACAAAATCCATCAATTCAAATTTTCAAGTTAGAAGCATTGATAATTTGTGCGCATGTGAATGTTCTAGTGCGAATGTGCGATATGTTCATAGATTATATCTATCAAATATTTTTTGGTGTTTTGGTTATTTTATATAAATTTTGTAAACTTTTTCATGCGAAACAAATCTATTTTAAAAAAAATTCACTTCCTTCCATATCAATATCACAATCTACATTAGACTCATAACAAGCAGGCAATATTTGTGATTTATGTGTAGCACGGAAAATGTGGTTAATGGTTTGGACTAGTTGGACTCCTTAGGTACGAATGCCTCCGCTGCATGGTTCCTATTAGTTTCCATTATAAAAATCATGGTTTCTATTAGTTTCCATTACTTCTATAATGTCTGTTGACAACTTCTTCAGTATAGGACACATGAGTTAATGTCACAAAACTATAGCACAGAACTGTTTTGAGACCAAATCTACCATATTTGCTATGAAAAATTGACAAGCTATCATCAGTCATCACAAACATATAGTGTTGGGGAAATAAATGCCTAAAAAACGAAGATACTTAGTCAATGGAGAAAGCAATGTCTCAACTAATCAAAATTATCAAGGCTTAAAACATGCTTGGTGCTTTTGTTTACTTTTTTTTTGAGAATCTACTTTTGTTTCCTTTAAATTCTTCAATTAAAATAAAATTGTAAATTGAGTGGCTATGTGCGCTTCTATGTGTGCAAGAAGAGAGAGAATTTGTGTATCCTCTCTTGATAGTAAGGTAATTTCCTAAAATAAAATAATTTAATAAATGTAAAGATGTTTTGAGGGTTTAACTAGAAGAATTCAAAAGAAGTTACCTGGAGCAATGTAACCAATTGATCCCTTTATCCCAATTGTACTAGTTTGCTTTTCAAAAGAATCATTGATGATTGGGAGGAGCTTTGCTAAACCAAAATCGCTTACATGAGCAACCATGTCATTGTCTAGAAGAACATTGCTTGGTTTTAAATCACAATGAATGATTGTTTGCATAGAATGGTTGTGAAGATAATCTATTGCAGAAGCCACATCAATTGCAACATTTAGTCTCTGAAGAAGGCTTAAGTACCTTGATTGGTTTTCATTGTCTAGCCCTTGATGAAGCCAAAAATCTAAGCTTCCATTTGTCATGAATTCAAATACTAGAGCTTTGAATTGATTCCCATTGTAATCCATGCTAGAGCAACATGTTAATATCTTAACAAGATTTCTGTGCCGAATATTTCTTAAGACATTACATTCAACCATAAAGCTCTTAGAACCACCTTTTTGTTGAAGATTAAGGACCTTTACAGCAATTGATCTTTCTTCTAGATGAACAAGTCCTTTGTATACAGAGCCAAAACTGCCAGATCCAATTAAATTACTTGGAGAAAATCCACTAGTTGCGTGATAGAGTTCTTTGTATGAAACATATGGAAGGAGTTCCAATGTTGAAACCATTGAAGGTGATTTCTTTTTTGAATTTTTAATCCAAACAAGAAAAGATGAAAACAAAAGGAAAATTGGAACAATAGAAATAATTACAATTGCTAGTTTGAATCCAATGGATTTTCTTGATTTCTTAACATTTACAGGGCATTCTGGCAACTGCAATTTTGGTATACCTCCACAAAGTTTAGTATTTCCAATCAATGATACTGCACCTATGTTTTTGAAAACCCCTTCAATTGGTACCTTGCCCTCAAAATTATTGAATGAAAGATTCAATTTTTCTAAGAAAAGCAACTTCTCTAAACCCTCTGGAATGGACCCTGATAGGTTATTTTGTGAAACATCTAATTCTAGAAGACCTTTCAAAGAAGCCATAGATGATGGTATGGCACCATGAAAGGAATTCCCTTGCAGGTAAAGATATTCCAAGATCAAACAATTTCCTATAGATGTAGGAATTTCACCAGAAAAATTATTGTTAGAGATATCCATCTCGTAGATATTTTTCAGATTACCTACTTCAAATGGTAGTGTTCCCGAGAGTGAGTTGTGAGATAAAGAGATGTATAATAGTGATAATGAAGAAGTACCTATAAGCTACTGGGGTATGGATCCATTAAGGTTATTTTGTGAAATGTCCAAGATTTGCAAATTTTGGGAGTTTACTAAACTTGGAGGTATGGTTCCTTCAAATCCGTTATCATGTAAGTCAATTATAAACAACTGAGTAAGGTTGCCTATGAAGGTTGGTATTTCTCCCGATAGTCTATTTCCAAATAAACCCAATGCTTGCATCTTCTCAAACTTCCCAAAAGTAGTAGGAATGACGCCTGTGAAGTGATTCTCATTTAAGCCCAAGGCAATTAAGTTAATGAGATTTATTAATGATCCAGGAATAGTTCCAGATATTTTATTTTTTCCAAGATATAATTTAGTGAGTTGGGTGGACAAGTTTGATACAGAATTGGGCAGAACACCATCAAATTGGTTTACAGCAAAATCCAATTCTTGAAGTCTACTACAGTTTGTCAACAATGTTAAGAAATGGAGGCTCTTTCCTAGATAATTGAAACTCAAACCAAGATATAAAAGATTTAGCAAATTTCCCAAATTTGTTGGAATTGATCCCAAAAACTTATTTTTACTTAAATCAATTTCTTGAAGCTGAGTTGCATTGAATAATGAAGTAGGGACTGTCCCACTGAACTCATTTTTACTAAAATAGAAAATTTGGAGATTTGGAAGATTTAGGCCTATGTTGGCTGGAAGTGTGCCATTAAGTTGGTTTTTTGAAACTGAAAAGATTTGGAGAGACGACACATTGTAAAGAGAGGAAGGGATTGTACCTGACAAGTTATTAGACGAAATTGTGAAAATTACCAAGCCATTTAATTGGCCTATGGCATTTGGAATATTTCCCACCAAATTATTGTACGCTACAACGAAATCTGTGAGTGAAGAAAGATTTCCTAGAGAAGGTGGGATCCCTCCTACCAAATTGTTCTTGCCAAGCTGAAGTGATTTGAGTTTCATCAAAGAGCCTAGTTCTGTTGGAATCTTCCCTTTAAGCTTATTCCCCCAAAGATCTAAGAACCTGAGATTGGAGCAGTTGGACAAGCTGGATGGTATTTCCCCTTCCAATGTGTTATTGTAAAGATAGAGTTGTTGCAGTCGGAACAAATGACCAATTTTTTTTGGAATTTCGCCATAAAAGCTAAAATTCTGGAGGATGATGGACCTTAGAAAGCTGAGGTTGCCGATGTAAGGTGATAGAGTTCCACGTAACTTGTGGCCTTGTAGGTCTAAGACTGTGACTCTTTGGTGCCAACGGCCGCATTTGACTCCTAGCCAGTTGCAGAAGTGCATAGAGTAATTCCATGAGCTCAATATGTTATAGGGATCTTGAGACACAGATTCTTTGAATTTGAGCAAAGCGAAACGATCAGTTTCATTTGTTGGAGCAGCGGCAATAATAGTGGGTTGCAAGCAGAGTAGGAAAATGACAAAGAGATGAATCATCAGATGAAGGTATATGGAAAAAGACGACGATGCACACAAATTGGTTTGGAGAAGGATTAAGGAAGCTGGTGATATATTTGGTGTTGTATAGTCAAACTGGTGGAATGTTGGCTCATGTACAGCATATATACATGTATCAACAAATTGAAATGACCACTATATCCCCAACGATATAAAAATGACAAGTTGGATGGTGGGATGGTTTTGTATCCATTTTCATTGCCTAAGCAACCGCATCTACTCTTCTAAAAGATTTCATCTATTTTATACAAAAAAACCTACTTTTTTCTATTTTACACCATCACTTTTACAAAACACCCATATCAATCCATCTATTATACAATATATTTTATATAAATAATATTTTTATATTCTTTTTTTACAAAACACCCACCGTAACTTTTATAAAATACCCACATCAGTCCTTCAATCCATCTTTTTTTAATACTAAAATAATATATAGAAGAGCTACAGTAACCGTGCATATATGCACGATTACTATAACACTTGTGCATTTATGCACAATTTTACATCCTATGTGGGTGTTTTTTTGGTCAAAATGTGTAAATTAAGCAACTTTTTTGTATTTTGCAAGACTTTACTACCACTGATGTGGTTGCTCTTATATCAACATGAAAATTTTGATGGTGGGGTGGTTTTGTTACCATTTTCATTGCCTAATTATATCAACATGACAATTTGGATAGTGGGGTGGTCTTGATTTTTTCATTCTTAACAGGGAAAGATCAATAGTTAGGTATAAATAAAATTTTTAAATTTTCAGTTTTTGTTATTTAAAATTATGTATAAAAAATAAGTTTACTAAGATTTTGTTGTTGTTATTTGGGCTTAATTAGTGTTAAACGTTGGAGGGCTCTTAATTAACGAACTTAATAATTTCACCGTTAGAATTTGGATGCTTGGAGCCTTGCCATTGTCAGTGGTACTGGTAAAAATAATGTCCATGGAGTGGGCCTTAAAATAATTGATCGAAGGTCATTATGTAGAGGAATATTTGTTGTGCCTGGCTGTTTCCAAATTCCAACCTAACTAGTTCCACGTTGGCTTTAATTGATTGAAAGCTCCAACATTTTTTAATTTTCTTTTTTGTTCTTCGCCACTCACCTAACTTTTAACTAAATTCCCTAAAAAAATTTAAAAAAAAAAAAAAAAAGACAAGTGGTGTTATCAAACTTCAAAAGTATGTGACAGAAGTCCACAAGTGACAAAAGCTGAAAACATTTCACTAAGGTAAATTTGACAAACATGATTCTGCCAACACAAGAAGACAAAAACAGTAGTAAACATGTGATTCACCAAGAAAGTAAATGTGACCCCATGAATTTCCTATTCGTAATCCTTTCTGTTCTTCCAATTCGTAATTCCTTTCAAATTCAAAAATTTGTAGAACTTTCCTTATCAGTAATAGTATATGTGAAATATAAGTGAATCTTCAATAAGGTTTTACTCTTATTGATATTTTAAATATGCATTGAAATTATATTACTGGATATTCAATTGCTTCAACGGCTAGGAAATTTGAAATTTTGATATTCAATTACTAGATATTAAATTATTCAATTGCTCAGCTTGATAGAAATTTGAAATTGACAGAGAAATGCTAAACCAAAAAAAAAAAAAAAAACTAAAAAACTAAAAAATCAAAATCAAAATTTCAAGCCGCACCATAGAGTAGAGAAAAGACCTCTACAAATTAAAAGGGAGATCACTGCTTAGCACATCTCGATGTGCTTTCCTAAGCGATGTGGTGTTGGGAATTATACACAAATTTTTTTTTTTTTTTTTGAGAAGAAAGGTAATTCATCAATAAAAAAACTAGACCCGAAGGTCAGACAGTACAAAAGAAGAAATGGCTAGAGGAACAAACTCCGTCCAAACCACTAAAGGAAAAGATAATCTAGCTCTCTGGGCTAAAGCAAGCGCAACCACATTGCCTTGCCTACCAACATGAGAGAAAGAACAACTTTGAAAAGAGTTTAAATGAGACACTATGTCTCTTAAGATATGCCCTCCCTGGGAATGTGACACCAACCTATCTTGTAAATGCTTGATTACCGAAGTGGAGTCTCCCTCAAAGACTGAATTATGGAAGCCCGTTTCAATAGAAAACAGCACCACATGTCGTGCAGCCAGTATCTCCACCAATTCCACTATTTGAGGTTTCACGATTTTTTCAGAAAGGGCAACCAACACCACGCCCTCTGAGTTGCAAATCACCACACCGAGCACTGCACAGTTTGACTCCCCAAATAGTGCACCATCAAAATTTATCTTCACCACATTCTCACTCGAAGGCCTCCATTTGACTGCACCTACAGCGCTTCTAACAGGAGGCAGCCTCTAACCGTGACCTGCTGCATAATTTTGTAGATAGGTTTCTACAAACACTGCAAGCCGATTAAGAGGAATGGTGACTGCTTGAAGCCGAGATTTACTACGATGATGCCACATATCCCAAGCCATAACTACAAACAGGGGAAACATACTCGGTTTAGTCTACACTAGGCGTACCAGATCAGGGAAGGATCCCACTGCAACCCGGTTGTGATCTAGCCAACCAAAACTCCTTTGCCACACTTGACGGACCTTCGTACAACCACACATAGCATGCATGACATCCTCCGGATGCTCAGAACGGAGATGGCAAAAATTCTGTGAAATAATGGTTTTCTTCAACAGGTTTTCCTTCGTGGGTAATGAATTGGTGCAAGACTTCCAAAGGAAATGTTTTATCTTTCCTGGGACATTTAGCCTCCAAACACCCTTCCTCAAACTCCTCTGTACCTCCGCTGACTCTGAATCAAATTCACTTGCTTGAGGATCATCGCAAAGACACTTATTCCCCGTCTTAACTGAAAACTGACCACTCATTTCAGCTGGCCAAACCAAGGAATCGGGCTGGGATGTTAGATATAGGGGCAAGGATAAAGAGAAATAGATAACTTGAAGGCGCAAAATTGTTATCCTTAAACAATATTTGCCCCCACACTCTTGTTGCTAAAGGGTTATCGCAAACTTGTCCCTAGGATACAACCAAGTTGTTAGGTTCTATAGATAGCAATTCTGGAGAATAACCATAAGATTTCAAGTGAACATAAGCTTCTATCTATACTTATAGGGTTATATTTTTTCAAAAGGCATGTATGAAGAGTTAAAATGTTTCATAAAACCGTTTACAAGGCTTGAAACCTCTTCAAACTTTCCAAACAGTCACAAAAAAATTCTACAGAAAATTCAGTTTTACGACTTTCGATCAGTCGAGAGTTCCTTTCGATCGATCTTATGCTTTTTTCAATGATTGAACAGGAATCGAGCATGGATCAAAACAGGCAGAGACTTCAGGATAGATTTCATTACCATTTCAATCGATCAAGCAAAAGTTTCGACCAATCAAAAATACTGAATTTAGAATTTTTACTTAGAAAATTCCAGAACTTGAATTTTCACTTTATCAACTTTATGAAACAATATTCTCCAAACTCAAATATCATTATTACAACTTATTCATGTATATACCTATATATACAACATGTGGGACTTAGCAAGATTGCTTCTCCCTTTGGTCATTCACAATCCACCCCTCTTATAGGCACACAAGTCCTCACATGTGGGGCCCACACTTTTGGTTGGGGCATAACTTTTGAAAGCTCTAAAATATGTGAAAACACAAGAGCTATTTAGTCCCCCAAGTTAAAATTACAGCTCAATAGATTTTACTCTAACTTTTACTAAGTGCGGAAAAGAGTAAATGCGAGCGTATAAACAAACAAGCTACTCTAACCCATATTCATAATAACATAACAGTAAAATGAAAGGTAAAAGAGTAGGGAAGAAAGATGCAAACATAAAGACAACAAAGCGATGTGTTATCGAAGAGGAAACCGAAGTTTTCGGCGTAAAACCTCTCCACCGCCCTCCAAGCAGTAATCGATCCACTAGAGAATGAAGTTGGGATACATGAACAGCAGAGACCCTCCAAGCCTAATCTACCCAATGTACCTAAACCCTCCAAGCCTAATCTACCCAATGTACCTAAACCCTCCAAGCTCCTTGCTCCAACAAGATTACGCCAAACCTTTGTCTTCTCTAGATTATCGAATCCCGCTATAGCCCATAGCATCAACCAAGCCTCACCGGCTTCTCTTGGCAATTCCCCAAAACTTCCCAAGCTTCAAAACACTTTCTACACTCTGAATAGGTGTGAGTTGTGTTTAGGTACAAATATCCTCTCAAGGTATGACAATGGGAGAGGGATGGAAAAGAGGTTACAATGATTTCTAACTAAAGATGAGTAACTCTCTCTCAAAAAGATAGGTGTGTGTGTTGTAGAAAACCTATCTAGGGTTTTTCTCTCTGAATAGCCTCCTCTACATTTGTGGGTAATGAGGGTATATATAGTATGGGTGAAGGGTAAGAAAGTCACACATAAAAATCCTCTAGGCAATGAGTTTCACAACTATCTCGCGGGAAGGCCTTACCCACGAGACACTCGCGAAATCCTCTAGGCTAGCATGACTCTTCAGCTTCTAGCATGTGCTTCTCACATGGCTATTTCGCAGGTTAGCTTCTCGCGAGCTTCTCGCGAAATCCACTAATTCTTCATTTAAGCTTGAATCTTCACCAACTTAATACTAAACTCAATATAATAAAATCCCACAAAATACAAGGAACAAAATTAAAGCAATTACAACACTTTTTGTCATGGAATAAAGCCAACATAAATCATAGTTGTAAATCACAACTTTACAACTTTGACACCATTTGTAATGATCACACCCTAATTTTGTAGATATTGTTTGGAGGCCTAACAAAGTTGAGTTCCATATCGCTTAAGTGAGTGTCCTAAGTTTGGTTCGTAAGGAGGGATGCAACTCTTCATTGTAACAAGATGTTTTCCCTTCCGTTGTACTAAGGTGAGAAGAAAAGCCATGAGGCCTAATGAAGCCAAAGCTGACAATATTGAATGGTTGAGGTGGGGTTGTTACAATTCCACTAAGCATAATTGAAGGAAAATCATGTAGGAATCCTTACAAATGACATCCAAGCCAGGAACGGCTCTCCTTTGACCAAAGTAGACAATATTAATATTTATGCAATTGTGTGGGGTTGTTATAATTCCACTAAGCATGATTAAAGGAAAATTATGTAGGGTCCTTATAATTCCACTAAGCATAATTGAAGCAAAATTGTGCAAATTCCACTAGGCATAATTGAAGGAAAATTGTGTAGGGACAACAAACAACTTGTTTGAAAATAAATGATCATGTCAGAACAAACAAAGGAGGAAGACAATCAAAACATGGGGTTTTAGGGTTTCCTATTCATTACACAACTTATTTGAAAATAAAATATTTACACAATTGGGTGGGGTTGTTATAATTCCACTAAGCATGATTGAAGAAAACTTATGTAAGGGTCCTTAAAATTCCACTAGGCATGATTGAAGAAAACTTATGTAAGGGTCCTTAAAATTCCACTAGGCATGATTGAAGGAAAATTGTGTAGGGACAACAAACAACATGTTCTAAAATAAATGATCATGTTCTTGTCAAAATAAATAATAATAATAACAATAATAATAATAATAAAACGGATGGTTTAAAAAATCCATTCCCTAGATACATACATACATATATATATATATATATATATATATATATATATGAACATTCCCTAGAATCCCTACGTACATATGTGCGTTTGCATTGATGACCAAGCCATTGCTTTCCTTTTGCATTGGGTAGAGCTGTTGATGCGTAGATGGTGGAGGATTCTTCTTTCTCAATATATCACCGGCTGCACACACAAAATGAGAAAACAAATCCATATTATATATTAATGAACATGAATTGTCTCTCTAAACCTAACCATAGTTTATAAATATTAATTTATGTTATTTACATACGTTTATGTTGCATGTATTTCATGACAAATGTGTTGTAATTTCATTAAATTGTTTTCTTGTATTTTGTGAGATTTAATTGTAATGAGTTTAGTCTTAAATTTGTGAAGATTATTCAAGATAGTGGCATTCACTACTAAATTAAATTTTGAATTTTTATGAAAAAAGAAAAAAAGTAACTAATTTTTTAAATAAATTTTATAGATATTTTTCCTATAAAAGTGATATCAATTTCTTTTTTTAAAATTGTCCATTTAAGAGCAGCCATTAGACCCTTAATATTTTATGTAAGCAAGAATTAAAAGAGATTTTACGGTTTCTTCACACACAACAATCATCATTCACTCTCTCCCTTAATCCTCAAGGTACGTAAATAAATAATAAAAAAAATTAAATGCAAAATAAACTATGTAAATATAAATTTACATAATTAAAGTTATAATAAACTTGTAAATTTATACCATTATTTAAATGCTTTGTTTATTATCACTATTGACCGACTTGAATCCGACCCAACTTGTTTGCTTGTCATATCAGTTATTATTATTATTTTTTTTTAAATTTCTATCGAGAAGATAGTTTCATATATTCATATCACCTCCTTTTTAAATTTTGAATAAACTTCTACACCGTCCACATACTGACATGCATTTACCCTTTACAATTTACACAGTCTATACCTATTTTGTTGTGTTATTAACAATAGGGTCCACAGCTTTTTTTGATTCCAATATATAGTCTGCAGCGTTTGCACTTTACAGTTTACAACCTAGTTTGTTGTGTTATTAACAATAGGGTCCATAGCTTACTTTGATTCCAATATAGTCTGCAACTATCACGTGGGTTGATGTGATATACATCAACCCCAACTTTTGTCATTATGTTATAATTTTTATTATCAAAAAATGTTATAAATTTTTGACAAAAAGCACGTTTTAGTTCCTACATTTTCAGGTGATTTTCATTTTAGTCCCTACATTTTATTTTTACCGCTTTTAGTCCCTATCCTGGAAAACGCTTCCCGTTTTGGTTCCTGCCGTTACATCAGAAACGGAAAAAGATGACGTAGCAAACGGCAGGAATAAATAATACTAATTTAATGTACATGTGGCCTAAATTAATAATAAAAAATGTTTTTTGGCATTAAAAAATGCCACGTCAGCATCTAAATTAAAAAAAAAAATTATTAATTTTAACTAAGTAAAAAAAATTAAAAACTAAAAATCATATGAATTGAGATCTAAATGTGTCTTGAACAAGAACAACAAGAACACAAACCCAGAAATTAAAAAAAAAAAAAAAAAAAAAAAAAACAGCATTAACAAAATTTAAATTTCACATCTCAAACCCAACTTCTCTTTCTCACCGAAGCTATCCCTTCCCATTTCTCTACCTCTTAGTTCTCAAACCCAAAACCCAAGCCTTCACTCTGAAACCCCATGGCCGGAGCCACTCAAACTCTTCTCTCCGATCATCACCAACAACTCTCTAAATCTATTTCTCACTCTAAATCTCACACTCTTGGAACCAGTGCCTGATCAAACCTCAATGGTCCCCATCCACCTGAAAACCATCGGCCCATCGTGAACCCATTAGTCCGACCAGATCAGGTCCAAGGCAGCGGCATGACGGCGGTAGTTCTCTTTCTCTCCCTCTTTCGCATTTGGCTTTTGTCGCTGGTCTTGGATATTTTTTTTGGGGGGGGGGGGGTTTGTTGATTGTGTTTGTTGGGAGTGGGCCACAGTGTTTGTTCCAAATTCGTGGATTTCATAGGTTAAGTTTTGTTGGGTTGTGGTTCCAATTTGGGTCAAGGTGGTGGTGGTTGGTGGTTCCAATCTGGGTTTGGTTTATGGCTTACTTCGTGGTTTGGTTCTTCATTTGTGCTTTGGTTTGTAATTTATTGGTGGCTTTGGTCACTGTGATTGTCCCTGGGTTCATGGCTTGCTTCAGACGTGGTGGTTGATGGGTTTTTCTAAGTTTGAGATTTTTTTTGTTTGGATTGGTTGTGATGTATTTTTGGATTGATTTGATAATTTGGAGTTTTAAGATTTGATGATTTTGCTGGGTTTGAGAAAATTGTGATTTTGAAAATTTTAATTTTTGAATTTTAATTTCTGGGTTTGTGTTCTTGTTCAAGACACATTTAGATCTCAATTCATATGATTTTTAGTTTTTAATTCTATTTTTAATTTTTTTATTTAGTTAATAATAAATTAATTTTTTTTAATTTAGATGTTGACGTGGCATTTTTCAATGCCAAAAAATATTTTTTATTATTAATTTAGGCCACGTGTACATTAAATTAGTATTATTTATTCCTACCGTTTGCCACATCAACTTTTTCCGTTTCTAATGTAACGGTAGGGACCAAAACGGGAAGCGTTTTTTAGGATAGGGACTAAAAGCGGTAAAAATAAAATGTGGGGACTAAAATGGGAATCGCCTGAAAATGTAGGGACTAAAATGTACTTTTCGCCTAAATTTTTTATATATTTTAATTAGTTGTATGACTTTTTGATTTGGACAAATTTTCAATCTTTTATATTTGAACCAGTTTATTTAATTTAAATTTTTCTGATATATTTTTATTAATTATTCTTTATACAAAACATTTCACTGAAATATCAATTTTTTCTTGATTTTTTTAATTGTATATTTTTTTCACATACAACAATCATCATCCATTCTTTTCCTTTATTCTTGAGATACGTAAAGAAATAAAAAAAAATTAAATGTATAAAAAATAGTATCAATATAAATTTACATAATTAAAACTATAAAAACTTATAAATTTACACAATTTTAAATATATTATTATTATTATTATTATTATTATTATTATTATTATTATTATTGACTGACTTAAATCCATCCAACTTGTTGCCTATCAAATCATTTATTATTATTATTATTTTAATAAAAAAATCGAGAAAATAGTTTCATATATTCATATCACATCCTTTTGAAATTTTGAATAAACTTTTTCACTGTCCACATACTGACATGCATTTACACTTTACAGTTTACATCAACCCCCATTTTATTATGGATTTTACTAATGTGTGCCCTTAGGGCACACATTAATTTTCATTTTTGGAAAAAATTCTCTCGAGAATTGAAAAAGTAATGACAACTTTTTCAATTCTCGAGAAAATGTTTTAAAAAATAGAAAGCTTAATATGTGCCCTAAGGGCACACATTAACCGGACCCTTTTATTATTATGTTATATTATCAAAATATGTTATAATTTTTTTTATATATATTTTTTAATTAGTTGTATGACTTTTCAATTTGCACCAATTTTACCGTATTTAAAATTTTTGCCCTAAGTCAAAACACCTCATTTTTCAAAACATACCGGGTCAGATTATCTATGTTACACAATATTTCATTGAAATATCAATTTTTTCTTGATTTTTTTACTTGTTTATTTTTTTCACACACAACAATCATCATCCAGTTTCTCAAAAAAAAAAAAACAAAAAAAAAAAAAAAAAAAAAACAATCATCATCCACCCTCTTCCTTCAATCTTGAGATATATAAAGAAATAATAAAAAAATTAAATGTATAATGAATAGTATCAATATAAATTTACATAATTAAATCTATAAAAACTTATAAATTTACACAATTGTAAACATAGATTAAAAAGTAGGGACTAAACATCTACAAGTTTTTATAGATTTAATAAAAATTGTTATCAAACTTCTATAGGATAGGAACGTGTCACACTTCTACAGGATAGGAACGTGTCCCACTTCTGGGGTGGGCATATTTTAAAAGACATTTTGTCTCATTTAAACTCTTTTCAAAGTTGTTCTTTCTCTCATATAGATAGGCAAGGAAACACAGTTGCGCATGCCTTAGCCTAGAGAGCCAGAGTATCTTGCCCTTTAGAGGTCTGGATGGAGTCTGTTCCTCCAGACGTCTCTTCTTTTGTACGGTCCGACCTTCGGGTCTAGTTCTAATGACATATTTTCTTTCTTCTCAAAAAAAAATATATATATATATGTAAATCTCACCCCTTCTAGTGGCTAGGTCACCAGTCCGATTACTAGAGACACTGTTCCAACAACCGGTGTTGGAAGATCAATAATTGAAACTGTTGTTTTGGGCACTAGTGTTGGAGGTTTAGAGGCTGGAGACACCATTCAGGCCACCAATTGTGATGGTCTGATTATTGGCAACATCACTTTGGTGGCAGTCGTTGGTAGTCCAGTCGCTAGAGCCACTGTTATGACTGTCGATTTTGACGGTCTAATCATCAAACATCCAACACCAGCAACTATAATGACTGAGTCGTCGATTTTGGTGAAAAATTTTACTTGTTATACCAAACAGATGAAAATATTTTATTGAAAATGTTTTACATGTAAAATTTTTTACCTGTCATGCTTGAAAATATTTTACTTCATAGCAAACAAAGTATTAGTGCAACAAATTTTCAATCAAGCTGTTTGTTATCCCCACATAATTTTCCTTCAATTTCTTTGTAGTGGATAATAGTTGAGCCTGTTAATTGATACGTATTCAA
Organism: Quercus robur; assembly: GCF_932294415.1. Taxonomy (NCBI): domain Eukaryota; kingdom Viridiplantae; phylum Streptophyta; class Magnoliopsida; order Fagales; family Fagaceae; genus Quercus; species Quercus robur. The sequence goes on along the minus strand of NC_065544.1, from coordinate 23,271,437 downwards.
TGCCATGACCTGATTTTAAAGCCTGCTGGGTTTGATTCAATGCTGGGTTTTCAATATATAATCGTTGGGTTTGAAGCTTTGATTTGGATTTGTGTTAAGTAAGTGGCTTGCTTGGTCAACAGTAAACTAGGAGAAAATATATGATGTATCTAATACATATATTCGCCGTTTTACATGGAGGGGTTCACTTTCCTTTGCTTCACGGATCTTGCTTGTGTTCAGTGGAACACAATAAGTCTATGGAGTATGGACAGAACCATGTTAATAAGATTAAGATGGATGGTTCTGAGTGCAGCATTGCTCAACAGTTAAGACATACTTGTGGACGTGGGTGATTAGCAGGTCTGGTTAAGTCTTTTTTCTTTTCTTTTTTCTTTTTTTTTTTATTTAGAATCCTGGTTAAGTCTTTAACACGGGTTTAAGTAGGTAATTGATTGACTAATAGCAATCTTGGAGTAATCTATACGTGAGAAGCACCCCTACAGAAACCGTTTCACCGATTTTTTTTAACAATTTGTAAAAGAGTAGTGTTTATTATTTAAGCCCTAATCTCTTCTCTATGTATTTTTTATTTTTTGAAAAGCCTGGTTTAGTCTTTCAAGTAGGTAATAGATTGACTAATGGGCAATCTGGGGTAGAAAAAATACTTTTTTTCCCTTTTTCTCTCTAGGTTCTCCCAGGAGTCCCAGAGGTGAAACTTTTTCGTCTCTGTACGAACAGTTCTCTCATTAACACAGTAGAAACGTTTGGTTTACATTCCATGGTAAGAAAGTCATGGATGATATCTTGAATAGATGTGCGAGCTTACAGCTATCAGAGAGGGAGGGAGCAGAGGTTATTATAGATGCTCCAATGACAGAAAGTAACAGAGTGTTGGCCGGGAAGTTCTTCACGAAACGGCGTGTGAACCTAGAGTCAGTGGTGCGGGTTCTAAGATCGATCTGGAAAACGAACTAGAGCTTCGAGGTTAGCAACTTAGGAGATAATAAGGCTCTCTTTCTTTTCCAAAATGAGGATGATGCTGATTAAGTCCGACTTCAAGGTCCTTGGTCCTTTGATAAATACCTCCTTGCTCTGCACAAGCTGAAAACAGGGGAGGCAGTGAGTAAGATCAAGTTTGACAGGATGGCACTATGGATCCAAATCCACGGCATTCCAACCACATTCCAAACCAAGGAGGTGGGGTACAGCATAGGGTCCACCATTGGGCCGGTGGAAAGTGTAGATACAAATGAAAAAGGTTTCTGCCTTGGAAGTTTCATGCGCATAAGGGTAATGATAGACATTTCAAATCCACTGTGCAGAGGCCGGAAGGTTCGACTAGGAGAATCAAGTCAGTTTTGGGTTGATTTCAAGTACAAGCGAATGCCAATATTTTGCTACCTTTGTGGTATGGTGACCCATGATGAAAACGATTGCCTGGTGGGGCTTCGACGTACTGAACGGATGAATGCAGAGGACAAGCCGTATAGGCCATGGCTGAGAGCAATGCAGGAAAGACTTCAGAAACCACAACTGGTCTTGGCACCATCTCGGGACAGCGATAAGGAGGTACAAAAGAACCCAGACCTCCATATTCAGGCTATCACGGGATCGGACCGGCATTCGCAAAGTCTTGTGAAGGGAACTGATCCCCAAACGATGGCGGTAAAGGACAATGAAAAAGGTAAAGCTAACGTGGGGGCTGTGGTCGCAGCTACCGAGGCGAAAATCCCGCAAATCCCTCACAAGCAGCGAGGCTGTCAGTTCGAGGAGCAACTAAAGGAGATTGACACAGCGATTTTTGGGGATATGGCTAACACGACAAATCACCATAAAGCAGTGCAGAGCACGGGTATAACCGAGGTGATTCAAACAAATGTTCACGCAACCCATACGTAGATGAAGGTGGAAGATGATGCTAGGCATGATGGGCCCCAAGAAATGTCAAATAACAATATGATGTCACCACTTAGGTCACAGCCGCATAATAGGCCAGCCAATAAAGCCCAAATAAACTTTACAACTCTCCCTCTTTTTATTATGGGCCCAACCTCACCGGCTAGCCCCACAAAGCCTAAACCGAAAAAGTCTAGCCAAATAAATTTAAGGAAAGGCCGAGTAGGACCAGCCATGCAAAGAAAAGAAAATGTTTTATGTAGAGGGATAGTGAGGGTGAAAAGTGATGACTTGGGGATGGGTACCATGATGGAGGTAGAACAAAATGAAAAGAGTGGTAAGCGTAGAACTCGCTCTCCCTTGAAAGATATTTCGGGTTTGGTGGAGAATGTGAAAAGGAAAAAGGTAGAAGGGGATGTCATGGCCCTTAGCAAACTCATGGCTCAAGAGTTGGGATCGGTGGTGGCTGCGGGTCAGCCCCGCCGGGAACAATGAGTGCATTAAGTTGGAACTGTAAGGGGCTTGGGAACCCCCTCACAGTTAAAGCACTCCACAAAGTAGTAAAGGAGGAAGATCCCACTTTAGTCTTCTTAATGGAGACTAAGTATGATGTTACTGAGATGAAATGGATACAAAGGAAGTTGGACAGAAAACAGGGGCTTGTAGTGCCTTGTATTCGTCGGGGGGGTGGGCTTGCTCTCCTATGGAGGTGTTCTACAACTGTGGAGGTGCAAACTTACTCTCCCAACCATATAGATGTTATCATTTCGGAGAATCAGGGTGCAAGGAAATGGAGGTTTACCGGTTTTTATGGGCACCCCGAAACTAGTAGGCGCAATGAATCTTGGGCTTTGCTTTCAAGACTCAGTAGTCGCAGTGACTTACCTTGGGTGTGTATGGGGGATTATAATGAACTCATGTTCGCAAGTGAAAAGAAGGGTGGTAATACTAGACCTGAGGGTCAAATGAAACAATTCTGGGATGCGATAAATAGATGCAACCTCAAGGACTTGGGGTACAAGGGCTCGACTTTCACTTGGCGGTGGAGGTTGGGCAACCGCGGGTGGATACAAGAAAGACTAGACCGTGCACTGGTCTCCACCAATTGGGTTGGGATGTTCCCACGTTCCAAATTACTACATATTGCTTCCTCTACATCTGACCATAGTATTCTACTCCTAAAGGCAGCCAACCCCCCTCGACAAAAATCCAGGAGATCAAAACTATTTCGATTCAAAGCCATATGGCTCAGAGATAAGGCATGTAGTGAGGTAGTTCAGGAAGCGTGGGCAAGAGGTGAAAACAGGGGCTCTCAATGGCCAATTGCTAGCTACCTGGAAGAATGCCAATCCGCTCTGACGTCGTGGAACAAAAATATTTTTGGCCACGTGGGTAGAAGAGTCACTACTCTGCAACAGAAGCTCCAAATTCTGGAGAATTTGAACATGGGGGGCGCGGCTTTGAATGATCTTCATGAGGTTAGATTAGAGTTAAACAAAGCTCTTGCCATTGAGGAAGATATGTGGCTTCAAAGGTCAAGGAATAGTTGGTTGAAAGCAGGGGACAAGAATACGACTTTTTTCCACACCAAAGCATCCAACCACATGCAGCGTAACACTATAGCCAGGGTGCTGGACTCCAACAATGTGTGGATAGAAGATGAGGAGCAGATTGATCATGAATTCGTACAGTATTTTGTTGGCCTCTTTACCTCCTCCGACCCTCAGATTGAGGGGGAGCTTATTGATGCAATTCAGCCAAAGGTATCGGATAGGATGAATGCCTCACTGATCAGGGAAGGCAATGGAAGTTGAGAAAGCCTTAAAGCAGATGCACCCCACGACGGCCCCGGGCCCGGACGGTATGCCCCCTTTAATTTATCAACATTTCTGGCCTACTGTTAGAGAGACTGTTATATGTAATGCCTTAAACTTTCTTAACCACAGCATGGCCCCACCCAAGTTCCATGAGACACATATTGTGCTCATCCCAAAAACGAAAGATCCGGTAAGGGTCACGAATTACCGACCAATATGCTTGTGCAATGTGGCTTATAAATTGGCTTCAAAAGTGGTGGCAAACAGAATGAAGGTAGTGCTGCAAGAAGTTATGTGTGAAAACCAAAGTGCGTTTGTGGCGAAGAGGTTAATCACTGATAATATTTTAGTGGCACATGAAGTGATGAATCATATCGGCAAACGAAGAAAAGCCAAAAGTGGGGAAATGGTGTTGAAATTAGACACGAGTAAAGCCTACGACCGAGTAGAATGGGAGTGCTTAAAGTAGATAATGCTAAAACTAGGGTTTCATGGGCATTGGGTGCAAATAGTCATAAGGTGCGTGTCGTCGGTCTCTTATGCAGTAAAAATTAATGGCAAGCCTTGCAGAGAAATACGTCCGTCGTGTGGACTTCGACAGGGCGACCCACTCTCTCCATATCTCTTTATCATTTGTGCAGAGGGTCTATCTGCTCTAATCCATAGTTCAGTTCCACGGCAGAGGCTAAGAGGAATGGCTGCCTCGGGTGGGGGACCTAGCATGTCTCACCTCTTCTTCGCAGATGATAGTCTCATTTTTGGGAGGGCCTCGTTGGAGGAATGCGCTGAAATACAGAGGGTGCTTCAGGTCTACGAACAATCATCCGAAAAAAAGTTAAATTGGTCGAAAACCTCCTTATTTTTCAGTCCTAACGTAGCTGATGAGTTAAAGGAGTCAATCAAGGCAATGTTCAGTGCAAATGAGATTTGGCCTCATGAATCCTACCTCGAGCTGCCATCCTTGGTAGGCCGGTCAAAAAGCAATACTTTTATCAATTTAAAACAGAGGGTTGCAAACAAAGTGTCAGGTTGGAAGGAAAAACTCTTGACGACTGCTAGTAAGGAAATACTGATCAAAGCAATTGCACAAGCAATACCGTCTTACTCCATGTCATGTTTTCTCTTGCCAAAGAAATTATGTGATGAACTCACTTCCTTGGTTCGGCAGTTCTAGTGGGGTCAGGTTAAAGATGAGAAAAAGTTAGCTTGGTTAAGCTGGGATAAGTTGTGCATGCCAAAGGAAATGGGCGGCATGGGTTCAAGGACTTAAGGATGTTCAATTTGGCGCTTTTGGCAAAGCAAGGGTGGAGATTACAAATCAACTCTACTTCCTTGTTTACCCGAGTGTTTAAGGCGAAGTATTTCCCCCATTGCTCTTTCTTGGAGGCAGATTTAGGCCGCCACCCCTCCTATGCTTGGCGAAGCATTATGGTGGCCCAAAGGGTGGTGAAAAGGGGAACAAGGTGGCAAATAGGCTTGGGGGAGAGTGTACGGGTGTGGTGTGACAAATGGATTCCTAAGCCGTCCTCCTACAGTGTGGTCACATGTGAAGATGCTTGCCCAAATGTTGCTCTTGTTTACGACCTCATAAACAGAGCATCCATGGAGTGGAAAGCAAAGCAAATCCGGGGCTGTTTTACAAAGGAGGATGCAGATGCTATTTTAAGCATCCCTCTAAGTTTGCATCAGCCCAAGGACAGATTGATATGGGCGGAATCACCAAGTGGAAAATTTACAGCTAAAAGCGCATATAGGCTAGCCTATGAGGTGAACTGGGGTGGCGGCAAAGCAGATTGCTCGAACCCCCCGCTAGGAAGAACGTATGGAAGGGGCTGTGGAGAATGAACCTTCCTCAAAAAGTCAAGCATTTTGCTTGGAAGGCGGCTAGAAACATCCTGGCTTCCAAAGAGGCGCTACGGTAGAGGCACATTGCAGTGGAAGGTGGCTGTGCTCTATGCGGGAACCTGACGAAAAACGTTCTTCATATTCTCTGGTTTTGTGCTCATGCCAAGGATGTATGGAACACGAGTAAACTCTCTCTTCCTTTTGATATTGAACCCAATTGGTGCTTTTTGGATATTATGGAAAAGCTTCTACAAGATGAGGAAGTGCATCCCGGCCTGGCTGAACGGTTTGTCTCAGTGTGCTAGGGTATCTGGAAAGAGAGAAATGTCATCCGTACCGGTGGAAGGGGTAAACCTGGTAGGGTCACTTTGAAAACCTCCCTTAGCTTAATGGACGAGTTCCAGATGGCCAATGAGGGTCCATGGAAGCCAGCTGCAGTGAGCCTCGAACTAGTTCGCTGGGCGCTTCCACCACCGGGATAGTACAAGGTAAACTGTGATGGGGCTGTGTTTGCGAACCAGAGGAAGGTGGGGCTGGGCGTGATGATCCGTGATAGCAATGGGAATGTGATTGCTACTCTAAGCAACCGCGCGCCCTTGAGATGGAAGCCAAACCAATGGAGGTTGGCATGCGCTTCGCACCTGACTTAGACATCCGAGATGTGGTAGTTGAGTGTGATGCGCTGGCTGTCTTCAATGCTATCCAAGGTTTAGCAACACCAAGCTCTTCGATCCTCTTCATCGTGGATAGCATCCTCCAGCAATCACGTTGGTTCAGGTCATGTTGTTTCTCCCATACAACAAGGTAGGGAAATGTCCTTGCCCACATGTTAGCATAGTATTCTAAGTCATTAGTTAGTTACGTTGCTTGGGTAGAATCCTGCCCGAGCCATATTGAGCGAGCCTGTGCTCAGGACTATTTCTTAACACCTGAATACAAGTTCAGTATTTCCTATCAAAAAAAAAAAAAATGGGCAATCTGGGAGTAATCTATATGTGAGAAGCACCCCACAGAAACCGTTTCACTGAATTTTTTGAACAATTTGTAAAAGAGTAGTGTTTATTATTTAAGCCCTACTCTCTTCTCTATGTATTTTTTATTTTTATTTTTTGAAAAGCTTGGTTAAGTCTTTCAAGTAGGTAATAGATTGACTAATGGGCAATCTGGGAGTAATCTATACGCATGAAGCGATCCTACGGAAACTATTTCACTGGTTTTTTGAACAATTTTTTAAAAAATTAACCAAAATAAGCCCTAACCTCTTCTCTATGTTCTTTGGGGATCATTAAAGAATGTATTTAATTGTCTCGCATTTCCTTTATGCACTCTCAGTACACATCAAGTGTCACCATGTATTAAATGTGAACATTCCTGAAAAAGTGGATACTTGGTGTGAAAGTGTAGATTTTTCTTAAGAAGTGTATTTCACATAGCATGAAATGGTAATTTTCCTTGAAGGATTAAATCTGATGATGCACTGAATTGTCAATGAGCTAATTGTCCAAACTCGCAACTCTAGGGTACCTAAAGAGTGAAATACCTATAGAATGCACCGGTGTGGTATCAACCAAAGACCCTCTAAAAACACAAAAAACATAAAAACAAAATAAGAGAAAAGAATGTTTAAACAATAAACTATATAACATATACTATACTCATGCCAATGTGCTAACCGACTAAGGCTGTGTTTGTTTTGGGTGTAAATGATTTTCGGAAATGCTTTTTCGGAAAAGTGGATGTTTGGCTGTTACTGAAAATTCGATCAAACTAAAAATGTTTTCAGTTTGACCGTAAAATAAGGCTGAGAGGGCGGAAAATAATTTCCATTCTCATTTTCACTTTAAATCACTTCCGCCCTAGGAAAATAGAAGAGAGAGAGAGAGAGATAGCAAGGAAAAGAGATCGCACCAGCACCCCAGCACCGGCGAAGGCGAGATCGATCCACATCCAAGAGCTCCGACGAACCCAGAAAACCCAAGACCGAGCTCGTTCGTCGAGCAATGCCCAAAGAGAGAGAGAGAGCGAGAGAAGGAAGGACTTAAACGCGCAAACATAGAGAGAGAGAGAGAGAGAGAGAGAGAGAGAGAGAGATCGCGCCGTTGAACCCATTCCTCATATCGCAAACCCAGAAATCGTCAAACCCATTCGTCACCGATCGTTGCAAACCCAGAAATCGTCAAACCCATTCGCCACCGATCGTCGCGAACCCAGAAATCGTCACACCATTCGTCAAACCCAAGATCGTCCCGCCGAATCGCCGATCTGCTTGCTCTAGGTCGATCTCGTCGCCAATCCGCTTGCTCTCTTTGATCTCTAATTTTCTTCTTGTTGTTGTGGTGGCATAGGTGGTTCTTGTTTTGTTGTTCTCTGATTTTGGGTTGATCTCTGATCTGATGAATTTTTTTTTGGTTGGGTATTGAGAATTTGGGTTTTGATGAATTCGGGTTTTGTTGGATTTGATGATATATTTGTTTGGAAGCTGAGAAAATGTGAGAATATGTGAGAAACATGATAAAAATGAGTTTTCTAGAGCATTTTCAAGAATACAACCAAACACCAGAAAATATTTTCCAAAATATTTTTTGGAATGCAACCAAACACTTGAAAATATTTTACGGGAACCAAACACAGCCTAAGTGAAACTAAAAAGTAATCTATTTAGAGTAGCAAATTGATGCACAATCTCAAGTTTGGAGAAATGAAATAGTGAAAAGTGATGAGTAGAGTAGTGTGAATAGAAGTGAGAGAATGGTGCATTTTAAAAAAAAAAAAAATTCTTTAGGTTTTCTCTAATTTAAATTATCATATTATCACACACTAAATAATAAAGAAGTCAATGGGGGTGAACCTATTAATTTAATTTTATACAATTAACAAACCAAGCTAGATTATTAAAATCCAGTTGAGCCACACAGTTTGCTTAAAACTAGCCAAGTTTTATCGGTTTTGACCAGGTCTTATACACATTCGATCCAATTGATGACCCGAATAGGTCTATGTACCAAGTCATCGGGTTACCAAGTTGGGCCGGCTTGAATAACGCAGACATATATTATAAAAGTTGAATCCCTACAACTTATGAACACTCAAAATGGTAATACATGTCTCTTTGACAATACATAAAACAATGACACAGATCATCTTTGTTAACTTCCTCTATTTATTAAGTATGATATATGGAAAATAACGCCACCACATGGAAAACAACTACCGATACATGTCAATTTTTTTACTATGTATCACCCATTAAATATATATATATATATATATATCTTAATGGCCTACTATAAATTCTACTATTTTAATAAATCCTCCTCTACCTTTCTTCAGTTGCTTTTAGTTATTACCCATTATATCTCTTTAAAAAAATGGCCAACATTTAGTAGTGTATTATCTAATTAAATATTCTAATATTTTCAATATTTTTCAGGATAGTTAGGTTGGTAAGCAGGTCCGGTCCTAGACATTTTGAAGCCTAAGGTGAGAACTAAAATGTAGCCTTTTTTATACTTATATATTAATTTATTTAATATTTATTTAATATTTTTATATTATAATATATTTCATTTAAAATATATTTTTCTTGCCTTTTGAGATGCAAATTGACTAATTAAATTTTTGTATTCAAGTTCTTCTAACATCTCCTGGATCATAAATATTTGAAGGTATATAATTCAACATGTCATTATTATTTTCATTTTCTTCTAGTTGAACATCATTATGGTGAACTTGTTCATTTGTGACATTTTCATCATTATTTTCATTTTCTTCTAAATTCTTTTGAAGTTTGTGGTGGGCCTTTTTTGCAATGTTGGGCTGGGCTGCCTCCTGCTGTACTGGGCCCAAGTGTTCTGAGTAGGGGAGTTGAGACCAGTCCAATTACAACTCACTTTGGTCCGGCTTGTGCACAAATTATGTCTCGTTTGCCAAGAACTTCATTTATATGCCCATGGCAGGCGGAGCTACTTCGGATAAGTCATGGCAAGCAGACATGATAATAATAATAAAATATAGTTCTTTTGCCTTTAGACAAAGTGAATAAATAATCCCCAATTAGAATGATAATCACAATGATAAGAAAGGCCTTGTAAAGAAAATGGTGGAAATCAGTAGACGAGACATGAGTTATCAAAAAAAAAAAAAAAAAGATCAATCTACTATGCCATGCTATGTCACAGGACCAAGACCAAGGAGGGAATCGTTCTCCTCAACGTGAATAATCTCCCAAGGAAAATCCTACAGTAGAAATTAATCACTTTAAGGGAAGCGGACCTGAATGGCTTGTGCCAAAAAGAATCCTTTGTCTTTGGTAGAGAGCAGGGCTTGTAGAGGGAGAGAGGGGATTAACCTATTGGTGCATGCCTGCCATTCTATCTCTCTGTTTTCTTTCGTTGTTTCTAAACTTTCTTTTCTTTTTTTCCTTTTCTCTTCTTTTCTCTGTGTTTGTTTTAGTGTCATGATTTCTTCCTAAAGGTTATTATTACCCTAATCCCCCCTACTATACACGGCAAGGGTCCCTTATATAATGCCTGTTGTGGCTGACTTTTACTATTTTAGCCTTTAACTACCTTTGTTTGATCTGGGTGTCCTTGTTGACCGCCACTAGTTTGTCAACTGCTCAGCCAACACTACTTGCCTATGCTGGCCTTGCCATTCCTTATAACCATATAAAGAAGACTATTTTATTCTTTTTTTTGCCATGGCACTCTTACCTGCTACAGTGTGGGTGCTCTCTCTCTCTCCATCCCTCATGGCATGCACCTAATGGTTCCAACTTATCCTTACTTCTTTTGGGTGGTATGTCATCCTAGCAGGACATTTCCCCCCAAAAGAGCTAGAGCAGGAACCTCAGAATAGGTTTTCCCCTCTCCCCACCGCCAGACCATACCCTTTTACCTCTGACCCTTAACCCACCACCTCATGTATTGGCTGGGTACAGTCTGGTGAAGTCTAGGCCTTACGCGTGCTCGACTTCTGTGTGTCCAAAACTTGTCTGATGCATTTGCCGTGGTCTGGAGGTTCCTCTGCACATTCTGCCGCCCATCCTTGACTTCTTATGGTGTGAGCTACTTTCTGATTCCTCATTCTCTATGGCCCACTCCCTTTAGGGGCTGGGCTTTGCTTAATTGTGGGCTTTTCTTCTTTCAGTCTACCCTTTTGCTCCTTTCTACAATTTTGCTACCATTTCCCGTCGTTCCATTCTGCCATTCCCGTTGTGATATTATTTGACCCCAGCCTGCTGGGCCTCTTTGGGCCTGCTGCTTATTCTTTTCGCAATGACTCAATATGGTCATTTGGGCTTTGTATTACATTGCCTGTGGGCTCTTTTGTCCCATATATTTCCTCCTGGCATCCTTGGCCCATTTGCTTTCCTCGGGCTTCTTTGGCCTTTTTCCTAACTCTACATTCTCATGGTCTTTTACTAACTCCTTTGGGCTTTCCTGGCCCAATTACCTTTTCCTCCATCCTTAGGGCTCATGGGCTTGCCATCAACCCCTTGCTTTCTTTGCTTGCATTACTTCTGGCTTGCTATGGCCCATTCTTACTTTTCTACATCACATACTGCCTATGGGTTTGCTACTTCTCTCTCTCCGGGATCCTTTAGGCCCATTTGCTTCCTCAAGACCCATTTGTTTATTTCATGGGCCTATGATCCATTATTCTTGTCGCTTAGGTTTAATGGTTTTTCTATCCACTTACTAACTCTTTTCTACTCATGTTGCTAGGCTTCTTCTTTCTACTGGGCTTCCTAAAATGAGCATCAACATTTAGCCCCCTGAGCATATAAAGTGTTCCTGCGGTTCATATGTGAATAAAAGATTTCCCTGTCCTTTCTGTCTTTCCTTCTTCTTTTCCTTCGCGGGCTTTTTCGAACAGTGGACCCTAAATTATACATATGTATATATTTTTCTTGCCATGAACAATGTTGTCTCTTCGAATTTCCCAATTTAGCAGTTATTTTGAAATGCAACCGCCGCTTCAATAATTTCATCCCTCATCTGATGGCTGACCCATTGTATACTTTCATGCCTGTATTAAGAGAAAATCCCTCCATACTCCAAACACAAACATCTTCTCCCTTTCCAACACAAACATTTTCTCTGTTTCCCTTTCTTCACCATGTTCTCCTTCTCAAACACTCTCATCTGTTTACTCCGATCAACCGTTGCACCATAATGCCGGCGAAAGGCCAAAGCTCTTCCCATCGTAAGGAAAAAGAGATTGTCTCTGATCCTTCCGCCGCACGTGATGTAGGCGAAGAGGCCATGTATTTCAAATCAGACCATTCCGACGAAGAGGAAGCGCAGCGTGCCCCTAATAATGAGTGCGCTCCTCTTATAGATCCTTGGTACGATATCCATGCCCATTTCCTAAAAATTCCCGGTGATTACATGCCACCGCCATCGGGCCGTGTGTGGCTTGCTCTTTGCCGTCGCAATACAAACGTTTCTTGGGCTCCGTTGGCTTCCTCGATCCCCAACCTCATCATCTACCAAGGCACTTCACTCCCCCTGCACATTCACTTCGAATTTGGATCGGGCACCGCTTTGGGTTGGAAGGAATGGGTGGATAGGGAGATGTCCAATACAGGCTTCATAGGGTTGCTACAGCAGGCCGGTGTATTAAAGGATATTGTTTCATCTCGCTATTTATCTAACTATAAGGACCTCTTCAACCTTCGCCATTCGGTCTGCCGGTGATGTACCACCACTCACACTTTCTTCTTCTCCTGCGGTGAGATCACCGTGACTTTGGAAGATGTAGCAAATCAATTGTTTTTGCCCATCTTCGGTGATATTGATCCTGGTGCTTTAGAGCTTTCCCCGGAAGAAGAGGCCGTGGAGGCCGAGTTGAAGAAAAAGATGAGTGGCAATGCGAAGTTGTCATTTTAGGTTGGTTCCTCTTCGAAGATCTCCGATGCTACTTGTCATGCAGCCTTCATCACGTTCTGGCTTTGTAAGTTTATCTTTGGCTCTCATCCCCACTATGCTGTGAAGCCTTTATATTTTCGATTAGCTATTAAGATATCTGCTAGGATAAGTCTACCATTGGCTCCATGTTCTTGGGACATTTGTATGTTCAGTTAAACATTCTGTGGAGCGATGAGAATCAGGCAGGCTCTTGCCACATAGTCACTTCTTCTGTTCACAGTACTATTCTGTAGCACTTATTGTTTGAGCGTTGTACCAGGCACTTGGTGAAGTGTAGGCCCATCTATTTTGCTAAGGAGAAGTATCAGTCATGCCCGAAAGTCATTACTGATTTCTGTGGTAGATTTGAGTTTAACTTTCCATTGGCTTTTCGTTGGGTTGGTTTAAATCCAATTGATCATTTTGCTATTGAGTTCTTTGATAAAGGAGTTGGGTTTTCTTGGAGAGTTTACAGGAACTTAGGTACGGTTACACATGCGCAAATTCTATTATGGGCCCATTTGTTGACACTGCGGGGACCACCACCCCATTGATCGATTTTGAGGAGAGAGGGATTTCTTACTTGTAGGGGTGGCAATTTTTATCCATACCCATGAACCCGTCCATTACCCACCTTATTTGGATAAGTCTTAACCCAACCCAATTGAATATTTAGGTTAAATGGGTAAAAACCCATTTGGTTATTTAATTAGATGGGTCTAAATGGATAAATCCATCAATAACCACTAAACCCAGCTAAAATTTAAATTTAAATAAACCCACAAAAACCCACTAAACCCTTCTAAAATCTAACTTAAATAAAAAATATAACCTTCTTAAACCCAAAACATTCAGCCCTCAGTCAAATTTAAAAAAAAAAAAAATTCGTACATTTTCTCATCATCCAAACAAACTCATAACAAACACAAAACCAAAAATAGCACACAATCACATTCTCGGCAACCAAACATACACTACAAAACACAGCCTATCTTCTTTCAATATCCTATCCATTTGCGCATGATCTGAAACCATAATACTCTGTTCGATATCGGTCTTCGGCAATGAAATCTGGAATTGAACGATGGCGATTTTCGCAATCTCCATACGAGTGAGTCCACCAGAAGCGTGACTCACTTTCTCATCGAAAACAAGGCCTTTCACAAGCTCGGAATCGTCCACAGTACCACCGAGTTTCTTCACGATCTTGATATCTCAGAGATCAACGATATCGGGTTTCGCTGGATCGACTATAGAGAGAACGGAATCAACGGCGAGCGGAGCAAGGAGACTGGAGTATTGACTAACGACCTTGCTGTTGAAAGAAATGGAAGCGGACTTGATGAGAGACTCACAATCAGAGAGCTCGACGGGGACGGCCATGGCAATGAGGACATCAACGGCTTTGAGAGCGGCCTTATGTAGAGAATCGGAAATAACCGTAGGGTGAATACTGTGGGAGAGCAGAGAAAGGCACTAACGGAGGAGAGTGCCGGCGATGACGACGACTGTGGGTGCTGTCACCGGCAGCGGAGTCTTGGGACTTATCAAAAATCAACCTTTTACCCTTTTAGTTTAAATTATATGTGCTCCGTTGGTCATTTATTGTGCTATTTCTCTTGTTCTATTAGATTTATTTTTCTCAGTGTTTCACTGCTTACTAATTAAATGGGTTAAATGGGTGGGTTACTAATTAAATGGGTTGGGTGGGTAATAGATAATTAATTTATATATTAACTGGTAATAAATGGATAAATGGGTAATTACACACCCAACCCATTTATAACCCAACCCATTTATGACCCAACCCGCCCATTTGCCACCCTTACTTACTTGGCAGCCACCAATGCTGGGTGGTTGCCTTATCTGGTTGACGAGGGCATTAGGTTTGTGCACTATCCTGCCAACAGGGTGAGAAGATAGTTCGGGCTAGATCAAGATATCCTTGATGATCTCTCTTCTCTTATGGTCTTCCACTTCCATTTGACCATTCCTGTGGCATGCTGCCTTTGAGTTCTGGAGCAAGCGTTTTACTGCGGTTACTATCCCAGGCTCATAGAGAAAGGGCATTTGTACTCCTGCTATGCACGGATACTGGCAAGCTATGATGACTTCATTTGAGTAGGAATTGATGGGTAGTTAGGGTTTTTCTCTTATTCCTCTTGACGGGCTTAGTGCGGTCATTTCAACCAGCCATCGACTACTTCTACCCTCTAAATCTGTGTTGGCATATGCTAGGAAGCAGAATTGGTCTGCCATTTTTTAGTGGTTTAAGGAGGATAGAGGATGGTTATGGCATGCTGGTGACTATCCCGCAGGTTGGGAGAAGAAGGTAAAGATGATAAACATTCCCGTGCCAGGTAAGAAAAGTTCTACCAAGCCTAAGTCCGCAAAAAATGGTGATGATCCTTCTGAGGCTTGTTCAAACGTTGTACCTTTTGAGAGTGGCCTCCCTCCCATAGGCAATATAGTTTTAGAGGGCTTTCCCTCTCCTTCTGCTCGTACCCGTTCTAGCGGGCGCCTCACTACCAGCAAGTCTAAGCTCACTACTCCACGATTATCTACAGATGCTCCTCCTTCCAGTAGGACACGAGGCAGTAAGAGAAAGACCTCTCCTCCTCCTATGTCCACCACCACTAAGCGGAGAGTATGTTATCTCTAACTTTTCTCTTTTCTTTTTTTTTTCTTTTTTTTTTATAGAGCATTCTTGCGGTTAACCCTCATACACTTGTTAACTCGTCTCTTCATCTTTGTCTTCTACTTTCTTTTCTTTTGCAGTCTAAGCATAAGGAGGATGTATCTGCCACCCGTCCCATATTACTTGATGAACCCAAGTTTGAGGTATTTCTCCTTCCTTTCTTCCTTCTTTTTCTTCTCTTTTGCCCATATTTCCTCTGCCATATGTCATTGGTTGTCTCATCTCCCTTTTAGCATCATCACTAGTTATGAATTCCTTTGTTCACCTTTCTTTTTTTTTTTTTTTTTGCTTTCCAGGATGAGCCCGAGCCTATCTCTGTATACCACCCCACGGTTGAGGAGCTTTCTGCCTCCATGGGCACACCCATGGAAGGTTTTTTTGATGGGGCTGATGTGGTGTTTGAGGCTGCAACTCCTGCCCCTCCTACTGTTGCACAGGGGGTTCCTGCTGAGGCTGCTATCCCTTCCACTAAGCTGGTACCCATAGGTGAGGATACTTATACGAAGGGGATTAGTGAGACTACTCTCATTCCTGTCGAGACACTTACTCCTGAAGAGGGAGCCTCCTTCCTGCTATTGTTTAGACCAAGGTTGCTTCTCCTGCCACACCTCTCATTATCTCTACCAGTGATCCCTTTGCCGCTCTATCTCAGGCCATGAAGGATGGTTCTTCTTTGGTGGTTACCCCTTCTTCCATACCAAGTTCTGCCACACGCGGACCTGACACAGACTTGTCTTCTGAGGGATCTGAGGACGTTTTTGAGGATCCTAATGATGACCCCACCATGAAGAAGAAGGTTTTTCATTCTGAGGAAGAGGAAAGTGTTGAGCATGAGGTCGAATTCATGGGTATGTGTCTCTTTATCTTATTAAGTTTCCTCCTCCCTCTTTTCTTTTTATTTTCTGTTATCTCGTTTTTATACATATGTGTCTGTGTCACCCCTTTGCTGCGGTCTCCCTTTATTGTGCATGTCCATTCCTCTGATTGTAAAGACCTTTAAGGAGCCAGGGGTTGCAACAGACACAGATATGCCTACAGCCACTTCTCCTGCTGCACTTGTAGCACCCGTTTCTGTCGTACCTACTGTATCAATTTCTGTCATTCCCACAGCACCAGTTCCTATTATCTCCATAGCCTTTACTCTTACGGGTCCTGGTATGTTTCTTTCCCTCATCTCTTTCTTCACTTATTCATTATGAGTTCGTTCTCCTTAGCTTATGGTTTCTCACATCATGCTTCATGTTTTCTTGATAGGTCCACTTCCCACTACCCTTTCTCAGTTTGAGATGGGCAGTAATTTTGCCACAGTTCCGAACCCTGTGAGTGAGGCCACAGCCTTCTTTATTTGTTTTGATCAGCCTGAGGTTAATGACCTTGATCCTGCAGACTTCTGGGGTTTTGGGCCTCTTTATGTAGAGTTCTTGAGGATTGTGCTCCTCTTTTGGAAGCGGTCTACAGTAGCCGTGGTGACTTCATGCAAGGATTTCGCCTTGGCCGTTCTACCAGAATGCACTTTTTGAAGTTACTGAGGAGTGTGATGAATGATATTGAGCATAACTTTGTTGACACTATCTCCACCGAGAGGATCCTGCAGTGGAGGGCTGCGATTCAAGAGCTTGTTAGCATGGGCTTTGTTGTGGAGTTCATTTTGGATCATCTCCGTGAGATTGCCCGAGCCTTCTTTATGAGGAAGGTTCAGCCTGCTATTGATGCCATTAACACACGCATCGAGGCTTTGAGGAAGGAGGTGGCTGACTTGGAAAGTCGTCGTGAGCGTCTTCTTTCCAACATTGGTGGATCCAGCCGTTTTGGAGATCAGCCCCTTATTTCTAGGCTTCGTTGATGATGATGTAGTTCCCCCTTTTTTTGTTGTTTTCCTTCTCTTATTACCCCATCTAGTACACTTTATGTTTCCTGTAGCACTTATTTGGCAAGTTCTGCCACAATTTGAGTTTGTAACTATGATGCTATACTTTGTAACGTACTTTTATGACTATACAATGAAAAGGTACGAAGTATTATAAAAGCATAATAACGCTTCAGCCATTTCCCATTGATAGGTTCTATCAGGTCCTTGCCATCCATCTGGGCCAGACAGTAATACCCACTTGGATGTGCCTCTCTTATCACAAAGGGTCCCTCCCATTTTGGCGCAAACTTATATGGTCCTGCAATGCCTCGCCTGACATAATCTACTACCTTTAACACAAGTTGCCCTTCCATGAAGACTCTTTCTTTAGTCATTCTGCCATAGGCTTTAATCATCCTTTGCCTATATATGCGACTGCGCTCTTGGGCCTTTTCCCTTCTTTCATCAAGCCCTTCTAGGTCTTCATACCTTTCTGCCGCAAAGACCTTCTGTTCTTTTTCCTTCTCCCGCATCTGCATAACTCTCAAAGACGGAGTCATTACTTTTGTCGGGCTCATTACCTCTATCCTGTAGACCAAGGAAAAAGGTGAAAACCCTTTAGCGAATTTCTATAGGCCTAGAGAATGTCTGGCAGATGCATCGCCCATCCTCCTGTATACTCTTGGCTCATTTTGCTGATGATCTTTATGAGGGTCTTATTTGTCGCCTCTGCTTGCCCATTTCCTTGAAGGTAATAGGGTGATGAACGATGGTGCTTGACTTGGTAGAATTCCAGCATCTTCCTCACATTACTGTTGACAAAAGGTGTGTCGTTGTCACTGATAATCTTGTAGGGTACCCTAAACCTCACAATTATATTTTCTATGATGAAGTTTGCTACTACTCCTTCTGTGGCTTTACGAAGTGGCACTGCCTCTGCCATTTTGTGAAGTATTTCGTAACCACTAGGATCCATATGTATCTACGCGATGGTGGGTTAACTGGTCCCACCAAATCAAGCCCCCAAGTGTGGAAGGGTCATGGGGTGACCATGCTATGTAAGTTCTGCAAATGAGTGTGAATCAGGTTGGCATGTACTTGGCAACTATGGCATTTTTTCACAAACTTTGTTGTATCTTTCTTCATGGTGGGCCAGTAATAACCCATCTGCAACAGGCATCTATACAGCTTTTTCTTCCCCTGGTGCTCCTCACACTCTCCTGAGTGCACTTCTTTTATCATCCCTTTTGCTTCCACGGGACCCAGGCACCTTAAAGGATCTCCCTCATACCCTTTCTTGAAAAGGACTACATTATGCAAAAAGTAACATGTTGCCAACCTCTTAAGCTTATATCTTTCACTGTGCTTTTGTGGCAGGATACCTTCTATCAAGTACTGCGTGAATGGATTTCTCCAGTTTTCGCTGGCGAACATAGCATAACTTTCCTCTCTGTCTACTACAAGCTAACAAGTCTCGCATTAGGTTTGGACTTGATCTGCATCTTTACCCATACTTGACCAATAGAAGCCTGCCATCTGAAGTCTGCGGTAAAGGTTGACCTCTCCGCAGGATCCACAAGTCTTGTCATGCACTTCCTTTAACTTTCTTTAGGCCTCCCCCTACCCTATGCATCTAGACAAAACCCTGCCTAGCATCCTGCGGTACAATTCTCCTCTTACTAGGGCGTAGTCTTTTAACACCTTTAGTTCTGCAACATCTTCTTCTTTCATCAAGGCCTCCCTTATAGGAATCCGCTAATCTCCCTCACACTATTCCTCTTGGAACCTTTCCTTCAACATCTCAATAATAGACTCTTTCCTCTTGCTGACTTCTATCCTAGTGCTATCCCCTTTAAAAATTATTTACGAGCCTAGTGCGGCCAACGCATTTGTAAACCGGTTTTCGTTCCTTGGGGTATGTTCTATTTCAAAAGTCGAAAACTTTTCCTCCATCTTCTGGGCCATTGCTCTGTATGGGGCTAGGCTGGGTTCCTTTAAAGAGAAGTTCCCTTTGGTCTGGCAGACCACTAGGTTCAAATCACCCATTTCCCTTAAATGCTTGACTCCCATTTCAAGGGTCGTGGCTAGCCCGGTTAGATAGGCTTCATATTTTGCTGTGTTGTTTGAACAGGGAAATTCTAATTTGAATGATAGTGCCACAACCTTGTCTTCTTCATGGTACAAAACTACTCCCACTCCTCCTAATTGTGTGGTAGAAGACCCATCAAATTTCATTACCCATTACTCTCTGACTTCATCTGCCATGGCTACTTCCCCTAGGACCTCATCATCCAGCGGGAATTCCTCTTCTCCTGGAAACTGTGCCAACAAATCTGCTATAGCCTGGCTCTTTACTGCCTTGGACATTCCTGCTTTCAGGTCGTATTGTGATATTGTAATAACCACTGCGATATTCTGCCAGAAAGAATCGGTTGCCGCAACAAAGTTTTAATCGCGTGGGACTTAGTCATCAGCCACACTTCGTAAGCCAAGAAATAATGGCGTAGCCTTTGCGAAGCATACACAATAGACAGGCATGCCCTTTCTGCCCTTAGGTAACAAGTTTCTGTATCTTTTAAAGCACGGCTGATATAGTAAACTGGTTGCTCAATGCCACCTCCATCCTCTTAGGCGATCAATGCACCTATGGCATATTGGTTGGTGGCTAGGTAGAGCAACAATGGCTTCTTGCGGATTGGCGCTTGCACAGTAAGGAGGTTCATCATAATCTGCTATAGCCTTTTGAAGACCGTCTGCTGTGGTTCTCCCCACTCAAAGTTTTGCCCCTTCTTGAGTAATTTGCTGAAAGCGGAAGTAATTGATGCCAATCCCGAGATGAATCTTTGGATATATGAGACCTTCCCCAAAAAACTCTTCAACTCCTTTACTGTGGCTGGAGGTTTCATGGTTGCTATGGCCGTAGCTTTGGTCAGGTCCACGTCTATTCCTCTACTGTGAACCAAGAAACCCAAAAATTTCCCTGAGGACACTCCAAACGCACACTTGAGAGGGTTCATCCTTAGTTTGAAAGTCCTACACCTCTCAAATACCTTCTTCAACGCTTGGACGTGTTCTTCTCGCTTCTTTGATTTGACCACTATGTCATCCACATAGTCCTCTAGTTCCTAATGTATCATGTCGTGAAATATTACCGTCATTGTCCGTTGATAAGTTACACTTGCATTTTTCAACCCAAACGGCATCACTGTATAGTAGAAGTTGCCTATGGGTGTTCTGAAGGCAGTTTTCTCCACATCCTTTGGTGCCATTCTGATCTGATTGTACCTGCTGAATCCGTCCATGAATGAAAACATAGCGCTCCTTGCCATAGAATTTATTAGCAAATCCATGTTTGGCAGTGGGAATTCATCTTTTGGGCAAACCCTGTTGAGATTTCTAAAATCTACACAGCACCTTATCTGCTTGTTCTTCTTCTTTACTGGCACTATGTTAGACAACCAGTGCGGGTGCTGGATAGGCTTAATGAATCCTGCGACTAGCAATTTCTGTACCTCCTTGACTATTTGTCCTTCTATTTCGATGTGGAATATCCTGGCAGGCTGGGCCACTGGCTTGGCCTCGAGATCCACATTCAGCATATGCACTACTAGCCCCAGATCCAACCCTGGCATTTCACTATCCCATGCGAAGATATCTTTGTATTCCTTCAACAACACTATCAATTTTGACTTTTCCTTTTCTGACAAACTTGAACTGATTGAGATGGACCTTGGTTCCTACAAGTCGGGCCCCAAGTTAGTCTCCTCCAACTTTTCTTCTACCATAACTTGTGCATCTTTTTCTACCACTACTTCTTTCTCTTCATTTCTTTCTTCCTCTGAGCTTTCTTGAGCCATGCAACACACTAGGCTTTTGTGCTGCCACTCTTGTCTGGGGCCTACTTGTATTTCACTTGTGGGCCCTGCATACCTTCATAACTCTACAGCATATCATCTAACTCTGTAGCGGGCACTTCATTCCTTTTCTTATTCTGTGATAGCAACTCCCTTAGATCAAATTCGGGGTCATTCCAGACATCCTCCCATCTGGGTATGAAGGTGCCTCATGGTTTTGATACTGAGTTCTCTCCAGATGGTGCCCATTGGTCGTAGAACATAGTTTCAACTAGATGAGCCTCTGCCTACTCAAATGGCAATGGGTTTGCTGCTATATGTATCATTCTACCATTCAACCTTCCCTTTACGCATTGGTGATAGGTAGACGAGACTAATCGGTGTTTGTGCAACCATGGCCTCCCCAAAAGCACATGATAAGAGACCTCCATCTTTACCACGTGGAACCGAGCTAAGGAAGCTATGGGGCCCACCTTTAACCACAGTTGGATGTGGCCTGCGATGTATTCGCCCCTTCCTCCGAACCTTGTCACTTCCATTAGGCACCCCTGAATCTTTCATTCTGAAATTCCTGCCACTTGTAAAGTGCTTAATGGGATGAGTTACGAAAGCACCTGTATCCACCATGGCTCTCTTGATGGGGATTTGATTTATGGATTCTATTAAGTAAAGGGGCCTCATGTGGTCTGGGTACCCCACCTCCATATCCTCATCACTAAAAGTGATTTCACTTGATTCCTGCAAGAGGGCTCTGTCATCTGTAACTTCCGCTGTTAAACATTCTATTCCTGCCCTGGAAGCAATGCTCACTAGGGCCTCTATGGCTATCTTTCGCTCTTTCGTCGTAAGCCCCAATTGGTCAAACAAATTATTGAATTTGGAGCTTTTCTACAAGGTGATAATTGTTGTGGCAGGCAGGGCTAGATTCTCCTCTTCATCTTCCCCTGGATCCGCACAAATTACTACTGCTACTACACCCTTCCCTTTGTGGTTTAGGAGCGAGTTTCTTTGAACTTCCTGCTAGGATAGTTCTAGAGTCCCTTCTTTGATCCTACGGTGTACCAGTCTGCGAAGTGCCCAACATTCTGCAGTAGGGTGTTGCACATAATTGTGCAGACGGCAAAAGCGTGGGTCCCTCCGCTCTTCCTCTGTGGGCTCCTTAGAAACTTGATTAGGCTTAAAGACTCCATCTGCTATCCATTTGTCTAGGAGCACATCCAACTCCTTTGAGGTACATGGTATTGGTGGGGGAGTATCGTATTCTCTTCCATCAGTTTTCCTTCTCCGTTCACTAGTGGATACTGCCATAGCTTGTGGAGCATTTCTTTTGTCCACACTTGGCTTCACTGACTGAGCAGTTTTCTTGGCTTTTTGCAACAACTACGCAAACTAGGAGAGTTCTAAGTTTTCCAAGACTGCCATATATTCTCTGATCATATTTGTCATACACATTTCCACCAATGTTATTTCTTCACAATGATTATAGCAATCGAG
The DNA here is from genome assembly GCF_932294415.1 of Quercus robur. NCBI lineage: Eukaryota > Viridiplantae > Streptophyta > Magnoliopsida > Fagales > Fagaceae > Quercus > Quercus robur. The sequence goes on along the minus strand of NC_065544.1, from coordinate 23,249,091 downwards.
TGCTATGTCCCTAAACCTTTTGATATATTCCATTAAATCCTCACCATTTCTTTACTTGGTTGCTTGCAAGGTCGCAAGCATTACTGTTTCTTCTCCATGGAAGTATTTAGTGCAAAATACATCCACCATGTCATCCCAAGTTAGGATTGATTTTGGCTTTAGGCCAATGTACCAGGTGTATGCCCGATCACATAGTGATTTGGAAAACTCCTGAAGACATAAGTCCTCGTCTGCTGCATAAGGGCCAAAAGTATCAATGAACTTGCTCATGTGTTCAACGGCACTTCCCTTCCTTCCATCGTACTGTGCGAAGACCCGTGGTTCATATCTCTCTGGGTATGGTTTGCTGAGTACCCTTAATGGGTAAGAGGGTCTCCGTGCATAGAATCTTTCCTTAGGTGCTCTGGCCCTCTCCTGCTCCAGAAGGGCTGCTACTTCGGCCATAGTGATGAAACGTTATTCCGCATTCTGTGGGACACCTCCTGCTGGTGTCTCCTCTTTGTCTACCGCATGCTTCGAGTCATGCTAGCTCCCTTTCTCCTTTGTTTTGTCCGTTTTCAGCTGACAGATTTCTTCCATCATGCTGTTGTGACTACTACAGCGACTGCAACACTTCAGTGAAGGCATTGGCATTGTCAGTGGGGATTCTTGGTTATGGTTGTGGTTCAGCCCCTATTTTGTTAACACTTTCCGTCTGGTTAGGCTGCTATTGGTGAGGCGTTGTTGGCCTAGATTCTACCTGCGAGGGCACGACGCTCATGTTTCGCATCGTCCTAGATCTTGGTGGCATTTGTTTGTGAGGGCTTCTATCCCTATCTGCTTCCCAACTCCCCAGTAAAGTCGCCAATTTAAATGTGATAGGCCTTTTTTGCAATGTTGGGCTGGGCTGCCTCCTGCTATACGAGGCCCAGGTGTTCTGAGTAGGGAAGTTGAGACGGTCCAACTGCAACTCACTTTGATTCGACTTGTGCACAAACTATGCCTCGTTTGCCAGAAACTTCGTTCATATGCCCACGGCAGGCGGAGCTACTTTAGATGAGTCATGGCAAGCAAACATGATAATAATAATAAAAGAAAGTACTTTTACCTTTAGACAAAGTGAATAAATAATCCCCAATTAGAATGATAATCACAATGATAAGAAAAGCCTTGTAAAGAAAATGGTGGAAATAAGTAGATGAGACATGAGTTACCAAAAAAAAGATCAATCTGCTATGCCAAGCCATGTCACGGGACCAAGACCAAGGAGGGAATCGTTCTCCTCAACGTGAATAATCTCCCAGGGAAAATCCTACCATAGAAATTAATCACTTTAAGGGAAGCGGACCTGAATGACTTGTGCCCAAAAGAATCCTTTGTCTTTGGTAGAGAGCAGGGCTTGTAGAGGGAGAGAGGGGATCAACCTATTGGTGCATGTCTGCCATTCTATCTCTCTGTTTTCTTTTATTGTTTCTAAACTTTCTTTTCTTTTTTTCCTTTTCTCTTCTTTTCTCAGTGTTTGTTTTAGTGTCATGATTTCTTCCTAAAGGTTACTATTACCTCGATCCCCCCTAATGTGCACGGCAAGGGTCCCTTATATAATGCCTGTCGTGGCTGGCTTTTACTATTTTAGCCTTTAACTACCTTTGTCTGGTCTGGCTGTCCTTACCGACCACCACTGGTTTGTCAGTCACTCAGCCAACACCACTTGCCTGTGCTGGCCGTGCCACTCCTCATCACCAGACAAAGAAGACTATTTTGTTCTTTTGTTTGTCGTGGCACTCTTACTTGCTACGGTGTGGGTGCTCTCTCTCTCTCCATCCCTCCTGTATTGGCTGGATACAGGCCGGTAAAGTCTAGGCCTTGCACATGCTCAACTTCTGTGTGTATCCAAAACTTGTCTGCTGCATTTGCTGTGGTCTGGAGGTTCCTCTGCACATTCTGCCGCCCATCCTTGACTTCTTATGGCATGAGCTACTTTCTGATTCCTCATTCTCTATGGCCCACTCCCTTTAGGGGCTGGGCTTTGCTTGATTGTGGGTTTTTCTTCTTTCAGTCTACCCTTTTGCTCCTTTCTACAATTTTGCTACCATTTCCCGTCGTTCCATTCTGCCATTCCCGTTGTGATATTATTTGACCCCAGCCTGCTGGGCCTCTTTGGGCCTGCTACTTATTCTTTTCGCAATGACTCAATATGGTCATTTGGGTTTTGTATTACATTGCTTGTTGGCTCTTTTGTCCCATTTATTTCCTCCTGGGCATCCTTTGCTCATTTGCTTTCCTCGGGCTTCCTTGGCCTTTTTCCTAACTCTGTGTTCTCATGGGCTTTTACTAACTCCTTTGGGCTTCCTTAACCCAATTACCTTATCCTTCATCTTTGGGGCTCATGGGCTTGCCATCAACCCCTTACTTTCTTTGCTTGCATTACTTCAGGCTTGTTGTGGCCCATTCTCACTTTTCTACATCACATACTGCCCATTGGTTTGCTACTTCTCTCTCTCCAGGCTCCTTTAGGCCTATTTGTTTATTTTATGGGCCTGTGATCCATTATTCCTGCCGCTTGGGCTTAATGATTTTTCTATCCACTTACTAACACTTTTCTGCCCATGTTGCTGAGCTTCTTCTTTCTACTGGGCTTCCTAAAATGAGCATCAACAAAGTTCATTATCAAGATTTGTTGTATTGCAAAATTGAACATCATTGTTATCTTGTAATTGTATCATTTCATTATCTTTTAACTCTTTTTGGTGAATTTCTTGCTCATTTGTGATATTTTCATCTAAATTTTGTGTTATATTTTGTTTATTACTAATAACAAATTTATCCATTGATCCTTTTTGAGACTCAATTAATTTTTCTTCTTTTTTTTTTTTTTTTTAAGTTTTTCATATCCAGATGCATATTTTCTAGTAGACATTTCTAATCAAACAGTATATTTATAAAGACTAAAATAAAAAATAACTTTCAAGCATAGAACAAATGAAAAATAGAACATGATTTATATAAAAAGTATTGTTGTAGTTTCACCGAACAATAATAAGTTTTTAGCAATCTCAACCTGCATAAATAAAGACTTATTCATTATATTACCAATAACTAATATATATATATATATATAAAAACACAAGATTAAATTTTTTTTTTTTTTTTAATTTAAGTACAGCCATAACAAAAGTACAAGCTCAGCCAAGAAGATGCCAAGATGGCCACACAAGTCTATACTCTGTATAAAAAATGAGAGTTGAGGTGCTTGTTTGACAAAACTACTTCTCAAGTGTTTAAACAGCAAGCCCAGCAAATTCTTTCAAACTCTAAAAACATCTGCATTTGTTTGAAATTACTTAATTGCCCCTAACTTCATTTGTGAGCTAAATAAAAATGGGCCCTTTTTAGTCTTTGTGTTGTCAACTTTATGGGGCTGCCAAACATGTACAGGTTCAAAGGGCTTGAATTACTTTAGGCCCGTTTGGTACATAAACTTAAACACATGTTTTCAATTTTTAAATAACATTATACGTATTTTTACACACTTTTTTACCCACACATAATTTTTAAAAAATTGAAAACTGTTGTTTAAACACATGTACCAAATGGACTCTTTGTTGTTGCAAAGGTATGTGTGACCTGAAAAAAAATTGGAGCCCTTTTTAGTCTTTTCCTCTTCAAATCTGGAGTTTTCTTGCCTTTATTTTCATCTATATCCTAGCCAGTTTTGACTTTATCGTCATTCTTTTGATATCACAATCACAATCACAACAGACGGTGAGAGGGATAGAGATAAGAAAAAGAAAGAAAAAATTACTAGAGGCAGCCCCTACTTCGGCAACCTCTCTTAGTCACTCATTGTTCTCAGTTGTTTGTTATGTTGTAGTCTCTTTAGTATTTGGATGCAATCAAATTGGAGTAATTTTAAATTCTCAGGAAGCGAGTAACCTTTGAATTCTACAAAATATTTAATGATTGTGTATTTCATATATTGGCTGTTAACATTCCTTGCTCAATTTGTTCGTTTACTATTATTTAAATTTGTATAAAAATTTGCAATTTGAATGATTGTTGGTATGAAAGATTTCTTTTCAGTGGTCGATTTTGGTTTGGAGATTATAAAATAAAAATTAACTTTTTTTTATGATTGTGTTGTTAGATGAATTTTATATTTGATAGTATAATGAGTTGTTGTGTGTCATGAGTAATTAGACCATTTTAATGAGAAATTATACTATCCTCATGGTGGACCACGTCACTTGTCTACCATTTCACTAAAGACTTCCACTTATTTAAAATTGCTGAGTCAGTAATCAGTTTCTGTTTGTTGAGGATCATTTGTGAGAATCCAAGTAGAAAGAAGAAAAGCCCAACAACAAGGGTAGCAAAGAATTGGCAAGCAGATGGCAAAACCATAAGGCCCAAGCGGCAGAAATAATGGATCACAGGCCCATGAAATAAACAAATGGGCCTTAAAGAGGCAAGTGGGCTTAAAGAAGCCCGGAAAGAGAGAAATAGCATACCCATAGGTAGTATATGATGTAGAAAAGTGAAAAAGAGCCTCCACAGGCCCAAAGTAATGCAAACAAAGAAAGTAAAGAGTTTATGGCAGGCCCATGAATCCCAAGGATGAGAATAAGGTAATTGGGCCAAGGAAACCCAATGAAGTTAGTAAAAGCCCATAGGAATGCAGAGTTAGTAAAAGGGTCAAGGAAGCCCAAAGAAAGCAAGTGGGCCAAGGATGCCCAAGAGAAAGACAAAAGAGACACAAGAGCCCATAAGTAGGAAAACCAATAGTCATACCAAGCCACTGGGGGAAAGAGTAAACGGCTGGCCTAAAGAGACCCAGCAGGATTGAGTCATTACAGCAGGAATAACAGAACAATATGGCAAGAAATGAGGGAAATCAAGAAGTGGGCCAAAGAAATATAAGGTCCATTATCAAATAAGGCCCAGCTCCTAAGAGGAGCGGGAAATCGAAAAGCAGACCACATAAAATGTCAAAAAAAACGGATGGCAGGCTATGCAAGCAAGCCTCCAGACCACGGCAGACGAATGGGCAGCAGGCAGATTTTGGACACATATGGAAGGAAGGCACGCACAAGGCCCAGGCACCACCAGCCTGTACCCAGCCAATACAGGGCATGGTGAGGTCGGGGGTCTGAGATTCAGAGGGCATGGTTTGGTGGTGGGGAGAGGGGAAAAATCTATTTTTGAGGTTCCGGCTCAGGCTCTTTTGGGGAAGTGTCCTGCTGGAATGACTTACTACCCAAAAGAAGCAAGCTGAGTTGGAACCACTAGGTGCATGCCATGAGGGATAAGGAGAGAAAAAGAACCCAGACCGTAGCAGGAAAAAGTGTCACGGCAGACAAGCAAACAAAATACCCTTCTTTGTCTGGTGATGGGGGGTAGCACATAGATGGAACAGTGATGGTCGGCCAATACACCCAGACCAGACAAAGGAGGTTAAGGGCTAAAATAGTAAAATCCGGTCACACCAGACACTATAAAAAGAGGATTTTGCCGTGAATAGAGAAAAGAGAGCAACAATGGGAACCTTAACTAAGAAATAGGAATTTGAAAAGATAAACCAAGAAATAGAAAAAGAAAAGAGTGGGAAGGAAAGAAAGAAAACAACCAGAAAGAAAATAAAGTGAGAATTAGAACGGCAGGCATGCACCGGTAGATTGATTCCCTCTCTCCCTCACGAAATCCTGCTCTCTGTGAAAACCACAAGGAACCTCTGTGCATAAACCATTCAGGTCCGTTTCTCTCGGGACAGTTAATCTCCACGGCAAGACTTTTTCCTGAGAGATTAATTCTGTTTCTCTCTGGTTTTGCTCCTGCGTACCAGATTTTAGTTGATTTCTTCATCTTCTGATTAACCCATACATATTAATATTTGTTCACTTTTGTTCTATTCTTTTCCTTTTATAAAAGTGATTATTATTGCTGTAATTGTGTTTAAGGGTTGTTTGGTCATTTCCCACTGAGTAGCCAGATATTTTACTTATTTTATTATTATTATGTCTATCTGCCACAACTTGTTTGAAATAGCTCTACCTGCCGCAAGCACATTCCTGGCAAACCTGGCTTAGTTTGCGCACAAACCGGACCAACTTGAGTTGCAGCTGGACCGGTCCCAACTCCCTTATCCAGAAAACTTGGACCTAGTGCCGCAGGAAGCAGCCCAACACCACTAGCACAGCCCACCACTTTACACTGTTTAAAAAAAAAAAATTCTGACTCAACAATTTTAAACAGGTAAGAATTTTTTAGTGAAATGGTGGACCACGTCGCTTGTCCACCATGAGGAACTTATTATTTCTCTATTTTAATTCATCCCTTATAAATCTACATTTATGAATTTCCACTACATTAAATTTCTATATCTTCTCAAGAGAGCATCATTTACTGCCTTAGTGTTTAATATATCCACTTCTATTATTGGAGCTGCAATTATGGCACTGCCTGCTACCATGTAGGTGCTGGGTCTTGGGCTTGGAATTGGTATGATAGTGTTTGTGGCTATATTGATAGAAGGTTCGTTGGAAATGCTGCTGAGATTCAGTAGGGTGGGAAACTCTCACTCTTATGGGGAAGTCATGAAGAATGCTTTTGGCCTTGCTGGGAGGTCGCTGCTTCAGATTTGTATCTTGGTTAATAATGTTGGGACACTCATTGTTTACATGATCATCATTGGTAATATTTTATTTCTAATTCTTTCAAACCATAAGAGAAATTTATTCTGCTTTTACTCTTTCTTAACTCTTAACATATAGTATATATGGACTTTATTCAAGAAGATCAAGAATCAGTTAACTTAAAAAGTTTACATTTTGATAACATATAGAGGTAAAGAAGAGGTGTTTACAAATAGTAGGATTATTGGCTTAAAAAATTGGCATGAATTGATGAATGCTATCTTGCATTCTCTATTAGTAAATGAGGTAGACTTGTTTATGCTGCCTTATATAATTTCTAACCTGGTTTTTTTTTTTCTTTTTCTTTTCGTGGGCATCATTTATTCTTTCAAAATATAATAGTTTTAGCCAATGACCACTATAGAGGGCTACTTTTCCCTTTAAGAAAGGGCACCTCTAACTTATCAATAATATTTAAAAAAAAATTAAAATTAAAAAAAATTAAAAAATAAAAAAACTTAATTACTATTCCAATAATGACTTAGTTTTAAGGTTTTAACTATTCTAAATCATATCATAAAATATTTATTTGAAGTGATGGTGCACGTGCAACAAAACTAGTCTTATTAATAAGACCCACCCACAAAAAACACAAAACAAATCCTATTACACCTATAACCATAAAATAAAAAAATAAAAAGCAAGCTTAAAAAAAAAAAAAAAAAATTGAAGGCCCAAACGTCCAGCCATAACTCAATATAAACAGGCCCAGTCTTAACAAATAAAAAGTAGAGAAAGCCAAGTCTTTATACCTCAAAAGTAAATCCATAATCAAAACGCATCTGCAGCGCGCGCACACACACACACACCAAAAAAAAAAAGTGTAGTCGACAGTCCTCAGTTCAGAGTTTTCAGATCAGATGTGATCGGATGATTTAGATCAGAGGAAGCTTGAGCCAGGCAGCCAGCAATAGTGGAGAGAAAGAATGAGAGAGGCAGAGAGAGAAGCAAAGCAAGAATGAGAAAGAGAAACGTTAAAAATTTTAGGAATTTGAGGTTTTTTATTTATTTTGATTTGTGATTGTTTTGTGGTTAATTTCTTAAACTGGATTTGTACTTTATCTTGTTGAATTTTGGTTTGTCTAGAGGATAATGATGTTATTTTCGGAACAATTGATTTTGTTTTGACCAAAGAATTTTTTTTGTGTTACCAATGTTTAATTGGATATATCAAAATTTTTGTTTTTTAGTCAAAAAGATGTGCTAGATTTTTTTAGATTCATCTTAAACTTTTTTTTTTTTTTTTTCTTTCCCTACTACCCCTTCTTTTCTAAAATTTTGGGGCCCCTCTTCCACTTGGGGGCCTTAGGCAATTGCTTAATCGGCCTAGTGGAAGGGCCAGTCCTATTGGTAAGTATGTTTATTGGCTTTCATCTAAGTTCATCACCAGCATTACTTTTTTGCTTATCACTAACAATTTGCCACATTATGAAAATTTTTGTCAAATTTTTGTACCTATAGACTTTCTCTTACCACTTCCCATCTTGAGGAGATCTCCATTTTCCACTAGCTGGAGGAGTGCTTCTGAGCTTGTTAATTGATTACTCATAGATTTTATTTAGGTTAGTTGTGTATATGACTAAAAAAATTTATTTTTGTGTTGAAAACTCCCGAGTTCAGATTTTGCCAAAATATTTAACTTAACAGTCCAAATTTTTATTCTCGTTTTTGTAAAACCATTTTTCCCTTTTCTTTTCTATGGTCCAATCTATTTGTTATTCCTGATTTATTACACTATCAGTTATTCCATGATGGAGCAAACAATTGATTAGGTCTCTACTCACTCTCCTTGCACTAGTTTGTTGATTATATATCTTTTCCAATACTAACTGTTAAGCTGAATATTAGTATGGAAATACGAGTTATCTAAAAAAGAAATCACTTGCCTCGTAATTAGTGTTTATTACTCCATTTAGTAACGATTAAACCTGGTAGGAATTAGTGAATCATAGGAAAACTTCCTCAGTATCTTCGTTCTTTGAAGAAAGGTTTCGTAGGTTGTCTCTTTAAAAAAAAAAAAAACTCATTTCATTAATTAAATGAGGAAAAGTACTTAAATACATTAATGCAAATGCAACCGTAAACCATAGAGGCGTTGATGTATCCAAAAACCACTGCATTCACCACCTTTCTGCCTACAAATAGAGACCTTTTTCCCATCTTCTAACTCCACAAAAGATCTAGTGACCTTCAATTTTAGCAACATGGCAGCATCCAGCAACATTTTTGTTATGATGATCTTGTTCATTGCTACACTGTCGGTCACACCGGGGCTTGGAATCTCAAGTGATCAAGAACTTCCACCAGATCCATCACCAGAATACCGCAAACATTTGCATGAGTGCGCAGAGAAGATATCAGAAGACTGTGGGGATGAAGTCTTTTATAGTACATTTTTCAATAATGTGACAGTTTCTAATGGTTGCTGTGTTCAGCTTCAGCATTTGGGAAAAAGTTGTCACGATGATTTGGTGAACTTTTTACTCGAGGCCCCTGACCTTGGGAGCAAGGTCTCAGAAATCTCAACAAGGAGTGAAAAAATTTGGGATAAGTGTGTTTTGGTAGCAGAAAGTGGCTCATCTGCTCCTCAGCCTTCTGCATCAATCATTGAAGACTAGGAGTTGGTATTTCTGATCTTATATGCTATGAAGTTATTATAGATTGAAATTATTATCTTTAAATTTTGCTGCCAAAATAAAATTGTGACTTAAATGGAAATCTTTTTTTTTTTTAATTATTTGCACAATCGATGGTGTACTAAATTGCAACATCATTGGTTTCACTCACCACCTCTGACTTCATCCTCTTCCTTTCTTAGAGCATAAGCATTGAGGGTGTAAACCCCCCCACCCCCCCAATTGCTATTTTAGCAACTATACCCTTAAATTTATGCTCCATCTAGGTATTTAAACCCAAAAATTTTTACATCCCAATAAGCTCACTGTTCATGGGGTTGTAAAGAAAAAATTAATTTTTTAATCCCACGCTCTCGCTCTCTTCCTCTCACTTTCAGACTCTTCTTTTTTTTCACCTCTCTTTCTCCCACACTCTCCTCTCTCAACATTGGCTTGTAGGCTTCAGATCAACATGGCACAGATCGGCGTGGAGGCTTTAGGTGGGTGGGATTCAGATCGCCGTGGGTTGGTGGATGCTCGTGGCTCGCCGTGGGTGGGGTTTAGATCGCCATGGGTGGCTTCAGATCGTCATGGGTGGGATTCAGATCGTCATGGGTGGGTTCAGATCATTGTCAGTGGCTGTGGGGCCGTTGGTGCTCGTGAGTGGCCGTGGTTTTGCTCGACGTGGGCTGCCGTGAGTCTTGGGTTTGGTAGTTGTGGCTAAAAATGGATGTAATTTGGTTTTTTTTTTTTTTAATTTGGGTTTGTGGGTATGGATTTGACAGTGATGGCCATTGATGGTGGTGGTGGTTGTGATTGTGGTGGCGATAGCGATGGCGGTGGAGGTGGAGGTGGAGGTGGCTAGTTTTGATTGTGGTTGTGTGGTAATTAGTTATATTTGTGGTTGGGGTGTGGTGGTTGGTTGTATTTGTGGTTGTGGGTGAAGAGAAAAAGAGGGTGGGAGGAAAGAGAGAAAACACTTTATATTATTTTAAGTAGTTTATATTATTTTAGAAGGTTGTATGTAAAAATAAAAACTAGAATGTAAAGTGTATTGTAAAGTAAGTTGGTATAATAGATAAAACAGGTTTTTAGATGGTAAAATAGCAACCGGTACCCATCCTGGCTGCTAGTGCTCAAAATGTTTGGGAAATAGATTTGGCAAATCTCTTTTGAACTTAACATTCTGAATCTGAAAAACATTTTCTTAACTATTTTGGTGTAAGAGCACTCACAAAGATGGTGCCAAAAAGCTGAATTGCTATTTTTAGCACAAAAATACTATAAAAAAAACATGCTGCAATGTTGATGTTAAAGTTAAAAATTTTGGCATTTAAGCTACAGTATACTACAAAAAATGACAGTTTAGTAGCTACAAAGTTATTAAAAAAAAAAAAGTTAGTTTCTTATTCGTAATTCTTATCTCTTCAGACTGTCCCTCTATCTCTCTCTCCGTCTCACTTTGTTCTCTCTCTTTGCTTGTATTCTTACTGAAACTTCATCACCCAACTTCATTTCTCCTTAGGAAAGGGTTTGGAGCAAGATCCACTCACTTGATCATCCCACACATACCCATTTCGGCTCCACCAAGGTCAGTGCCAATACCCATTTCTTTTCTTGCTTCCAAATACACATACATTCATACATACATACATACATACATATATATATATATATATATATTGATATAGAGTTACAGTTTGATAAGATACATTCAAAACAAAAAAATAGACAAAGATAAAAATAGAAGAGTCCTATTATCTAGCTACTCCTTGATGAATTGCTCTAATCTTTATCTGAAGACTGATGTTGTGTTTGTTTGTATCAAAAAATTCTACAGATAACTTTGCTTCAATAGATCTAACCCAGCCACAAATCCACTGAACAGACCCGCTATCGCCAGCGTTACACAGAGCTAATCAAACTGCAAACTCATTTCATCTTCGTCCGTCTGAGGGAGAGGAGAGAAGAAAATCCCTAGATTCAGAGAGAGGAGATGAGAGAGAGAGAGAGAGAGTGAGAGAGACACAGATATTATGAGAGAGAGAAGAGATGAGAAGAGGGAGAGACAAGAGAAGAAAATCCATAGATTTAAAGAGAAGGGATGAGCAAAAGAGGAGAGAGAGAACGAAGTGAGACACAGAGAGAGATAGAGGCAGAGTCAGAAGAGATAAGAATTTCAAATAAAAAACTATTTTTTTTTATAACTTTGTAGCTACAGTAAACTATAACTTTGTAGCTACAGTTAGCATCATCATTGCAGCATGTTTTTGTAGTATTTTGGTGCTAAAAATAGCAACTTAGCTTTTTGGCATAACCATTGTGAGTGCTCTTAAAATAGATAAGAAGGTATTTTTGAGTTACTAAAGAGTTAAAAATTTTAGCTGCTCTAAGTCAAGAAAAAACAAGGTGGGAGGAATAAAAAGTAAAAGCAGAAAACGTTTTTAAAAACATTATATGTATTCAACATACTATACTTCTACAAATAAATTATACACTATAGAATGAATAAATAAATAAATATAATTCTTCCAATCATAACTTCTCACCATTCAACTGTTTTTGAGTTACTAAAGAGTTAAAAATTTTAGCTGCTCTAAGTCAAGAAAAAACAAGGTGGGAGGAATAAAAAGTAAAAGCAGAAAACGTTTTTAAAAACATTATATGTATTCAACATACTATACTTCTACAAATAAATTATACACTATAGAATGAATAAATAAATAAATATAATTCTTCCAATCATAACTTCTCACCATTCAACCCCACTCTCCACAAACCAATGGTTGACCTTTTTCCAAAGAACTCTTTTTTTTTTTTCCTCAAACCAATCGCTTTCCCACTTAAATTTTCATATATATTTTGTAATTTGGGTCTGTTCTCCAAATTTGAGACTCCCAAATGATTCAAAAATATAAAAGATTTTCCTATTTGGAGTTGGTGATTATGAACAAAAGTTTTAATTTATATAATTATTTAAAATTACAAGCAATGGAAATGACTTTTTGTTTGAGTAAACAACAAAAAAATATTTTTGACTAATATTTTTAAAGGAACAAAGTTTAACTACAAATTTGGTTGTAGTCAATGGCTACAATCTTTTAATTAGATGTGAATTTTGAGAAATCCAACCCTCTATATTTGCAAAATTTTCAGAAAATCAAAAATTAATAACTATGTGATCAATCAAACATACTCTTAAGGAATTTTGCAAAGAATTCAAACTACAAACAGTTCAATGACAATTAAAACCAAATATCCCAAAGGATTACCACTTTGCACAGCAGCAAACAGGGACCCAAATCAATTAAATGTTAATCATCATAATGCAACAATCCAATTAACTGTAGCATTGCCACCAAATCAGAAAATAAATTAACAGCATAAATGACTTGGAACAACATTTAACAGGTATTAAAATCAAATATTTTTCCATTAAGTAGAGCTGCAGAGGACATATATTCAGACCCAAAAAAAAAGTAGAGGACACATTTGCCTTACTTTTGGTTGTTGTCGAAATTGGCAGTGTAAATAAATCCTTGCCTTGAGATCATGAACTAGAGTTATTTGGTAACCCTAGATGCCTGTCCTTTCTGTAGAGTTTCATCTGCACAATCCTTCAATGTCATTTATGTCAGGAAATTCGTCTATGGATCTCAGCTTTTCAAGAATCAGCCTTTCTTGCTTGGCATCTATGTATTCTCTAGTTAAGGGTCAAAGTTACATGCAAAACGACATTAAATTTAGAAGATGTGAACAAAATTTATCATGCTTGCTGTAACTTTAAAATGCATAAGCAGTGACATGTATGTTATTTTTATTTTTATTTTTCTGTGTAGTACAAAGTAATGCAGATAAAAAATATAAGAAGATAACAGTCTACTACATGGCTAAAAGACATAAAAACAGACAGACGCTCTTGGCTATACACTCAAAAGTCCATATTATTAACCCTCAACTTTGAGAAATTGTATTTACATCCTACAACCGTGTTTGAATTAATTTTGCAAATATGACTTTGGTACCCTGAACAAATTGTTTGAAAGTAATGCCATTACATCCATGATGAATTTTTTTCCATGACTATGCTGAGAGTTTGGGTTCATTTATTAGACAACACATGTCAAGGCAGACACGGGCACCACTTCACCACATACTGAACAATATTATTTTCTCAAATTAATGTTAAAATCTCTTGGGTAAACTAATACAAATGATAGACATATCATGTTCCTTTTTATTGGCATGTTTGCAGTAATGTTTTCATCTATTTATGTTGCACATAAGCACAGCTTGTTGAGAGTTGATGCATGCATGCCTACATGGTGGTTATGCATGCAAAGACATTGGGAAAGGATACATTCCTGATCAGGGTTTTCAGCAAAATTGGAGTGCAGGGCATTCCCAACACTATCCACTATAGCTGACGTAGTCATGGATGATTCAATGCATAAAATGGCTGTAACAGCATCTAACCGAGTCACCTCATTTCGGAACATTAGTCTTGCATGTGCTGGAAATGATTCAATGCAGAGTCAAACTTGTAACGGAGAAAGAAAAGAAGCTGAGGTAGGATAATTGCTTATGGAAGGTAATGTACCTTGAGCTAGTCGTATCAAACTCTCCAGCATGCGCACAGTTGTCCTAGCTGCATTAAGAATGCACAACCTAAACAGATGGAATAATTGAAACCACTGATTTAGCATGGAAGATTAATTTAGGTCGAACCTGCATTATGAGCTGCAGATTTTCTTTGGAGCTGATAATAGCTTGAAATAACTGTTTCAGCCTCCTTTGTTAGGACCGGTTTGAAGTATCCTTTTACAAAGTGTATATACCTGCAACTTCAAAAACTTAAAAACTCGTTCCATTTCTGTGCAAAAATGTAGATTGTGAAGAAACAATGATTGAAAATTGTTAGAGAAGCATTTAGAAAGGAATCAAATGCAAAGATAGAAAAAAGATGAGCTAAAAAATCTTGTCTACCCTCATCCACTATATTCCATATATATGGGATAGTTAGTTACAAAAATAGGGAAGATTCTTGACAACGACAACTGGTGAGGGACGACACATCACCCCTAGGATAGTCTAGACTCTTCAATAAGGTACAACACAATTATTCTAGAGTACCATGGTACTACCTACGCAATATTGACTCTCTAAAATTCCCTTAAAACTGGAGCATATATATCATACAAGTCCAGCTTGGAACAAATGTACTCTAATCAACTCCTACATAAAGACTTTGTAAAGGTATCTGCAAGTTGATACTTAGACTTCACAAATGGCATAGTAATTTATCCATTTAGCAAATTTTCCTGAACAAAGTGGCAATCTACTTCAACATGCTTGGTCTTCTCGTGGAACACAAGATTGGAAGCAATGTGTACAGCGGCTTGGTTATCACACTATAGTGGAATAGGAGTAGGTACTGAGAAGCCTAACTCCTAAAGAAAGTGTTGTAACCAAGATAGCTCACTTGCAGCAAGTTCCATTGCTCTGTATTTTGATTCAGCATTTGACCAAGCAACTATGTTCTCTTTCTGACTTTTCCAAGTTACAAGGTTCCCAGTGTTAGGCCCCTGTTGAAGGTGTTATTGCCCAATATGCCTCAGTGAAACCTTCTATTCTGAGATGACCATTCTTAAATAATATGCTCGAACCTAGAGCTTTCTTTAGGTAACAAACGATCCAAATGAAAAGATCCCAATGTGAAATTCTCAGGGCTTATAAAAACTAGCCACACTAGCTGCAAGAGAGGTATTTCTTACTTACCTGATTCCTTTCTTATTCCACACCAAAGAGGAGCTAGCAGAACAATCAACACAAGAGAGGAAAGGAAGCTTATATAATATGGAAAGCAGTTCCATTGTATGTGTTGTGGACAATTTGATGGGACAGAATGATGCAAGACAAAACCAAAACGATGAAACAACATAATTAAAGAACAGAAAGTAAAGGATAGGTAACGTAGGAGTCAGCACCTATGGCTTACTTGGAATCAGCACCAACAAAGGAAACCTTATGTACCACTAAATCATTTAATTCTTCTGGAATTATAAAGCCAATGTGGAATCAATGTTACACATAAACAACATGATCATAAAACACAGGATGGACCATTGTATCAAAAGTTTCCACTTCATCAAGAATTTAATCTTCATGCACCAAGGAGGGCTGATCACTGATCAGTAGCACATGCATCAAATTATATTGTCACATAATGATGCACCCTCTGTTTGTTTCACTCTAGTTGAGTTTCTCCTCATCAATTATAGTGAAATCTTCCCCAACAGTAAGCAACATATCTGACTCTTAAACAAATTAGTAAATGTACTAAACATGGTTCAAATATCTCACCTAGTGGTTTAGGCTCTACAATACGTTCTTCTTGCTGCACAAACATTGAAGCAATATTTGTTGGCACTTGCACTCCTTTTTCAACATTAGGTTCTGGTGGTACTTGCTGTCCCTTCATTATTAAGATCTCATTATCAATGTAGTATTCTATGTAGGGAGTAGTATTCTCATCACAATCAATCATCCTTGAGGCTTTCAATGAATTAAGGAAGGCATTGGTGTCACCATGCATTCAAACACTAGCAGACATGTCTTGAACAATTTTCGCTAGACTCTAACTTGGCTTCATGGTGGACTACACTGCAGTGGGCTTAGGACTAGAAATTGCACAAACATTTATCTTGTTTTCTTCAAATTGTTCAATTGATGATTAGTTCCATAGTTTTATACTATCTCCTTGATCTAGAAAGTTACCATAATGAGATTGGGCCAGATAATTCTTTTGATGAGACTGGTAAATATTCCACACTAAGTTGTTCTTTCATTTCTTCCCAAGTAATTCGAAACATATAACAGTTCCAGTGATCCTAAGGTCAGCCAAGTTTGTCTCTGTCATCTGATAATTCTACTAAGTAGTTCTTTCTTTTCTTTACTTTTCTTTTTTTCTTTCTTTTTTGGTGTGACTAGTCAGCTTTAGTATTGGGTGTTGAGTTTTTTTTTTTTTTTTTTGGCCAGGTTAGATAAGAATTTAAATGGGTTAGGTTGGGCAAAAGGCTTGGATTTCAAAAAATTGGGTTAGGTCACAGGTGGAGCTGGGAAACAGTGGGGGTTGAAATGTGGCATCACAGCATAACACTAGAGTCACAATCAGGCAGCAAGACGGTGATCAACAACCAAGATCAAGGATTGCAGCACACGAGCAGTCTATATGAAACCTTATCTCCTAGCTCAACACTGCCTTTCTTCCATCGGTCAATCAGACCAGATCTCTAGCAAGCAGAATAAGGTGGAGATGCAGGCTGGATGGAGAGAGCTTGATTGGTCCGAGGTGGCTAAGGCTAGTTTGGGTTGGGCTCTGAGTGGATCTGGATTTGGAGAGTTTGGGGTTGAGTTTAAAAGAGTCCGTCCGCCAATTCTACTTTTTTCATCATTCGGGGTCCCCACTAAGATTGCTCGGAGTTGGATAATCTATCAAATGCTGATTAAGTGTGGAGGATATAGGTTGTTTAAGAAGAGAGAATCGTTGGTGGTGGCAGGACCGATAAGGGGATTGGCACCGGGTGTAGATAGGGTCAAATCCGCAGGGATCATGCAAATACATAGGCCCCTCTTTTTCTTCTATTCCGCCTTAATCCACAGCTTCAAGTGGACTGAATTTTGCTATGATACCAAATTTGACTCAAGAAGACCAAAACAATACAAGATACAAAAAAAAATTTAAATGAAATAAAGGATAGGTAACCTAGGCACCTAGGCCTGCTTGAAGTCAGGCCAAGAGAACCTCTAGGAGACAACTTCTAGGGTTAGCTGGAATTAGCACCAGACCATAGGGACAGCTTGAAGAGAAAGATTATTCATCATCATAATAATCCGTCTTCATAGGCATAAAATACCATGCTTATATAGTTTACTAAACCCTAATTCTAACTGACATAGGAAACCTTATTTCTAATCGACCAGGAATCCTAATTCTGAACAATTTTAGGAAATTCCCATTATTGGACTTCAAAAATAATATTAAAATAGATCTCTTTGTCCCCCCGCATCATAGGAACAATAGAACCTTTGAGGGTGTCACCCAAAGCATGTTCTTAAGCAATCTGTAATAGGATCTTCAATGGATTGGATGACTACCTTGGCTTAGATCTCTTAAATATCTCTTATTTAGGAATGGTCCAATGCACACTTTGGGTATTCAAACTAGCTCCTCTTTCTATCAAAAAAAAAAACTAGCTCCTCTTTCAAATGAAATTATCTTACTTACCAAAATAATAATAATAATAATTGAACTTCTTTCTACACAAAAATCTAATTTTTTGTATTCAAACTAGCTCCTCTTTCAAATAAAAATAAACAGGGCATAAAGCTAAGGTATTAGTTGCTAATTCTCTTAGGTAATTTTACCTCTGAAGCATAGGAAGTGGCCAGATATTTGCTAGCTCTTCATCATGCTTGCTTTTTTCTGATTCAACCTGCACATTACTTTCATAAAAGTCAAAATTTGTATTCAATGAAATGCTTGATAACACCACAGAAGTAGTTACATGATCTCAGGAGCAGATTACCTCAGCAAGAATGTGAGAAGAAACAACTGCATCCCATTCAGGATTCTTTGTATCCAAGAGGACCAGGACTATATCAAACCTGCTCAATAAGGGTCCAGATAGTGTTGTATTGACAGACAGAGCTAGATCAGGTTAAGGAAAATGAAAATGAGAATGATGGAAACTTTAGAGAAAGCCTGTTCAAAAAGAACAAGACTTAAGAAGACCATGTATGTTATATTCTGTATTTACCTCAAGTCAAATGATGCAATAAAATTAAAATTCATAGCTCATTAGCTGTCTCATTATAAAGCTAGTCTATAACTTCCAGAATCAACAGTTATCTCAATAGTAAATCAAACTATCATATACTCTGAATGAAAGTGATACATTGATCAGGATCGTAATGTCCCTTAGGATTTGTTGCACCAAAAACGATTGTTCTAGTGCTGAGAGTCGTTACAAGACCAGCCTGGAGAGAGTGAGAATGTCATTGAGTAGCCAGGCTTCTACCAAGCATCCAATAGAGCAATATACAAATTAATCAATAATCATATATAAAGAACCTTCAAACAAAATAATCATAGATTAAGAAAGAACTGATATTTATCCTGAAGAATTTTTAAGAAAGTGTAAAACGATAAAGTAGAACAAATGGCCACATTGTAAGGACATAGACAAGGGGGCACATACAACATTATTACACACCATCAGAACAAATATAAATAGGACATGCGATTAATAGACATTTTATCTTTAATCAAGACATTACATTCTAGTATTTAATGGTATCCTACTTGTCTTTCTTCTCCTATCTTTTTATAATGTTCTTAATTATTATATAATTTTTTCAATTGAAAGGAAAGTGCATTCTTAGGTACTCGGGCCTGTTTAACCTGAATTGTCATATATTAGCCCTGAATATCATATGTCAGCTTGTACGACATCTAAAAGCTTGTGCACAGTCCCAAACATGACCTCAACATGTCCAAGAATGTTGAGTCTTGAGGACATGGCAAAAGATCCTAATAGAAGTTTCCGCACACAAACTTCTAAGTTCTAATTCACTAATTCCAACTTAAAAATGAAAAGGAGACAAATGTCATATCTCAACACAAGAAAGCATATCTCACCTTAAGAAGAGTTTATACAACTTTAACTTTTAAAATAATGAAACTGTTAGGGACTAACAAATAACTATGGGAACATTATGTACAGATAAAATCCACATGCTCTCCAACAGCAGGTACTAGATTTGTAAAACCTTTTTAGAATTCATAACACCTAAAGGCAGTGTTGCCAAAGCCTTTAGGAAGCTTCTATCAATTGGGCCTTCTTAATCAACACACTGAATCTCAGAACAGGATATGAAGCAAGTAAATTTAACTAATGTATCCAAAGTTCTTGAATTAAATCTTCAAGGTTCAACCTACTTTATGTAAATGTTGAAGAAGATATATAACAAGATGTTATAAAAGAATTGTCAGTGAAAGATAATTCACATTCGTTTGTGCATTTGTTTGACTCACAAGCAATAAAACTAATCAAGACATTGTGAGGATTGTTATACCTTATTAACGTATATTCTACATAATGTTTAATGCATAGAAAGGACAGAGCTAAATCATATGCTACATAATAAAAGTTATGTCCTGCATGTTGTCGCTACACCATATGACTCAACATAAGTGTTACACATCATATGGCACATTATAATTTAATTAAAATTATTAACATAGTTGGCTTTAAGTGACATTCAAGAAGTTTAAAAATACTAGTCTGATTAAAATTCATTACCACAGTTTTCAAAAATTTAAAATATTTCTCTGATTAAAACTATTGTACCAAAATTGCCAGGAGATTTAAAAGAAGTTTCATTATTTATTCCAAATTAGTTTTTAATCTATTATAGTTTTTGGTTTTATATGTCCTTTCACCACATAAGCTAAAGGGATTTTTTTTAATGCTTATCTTATCATTCAAATTCAAGTATATTATTGAAATATTTTGTAGTTCACATATAATGATAAACCCATGCATCAACCAGGCATGACAGTAGTTCTCTATAAAATTCCACAGTGACAATTAATAGAGATGAAATTATTCATGTGTTGTCAATACTCTTAGAAAACCCCATGCAGGAATTGAATGGCAGGTACTCATGCTTGAACTAGATCATGATTACATCAAGGAAAACAGACGTAATTCAAGCTTAGATGGATGCCAAATATGATATCAATTATTAAAGGACTAGTTAACCACAATTGACATAGAGGCTTTGATAATTATTACATTAACTAAAAACAAGATATTCTACCTTGGCAACACTTATGGTCTGCTGCTCCATGGCTTCATGTATAGTTGACCTGTCATGTTCTCTCATGCTGTCAAGCAAAACTTAAGTTAGTTTCTTGGCAAATCCAAAGAATCAGAACCAAAAGTCATCTTGGTCTATACAGCTTTGCTTGTCACTAGAAATACTACTTCATGTCCAATTTGCATGTTACACATGCCACTAAAAGACATTTAAAGGCAAATTTTCATGCTCCAATTGTTTACAAGTGAGTTTAGGAGAGAGATTTCATTTAAACTGAAGTGCACATGCATCTTTTGTAGCCGCCGGTATCATAATCAAGAAAAGAATGAGTGCAACTAAAGTATTAAGGCTTTTGTTCCTACCCTGAGGTAGAAATTAGAATAGCGCTTTCTATAACATAGTTTGGATATACTGCTAGTATAATCTTAAAAGAGAATAAAATGCAAAGGACAAAGACCTAAAGTTACTTGATGTTGGAGAACCAATTGGCCCAAAAACTTAAGCTAGTAGGACATGAGCCAACTGTGTATATGAGGCTTCACACACATTAACACCTATATCATTATGTCCTGTAAAATAATTTGATTCCACATACTCAAATATACAAAGATTTTCTTGCATTTTTATCTTTTCTCTTAACTACCAACTATGATCACAAGTTGTGTTTGGCCTAAACAAAATAGAAATATCTTAAGAGATTACGGCCCTTTGAAACTAAATGCAACCCAAGTTTCTTCAAAATAATAAGTTTCTAAATTCCTAGGTGAATTCAAAGGAGATAAGGATAGAAATAAATATCAAATGTCTTCCCATAAACTTTTAAAATAAAAAAAGAACTATGAACTTATTTTTATAAAAAATTTCCAAAAATTTTCTGAATTCTAATATCTTAAAGAGCAAATCACCACCACATGGACTATAATCATTCAAATAGAAAGAATATGCCAACAGGCCCACTTAGCCCCTTCTTGTTGACATGCTCTGCGTAAGAGAAAGAGACACAGAGATGCTTAGAGTAAGCACGCATGAATACTGTGGAAGGGAAGTTACCCTGGACTTTGATGGTTTTTATGCATCTCTCCTAATAGTTTTTAGTTGTTTTGCAGTTGCCAAATTTAGCTACATTTCACAACATTGTTATCTCACTAGTCACTACTGTAGTCAAATTACCAAAGTTAAACCAATAGACCCAACACAAGCAGCAATCCTACAATCAAAGGCTATCAAACTTCCAAATCTGAGATTGCTCCAATCACTGCCTTTTTCATAAATAGTCTCATTGACCAAGAGTCACTTTTTAAAATTAGATTTATCAGAGTTATACATACAAAGAAAATGCAAATACATTTTTGGACATGATCCTTATCCTTATAATCATTATGATGATAAGCTAACACAAGGAAAAATCTGACACTAGAGTATGAAAAAGAAACATAGTGAACCAGTGAAGTTGAGCACCAAACAGATAAAAGCTAAAATGGAGTTCTTTCTTGGCATCGCTTCTTACCTATCAAATTCGTCTATGCAACAAATCCCTCCATCTGCAAGAACAAGGGCTCCAGCTTCTAACATCCACTCCCCTAGGAATTTGATAAACATGGTTTATTAATGTAAAACAAATATAGGAATATTAAGCACCAATATAGATATGGATAATGATATTGATACAGATAATGTAAATTCTCAAAAATTTAATGATCTAATACACAATAGGGATCTACTAAAACATAACTATATGTTTTAAGTAGATACTATGCTAATGTTTAGTTTGATAAATATCAAAGCCATAAAATACATATAAATAACAACCACGATCCATGTTTTGTATTCATTGAAAATTCAGAAATTTGAAGAATTCTAACTTTCTAAAACATCTGTTTCTGATGAAAAACCAACTTATACAATCCAAATATGGACATGCCATATATACCATATTTGGATTGATGGTGCAATCATAGTGATTGGAGAAGCAATACCCTCTTTGGAAGCCTAAGATTAAGACAAAACCCAAGAATAAGTGTCCATCTAGGAAGCATGGGTGCGCCGATTGGGCCAATGCATGCAAGTCGGATACGCACGGACACGCCATGCGGCCATGGACATGGCTGCACATGCATCTGTGGCTGAACTCTTTTTTTTTGTTTCCAATTTAGCCCGATACGGTCTGATTTGGGCCAATACTCCAATTCAGTCCGAAACGCGCCAAAGCAGGCCCCAAATCGGTCCAATTCAATCCAAAACAGGCCGAAACAGGCCTCGAATCGGCCCGATATGGGCCGAAACAATTGTTAAAATAAAATAAAATAAATAAATAAAAGTAAAATATTTCATTAAAACACACCGTTTTGACAACCTACTTTAAAGAAATAACCCTAAAATAATCTCAAAGTCTCTCTTGTTCTCTCCAGCTCTCCCTCAGACTCCCTCCATCTCTCACTTTATTACCTACTAATGTTCTTAAATTAGTATATGTTTACCATTATATGAAAAAAAAAAAAAATACTTAGCAATATGTAGAAAATATAAATGAAAATATATTTAATAATTTATTAATAAACGTATCCTGCCGCACCCGTATCCTACTTTTTCAAAAATTGCCATGTCACCGCACCATACCCACATCTGCACCCGTGCTTCCTAGGTGTCCATGTTAACTAGGTTTTTATATTAAATGTTATGTTTTATTTGGTTATTTTAGACTCAAATATATTTTAGTAATTCTGTTGGACTTGGGCCTTGGATTTTCTTGTATTAATAAGTATGTCATTTTTAGTTTATGGGTCTTTATGTGTGGGCTTTGATTCAATTCAAATAGGATTTGGTTTACTAATCAAAGTAGAAGTCCTAGTTCTACTAGGAGATTTGGGGTCTATATAATTTTGTTATTGTACTAAAAAAATATGGAGTTAATCAATAAAAATATTGAGTGTTGTGAGCTTTGAGGCATGTTGGCCATCATGTGTTTTTCTTTTTTTCTCCTCTCTTTTCTTTATCTCTTTCTTGTGCTACTGTTCATGAATACTAATCATACAGCCTTTGAACATCATTAAACAGAATCAAATTATAGACATGCAACCTGAACAATAGGATAACCCCAAGGTTCAAACACAGGAACTTTTAAACATATAACTTTGGACACCAAGTTTTGAATATAAGAAATAATAGAAGGGGGGTAAAACGACATACAAGAGAAAGGAACAATGTTAAAAATCACTTTAATAACAAATGAAAGACTGAAGGTGGTTTCAACATGTGTCCAGGTAAATCAGAATAGCATGTCAATAATAGCGTCTGGTACTGTCACAGCTTCCACTTAGAAGCATCTGCTGTACATTTGTGTACAAGTACTTTCTATAGTGACAAACTACAACTTGTCCCAGAAGTTTAAGCTATTAAGAAATGGTGAATTTAATTATTCAACCAATATTCTAATATTCGCCATCACATGTGGGCCTAGACTCTCCCTCAATAAGTGTGTCTCAACTTGTGAGATTTTCAACTTTTTATATGGGAGGTATAGTGGAGACAAGGTTCGAACTTAGGACCACCTAATTTAATACAATGATAAACTACCCCTTGTCCCAAAAGCTTAAACTCTAAGGAGAATGTAATTTAATCATTTAATCATTATTCTAACAAATAGTACAATTCTAATTATAAAAAAAATAGAAGAGGGATAAAGAAGTTAAACCACAAGAATAATGTCAGAATAAATGAAGAAGAAATTAATGGAACAAAATATTTGTAGCAGATATTGTCCAACCTCCAAAAGAAGGTTTAAGGTAGAATTTAGGTGAATGTTTACCTCCATCCTTGACTGCAGTGACAGTCAATCCAGCACTGGTGCTTCCTAACCCAGTCGTGATAACAGATCGGTTGCTCAATTTTGCAGCAAACTTTAAGAACTGAGACTTCCCAGTACCTGTGAGACATATCTAGTAATGTTTACTTAATATTTATCATTCAATTTTCAACAACTTGAATGGATCCCTCTTATTCATCCTATCAACATCTCCATAAGCAGATGGAGTATAGAAACACACACCTGTGAGATATATCTAGTAATGTCTACTTAATATTTATTATGCAATTTTCAACAACTTGTATGGATCCCTCTTATTCATCCTATCAACATCTCCATAAGCAGATGGAGTATAGAAACACACACAAACTTGTGTGTGTGCAGAGCAAGAGAGAGAGAGAATGAAGAGTATCATATAATTCAAAATAGAAGTAAAAAGTAACAAAAAATAAAACTGCTACCTGGATCACCAACCAGAAGCAAATGAGACTCTCCTCGAACCTTTGTCCCAGAAGCATCAACATGTTGCACACCCCCAATAAGTGTTAACGCAACTAAATTGAAGAATGAAAAGGTAAATGTGATAAGTAGGAATTGATGATCATACTAAGATTTAGGAAAAAAAAAACAGAACAATAAGACACATCAATTTACATTTTTTTATTACCAAATTACACAAAGTTTTTACTCTGAAAATTTTGAACCCAAACAATGCAATACAGTTTGAAAGTATAAAACAGATAAATAACTATTAGATATTGTATGGGATGACAGCAAACCTGCAAGCTTGACAGTAAAGAGTCCAAAGATTTGTGGGCAAATACCTCGAAGGATGGCATTTCTCCCTGAGTAAACATTGAACAGATTTTAAGTTATACTAAATAACAACATTGTAAATTTTGCAAAATATTTTTTTTATTGATAATTCAATAGTTGGGGGAGGAGGGATGTGAAGCCTAGACATATCCATTGAAAACACCAAAAGGTGCTAGTTGAGCTATAAGGTTCTTGGAGAATCATGCAAAATAAGAAAGCTAAACTTTAAGAAATATACACAGAATGAATAAGAAATATAAACTATTTTCTTCAAATGAAATATTGACAGTCCAGAAAAATAAACTCTTCAGTTGCATATTAATTCATAAGATAAGTATATGATCAACAATTTTTACCTTTTAATGGGGAATCATGGAAATCTGACCAGAACTGCTTGAATTTCATAATAACATCATCAGGTATATCAACTTCTGACTTCAGCTCATTGGTTCTTCTAAAAAAACGAAAAGCTAAACTTTAACAGAAAAACAAAAAAGGACAAGTGTTGTAGCTTTTCATTGCATAAAGTTCCAGAACAATTGACTATTTTTTTCATAATAAAGTGACTAAATTTTATGTTGGCCATCAACCCACCAAGACCACCCTCTTTTTTTTGGGCTTGGAACTGGCTATAAACAAAACATATGACACTAAGCACAGAATTCGGCAGCAAAAGCACCAGAATCATGCATTGTTTAACAAGCCAAAAATGCACCTTTTCCTAATCTTCTTTCACCTTTACTTCTAAATAAAAAAATTGGTGGATAGAAGCCTCCCAATTCTCCATAAGTAGTATTAAATCTTTTGACGATTTAATTCAATAATAAGTATAAGACTTACCTCGCATGATTAGCAATTAGTATGGGATCAAGGTCACAACGCACATCTTTTAAGTCTGGAGACCACTTTGCAGTTAAAATCCCAGTAACGATTACATCATCTGTGACAAGAAGTAATTACCACACAAACCTCCCCTCCCCCAAAAAATTAGATAATCTAAACCATATAATATGTTCAAAGAATGGCATGATTCAACAGCTAGTATAAGCATAAAATTTGATATCTGTTAGGAAGTTTTTGCTCAAGGTAATGCTAGGAAGTAAATTCTTAAAAAATTGAAAAATAGAGCTTCCCAGAATTTCTTACCTCCTGCTTTAACAATGTCAACAAGATCATCCTTCAATATGACAGGAATTGAACGAGGAATCGCCCCAACACCCAACACTTGTGTGCTTTCTTGGATTTTGATTTCCTGATAATCATGGCGTATTATAGAATCTTCTAATTCCTTGAACTTCGTGCCTTCACAGGGTCTCGAACTCTGAGATTGAAGACAATCGATCAACCATCAACTCCAAAAGAACAACTAGATAAGACAAACTAGACATATAACAAAGAGCCAAATAATGTCTTGTTGCAAAACATAAGAAGGTAAAATATATAATACAAAAAATATATTAAATCCATCAAAATGATAATAAAGTAGAAAAAAATAAAAAGATCTCATGCCTCAACTCATAAAACTCTCATCTTAATGCACATGAAGATCAAGAATGCATCCTAAAATGCAACTGCACTTACAAAAATTTTGCAAATAGCTTAAGCACATACTATAAGTGATACTTTTATCATATTACATAAAAATGTATGAGACCATCCGATTGTTGCTACCACCACTTATGTTGTTTTCAAACTTTTCATATGACACAGTTAAAATAATGTGAGATATAACCAGAAATTGAGTAAAATATATACCAGAGAAGGGCAATATGAAGGTAGCGATATTGAGTTTCTAGCTTCCAGCTCAGGATAAACTAGGAACCTGCAAACATCGTCAACCATAAGAAGGTAAAAATTAAGTGCGAACTACAATTGGCATAAAACAGGTATCTCCGAGTAGATTATGACAGGAATGCTAGTCTCAAAGATACAGATCAATACCCCTAGGTAAAGAATGTCAGTGACTATAATATGTCATTCAGAAAATTTTGAGGAAACGTGACTGACTGCGTAATTATGGATTTCAAAATTATGCAGTCCATATCTGCTGGAGTTTGAAGTTGTTCAGATTGCTGTAAGGCCCTAGAGGTGACATGGCAGTCTCAGAAACTTGGAGGACACTGGCACTTACATGAAATGCACCCAACATGCATCATATGTGCCATGAGCCACAAATAAATTTTTCATTAAGGGAAATGCCTGGTCATGCACAGGATATGGTGGGCTATGCAGGGGATATGGCTGGAACACACAGAGGTTCCAGATTGGAAACAGCTAAATACTCAACAATTTAACATTTTTTTTTTTTTGGGCATCTTGATTATGGATTGGACAAAAAAGGAAGACATAGTACAAGCATGCAAGGATGTGAATACTAAAACTTTTTTGTTTTGTTTGGAAAAAACCAACAGATGATGTTAACTTGTTATGTCTGAATATTTGTTCTCTCTTTCATATATCTTTTTGAAATTCTAAGCTACTTGATTGAAAATTTTGAAATACAAAATGAAAATATACTTGGCAATTTATGAAGATATGTTTATCAGCATATCCCGGAAATGTCATACGATAGTTTCCTTAAATCTACCCTCTTGGCGGATCAGTATCATGTCATTCAGACCTGCTTTATAGCTTAAAGGCAACCCTCCTTCCTTCACAAGGTTTAAGAAGAAACTAAGTTGACAAGATAGATTGCACTATTTTTTCTGCATTCCTATTCATAACCACCACAATACACCAAGAAAATTAAGCTACTAAAAATGTAATAGCGCAATACAAATGTACATTGGTGCTTCAAAAGTGACCAAATTAAAAACCCTACTTGTGCTTGCATTTCTGGCACATATACCATCTCTCCCCTTCATACATCTTGATCGCTCCAGAACGAATCACCGTCCCTTTAAGGGTGAGAAGAATCCCACGATGCTTCACTCGAACACTTCCAATGCGTGGAAAAGTCTCTAACCAAATCCAAACACATTCACACACAAATCAAACAAAAAATCATCCAAGCAAAGAGTTGAAACAAAACCAATATCACGGAGAGAAGAATAGGAAAAAAAAACCAGGGCATTCGAGTGGGGAACCGCTGATGTTTACACGAACATGAATGAATTTCTTCTCAACCACACTTTTGTGACCTTTCAATTTCAAATCCCCCAATACAATTTTCTACATACACAAAGCAAAACACAGCCAAATCAAAGAAATGGAGCTTTCTTTAACGAACTAACTAAAGTAGACACAATAATTTTTAAAAAAAGATATGAAAACAAAAGATTAAATTACACTTTTAGCCCTTAAAATTAAGAAATGTCACCTATATAAGTCTATTTCTTTTAGTAATATGACTGTTAAGTGCCCAATAAGTATCGTCAATTAAGACACGTCACCCATATAAGTGGAGTAATTCTTAGATAGGTGCTCCCTCCTCTCACATTTATGATGGAATCCACTCACTAAATTCATGGTAAGGTCCACCATGAATGTGAGAGGGGTTTGGCTTACCTCCAATACTTTTTTAACTGGAATCTTTTTTTATTTTAATGAGAAACTGTTACATCACTCACTAACTAAAGAAAAAGTGAAGATTAAAATCTACTACCATCTGTCATTGTGTATTTAAAATAAAAGGAGACCTCCAATTAAAAAAATACTGAGATACAGAGAATGGTACTCTCTCCTCTCACATTCATGATAGAATCTACTCATTAAATTCATGGTGAGGTCCACCACAAATGTGAGAGGGGTTTGGTTTCCCTCCAGTATTTTTTTAACTGAAATCTCATTTTATTTTAATGAGAAACTACTACATCACCCATTAACTAAATAAAATGTAGAAATTAAAATCCACTATTATTTGTCATTGTGTGTTTAAAATAAAAGGAGACCTCCAATTAAAAAAATACTGGAGGTAAGCCACACTCGCGTGAGAGAAGGGAACACCATTTATTCGTATTCCGGCCAAATAAGTTTATCTCTGTTGATAATATGACCGCTAAGTGCTAGATAAGGGTCGTCTATTAAAAGATGCCACTCATATAATGCCAAGTGTCATCAGATTATTAACGAAATAGATCAATATGAAAACGGAATCAAACATTCAAAATGAAAATTTAGAAATTGTTTTTGGAAAATTTAGAAATTTTAATGGCCAAAAAGTGTACTTTACTCGAAAAAAGACAAAATGTGCATACATGAGCCCAAATAGCAGCATCGTCGAAGAGGCGCAGGTGATCGGTGGGTTGGGAGAATAGCGATTGCGCAAGCGGCGGGTCGTCGTCCATTAGTTCTGCAAAACTGAGAAACATGGAAATAGAGAGAGGAAAATTAGAAGAATAGAGATGATTGATTGATTGATTGATGATATTACTCACTCGATGTGGAGAGGGTAATGAAGGTTGGGGTCAGGAGAGAGAGCGATGGAGCGGAGCTGGTCGGAGTGGCGGCGAATGAGAAACGCAGCTTCGGCTTTCAGTTGAGAGGGAGAGGGAGAGGGAGAATCGTCCATTTTGTGAAAGGAGGACATCGCCATTTGCTGTGCACACAAAAGAGGAAAGGTAGAAGACGGGTTTGGGTTTGGGCGGGAAGATATATTAATATTGGTCACCAACCTAGACAAAACACTACTATCCTGTACTTGATGGGTCAAGATTTTTTTTTTTTTTTTTTTAAATAAGATAAAATTTCAACATATAGGTTTAATTTAAGATAAGTCAATAATTATTTTTATTGTCAAAATTAAGATATTAATTGATTTTTTGTTTTATGGGTCCGTTTGGATTGAGCTTATTTTTGCTGAAACTGAAAACTGAAACTGAAAACACTGTAGCAAAATAATTTTTAAATGTGTAAGTAATATCGTGGGACCCATTTTTAATGAAAAAGTTGATGAAAAGTGGAATTTGTGGGTCCGTGAACAGTGCACAAATGCACTGTTCACAGTGGACTTGGTCAAATAGTGCGGCTGAGAGAAAAAAAAAAAAAAAAAAAAAAAAACTGGAAAACGCAGCCACAAATTCAGCAACTTTCAGTGCAATCCAAACGCACTCTATATATGAAACTTTTATTTTCTTTTTTGAGAATTTGGCTTTGGCCTTTTGCCACATTAAATTAGTCAATTGATAAATGGACTTAATAGTGTAGTCTCAATATTTTTTTTTATGAATTTTTTTATTAGATATTGTTTTCATACTTAGAGTTTATACGGATTTCATTTTTCATCCATAGACTTTAAAAAAGAAAACCAAACTAAATTTCTGACTGACTAAATTTCAAACTTAATTCACGATCAATCAAAGTTTAACTCTCTATATCTCATCTACCTATAAATCTCTTACCTCAAGATCATCTCCCCAACTCAATACTCTTGACTTGCCATGAGAGTGAGAGAGAGAGAGGTGGAGGATAGCTGAATGGTGGAGAGAGAAACAAATAAAAAATGATTTTTCAAAGTTTTGTTGAGGAACAAAAATCTCAACAAATGCATGGATGTTTGTTCAAAAATTATTTTGGTGTACCATCTGTGGAGCATGTTGCGAAAGTGTTTCAACTGAGTTTTGTTTTTTTTTTAGGGAAATTAAGTTTAGCTACATTTTAGCTTATCAACATGGATGAGTACCACATCACCACTAAGCTCCAAGCAAGTATTTTATACACCTACGTACTTAATTGTTCTTTTAAATATACGCATGCTTTATTACTCTACTAGATACAACCATGCACAAAAGTGCATTCTCTTTTATATTTATATTTATATTTATATTTATATTTATATATATATATATAGAGAGAGAGAGAGAGAGAGGAGTACATACCTTATTTTGCTAGGTTGTTTGCCAAATTAAAACATCTAGGTCCACCACATTAGGTCTAAAAACCGATTAGTATCTTAGTCTAATTATAAAGAAAGAGCACAATCATTAAAAACAGACATCATAAGTGGAAACTCTAAAAAAAATAAAATAAAATTAAAAAGGTCTAAACTAACTTAATAATTATAAGACTTCTAAATATGTGCATATAATCACATTTATGGTACCGTTAAGAGTTTACAACAATTTTGGTTATCATTTTGTAACTCAATTAGATACACAATTCCAATGCAAACACATCATTACGAGTAACTACAAATGTTATAATAAAACCATCAGTACGTTAGATGCGAATTCTGAAGTATGTTATAATCATTCATATAGTTATTGTTTACAAAATAAATTATATACTAGCTAGCTTCTCAAATGTTATTACACACAAAAACATTCAACAACAGATGTCATAATTAGATAAAGCACGTGTTATGAGTAGGGTAGTTAGAAGGTAGTTACTAGTTAATTCTCTTTGAAAAGGAGAATCATGGACCAACCAATCCTATTGATTAATTTAAATGGATGGGGGGATATGTAACCATTGATCCAGAAGTAGATCCCATTAAAGGTTTCCCTATCTTTCACATAAATTGGCACTGATAAAACTTCATATATTACTGAGACAACATTAGCAAAAAAGCATCCTTTGATCCATTTATCATCCATTCATGTGAAGTGTGTCCCATGTTTGTGGATTTGAAGCTAGCCTCGGAAGCACTCAAGCACCAAGACTAGTGTTTCTAAGTAAAAAGGGGCACAAGGCCTCCTTGTTCTAGGGTATCTTTACATGAACCTATGATGAGACACTTGGTTTGGACACTACTTCAATCACACATAAGCTCGGCGTTGAACCAGGCACCATGTTGTTATGTTGATGAAGCAACCAAGTTGGAATTTCTACTCATAAGTGGATCTCCAAATTTAATAGAAATAGAGAAGATCATTAGGGTAGGGTTCATCAAACTTTACCATCACCCAACATACCAACATTGTGCTTGTACATGGGCAAATCAGGTGATGCATGGATTTATAAGACCTGAACATGCCTAACAAGATGATTTCTAGTTGCCAAGCGGCCCAAGCCTACTCAATTGTACATGCAATGTTGTCACATTGGAGGTTCTCTTTTATATACGACTTCATTGACTACAACCAAATAAGAATGCATTCTCAGGATTCATAGAAAACCCTTTTTCATATGATAATGGAGGTATTTTATATTTCTATAGAGGCCACCTGTGCGCTCCACCATCTATTATTACATTTTCATGATATCATAGAAGAACATGTGGATGATACTGTGGTTAAATTAGTAGTGGCTCAAGGATATTTTTTAGGGGGTTATGGTTTCCTTATTCAAATTTATCTATAGTACGTACTAGCAATAAAATGAAAAATAAACTATAGGTTCATTCGACATATTTTTTCGTAATACAATGAACATATTAATTATTGTTAAATGAATTTTAATTATTACTCCTTAAAATACATTTATCTATTAGTTTAGGACAATTACATGTTTACATTGTACTATCAATGTAAGATTTACATTGTAAACAATTATACTATACACATTTGTTTAGAATTAGTGTAAGATTTATATTGTAGATAATTATATTGTACACATTTGCAAAAAATATGTAATATTAATTGTACTATACACATTTGTTTAGAAACAATGTAGATCTTACATTGATAGTAAAATGAAAACTATGAATTTTCTATTAGTTAATTTCAAATATTTTTTAAAATCTAAATGGGCTTTTTTTTTTAAAGATTTAAGATGAAAAAAATTTTACTTTTGTTGTTAGGCTTATTTCAAGTGGGTTCCAAAAAGAAAGAAAAAAAAAAAAAAAAAAAAAAAAAAGTCCCTTCATAGAACTTCTCTCTTTACCAGCCTTGAACCTTTTCGCTTAATGAAGATAATTTTAGCACTTTCCAACTCTGCAAAGAGGGCTTGGCCCTTATATATATAATCGTGAGGGCTGGGACTTGTACAATATGAATAAGCATTAAGCAACATTTCAGAATCATTCTTTGATGGAAGCCAAGTGCATGAAGAAAATCTGCAATGGCTTCCTTTCTGGAAAAAAAATAGATTTAAATTAGCTCGGAGAAAAACGTCACATGTATAAATGACTGTACACAACATGCATGCAGTAATCTACCACATGCTTACAATTACAGTACTTACTGGCTGAGTTCCCCATAAATCACTCCTCTTCAAATCATGGGCCATATTTTCTTTTTACGTTTACCCCCAATCAACTAGTAAAAAATGTGTGCGCTTGAGAATTCTCTACACCACAGGTGATCCAGTCACAATAGAATTTGTTGAAGAGTAAAATTCAACTATCCTAGAAACACATCTCTAGAGTATTAAACCAAAATGATTATACCTATTTTCATAATGGCTCTGCTTAATGTGTAAGAGACTATATGGATGATCGCATCTCCCTGATGTCCAAGCCATGATCATCATCATTGTCATCATTGTAATAACCTCTACGGTTCATGGTTGGCTGTTTCAATCTCTCAAATATTTCATCAAGTGATTCAGATGAGGAAACATGGTCGATTTTGGTTTCTTGACCCTGGCGTAAAGGAATGAATCTCTTGGAAACAACGTTAAACTTCAAGTTTTGAAAACCAGTCTTCATGGCTTCCCACTTTGAAGTGAATCTAGATGATGATCCTGCTGTTACATTTTGAAGATTGCTTGAATCAGCTGTTGAGGAGGTTACATGTTTCTCAACCAAATCCATATTGTTGATGGCTTCTCTGCTTGTGTCAATTAGGGCCTCTTCTTTTAAAGATTGTAATTGACCTCTCTTTCCATCCTCCATCACTTTCGTTGATTTCAATTCAGTCTCAACCTTCTCCTGTAACCAATTTCAAATATTCATTATGAGAATATAGAGGAAAAAATATACAAATTTGCAAGAGCTATGTCAAAATATCCATGTTAGCAGTATAAACATAAGGATGCATGAATATCATCATTGGAATGCTTTGTTAAAAGCAATGATGAAACAGAAGTGCTTTCTGATGATTTTACAAACCACGCTATTGCTCCCAGGTTCAATGTCAATGGTAACATTGTTGAAATTCCTTGCTAATGGAATAACATGCTCACCAACTTTGTGTCCTTGCTCAAGCCCAGACCGTTCTAAGTATGGAACAAATTTAATTATTATAAGACTCAACTAACAGTTAACAACTTTCGTTTTCACTCAAAGCTGATATATTTGAACAATTCTAACGTTTTTTTCAAAAATTCTTCTTCTTTTCTTTTTATATAAGTAATATTTCCTGTGCAAGACTGCAGCTAATAATGTTCCCCCAGATTTTCGTAACACCTTTGAGTGCTTTTCAATTAAGCAAACAATATATGAACCACTTCAGTATGTCATAATTTGCTCACCTTTTTTCAGAATAATTACTCCTGACTAATCAAATGCATCCATATCATCTGATTCATTTTGAAACTTGAATATCTTCCAATTCCCAAATTATTCAATCACCCGATGAAAAAAACTGCTTGCAATTAAGATGGTATATATAACCATAATTAGGGGATAGATTTTGTTGAATCCTTTTCCAAAGAAAGGGATGGCATCATATATATTTCCCATTTTCTGTGCAGAAATAAAAAAATTTATCACACTTAGAGTAAAGTAATGAAATCTGGAGAGAGAAAAAAGAGGGGAGAGGGGGGGGGGGGGGGAGTTCATAACAATGCAGTGTTTCTGCATAAAGTTCAAAGTGATTTGTCACCTTTTGTGGCTATCGTAATGTTCACAAACCAATACATATAGCATCCATTAAGTTTAGAAACAGGTATAATGTAATCTAGACTAGGGAAAGCTAAACCAAAATTCTTTTGGCTATATTTATATGCCGAGAACTGTTTGTAAGAAGTGTTTACTAAACCGTATATTGCTCTATTGCTTATTTTCACAAAGCTGTAATGTCCTAGTAAAAAACAATTATAAAAAACCCTCCCACAATGCTGAAGGATAACTCACAAAAATAAACATTAATAAAGTGATTCTTAAAATAAAAATAAAAATAAAACAAGGTAGACATTGATAAATTGAAATAGTTAAACTAAATCATTGAAATATTGAAACGGGGCCAACTAATTAGAAGATCAACCTAAACAATTTCCTTTTGTGAGTTAACAACCGTTCCCAACAATATAATTATCATTTGAATTTAACACCATGAAAAGTATATGTATACCAGAATTTTACATAAAACTAGAGAGAAAACAGATTGCAATGGTTTAGCTGGTAATATGAAACCAACCAATGAGAAAAGTCTATTCATTTTATTTCAAATGTTTTATCAGGTTTTGCCCACTTTGTCCCAAAAAGTTTGACTTGCATATGGATTTTTTTTTTTTTTTAATTGTTCTAGTGGAATGACTAGATGCCAATAGAAGATCTCATTCCTTCCCATCAATACTTTCAGATCAAATGGAAGGATTTTCTGACTTGACTGCAAGTCAGGGATCTCTCTAATCCTGTAAGTGATATTTCAATATAGATATTTTAGAGATGTAACAACACCTTAACTCACTAGTTAATTGGAGCATCCATTTTACTTGAAAAATTAAGGATGAATTATAATCCGGAAAAAGATTTCTTATGGGGTGGTAATTTAACACATTAAGATTAGTAAGTCCAGATTTTTCTATCCGTTAAATAGTACATGGAGATGGTGTTTACTATCTTCTCTATGATTCATTTTGGTTTCTGTTGTTAATCAAAGACATGTAAAATATTTAAGATTATTCTGTTCTTATAATGCTCCAAGCAACAAGAATAAAGGTGCTTATTTTTGCTTTCTGAACAAGATGTTTTACTTTCATTTTTCCCATTGTCCAGCAGATATTGCCTTTAAAAACATCTAAGTGAAATTTCTCATATATTCTGTGTGTACCATGCCCTAGCCATTTTCTTTTATAATAAAGTTCTTATTACTTGTAGGGTAAGCTATTATAGTAAGTAGTGTTAAGACAAAATTTGCAATGATCTTTTCTTGAAATCACTCTAAGTTGCACCAGTGGCATCACTTTAGAGCACTATATACTTCTGTTCCAGACAAATTCTAGTTGAATTTTTTTCCACTCATTTGTTCAGCCTTATAACTGGCTTTCACAAACTACAAGAGTGTAAAGAAACCAGCATGCCACATGCATAGCACATTATGTCATTTTACAATCTGATATTTGATAAATACCTCTAGATAAACTAGACAACATGAGAGTTTCTGGACAGCAAAGCTGGAACTGGTGGACATGCTTACAAAGGATGGATCTCAGAACCAAGATAATTATAAAAAAAAAATTTAAAAAAAACCCCTACTACATATAAGATAATATATACTGTGAGGGAAAGAAGTTTAAAAACAAACACATATAAGAAGTACGTCTGAAAGTCACAATACTTATGGAATCAAAGGAACCTCAAAAACTATCATATCCTCTATGATTATCATATTTTAACCCTTATGTCAATCACTTGACTTGTTAAAGAAATGATTATAAAACTAGGAAGTAATAAAAGGAAAGGTTGTACCTGGTGCAAAAAGCTCCCACTTTTTGCAAGGTTTAGGAGAATTCATGATAGGCAGCCTTACCCCCAATTTGTTTTGGAGAGGCTGAATCCTAGACTCAAACCCGCACCTATAGCTTTTGGTGGAAGACACATGCCATTGCACCAAGACCCAACCTCTAGGAAGTATTATAAGGAGGAGCAACATAATTCCCATCTAGAATCGGAGTATAACTAGCCATATTTGATTATGCACACTACAAAGATTGAAAAACCACATGTATCAATGCAAAACCAACTCCTCTATCGCTTTTGGTGGAAGACACATGCCATTGCACCAAGACCCAACCTCTAGGAAGTAATATAAGGAGGGGCAAAATAATTCCCATCTAGAATCGGAATATAACTAGCCATATTTGATTATGCACACTACAAAGATTGAAAAACCAAATATATCAACGCAAAACCAACTCCTCTATCTTCAAGATTTATATCATAAATTTTATTTATAATAATTATGGAGGACTGATAAATGAAAAGATTATATTTAATATTTTAAAATGACTAGCCATATGTGAGTTATGCATACTGTAGCAGAGAAAGACCTGTTCAAAGATAGTTTTTTCATCACCATAAAGACGAATGAGATTGAGAAAGTTGTATGAAATTGGAGGTGCATATCGCGCAACCATCCTGGCAGAAATGTGAAAGTGAGATCTAATGACCAATTCCTTTTAAAGAGAATGTTTATAAAATAAAAACCATTAAGTGGTGAAAAAACATATTACGGAGATAAAATAACAAAACTTACGAGCATATCATAAGCAAGCTGACCGAGATTGTTTACCTGGGTGTCAGTGAGTAAAACATCAGCATTCCAATTTTGAACAAGGAATAATATGTGCATATGCACATATACATCAGAGGAACGAAAGCAGCTACCTGCAAAAACAATCCTAGAATTAAACCATTATGACACAAGAAAACTTCAGAATAGGAAACAACCCCCGTGAAATGCAATGATGATCTTTATATACTCCAAGCAAAGAGGAGTATATAGTCCAAACAAATGATGATCAAGTCTGAGCAACACATACTCCCAAGAGCTAAATTCTCATTCAACAGTGCGAACATATAAAGACTTAAGTCCCAATTTACAATTTAGTCACAACATAATCTAAATAATTATAGCAAGCAAATTCGTTAAGAAGCTGCTAAATTCAAAATGACTCAACTTCCACTCCATTATCCTTACAATTCAAGTCATTCCGGCCATTCTTGATTTAGAATTTGTAACTTCCATCTTCTTGCAAATTCATGTCATAAACATCATCAGACTGTGAATCTCTCAACCCCAACGAACCATTACCCTGAACATTCCGTCTAATGGGGCCCTTTTCTCTATGTTTTCTATCAAAACCAATATCATAAACATCATCAGACTGTGAATCTCTCAACCCCAACGAGCCATTACCCCGAACATTCCGTCTAATGGGGCCCTTTCCTCTCTGTTTTCTACCAAAACCAGCTTCCCCTGACTCCAACCCACAGGAACCAATGGGGCCCTTTCCTCTCTGTTCTCTATCAAAACCAGCTTCCCTTGACTCCAACCCACCGGAACCATTCGAACCCACATCCTGAAACCTATTCCTATTCACATTCTTTCTCAATTTCCCATTACTTCTCTTCCCATTTCGCCTATTCACACCCGATAATTCCAAACTATCTTTCTGATACGAACTCTCCGAATCCAATAAATTCTGACCCTTCTCCTCCTTTAATTCATCCAACCCACCATTTCTTTGATAGGGTTTGATACTATGAACAACCCCTTTAGGGAAAAATCTAGCTGAGGGTAACTCATCCACAGTCTGAAACAACTGAGGCCCATCTCTCTGAGTCCACAAATCGAACCCACCAGGCCTTTGGAACCTATCAGCCAAGACTTTCACTTGTTCGTCAGCGCCAACGGAGAGCAAGTTAGGGGCTCTCTCGACAACCTCCCAAGGCCTCTCGAGCTCTGACACAGCAGCCTTGATCTCTGCTCGCTTTCGCATCTCGTAAATATTGCGCTCGCGAGCGAGGCGAGCCTTGAGGAGCTGGCTGGCTTTCTTTGCCTGCATTCGCTTCCATTGCCACTTTGATACGCCACCTGGGTAGGTTCTGGGACCCCCTCCCATACGAATAATCGTCGTTTTGGGTGTGATGGGTTGGGAGTAGAGTGAAGAGTTATGGGGTTTTGGGTGGAGGAACAACTTGGTTGGAGTTGGACCTGTCAAAAAATTTGAGAGTGTTTGGATTTGAAGGATTGACATTTTTCTTCTTAAAACAAACCAAAAAAGAAGAAGAAAAAAATTGTTGTTACAGTGATTCTATTCTATGACTATGACTATGAATGGTTTAGGAGTCGGGAGTGAAAGTAAAGAAAGAAGAGAAAGATAGTGGAGTTTGTGGTTTGGTTAGTGTGAACAACGTTATCTGCAGAAGACTACTTGTAATGGGTTGGGCCTACTTGTAACAAAGGCATTTGGGCTTGTGAACTGGCGTAACGTGTTGAGTTCCATTTCCCCTCCCCTCTGTTGTTGTTGAGTTCCATCAGTGTTTAATGGATTTTTTTAGAAAATAACTATAAAATCTAAACAATATCATTAGTTAGCAAACGTTTCAAACTATTTTGGTTTATAACAATTCGAGTTTGGTGGAGTCGATTTGTGGGTTGTAAAATCGAGTTTAGTATACTCGATTTTCCTTTTTTGTAGCAGATGACGCGGGGAAACGGCGCACAGAAATCGAGTTAAGTAAACTCGATTTCTATGCATACAAACCAAGTCCAATACACTCGGTTTTTACACATAGAAATCGAGTCCGTTGGACTCGATTTCTGTGTATAAAAAACGAGTCTATTAGACTCGGTTTATATGTACAAAAACCGAGTCTAATAGACTCGGTTTTTCTACACAGAAATCAAGTCCTGGACTTGGTTTCTATTTTCTTTTGCCACACGTAGAACTCAACAAAACTCTCTCATTCCCTCACACACTCACAGTTTATCGAAAATATCATCAATCTCTGACTTTTCTTACACCACCTCCTATATATACATTTCTTGAACACCCCCATTTCTCCCAAATCAACCGTAGCAAAGTTTCTGAAGATGTTCTGAAGAGCAACAACAGAGGCTCCATTAATTTCATTTGTTTATTTTTATCGAAACTGTTTTGTTAAACCCACTTGCGTCAGTGTTGTTTGTTACCAAAAAAGAAAGAAAGATGAGAGGCAACGATGGAAGAGGAGCTTATTCAGAAAATAATTCTGATACAGAAAGCTTGGGAGGAAATGACAGAAGTGCTTTTAGTGGTCCTTTGGGTACTCAAGAATTCAACAGCAATAGCAGAAAACCTTCAAAAAAGAGTGCTAGATTCAATTTACCAGGTGACCAAATAACCAACGACGATGATGGCTACGTTGAGATCACTCTTGACATTCGTGACGATTCGTTGCGGTTCACAGTGTCCATTCCATCTCGGTCTCAGCTCCGTCGCCGTTCCGTCGCACTCATTCCCTCTCTTCAGCTCCGTCCTTCTCCGTCGCCGTCGCCATCTCGCTCCGTCTTAGTCTCAGCTCCGGTCTCTCACTCTCCGTCGCCGTCGCCGTCATAGAAACCGAGTCCATTGGACTCGGTTAGGCTACTGCAGTACTGAACGTAGGCGAGTATATTTGATTTTTTCCCTGCACCTTCTGATTTCATTTTTTCTTGTTCTTGAGTCTTCTGATCAATTGCAATTCATTTTTTCTTGTTCTTATTGAGTGTTGGATCGACTGGTTTTGTCAATTTTTCCCTGCACCTTCTGATTCTTCAGTCAGGAACGAGTGGTTCTGCAGACAAAGAAACCGAGTTCAAAGGAGTCGGTTTCTAAGCCTGAAAAACAAGTTCATTGAACTCGGTTTTCAAGCCTGGAAATCGAGTTCAACGCTGTCGGTTTCCAAGCCTGGAAACCGAGTTCATTAAACTCGTTTTTCAGGCTTAGAAACCGACAGAGTTAAACTCGATTTCTGCCTACGTGGCCACTCCGCCAACCTCAGCTAAAAACCCAGAAATCGACCCTCCTTAACCCGAATTGCTAGAAACAAAAATAGTTTAAAACGTTTCCTAACTAATGATATTGTTTGGGTTTTGTTGTTATTTTCTAAAAAATCCCGTGTTTAATAGATGAGGGCCGTCTCGTCTATTAAAAAATGCCAATGCTACTCATATAATTATAATGCAAAGTGTCATCATCAGATTATTAACGAAATGGATCAATATGAAAACAAAATCAAACATTCAAAATGAAAATTTAGAAATGTTTTGGAAAATTTAGAAATTTTAATGGCTAAAAAGTGTACTTTACTCGAAAAAAAATAAAATGTGCATACATGAGCCCAAATAGCAGCATCGTCGAAGAGGCGCAGGTGATCGGTGGGCTGGGAGAATAGCGATTGCGCAAGCGGCGGGTCGTCGTCCATTAGCTCTGCACAACTTGAGAGAGAGAGAGAGAGAGAAGAAAATAGAGAGGAAAATGAGAAGAATAGAGATGATTGACATTACTCGATGTGGAGACGGTAATGAAGGTTAGGGTCAGGAGAGAGAGCGATGGAGCGGAGCTGATCGGAGTGGCGGCGAATGAGAAACGCAGCTTCGGCTTTGAGTTGAGAGGGAGAGGGAGAGGGAGAATCGTCCATTTCGTAAAAGGAGGACATCGCCATTTGCTGTGCACACAAAAGAGGAAAGGTAGAAGGCGGGTTTGGGCGGGAAGATATATTTTGGTCACCAACCTAGACAAAACACTACTATCCTGTAATTGATGGATCAAGATGATTTTTTTTTTTTTTTTCAAATAAGATTAAATTTCAACATATAGGTTTAACTTTAAGATAAGTCAATAATTAATTTTATTGTCAAAACTAAGGTATTAATTGATTTTTTGTTTTATATATTAAACTTTTATTTTCTTTTTTGAGAATTTGGCTTTTGCCTTTTGCTACATTAAATTAGTCAATTGACAAATAGATTTTGTGGGGCCAGAGAACTCGTGGTCCAAGCCCACTCTACATTAGGGCTCAGGGCCCAAGCCGAGGAGAGTCATTGCCGAGGACGACCTCATACTCGGCACCTCACGAAATGCCTGAAGAAAGGGGCAAACTGAATGTAGGGGCAGGGCAAGGGAAAAAGCTGCCAACATCATACAAAACCCTGTATCTGACAAGTCCATACTTTAAACCATACCCTTTAACTTTCCCAATGACCCCAAACCACTCTAGGTATGGGTTGACAGGACAGGTCTGCACCCCAGAAAAGTGAAACTTACACGTGGACTCTAAAGGGGGAAACAAACACTAGTATAAAAGAAGAAACCCCCCAGTAAAAGAAGGGACTCCCCCCCCACCCCCCCCGGAAAAAGGGAGAAAGGGAAGGATATAAGGCTCCTTGGACAGCTTCCGAGGACTTAAGTCCTACAACCCGTACTAATGGAGGGCTTAGCTAGTCAAGCCAAGTCCGCCCATATAAGAACTTCCATAGACGCCACGATTAAACCGTCCACCTGTGCCCAAGGTCATGCCTTTCAAGCCCACTCTCTACAAATCATATTATTGGGGCCCTTTGCATACGAGCCCAACGTCATTCTTGGGCCGTTAAATAAATCGTGTCCCTACAATTGGCGCCGTCTGTGGGAAAGGCTTGCGCGTTGGCTCAGGCGGCGACGGAGTTGATCCTTTGCCATGCAAGGGTCTGCGAGGGTGCCTTCATATTCCAGCGATATGTTGTTGTTGTTCCAACATAAGTTCCCACTAGGAGTTATGCCGGGCAGTGCCAAGGGCACGGGCAATTCTAGGGGCTTCCAACATCAAGCTAACCCCTCCCCGCATGGGTCAAGGGGCTAACCTTTGGAAATTAAATCAATAAATAAGTAAAAAAATACAAGTTTTGGACAAAACCAAGGCCTTGTATGGTCCTCGGACTCAAGCCTCTGAGGAAACCAACTACTTGGAAGAAAACTACAAGTTTTGGACAGAACCAAGGCCTTGTATGGTCC
Organism: Quercus robur; assembly: GCF_932294415.1. Classification (NCBI taxonomy): domain Eukaryota; kingdom Viridiplantae; phylum Streptophyta; class Magnoliopsida; order Fagales; family Fagaceae; genus Quercus; species Quercus robur. Next base: position 23,206,804 of record NC_065544.1, on the reverse strand, counting down.
TCGGACTCAAGCCTCTGGGGAAACCAACTACTTGGAAGAAAACTACAAGTTTTAAACAGAACCAAGGCCTTGTATGGTCTTCGGACTCAAGCCTCTGGGGAAACCAACTACTTCAAAGAAAAACTACAAGTTTTGGACAGAACCAAGGCCTTGTATGGTCTTCGGACTCAAGCCTCTGGGGAAACCAACTACTTCAAAGAAAAACTACAAGTTTTGGACAGAACCAAGGCCTTGTATGGTATTCGAACTCAAGCCTCTGGGGAAACCAACTACTTCAAAGAAAAACTACAAGTTTTGGACAGAACCAAGGCCTTGTAAGTTCCTCGGACTCAAGTCTCTGGGGAAACCAACTACTTGGAAGAAGAACTACAAGTTTTGGACAGAACCAAGGCCTTGTATGGTCCTCGGACTCAAGCCTCTGGGGAAACCAACTACTTAGAAGAAAAATTACAAGTTTTGGACAGAACCAACTCTGGGGAAACCAATTACTTAGAAGAGACAATATGGGGTTTGGACATAACTTGGACGTTAGATGGCCTTTAGAATCTACCCCGAGAAAGAATTCCCCATTTGATAGTTGGGCTAGTCCCAGGAATGCATGGATTCCCCAGCCTACCCTCGGATTCTCGATACCAAGGGAATTGGTGCAACTGCAATATAGGGTCATACGTTGTCAAAACACAGTTAAAGTCCCTCGCTACTCGGCTACCCTCTCGGATGAAATATTTAGTATTTATCGTTCTCGGACGGTCGCCACGCATGCATTACGGGGCATTAAGCCGTTATTTCAATTGGTAAGGTTCTGTTTCAAGGTTTCCTGCTTTAAGCATCACTAAAGGAAGGTACATACATAGCACACCTGTTTACAAAGTAGTTGCTGCCGAAAGGAAAAGTATTTACAAAGAAATAAATTCATCTTTTATTAAGACAAAGAAATAGTACAGCGTACAATGAAAAGCTGGAATAAGCTTATACTAAAGCTAACTACATAAGCGAAAAGAAAGATACAAGAGAATAAAGAGAAAGCCGAGGAAGAAGTGCAGAGGAGAGGTTGGCTGCTGTTCCAAGACGTTGTTCAAGGAACACCATTCCTCAACACTTTTACATGCCTATAACTCAGGCAGCCAAAGAGCCCAACTCGGGGCTTGCACCGTTAAAGAAAAGGCGTAGAGAGCCCGACTTCGGGTTGGCGCAGCTGAAAAAAAAGTGCAGGGAACCCAACTTGAGGCCAACACCGTTGAGGAAAAGGTGCAGGCAGCCGGAAGTTGATGGGCCTCCACGTAATCACGCCTGCGATATAGCAGACGGCGCTGATGGCGGAAAACTTTACTTCTGATGCACCAAGAATCTGATGCGACCAGTACCTGCTTCGGATTTTGACTAAAAGAAGGAGAAATACCATTTCCCCCTTTGTCAAAACGGAAGATCTTCTTGAATCTGTGCCTCCCTTGCCCAGACCATGCTACCTTGAGTCTTGGAAGGACCCAGCGCCTCTGTGGCGAATGGAGTTCCTTTACCCCTGTTCGTGTCTCAAACATATTGCACAAAGGACGGATAGCACTGAATACGAAACTGTGATTATTGCTGAAGGATTGTGATTTAGAAGAGAATCGGAAGGTTTGTATGTAAGGAAAACAACCTCCTATCCTACTTATATAAAAGATAAGGTGGTGGCATTCAATTCGTGTAACTTTCCAAGGAATGCTACGGACAAGGCAGAGTTGGCTCAATTTCCAACGCCATTCACAACCGTAGGATCTGAAGATCCTCGTGAAGACGCGCCTCGAGTATTGAAGCGTCAAAGGACTTCACGTGATTGGGTAAAGGAACACCTCTCGATTTGGCATGTCCTCCATGTAAATGGAAAAACACAAATATTAGTAGAGTACGGAATCTGAGCCAGCTATGATGTAAGCCCAACATTATCAAAACCCTCCTCCCCAACTAAAAGTCGAGCAGCAGGATTTTGAGGGGCTATTGTGGGGCCAGAGAACTCGTGGCCCAAGCCCACTCTACATTAGGGCCCAGGGCCCAAGCCGAGGAGAGCCATTGCCGAGGACGACCTCATGCTCGGCACCTCACGAAATGCCTGAAGAAAGGGGCAAACTGAATGTAGGGGCAGGGTAAGGGAAAAAGCTGCCAACATCATACAAAACCCTGTATTTGACAAGTCCATACTCTAAACCATACGCTTTAACTTTCCCAACGACCCCAAACCACTCTAGGTATGGGTTGACAGGACAGGTCTGCACCCCAAAAAAGTGAAACTTACACGTAGACTCTAAAGGGGGAAACAAATACTAGTATAAAAGAAGAAACCCCCCAGTAAAAGAAGGGACTCCCCCCCCCCCCCCCCGGAAAAAGGGAAAAAGGGAAGGATATAAGGCTCCTTGGACAGCGTCCGAGGACTTAAGTCCTACAACCCGTACTAATGGAAGGCTTAGCTAGTCAAGCCAAGTCCGTCCATATAAGAACTTCCATAGACGCCACGATTAAACCGTCCACCTGTGCCCAAGGTCATGCCTTTCAAGCCCACTCTCTACAAATCATATTTTTGGGGCCCTTTGCATACGAGCCCAACGTCATTCTTGGGCCGTTAAATAAATCGTGTCCCTACAGATTTAATTATTATAGTCTCAATATTTTTTTTTATGAATTTTTTTATTAAATATTATTTTTGTACTTAGAGTTTATACAAATTTCATTTTTCATCCATAGATTTAAACAAAAAAAAAAAACCAAACTAAATTTTTGACCGACTAAATTTCAAACTTAAATTCACAGTCAATCAAAGTGTAACTCTCTCGATCTCATCTACCTATAAATCTCTTACATCAAGATGTCTCCCTAACTCAATATTCTTGACTTGCCATGAGAGAGAGAGAGAGAGAGAGAGAGTTGAATGGTGGAGAGAGAAACAAATAAAAAATGTTTTTCAAAGTTTTGTTGTGGAACAAAAATCTCAACAAATGTATAGATGTTTGTTCAAAAATTATTTTGGTGTACCATTTGTGGAGCATGTTGCAAAAGTGTTTTAACTAAGTTTTTTTTTAGGAAAATTAAGAGCCCGTTTGGTAGAGGAGTTTGAGTAATATTATTTAAAATGATGTGGAAATGTGATTTAAAAAGTGTTGTCAAAAATACATATTTATAATATTCGTAAAGAGAAAACTGTGTCTGGTAATGTGTTTCAAATAGATATTTTGGTGTTTAGAAATATGAAGTTATGTGTGTTTTTTTTAAAAAAAAAACTACCACCGATACTGTTTTGGTTTGATTACACCGCTAGTATTCACCCCTAACAAGCTGCCATGGTTTGCTAGGTAATCCATGAGTATTCACCCCTAATAAGCTAAGCAGTTTATACTCATGCCAAACGTTGAGTCATTTCTATGAGGAATGGTACCTTGTCCACCATCCTAGTAGAGTTGTATCCTCAACAAAAATAACATTTTACTAGAATATTATATGTAATTAACAAATATTGCTATCACTTATTTCGACCAAAATAGGGTATTTGAAATGCAATACAAAACGAATTGGGACCTATCAACACCTCAACTACAAACACAACCTGCTTGGTTCTCAACAGGATCCACCAATAGTGCTAATTAGGGATAAATTATTTTGATTTGGCTTAAAAAATAACATGGGCATAAGTCAATTAAGCTAAAAAACATTGATTTTTTTGGCTATGACGTAACCAAGTTAATACCCGGATACACATTTTTCTGTAAATCACTTATATTGTAGCTATTTTCACATTTTCAAGATTTGGGTGCTTGCAATTAATCTTTCGAAGAATTCAGTTTGGAGGCCCTTCAAATGGAATGCACTACCTTTCAATTTTCAGCATTTTTGTTTTTTCTCTGGGTTCTATGTTTACTGATTCAGCTAAACAAAAGTGCAAGTTTGTAACTTTGTGCCGAAAACTAAAATTGTGCCAAAAACAAAAATTGTACAGAAATTGTGCATTAAAAGATAAGTCACAAATTTTTTTTATACAATAATAAGTCAATAACACAGACTGTTCTTAACTGGAGAAGGTAATAAACATAACAAACCACCAAATAATACGATCATTAACATACATGTTCAAATATAATAACATAATTGTTCCTTAGCACAATACAATGTGCCCCCACTAAACTATACAAGCAACTCAACAAAAAATGGTGATAGTGGTCATTAGCTTAGTAAACATTAACTACTGAAACAGGAAACTCCACAAAAGCAGCCCTTCACTTCCTCCCTTTCCTTCACCAACTCCTCTAGAGTAAACTAGTCACTAAATCCATCTAGCCCCGTCATCTTTCCTGCTTCATCATGATGAAAGCAGCCTTGCTTTCGAGTTTATGGAGTTCGTTAAGGACCTTGAATAGGGTGAGGTCATCAACATTGTCAGTAGTGTTCAGAATTGTCATGGCCTTGTCCATTGAGAAAGGATCACGCATTGGCGCAGATTCTACAGTTTTTCGGCTTTCGCTTTCTTTATCACTACGCCTTTTCCTTGACATCTCCATGAACTCCATGATAGCATCGGTGACTCTGTCAATGGACCCTCTTTTCCTTTTCTTCATTGTTGATATGTCAAAGTGAGCTAGCTACTTTCCTTTTGGGTTATCGCATTGCCCCATATCTGTGGAGGGGGGGGGGGGGTGGGGGGCAGGGACTATCAGGTTCAACACTAACGTGTACTCCCTGTTTGAGGAAAGCAGCATCCAATTCTCGCTCTTCATCACTGTTAAAGGCTGGTTGGGCAGAGGATATTTGTAAAAATCCGATTGTCGTGCTTGTGTTGAAAAGCCGTCCTAGCAACTTATAGTGGTCTAGCCCCTTTTTAAGAAAATCTTTGCACCTAGGGTTTAACTAGAAAGAGACAAGATGTGGTATACATGGGATTAGAGACACTGGTATATATGGGATTGTTTACATGTTTACGGAATGAACGGCGTGAAAATTAATTAAATGTATAACACTCACAGCCACTGCGTGTACCCAAGCCTTGTCACTACCTGTGACGGTGTTGGTAACAGGATCCCATCCCATTTCAGTTCGACCAATTAGTTGGGCAAACGTATGGTATCTCTACTTTAACCGTTGATATTTTTGGGTTAATTGCTGTTTGCAATAGTGTTTTCTGATTTGTTAGTTAAACTCATCTTGGATAACTGTCCAAAGGTTTTTCTTGAATTGCCCAGAAGGCATGTTCCCATTGGCTTCTTCTTCCACCAACACATCAATGAAGTGTTTTTTTATTGGTGCAGGCCATAACTTAAAATTCTCAGCGTCGGATGGGTCTGCCATTAATAAGACATACACACTTAAGCCATAAACATCCACTAACATGGATAGTAGGCATGACAGACTGTACATGGTTGCCTAGTAAATTCAGGTTTCTATTTTCCTAATTAGTTTTATGATTTCTCAACTTGAACCTAACCCTAAACCCTAAGCTAGTAACTGCACAATAGTAAAATGGTCGTTTGAACAAAAAACTCTACCAAACAAGTTGTAGCGTTATGTATAAAAGAAAGTGATACATCTAGAGCAACACAGAGTCAAGATTAACTCAAAGCAGTTATTATAGGTATATTTTGAAGACATTCTTTTGCAGACAAGTTACATACAGCATAGGAAAAAAAAACCAAATCTAGAATCACAATTATAAATTATTTGCAAGGAATCAATTAACTAGTTTAGACCTTTATTAGATTTAGGAAGCCCATTTCACAAATTATACATATATGAACAGTTAGAAGGGCATGGAGGAAAAACATGTCCAACATCAAGAGCAACAAGCAACAATCAACAGCAGCCAAGAACAAATTTCAGTAACGGCAAACATAAACTTTGAATTTAACACAAACATTAAACACTTACCTTAGGTGCAAGAATTACGTTGGAGGAGGATGATGAAAATGGTGGAATGATTGAGGAGGACGAAGCAATGTTTGCAAGCTCCATATGTAATGCCAGACACGATTTAAAGGGCAATTAAGGTGATTTGAGATAAAGCCTATTATGGGTTTGACAAAATCCAATAATAAACAATGCTTAAGGGTATGGTTGGGCTGTGGGAGTAACTATGGTAGGTGGGAAGGTTGAAAGGTCGTACGATTTGGGGAGATGTTTGTGGTGAATTTAGGGCTTTGATTTTGGGGGATCTGCTCAACGATTATGAAGGAGATGATGGCCGTTGGGATGAGTTATGGTGGATTGGGTGGGTGTGTGAGATTAATGGAAGGTGTGTGAGTTATGGAGATGCAACATGGTTGTCCGAGAGGGACAGGAGAAAAGGTTACAGAATTCCTTGCTACACAGACGCGTGGGAGAGACATTGCTAAGAGGCCACACTGCACTGACGTGTGAGAGAGAAGAGACCATCTGCTTATACGCATGGGAGAGCATAATGAATTTATGTCAGGTGGGCCCAGAGTGTTGGACTCTCATGTGAAACACAAACTCAAACAACACTTGAACACTAAACTCAAACAACAATAGTTAAGAATCACTTACCAAACACATATTTCAGCATGGGGCCCACCTGTTTGGGTGTTTAAACAGCGGGAAAGGATCACCTCCAGTTTCCTCCCATTTTAAAATAAGTGAGTGACATGTGTAAAAATAATGATCCAACGGTTAGGAAATTAGCAATTTGTGTTTTCAAAAATAGAAGCAAAAGCAAACCTTTTTTGAGATAAAAGTGCAGGAAGAAGGCATGGCAAAACTTCAGGCCGCACGTGGGGGCCGTGGGGTAGAAGATGGACGCCGGCTTCTTGGGTTTTACACATCGGAGGCTGAAGAAGAGATCCGTGGCGTTGGTTTTGTGAACCAGTGGCGGCGCGTGTCTCCTAAAATGGAGATCGAACTCTTGGGTTTTGCAAATCGGAAGCCAAAGAAGAGATTTGCAACGTCGGTTTCGTGAAAGGACGGAGAAACACTAGCAAATCTGAAGGGAGGCTCGAACTGACGGTGTGACGGCTGTGGCTTCTTCTTCTTTGTTTGTACAGTAGCTTGGTAAACTCAGGTGACAGAGACAGGGGAAAAGAAGAGAGAGAAAGAAGGAAAGATAATGCTATGAAAATTGTATTGGAGACGTTAGGTGGTTTGTTTTGTGCTTTTGGATAATTTTTCTAACATGTGTCTTGCATCCGGATAAAAACTGGAGGAAACAGGAAAAATTTGAATTGGAGGGGATCCTGTCCCTTAAACAGCAAACAACATTGCTGAAGATGGGGTACCAAACGGGCCCTAAGTTTAGCTACATTTCAGCTTATCAAATTTTGGGTAAAAAAAAGAGTTGATTTTATGTGCCTCTACTAATGCCTAAGGAATCATCACCAAATTATCGTCTCTTTTATAGTTTTTGGTTGTGTTTATCCTAACGCCATAACAAGATATGTCTAGTACCATGTTTTAAATTTTAATAATACCTGAACATATCAGTATGTGTTTTTATTTTTCAATTTGCAAATTGCCATTAACAAGAATTACATCAATATGGATGAGTACCATGTCACCACTAAGCTCCAAGCAAGTATTTTATACACCTATATAGACTTAATCGATCTTTTAAATATATGCATACATTATTGCATTACTAGATACAACCATGCACAAAAGTACATACTCTTTTATATATATAGGAGTACATACCTTATTATTTTGCTAGGTCATTTGCCAAATTAAAACATTTAGGTACACCACATTAGGTCTAAAAACCGATTGGTGTTTTGGTCTGATAATAAAAAATATAATTATTAGAAAAAGACAACATAGGAGGAAACTTTAAAAAAAAAATTAAAAAAGGTCTAAACTAACTTAATAATTATAAGAATTCTATATATATGCATATAAGCACATTTATGGTACCAATAAGAGTTTACATCAATTTTGATTATTATTTTGCAACTCATACGCAATTCCAATGCAAACACATCATTACAAGCAACTACAAATGTTATAATAAGACCATTAGTACGTTAGATGCAAATTCTGAAGTATGTTATAACTTGTAATCATTCATATAGTTATTGTTTACAAAATAAATTATATATTAGCTAGGTTCTCAGATGTTATTACGTACAAAAACATTCAACAGTAGATGTCATAATTAGATAAGGCATGTGTTATGAGTAGGGTAGTTCGAAGGTAGTTACTAGTTAATTCTCTTTGAAAGGGAGGATTGTGGACCAACCAATCCTATTGATCAATTTCAACGAACAGAGGGATATGTAACCATTGATCGAAAAGTAGATCCCATTAGAGGTTTCCCTATCTTTCATTTCTTTTTTTTGTTGAAGAGTAACTATCTTTCACATAAATTGGCACTGATAAAAATTTATATATTACTAAGACAACATTAGCAAAGAAGCGTCCTTTGATCCATTTATGTGAAGTGTGTCCCATGTTTGTGGATTTGAAGCTAGCCTTGGAAGCACTCGAGCGCCAAGACTATTGTAAAATTAAGCACAAGGCCTCCTTGTTCTAGGGTATCTTTACATGAACCTACGACGAGACGCTTGGTCTAGACGCCACTTCAGTCACATGTAAGCTCTTGGTTGAACCAAGCACCATGTTGTTATGTTGATGAAGCAACCAAGTTGGAATTTCTACTCATAAGTGGATCTCCAAATTTAATAGAAATAGAGAAATCATTAGGGTAGGGTTCATCAAACTTTACCATCACCCAACATACCAACTTTATGCTTGTACCAAAAAAAGAATGGGCAAATCAGGTGATGCATGGACTTCTAAGAGACCTGAACATGCCTAACAAGATGATTTCTTGTTGCCTAGCCTACTCAATTGTACATGCAATGTTGTCACATGAGATGTTCTCTTTTATATACGATTTCATTGACTACAACCAAATAAGAATGCATCCTCAAGGATTCATAGAAAACCCTAAACCCTTTTTCATATGCTAATGGAGGTATTCTATATTTCTATAAAGGTCACCTATGCGCTCCACCATCTATTATTACATGTTCCACGATATCATAGAAGACCATGTGGATGATATTGTGGTTAAATAAGTGATGGCTCCAGGATATTTTTTAGGCGTAAATGCACTTTTAGTCCTTACATTTTGGTTTTTTTTCATTTTGGTCCCTACATTTTAATTTTACCACATTTAGTTCCTAAACCAATTAACGAGTGTTATTTTCATCCTTTTCGTCAGTCAACTGACGAAAATATCTGAGGTGGCTAACGGAGGAATTTAAATATTATAAAGAATACCGCGTTAGCATCTTTTTTTTTTAAAATAATTTATCAATTTTAACTAAATAAAAAAAAGAAAATTAAAAACAATAAAATACATAAATTTAGATCTAATTCATTTTGAACAAGAACATGATCACAAATTTAAACATCAACAGAAGAATAGAAGAGCATAAACCCAAAACCAAACGCAAACTCAAATTTAAATTGAGAAAAAAACTTGGAGTAACTTTTTTAGTTTTTCTTAAATTTTCTTGTCAACCAAATACAGCATCATCACTAAAAACAAAACCTAGACAGGGCGCTAAACTCTTTATTCATTTTCCTATCTCTCTCTTCCTTTTAGGTCAAAAATCTCTCTCACCCTCTCGGCTTATTCTTATTTCTTTTTCTCTTTAAGTTCGGGTTATATCTTTTGGGATATGGATTTGGTCTAGGTTTAGAGAAAGAGAGGTTGAGATGCAGTGGTTGGGATTTGGGTAGAGAGAGTGGTTGAGATCGGCGGTTGTTTGGATTTGGGTTTGGAGCGAGAGGGGCTGAGAATGGCGGTGATTTGGAGCAGATCAAGGCGAAGGAATCTCCTTCTTCAGCTTCTCCCTACACCAACGATGAGCATAATATCAAGGGGTAAACTTCAATGACAAGTGGGTCTTGATCTGAAGAAAACGATGGGCAACATTTGGGTTTTTGGATTTTTTGGTAGATTTGATAATTTTTAGATTTGATTATTTTGTTTGGGTTTGAGAAAATTGGGGGGTTTTGGTTTGTTTTTCCTGTGGGCATCTGACCCGATCTTCATTGACAATTCATTTTCTCTCTCACAATTCAACCAATCTGGATTTTTTGTTTGTTTCTCAAGAAAATTTATGGATTTGAAGGTTAAGGTTTGCTTTTTTGGAGATTGGTTTGGTTGTTGGGTTTATGGGTCTTCTAGGTTTGGTTGTTTTGCTGGAGATTCGGATTTGGTTCTAGGAGATTGATTTTGCAGGAGATCTGGGTTTGAGAGTTGTAACTGTAATTGTAACCGCCAACTCACCGGGTTTGAAACATTTTGCAGGAGATCAATTTTTCTTTGCTTAGCTACGTGTAACTTGATAAAATACAAAAATGACTTGAAGAACTTGATGTTTGTTATTGTGTTCTTTGTGATTTTAAATTTGAGTTTGTGTTTGGTTTTAGGTTTGTGCTCTTATGTTGATGTTTAAATCTGTGACCGTTTTCTTGTGTGTTTTTGTTCAAAAGAAATTAGATCTAAATTTATGTATTTTATTGTTTTTAATTCTGTATTATCTTTTTTTTATTTAGTTAAAATTGGTAAATTATTTATTAAAAAAAAAAGTAGATACTGACGTGGTATTTTTTATAATATTTTAATTTTTCCGTCAGTCACCTCAGATATTTCTGTCGGTTGACTAACGGAAAGGACGAAAATAACACATATTAATTGGTTTAGGGACTAAAAGTGGTAAAATTAAAATATAGGGACCAAAATGAAAAAAAGTCAAAATGTAGAAACTAAAAGTGCATTTACGCCTTTTTTTTTTTGATAGGAAGACTTGACTTTTATTCATCATTTGAAAAGGGGGAAGCATCATGATTACATGCAAGTCCTACGTGACTAGGACACTCCTCTAGCCATGCAACGTAATTATCTATATTAGCTGCATATTGGGCCAACAAGTGGGCCGGCACATTTGCCTGCCTTTTTGTATGAGAAAAAACAATGTTTCTGAAAGCTTGTGCAAGGTGGATAGTTCCAGCAACAACGTTTTGCACCGAAGACGCCGTCTCACCCTGTCCTTGAAGTGCGTTGCAGATGCACTTAGAGTCTCCCTCCACCGTTACATCCCTTACCCCGACATCCAAAGCGAACTGAACCCCAACCTCCATTGCCTTAGCCTCTATCTCCAGTGCCCCTAAAGGAAGAGCAAGCTTCTGGCTGAGTGTGGCAATCACCATACCCGCCGAGTCACAGATTATCACTCCAATACCCACTTGCTTCCTTTTGGAAAATACTGCTCCATCAACATTTACTTTGTAGTGACCCGGTAGTGGAGGACTCCATTTTATCTCATTTGGAGACTGTCTTGTAGGATCCAAAGGTCGTTTGTTTACTTCTTGAAATTCATTCAACACCCTTAAAGAGCTCCTAACAATGGCTTTTCCTTCTCTGCGCTTACCACCATGTCTAGCATTATTTCTATCCTTCCATATTCCCCAACATATTGCAATGGCCCGTTCCACCAAAACTGGGTATGATTCCGTCCACCTTTGTAATTGCCACATCACATCCATAAACGTCCACTTTGGACTAATTTCAAACGGAAAGACCAACTTGCTTGTGGACCATATCTCTCTGGCTTTGTCACAGAGCCAAAAAAGGTGGCAAGTGGATTCAAATTCCTTTCCACATGAGTCACAAATGCAGTCCGTAGTGATCTTTCTCTTCTTTAGGTTCTCTTTTGTGGCTGGAATGTTCTTGCAAGCTTTCCAGGCGAAATGTTTGAACTTGTTTGGCACATTCAAATCCCAGAGGCGCCTCCACGTTTGTTTCAAGGCAGAAGGGTCAGAGCTTTCAGGTGTATTACCATCAGATTGTATGGCTTGGGCCAACTTGTAAGCGCTCCGTACTGTAAACTTCCCATTTTTAGTTGCAGCCCATATCATGCGATCACTCCCACCGTAAGCACTTAAAGGGATACTGAGGATGGCTTCAACATCCTGAGGGAGAAAACATTGGCGAATCAAGTCTTCCTTCCATTCCTTTCTGGTCCCATCAATCAAATCACAGACCCTCACCACTTGCAGACTTGTGCTTTCAGGTGTTACGACCTTATAAGTGCTTGGCTGTTAAAGCCATTTGTCCTTCCATACCTGAATATTTTCTCCATTACCCACCTGCCATCTTATTTCCTTTTTAACAACATCTTGGGTTGCCCATATGCTTCTCCAAGCAAAGGATGGTTGCCTCCCCAGACTGGCCTCTAGAAAATCACATCTAGGGAAATATTTGGCCTTATATACACGGTAGAAGAGTGAGGATGTGTTCGTTTGTAGTCGCCATCCCTGCTTCGCTAGTAGGGCAAGGTTGAACAGCTTTAGGTCCCTAAAACCCATTCCTCCTTTTTCCTTTGGCAAACACATCTTCTCCCAACTCATCCATGCTAGCTTCTTCTCATCCTTCACTTGCCCCCACCAAAATTGCCTAACCATCCCGGTCAGCTCATCACATAAAGTGTTGGGTAGCTTGAAACAGCTCATCGTATAAGAAGGGACTGCTTGAGCGACTGCCTTTATCAGTACTTCCTTCCTTGCACTTGAAAGCATTTTTTCCTTCCAACCTGCTAGCTTGTTTGACACCCGAAGTTTCAGCTAAGCGAAAGTGTTTCTTTTTGACCTGCCCACCAAGGATGGAAGCCCAAGATAAGACTCATGTGGCTTTATGACCTGTGCTCCAAACATAGCTTTTATTGTTTCCTTTACACCGTTGGCTGTGTTGTGGCTAAAGAATAGTGAGGTCTTGTTCCTATTCAATTGCTGGCCAGAAGACTCTTCATAAACCTGTATGACCCGCTGGATTTCAGTGCACTCCTTCACTGTTGCCCTCCCAAAAATCAAACTATCATCGGCGAAAAAAAGATGTGAGATTCTAGGCCCCCTAGCAGATGCCGCTACTCCCCTTAACTCCTTATTTCGGACCGCCTTGTGCAGCAACGCTGATAAACCTTCTGCACAGATCAGGAACAAGTACGGTGACAATGGGTCCCCTTGGCGCAACCCTCGTGTAGGAACAATTTGACCACATGCATGTCCATTGACACGTACTGCATAAGTGACTGATGAGACACATCTCATGATCAAGCGGATCCAATCCTCAAGAAATCCCAGTTTGGCCATGATTTGTTTCAAGCAACCCCATTCTACACGATCGTAGGCTTTGCTCATATCCAACTTCAATGCCATCTCCCCGCACTTTCCCTTCTTTTTTCTGTTAATGTGATTCATTATCTCATGAGCCACAAGCACATTATCAGTAATGAGCCTTTCTGAAACAAAAGCACTCTGATTTTCACATATTATATCCTGCAACACCAGCTTTAACCTATTTGCCACCGCTTTGGAACCTAACTTGTAGGCCACATTGCATAGACTGATTGGTCTATAATCTGTCACTCTTTCTAGGTTCTTGGTTTTTGGTATAAGGACAATATGTGTTTCATGAAATTTAGGGGGAGCTACACCATGGTTAAGAAAATCCAACACAGTCTGTATAACAATAGAATTTACAGTAGGCCAAAAGTGCTGATAGAATAAAGGAGGCATACCGTCGGGTCCAGGCGCTTTCATAGGATGCATCTGTTTCAAAGCTTTCTCTACCTCAGAGGCTTGAAACTCCTGTAAAAGTCTGGCATTCATTCTATCGGTCACTTTGGTTTGGAGAGCATCAAGTAGTTCTGCACTCACAACAGGTTGAGAAGATGTGAACAAGTTCTCAAAATATTCCACAAAAATTCTGGCAATCTCCCCTTCATCCTCCTGCCAATTATCTCCTGGATCCCTGATTCTGAGAATAGTGTTTCGCTGGTGTCTATTGGAGGCTTTTGCATGAAAGAAGGAAGTATTACGATCACCTGACTTCAACCAGCAATTCCTTGATCGTTGATGCCACATGTCTTCTTCTACCGCTAGCATCCTATTTAGCTCCACCCTTGTTTCTTCAACTTCCTCCATATCCACCAGACCACCCCGTCTCCCTTCCAACCATTGAAGCTTTTTCTGGAGTGTTGAGATCTTCTGACCCACATGTCCAAACGTATTTTTATTCCAAGAGGAAAGTGATCTCCTGCATTAATCCATGCATTGCGTAAACAGATTCTGTGTACCCATATTTTTCCCTCTCTCCCAAGCTTCAGACACCACTTCCTGCATTGTTCATCCTTAAGCCACATGGATTCAAACCTGAACATTTTAGATCTCCTATGCTTCCTTCGCCTTGCCCGTAGAGCTTTCAAGATGAGCATGCAATGGTCAGACGTCGATGCTGCCACATGGTGTAGTCTCACTTTCGGGAACATTGTCACCCAGGAAGAAGATACCAAGGCCCTATCTAGACGTTCTCTAACCCAGCCACGATCACCTAGCCTCCTACTCCATGTAAAGTCTGATCCAACATAACCCATGTCACGAAGGTTGCAGCGATTTACCGCCTCCCTAAAACTCCTCATCTGCCCTTCAGGTCGTAAGGTACCTCCCACCTTCTCTCCTAAGTGTAATATTTCATTAAAGTCCCCCATGCAAAGCCACGGGAGATCACTTCTCGTGCTCAACTCTTCCAACAGTCTCCATGAATCCTCTCTTTTACTAGTTTCCGGATGGCCGTAGAAACCGATGAATCTCCACGTCCTGTTATTATGTTCTTCAGTAACTATAGCATCGATATGATGAGGAGAGAAAGTTTGAACGTCCACTTTCGTGGACCGTCTCCATAAGAGCGCCAAACCACCACCCCGCCTTATACTAGGAACTACCAGACCCTGTTGCCGATCCAGTTTGCTCTTGATATCTTCCATCTCTGACACTACAAGCTTGGTCTCAATGATGAAGACCAGAGTGGGATCTTCCTCCAAAACCACCTTTTGGAGAGCTTTAACTGTACAGGGGTTCCCAAGCCTCCGACAGTTCCAGCAAAAGGCACTCATTGCTCCCGGCGGGGCTGTCCTGCAGCCGCCGCCGATCCCAGTTGTGTTGCCATTATTTTACTAAGCATCTGAACCTCCCCTTCTATTTTCTGTTTTTTCCCTACCTCCTCTCCCATCGATATCTCTTCAAGAGGAAGACGTATCTTTCGCTTCAGTCACCCTTCAATATCTTCAGGGTTCATCACCTTCTTAGTGGACTCATCATTCCTTTCATTTATACCCCGACTCTCTGTCCATGCATTCTCCTTTCCTGTCACGTTACTACCTTTTTTATTCTTTCTCTGAACTGGGCTCCTTAATCTTCTCATTTTTGTCTCACATGATGGACCTGGGTTGTGGGTTCCAATAGAGAATAAGGGTTGGGCTTGACTTAAGCCTTGGCCCATAGGGATATTATTTTGAGTGGGTAGGGCTCTGTCCACATCCATATTTATCCTGTCCGTTACAGACGTGGGCCCAACCCAAAAGTCCCTTGACCTCTCCTGCTCATTATCCCTTTCATTTAATTTTGAAACATCCGAAATTTTCTCCTTCTTTTCCTCACAATCCGGTATAGGATCTGGAAATTGTAAATCTTGCAGATTCGTAGCAGTATCGAAAATAGCAGCGTCAATCTCTCTCAACTGATCTTCAAAATTTGTACGTACCGGATTACTTGGGATTTGCTCTTTCCCACATGGAAATAGAGTAGCTGTACTTGCCGTTTCAAGCCTAGTGGGGTCCACGGCGTCCCTCACGTGCGTCTGGCCTTTTTCGGCCACTGCCAGTTCTGTCCCTTGTCCGGTCTGTGCTTCTCCCTCGCCGACGGCGACTTCACCAGTTGGGACATCACGTCCCACACTACTCTGCTTCGACGCAATGACTAGCTGTGGTCTCTGAAGGCGATCTGGTGATGCGCGCAGCCAAGCACCGAATTGTTTATCCTCCGCCTTGAGAGTTTCTTTACTCTGAATCCATTGGATGCAGTCGCGTTCGTCATGATCGATCTTACCGCACCAGTAGCAGAAGATGGGTAACTGTTCGTATTTAAAGTCCACCCACCTCGGCGGAGCTCCACCTATGCGGACCATCCTACCTCGACACAATGGCTGGGTTATGTCCATCGTTACTCGGATGCGTAAGTAACCTCCCAGGCAAAAACCGTTATCCACCACGTCCACCTTCTCAACCTTGCCAAGGATGCTCCCTACACGTACACCCGCTTCCTTGGTTTGGCTCATGGTAGGAAGCCCATGAATTTGAACCCAGAACGGCGCTTTGTGGAACTGCACCTTGTTGACTGCCTCTCCCGCATCGAGTTTATGGAGAAGCACCAAATACTTGTCGAACGTCCAGGGACTGAGTAAAAGAACTCTATCAAGGTCTTTCTCGTCTTCAAATTGGAAAAGAACCTTATTATCGCCCAGATCGCAGACCTCAAAGTTCTTCTCAGTCCGCCACACTGATTTCAGCACTCACGCCACCGATTCGAGGCTCACATGTCGCTTTGTACAGAATTTTCCAACCAAAACACGTTCCGTTTCCGTCACCAGTGGTATCAGGTCCACCTCACTCTCTTCTTTTTCCGTCAACTGTAGACTTGCGCACTTACTTGCGATCTCATCCATGTTGGCTATGATGGGTGAGATGCCTGAGACGTTTTCCACCGCCGAGACGGAGAGAAATATTTGCCTGAAGGCAAAACTATTTTTCACCTCTAAAGTTCCGTAGGAGCCTAGCGAGAAAACGACTTTTATCGCGCCATTACGCCTATTTTTTAGGGGGCAATAAGAAGATACATCTTGAGTAAGAGATGAATCTTGTAATTTACATGGTTTCCTTATTTAAATTTGTCTATAGTACGTACTAGCAATAGAATGAAAAATAAACTATAGGTTCATTTGATATATTTTTTCTTAATACAATAAACATATTAATAGATAAATACTTTTATCTATTAGTTTAGGACAATTATATGTATATATTGTACTATCAATGTAAGATTTGCATTGTAAACAATTATACTATACACATTTGCTTAGAATCATAGTAAGATTTACATTGTAGATAATTATATTGTAAACATTTGCAAAAAATATACAATATTAATTGTACCATACACATTTATTTAGAAACAATGTAGATCTTACATTGATAGTAAAATGCAAACTATGAATTTTCTATTAGTTTATTTCAAATCTTTTTTAAAATCTAAATGTTTTTTTTTTTTTTAATAATAAATTTAAGATGAATTTTTTTTTTACTTTTGTTGTCCCCGCCCCCCTCTTCCTCATATTTTAGATAAAATTCGTTTGTTGTTAGATTTTTTTTTTTTTAAAAAAAGATCAAAATATTGTTAACATGGTCTTATTTAACTTATTTCAAGTGGGTTTAAAAAAAAACTTGTGTCAGAATGTTCAAAATTTTATTTTAGGAGGTTCAAATAAATAAAAAAATTATATAAAAAATAATAATAATTGCCAGCTCAAGGGGGGTTCAAATGAATCCCGTTAAATCAAAGTAAGCCAAGGATCATGTGAAAAAATTGAAACAAAAACTAATAAAAAAGTCCCTTCATGTGGATGATAGTTGGAAATTCACTATCCACCAAAAAAAAAAAAGTCCCTTGAATTTCTCTCTTTACCAGCCTTGAACCTTAACCCTTATTGAAGATAATTTTAGCACTTTCCAACTCTGCAAAGAGATCATGGCCCTTTTATATATATATATAGAGATAATCGCGAGGGCTTGGACTTGCACAATATGAATAAGCATTAAGCAACATTTCAGAATCATTCTTTGATGGAAGCCAAGTGCATGAAAAAATCTGCAATGGCTTCCTTTCTTGTAAAAGAATAGATTTAAATTAGGTTGGAGAAAAACGTCACATGTATAAATGACTATACACAAGATGCATGCAGTAATCTACCACGTGCTTAAAATTACAGTACTTACCCGCTGAGTTCCCCATAAATCACCCCATAAATCACTCCTCTTCAAATCATGGGCCATATTTTCTTTTTACATTTAACCCCAATCAACTAGTAAAAAATGTGTGTGCTTTTAGCATGTTGAGAATTCTCTAGACCACAGGTGATCCAGTCACAATAGAATTTGTTGAAGAGTAAAATTCAACTATCCTAGAAACACATCTCTAGAGTATTAACCCAAAATGATTATACCTATTTTCATAATGGCTCTGCTTAATGTGTAAGAGACTATCTGGATGATCGCATCTCCCTGATGTCCAAGCCATGATCATCATCATTGTCATCATTGTAATAACCTCTACGGTTCATGGTTGGCTGTTTCAATCTCTCAAATATTTCATCAAGTGATTCAGATGAGGAAACATGATCAATTTTGGTTTCTTGACCCTGGCGTAAAGGAATGAATCTCTTGGCAACAATGTTAGACTTCAAGTTTTGAAAACCAGTCTTCATGGCTTCCCACTTTGAGGCGAATCTAGATGATGATCCTGCTGTTACATTTCGAAGATTGCTTGAATCAGCTGTTGAGGAGGTTACATTTTTCTCAACCAAATCCATATTGTTGATGGCTTCTCTGCTTGTGTCAATTAGGGCCTCTTCCTTTAAAGATTGTAATTGACCTCTCTTTCCATCCTCCATCACTTTCGTTGATTTCAATTCAGTGTCAACCTTCTCCTGTTACCAATTTCAGATATTCATTATGAGAATATAGAGGAAAAAAAAACAAATTTGCAAGAGCTATGTCAAAAAATCCATGTTGCCAGTATAAACATAAGAATGCATGAATACCATCATTGGAATGCTTTGTTAAAACAAATGATGAAACAGAAGTGCTTTCTGATGATTTTACATACCACGTTATTGCTCCCAAAAATCCATGTTGCCAGTATAAACATAAGAATGCATGAATACCATCATTGGAATGCTTTGTTAAAACAAATGATGAAACAGAAGTGCTTTCTGATGATTTTACATACCACGTTATTGCTCCCAGGTTCAATGTCAATGGAAACATTGTTGAAATTCCTTGCTAATGGAATAACATGCTCGCCAATTTTATGTCCTTGCTCAAGCCCAGACCGTTCTAAGTACGGAACAAATTTAATTATTATAAGACTCAACTAACAGTTAACAACTTTCATTTTCACTCAAAGCTGATATATTTGAACAATTCTAATGTTTTTTTAAAAAAATTCTTCTTCTTTTCTTTTTATATAAGTAATATTTCTTGTGCAAGACTGCAGCTAATAATGTTCCCCCAGATTTTCGTAACACCTTTGAGTGCTTTTCAATTAAGCAAACAATATATGAACCAATTCAGTATGTTGTAATTTGCTCACCTTTTTTCAGAATAATTACTCCTGACTGATCAAATCCATCCATATCATCTGATTCATTTTGAAACTTGAATATCTTCCAATTCCCAAAGTATTCAATCACCCGATGAAAAAAACTGCTTGCAATTAAAATGGTATATATAACCATAATAAGGGGATAGATTTTGTTGAATCCTTTTCCAAAGAAAGGGACGGCATCATCTATATTTCCCATTTTCTGTGCAGAAATAAAAAAATTCATCACACTTTGAGTAAAATAAGGAAATCTCGAGAGTGAAAAAAGAGGGGAGGGGAAGGGGGGGAGTTCATAAGAATGCAGTATTTCTGCATCAAGTTCAAAATGATTTGTCACCTTTTGTGGCTATCCTAATGTTCACAAACCAATACATATAGCATCCATTAAGTTTAGAAACAGGTATAATGTAATCTAAACTAGGGAAAGCTAAACCAAAATTCTTTTGGCTATATTTTTATGCTGAGAACTGTTTGTAAGAAGTTTTTACCAAACCATATATTGCTCTATTGCTTATTTTCACAAAGCTGTAATGTCCTAGTAAAAAACAATTTAAAAAAACCCTCCCACAATGCTGAAGGATAACTCACAAAAATAAACATTGATAAAGTGATTCTTAAAATAAAAATAAAAATAAAACAAGGTAGACATTGATAAATTGAAATAGTTAAACTAAATCATTGAAATATTGAAACGGGGCCTACTAATTAGTAGATCAACCTAAACAATTTCCTTTTGTGAGTTAACAACTGTTCCCAACAATATAATTATCATTTGAATTTAACACCATGAAAAGTATATGTATACCAGAATTTTACATAAAACTAAAGGGAAAACAGATTGCAATGGTTTAGCTGGTAATATGAAACCAGCAAATGAGAAAAGTCTATTCATTTTATTTCAAATTTTTTATCAGGTTTTGCCCACTTTGTCCTAAAAAGTTTGACTTTCATATGGATTTTTTTTTTTTTAATTGTTCTAGTGGAATGATTAGATGCCAATAGAAAATCTGATTTCTTCCCATCAATACTTTCAGATCAAATGGAAGGATTTTCTGACTTGACTGCAAGTCAGGGATCTCTCTAATCCTGTAAGTGATATTTCAATATAGATATTTTAGAGATGTAACAACACCTTAACTCACTAGTTAATTGGAGCATCCATTTTACTTGAAAAATTAGGATGAATTATAATCCGGAAAAAGATTTCTTATGGGGTGGTAATTTAACACATTAAGATTAGTAGTCCAGATTTTTCTATCCATTAAATAGTACATGGAGATTGTGTTTACTATCTTCTCTATGAATCATTTTGGTTTCTGTTGTTAATCAAAGACATGTAAAATATTTAAGATTATTCTGTTCTTATAATGCTCCAAGCAACAAGAATAAAGGTGCTTATATTTGCTTTCTGAACAAGATGTTTTACTTTCATTTTTCCAATTGTCCAGCAGATATTGCCTTTAAAAACATCTAAGTGAAATTTCTCATACATTCTCTGTATACCATGCCCTAGCCATTTTCTTTTATAATAAAGTTCTTATTACTTGTAGTGTAAACTACTATAGTAAGTAGTGTTAAGACAAAATTTGCAATGATCTTTTCTTGAAATCACTCTAAGTTGCACCAGTGGCATCACTTCAGAGCACTATTTACTTCTGTTCCAAACAAATTCTAGTTGAATTTTTTTCCACTCATTTGTTCAGCCTTATAACTGGCTTTCACAATCTACAAGAGTGTAAAGAAACCAGCATGCCAAATGCACGGCACATTATGTCATTTACAATCTGATATTTAATAAATACCTCTAGATAAACTAGACAACATGAGAGTTTCTGGACAGCAAAGCTGGAACTGGTGGACATGCTTACAGAGGATGGATCTCAAAACCAAGATAATTAAAAAAAAATTATTAAAAAAAAAAAAAACCCTACTACATATAAGATAATATATACTGTGAGGGAAAGAAGTTTAATGAAACAAACACATATAAGAAGTACATCTGAAAGTGACAATACTTATGTAATCAAAGGAACCTCAAAAACTATCATATCCTTTGTGATTATCATATTTTAACCCTTAAGTCAATCACTTGACTTGTTAAAGAAATGATTATAGAACTAGGAAGTAACAAAAAGAAAGGTTGAACCCGGTGCAAAAAAGCTCCCACTTTTTGCGGGGTTTAGGAGAGGTTATGATAGGCAGCCTTACCCCCAATTTGTTTTGGAGAGGCTGAATCCTAGACTCAAACCCACACCTATCGCTTTTGGTGGAAGACACTTGCTATTGCACCAAGACCCAACCTCTAGGAAGTATTATAAGGAGGGGCAACATAATTCCCATCTAGAATCGGAATACGACCAGCCATATGTGATTATGCTCAGCACAAAGATTGAAAAACCAAATATATCAATGCAAAACCAACTCCTCTATATTCAAGATTTATATCATAAATTTTATTTATAATAATTTTGGAGGACTGATAAATGAAAAGATTATATTTAATATTTTAATATGACTAGCCATATGTGAGTTATGCATACTGTAGCAAAGAAAGACCTGTTCAAAGATAGTTTTTTCATCACCATCAAGACGAATGAGATTGAGAAAGTTGTATGAAATTGGAGGTGCATATCGCGCAACCATCCTGGAAGAAATGTGAAAGTGAGATCTAATGACCAATACCTTTTAAAGAGAATGTTTATAAAATAAAATCCATTAAGTGGTGAAAAAACATATTACGGAGATAAAATAACAAAACTTACGAGCATATCATAAGCAAGCTGACCGAGCTTGTTTGCCTGGGTGTCAGTGAGTAAAACATCAGCATTCCAATTTTGAACAAGGAATAATATGTGCATATGCACATATACATCAGAGGAACGAAAGCAGCTACCTGCAAAAAAACAATCCTAGAATTAAACCATTATGACACAAGAAAATTTCAGAATAGGAAACAACCCCCATGAAATGCAATGATGATCTTTATTTACTCCAAACAAAGAGGAGGTCCTTGGACCTGTGCACTGGCAGAAGTGAGCTATTGAATTTAAACAACTTTGCACAAGAGTCATGGAAGATAAAAATTGGAGATGACTGCAGACACCGCATCACTCAAGCAATGACCACCTATAATTTAATCTCTTCTTTAATTAATTAGATACTGCATAAATTGAAGGAAGTAGATTCTCATGCTCACTCAAGTTTTCTCGGAGCATCTGGACCAAGAATGAGAAGATTCAGGGGTTGTCTATAAGAGAACCAGCTAAATGTGGAAATGGCACAAACTAAGAATGGATTTAATTTTCCTCCAACTTTATTAACACATGAATATTTTTTTATTGTTAAATTTATAATTACATGATGTTGCGAAAAATAACAAAGGCAATATTTAATCAGGCGGCTAACACAATAACACACAACTCTTTGGTCTCTTTTTCTAGTGCTCTTTCATTCTCATTGCTTCAGACACTAATTTACAATTTATAATGTATTACAGTGTAAACATGGCAAAAAGAGACATTGGAAATGGGAATTAAATTTTCCAAGAGTTTTTGGGGAAGGGCTTCCAGCATCTTTCACACTAAACGACGACAAAAGATGCAAAGTCCTTGTAAAGATTGAGAATTTTCACTGATACGTAATCAAGGTCAGTGCTGTATGCATAGACATTTTGTTATGGCCATAGCAATGAAGGCTTCACATATTTGAAGTTTCTCCCACCACATTTCCAATAATTGATCCCATGTCTATTACTGACTCCTGTGCACTGAAATTCATTAAAAAAGTGCAATTCCTTATAAGGCAGTAGAGTATGTGTTGTCCACTGTAATTTACATAATCCTTTCAATTGATTTGTCCAGATCTGAAAATTCTGCAGTAATATATGTTCAAATTTCATATCTTCGGGCCATATTTTATTTGCCTTTTTTTAATTCATTTCAACTGAAAATCATAGACCTCATTTGGTTGGCAAGAAACCATTTGGCGAAAACAATCAACTCTGTGGCTATATAGGGTGAAACTGAAACAGGTCCTCTACACTCCCTTGTTTACTCTAGATATGCATTTTTGGCATTTGAAGCCCAAGTAGAAGGAAATGTTTTATTTACTTGCATGAGTGCCACATTAATGTCATATGTGAGTTCTAAGATCAAATACAGGTTCTCTAATAACCTCTTTTGTGCTCTTGCCACGCATTTTGGGCATTTAAGGTAACTGGAAAACTTGCATGTTCACACGACTATTCCTGTCACTGACCCACTGTTCGCATGCATTGTTCTCACTACTGTTCACAGAATGTTGGCCGATTTGATTTCAGTTTTTTGGCATTTAAAGCCCAAGTAGAAGGAATTTTATTACTTACTTGCATGAGTGCCACATTTCTGTCATATGTGAGTTCTAAGATCAAATAAAGGTTCTCTAACAACCTCTTTTGCACTCTTGCCATACATTTTGGGCATGAAAGGTAACTGGAAATTTTGTCCCTTCCCTACTAAAACTCTAGTAATTTAAAACCCTAACCCTTCTTTGTAAACTGTTTTTTTTAATAGGTAAGAAAAATTATATTAAAGAAACTAAAATATGCATAAAGGGCACATAGTAGTCCAAAAGTACAAAAAGGGTAAAGAAAAAAAAAAAACAGAAAACTAAATATGAAAAAGAAGAGAGCTAATGAACAAAGGGATTGAGTCACAAGTTGTGAGTTCCAAAGCCGAGAACAATCAAACCAATAACCCAAGATCCACAAATCCTCTTAACCCTAAGCTCACCACAAGCACACGTAGAGAAATTTTCCAATTTATTATCAAATCCTACACAAGCCAAATACTCTACTTACACTCTATACGACAAACATTAAATTAATTCATCAAAAATTAATCAAAAAACTTTATATCTATCAATCTCTAATCAGAATCATCTATGGTGAGCATGTTGGTCAAGAAAAGAACAAAAATCCAAAATCCAAAAGAGAGTTTGTTAAAATATAGCTCCGACAAAATTTTTTACAGGTAAAAGAATATTAGAATATGTCTTTGAGTTATTTTTTTATATTAGCATGTTAATAACAAAAATACCCTCATTAACAAGCTAATATAAAAAATAATTCAAAGTAACTCTAAGAGTTTAGTTTTACACTAGTGCAAATGGATTGTCCATTCATTCAACCATGTGAGGTGACCTCCAAACCATAGAGAACCAACCAACAAATTTGTCTACAAGAAAGAAGAAAAACATCACCATTTCAAAGTAGCATTACCTAAACAGTAAAATCATCACAATACCACAGTACGTTGCGTTGTCATTCCCAATGTAATTCCCATCCTATTCATCCATGGCTTATTTTCATTCAGCAGTACAAAAAAGAACTAGCACCAAAAATTACCATCCCCAACTCTAGGTGAAACTAAATAATGCAAACCACACTTCTGACATTAACATTATGCCACTTGGAGTCCGTATGCCAGTCGTAACCTTTTATGTTCCAAACCACTCCAGTACCATAACTCCCCAACTTCTTTTTCTACTAGTACCAAGTACCAACACATAGGAAACCAAACACCCATCAGTCACTAATGCAAAAGTTCATACATCAAGGATGCAAAGGCCACTGAAGATCCATAAATTATAATTTATATACAATCATCCAGCCATCCCTCCTTGCCACATTTAAGCTTTCTCCATTTTCTACACTGTCTTTAATTATAAATTCATTATGCTAAGATAATGGTCAAATGATTAAATTTACCATTTCCAACAGCTTAAGCTTTTTGGACAAGTGGTGATTTATCAAATATTTTGAACATTCAATAGAGAGAGAAACCCTCTAGAAAAAGGAAAAATTCCATTCCTCAAAAAGAAAATTTACCTGCACAAGTACCTCCTGCCTTCCTACGGCATTTATGAGAATAGAGAAAAGAGATAAATCAACTCCACTGGGCAGTATTGTGGCCTCCGCTAAAAGAATTGCAGCTGACATGCAACCTAATATAATTGCCAAGAGTTTCTTAAGTTGCTTTCTTAGAATACACCGCCACATCAACTCTGCAAAGAATTGAAGTATATGAGAATCAATGGAATTTATATAAAAATCATTAAAAATGTATTTAAACAGTTACTTTAATGCACAAAATCATTAAGAGTATAACCTGAAGCCTCGCATCATATATCATCCAAATAAAGAAATTTAACTCTTTTCACATTCAAAATTGTATTTAGAATGTCAGCAAATTAAAACATTTCAACTTTTTTTAATGATTATTGATGGTTTACTTCTTTTATGGAACAAAAAGGTTCAATTTCTTGTAGCAATTCCATTCTAAAAGAGAAATTGTGCTTTCAAATGATAATGAAAAAAACATTGGCTAATTTTATTTTATTGGAACAGAATAGAGCCCTGTTGTTCAGTAGCTCCAGTAATCCAAAATCCCATTGTAAGACCATCAGATGAATTACAAAACACCCATTATTTAATTGTCTATGTGATTATCATGTTCCACCATCCCCAAAGTACCACAAATTTGGAAAACAGAATTGAAATTACATGCATATACAGAAACAATATTCAGATTCTGGTAATTACCAATCATATCAAGAAAAGAACCTAGTGTGCCTGATCGTTCAGGCCTAAAGCTTGAAATATATTTCCTGCAAAATTAAAATATGAATAACTAGCATCAAGAAAAGGCAGCATGAAGTGATCATCAATCCAAAAGAAAGGTACTAAGCTGTACTACTGATGACATTACCACTGATCATCTACAATTATGTACTACAGTTGATTGTTTCCAACGTGTGACAAGAATTTTTTTCTTTTAAATAAATAAATAAAGATACTTTATTGATAAGAGAAGAAAATTCAAATACACAGGATATGTATCAAGCTACTCCTAGAGAATTACAATCTGAAATCTAAAAAGTTTAAAAATGCTAAAAAAGGGCATGGAAAGGACATTGTCTAAGGTAGGAATCCAATCGTAAAAAGACCACAAAAATAACTACTTTATTACATGCAGGAGACGACGTTCATGGCTTAAAAATTCCTACTATTCTCTCTTTTTATTTTTTTCCAAAAGAAACAACAGCGGTATTCCATATTGATACAGTCTCATGTCAACCGAATCATCCTTCCAGCACGCAAGCATCTAAATCAAATCCTTTGGCAACATCCAAGATACACCAAATAATGAAAACACAAATAATCAAGAATCTCTTTCCACTAAGCAATGAAGTAGAGGATGAACAATTGATTCCCACGACATTTTCACATGAAATACCAACCAATAGTCACTGTGTTCCAGCTTGGAAGATTATCCACAATTATAATCCTTCCCAAAGCTGGTGTCCCTGTCAAAAAAGTTATCTTCTGAGGCACCTTAGCACCCCTAATACTTGTCTAGGGGACTTTACTCTTGTAGATCCTCTCAAAGCATCATAAAATGACCAAATCTCAAAATTTCTAGACTTAATTAATCTCCAGACATTTGATCTACACCTCTACTAGAAAGCAAATGTGAATGTAGCATATCAAAAAGCTTAACCATGCATTCCAATTCCCAATCTTGCAAAGCACGAATAAAACAAGGACCCCAATATCACATTCTTCTGTTTGTTGAGTAGCTATATAAGATACAACTGAAGCATAACAGCAAAATAAATAGATCAGGGAATAGATCCTTTGTAGAAGCATCACCACACCATACATCATGCTGAAAATAGACTCGTATACCATCTCTAACAAGAAATTTAATATATTTAGAAAATAAGATCAAACCTTCTCTAATGCTCTTCCATAAACCAACCATGTGATCCTCTTATTCTCTTTTCAATCCCCTACCCCCATTCTTCTCATATTTCACAATAATGACACCCCTTTAGTGTGTACGGGTTGGGTATCTAAAAAGCCTTTCCAAACCCAAACCTCTATATATTACATGCCAAAACATCTATTAAATTTAAGGAATTCCATCCCAAACTCATCCCATTATATTTAAAAAACTCAAACCCATCCAAAACTTGTCCTACTTATCTAATTATGGGTTGGGTTATTTATCTAATTATGAGTTGGGGTGAATGGGTCAAGTCAAGTTAACCTAAAAACTGAACATCTAAAATACTCTTTTTTACACTAAATTAAATCATATTTAGAAACATAATCAAGTACCATAACTATTTTTTGATAATTTGATAATTACAACAAAGGGGGAGGAGGGATTTGAACTATGGACGTCTCTGTTGGAAACACTTTGAGCTATAAAGCACTTGGCCATAAGCACCAAAACTACTCAATTGTCATAATTCATAATGTTCAAACCAATTAAAAATACTGAAAATCCAATATAACAATTTACATCACATAACATTTAAATTCTAACCATCTAAGCAAACATAACTTATCACACATATATCTAAACAAACATATATGTATCTATATAATTCAACACATACATACACATATTTATATATATGAATGTAAGTATGGATGCATATATGTTTGTATTTAACAAATGCATAACAATTATCAACAAACCTTGTTAATTGAATAATAACTGATAGAAAACACATAATAGAGTAACAAGTATATGGTCTTAATGATGGCTTATTCAAATGAAGATTGAAATATGTGTTCATACAATTATCTATGTTGTATGCTTCCATACATATACAAATTCATGTGAACAAAATAAGGAAGTGAAATTTATAATAACTGATAGAAAACACATAATAGAGTAACAAGTATATGGTCTTAATGATGGCTTATTCAAATGAAGATTGAAACATGTGTTCATACAATTATCTATGTTGTATGCTTCCATACATATACAAATTCATGTGAACAAAATAAGGAAGTGAAATTTATATACATGTATGGCTGTACTTGTACACACATACACCCACTGTCACACATACACAGACACACACACATACACAGAATTAAGCATTGACATTTCTCAGATTAAGAAATAAATGAAAGAAGACTTAGTAATAACAAATACTAAGAATCATGCAGATAAGCAACCAATTTCCTAGAATCAGAGATGCTGACCCAATTCACATAGTTCAGAACACAATCAAATGTTGGATACTTTCACAGCATCCATAAAAGTTGAATCTTTTAAAGATAGAAAGCATGTGTTAGACTTAATAAAACCAAAAATAAGTGGTTTTAGAGCAAACCATCCAGTCACATCACGGCGCTCATTATTTTTCACAGTATCTTCCAGCTCAAGGGCTTCCAACACAAATTTGGTATATTCACTGTGACAAAATAAGTTAAATTTAATTACTACTAGAAAAAATAGACAATTAAAAAATAATCAGAAGCAAAGTGAACTAAAATCATCTCTAACTTTAAATGTTAACAGCATAGCAGAACTACTTGTGTTAAAAAGCAATAAAATGCAAATGCTTTTATAAATGAAATTCAAAAAGAATACCATCAATCAAAGACCTATGCTCTTTTCCTATATACAAAATGCATTTATATAATTACTAAAGGTAAGGAATAGCTCTGTAATGAGAAATCAGATCGATGAATTACATAAACTGGGGGATCCACAGTTCTACCACAAGGAAACAAATAAAAAATATAAGAAATAGACATGAAAAAACTTTCACTACAAGGCACCAGAGAGGAAAGTCGAATCTTTCTGAAAAATCAGTATTTGAATACACACACACTTACACACGTATAAAATGTTGGACCTTTAAAGCTTCAATAATTCAGAGTGTACAGCGCCTAAAAGTTCTTAACCAATTCTGTTAGAGTTTACCTTCTATACCGGTAATACTCCTCTCGAGCTCTCCTAAGTTGACGCCTTAGTGTTGCCATTGATTTCTCATCAGTGTCGTAATCCATATCATTTTCTCCTAATCTCCCACCTTGAGGTTTGAAAGAAGGATCTTCTTTTAACTAGAAAATAGAATTAAAAATTATAAAAAAAAATTATAAAATCAAAAATAAAAACATTTTAAGAGCAACTAAATGAATTCAGTACAAGTAGTACTACCATTTGAAACAACATATCATCAATGATATTCATGTAGGGTCTCAAAGTATCACGCTTGGACATCTGCTTTGATGTTGCCTGAGCAATCTGATCATACACAGCATCAGAAACTATTTAAGGGGCAAGTGAAGAAAGATTTATAAAAATAATCAGGTTACAAGACATGCATAACTGAAAATTATAGAAATCTATATATTGCCAAACTGGAAACTGGTGGTGTAGAATATTACAAAAATCTATATAATTTTGCGACAAGAAGATATCAACCTAAAACAGGTTTGGGGCTGGCCGGTTGGACAGGGATGCAAAAAATATACCAATACAATGATAATTTTGATGGTTGAGCATAGGTGGAGGTGGCAATGATGAACAAGATATGAAATTGGCTGATCATTGTAAATGAGGCAATTTTTGGATATATTGAACTTGCTTTTATAATTTATTAGAATACGATGTACATATCCTTAAGCTTTTTGGACAAATAGTATTTTATGTATTTGAGCAAGAGATCCTGGACTCTGAAACCTCCCACCTGTTCAAACTCACATTAGGCCTACTCATTGAAGGAATTTTTAAATCTACAGACAAGATATTGTTGAAATAGATAAATCTACCCATGCTTAACAGCTTAAGATTTTCAGTGAGATGCTTTAGAATGATATCTGAGTCCACATGCATCTGCCACATTGGTTGAATGTGGAGCTCATTTGGGTTTGAATGATAGTTTGGCATCTCTGCCTAATAGCTTAAACTTTTGGGTTCGAATATAAAGAAGGTAGACTCTAACATGGATTACTGGTGATTAATTTCTTACTAAAATGATTTAAACACTTCAGACTTATATCTTCACTTCAAGGGAACACAAGATTAGACACTCAGGCTAAGACTGAAGTTTTAAAGCACCAAACACAAATGCTGATTAACTACTTAATAAAATGACTTAACACTTCACATCATTAAACAAGCAAAAAATATATACAATGAAGACCTCAAAAATTTATAGAGAAATCAAGCTTCTCATAGCTAATCATATAAAACTGCCAAATAAAGCTTTGACTTTCACAAGGGGAATTAAACTTACCACAATAGCATTTGAAAATTCTTGATGTGCATCATCAAGTTCCACAGCCATTTTGGCAACTTTATGTGTCAAAACCTTTTGGCGAGCAGTCCAATCTGCATTTTTCCAAATGCCTTTTGGAATTTCACTCAGACCAAAGCCAAGAAGAAATGCACCAGTAACAAGTCCAAAAGTATTTGAGCAAGCCATGGCTAAACCCAGAATACCACCACTCCTGTAATAACTGACTATTAAGAAATGAAAGAAGAGAGAGAGGGAGAGATAGAGAGTGCAATCAGCTGGAAACAAGCAAACAAGGAACTCATAGTGCTTAGAAAAATAAAACAGACATTAATGCAATGCAAAATGAATAAAAAAGAAAAGGGAATTCTATAATTTTAGCTTCTCAATCAGACACTTGCCTAATGACAATGCATGAAACATCAAAAGGCTGAGATAACAAATACTTTCATCTCACATACACAAATATTAACACATTGCAAGAACTATTCTCCTTGCTTTGCCTCAAGTAGGACAAAATATGTGTGTCAAATGGCTAGTGTTCCTACTATACCCCAAAGCTGAGCATAAACGGAAGTTTTGAAAGGGGCTTAAGCTATAATTTTATTGCTCAAACAAAACACTTGGAACATTCTTCAAAGCTACCTTCTCCAATCCAAAATGGCAGCTAAGACCACTGTCTTTGATTCGATCAGGACAAATAGGGGTTTTAACTGACTTCCATGATGGAAATAAAGTAAGAAAGCAAGTGGTAGGCAATGGCTCTACCAGTAATGCTTCCTTCCAAGAGGTATTTTCATTATGACTTCGACTGTGGTAACCTGAGATTAGCTTATTCTCCTACTGCTGATCTACCAGGCTACCAGCTTTATCTGACATTACTACGATCATTTTCTGATGCATGCAATTTCAACATTTATCTCTCTCACTAATCTAAAAAGAACACTTATTCCTTTTTTTCAGAATAAAGGTCATGTGTGAAAAGTTAAAAGCATTTTATCTACTTATCAAAAAAAAAAAAAAAAAAGCATTTTATCTCTTTCTCATAAAAAAGTATATTATGGCAAAAGGAACACATTGGTGTTTAAGAGTAGATGGATCACAGTAAAACAAAGAGATAAATGACAAGAATAACAATAATAAGTTAGCAAGGTAAGAAGCAAACCAATTTCTGCGTAACAGAATGAGTAGTATAAGTCCAAAAAGTCCAATAGCGCCAATGCATAGGTAAAAGACTAAGTTTGCATGTATGCTCGTTTTCAATCTTTCTGTCATAGTGAAGTCACCAGCATCTTCATAACCCTGAATAGTGGGCGCCACAACCCTGCTTAGAGAAATATTTTAATATAAATCTATGAGAATACATGTTTTCCCAACCCAAATTACTGTTAGGCACCATAAAATGCCATGCTTTCAAAGTCAAATCATTAAAAAAAAAAAAAAAAAAAAACAAAGATCATAAAGCATAAAGTTAAACAGCAAAAACACTATATTGCAGTAATTCTAAAATCACTCTACTTAACTCAACAAATCCTTCATCCCAACTAATTGAATTAGGCTCTATTAATACCTTCATCAACTAATAGAAGTTAGTTACTTGCATCCTTTTTGCCATTGTATCCCCTATCTAAGGTCATACTCTATCAACACTCTTTATCATTTCCTTTTTCACTACTTATATCCATTACGCCCCTCTCTAGTCCCTTTCACTCCTTCAACTTAAATCATTGCTAGCACTTACAAGGGGTGAATCTGCCAGTTGAGCTAGAGCTAATTGGTGAAAATCTTCATTTCTTATTCTGTATTTCCACTATTCCACTCATCCAAATTAACATTCTCATTTCAACTATACTCATTTTAAGAACATAGTACTTTTTAATAACCCAATCCAGTCCATTACTCTCTCTTTTTCTTTTTCTGGATAAATAACATTACACTGTTTCAGTTACAGCACTCTAAGTTGGTTGTTATCAAAAACAGCTTAAAATGGGGGGAAGACTTCTCAGTTGGTTGTTATCAATTACAGCACGTAAGTAACACATGTCAACAAGAAAACTTCAAGTTAGTCTAGCAAGTGATTGTAGCAATTATACACTACACTAGCTAGTTACAAGTTCTTACCACAGCCCTGTAATATAAATTAGGATAAGAACTTGTAACTTGCTAGTGTCATTTATAGAAACCTCAAAGGGGGGAGTGTCATTTATACAAACGTTTGGCAAAAAGTGCCATTTCAATAAACTTCAGAGTAGGTTAGTGTAATTTACCCTCTAAATTAAGTTCCAATTTTTAGTTGCAACTTATGTTTAGTTGAAAATCAGGAGTTGCTTTCTTCTGGTCAAGAAAGACTTGTTATCAAGGTTTGCAAATCAATCTAACAATTATAATAAAATATCACTGCTTATGTAATCCTAGGTTTAATTACCTAGATTTCTCTCCTTTTAACCTCTCTGCAGTCAAATAATTTTTTTTTTCCTACAAGAGCTCAATCCATTTTACTGTAAAGTTACTGGTTTGCATATTTGCATTGCAAATTTGGAGATCCTCAATCTTAATTCCACAGACACCACTTAGTCTTCTCTTCCGGCATCCAATTAACATAAGCATAAGCTTCTATTGCTAGATTCCAACAAATCATTATAGACTTCAAATCCTTCTTTGGAAATTTCTAAGAACCGGAAAAGGAAGATGTTCAAGGTTTTAAGGTCAGACTAAGGTTCAAACTCGATGTCATAATTATTTAGTAATTAATTAAAATACAAATATAAATATTAAACTTGTAAATATTAGCAAAATTAACTAAAAGAAATTTAAACAGCTTTCAATTGAAATTTATGGGTTTTATAAGGTTAATAGAAAATAATAAAAGAACATGCATAAGAAGTATTATGTTTAGTAATCCTTCAAGTAAAAAACATTTAAATCTAAAATAAGACCATTTTCAAAACCAAAAAAAAAAATCAAAAATCAAAAATAGCACATTCACATGCAAAAAGACAAATATTAAATCACAAATAAATTTAGCAAAGAAAACAAATCGAACGGTATTAATATATTTAGAGAGGATAATTAACAATTAAACCTTTCAAAGACAAGCGTGTGTGTGTTTGGGGGGGGAGGGTTTCAGAGGCTCGAATCTTCATGGTAACCTTTCCAAATTTTTACAAAAATAGTCACTCTTTTTTTTTTGATAAGTACAAAAATAGTCACTCTTTTTTTTTTTACAAAAATAGTCACTCTATTGAACCATGAACGATTTGGTGGTTTGGCAGTTCACCCGGTTCATTAATATTATTTAAAATGCAAAATTTTCTAAATAAAAAACCTGATTGTATTTTTATTACCTATAATGCGGTCCAGTCCGGGTTTCAAAAACCATGTTTAAAAGTCATCCAAAAAAAAGGAAGACTAAATGGCTATTTTCATTTACCTCTCTTGTACATATATCCAGTACTGCATTAGGCAGTTCTTCATCTGAAAAGAATTAAACTATCCCAGTTAAACCATTACTGGCTAAACAACGAGAAACGAATATTCTTCATTAAACCCATCAAATAACAGAAAAATTAAAATATTCATGCAGTTCAGCCTTTCATCCTAGATATTCTCCTTTCATGAACTCCATGATTAGCTGTTAAAACATAATGCCAGACATCGTCACATTAAAGGCAAAGTGATTTACTATTGAATAGAAACATATTTACTACAATAGGAACTATCTCATAATGAATAATGTACAGAAAGGATTACATTCTAGACTAGCTTTTTTTTTTTTTCTTTTTAAGTGACGTTAATTAAAACAAAAGGAAAAAAGAAAAAGAAAACAGGTGTTATCTGGATGGCTATCCTCATTGTTTGATGTGGTGCATTTGGCGGGAAAGAAATAAACGGTGTTTTGAAGACCCTGAGAGGACAATAGCAGACTTAAAACTTTTCTTCTTTAAAACACTATCAGATTGGATGTCCATCATAGGAAGTCCTTCTATTTCTTTGTTTTATGATTTGATGGAGGCCTATAATTTGTGTATTTGACTGTTTTGGTCCCCTGTTGTATACTTCCTATATACTTGGGTAACTCCTTTTTATGACTTTGAATAAAATTTTCATTACTTATAAAAAGAAAGGGTTCTATCCAAGTACTCAAGGTGTATATAGCGAGTACAAACAAAAACAAAAGAGAACAAGAAGCAAAAATAGAAACATTAAGACACAAAGCTAGTGAAAACTCAAGGAATTGAGAATCCCACAATAGAAATCGTGGGATTTTTCTATTCTAGCGAATACAGACAAATACTTTTGCATGATGTAGGGCATACATTATGATGAACTACATTAGCAAAGAATACCATACCCTTTGTGATACCTCACCCCAAATCAAACATATGTTGCATATTCATTTCATCATGGATGAACTAATCTTGTAACATACGTTTGAATCAAGGTGAGATATGGCACAAGGTTCATTTTCGGCATGATCATTGGTGTGGGGATGACACTTTTAAAAATGGATACCCGAAGCTCTTCATGATAGCTAGAAATAAAAATGCCCACAGTGTTGGATTACATGGATGCCTTAAATGGCAGTGTGAACTGGGTTCCTTCTTTTACACTAGCAACTCATGATTGGGAGTCACCATCTAAAAATCAGCCTTTTAAAAGTAATTCTAATTATCAGGTTCAATGAAAAGGCGGTGACAAGTTTTTTCCATGGAAATCAATTTGGTGTAAAATGCCCTCCTCACATGGCATTCTTTGTTTGGACAGCTACGAAGGGAAAAATCCTAACAATTAATAACTTGGGGAAAAGAGGTATTATAATTAAAGATAGGTGCTGCATGTGTAAATCTAATGGGGTGTTAATGGATCTCTCTTCCTTCATTGTGAGGTTGCAAGAGACCTGGGATCACTAGGAATCGTTAAAATGTCAAAGGGCTCACCCAAACCAGATAGATCAATGTGTGAATTGCTACAGATCTTGTGCATGTTTGGGGTGTGTTGGGCAATGATGAGGACTGTACTTGAAGATATGGCTAGCTGGATAGGTCTGTTTGGTAAAAAAAGTAAGTTTGGAGACTTGGAAGGTCATTTCATTGTGTCAAATGTGGTGTTTTTAGAGAGAGAGAGAGAGAGAGAGAGAGGAATGCGCAAACTTTTGAAGGATCGGAACTATCCGTAGCTCATCTGAAGTTTCATTTTCTGCAGTCCCTATATACATGGGAACATGCTGTCAGTTTCATTGACTCATCAGATTTTTGGCTTTTCTTGATAAATTGAATTATTAATTTATTTTAAGGTTATACTTTTATACATCTTGTGTACATGGTTCACGCCCCCTTTTTGTGCTATATAATTGAAATTTTATATCTTACTCATCAAAAGAAATACATTTCAAATTAGTCAGATAATCAGTTGATAAGACAGTTACAGTAAACAATTCTTCTTTTTAATCTTTAATGGATTTAAAAAAGAAGCAGGTCCTACTTGCTGTTTCGAATAATTTAAAACTGCAATTTGAGAATTATATTTGGCTGAATTTGTTATAGGTTTTTTAAAACCAACTTGCTGATTGAGGTAACTTACAACAGCTATTGCAGTACATACGGATTTTAGTAACAAGAAATTCTTAACAAAAATTACTAAAACCAACTTCAAGCAAAGTCATTCACAAACATTTTCCATGGAATATTACAAGTAGGACATACATATGTACATAAAGTTAAGCAACTAGGCTCATAGGCTCAAAAGTAAACTCTTTAACTTCTGTAACAGCAAGCAGTGAGAGAGAAAATATAGAAAACAAAAAAATAAAAAATCTTTAAAAATTTACCTAAGGACTTCTGCTTAAGGTTGAAGATTAAATGAAACAAAGAAGTGTAACAGATATTCTAAGATACCACAAATAGGTTCCAATGAATAAAATTTCCATTAAAAACTAGATAAGCTCAGATGAAGGCTAAACCTCCTTTATCATAAGGCTCAGGAAATAAATAAATATAAAAGATAAACTAATTAGTCCATAGCTTACCAGGTAAGTAAAAAAGTACTCCAATATGAAAAGCTCCAAAAGAAAGATATCCCTCCATTATAGTGGCCCATTATTGTCTGCATGATAAAAATTAAAGAATTATGTCATACCATTAAACCACTCAACTCTGCAGCCAAATTTAATTAGAAAGCAATACACAATATCACATCAAACACACACACACACACACAAAAGTTTAAATAATAAATAAAATAGAAATTAAAACTTCATGTCTGAGGAGATCAAAAATGAGCATAACAACACATTATGTATAGCAAATCTACATTACGAATATAGCTTCAGAGCTATCAAGCAAGAGAGATGGAGACGCCAAAACTATAACAAATAAATAAATAAGTTTTTATTCGCATTCTTGCTCAAAAGCGAAAAAATTTTCAAGGGGTGAATCTGGTCATCATATAATATTACGATCATTCATTTAGAGAAGTAAGTGTTCGTGTGTGATAATCTAGGAGGGAATGACAACCTATCAAGGTCAATTGGGCGTCATCCACAACGGGATCATTGATAACAAGATACAATAGGATTTGAACATATGACATTCGCTCCATCATAATTAGTTTTTATCATTAGTTTAAGAAACCAATTGGTTTTTGATATATGCGGGATTCAAACCCAAATTCCTTATTCAACAACAAAAGATTTTACCAATCGAGCTAATTGTATGAAAATTAAACTCTTCTTTTTTTAATAATATAAAAAGAAGTGTTTTCAGCTAATACATCAAATACTATCTACCATTTCAATAATCAAAAGAAGTAAATATATAGATCAATGCCGGATTTATTTGAAAGGTTTGGATATGCAAATGATCAAACCAACCATGACCCATCATAGATCATATGTGAATATTATCAAAAATCTAAAAAAAAATTCAAAAAGCTGCAAATGGAAAATGAATATTACGGTCCAAATGTCGGCGGGTACGAGGATGATGAGAGAGAGAGAGCAGAACCAGGTGTATCCAACGGTGAAGAGAACGTATCTGGGGACATGGGGACCCGCGAAATACTTCAAGGTCATCACAACCATCCCCATTGTTAGAGGCAGCGATATCAGATAGAATACCCACATTCTTCTTCTTCTTCTTCTCTCTTGTAAGAATATTTCTGTGAATGAGAGAGAAGAAGAAGAAGAAGAAGAAGGTTGTAGAGAGAGAGAGAGAGAGAGAAAAGAATGTTTTTGTGGTTAACGCTTTGATTTCTTTTGAAGACAGAGAGAAGAGAACCGGTCAAGAGGGAGTTTTTATTTCAAGTTCCAGGACCGCCTAACTTCAGCCCCACTCTAACGTCTTGCACGTTTTTTGTTTTGTTTCTCTCTCTCTCTTTTTAGAGTCTCTTACACCAAAGATTTGTTTTGGTTGGGCCAAACAAACACTGTACCTAAATTATTTTTCTTTACCAAACATTTGTTTTGAAGTATCCACTTTTAAGGGGCGTTTGGTTTTGATGTTCAAATTCTTGGGAATGTGACAGGCATTCAACCAAGTCTTTGACCAGGAAATGGGAGAATTTACACGGTCGTTGTTGGCAGGCCATCCAGGCTGTGAGCGCGGTGGGAATAAGCTTCCCAAAAAGCCAGCCCCGAGCTGGGGTCAGCATAGAATGAAAGGAACGGCCCCAATGTTTTGTAGGCAAAGCCAACTTCTTGGGTTGTGGGCAAAGAAAACTAGACATAGGGACTCGGGTCGAGGCGTAGCATAACTAAGAGAATCATTCCATTTAGGGCGAGATAGTGACAATAATGTATGAGGATATAAATTATTTTTTTCCTGTTTGTTTCAATAGAAAATTTTATATGGATATAGTTTTTCACATTTTTCTGTATTTGATAATATTAGAAAGAAAAAAAATGAATCAAAGGAAAATTAAATTTTAACTTTTCTTATTTAACTTAGTATGAGATAGAGTTGTTTTCTACTAAAAATTTTCTAGAAAACAACTTTATTTTACGCAAAACTAAATAAGAGAAATTAAAAGATAATTTTCCAATTCATTTTAAAGTTGCTACTATAAATAGGAAAATAAGATAGTTTTTTTAGAAAATATTTTTTGAAAAATGATTCAATTTCCATAAAATGTTAATGTCAAAACAAATAGAGCATAAATAACTATATCTATGCTTGATTTAATTAAGAATCTAATAACATTTGAATATGAGATTCTTGTGTTTGGTTTATTTTTAGAATTTTTTTTTTCATTAGATTTGTAAGCAAAAATTTCAAGTCATTTTTGTTATATTCCTCCAAATAAATAATGAGAAACAACATATAAACATAAATCATGGAAAATTCACAAAAAGCTAGAGTCAAACATTTGTTAATGGCATGTACAATACAAAAATAATTATCTAAATTCTTTTTCTTCATTATAATCATGTCTTGTTAATAAAAATGATGTATTTTCTTTTAGCATTTAACTCAATCCCAAATAGGAAATATCAAAAGAGATGAAAAATTCTATTTCTTAACCATGACTTTAGATTTATTTCTATTGGTTAAAGGATAGGGAAGAATGGATAAAATTGTCAATTTATATATATAATTTACTTTTTTTTAGTTTTTCTAGTCCCGTGAATATGGATACCTACCTTTTTTTTTTTAGCGGAATCCACATTCTTACAAAAATAGGATTAAGTGGGAATCTAGATACCTACACAAATATGATTTCTTTGTGTGATTTGTAACCCAACTTGAGAGTGTTAGAAGATCTTTCAAATCTTTCGACATTCCCAAGAATCCTAACACATTACCTAATACTAAACACCTCCTTATAGAGTTCAAGTTTGGATCTTGAGAAAAAATCCGATCTACTTGGATTTTGAATTGAAATCTTGGAGGGCCTAGGCTACAACTTTACGTCACTAGAAAATGTAGTACTTATGATGTGAGTTGCATAGGTCCCAACCCACAGCTTGTGAGAGAGACAAATTTTATATGCACTAGTCTCATAAGACCCATGTCTCAAACATGAGGATTCTACCGGCATGAGACTCACATGTCAATGAGATACGGGTCTCATGAGACTAACACAAAATATCCTTTCTCTTGTTAGAGACACCTTTTATAAATTGAGCACTGGAGATATTTACCTAGTTAAGCGTGAAAGAGAGACCGAAGATGACTTCACATCCCTCATGCCAAATATGTAAACTAATATATTGCCGATTGACAAATAATCCTATCCGATACATGTTATTTCAAGTTCCCATAATCTCATTTCACACGTTTTATTCTAAGCTTGCAATAGCCTAAGATGTTTGTAATGTTAAGCATTCCTTGAGAAGGAACTAGATTACTTTTCTTTTCTCCTTCTCAACAAAAAAAATTAATAATTTGTTTAATTATTATTAATATTATTTTTATGACAATATATATAACCCTATATCATATGTACCTCATCCACTTCCCTTTTTCTTCGAATGTCCTTAAAAATATTAATAAAAATCATTCTAATTGCATCCCTCAATTTGGATGGCTGTGGACCTGTAATAGTTGATTTCTTTTGGTTTATATTACATAAACCAGATAGGAAAAAAATAGTTCTCTGTTGAATCGATTAAAGGAGCCAGCCCAGAGGCTTTAACAAGTTGCAAAGGTACTCAACATAGGGCACATGCAGAGATACAATCACTGTTCAAAAACATCAACTGGTTTAGGGGGTTTTTGGCTGTTGTAATAAGATGTACAAGACACATTCAAATGGCGAGCACAGATCGCAATAAAGTAAAAACTCAATGCAAGTCATGTCACAAAGCCAACCACCAAAAAATAAAAAGACATGAGGAGAGAAACAAACCAACAGAGAGACTGCTAGTCCAAAATTCTCATCAGAAAAAAAAAAAAAAAAAACCTAGCAAATTACAGAAACTAAACTTTCGTTAAAATACAACCCATCCCCCATTCGATGTGAGCACAATGCAGAGAAATCCCAATCACATAAATCTTAATGGAGAGAATCCAACTCTTAACATATGTAATGTTGTCACAGAACACAGGAGAATGTCATCTCACCCTCTACCAGCAAAACTAAAAATTACGTCAACTGCACAACTGTGATGCATCAACATACAAGACAGCCAGCAAAACTTATATTAGATCAGCAACATTCATTGGCATTTCATCAATCTGAGTACTGTAGTACTGCTCAATGTCTCGTAGGATTTTAATATCATCACTTTTGACAAAGTTTATTGCAACACCCTGCAAACATCAAATAGCCATTTTCAGAGAAAATGCCCAGATCAACCTCTAGAGAGAGAGAGAGAGAAGGAAAACAAGAATATTTGCTAGCAGACTAGTCAGCAAGAAATGAATAAGAATGAGAAAAATGGAAACAAGAGAATATGAGACAATAAAAATGCACAAATATTTCTGCAGTAAATTACAAAATCATGCATAATTGAATTTGCATTAACGGGTTAAGTGGCATCTGCTTACAGTTAATTGCACTTGTAAGTTTACCATTTGTTTCAATTCACAAGTAACATGTTGTTTTACTCTGTTTAATTTTGCAGTTGGAAACAAAACGTTTGAAATCTATTCAATTTTGCACATTAGAAGTAATATGATGTGTTTTGAATATCCTTCCTATAGAGAAAGAAAAAAAAAATGACAGTCAACTTCTTGCACAGAAGGCCAAGCCGCCAAGTATCAAAATTCATCCACAATACATAATAGAATAAATACCTTTCTTCCAAAACGACCAGAACGACCAATTCGATGAATGTAAAGCTCACGATTGTTTGGGAGGTCATAATTGATCACCAAAGAAACCTGAAAAAAGAAAAATGAAGAAAACTTGAATGGAGAAGTATAAACACCAAGAGTTGTTCTTCCACATACAATATGGTCACAAATACATATAAAATATACAAGTGGATATATACCATGATTATGGAACTTCAAGTGCACAAGGGGATGTGATTGTTCATGTGCAAAACAGACAACTTAAGGAGAAAAATGACAGCAAAGAATTATAACCTGTCTATGGAGGACAAAACTCAGAGTATACAATTTATGGACCTTTTTTAGAAGATCATTTTCCAAAACCCTCCCTATATATTTTACATTCAAGTAGAAGCACACATCAACACTTGACAACATGAAAAACACGCCTAACTATTGTACCACAAGCAGGCAGCAAGTTCAACACCCCCCCCCCCCCCACACAAAAAAAACCAAAAAAAAAAAAACTGATAGGCATCTAGGTTCATTAGTCACAGTACCAAGAAGTCCCATACATTTATCAACTCACAGAATTAAGAATTACCAGTCATTTTAACGCAAGTCAGCAAATGTTCTCATCAATTAACTTGGTCTAGTAGGGGAGGTATTGGTCACTTTCCACCTCATTAAATCCAAAGTCAACTGAAATTTTTTTTTCCTAATGATTGAAAGTTACACTCACACAACCAGTGGGTTACTTCTAAACCCTCAACCTCACCCTCCACTCACATTTGTGTGAGAATGAAGTGTCATTTGAGCTAGCTCTCATTGGCACTGACACTGAGTGTTTTAACGGGGTCACAACTTAAGGCCCTACTCATTTTCCATTTTAAATTTAGCTTGCTGTGGAAAAGTAATACATAATATATTAAAGAAGAGCCAAACAACTTGCCTGTTGGACATCAATCCCCCTGGCCCAAACATCTGTTGTTATTAGGACACGGGTTTGACCAGCCCGAAACTCTTCCATAATTGCATCTCTCTCCTTTTGTGGCATGTCTCCATGCATTGATGAAACAGTGAAGTTATTGCTACGCATCTTTTCTGTTAGCCAATCCACCTGTTCCAAGATTAATAGAAGAATAACATCATATTCATCAACCAGTACATAGAAGCCAGAAGGAACGAATAAAAACAGGGCAGTGAAATAGAAAGAAATCTAGATATGCTAAGCCAAAGTGCTAATCTATGTGCTACTGTGCTAGAGGTACTGGTTGTGATGCCTTATAGATGTTTTTGTTTAGATTGTCAGGGCAGTAGTTAGCGTGTTTTGCTGTGCCATTTGTTTTGGCTTGCTTTGGTTTTATGGTTAGTTTTGTTTTGGTTACTGTAGCAGGGAGGTTTCCCTAAGCTAGTTTATTTGGGGTCTTCCTTTGTAATTTGTGTTTAGTGTCTATAAATAAAAGCTGAATTACCCATAAAAAAAAAGGGGGAATAGGGATCATTCTACACCCTGTGAAAGTTTAAGGTACATCTTACTCACTTGGAAAGCAAAGACAATATTAAAACTTTTTCTGTCTCTATTTTACTTCACTGGTGTTCATGTTAACTATTACACTTGCATAAAGCCATATGGCCAAGAATATTACTTGATAAACTGTGAACCTAACAATAGACTGACACTTGAAAGCTTTCTTCATTATATTCTCACAATTAGGCAAGATAACACTACTAGAACTTGAATCCAAAATTTGATCAAGGACAGCACTACCTTTCTCTTTGTGTTGCAGAATATGACAGCTTGGGTGATCGTAAGGGTATCATAAAGATCACATAAAGTATCAAACTTCCACTCTTCCCTTTCCACGGCAACAAAAAATTGTTTGATGCCCTGTCATCATAAAAGGATTAAAATAAAACCAGTATCAAACTACAGATTTACAATGACATAAAAACTTGCATTCAGATCTACATCCAAAGGTAGCTGATACAACATACAAATATTACTTACCTCCAGAGTCAATTCATCACGTTTCACAAGTATCCGTATAGGATCTGTCATAAACTTGTTTGTCATCTCCAAAATTTCATGAGGAAGGGTAGCAGAAATCAAGCAAACCTGCAACAACTTATCAATTTCAGTACCAACATGGCCAGTCTCTGCAGAACCTTGCATGCTATTATAACAGGAGACAACAAACTACTACTTTATTCCTAATTGTGTAGGCATCACAAATTGCAGAAGCAAGTCATCAACATAGATTAAAGAGAAATTTACAGCAACACGAATGTTGTAAAAGAACACTAACAATGGAACGTAGGAAAATCTTCCAAATGAGGAAACAATTAATTAACTTCAAATCAGAAAGATCAAGCGTATGCTTGATGCCAAAAGGAATAAAGCATTATGCTGTTGTAAGGTCTCCTAGCCATGTAAATTTTTTTTTTTTAGAGCCTTTACCTATCCAAAAAAAAAAATCTTAAAGCCTCACTTTATTATTGCTAAGTTGATTTCCCACTTAGTTAGCTTTACTCATGTTTTCTGAAATCCTATTAATTCATGTACATTTCCTTTAGTTTAGTGCCAGATTCAGTGGAATATGCTGTTGTCGTGGCCCATAAGTCTGAGTATCATTTACATGTTGATGTAGCTTTGAGTAAGATTCCAACTTACTTTACCAGTCAAACTATTTTGATTCCCCTTTTTCCCCCAAAAGAGAGGAAGTTGGAGTCCTAGTTCATTCCGAAACAGCCTACATGAAGCTATGTGATCTGTCAATTAAATTTATCAATTTGAACACAGAATTTTCCGCAGATTTTAAAGTATCTTTCAGAGAGTGATTTCCTCCTTCTATAATGCAATTGCTTAAAACATGTGTAACTGTTAAGGAAACCTAGACATGATTTCATTAGTTATATTTCATTTTAGCTAGTTTTTAGAATTCTAGAGCGGACATGATAATCCGTTACTTACTATCAAAATTTCAATTATTTTTTATTGGTAAGTCATGCATGCATCCCATGACTTAAACCACAACCTCACTCTCCACCCGATTCTTTATGTTG
Organism: Quercus robur; assembly: GCF_932294415.1. Taxonomy (NCBI): domain Eukaryota; kingdom Viridiplantae; phylum Streptophyta; class Magnoliopsida; order Fagales; family Fagaceae; genus Quercus; species Quercus robur. Next base: position 23,162,690 of record NC_065544.1, on the reverse strand, counting down.
GTAGGAAAAGCCATTTGAGCTAGAGCTCATTTGCCCACCAAAATGACTATTATTTTAAACTAAACCTAGCAATTACTGAACCTAATTCACATCGCACCACAACCAACAAATCCTCACAATGTGCTGAAAATCTAGGGATTGAGCATCAGTTGTGGTGTTGAAACAACTTGACCTACACTGACTACTTTTTCTTTTGGTACTGTCACTAACAATAGCTAAAATTATAGGACTTGTTGCAGAAAGCAACCCATAACTATTCAACCAATGACAACAGCAAATCAACATGTGGTTCCATCGCAGGACAAACTTAATTAGCTAGGTAGAATTTTTTCTTTTCTTTTCTTTTCCCTTTTTCCGGTGGGGTGGGGTGGGGGGGGGGGGGGGGGGGGGCAGAGAGAGAGAGAACCTGAAGCACTGGTGGGAGATATCTGTATATATCATAAATCTGATCCTTGAACCCTCTGCTCAACATCTCATCAGATTCATCCTGTTGGAGCATCACAAAAAATTAAAAATTAATCCCTACTATGCTTACACACACACACACACAACACTAAAAACGTTAGATTAATAAAAGAGAGAATTTACTTATCAAAAGAGAGAGAGAGAGAGTTAAAAGAGGAAGATTAGGGGTCACAAAACATAAACTTACAAGAATTAACAATTTGATGTGTGTAGTTTTCAGTGTTCTCCTTTTGATCATGTCACAAACTCTGCCGGGAGTTCCAGACACCACCTGAACACCGTTTTCTAGCTTTCTGATATCATCACCCACACTCTTGCCTCCAATGCATGCATGTACTTTAATACTCATGAAATTACCCATTGCCAATATCACCTTCTCTGTCTGAGATGCCAATTCTCTTGTTGGTGACAAGATCAAGGCCTGAACCCTGTTTAATTTTAGACATTTATAAAATAAATAAATAAACCATTATGATCATAAACCAGCTGTAACAGAAAAATGAAACCAAAAAATAGAAACATCCCAATAGCTCCTGGCTATAGAAGTAAATCATCATGAAACACATGACAATGCCTAGAATGATCCATTACATGATAGTATGTTTACCTCAAGAAGTCATATGTCCTGATCATTAATCGATTTAAAATAGTGAAGGTTGTAAATCCCTTCAATGGTCTAATCTAAACTTAATAACAGTACATAACACTCCACAAACTATAATTATAGCACACAAACATGTCAAAGCTAAAGCACTCTGGTTTTCATCAAGTATCAGATTAAACAAAATCAACCTACATCATCTCAGCTATGCCTTTGACTGAATACATCAGCTTCAGCCCAACAAGGTTCTTATTTAAAAATTGAACAGTTAAAGTTGCCAGTGCATCGGCTATTCGGCAAGTAGGAAAATTCACAGCATATGAGGTTTGTCAATGTATAATTTTTGTTTCAAACATCTTTCACAGAGTTAGTCAATGAGCACCGAATGTGCCATAATGGGTACACTAAAAAGACTTAAAATATAACACCTATAATCATCTTTACAAATAAATGATCAAAGGGCCGTCTCTAGAGGACAGGAACATGAAACCAGCGGCAAATCAAGTATCTACTATTGGAGTCCGCATCCGCCCAAGAGAAAAAACTCTTCTTGTCAGTATGCCTATTGAAGCGAGGAAGGATGGGGCAGCAGGCAAGGTATCCTGCTACTATTCCCCTAACAACTTCAGGTCTCTCGTGCCAGTGTACTTCTTAAAGTCCAGTCTTTAAACTGACCAAGATAACATATTAAAAAACTTAAGACTGACTATCTTCATGCTTGAAGGAAACCTTATTAACAACATTCCAGCTCGGGAATTTCCTGGCACTAAATGAGGCCTTCGGTCTAAGAAAAAATGGTGGTTAAGAGCCTCCAACTCATAAGGGCTGAAAGTTAAAAGTTAACTAAGACCATTCCTATTTCTTGCGTAAGAGGACATTTATCTTGAATTATCATAAGTACAGTTCCGTATCTGAACTCAAACCATACCTCTTGAATAAGGAAGTCTAAAATCCACAAACCTCATATGCTCTAAATCCACCAACAATAAATTCACCTAATGCACTGCCCTAGGATAATATACCTTAAAAAAAAAACTCATTTTTACTGACACCCATTTTCATAACTTGTTGATTTGTGCGACTGTCTGTGACTGGTTTTGGGGGGGGGGGGGGGGGGGGGGGTCCATATATATAATCAGTATTTTCACAACTTGCTGATTTGTGCGACTGTAGCGGTCAATGAATAGTGGTGGGCAGCAAGTATCAATCACTCCCACAAATCAGCAAGTTATAATTTTTTTTTTATAGGAACAACTTGTAAAATTGAATGTGTGATTGGATGGGTAACTATAACTATTCTTTTACTAAAAACCCATTATATATAATACACAATAAATTATCCTTTTCCCCAAAAAAATTAGGGTTTCAATTTACAAAGCTCAAACCCTAAACTACATTCCACAACCAAAAGATAAACCCTAAACAAGAAAACAATGAAAAAAGAAGTACAGAAAGGAAAAGAGAAAAGAGATTAAGAGGACGCACTCTCTGCTGCTGGTATCGACGGTCTGGCAAACGGTGAGGCCAATCATGGAGGTTTTTCCGGTACCGGACTGGGCCTGAGCGATGACATCTCGGCCTTGGAGAATCGGAACCACGGCGCGCTGCTGAATCGCGGAGGGCTTCTCGAAGCCGTACTGGTAGATGCCGCGGAGCAAGTCGTCTTTGATTCCCATCTCTGCGAAGCTCGTTACTACCTGGACCTCCTTCGAGGTCTCGAACTCCAGCGCCTCCTCCGGCGCCGTGACCCGCCGTGGGTTTTGGCGGACCATGCTTGCGCCGCCGAGGTCTGACATTTTTCTGGTTTCGATTTTCTGTGGGGTTTAGGGATAGTGAAAAAAAAGGGATCGAGAGTATGAGAGTCTAGAAGCTCCAAAACATGAGTAAGGAAAAGGGATGAGGTGTTTTTTTTTACATTCGAAGACTTTATAATAGTAATACCATCGCCGACTTTTTTTTTTTTTTTTTTTGTGGGGTTAAAAAGAGGCAAATTTTGAGGAACAGTAGCTTTTTAGAAAAAAAATAATAATAAATAAATAAATAAATAAAGGTGGATATCATGCCTTTAAAACTATTTTGTAGGTTTCTCATTTTGGAACTCGAGTTTGGACTGGAACTAAAGTTTAATAAACTCGAGTTAAACAAACTTGTGTTCCAAAAACAGCGTAACTTATAAAATAGTTTTGTCAGTGTGCTGCTTTCCTAAAATTTTTCTAAAATCATGCTATTTGACAAATTTTTCCGTTAAAAGATGATATGTCAAGAGTTAATAAATATATTTCAAAAAAAAAAAAATTCTCTATCAAAAGCCAACAAGTTCTCTATCATAGGCAATATTTCATGAAAAGATATAGAAAAAAAGTTATAGATCCCGATCCAATCTTTATTAGTGCATCAACATATTGGTTAGCTTCTGTAAACATGATCAACCCGCTTATTAGACATAGCTTTCAATAAGCTTATAGTAGAGGTTCCATTTGGCTAAATTTGGGGTTATTTTTATTTTGGTTTCTAAAATTTTAAACTTTTTTCTATCTTTTATCTTTTAAAAGAAAATTAAAGTTTGAAACATTTCTTTTTCAACTCATATTTTTTTATTCAAATTAGTCTATGTCTCACCAAATTGGCTACTTAGTGCTAAATTAGCACCTAATCATGTGTCTAGCGTCTACATCATTGATTTTTTGTCCAATTAACCGAGCTAAAGATTATCCAGCACAATGCACAATTACATTATAAATTCATAGAATTAGTAATATTACATGTCACTAAAAATAGTGGAAATGTGAAATATTATAATTGATATAATTCAGTATATGAACATATTGTTTGAATGAACTCACAAATTTTTAATTATGTTACTAACTTAACCACATGATTATTTTCTATATTTTTTATTGCATGTAATATCAAATTTGTTTTTGTGAGTTGTTGGCTTTTGTTTCAATTATTGCTAAAGCAATTAAATTTGAGCAATGAAGTTATATTTCCAAATCAATTGTTTTTTACTACTCCTATAAATTTTAGAAAAATAAACCTATAAATTGTTAAGACCTTTGTGGCTCAATGGCATTGCCTAGAAAAACCCAAATTGAAATCCTTCCTCCAAACTTATTGTGAGCACCCAAAAAAAAATCATATAAATTCCCTTATATGTTATAATTAGGGAGCCACCTATATAAAAAAAAAAAAACTAATACCTAGAAATTAATACATATATCTCATTAAAACACATGACAAAATTTTAGGCTATTACAACTTGAATAAAACGTGTGGAACAAAATTGTTAGTTGGGAACTTGGGAGTTGGGATAATATATAGAGAGGTGCTACGTCCACAATATTTTTACAACAAATTACGGGTGGTTAGTTATTATTAGTTCAAATTTGAATTTAGCACTCAGATTACATTTTTAACCCAACAATAACAACTAGTAACAACTTGCCACTTAGGATTTGTTGTAAAAATATTGTAAAATTGTTATGGACATATCATTTCTCTAATATATATTGGACAATATGTTAGTTTGCATACTTGGCATTTCTGTGTTGGCAAGGCATTTATGGGGAAGGTTTAACGAACCAAGTCATTTAAATTTTTTTCTTAGGCGGAATGTTAAATGAATAGTATCAACTTCTTTTTAAAAGAAGAGTGACAAATGGCACTAATAAAAAATGAGGTGAAAGGATAAATAAAAAACTGCTCTAACATTGTGTCAGGTGACAAAACCTTAAGCATAGAGAATACTCCAAAAATAGTTCATTAAAAATCATATGTAAATAGAAACAAATTTAGAAAAATAAAAGAAATGAGAGGAGAAAACAAACTAAATTAACAAAAATCATGAGCACACTTACACGTACAAATCAATACCTAGACTACCCAAAATCAAAATACACATTAACCGCCCTTTAATAAACTCACCGCAACCAAATCCACAACAAACACCCTTTCAAATGATCCCTACAATTGTACAAACTCACGCACAATCCCTAATCAAACTCACTCCATCATCCTACGACCTTTTCAAACCATTGCGAACTCCAATAGAGCCCATGGCACTACCAATCTTGGCCAAACAATATCCCTATATATGGTCATTGCTGATAATGCTTTGTTTAGTGGTGGTGACAAAGGAAATGAAAGGGGAATAAGTGAATAACCATTTTCTCCAAAAGGACGTTCTTCAAGAGCAACATCACAATGCCCCCTAAAACAACATCTTCCTCCACTAATGTCCTCACTGTCACAAACTCCAACGCCATCTACTCCTCCCCCTTAGTAGGAAATTAATCTTTTAATACAAAATTTTTAATTGTTCGAAACTAACTATGAAAATATTCCCATAAAAAAAAAAAAATATATATATATATATATATGAAAATATATACACTTTTTAAATTGTATTTTCAATATGTAATTTCAAGCTTTTTCCAGATTTCGTTGTTCCTAAACAAAAAAAAACACTTTTAAAAAAAACGACAAACATGTTTGGTATGGGTGTTTCTGTTTTCAAAGTTATAAAATCTGTCACTCAAAAATAATTGTGCAATCATGTTTATAAGAGCATTAGCATCAGGAAATGCTACTTTATTCTATTTTACCATCCCAAAAAGTTACTTTATCAATTATACCATCTCATTTTACAATATTTCTAGCATCTCAAACTTTTATTTTCCTATTCTATTCATTAAAATAATATATCTACACAATAAAATAATATTTCTCCTAATCACCATCATTTATTCTTTCTTTCTCCCAATCACCATCACAATAAAATATTAGTTTTTTTTTAGAATTGTGCTACAGTGCAATTCTAAAGATAGAATTGCACTATAGCCCTATTGCAAAAAAATTTGCAATACTTAGCAATAGCATTTTCCGATGCAATACATTTTGGGGCTTGAAATGCCAAATATCCCTTACATATGGCATTAACATTCCCCAATGCTAATGCTCTAAGGAATTATAAAAATGATGTTTTCTAGTTGCAATTGTCTATTTTTAAAATAGTGGTGGCAAACTTATAATTAGACTAGTCACCCTAGTGAGATGAATCCAAGTATGATTGCTCATCCACCCAATCAACCCAATTTACTACTTGATCCCAATCCAACCATTCACAGGTGGGTTAAAAAAAACAAAACAAAACAAAAGACACATATCAGGTTGACCATATAAACAAACTTAAGGTATGGTCAAATATTAGGTTTAGGTGAAATTTACCCATTAAACTAGACTCGACTCATTCTCAAAAAAAAAAAAAGGGACTCAATTGAAAACCAATACCCCGTAGTCCTCTCTCTCTCTCTCTCTCTGTCTCTCTCTCTCTCTCTCTCTCTCTCTCTCTCTCTCATTAATTTTTCTTAGATATGAGACTCTCATAAACCATCGCTCGTATCTGCTCAATGTCATTAACCTAAGGGTGTGTTTGTTTGGAGAGATTTTAAGGACAATGGAAAATTTAGGAGAGAAAAGTGGAGAGAAAGAAGTTTTAATAGGTGTTTGGTTGGGAGAGGGAGTGGAAAAAAATGTGGTGGGGTTAGATGTTTTCTCCCTAGGTCTACCAAAAAGTTTTCTACACAAAATGAGGAGAAAACTAAGGGGAGAAGCTCACTAACATGATTTGCCCAAAATGCCCCTACACATCCTTCTTTGCTAACATTTTTTGTTTCTTCTCTATTACTAATCTACATGCACATTCACGTTGTTTTGGATTTTTTTGTTTTATCTCACTTTTTTTTTTCTTTTCTTCTTTTGTTTTAATTACTTTTTTCCATGGTTCCTTTCTTTTCTTTTTTTTTTTTTTTTCTTTCTCTATTACTAATTTGCACACGTTCACATTATTTTGGGCATTTTTTTTATCACTTTCTTCTATAGTTCCTTTCTTGTTGTTTTTTTTCCCCACCAATTTTTGGATCTGGCCTGTGCCTTTGAAATAATAATTTTTTTTAAAAAAAGTGAAATGTCCATACATAATTTTTTAAATAAATAAATGCGTATAAAAAATTGTATTGCCTTTTGTTTTATTTAATAGGGATATAATTGTAAATTTATATAAATTTCATTTTTCATAGTTTTCCATCTCTCCACTTTTCCATCCTCTCAACTAAACATATATGAGAGAAAACTAAATCTTTTCTATTCTCCCAATTTTCTATCTTTTCATAATTTTCTATTCTTCCACTTTTCCACCCCTCCAACTAAACGGACCCTAAGAGGCTAAGCTTTAAGATGATTGGTTATCCCTGATCACAACACACCATGAGGGCATCTCATTGCCGTTATAAAGTGTTTTTCCATGGCAAATACGAGTCACTGTCGCTACTCCTTCCCCCTCACCCTCTCTCCATTAATGGCTTAAATTAGCTATCTTCTTTGCTTCCCCATTGGCTTGGATCACTTGGTAAGGATGAGATCCTCTACAACATTGTGGACCACTAAACACAGTCAAATACTTTAGGTATTTTTATAATATGGTTAGCGAACACTCAATTGGTATGTCATGGGTAAGTAACTGATAATTTACTAGTTAGCAACAAACGACAAATAGTCAGACAGATCAGTTAGAATAGATTTTCTAGATGAAGAACCTGTCACTCCAAAACGATATCATTGGGTCATTAGAATCGTCACTCGTTTTCAATCCATTACTCGGATTTTACGGATTTGATTTGGATAGCTTCGAGTTGAATGGATTTGTTGGGTACAATCTTCAAATACAAGTTAGAGTTAAGGTCTGTTTGGTTGGAGGAGTGGAAAAGTGGGAGGATGGAAAATTAGTAGGAGGATAGAAAGAATTTAGTTTTCCCTCATATGTGTTTAGTTGGAGGGGTGGAAAAGTGGGAGGATGAAAAACTTTTTTGTTTGGTTGGAGAGAAAAATGGGAGGATGGAAAATGTAGTTTATATAAATTGACTATTATGTCTTTGTTATATAATATATAATAAGTGTGAAAGTGAGAGGGGTAGGTGAGTGCAATAAAGCAAGGGTATTTGTATAAATTACACCATTCAACATCTTTTCCTCCCCATTTTCCTCCCAAATTGGAAGGATAAAAAAATGTGGGCCTGGAGGGATTATTTTCCTCTTCATTTTTTGTCTTTCTTGTTTTTTCTCCTGAACTAAACAGTGGAAAATGCCATTTTCCATTATATTTTCCTCTCTCTATTTCTATCCTGCCTGTTTTCACCCCAACCAAACATACCCTTAAACAACCCAAAATTATGAATAAAGTTTCTCTTTAAGTTAGTTTGGAAAGAAATTCTTCAAATTTCTCATATATCTCCTTTTTAGGTGTGAATTTTGAAAATCTAAGCGTTAAATTTCATGTTCTTTATATTTTTAATATGCATATTAAATTTTATTTAAATCGAATGTCATTTATTATTCGATCAAAAAACTTATTTTTTATACACAATTTTAAATCACAAAAATTTGAAATTTTAACATTTCTTTGATGACATAGCAATTGATTTTTTATTTTCTTAAAATTTTGCAAGTATGAAGAATATAATAAGAATATGCAATTCAACGGTTAGATTTTCAAAAATTACATTCAATATAAAAATATATGAGGAGTTTAAAGTGTTCAAAGAGAAATTTTATTCAAAAATTAAAAGTTCCTAACAAAAAGCCTAGCTCATTTGTTCATACAAAAAAAAAAAAAAAAAAAAAAATCTACAAAGACAATATCCAAGACTATTCTTGTAAAAAAAGAAAAGAAAAGAAAAGGGCAATATCCAAGACCAAGACTACCCACCCTTTAGGATTCTTAGGAATGTTTAAAGATTCCCATGCTTGGTTGCAAATCACGCTAGGAAATCAGATGCCAGAAGAATCTAGATTCCCCATTTAAGCCCCCCTTAGTAGGAATGTGGATTCCCTTTAAAATAGGTGGGTATCCAGATTCTCAAGCTTAATGGTCTATTTGAATTGAGGGAGAGGGAAGGAGAGTAGAGTAGAGTAAAGTAGATTTAGCACAAAATTAACTTATTTTTAGTCAACACTACTCTATTCCCCTCCACTCCCTCTCCTTCCCCCCTCCATCCAAACAGACCATAAAGGAAATTGTATTTTTTTATAAATTGACAATTTTAACCATTTTTCCTTATCATTTAAGCAATTAAGATAAATATAAATCAAACCATCAATGTTTTTTCCCTTGTCTTTATCTTTTTCCGCTAAAACAACATAAACAAGATAGACAACTTTGTTGATATATTCTTTAACAAAGTTCTATTTAGGTTTTACGTGTGAAAAAAAAAAAAAAAGGGTTTGAAGGGGACCCTCCATTTTAGGTATTCACTTTTACTATTGTGTATATGTTGCTCAACAAATTATTAATGGATTTATTTTTATGAAAATTTGTTAATGTATCTATTCGTATCTCAGATATTGGTTTTTTTTAGTTGCTAGAAATATAGATCTGGATTGGTGGCTTCATTTGGTTTTTTTTTTAGATTAATGGATTTGTATCTAGATTCATATGTTACAGTACATGTCAATAATTTGTATCATATTTGGTGCTTTTGATGTTTGTTATACAATGATACAAATGTGTAGATTTTTAATTTTAACAACCCATCATATTTGTATGCACGTTTTTTGGATTTTGAAATGTATTGGAAGGTCTTGGATTTTGAAACGTATTGGATTTTTAAGTTTATATTTTGTTTTTTATTATTTATTTAGAGGAATATATATATATATATATATATATATATTTTAAAAGACTTGATAGTTCACATTCAAATCTAAGGATAGAATAGGAAAAATTAAATAATTCATTTAAAATTCTTGGAAATAAACAAAATATTATCATCTCACATTTTTAGGAATCTTAAGAGATTCCCAATGAAACCAAACATAAGAATAATTACATTCCTAGGCATCCAGATTGCAAGAATCACATTTCCAAGATTTTGGATGCCAAGAGTAATGTGGATTTTTTGGGATTTTTTTTAAAAATAACTATAAAAGCCAAACAATTTTGTTAGTTAGCACAATTTTGAAATTATTTGGGTATCTAACAACTCAAGACCAAAGAACTCGATTTTGGAATGCTAAATTGACTACATTGAACGATTTCAACATCGTCTACAACTAATGTGGGTACTCAGTCCACGTAGGCATCGAACTCGAGTCAAATGGACTCGAGTTCTATCAAATGAACTCAAGTCAAATGGACTCGATTTAGTTTTGCTTCAACAACTGGAGACGAACTTCCTTGTTCTTCCAAGTCCCAAAAACCCATGAACAAAACCAAATACAAAACCCAAAACAAATACCTGATCGGATCGGATTTCCCTTGCCTGAAGCTTTCGTTGTCATTGCATGAAGCTTTCGCCGCCTGGGTTTAGTTAGAATCGTCGCTTGGGTTGCTTTTCCTCTAGCAAGATCTTCTCTAGACTCCAATGTGTTCTTCTCCTCCACTAGAGTGGCAGCAACATCATCGGAGTGGCGGTGAGAAACCACACCCACATTAAGTCTGACGTGTTTAGCCATTGCCTGAAACATTCGCCACATGGGTTGCTTCGTTATTGCTTCTCTAGTGCTTTATTGTTGCTTCGTTATTGTTGGGTATCGAAATCAAGCGTTACAAACTCAATTTTCTGGGTACCGAAATCGAGCGTTACAAACTCAATTTTCATGCCTATGTGGACAAATTTCCACATCAGCTACAGCACGACGTTGAAATCGAGTTCAATGTACTTGATTTGCATTCCAAAATTGAGTCATTTGGTCTCGAGTTGTTAAATCTCCAAATAGTATCAAAACTGTGCTAACTAACAAAATAATTTGGTTTTTATAGTTATTTAAAAAAAAAAAAAACTGATTCCCCATATTAAACTTTAAACGCCACATAATCGTATTATAGAACACCCTTGCTAAATAAACTCAGTACGGCAACAATTTTGTTAGTTGATAGCATCTCGAGTTTCTGAAACTCGAGATCTAATTAGAACTCGAGTTTTAGAAACTCGAGTTCGTTGTTTTCATTCTACCTTACGTGGACAAAATTTCCACGTGGAGCCACGGGAAATCGAGTCTATAAGACTCGATTTCTTGCAACCAGCAACACAAAAACCAAAAGCACTTTCAAACGGCACATTTGAAAGTGACAGAACCTTTCAACCTCACTCACTCTAAGACTCCGCCCTCTCTCACTCTCAAACTCACTCTAAAACTCCGCCCTCTCTCACTCTCAAACTCACTCTGAAGCCGTTCGTAGCGCCGTTCGTTGCCCGCCGCTCGTAGCCCGCCGTTCGTAGCGCCGTTCGTAGCCCGCCGCTCGTAGCCCGCCGTTCGTAGCGCCGTTCGTAGCCCGCCGCTCGTAGCCCGCCGTTCGTCTGCCCGCCGTTCGTCTGCCGTTCGTGCTCTCTCTTTTCAGGTTCTGGGTTCTCTTCTTCTCATTTTTCTTTATGCGATTTTTTGATCTGTGTGATGGGTATTGTAAATTTGAGTTGTTTTCTGTTTAGGGTTCTTGAAATTTTGGGTTTTTGTAGCTCAGTGTTAGTGGTAGCACATCTCATGAAAGAAATAGAGATTCACTGCACCTAATAATCTTTTCTCACTTTCTCCTCTAATTTCTTCTTCTGTTTCTTTTACTTTAATGTCTTGGCATTTCAGGATTTTTTGTCCCTAAAAAATCTGGATTGGGTTATATAAAATACCAATAAAGCTATTTGATTTCCATGGACATTCAGTGTTTCCCCCTTAAGTAACTGTCCGGTGTTAGGCAGATGATTTAAAAAGCCAAGGCTTGGCATATATATTTAGAGAAATTTATTTTTCTTTTTTGGTGAAATATACAGGTGATACCTTGAATCATATTTGTTATTGAGGGCTTATTCTGAACTAATTGTTGATGTCTTTTTGCTGGGTCCATTTGTTGTAATTGTGTTAGAAGGCTTGTCCGTTCTGTTTATGGGAACAGGTTATTGAAGAAATTCTAAATTATTTAAGTAGTTTGTTCAGAGATTCTTCAAAATTTGGTGCTTATTAACTCTTTCCGTAGTGGTATATCTAATGACTCATTAAAGCATATCTTCCCATTTTCTAATGATAGCAACATCTTTTAAAGAAATAGAAACCTGGTTATGCAGTGATTCATATATGCATTTTTTTATGCTTGTTTGTTTTTACTTTATTGGGTATGCTATTTCCAATTTTGGTTCATCTATTGTGATAGTTTATAAAGTTTTTTGTGTGTTTGTTTATGTTATTAAATATGGGGTAATTGAAAAATGTTTAATTGGAAATGCTAAAAAGTTTTGGAACATTATGGGTGAGTTATTGTAGGACTAATGTTGTATAGGTTTTTTCACCTTTTAGTTGCTCATAGCTTGTTGAGAGAATAAGAAGGGTTAAAATTTTGGGAATTGGAATGAAAAATTTTGATGTTTAGCTTAGCTGAAATCATCACCCTTAGATGGAGCAGGCCCATACATCAAAAAGAGTTGCTTACTAATAAGAAAAATGTTTTCCATTTTGACCAATGGGTTGTCTGGAATTCCTATAGTTTTTTACTGACTCTGTGCATTTGGTAATTCGTTGAGCAGGATATATGTGAATTAGGGACCATTTTTGCTCCTGCTTGTATCGGTCATAGTTGGTATTTGTTGGTCGGTTTAAATGAATGAGAAAAAGTCATTATTAGATGGTATCTGATCATATGAAAGTTCCAACACACCATTTTAGGATATAACGATCAAATCACTTAATGTGCTCATTGACCATGAGATTTCCATAGTGCAAAGTGGGTTCTTGTTAGCTTTGATTATTACTGTTGTGTTGTTGGTTTGCTTAGATTATAAGTTGTGTGATGGTTTTGCGTTGTGTACTTGTATAGTCTTGTCCGAAGGTACTCTCTCTTTCTTCTGAGTGCTTTCTCGTTTTTGCTTCTTAGACTCCTCTCTCTCTCTCTCTCCAATTTTAGATTTATGAATTTCATGATTTGACCTAGGGTTTGGATCTTTTTGGGTTTTTTTTTTTTTTTATTTTATTTTTTTATTAATTGTGTTTTTTAAAAAATGATTGAATTTGATGTAATTGGTTTTGCATCATGTTTGAATTTGTTGGTTTGTTCTACAAGTTGATGATTTAGTGGTTTTGCATGATTTGCTATAGCTATTGTCTAAGTTTAGGTTTTGGGTTTCTGGGTTCTTTTCTCTCGGCCAAACTGTTGAACATATTAGAACATAATAAACTAACCAAAAGTAAAAGTAAGTTCACAAACTCAAATTCTCGGGAAATTACATGAGGTTACCCTCTGTTGGGGCGAATTGTAAGTGGTTCACATACCCTCTGTTTAAGCCTTACAGTGACATTTTAAAGCCCTATAGTGGTGTTTTCCTGCAAATTTTTTTTTATAAGTATCAGGTTTAGGGAGCCCTATAGTGGCGTTTTTAAGTTCTATAGTGACGTTTTAAAGCCCTATAGCAGCGTTTTTCTGTAATTTATGGAAATCGAGTCTTTAAAACTCGATTTTTACGTCAATTTTTTCTCACTTTAAACCCATCCTCTTATAAATCGAGACTTAAAAACTCGACTTTTATATTGGAACTCGAGTGGAGGAACACTCGAGATGCTAGTTTTCAACATTGTTTTGAAACGTGACAACTAACTAAATTTTTTAATATTTATTGTTATTTAGAAAAAAAATTTTGTTCTTATCTAGTTTGTATGCACTTGTAATGTTTAACTGTCATTTGAATCTTCTATATATATATATATATATATATAATTTTGAAGGTGATGGAATGAAAATATATGAACTCTTATCAAACATTGGCACAGAGAAATTGGGGTTTTCATAACCTTTTTAATTGTCTTTGCAGTATGGAGCCTCAGATCGATGAGGAGCTACAGTGCTTGCACCCCGGTCCGCTACAGGATTCAGTGTTGACGCGACAACCATATCACCGATCAGAGGCCATTTGGAATGGCGAGGTGAAATTTTTAGTTCTAACAACCGCTTTAATTTTTACGTTGACTTTGACTTTTAGTTAGCAAGTTCTTTCAAAGTTGTATTTCTAGTTCTAACAACCGCAAAAATTTTTATTGAATTTGTAGGACCCGGGCCCACTTGTGTGCCGTGGTCGCACTAAGGAGATGGCAAACGTTCAGATGGAAGATAATCGGGTGATTGACATTATCAAATTGCTAAGGTTGGAAGGATTGTTTAGAGCCCCTTCCAAAGAGATCGATAATTGCCTAATATCGGCCCTAGTTGAGCGATGGCGGCCGGAGACTCATACGTTTCATCTTCCACATGGTGAGATGACAATCACCCTACAAGATGTGGAGGTAATTTTCGGACTTCCTATAGACGGTGAGGTCTTGGTTGGACCGACTGCTGTGGAGGATGGGACTTGGAGGGATGTGTGCGGGGAGTTGCTTGGATTTACTCCGCCGAATGACAATAAAACTTTGGTGGGCCAAAGAATTCTCATCAGCCGACTTGTTGAGGCCATTGCAGCACCACTGCCTGAGGACGCAACAGAGATTCAGATACACCGGTATGCCCGGTGCTATATTTTAGCGCTAGTAGGGGATAAACTTTTCATGGACAAGTCAGGAGATAGGGTGCATCTGATGTTCTTGGAGTTTATGCACAACCTTCGTGATCCGCGGCAGTATAGTTGGGGTAGTGGTTGCTTGGCCTGGTTGTACAGGGAGTTGTGTCGAGCAAGTGAGAAAGGCGCATCACAGATTGGTGGGGCGTGCACCTTGGTCCAGTATTGGGCATGGGTAAGGTTGCCATTCTTGTGCCCGAGGATAGAGCCCCCACCTGGATGTGATTATGGCCCATGGCCATATGCTCCACTTGCATTTAAGTAAGTGTTTTCCTAATATTTAGTTTGTTATGCAATGTACTCTTCTTAATAACTAAATTGTATTATCGTTCTTATGTTATTTGCTCATAATTGTAGGTGGGTGCGGGTGCGAAGCCCGAAGAGTAGGCCAGGTGGCACGGCCTTGATCCGCTATCGCGAGCAATTAGTGACAATGCAGCCAGACCAGGTAATAACATTCAAAAATTCGGTTTGGTTATAATAATTTCCTTTAAGAATATGATTGCTTCATCCTTTAACATATCTTTTGTTAAAATTGTGGTTTTTCCTTTTATCTATGTATTCTCCCTTCTTTCACCTTTTAAGATGCTATGATAATTGTTTTTTGTTTCTATTGTAGATTGTGTGGCAGCCATATGAGGCAGACTTCGGCCACCTTCCTGAGTTCTGCGTTGCAGGGAGGGATACGTGGACAGCCAGGGTGCCGCTTCTGTGTTTTTGCATAGTAGAGAGACACTACCCGGACCGTGTCCTTCGACAGTTTGGGTTGGCGCAGCAGCAGCCTGACGATGTTTTCTACGAAGATAGACTGCATAAAATTGACTTACGTGGGAAGGTGGAAAAGAATTGGAGGGAGGAGCATGGACCGTATATCATTTCATGGGAAATGAGACGACAACAACTTTGTCATGCACCTCCTCAGATTGGTGAGATGCCCCGCGATCATGCCTATTACGTCTGGTACCGTCCGGTCACTCGAAAGTATGTCGACCGCAACAGCGCTAAATTAGATATAATGGTAATGTGTTCTAATTAGATTTTATTGCCTATTTCGTTTTACTTGAGTACATGTATGAACGTAGAATCAGTTTCTATGAATTATAAAAGCATATCTGATTAAAGAGTTTCTGTTACATATAGTACTCTAATAAAACTGTTAGTTTCTAGTTGAGTATTTGAGTAGATTAGTAAGTACTATATTATCCATTCATTAATTTATACATAACTGTCTCAAATATGATTGTACTGGTTCTTTCTCCGTTTCAGATTCAAAGCCATTTAGCGCTATTGGCGATGCTTCCTGAAGGCAGCGAAGCTCACAACCATGTTCGGCGTGTCCTAAATAATGTGGTTGGCCTTGGTCGTGATCCTGTAGCAAATGAGGAGGCAGACAATGGCCAAGAGACTGAACCAACAGCTACTGAAATCCCAAGCACAAGCGCAGCACCCATAAGTACACGGACCCGTGCTCAGCGTGCTATTGCAAGCCCAAGCACAAGCGCAGCTAGGGGCCGTGGTCGGCCTGCTACAGCAAGCCCAAGTACAAGTGCAACCAGGGGCCGTGGTATGCCTGCTACAGCAAGCCCAAGCACAAGTGCAGCTAGGGGCCGTGGTCGGCGTGCAACAACCCCTCGGGTTGTAACTAGTCCTGAGATGCCTGCACCCATCCCGCACTCATCTCCTCAGCCTGAGGTCCCTCCACACATCCCAGATGCATCTCTTCAGCCCGAGGTCCGTTCACCCAGCCCACCTTCGCAGCCCAATTTTGATCTCGGTATTGATGACAATGTGACCCCTCCTATACTCCCCGAGACACCCTCTTACCCACCTACCAGCTCTACTGCACCCACTCCTGGCCTCTACTTAGAGCATCATTACCCACCTACCGCATCCTCATCTGACCCTCTAGGACCTCCGGTTGGGATTGACACTGTACAGCCACATACTGATGTACCAAACGAGCATCCCCCTCATCAGCCCTCACCTCCACGAGGTAGACCACAACGCACTAGAAGAGCACCCATTTGTGGGACAGGTGGACACAAAATAGGACACCGAGGTAGCTCTATGGTATGATAACATTAATTAGAATTCAAATGCATATATTTTGTAGTTCACTTTCTTCTAATGATAACATTAATTAGAATCTTGATTGCGGAACTTCTAATGGAATTTGCAGCATGATGATGAGCCTAAGGATGATGCCCCGCAGCCTCCTCCCCCGCCCAAACATTACACAAGGGTTAAAAAACGCAAAATTGGCGAACCTTGAGTAAGTGCTAAAGTCATAATATTTTACCATTTTTCTTCTTCTTCTTCTATTATTCTTCTCATAGTTTCTTAATTTTTTGCCTCAGAATTGTTTATTATCAATTTATCACTAGAGAGTAGAGAGCTTGGGTTGTGTTGTGTTGGAGCAGAATTTGAAAGAGTGATTCATGTCAAATTTCTTATCTTAAAAAGTTAATATTTCTAATGTAGTGATTCATCAATTAGTTAAATGTCAATGTTTTGCCAAAGATCCTTGTAATAGAAACTTTGCTTGTTTTATTGAAATTATTGCTAATTTCGTGTTTGTGAGGCATGATTAGTTGTATGTTGAAGGCTTAGGCAGATTGGAAAAAAGAATGATGTAGGTCATTTTACTTATCGCATCTTTTTGTACCATTGCCTGGTTTTCTCAATTGTGCTTAAAAAAAATTATTATAAAGGACCTATATAAACAAGATGATGCATATGTATGAATGAGACTTTCCACTCGGTACTGTTTGGGAAATTTCGGTTCAGATATGAATTAGTTTCATGGACAATCACCCCCCCCACCCCACCCCCAGGCTGGGTGTCCCCCCTAAATTGCACCACCTTTAAGTTTTCTGTGTGTAAACAGTGCAGTTTTTTGGGTGTGAATGTGTGGACATTGCCATTATCATCAATATGAAATTGACAAGCTCATTATGGAAAATACCCCCTTTTTTTTCCTGGTTGTCTCTGATTGAAATTCAATACTAATTTTAATGGGTTTGGCACTTCGGAACTAATGGAGGTATAGAGTGGTTACTTTTTTTTTTATTGGAACTAAAGGAACCAAATATTAGTTAATGATTTTGATTGCGGGGTTTGTGTTCGATTATGTTTTGTATGTCATTGCTCAATTCAGTTATAAGAAGAAACTGAATATCAAAAAATTGTGACACTTTGAAATTGAATTTCACTTGCTTTATTTTTGGTTCTGCGATAAATTCAAATTATAGTTTGTATGTTGGTGCTACTCTTGTAATTTCTGTTTCCACTTAGCATTCAAATGTGCCTTAATTGCTCTGTTTGTATTAGGGAATGGCTTGTAGTTGTGATCTTAGTCCTTGTTACTTTTGTGTTCTCAGTTCCGTGGTGGGCCAATTTCGATTGCTGAGTACATGGAGGAAGTTTTGACAAATCCTAAGGCTGGTTTCTACATTAATCGGGATGTGTTTGGAGCAGAGGGTGATTTTATAACCTCCCCTGAAGTAAGGCAAATGTTTGGGGAGGTAAGTTTTTACTATTGAACTTCCAGTTGCTCATATCTCCTCTCAATTTTCTGAAAAGCAAACCTCCAATCCAACAAAGTACGGAAGAAGAAGGCTTTAATTTCTAGGAAAAGGAACATTATTATCTGAGTTGCTTTCATTTTTGAAGATTTGCAATCAAGAAGAATGATTTCTCATGTCCTGCTTATGTAACTTCAGATGGTTGGTGTTTGGGCCATGTGCCTGTGGGAGCAAATGGGACAACCAAGTAAAGTTAACCTTGTTGAGCTGGGTCCAGGACGAGGAACTGTGATGGTTGATCTTCTTCGTGTAAGTGACCACATTCCTTGTCATGCTTCTTTCTTGGATTTTTGTTTTTTGAGTAATCATTAATGTTCAAGTGAAAACATTAGTTTGTCTTCACATTCCTTCATCTTTCTTGGATTTTTGTTCTTCATGTTGTTGTTTAATTAATGAGCATATGGCATGGGTTCAAGTGTTAGGTTGAAGAACTGTAGCTTTTATTGTAGGGTGCCTCCAAATTCAAGAACTTCACTGAATCATTACAAATACATATGGTGGAATGTAGCCCAACACTGCAGAAGCTTCAGCACAGCAACTTGAAATGCAAGGATGAAGATAATACCGATGACAAGGTTAACAAAAGGAGTGCCAGCACATTGACTGGGACTCCTGTGACATGGCATGCTGCACTGGAGCAGGTTCCTTCAGGATGTATGAAAATATCTAAAACAAGCAGACACACACAATAGCGTTCAAGTCAATAGATAGATTCTTATATGTGTGTGTGTGTGTGTGTGTGTGTGATTAATGTTTGTATGTGTTCTGAAAATTGAGTAAAAGATCTCTAAGCTACTCTCTCTTTTTATCTCTCTAGATAGTAGATGTTAATTTTCTATCCCTAGACAAAACTTTTGTTCTGTAATCTCATAGGATGATATTTGAGGACATGAACCAGATGTTCAGGGTATCATCCTATGAATCACTTGTTTCTTACATTACCTCATGTTTTCCTTTTTAAAGGTTTTGTGCTGCAATTGCAGTCATACTAGGCAAAGAGACTATTAGATGTCTGATGTCAGTTCTTTGGAGGCAGATGTTTTATTTACAATTCTGCAAATCAACTGTGATTGGCAAGCAGAATGCCTGATTTGACAACAATGATGCTATTGTTATATTCTACAAGCAATTCAATTTGATAGAGATTTGAGTTACCGTGTCTAATATTTATGAAATGCTGAATGTAATACATATTGGAGAAGTTTCTCTGTTGACCAGGCTTTATAATTGTGTGGCCTAATGCATATCTTCATTATCAATTCTGATTTTGACTCTGAGGGATATTACCAAACTGTGTCCTGTTTTCCTGTATTTTTAAGAGTCAATGTGACGGTTTGTTTTCCTATCTTCCTGACCAACTTTTCCTCTACTTCCTCGAATTCCAGTGCCTACAATCATCATTGCCCATGAGTTTTATGATGCTTTACCAGTTCATCAATTTCAGGTTTGTCTTATTAATTTGAGTTGTTCTGGATGATAGTTGTGTCTCTTGTTATATTATATATAATTACCATCAATGATAGAGATTTTGACTCTGAGCTGTCTCATAGGATGATATTTTTTATTCAATAAAACTTTGATTACCGTATATTAAAAAAAAAAGACTTATTCAGGTACCCAGTCTGTTTGGTGCATTGCGAAGCTAAATTAGGGTAAACTCATTAGTGTTTGGGATCTTTTTAGCCTAGTTGAATTTGTATTACACAAAGCTGTGCGTTTTCTATCATGCCAAATTTTGTTAGTGGTTCTAACAGAAAAATATAATGTTCATTTCTATCATGTTTGATTGCCAAGGTTATTTTGGAATTCTACCTCAGCTGGTTAGTCTTTTTTATTTATTTTTAAAAATTATTCTAAATATTTGTGCTCCTTTCTTTTCAAAGCCAAATGATGAAAAAAGAAAGAAAAAGTAAATATCCTTAATTCTCTCCACTTCTCATATTTTCTGAAAATTTAAATTTGACTCTTCCTTTTGCCTCTTTTAAACCAAGTATTTGGTATGATGGTCTAAATCTGATTCTGCAGCTGTTTTCTCACCCTTTGCTTGGGACACTAATTTTTTCTCCATTCCCTTTATCGTCTAGTTAACTTGCATATATATACATACAAGCAGATTTTGTTTTGTATTTATATCCTTGTCTTGAATGCTGATGTGCATGCAGTGGATGGATGAGTTTGAGGCCTTTCACGCAGCAGTAAGTTCAGACAGCTCATACACATCAACTCTAACTCAGAGCCTTGCCCTTGTGCTGGATGAGTTCTACAAGAATTTTACGGTCAGTTGGTGTGTCTGCTGTTTCTGGTGCTGGAATAGATGCCTTCTTCAAGGCCATTGAAGCAAGTGCCGAGGCTGATCTTGACAAGAGATGGGCAGAGAAGCAACGTTTGGAGGAAGATCGCAGGAAGGAGAACTTCGATAAATTGAGGAAGGATATGACTGTATCTAAGTGGATCATTTTGAGTAGATAGAATTTGACTGTATCTAAGTGCATTAGTGTTTTAAATTAGTGTTTTAATAATGTGTAGAGACTTTGCCTCTAGTAATTTCCAAATGTAATCCAAAGGCTAAGATTTTAGACATTTGCAAAAATGGTGGTTGAGAGAGTGAACATTTCATTGTTGCTAATCAAAATTATGTCAATGTTGATAGTCATATGTTCTCTTACATTTGTATATATATATATATATATATATTTTTTTTTTCCTTCTTCATAGATGGTTTTTATTAGTTTTCTTAACAAAATATTGTGCTTTGCATTGCAAGATTGTTTTAGGAATTTTGCACCAAAATGTGTCATGCTCTGTGGATCATCTTTCTTGTATATAAATGGAATTTTTTTTCCCCAAATCCCCTGTTTAGGCCGAGAGGCACCAAAAACAGGGGATTGGGGGAAAAAAAATTTCCCCAGCTGGAACTCGAGTCTTAAAGACTCGAGTTCCACTGGAAAATTTTTTTTTCCCCAAATCCCCTGTTTTTGTAGGCTCTCGGCCTAAACAGAGTATTTGGGGAAAAAATTTCACCAATGGAACTCGAGTTTCTGAGACTCGAGTTTCATTGTGGAAAATTTTTTTTTCACTCCTCTGTACATACAATACTGCTGATAGGTAAAGCAGAAGCGGGAAAATTGTTGAGAATGTGATCTATAAACAGTCATTGAGAGGCAGAGAAGCCGAGAATGTAAATGCACTTAAATTACATCGAAAAGTTATGCATCAATAGGGACCAAACTATAGAAAATTTTACAGTCTCTGCATAAACAGGGTTTTACAATGGAAATGCACCTACATCGCAGCAAAAAGACATTCTTAATATCAACATTCTAAACATGCCCAACCACGCTTAATTTGCAGTTCTAACCATACTACTCAAATCACAATCTTCATAAAGGTACATTGGATTAAGAATTACAAGTGCATTCAACAAAAGCCAAAAAGTTCACATAGCCAATACAACGTAGTCACTTTTCCTAAGATCGTCGGTCCACATGACAAAAACGTCATCCATGGAAGCATGCTTGAAAAACATAGAGTAATCACGTTAGGAGACAATATACTAAACAATAAGTAAACATGGAATGAATAACAATTATTTAACTGATGCATAACTTTTTGCCATCTACCCACCTAGTCTGGAACATGACCGCTGGTGGAAGCGCCACGGGACTGCGAACATTTTCTGCGGTTATGCCCAGAAACATGACACAGTCCACATGTCTGCTTGGGTTGACTCTCTATGAAATCTGCATCCTCCCTCCGCCATCCCGGTTCTCGATTCTTATTCCTTACCCCATCCATCTCATTCCTTATTCTCGACTTCACTGGTCGACCTTTAGCCCGCAACAATGTTGGATTAGGCAACCACTTTGGCCCGATGGGATCCCGCCACAACGACTGCGACTTTGGAATCACAAATGCATGCTCATAAGTGTTAAGGGCATTGTTCAAGCCATAACATGGGTGAATATATGTGGTCGAATCAATATGTAAATAGTCACATACTCTAATTGCATGTGAACAGGGGATCCCTATGTTTTGCCATTTCCCACAACTGCATTTTTTTTCCTGTAACCGAACTTCATAACTGTGGTTTCCCCCTCCTGCGCTACATGTGTTGAGTTGGGTAACTACTTGAAATATCAGCTCTTCATTGCTAAATGGCTTGAGATAATGTTTCTCGGATTTACACTTATTTGCATCCCACGTACATAAGGCATATTCACTCCATTTCTTACCCTCTGAGAACTCAAAATGGTATTCTTTACGCCGGTCATGGAAATATTGAACAAGTTTGTTCCAAGTGAACTCAACTAATGCGGCAATAGGAAGACCTCGTGCACCTTTCAGTACACCATTGAAACACTCTGATATATTAGTTGTCATTGCCCCAAAACGTCTCCCACCATCATGTGACTGGCTCCACATATCCACAGACTCGCCCATTAGGTATGTGTATGGAAGATAATCTTGATTCTTTTCCTTGCCATCCTTCCCCGTCACCTTCTTCTTATTCCTAATGGCCTCAATTTCCACCTGCTTAATGGACTCCATTATGGCATCAAATTTCACCACCTGAGTAGCATATCCCGCTTTCAACGCCGTTGACTTTAGAGTTGAGTTCTGAAAATGGGTGTTGAAGTTGCTAACAACATGTCGAAGGCAATATCTATGAAATACTGGTGTACTTCCATCTTCCCTTCTAGGCCAGTTTGCAATGGCGTTTTTGATACCGAGATGTCGGTCAGAAATTATGCAAATGCCTTCCTTAGGTATCACGTGGCCAATCGTATCTCGGAGGCACTGTAAAAACCACCTCCAACTGGACCCTGACTCACAATCCACAACAGCAAACGCCAGAGGGAATACCTTGTTGTTAGCGTCAGTTGCCATTGCGACCAACAACTTTCCCTGATATTTACCATACAGATGGGTCCCATCAATACTGATAACCGGCTTGCAGTATTTGAATCCTGATATGCATGGACCGAAAGACCAAAACACATAATGCATCAATACAGCGTCATCTTCATCGGTGGATGTGATACGATAGAACACTTGGGTAGTCGGGTCCTGATCAATATATGCCA
Source organism: Quercus robur (assembly GCF_932294415.1). Lineage (NCBI taxonomy): Eukaryota > Viridiplantae > Streptophyta > Magnoliopsida > Fagales > Fagaceae > Quercus > Quercus robur. Next base: position 23,139,376 of record NC_065544.1, on the reverse strand, counting down.
TTAGCAATTTTTGCAATCTTTGGTAAGACTCTTCCCAATTCCCAAACATCTTCGCAATCGCCTTTTGTTTCGCATCCCATACCTTGTAGTAAGAAGGCTTCTGCCCACTATATTTCGTCTTTATCATGGATCTGAGATGCTTAACTGGGGTAGTGTGATCCTCACATAACTTCTTATGGATGTCTGATGCAATAAAATTACAACTCATCATTCTACCATCATTTCGCACCCCAGTCTCTATACACGTGTGAGGACCCACATACACGGTGACCATCCATAGTTTGTGGAGATCGGGCTTCATAACTGCACAGACATACCACTTGCATGACTCATGAGTGCATTTTGCACAAAGTTTTTTCGTCGTCGACCTAATGATTGTAAAATGTTTGTTTTCCTTGAGAGCACAAATTGTTAATACGTGCTTCACCTCCTCTTTATTGGCAAACGTCAACCCTTTGCACAAATTCATCCCCTCTCTCCAAGTAGACACAAATGGCATATCAATATGTGAAGGATCAACCATATGTTCCCAAGTATTTGCAGAGAATGACAATGCAGGAGGTGCGTAGGCAGGGATTGTATTCGTAATGTTTTGGACACTAATGACATTGTCTACATAAGGTTCACTACCATCCAATGTCTGATCGTCATCAATGTCCCTCTCAAAGTCCCCAAAGTCTCTGCCAATCGTGTCTTCATACTCATCTCTATCCACAAAATCTTCACCATTAATGGCAATATTCTCATCAACATAGTCGTTATCATCATCGTCATCATCATTGTTAATGGCAGTAGTCTCATCAACATAGTCATCATCATCATCATCATCATCATCATCATCATCACCATCATCATCATCACCATCAACATGAACATCACCATCGGCATGAACATAATCATCCTCTACATGTGTAGAATACTCATATTGAGCATCTGGAACCATAACCTGTAAGCTCGTAGTCGTTTGTTGGATATCCTCTTCCCAAACTGCACGTGGCTCCAATTGTATGTACAACTCAATGTTAGTTACTTCACCTATTCTTTCCAACTTGTCAAACATGATCTTTACATGTTTGTCTGTTTCTATCACCATATACTTGTAATTAATCCGATGCTTCAAGATTTCGTTTGGCATACGATAAGTAATTTGTATGTTGTGTATAGCAAGATTCTCACACAACTCTTCCATGATAATCTTCTTCAATTCGTCAAGGGTCTTCAACCTACGATCAATTTGGGTATAATAGGTCTTTATACCCGGCCCTTCAAATGGCAATCCCTTGTTCGCATTGACATTCTTAAGCGGACCACCGTGGTATAGGATTATATCAATTTCAGGCATTGTGAACCTGTTCAAGTCAAGTTACTATGTTAGTTAGTTGATAACAAGAACACAATTTAACAAGAACACAATTTAATCAACTAACACACACAGACAATTAAAGCTAACGAACCATCCAGTTATTTCACCAGTACATGCCCACAGGTCCAGACAACAACAATAACCACCCAACCTTAGTTGCAAAACATTGGAGTCGCCTATTGATACTCAACAAACTAATTAAGGTAGATCTTATGTAAACATATGGTTCTGATCCAGACTTTAGTACAGAAATATAAGTTACCACACTCAAAACCTTAGACCATCGCTTCGCAAGTAATATACCATAATACAAGAACCAAACATGGTATGAGCATTACTCTAAACTGTTTATGATTAGTCATAAGGCTCAGTCATGATAACAATTCCAATGTTAAGATTTTCATCAAAGGCAGAAAACAAATGATATCACCTAATTCCTTTACCATAGTCCGTACAATTCTAAATAAAACTTATATTTCTTAGCTTTCAAACAAGCCTTAGTTTTCCACTAACATGATCAACATAAAAAGATCAAATAATTCTCAAATGTCATTTCCAAATACCAAATCGTTTCCAAAATGACCAATTCCTTATACAGTCATGTATTGTAGGTAACTACATTTTAAGATATTATGATACCCATTCATTCCATTCAATCACTACCCATTTCATACCCAAAATAATGATGAATAAAGTCAAAAAAAATTGTAACACACAAAATGGGCAAATAAATACTCAAAAAATTAACACTAACAAAACAAACTTCTATAACACACAATATAAGTAAATTAACTAAGTTATGTCAACTATGTACAAAATAATTAGTCAAACTCTTTAACCCACACCCATAGACAACTAATACCCAACTACAATGACAATCAAATTATGCAAACCCTTACCTGAGATATCAATTTGTTGAGAGGGAAGAGCAGTGAGAGAGGCAGTGTGATGAGTGAGAGTGAGAGTGAGAGGCAATGTGGTGTAGAAGTTATGGGTGAGTGAGAGTTAGTGAGGCTGAGAGACTCAGTGAGGATACTCTGTTTTTGGGTGAGAAGGCTGTGTAGAATGTTAGAAAGTGTGTTATACGGGCTGAGTGAAAATGGGTGTTCTGTTTTAATAATTTCCCCCAGTAGAACTCGAGTCTATAAGACTCGAGTTACTTGCATTTTTACCAACACACGTGAAACGAACGTGAAGTGCTGTAGTGGGTAGGATCTCGAGTCTTTAAGACTCGATATCCTTGTATTTTTATTTAATTTATTTAGTACACAAAATAAATTAAATAAAATTTGTTTAAATAAAATTTGTTTAAAAATTCAAGAATCTCGAGTCTTTAAGACTCGATATCCTTGTATTTTTATTTAATTTATTTAGTACACAAAATGAATTAAATAAAATTTGTTTAAAAATTCAAGGATCTCGAGTCTTTAAGACTTGATCTCCTTGTATTTTTATTTAATTTATTTAGAACACAAAATGAATTAAATAAAATTTGTTTAAAAATTCAAGGATCTCGAGTCTTTAAGACTCGATGTCCTTGTATTTTTTTTTAATTTATTTAGTACACAAAATGAATTAAATAAAATTTGTTTAAAAATTCAAGGATCTCGAGTCTTTAAGACTCGATATCTTTGTATTTTTATTTAATTTATTTAGTACACAAAATGAATTAAATAAAATTTGTTTAAAAATTCAAGGATCTCGAGTCTTTAAGACTCGATATCTTTGTATTTTTATTTAATTTATTTAGTACACAAAATGAATTAAATAAAATTTGTTTAAATAAAATTTGTTTAAAAATTCAAGGATCTCGAGTCTTTAAGACTCGATATCTTTGTATTTTTATTTAATTTATTTAGTACACAAAATGAATTAAATAAAATTTGTTTAAAAATTCAAGGATCTCGAGTCTTTAAGACTCGATATCTTTGTATTTTTATTTAATTTATTTAGTACACAAAATAAATTAAATAAAATTTGTTTAAATAAAATTTGTTTAAAAATTCAAGGATCTCGAGTCTCAAAAACTCGAGATCTAGGTGGCAACATTGTCCACGTCAGTTGGAAAAAATAACGGAAAGCGAGTGTTTGAAGGTCGAGTTTTTTAAGTGGATCTCGATTTTTTGAAACTCGAGATGCTATTTTTAAAAATTGTTTCAAACGTTGTCTAACTTACAAAATAGAAAGGCTGAAGGAGGTTATTTTGCTCAAAACCTCTCGTATTATATACTTCAATATTATAAAAGGCCCTCTTCAAAAACCGTAGTTTCTGTTTGTCTTTCCCCCCACACACGCTATGGGCTAACTACTCTGCCAAGGCGAGAGCAGGAGTTGATCCTACATGAAGGTCAGTGCTCCAAAGCCTTCGTCGTCGTCATCATCATCATCTACGCTTTTTTTTTTTCTTTTAAATTTAATTTTTCCTAAATTTTTAATGTGACAAAAAAAAAAAAAAATTTGAAATCCCTGCAGTTCAACATCGCAAACCCTAACACTGAGTGCTAGAAAAGATGCCCAGTTAAATCGAATACGTATATCTATATATATAAAAGCAGAAGCTGAGAGATAGTAAAATCCTATAATTAAGGCCTATTTTGACAAGTAGGAAAGATGCCCACATAGATTTCTGCCACCAAGGCAGTTTAGAGTCACAAGAGAATGATCGTTACATCGTTTGAAGATTCTTTTAGTCTTTATGATTTCATGAAAATTTCAAATAGATCTTTTTATTATTACATGCCGAAAGTTTCATGAAATCATGGGTTTTTATATGTCATACTTTTAGTCTTTATATGTTATTTTTGGGTTTTTTCCCCTCTGAATGATTTTTTTAATTCATATTGTTTGCGTCTCATGTTTTTTTTTTTTCTTTTTTTTTTTTGCCGATAATAAGAGAAAAGAAATAAATTTCAAGAAATCCTTTTGATCTAATTGTTTGTTTTATATTGAATTTTCAAAATTTTTTGGGAAAAAGGCAAATAAATTATTTTCATCCCTAAAGTTTACTTGAAGTTCATCTTTCACCTGTTAACTTCTATTTCTATATTATGGCAGCACCGCTAACTGCAATGCTGAATGGAGAGAACCTTTTGGTTGAAGTCTAGTATGTCTTCTTTTCTTGGTTTGTATGGAATTGGACTTTTATTAATATACCATAAACTTGCTGTATCTATTCTCTCTCTCTCTTCCTGGGAATTTCAGATTTTAGATAAAGGCATTAGATTTTCATAGGAATTGAAACTTTATGGAATATGTTAGTGTATTTGATCAGATATTTTCAAATCTTAGCATCTATCTAGAGGTGGTTTCTTTGAATAGAAGGTTACCCCGGGTATTAGGCTAGTAAATGATAATGGAAGAGGGGAGAGAGAAAGGGGGGAAGGTGTTGAGTCTGATAGAGAAGGCGACCAACTCCACGGCTGCTGAGGTGGACCCACGTCTCCTTAAGGCCATAAAATCCGTAGTCCGCTATTCGGATATGGAACTACGACTTGCTGCCAATACCCTTTTGGATCTCATGAAGCGCGACCATTCTCAGGTATGTTTTTATTTTGTTCTTTCTTTCTTTTTTCTCACTAATTTATATTACTTTTTATTTGATTATTTTAATGAATTTATATTATTACATGCTCAAGTAGCTTGCAGGCGGTTTTAATTTGATTAAGATAGATTTAAATTAATTTTCTGAATTCTGATATTTACTTATGTTGAGGTGAGGTATCATCCCTGATTAGGCTGGCCTTGCTATATAATCTGTTAAGGAAAAGAATAGATTAGATACATAATCTATTAATGAAAATAATTTATGTGGCCAATCCTTACCAAATGATCCATAGTTGGCCCTTAAAATTTGGGGCTAAAGCTTCTTGGTTGTTGTTGTTGTTGTTATTGATGTGGGTTTCTTTTCACTTTCGTTTTTACGATGATTATTAGGGAAGGGGGTGATTTGTTGGTTTATTAGTGGGTTTTAGTTTAACATTTTGGTAATGAATTGAATTTCAATATTTGATTGGTACAGGTAAGGTACCTAACACTCCTAATAATTGACGAACTGTTCATGCGTTCAAAGCTTTTCAGAAGCATTCTTGTTGACAACTTGGATCAGTTGCTGAGTTTGAGTGTTGGGTTCAGAAGAACTCTGCCTCTCCCAGCTCCTCCTGCTGTCGCTTCTATTTTGCGCTCTAAGGCAATCGAATTCTTGGAGAAGTGGAACTCTTCCTTTGGGATTCATTACAGGCAGCTCAGATTAGGGTTTGATTACCTTAAAAACACCCTCAAGTTGCAGTTTCCTAATCTACAGGCCAATGCAGCTCGGATTCAGCAGGAGAGAGCAGAACGGGAAAGGCGGTCAAGAGAGATTTTGCTAAAGAAATTTGAAATGTTCAAGGACATTTTCTCATCTATTAAGGAAGAGATCATGTCTACCATTGACGAGATTGGGGAATGCTTAGACATAGTCCGTACAAATGAGGAATTTATGCCTCTGCCTCCTGCAGATGATGAATATTTCGAAGAGTTTCGTTCTTCTGAACTGCTGCAAATCCGTCTCAACACTTTAAAAGAAGGGGAAAAGGTTCACGAGAACAGTGACAATAAAGTGGTTTTTGATGCATTAAGGGAGCTGTACAAGCTTCTAGAGACAAAGCATTTGGCTGCAGTTCAAGAATGGATCTCTGTTCTTCTAAGGGTTGAAGTGGCAGACAACAGGTTCAGAGATTCCGCTTTAAAGGAGTTAATTGATATCCTAAATCGTCTCAAATCAGTGAAGAAGAAGTGTGAAGAATCAGGTTGTGCTCTTCCAAACACTGCAAATCGTGATGAAGAAGAAGATGATTTCTGGGAGGAGGGTAAGATTGGATCACTTGAGAGTGAGAGATCTACTGTGCCCAATAAGCAAGATGAAGCTTTTTCCATGAAAGTAACACCTAATAAGTTCAAAAATAGAACTCCTGAAAGCAGTAAAAAAGATTGTAATGACAATGAGATTCTCAGTGCTGAAGGCGTTGAAACCAATTTGGACCCATTAAGAAGTAAGCTTCTGGCTGAAGCTCCTGTGATGAATTGGGGTTCTTTCTTGGATAACTGGGGTTCAAACAGGAAGGTTTTGACTAACCAGCGGGGATTGGAGCTTGAAAGTCACTGGGGTAGAGTGGATTATGACGCAGTTATTCCAGCTGAGAAAATGCCCGAACTGAATGTACATGCAACTCTTTATGAAGAGCAGCAAACTGACATTCAACCCTGCAGGGCTCCTTTGAGCAAAGGGGGTCTTTGTCAGAGAAGAGACCTGAGAATTTGTCCATTTCATGGACCTATTATACCTCGAGATGATGAAGGAAAGCCACTCAATCAGAACTCTTTAAAAGAAGAGATATCTCTTGATTTGGGGATTGATTCCATTGAGCAGTTAGCAAAACAAGCTGTGAAGAATGTTCGTGTGAGAGATAAAGAAGTAGCAAATAAGAGAGAAATTGATAAAAAGTCACTGAAGCGTGCAAAACTTGCAAAAATTCGGGAGCACAATGAAACAGTTCTAAGGGACGCTGCCTTGACATCAACTTCAAGATCTGCATCTATTGGAGAAGATATGAGGGTGACTGATGGTGAGAAACCGTCAGCCAGAAACAAGAAGGAAACGCTCTCATCCATGCTGCACAAGAAAGTGACACCAAAAGATAGGATAGCTCAGAGGCTTTTGAATTCACGGGCAAAGGATTCAACAACAAGGCAGCTCACATTGGGTGAAGATGCAAATTACCGAGAAGCCTTCCCAAATCAATGGCAATGAAAATTTCCTTTTTAGGCTTTTGGGTACTTCAGAGGAATCCGAATTTCACAGATGCACATGTTGGTAACATGGCACCAGATTCAGATATATTAGTGGAGACTTTTGGTGTTTTTCTCACAACTGATTGCACCCAGGGATAGTGAATGATGGAGAGGATCTCTCCTTATCAATTTTGTATTCTATCATTCTATGTAGATATCTTGTTTATTTTTTCATTGTTTAAATATTTGTGAAATATTTGTATATATTTGAGGTGAATAATGAGTTGGATTGAAAATTATTAATTTTCTACGAAATTTCTATGAATTCCAAATCTGTTATATATTTTATTTTAATCTCTAGCCATTTCACTTGTGTCTCAAATTTGTTAGTTCAAATCAAATGGTTCTTGTAAGTTCAGCAGTCAGGGAATTTCAGAATGTTAGATGATAATCCAAAATAATATATTGAAATTTGAAACCCTATATTTATTGACACTGTTTTGTTATGAGAATCTTTGTTTTCCCCGTTCTTTTTGCTGGGAAATTATTTAGTTTCATCTGCTTGTATAGATAATGTTTGAGTTCCATTTGCTTTAAGCAATGAATTCACATGTACGAAATCTTTTTATTTTATAATTCAATAAAAGAAGACCCCGCCTTTTGTCACTGATGGTCGCTTGTGATATATTGTAACATTAATTATGCAGTTTAGAGTCCTTTTCTTCAAGAACTTCAATTTTTATATGATATAGACCTCATTTTTCCGAATTGTTGAATAGTTGGAGGTTGAGATTCTTTGTTGGGTTGTATTTTTTAAGCCTTTTATTATGTATTCGAGTCATGCTGGGTTAAACAAGTTCTCTGTGATATGTGGTAGTGCCAGGAATGGCTTTGCCAACTTGTCTCACACAAGGTCCTTTTCCCCTACCTAGTCACATGTAATGCCTTTTCTTTGCAAATAGTGGGAAAGAAAATTAAGACTATGTACCGTGCATCTTTATTTCATTAGTGGATCTGTGTCAACATTATTATTACCAAGTGAATGACATGATTATGCACTATTTGGTTTCATCATATGAATGACAAAATATTGCCACCTTTGTGTAATGACATGTAATATGAAGTAATGAACTTGATGTATATAGAAATTCATTGCTCTCTCAAGATATCTTCATAAGTGATTGAATGCTTTCTGAAAGATTATGATTGCTTATGTAAAACTCTTTTACAGCTGGGCATTTTTTGACAAGAGAATCTCAAAGGAAGTCAGTGGAGATTCTTTGGGTGAGGTAAGCTCTTCCTAACCCTGTTAGATTAGTATTTGTACGTCACAGTGACACAGATCTTTGATATATTCACCTTAATAGACATGTTTTGTTTGACAGGAGTTCAAGGGCTATGTTTCAAAATCATGGGAGGTTGTGACAAGCAAGGATTCCCAATGAAGCAGGGAGTCCTGACTCCCGGTCGTGTTCGTCTCTTGCTTAATAGGGGTGGGTGAAATGTTCATGGTCTTGCATAGCATCTAATTCTCATTTTTATATATTATGGCTTTTGAAATGAGTATTCAACATCCCTCCTGCCATAACAGATTCATTTTTGAGCTATTGTTCACTCATCTTTTGGTTGCGACCTTTCTTTTTTATTTTATGTGATGATTTTATTGTTTAATGACATGACTTTGCCTTGAATTGGGTTTTAAATTTGAAAGGATTGATGTCTTGTAATTGGTCTCTTATTGCTCCCTCATTTGTTTTTCTCCATATGGGCCTTCAGAAGCCTTATTAGCTCAACTTTCTGTTGGCTTAGCTTGTGTTGCCATTTCACTTTCGCTCAAAGGAATTATAACATTACCTTTTATTTATACAGGCACCCCGTGCTTCCGTGGTTATGGAAGATGCAATGGAGAGAGGAGGAAGTTAGTTCATGAATGCATTGTTAGTTAAGATATCTCTGTTTTGAACTTGGTTATTGTGAAGAAGGGTGAGAATGATCTGCTTGGATTAACTGATACTGAAAAACCAAGGATGAGGGGTCCAAAGAGGGCACCCAAGATTCGCAAGCTTTTCAACCACTCCAAGGAGGATGATGTGCGGAAATATGTGAACACCTACTGTCAAACCTTCACAACAAAAGCTGGTACAGTGGCTTGCCTAATTTTAAATATACATACATAGATATATATATATATGTATATATTAATTAATTAATATTTCTTTGGCTTAGTTGCTGCTTTATTTTATTCTTTATTTAATATTTTAGGCCTTTAACACAAAAATTAATCTAACCAATGCTAGACATGTGCAGATGATTTTAGTCTGAAGAAATCTTATTTTATTTTATTTTTTTAATTATAAATTAAGTATTTTGGCTATGGGAAATGATTTTGATGTCTCTTTTTAGTGAGTTTTATATTGCCTTGAGGCTAAATAACGTGTAAAATAATGAAGCCTTGCCTATTTATATTCCCAATGGCAATTAGTTCTCCCTTATGTAGGCATAAATTATGAGTCACCTTGAAATCTACTTGATTATTGTGAGAAGTGATTGGTTGCAATAGTCATTGTGCTATCGGAAAGTTTTCTTGACTAATATACCAACATTCTTGTTAAAGTTGCTAAGGGATGGAAGTTAGGAGTGGAGGGGAGTTGAGAAGGGGGCTGAGGGTTGGTAGTTAGAATCATAGTTGATATGACTGTAAATAACTATAACTATTGATTTGGTTGGCAGGGAAGGAAGTCAGTAAAGCTCCAAAGATACATAGGTTGGTGACTCCATTGACACTCCAGAGGAAGTGTACTAGGATTACAGAGGAGAAGAGAAGAGTCGCAAAGTCCAAAGCAGTTGCAGCTGACTATCAGAAACTTCTTGCCACGAAGGAGCAGTGAGAACGTCGTAGTGGGAGCTTAGCAGAAAGGAGATCCAAGCTTTTTGCTGCTTCTAAGCCATCTTCTGCTGCATAGGCAGGATATGAGATTTGGTGAAGGTCTTCAGTTCTAAGTTTTTGGTAGTTTTACATGGTAATGTTTGTTTTCTGGTAATACTAATGCATTTTGTCATTCTCTCACTCTGAGAGTTGGTTTGATATTTCATGCATGTTTGTCATTTCAATTCATTAAAAAGTGGTTGACTCAAGTTCTTGCATTTAATGTTGTGGATGTTTTTTTTTTTTTTTTTTTTTCCCTTCCTTTGGAATTTTCTGGTCAAAAGTAAATATTTGGTAAATGTATGGTGGTTAATAGTTTTTCTTTTTCATTCACACATCCTTTAAAAGAGTATGCTTTCGAAACTTTGTTGATTACTCTTGAACTTTTTTATCTCCACTGATAAGGGATGTGTATGCCTTAAATTAGATGATTTTAACGATTCCCAAGATTCAGTATGGACTTTGGAGATGGGTATGACTTGATATCAGAGTCAAAATGATAAAAGAACCCTATAGAAATACAATAAAAGAGACGAAGAAGAAATCAGCAATATGTTAAAAGTGTCAAAAAGTTGGACATTGTAGATCCAATTGTAAAGGAATTTTTTAAAAAATGTATCAAGGAATTGAAAAAAATAAAATTGTTAAGCTTATTAGATAACTCAAGTGAAGACGAAGTTATAGGGATGAAGATATTCAATATGATCAATTGTTTGAAATACAAGAAAGAAGTTGATATTTCAGAACATCCATTGAATCTTCTTCGGAGCACAAGTGATGTCGAAACTCTATTCTTGTAAAGGTGATTTATTTACCATTTAAGTATAAATTTAAGAAGTATTCCATTAAATTTTATAAACTTAAAGAAAATCACAAAAAGTGACTCACTTTCCCATAGATCAAACTACACATGCCTTAATATATGAGTACTTGTAACTTTCTCTCAAAATAAAGAAAGAAAAGTAATGAATACCATATTTATGTCATTATAAATACTTACGAATTACGAATATGATTGATGGGAATTAAAAAGTTCTTAAGAAAATTAAAAAAAGAAGAACAAAGTTTCCAGAGATAAGGAAGAATAGAGAGATTAGGAGAGAAGAGAATTAGGGAGAGGATATTAAGAAAAATTCTGTATTCATTCCAAAAGCTGACTCTACATTCTTGTTTTCCCCTTTTATAGGTACTAGCTAATTACAATACATTCCCAATCTTAACTACCAATAACTAACTTGCCTCAACACAACAACTAATTGCACAGCACAACAACTAACGGCACATAACAGCTAACTGCACATTAACTAACTTGACAGCTAATTATTGCCACATCAGCATTACTCTAACCACCAGAACCATACACAGTCTTTATTCTTATCATTCCCTTCCCCTTAGAAAGACCTTGCCCAAACTGATATTGGAGGTTGTAGAGTGACTTCCAAGTAGCATTCTCAGGAGATTAACCATGCCATTGAACTAAGACTTCAGTGATAGTCCTAGTTCTTAGTTGCTTAAACCTATGTTGAAGTACTGCAATAGGTTCTGGATTAAGGACACCAGTAGATGTTACAGGAGGAAGGGATGGAATTGGAACTACATTCGAACCCAACTTAAGCTTTAAGCAAGACACATGAAATGCTGGGTGAAGTAGGCAATCATTAGGCAGGGCGAGCTTATAAGCCACCTGGCCAACCTTCTGTAGAATCTAAAAGGGCCCAAAATACCTAGGAGAGAGCTTATTGAACCCCTTAAGTCTGAGAGGATGCTGTCTATAAGGTTGAAGTTTAAGATAAACCCAATCACCAACATTAAAACACTTGTCAACTCTATGTTGATTAGTTTGAGATTTCATTCTAGCTTGAGCAGACTCCAAATTCTGTTTCAGAAGAGAGATATGGTCCTGTCTGGTTTGTAGTAGTTGGTCCACTGCAGCCATTTAGGTTGCACCAGGAATATAGTCCAACAATTTAGGAGGATGAGTACCATAAAAAGCCTCAAAGGGGATTAGCTTAGTAGAAGTATGAAAATTGGTGTTAAACCAATATTCTGCCAAGTGAAGCCAATCAGCCCAAGCATTAGGTTTGTCACCAACAAAGGCTCAAAGATATTGCTCTAAACTCCTGTGAACCACTTTAGTTTAGCCATTAGATTGGGGATGGTAAGCTGAGGGCATGGCTAATTTAGTTCCTTGCAACTTGAATAACTCTAGCAAAAAATGAGCTGTAAAAACAACATCCCTATCACTAACAATGGATTTAGGCAAACCATGGAGTTTGAACACCTCTTTCATGAAAATTGCAACTACATTATCAGCTGTGTAAGGATGAGATAAGGGAATGAAATGGACAAACTTAGTGTGCGTTTGGCTCCAAATTAAAAAGCCATATTATTTTTGGTACTATTCATAGGCCCACTACACTTTTTGGTACTATTCATGGGTCCTACTGTCCTATTTCAGTTAACTTTTATCTTTATCTACAACATTTTCAGCAAAAAGTTTTCAGTTTTAGCAAAATAAACGGATCCCAAACAGACCCTTAGTTAATCTGTCAACCATCACAAATACCACATCATATCCATGAGATTTAGGTAAGCCCTTAATAAAGTCCATATTGATATCAAACCAAGGTCAGTTAGGAATAGGAAGAGGCTCCAATAGACTAGTAGACATAGAAGTGTCCACTTTGACTCTCTAACATACATCACAACATTGGATATGAGATTTGACATCCTTAACCATTCCTTTCCAAAAGAAGTCTTGCTTAACCCTGTGTAATGTCTTAAGATAACCAGAGTGACCACCAAAAGGAGAATTATGAATATGCTGTAATACCAATGGTTTTAAAGGTGAATTATTGCTGAGGAAGACACGACCCTTATAAAAAAGAACCCCATTATGAAGAGAAAAACCAGCTGGTGCAAAACCACTATTGGCAAGAGAATCAAATAATTGCTAATACTCAAGGCTTGGGTGTAGCTATCTTTAAGAATGTCCAGCCAACAAGGACAAGGAAATGAAATTAGAAAAAAAGAAGTAGTAGAATCTACAAGTGTTGAATTTGAAGCACTAGAAGTAGTAGTGCTAGGTATTGAATTTGAAGCACCAAAAGTATCTGTGCTAGAATTTGAGTCCTCAAACCTTCTAGAAAGGGCATCAATATCCCTATTTTCCCTTCCTTGCTTATATTCAACCAAAAAAGAATACTCCAACAACTTAGTGATCCACTTCTATTGTGCAGGTGTACCAACCCTTTGCTCTAGAAGGAACTTAAGGCTTTGGTGATCAGTTTTGATGATAAAAGGCTTTCCCACTAAATATGGCCTCCATTTCTTGATTGCCTTTACTAAAGCTAAGAATTCTTTTTCATAAGTAGATAGATGTAGGCTTCTACCTTTTAATGACCTCACTATGATAAGCCAAGGGTCTGTTGTCTTGCATCAATACAACACCTAACCCCATACCTGAGACATCACATTCTACCACAAAAGCCTTAGTAAAATAGGTAATGCCAACACAGGTGGAGTAGACATAGCCACCTTAAGAGCTATGAAGGCCAATTCAGCCTGTGGAGACCACTGAAAAGCTTCTTTCTTAAGTAATGCAGTTAAGGGAGCTGTAATAAGCCTATAGTCCTTGATGAACTTCCTATAATACCCAGTCAAACCCAAAAACCCTCTCAAGGCTTTCACTGAGGTAGGAACAGGCCAATTTTGCATGACTTTAGTTTTCTTGGGGTCAATTCTAACCCTTTGACCTAAAATTAAATGCCCCAAATACTCTAGCTCTCCACACCTAAACACACATTTGCTTTGTTTAGCATACAATTGGTTGTCAAGCAGCACAGTTAATACCACCCTCAAATGAGAAACATGCTCCTCTACAGAACTACTAAACACCAATATATCACCAAAGAATATTGATGAACTAGAAATTTATGGTCATTATTACACGAAGATCATCGTTCACCTAGAGAAGATGTTACGCATTTATTGCGCACATTGATAACGAAACGTAACGGACGGAGCAACGATCACAGAATGAGTTGTGATCTCCAAACAAAGATTCTATAACGCACTAGCTGTTAAGCATAAATGCAGCACATCATTGCTCATTAATGGGGCACATAACTATAAAAGAAAAGACAACAGAAGTTAAAGGTACACACAAATACTTTATGAATCACTCTCGACTCGTTTTCTCTTTAAAATATTTCTCCCTTACTGACTTAAGCATCGGAGACGGTTTGGCTGACGCCACACCAACGTGTAACTCTTCCCCTCAATTCATTTCGCAGGATTCTCACCTACAGAGACCCCATTCACAGCATCGTCCATCCGCTATGACGAGGAGCTCAACTGTTATTTTTTGCATCATAAAATACCAAAACAAATTTCCTCAAACAAGATTTGAACACTTTATTCATTAGTAACTGAAAGGTGGATATCACCTTCCTTCATAGTGTCCTTCATGTGTCCTAAAAGCAGTCTTATGGATATCACCTTCCTTCATTCTGGTTTGATGGTAACCAGATCTGAGATCTAGCTTAGAAAAGATATCAACACCACACAATTCATCAAGCAATTCATCTATAGCAAGAATAGGGTATTTATCCTTAATAGTGGCCTTATCCAAGGATCTATAGTCAATACACATACGCCAACTCCCATCAGCTTTCCTTACTAAAAACACAGGTGATGAAAAAGGGCTGTGGTTAATTCTAATATAGCTTACTTCAAGTAAGTCATGTACAATTTTTCTCAATTTTAATTTTTTGATAAATTGGATACCTGTAGGGCCTTTCATAGATAGGTTTAGTATCTTCCTTTAAGACAATCTGGTGCTCATGGCCTCGAAGAGGAGGCAGAGTAGTAGGCACTTCAAAAACCTTGTTGAATTCTTGTAGTAAATCAGTAATGATCCCAAGTGGTTGCATTGGTGTCGTGAAGTAGGACATGATATGATCTACAACACTTCTTGATAATTGGTTTAAAGAATTGATTAGCATTTTGAAGAGTAAGGCCTAAAGGTTGTAACCCTGTTAGAAAAATATCTTTTCCTCCAAGATTAAACTCCATTGCTAATTTCTTGAAATCCTATTGTATGGGTCCAAGAGTATATAACTACTGAGAACCAAGAACCACATCACAATCACCTAGGGATAAGACATTCAAATCAACCTGAAAGTCTTGACCCTAAATTCTGAGGTTAACATCATGGCAAGCACCCTGTGTTCTGAGCATATCATTGATAGTAACCTTTACAGTGAAACTGCCCTGAGTAGACAATGACAATTTCAAGTATAACCATAAAGAAGCATCCAAGAAATTGTGAGTACTACCACTGTCAATCAAGATGATCACATCTTGTTGATTAATTCGCCCTTATACTCTCATTGTACTTGGAGAGGGGCTTCCAAGTAAGGCATAGAGAGTCTACTGACCCATCTTCCAAAGGCAATTCTTGATCACTTCCCTAATTATACAGCTGAAACCCATCAATAAGGAAGATCTTTGGAGCCTTACATTGATGTCCCACATGCCATTTATCCTTACAATAGAAGCATTGTCCCTTCTTTCGATCCTCAACTTGCATAGAAGTAAGCTTCTAGACAGGGAGTTTGGTAGTCCTCATATCATTCTTGATTGGTGGGGGACCCAGAATTGAAGGTCTGGACACTTCACCCCATGGTTTGACATTCTTCTTGCAAGCAAAAAGATATTCTTCTTGTATTTTGGCAAGGCCAAATGCATAATTCAGATTTTGGGGATTTAACATTCTAATTGGCAATCAAATTTCATACTTTAATCCACTCAATAAACAACTGAGTCTGTGTTTCTCAGATAGTTCCTTAATTCGATTAGACAACGCTTCAAATTGTCCTTTGTAAGTAGATACAGACCCCACTTGCTTCAATTTTGTTAGAGTTTCCATAGGATCATCATAAACAGAAGATCTAAACCTCACATGCAATGCTCTAACAAAAGTCTCCCAACTATTAAATTGGCCAGCGTTCTTTGCATCTTGGAACCAAATCAAAGCCTAATCTTCCATATGACATGAAGCTAAGAGTATCTTCTGGCTGACTGGGGTATTATACAATTGGAAAAATTGGTTGGCCTTATAAACCCAACCTGATGGATTATCGCCCTTAAACCTTGGAAACTCCAATCTCACAGCTTTAGGAATAGCTGCCAGAGTAGAATCTTGATGATTTTCCATCATTGGAGATGAAGTTCTTGGAGGAGATTTTGTTGGATATGTTTAAAATTTTTTAAACCCTTTTCTTAGAAGCCCAAGTGTGTGTTTAACTAGCCCAAGCCCATGATAAAGGAAGTCAGCCAGCACGTGGAGACTTAGCATAAACAAATCCCCAATATCATCTATTTCCTTTTATAAACTTTTGATCTGGGCAGCTCCAGTGACAAAGGGATGAAATTCCTCAAATCACTCCTTTGTTGGTAGAATTTCCTAAGTCTACCATCCTTTTCTTTCCTTATTCACTCTTGCAAAAATTCATTACTTTCAACATCCAAAAAACTACTCGCTGCAGTTGGGGAATTTTCTATGGAAAGTAAATCACAAATGTAGCCAGCCAATTGTGTAAGTGTGGTTAATTTTTTTCTTAGCTCTCCTATATAATATTGTCCCTAAAAAGGATCAACACAACCACTCTGATATTTTCTACTCTTACTATTATATTGGAAATTTTCTCTTTGGGCATTTGAGACGAGTTCGAAACTCTATTTGTGAGTGCACACTAACAAAGTTGCCGTTGTATCCTGGAGAGCGACTGCCTGAGCCATATGCACCCTAGTGGAGGCGAAATCATTTCTTAAAGACAGCATATTTAGTTTCGTGCCTCAGCAATAATTTCTTGTTAAATTTGAATTCTATGTGCTTTTACTCTTATTGATTTTATTAAGGTGATCTTAGCATATTCTTGTCTTATTGTATTGTCATATTACTGATATTGCTTTATAACTCTGTTAATCAATTTGAGCAATCTTCCAAATTATATTTCCAACATATGTAGCCCTTTGTTGGCAACCATTACCAGCTTCTGAAATTCCTTGCACGGTTTCTGATAAGGCCTGCAACATACTTGTGACTGCATCTAGCTTCTAATGAACTATACGAAATTCTTGGTCATGTTGCTCTATTGTCAATGACAAAACACTGATTTTTTCATTAAGAAAAGCAGAAGATCGAGTTTATGCCATAGTGACAAAATTGGCTCTGATACCAAATTGATAGGAATTGACAAGTTCTTAAGAGAATTAGGAAAAGAAGAACAAAGTTTCCAGAGATAAGGAAGAATAGAGAGATTAGGAGGGAAGAGAATTAGGGAGAGGATATTAAGAAGAATTCTGTATTCATTCCAAAAGCTGACTCTACATTCTTGTTTTCCTCTTTTATAAGTACTAGCTAATTACAATACATTCCCAATCTTAACTACCAGTAACTAACTTGCCTCAACACAACAACTAATTGCATATCAACTAACTTGACAGCTAATCACTCCCAAATCAGCATTACTCTAACCACCAGAACCACACATAGTCTTTACTCTTATCAATGTTGTTGGAAAAGTATCATCATTTTCATATGAACGTGTGTAAATTCTAGAGTCAAGAAAAAACTAATACCAATATGAGATAAATATTTAAAAGAGGTTAATATATGTATTATGTATAGGAGGGTCGGGTTGGGTCTTGGTAGTATTAAAAAAAACTCAAACCACCACCAATTCGATTAGTGGCTTTAATAGTTGAACCCATCTAACACGCTTGAAAATCACATTCATATCCTTATAGTCAAAGTGGGTTGGATGCTTTGAATAGAACGAGGGGATTAATGCACATTCCTAGCTACAAGGCTCTTTGCCGTGTTCATAAGCTTAGGAAAATACCGAAATCCAAATGACTCTAGTGTGCATTTGGCATTAGATTATAAGCTAGTTTTTTTACTTATTTTATGCATGGTTTGCGAGTTTCACACTACATTTTGTCTCATATTTATTTTAAATAATATAATTTTCAGTTTTTTCAAAAGAGAATCATAACATTTTCACAACAAATTTTAAGTGGTAAGTTATTATTGGTTCTAATTTGAACTGACCATTAAAATTTTTTTTACCCACCAATAATAGCCTATAACAACTTGCTATTTTGGATTTTTCGTGGAAATTTTGTAGACGTAATATTTCTTTTTTGAAAATAAGCTATCCTTTAAAGAAGTGCTACGTTCACAATACATTCATGACAAATCATAAATAGTTAGCAGGTATTAGTTATAATTTGAACTCATCCTTGAAATTACATTTTTATTTACACACTACCAATAACAACAAGTAACAACTTAGAGGCGAGATAATATTTTTATAACTTTTAACTTTCCTCTTTTATTTCTTAACTTTATTTATTTTTAAGCTCAAATGGTGAAGAGAATCCAATGCTTACAGGTACTTTCGAAATTGGGCTTCAGATTCACGCAATCTAGTCAACCCCAAGTCTTGCAATAAAACATAAACAAAGACACAGACCTACAAGTCCTCTTGGAATTTAATCATAAAACCGCGAAGTGTCCCAGCGCTTTCAATAGCACTAAAAAAATCTACAAAAGTCAAGTCTAACGGACCCCTCACTCCCTGCCCTTTTGCTCCTCTTCCTCAACACTTTCCCAGAAAAAATCAGACAATATACTTTGATTTCATATCAATCCAACAAAACAAAACAAAGTAAGACTTCTTTTACCCAGTTCTGCTTCATAATTATCAAAGCTGTTTCTCTTGTTTCCTTAATTTCTGTCACTGTTTTTTTTTTTTTTACTTCAAAAACCAAAGCCCAAAACCAAAAAAAAAAATGCCTCCACGGACACTGAAACGACCCACCACGGCCACAGCCACAGCCACCACCAATATTGTCAAGAAAGAACCTCTGCCGCCGCGGCGCAACGACCCGGCTTCACGGCAACCCTCTTCTCCTCCTCCTCCTACTCAAGGTACCACTTTCCACTCTGACCCAGTTGATTAATTTTCATTATTTCACTACACAGTCAACTTATTTGTTTTTATTATTGCTTGAGGAGTACTAATTAAGTGTATTCTTTGTCCAAATTTCAATTATATAGATACCCATTTGAGGTTTATTGATTAAAGTTTTAATATTTATAGTCTTAGCAACCTTTTTGTTGAATTTATATCAAAATTAGTGTTATTTTACGTATATTTTATGAGTGAATGTATAAACTATAAAGTATACTTCATTTTCTTGGCTTGAGTGGGAATGCATTTATAATTGTAGTTGTTAATATTTGGATTTGTGACCAAATTTTGTAACTTTTGGTATGTATTATATGTAAGTGTGTAAAATTTGGTTTGTGACAAAGGGTGGTGTATTATTACCTTGTTGTATCAGAGGACAAGAGATCAGAGAGATTGGAGCTTGAAGATAATGATCGGCGGTTTGAAGAAGACGAGAATAGTGGTGGGCGGGAAGGGGTTGTGAGGATGGATGGTGGGGATGAGCAAGATGGGGTGGCGGGAATTCGTGGAGATTACATGATCGAAGAAGAGGTGGAGGAAGAAGAGGAGGTGGAGGAAGAGGTGTTTGAGGACGATGTTGGAGACGTGGAAGAAGTGGACTATGAGGAAGAGCACCATGATATGGTTAACGAGAGGAGGAAGCGTAAGGAATTTGAGGTGTTTGTGGGGGGATTGGATCGAGATGCCACTGAGGAGGATCTTAGAAAGGTTTTTAGTCAGGTTGGTGAGATCACTGAAGTGAGACTTTTGAAGAACCCAGTAACTCAAAAGAACAAGGGCTTTGCTTTCTTGCGGTTTGCAACCATTGAGCAGGCCAGACGAGCTATCCATGAACTTAAGCATCCCGTGGTATCTTTTCTATTTCATTTTTCCTTGCTATACATTACACTTGAGGTGCTATCAAACATAAATTTTTTGAATGTTTCTAGGAAACTTATCCTGAAATTATTTTTTAAGACTTGTACTATTTGCTAAATTTTCAATTTTTGAGAATGGTGGTTCTTGGTATAATAGGTCTCATCCATGGACACCATGAATGACCTAATTATTTATTTATTTTCTTAAAAAAAAATCATAGCATATTATGGAGATACTTAGTACAATAACATTCTTTGTGTTAAGACTATATATTATATTCAATATAATATGTTGCTTTTTCTTGATAATTAATATATGGGAGCCTTGGTGATTATCAACAAGTTGATCACATATGACTATGAAATTTCAACTGTCAGGTTAATGGGAAGCAATGTGGGGTGGCTCCAAGTCAAGATAGTGACACTCTTTTTGTTGGTAACATATGCAAGACATGGACAAGGGATGTTGTGAGTTATCTATGTTCTTCTTACCTTTGTGTCTTTGAAGCCAAACTTTTCACTTAGCAATTAGGTTATGTGAATTGAGTATGTTTGGTTTTTGTCCTTTTATTTCAGTTGAAAGAACAGCTTGTACGATATGGAGTTGATAAATTTGAAGACTTGACACTAGTTGAGGACATGAAAAATGAGGGGTTGAATCGGGGCTTTGCTTTTTTAGATTTCCCAAGCAGGGCAGATGCCTTGGAAGCTTGCAAGCGATTGCAAAGGAGGGATGTTGTGTTTGGTATAGATAGAACGGCAAGGGTTGCATTTGCAGACACCTTCATTGAACCTGATGATGCAATTATGTCTCATGTATGTACTTGTTTCTTGTCTTAATCCCTCATTTGTGTAGGTTCTTGTGCACACTAGGAGTTTGTTACAAAATTGGAAGCTGCTTCTCTTAAAACTAAAATTTACATATGTATTTTTATGTGTGTGTGTGCTTGTGTTTGTTTGCATATGTTGGATTCATGGCTAGCCACAAATACAGGAAATTGGCATGCATCAGTTAGTTTTTGATTCCATGAACTTCCTTGAGCATTTTTTTTCCTCTTCATGCAAGTTGTTGTATTCTGTTTGTTTTTTGTTACTCCTGTTTAGACCTTGAAAATTATCGCTTTATAGTTTGTGGAACAGTCAAAGTTGAATGGTTTACTTCATATACAGGAAGAACTGTGGTGTATTCTTTGAATGGAAGAATGCTTTGAATTTGGGGAGATTTTATCTTCCACCTATTTTGGAGGTCATCCAAGTACTTACAATAAGTTAGATTTTCTTCAATTATGTTTAAGCTAGTTTTCCTTTTCTAACATTAAGGTTTCATACCTATATGGTGAAAGTTTTCATTAAGGAATTTGAGGCCCTTCTTGATGTAGTTTAAAAATATTTTTGTACTCAGTCAACTCACTATAATGCCAGTACAATGCAATTTGTTCCAAATTTAGGCTAATCCCTTGTTAGTAACAATAGTTTACTCAGATGAAAAATGATAACTTTCAACCTGTTGTTGTTATAATTTGAAATTAGAAATGTGATTTCTATACTAATTTGATTTTGTTGAATCTTTAAGCAGTGGCTTTAATAAGTTTTTTTTTTCCTCTCTCTTTTTCCAGGTAAAGACGGTATTCTTGGATGGTTTGCCTCCTGCTTGGGATGAGGATCGTGTCAAAAACATTCTCAAAAAGTTTGGGAAGATTGAAAAGGTGGAACTTGCTCGAAATATGCCAGCTGCTAAAAGGACTGATTTTGGTTTTATAACATTCGATTCACATGATGCTGCCGTGGCTTGTGTGGATGGTGTTAATAATGCTGAGGTTGGTGATGGAGATAGGAAGGTATGCTGCTGTTTATTGTTTAATCCTATGTATTTTGCACAATCTTTAAGCATCATTGTGGAAAATGTTTTTTTCTTATTCAACATTCATGTTGTAGAAACTTCATAAATGTTTATTTTATTTAATAATGTAAAATGAGTACAATAAACTGTCCACTGATAGAAGGTAGACAATACCTTTTTAGGGGAAAACATAATGTAGGAGAAATTAACATGATTTGTTTCATGCTTCTATAATACTGCCTAGAATCAAGCATGTGCAACCAAATCAGAACCTTTACTGAACTTTACCATAGTTTTAAAGAAAATCAAATATCTAGAAAAAGGTGAACTTTGAAATGTTAGAAGAGTTGGGATCTTAATGTTATTGGTGGGGCACATGCAGTGGATGTGATAACTGGAGGGTGAGTCGAGATAAAGAACTACATAAATAACTTTAATTGCTTAGAAAGAGATAAAAGATCATGAGGTACACAGTTAAATAGCTGTAACTTTGAGTCTTTTACATCTAATCTTATGCTTTTATTTTACTTCTAAATGTTTTAACATTTCCTTAATGTCATTTGTCATGAGTATAACTTGCTGGACAGCCTGGACTTGATGACTCTGTAGCTAGCAAAATGCAGTGGCAAGCTAGACTCTTTTTAAAACTTATGCAAGTATCACAGGCTCATAAAATAATTGCAATTTTTTCAGATAAAGATTAGGGCAAGGTTGTCTAGGCCACGGCAGAGAGGTAAGTCTGCTAGACAGGCTCGGGGAGGTTATGTCATTGGACATGGCAGTGATCATGGTAGCAGGGGTCCTTGGGGCTCTGGAAGCTCTCGCTTTGATCCTCACAAGTCTATAGATCGTGTTGGGAGAAGCATTCAAAGTCGTGGTGCAATTGATGGTGGTCTTAATCGAGCATATGGTCCAAGGGACCGAAATGTTGTATCACATGGAGTTGGGAGTGGACGGCGATTTTCTTCACCAGAGAGATCATATGGTAGAAGGTCCACTGGTATATAATTACTATTTGTAATAATAACAATACTAGCATTTTTTTCCTCTATTTATTTTTCCTTCTCTCCCTGACTCTCTTTTTGGACAGTTCAAACTTATGGAAAGACCAGCTCAAAAAGGGACTACATTCAAGAAGATGAACTATTTTCTAGGGCATCTGATTTTGGTAAAGTTACTATCGATAGGCACTCTTATAGAGATGCATACCCTTCACGTGGATCTGGGTACTTGGGAGGTCCTTCAAGGAGTGGTTCTCGTGCTGTTGCTCGTAGGCCTGTCCCTTATGATGATTATGGCTATGACAGATACATGGAACAACCCTCAAACTATCATGACAGTCGTATCAGTGATTACAGTTCTATTCCCACCTCAAAGCGTCCCCATTCTGCCATTGTGAGTGATCTTTTTGAAAATTTTTGTACAGTTGCTGCGGTTTTTCCCCCTTTTACCCTAAGTCTAATCCTGTTACTTTTATAGGAGGAAGATCATCCTCGTTATGCTGAACCTTCAGCTAGGCAATCACGAGCTCGTTTTGACTATGGGGGAAGCAGTTTTGACTTGGCTTATGGTGATAATTCTTATGGAAGCAACTCTACAAGGTTGTTTGTTGCTTGGGAGTTTTACCTTTCTTCTCTTATTATTTTAATTTTGTCATTGTTACTTTCAACAAAAAATTGTCATTGTAGTTATTACTGTATAATTATTATTCCCATTGTCTCGAAGAAACTTATGTAAGGTTGTCCCTTAGGAAATGTTAATTAACTTAATTTTGAAAGGTGAACACTATACTTATCTTAGTTCCCTTAATAGCCCTTTATGTATTATAATCTAATTTCAAAAACATTGGTTCCAATCATTTAAATTTACTGCCAATAGCAAACATTTTGGAGTTCAACAAAAATAGGGGTAAAATATGGAAGATATGATTCATTTAGTAGTGTGAAAACATTGATTTATGTCTCCTTAAATGCAGACCTTTTTTGAACATTATAGTTATTTTGAGACATAGCAATGCTATTTTTATGGCTGATTTTATTGCTATTATGTTAGGCTGGGTCGTGGGTCTCGTCATGGTTATGATGAAGGTGGTCGTAGATCTGAAGGGCATTCTCATGGACCATATGAGACTAAACCATCAACAATGGCATACAGAAGAGGTACTTGAAAATACTCACAAACTCACGTGTCTACAAGTTTATTATTTTCCCATCAATAGCTATATATTGAATGTTGTTTGTTATTTCACTTTTTGCAGATGAGATTAGTAGGAGGGATGCAGAAAGAGTCTATTCCAGTTATGAACGGGATTATATATCCAGAGATTATGTGTCTTCTCGATCAGATGTACAGTTTATGTTGTGTTATTCTATATACTTGTCTTGATATCTTGGTTTATAAATTTTCTTATGTGGGTAACATAATCAAATATGCAGCTAGGTGAAGATTCATACCCAGCTGATTACTCTACTCGTCGCATGAATGATGACTACCCAAGTGGTAGGGGTTCAAGCTCATATTACTAAGGTGAGTTTGCTTGTGGTTATTCCAAGACCTTTTGTGAATGTGTATCAAATAGTACATCTTGCATACATAAGCTGGCCTCTCAATTAGGAGTACTCCTTTGGAGGTTGATATAGTGGATGTCACGAGTTACTGCGTCATCATTACCAAAATGAGTTTGTTGTTAACAGAAAGACTTCTCATTAATTGAAGACCTTCAGAGGAGAGTTTGACTTCTCCAATTCGTCATATGTACTCTGGAGTTAATTAAGGAATTAGTATTAAGACTGAGCTTTGAGGATGGGGTCTTCAGTGATAAAATATTAAGAGGAAATATGAAAACAATGTGTTTGGAACTTCATTAATAATTGAAAAGGAAGACTTTATGGACTCATTATGTACAAAATTGAAGCTGATGCTACTGATTCCTCTCCTTGGTGTTACTTCAGTCAGTGGATAAACTTTAAGTGTTATAAAACAGCAAATTCCCTGGCTATATATTGTTTATGGTCTTGAATATTCTGTGGATTTCCAGTTATAATCTTCATGGAATGCCTTTATGTGATGGATAACAAAATTATGATCTTAAGTCAGTATAAAAATTGAAGTGGGGATGTGGAACACATAAAAATAAATTTTGTGGGAGAAATCCCTTAAGGGTTTTCTGTATGTGTTAATCCTCTTTGCCTACATTCTTGTTATACTTCATTTACACACACTTGGATTAAGTATGGGATCTACATGAAGCTGTTTTGCTTCATATATTTGGTGGACTTGGGTCACAGAGGGATTTCTTTAGTAGAGGATTTATTTGACAAGTAAAGAATGTGAATTGTACTCATGAAGCATATGGTTAACAGGTTAAGTTGCTCATGAGTTTGCTTTTGGAGCTGCAGGTGCTTGACTTTGGGTAATGATTGTTGTGAAAGAATCATTTTGACATTCAACCTAAAAAACACATTTTTGATATAAGCTAATGTAACTTGGTAACTTTATGACTCAATTTTTCTTTTCAGTGATTCAAAACAAAGTTTATTTGGGTGGCTACGGTACATTTATATTGAAATGCAATAATTCATGGAGAATATATATATATATATATATATAGGAGTATGAATCTGAAACCAATCTAAATATAAATATTTTCAAAAACTGGTTTTGCTCTTCTAGCTTTGTGTGAATTGAGTGATCTCTGCATTGTTTTTAGGATATCGTCACTCTTCAATCCTCATGACTCTTTATTCTGTGGAGATCAAAGATTATGGGTATGGTCATTGGAACTAAAAAGGTTTAAAGAAACAGAATCTAGATAGATGTGACATATGTGACATACTCCAATGTGATGGTGAGTTGTGAATGCCTGAGTGATCAGAAGGTAAAATTCCTCACCATCAAAAGAGTTGTTACTTGTGTTAGATTTTATGTTCTTTCAGCAGTATATTACTGCCGAATCTGAAGGGCTAAGAACCCTGGCAGTCATCTGAGTATGTGATGCCGCATATGGTAAGATGATCATATATATAGACCAAGAACTGCTGCAATCACCACTGATTACATTAGTACAAAAGAATAAAGTGGCTGTTTACTCAGTTTCACCTTCATGGTCTGATCACTCTATATAATTGTATGAGATTTAATTATTTAAAGGGGCTATACACTGGTGACTGAGATCATGGGAAGATTGAATCTATGAAATTCATAATTTCCAGGGGCTTCTTGTGGATGGCAAATAGCTTAGTAGATTGATTTTTCAGAAAGAATTATAGTCTGTACTTTCAGGCATTGCATCCTTAAATAGTTTTCATGGTTAATTTTCCAGATGTTTAGCTGGGTCGATAGCGTGTTTTTTGTTCTTGTTGATGCAAGTCGTGGTTAATATGTTTGAGACTGAATGCTCATCCATGCATTGTTTAATAAAGTGAGTCCCGTTGGAATGCAATGGTAACATCCTGACTCGACAGGAGAATGTTTGGAATTTTATTGTTCAAGGTTTAGTATGTAGTATAAACAATTAATACTGCAATATCAATTAGTGCTACTTATTCACCTGGCTAATTCCAGGTTACCACGCGGTAAATATTTCATGAAATTTTTACATTCAAGTGTATCTTGGTCTTGAATCGATGAAGGCAAATAATTGGAAAGGGAATTGACATCATTTGTCACGACGCGAGGAAACATACGGAATTGACATCATTTGTCACGACGCAAGGAAACATATCCATATATGTGTTATATTCGAAAAGAACTAGTTAAGTTACAATTACAACTCATAATTTTTTATCTAGTCACAATATATTTAGTAGACATCCATTATGGGGTTTAGTATATGTCCTCACAATGCAACTTATACAACTTAGTCCAATTAAATCCATACAATCTGGGATAATAACTGGCTATTGGAATCAATTGGTGTGCATATCTAGTTTGTATGATGAACGTCTGTTAATAGTGTTTCAACTTAAACAGCCTTACAAATTGAATTCAAACCATTTTTGAGATCAATAGCTAGGAAAAATAATTAATTCCCACAAATTTCACAAACCTAACCATTTGGCCAAGAATATCATCATGATGCACTTCTTTGCTTCCTACCCACGCGCCCTTCTCCTTGGTTTAGACTTTAGGGCGGAGAAGGTATGTTATTTATTCAACTAATTGAATCATTCCTTTCACATGCGAGGTTCACATGTTGTGAGAGAGATGATGTATATGTTGGATACATAAGCTAATTATTGATGGATAGGAATGGGAGAGCAAACTCTCTTCTATGATATTATTGAAATCTCTGTAAGCGAAGGACCTTCCAATTTTATTCAAATTTGGTTTTATGATATTGTTGGTGTAAAGCAAAAGTGATGCTAGTGGTTCCAATAAAAGTGATGCTAAACTAATCACGATTTCTCACACCAAGTTGTGAAAAAAATTATGAAATTTGTTGTCCATGGTGTTGTTAATATAAAGCTCCTTTACCATAGCATTTGATAGCTTTAAGGAAGCTATGTCCGAAAGAAATTAATATTGATCTGAAAATTTTTAATACATCCTCAGCATTTGATGGATTATTTATGTTTTTTGTTTTAGGATTCAAGACGGTAAAATTTAATGGAACTTAAACCCGTTCTTTGGGTCGGTGATAAGGAGTTGAGGATATGTTTTCTACTTAGTATTATTATTATCATTATTATTTTTAGATGATAAGAAACGAATACATGACCTTTTCTTGAGTGTAAGAAACACATGGATTGATGCAAAACGGTACGGCTAAATAAGATTTGAAAATTTGGCATCAAATTTTTTTTTTGGTTCAAATTAAATATATTAAGGAT
Source organism: Quercus robur (assembly GCF_932294415.1). Taxonomy (NCBI): domain Eukaryota; kingdom Viridiplantae; phylum Streptophyta; class Magnoliopsida; order Fagales; family Fagaceae; genus Quercus; species Quercus robur. Next base: position 23,111,746 of record NC_065544.1, on the reverse strand, counting down.
CCATTTGGCAGGACAGTAGGATATTGAATTTTAACTGGAGATTTCTGAAGTTTTGAGGCATGTCATGGTCATTTTGGAGATTTCACAATTACTGTTATTGTGATGATTTGGGGGTATTTTAGTAATATTAGTGGTTTAAGGAGGGTATTTTAGTAATATTGGAGATTTCAAAGATATTTTAATCATTTTGGAGGTTTTAAGTTTATTTTGTTGATTATGTAGGTTTAGGGGTGGTTTTTTTTTTTTTTTTTTTTTGGGGGGGGGGGGGGGGGGTGGTGTTCACAATAGTAGGGGTTATGTTCTCTTTGGGGGTAAAATTGTTTTACGCTTTGAAAATGAGAAAAACATTTTATAGAAAATGTTTTAGGCCAAAACAAATAGGGTTTGTAAGTAAATTTTACTAGGTTCACTTTAGACATAAGATTCCAACAAAAAATCACGAGCCAGGTTGACTGTATACTTAGAAGCGGTTTTCTTATTCTATTCCACCATACACTCTTTAAGACTTAACACATTAGATGAAAGATGTGATGCCTTAGATTTTATAAGGACTTTTCAATTGTGACTAGACTAGCATTTTTGGGATATAAGTGCATATGTGGCAAACACTTTTCTTTGGGTTGTGACAAATTATATCATTGGCATTGGACTAAGTCCCACATCCCTTAGGTAGGGAGGTCTTGGGTCTTATATGGAGACCTATGTGATGAGATGATGGGTAGGTCTCACATGGGGACAAGTGGACCTTAAGGTGGGGTGGATTATGGAGACCCAGAGGGCCAAAAGACCTCTTAAGTGGAGTGAGGTGAGGGAGAACCAAATCTTGGCTAAGTCTCACATCGCTTATGTTAAAGTTATTGTAGAGTTTATATACTAGATAATACTTGAATAACTCTAGACTAACCTACCCAATGTTAAGTTACTTGTTCTACAAGTATATGAGGTTACAATAAGTTTGGCCACTTGGACCATAATATGTCTAACCCCATAGATAGGGGGAGGTCTAAGTCTTATATGGAGGCCTTGGACTCTAATTGGTATGAGGCCTTTTAGAACCATGAGAGATAACCCAAAGTGGACAATATCATACCAATAATGAGTAGGGGTGTGATAAAAGATTTGGATTAAGGTGGTCCTAGATGACCCTATCACTCTTTACACCATATACCATTTGAGGCTTAGCTCATTGAGGATGAATGTGGATTAAGGTGGCTTTTGAGGAACCTGGCGCCTTAGTGAAGACATTGCATGCCAACTTGACCTTGGATAGGGATCAAGGCGCCTAAATTTAGAGCATGGTCCCCTCAAGGGAACATCACGAGGATTGTGGCTCAGAGGGTTTATGAGGTGAATGATATGATGACGTGTCATCAGATCCTTTAGGGTTGGATCAAGCTTCCCCTTAAATCTCCACCTATAAATAGAAGCAAAGTTTAGCTTCATATTACAGACCACTAGACAACAAAGGTGGCATAAGACAGAAAACATAACCTTGTGAACTGAAAAGGAGAGCATGTCCATAATCCATATTACTAGTCATTGATTTGTTTAAACCAGTTAATGAGGGTGTGACTCTCCTAATTGTTTGCATGTGTAGAGTTGGAAGTCTAAAATCCGGTTAAGGCCTGGAATCTCCACCCTATCTCAAAGTTATCTTGTCTTGCTTTGCCCGTTGAATGCAAATTTTCTGTTTCACTTTTTGTATTCTACTTTATATTTCACCAATCATAAGTTGACATGTTATTTGATTTTTTTTTCTTTCATTATAAACTTTGTATCAAGGCCAAGGCATTTTCCAACCAAAAAATTAGAAATTCATTCCATAAGGTGCTTTTCGAGCCTAGTATGAGTTCTCAGATAATCTAAGGGGTAGTTGGGATTTTGTTCAGTTGAAGGGGAAAGGAACTCCACAACCTAGCTAGCGGATACGGTCATCCCTTGGCAAAGTTAAGCAATTACCACAACTTATTAGAAAACTAAAAGGTGTAATGACTGCCCAAATTAGAAAACTGAAAGGTGTTACGATTTTTTTTTCTTTGTCTACATAGTCAATGTAAAAAATTTACTCAACTGCCTCTCTGTCAAATTTGACTTAAATCAAGTGTGTAATAAATTGATAATAAAATAAAAAAGACTAAATTGCTACCCTTAAATTTAGTGTTTCTTTACACTATTTTTTCGTCATCCAATTTATACCCTTAAATTTCATGTTTTTCTGGTAATGTCATCTTTAGGGTTATATCCTCACATACAGTTTGTTAAGATGTGAAACATGTACTAAAAGTTGCTCTTCTGGTAATTTAATGTTGCAAAAGGAACTCCAAAAATTGTCCAGGATTAAGTCTCATTCTATTTGCTTAGTCCAGCAAACTGTCCAGCATGCATGAGACTGGTTATTTGACAGCAAATTTTTATATCTCATAACCCTCAATAGGATCTTTGCCTTATCATGATTTTGAAATTGAAGGCATGGAACAAATCTCAAGAGAATATAGGCCTTGGAACATATTTTTTAGTGACTGCTCTAGCCACCACTAGTCCAGCAGCCAATGCGGCTCCAAATAAAGCATGCAATCTCACACAGTAGTACTTAGCCATGAAGATCTTCTGTTTGTCCTGTAAGAGAAAATTTTATTAACTGAAGTTAAAGCCCAATTGAAGTTAGTATGACAAAGGACAAAGAATAGAATATTTATCTCATTTGCTTCCAGATCTGTCACCATCCATATGCTTCCCAGTCATAGCTCAACCAAAAATATATGATTGAGAGGCTAGTGGACTGTAGTTTTAAGGAAAATCTGCATCTTCGATTAAATGACTATGTTCCTCTTATTTCAATGGCAAGACATGCTTGTGAAACCATATTATGGTTAGATCAGAACAAGAGGTTTGAAACCTCAAGCATCTTAGAAGTTTACTACTGACCTTGTGGTTATCTTCAACATATCTAACTACCAGTTTTCCCATGGGCAATGTCAGAGCACAGAAAAGCTGGAAAAAACCATGATTTAGGAAAACAACGATGAGAATATCGTTAAAATGAGTAATCAATCAGGCAGAAAGTAAGAGGTAGAGGAAATAAAATGCAATAAAGTGCCAATCTGCCGAAGTTAAATTTGTATACTTTACCAATTTGAAGGACTTACAATACAAGTAAAAGGAAGGGCCTTGATTAGACCAAAGGCAAACAACAAGAAGTAAAGTGCTATGACAGCAACCTTCACTACAGTCGAACCTCTTTTGGTGCCAAGCCTTACCTGCATATAAATTAAAATACAGATAAAATGCCATTATTTGTTTCTCTGTCAAAATTTCTAAAACGTTAACAGGTTAGCTAGAAGAATATTCACCAGAGGGGACATTTTTCCAACTGCCTTATCTTCTTCTACCTAAAACATTGGCAATTCATGTCAGCTGCCACAGACAATCAAGGAGGGTTAAATGCAGAATAAATTGTTATAGAAGTAAAATACCTGATGAAAGTGACTACAGAAAAGAATTAGGGACGTTGTGAAGCCAACAAGGATTGAAGCAGAAAGAATTGTACCACTTAAGGGAAGATAGTTCATCTGACTGTCAAAACCACCTGAAGTCATTATTATAACTGTGCAAAAAAAAAAAAAAATCTTAAAGGTATGGCCTGTGATTATATAGGTCAAATAACCTTGTGCTGCCTTGTAAGAGGTAAAAAGCAGTACTAGAAAATGGCCCGAATGCTGCAAAGCACAGGGGCTCTCCCAATCCTTGGTAGCTTAACCGAAATGGAGGGCACTGCAAAAGAGACGATATTGAACGGATGTGAAAACCTTTGTTTCTCATTTCTCATAAGATTTGAACCTAAGACCGCCACAACTCGATCCCAACCATTTGGGAAACATATGTGAAATTCTGGTTTTCCTATGTATTGTGGGGGAGGCATTAGCAGTTGTGAAGCAAATACCTCAAAAGCCAGGAGTTTGATTTGAACCTCAGTTCTTGAATTTTTTTTTTTTTTTGGATTATAGAGTATTGGCTCCAATGGGAGGGGGAATGGGACATTTAAACTATCAGTTCCTGCAACTAAAATGTGGGATTATTTTTTTTCTTTGAAAAATGCAATAGGCATGTCTATACCTGATATATATAACCACAAATAATCGCACATGCCAGTGATATTATTGAACGCATATTTCCTGCCTCCACGGATGTCCATGACAGCCCCATGAAGCCAAGAGCAAGAAATGAATAAGCAGCAAGTAAAGTTACTGTACGGCTTCCCGAATGCATTATAGAGCATAATTAGGCAATTGTTATTGGACATTAAAACGAAGAAAAAAAAAAAAAAACTTCCAAAAACAAAATAACTCTTACCTTCCAGCGAGGTTTACAACTGATTCACTTTTGTTTTTATCTGCTCCTGTGTCGAAATCATAAACGTCATTGCTGAAGAGGCCAACGGATAGTAGTTAACATAGTTCTATCACAAAGATAATTTGTACTAAGGAGTCAACAAATTTCAGTCATGAAGATAACGAGTTGTGTTGGTATCTTGACTTAAACCAATTAAATGGACTCTACAAACTAATGCAGTATTTTTCTCTCTTGATATAGTTTCAATGGATGAAACTAGACATGGAGTTAATGTCAAGTTAGAAATTTGGATAGATGCTTCAGAATTTGGAAGCGTTGGACTGATTTGGACTAAAACATAGTACATGGAATGCAATTATAGTAAAAGTAGAAAAAAATGACGTAAGAGTGGCAAGACTTGATGGGCCAGAGATACTAATAGTTTGGATCAATAATTCATAAGGATGAAGAAATTGAAGAGGATGTGAATTATAGGACAAGAGCAGAGTCAATGAAATAGATAAGCACATTAGGGCTCTTGTGTGATCATAAAATACCCCTGGATCAATAATTCATAAGGATGAAGAGATTGAAGAGGAGAGGGGTGGAACTACGCACACAGTAGGTGGCTGCCCTAATTTTTTTTAAGTTAATATTGGGGGGGGGGGGGGGGGTGGCAACTCCTACAAATTTAAGAGCACCACCGGATTAACTTAAACATTAAAGGAGGCCAAACCCCCCTATTTTTTAGGCTAAACCTTTAAAAGTTTCAATAATTATATATACTATTAATTTATTTATATTTTTAAAATTTTGGGGGGAAGTGTGGATTTGGAAAAGGTTTTGAAGGTGAAGTATAAGTCAAATGGAGTTTTACAGGAAGTCAAACTGTCCAGGGTATAACAATTAGCTGCAAAGTTGGCCATTTGTTGAGACCTATAGCTTGAGAATTGTAAAAGACTTAATTAGCATGTACAGATTATTAGGAGATCATTAGGAAACATAGATATAGACCATCCTATCATTTAAGAATAGAAAAAGACTCTAATTTAGCTTGTAATGGACTATCAGGAACTGTGGATGGAGCCCTCCATGTTATTAATGCTCATATATAGGAGGCCTGAGATTTGGTTGAAGCTTATAGTAAGGTACTCAATTAGGATAATATAGCCAGACTGTTGTTGGGAGATAAAATACTCAAGAAGTATTGGAAAGCAGCAAGGAAAGCTGGAAATAGGGTGAACTAGTATCATGTAGTACACTTTGGCCCTATAGTTGATTAATTAGTGAGCACCCCATCATCCCTTCATTGTCACAAAGAAAGAGTTAGCTTCAAACCAGAGATTTCGCACAGCAAAAAGAGTTTTGCTAAGATCTAAGTACATCCCTTTCCAAGAAGCTGAGCCTAATTAATACTCTTTTTCAGTCATCCATGTCTCAAAAATTCTGGAATGTTGAGCTTTGAAAGGTGCAGAATAGATAAAGCTATTTTGGGTTTGCAAACAGCATCGGACTCGACCTAAATGCAAGAAGCTCAAGTCCAAAAGCAGACTGAAGCACAGCTGCTTTTGGCAAGACAAAAACTAAAGGACTCACTATGGTTGCTAAGAAAACATCACATGCTCCATATGTAAAAGCAAGAAAAAAATGATTATAAACAAAAAGAAAGATAATATCATCTTTCAAGCCCTACTAGATGAGCAGTTTCTCTCACAGTTAAGCTTGCTCAGACTCAAGTCATAATCAACTCACTACCTGAAATAGTAAATATGACTCACCTTAAATTAAGCCATGTGATAATAAGAACTGAGGAAGCCAGGAGAACAAAATAACGCCTAGCGGAGAATATGCCTGTTTGAAAATAAGCAGCCGCACTACCTACCTGTTTGTGGACACTAAATAGAGTAAGACACAAAGTGCATACAATTAAACTACAGGGAAAAACACCAAGATAGATGAGTGCATTACTGAAATTTTGATTCCAATGTCTAGAACACAATTAGAATTCATTGCTTTAGTGTGGGAGTGTGCAACAAACAAAATTTGAAGGGTCTGATAAAGACTGTTTCACCAAATCAGCACTGGAAATTGAAGGCCTTAAGTAATAACTCTTTCATATTTCTCGGAAAGAGACAAATAATAGTATATTGCAGTGTGTAGAAAAAAGAAGAAATATTTACTGGCTCAGTCCCTCCATATCTCAATAGTCATCTTCCTAAATTCCCACCAACTTTAAAACTGTCCTTTTGCTAGCAAAACCCTTGATTTAGGATTCACCATAAGAAGGAAGGATACTGGGTATTTTAATAAATTTAAACAAATATATTTAACCCAACTCAATTAACTCTTAATCCTCTAACTAATTGGAGTCAGCTACATGGATCCTTTTATGCCACCTCAGCCTTTTACAAGGTCATACCCCTATTTACTTTTTTAACATCCATGTCCTTCCAACTTCTACCCACATAATTATCTGTCTCCCTTTTCCTTTTGTTCCTTTCACATTAATATAATCACAATATCACACTGGTTTATTCTCGAGCCTCTGTTATGTCCAAACCATCTTTAATGACTTTCCCTAATTTAAATTTCAATTCGTATTACTCTACCTCGTCATAAATTATTACTGTAATGCTAACGACTACACTCTAAAATGATTAGAATGCAAAGTGTCAGAGAACTCACAGTGAGAGGAACCAAAGCAACAGAATATATTGGTAATTTAACTGCCCTCCATATCAAAATTGCCTTAGAAACATCATTTTCTTTTTCTTCTTCAGTAGTCGTGCCAGAATAGTCTGCATTTCTCTCTGAAAGTACCTGTTGAGATTGGTGTCCTTTTTCTATTTTCAATTTTCTTCTGTAAGTGGTATGGAAATGCTTTTTGCTGTTACAGAAGAAGCTTGATGATCTTTTGGAGTTTAGATGATACCTAAAAAATGAGATATGTCAGTGAATGCAGAAAAATTAGAAATGAGCCCACTTTCCACTCTCACTCTTCCACCAAAAAGTAAATTGGAGTATAAATATCAAATAATAATCAGGAAGATTCAGGCATGCCAGCAAAAGAATAATATGTTTCAAAAAATTAGATCATAAGCATTGCACCTTGTACTTTTATTGTACAACATGCCACATTGGATGAGTTCTACACAAATTAAAAGTATCTTCAAACTTCAACTACAATGTTTTAAACTATATTCAACACTTTGAAGAATAAGAAAGAACTCAATTTTCTAAGATGCTATTCAAGAACTCATAGATAACTTCTTGGTATCTTCAAATGGCATTTAAGATAAATGTCATATACAATGTTTCATTTTAGTCAATGTTTTTGCAAACTGTTTTTATTCCCATGTACTACAAAAATTTGTTTCATTTAAGTTCCTTTTTGCATGATTCACTATATTTTGTTTTTCTTTCTGATGCTTTATGCTTATGGCATTTTGAAAATTTTAGAAACTGTACGTTATCCTTATGAACAACGCCATAGCATCCTTTTATGATTGGTTAGCTTTATAATGAAATAAAAACAGTCAGCTTTAGGCTTCTTTCTTATTGTTAGTGTGTTACACCTTTTTTCCAATTTTAAATTTACTGCCTAAGGACTTTCCAGAATATATACATGACTATTTCCTTTTTGTATTTCATGTCATTACTTAATAAGACCCCCCCTCTTTTTTGTGTTTTCAGTTGCGGCAGAAACGTCATCATTTGAAGTTTGGAAGCTCAGAAGTATAACAAATGAACTATCTCATCATTGATATCTTGTAGTTTGAATCGTTAAGGACAAAGAATATAATAGAAATACCACACAAATCAATGTCTCATAAGAACAATTACAGAATGTTTGGGATTTAAAAAAAAAAGAGATGAAACTTGCCTATTTGAGTAACTCCGATGCAGAAGGTATTCATTGAGTTTCTTCAGACCAGACCCTGTGTTTAGGTTACAATATATGGTGGCCATTGATATCTATGCATTCCAATATTGTCTAGAAACAAGGAGGAATACATTTAATCCCATTCAGCTGTGTCCCACTAACACTGACATTTCAAAAAAACACCAGATTAGAAATTATAGTAACAATAATGTCCACTTCAATGATGAATGCTACTTTGAAGATGGACAAATTACACATTTTCGCCCAGTTATTATGTCCAAATGACCCATTCACACATTATATATAGCAACATAAGCATCAAGTCATCAATCAATATATAACCCATAACAATTTTAGCACTGAACCGACATATGCCTACTTTTTTGATAGTAAAATCTAGATCATCAGAACTTTTGTTTCCCTTTCTGCCATGGTTAAACTCTGGTTTCGCTACTTTCATTAAAAAAAAATGTAATTACAAATCAAATTATCATTTTAATAGACAATACCACTTAAAATGTAGTTCTCAACACAAATTTGAGAACAAAAATAACCGTCAATACAGATATTTGAAAAATGAAAACCATGCCAGGCAATCTTAATGAGCTTAAATTTGATAATTTCATCCTTCAACGAGAACTTTGCTAAGCACTAAATAAGTCTATCCCGTGACATGTTACACTCATTTCTTTCTCTCTTTTTTCTTTGGCATAATTATTCAGTTTATTCATCTTCCAATAAACACTAAAAATAAGTCTATATCATGACATGCTGCCCTCGTTTCCTAAAAGAATACAGTGGAATGGTTTCATTTCAAAGACAATGGTAACATAATCTTTAACATTCTATAGATGCACAAATTCAAATAAAATAAAATAACCAAAGTTGGGAGCTAAAAAAAATGACAATAAATAACAGCGGTAATGAAGAATATATATATATATATATAAGAGTTTGTGCGGTTCAAGAAAGAGAAGTAGCTTGCAGGGTTAGCGTCTCACCTGGAAAAGTGACATATTTCTGAGACTCTTTCTCTCACACTCACTCTTGCTTTTGCTTTGTATATGTGATGAGCCTAAGAGATAAGAGTGACAGTTAGTTGGGTCTCTTGGGGAAGACAAGCAAAGGTAACTGTAACTACTCTGTAATGGGAAGAGAGTGTGAACTTATTGGTAGTTTGAAAAGGGAGCAGCTCCTGAGTCCTATCCACTCAAACTCTATAATATTAATCTGATCAATATGAGTCAGTGGCCAGTAAATTTTTGCCACCTAAGATTACAAGTAGGACCCACCAAGACAAACCGACTGACTAGACAAAAAAGAGGAGAGAAGAGAACCAACTAGCGAGTAGTGATGACATCATTTCCAACTTAATTGGAAGTACATGCTCAATTTTAAGCGATTCACCATGTGCTCCTCATCTTGAGAATTTAATTCATGATACCTTAATTTTAAAATTTTTAAAACCTTGCCCGTTAATTGAAGAGTTTTTTAGTGGAATTATAGTGTGTTTTTGTGTTCGAATTTTTTTCTCTCTTATTGGTGTGTGTTTGTTTCTAAAAAAAAAAAAAAAAAAAAAAAATTGTTTATGACATAATGATTTAAATGTTTTAACTAATCTCAGTCTGTTGGGCTATAACATAAAAGGGAGGGGTGATAGAAATTTAATATGTCCTAGATTCAAACCTACTGAGCAAAAAAAAAAAAAAAAAAAAAAATGTAATTTAAGATTAAGGACCCGATAATTCTAGTTAACGGGTGCCCTTAAAATATTTTTTAATGAACTATTTTAAGAAATGTTTAATATCATTATTATGAAAAATATAAAAAGTTGTTAAAAAATTTAGTTAATTTTTTTTTCATAAAAAGTTTTTAAAAATATTATATAAACCAATGTGGGTATTTGTTAACTTTTCCTTAAGATTAATATGCTTGTTCACTTATGCATGTGCGTGTGTACACACAAAAAAAGAAAGAAAAAAGTTAAATAAAAGCTTTTAAAGAGGTTTTAAGCCATTTATTGGTTTGGAGAATACCCATCTCTTTTGTTTTTTATTTATACTATTAAAAAAAAAAAGTTAAATGATTGCTAAATAAGTTTGAGGAAGCTAATCTTGTTTGGCTATTGAGTTGAGATTTTTAATTTTAAAAAATGCATTTGGAGAAAAGTTTTGTGTGTGTGAAGAAATGGTCTTTCATATAGTATTAGTGTATTTGTCGGAAAAATGAAAAACATATTAGTTTATTATTTGTTTAATATAAATTTCAAGACTAATGTTGCAGACACAAACTATTTTATAAACATCTTACAAACTATTGATGTGGCACGCTTCACATCAGTTTCAAATTAAATTAAAAAAGAAAAAATCCTTTGCCTCCCTTCCTCCTTGCTCCATCTCCTCTGCCTCCCTTCCTCCTTGCCTTTTTGGTCTCAAATCCCAAATCTGCTTCCTCTTGCCCCTGCCTCCACCCTATTACACTCCGACACACGCCATCGCCACATAAGTCACCGGATTCTTTGCAAAAGTAGCTGGAGCTGCGGTGAGCATGGTGTCTCCATCCCAAGGTTTTTGTGTCTTTGTGATATGATTGTTCTAAGCGAATGGTTTTGTTTGATGGTATTGTTGTAGATGGTGTCAAAGGCCTGATGGTGAAACCAGTTCTGCAGTAGGTGCATCAGCTGCCACTCCAATGCAGCTTAGATTGCAATACAGTGCAGCAGATAGTGCACCAGGGTAGCACAAGCATGCATCAGAGCAAGCAAAGCAATTTGATGATACAACAACAAGTGCCAGAGTAACAAATATGAAGATTGAAGAGTTGAATGATTGTCAAAGAACTGAATCTTGTATTACACAGCTGAAGAAAATCAAGAATAGTACAAATGCATCTAAACGACAGAATAGAGGTGTAGCATAGTTAGATTTGTATTGAGAACTACTTGTAGTTTTGTATATAACTAAAGCTAGATTAGTGGCTCACGTGTGTGTTAAGTTTGTTAGTGTGTGTTCACATGTGTAAGTTAGTTATACAACTCTGTTTTGGGTTTTTTAGTATATATATATATATATGTGTGTGTGGGTACAAATTACTTCAATGAAAGATAGATTTCTCATTTCAATCACAAATTCAGTTTCTCATAGATGGAAGGTGAAAATACTTGTCTTTGTTGTAGTCACTCAATAATGCTACCTTTGCAATTCTAGGCACTTCAAATTAAGTTCAAACTCTTTATATGCTTAATTGGCTTTCAATTGCTGCAAGCCTGCAAACGATGATACGTGACATATATCATATGTGTTGTGTTTAAGAGGTTTTTATCATTTATTTGAGTTTGTTAATATCTTATGTGCATGCCACATAGTAGTTTGTAGAATAGTTTTTTTGTTTGTAGCATTACTCAAAATTACTCAAATTCCAATTGTTACATAATTCTGTTACATAGAGAAAGCAAGTGGTAATCACGTGGTTACTAACCAACTTATCTAAAATACAACTAAAAACTACAAGTAGCTTTAGCATTGGAACTAAACGACAGTAGCTTCTACAGCTTCCATCTTCTTTATCTTGTTTCTAATCTGGCTGGCTTCATTCACTTGTTCCAAATGATTCTTCTTCTTGCTTTTTTCATTTTTGATAGATATATCTTACTATAGATGCTCCATTTATGATAGCCTTAATATTTTTTTTATAGAATTTCAAAGCATAAATGATGTTATAACTTATAAGCCACTATAAATTATTGCAGTTGTCACATTTCTCTGCCATAAAGCCCATAAGTGAGGTTAAACTTTAATGTCTCTTGTATTTGTTTATCACTTTTTCATCATCATTTTTATCGTTGTTGAAAATACAGGTGAGTACTTTTATATCTTCATTGTGATATAACTACGTATTGCTGTTTGATTATATAAATTGGGCATAACCCACATCACCTTGTCACTGTCTTAATTTCTTTCATTGGTTCTTCTCTTTAGGTGGGTTTTGATGTTTTTGGCATGAGGTAGGTTTGAATCTCTAGCATCGTTGCTATCATCATTATTATGACAACATTGCTTTTTAAAAACAAGATTATAGAATTCAAAATAAAGCAAATTATGAATATAATTAATCCTCAATCATTGATGTATCAGACCTCCATATGCAGGCATCGATGAAAACCTAACCACCTCTAAATGAAAAAAAAAACACTCACAAAACCTCTAAAATGACTAAAATACCCCAAAACCTCTATAATGACCAAAAAAAAAAAAAAAAAAAAAAAACCACCAAACCTCTAAAATGACAAATATACCTTGAAACCTCAAAACAAACAAATTTTTTCTTGAAAGTCTCTAAAATGAAGAAAAATATAATTATTGGTCATTTTAGTGGGTTTGAGGGTATTTAGGTTTTATGGGTATTTTGGTTATTTTAGAGGTATTTTTTGGGTGTGTGTGTGTGTGTGTGGTCATTCTAGTGGTTTCAGATGTATTTTGGTCATTTTAGAGGTTTTAGGTTTATTTTGATCATTTTCTAAGTTTCGGGGGATTTTGGTTATTTTAGAGGTTTATGGGTAATTTGGTCACTTTAGAGGTTTTGAGGGTATTTTGGTCATTTTAGATATTTCAGGGGGGTATTTTGGTTGTTTTAGAGGTTTGATGGTGTTTTTGGTAATTTTAGAAGTTTTGGGGTATTTTTGGTCATTTTAGAGGTTTTGGGTTATTTTTAGTCATTGTAGAAGTTTTGGGTGTATTTTTGTCATCTTAGAAGTTTAGGGTTTTTTGGTCATTTTAGAGGTTTAGGGGTATTTTGATCATTTTAAAGGTTTCGAGGGTATTTTGGTCGTTTTAGATATTTTGGGGTATTTGGTCATTTTATAGGTTTCTAGGGTATTTTGGTCATTTTAGAGGTATCGGTATATTTTTGGTCATTTTAAAAGTTTTGAGATATTTTTTTGTCATTTTAGAAGTTTAGGAGTATTTTGGTCATTCTAGATGTTTTTTGTGGGTATTTTGATCGTTTTAAATATTTTTGGGTATTTTGGATTATTTTAGAGATTTCAGGGTCTTTTGGTCATTTAAGAGCATCTCCAACAAGCTCTCTAAACCCAAAATTTGGAGAGTAAACCGACAAAAAGTTACTCCAACAGTCTTTCTAAATCATTGCTCATTAGCAAAAAATTGTTTGCTAATGAATAGTGGCTCTCTTATTATGATGACTTACTATTTGTAGGGACACGGTTATTTAACGGCCCAATAATGAGGTTGGGCTCGCACATGAAAGATCCCTCACAATATGATTTGTAGAGAGTGGGCTTGAAAGGCTTGCCTTTGATCACGGGGCGATGGTCCGATCCTGATTTTAGAGGAAGTCATGTAGAAAAAGGGGTTGGGTTTGAACATTTAAGCCCTATAGCGTTGCATCCTGAGGGGTTGGACTCCTCGGACTTGGTCCGAGGAGTATTAAGGTCTTCCCCCGGTTACCTGGCGGTGGGTTTTTTCTGTGGTGTGCAGATATCTTTAAGGTGTTTTCACCCCTAGAGTCTTTCCCCTGGAGGTGGGATGGGAGGCTCTGCTTTTTTTGGCCCTCTCCCCCTTTCAGATTTACTTACTTTTTCTTTTATACTAGCCTGCGTTCGCTGTCCTTCGTCCACGTGTAGGGTCAACCTTTCCAAGACTGATATTTGTCACGTCAGTCTAATCCCAGAATTGTTGGGGATGGTTGATAAAGCCGAAGAATCCGGTTCTGTTGGGTGCAGAGTCTTGTCTTGGAAGGGTAATAAGGGTAGCTTTCCCAAGATATTTTAGATCTTTCAAATTTGTTCCTATACCTCTTTTTTACCCCTCTTCTCAATGGAGCTTTGGGTCTACCGAGGACTAAACTGTCCTCGGTTGCATCTCCGGGCCATCTTTTGCCTTATATTTTTGAGCTTGGGCCATAACCTTTTTCGGCTTGGGCCTTTGGACTTCCCATGAGCAAGTGGGCCTGACCCATAAATTATTGGGTCCCATAATAGCCCCTTAAAACCCTGCTATCCGACCTCCTGGTTGGAGAGGGGGGTTTTGGTAATACTGAGCCATTATTATGGCTCATTTAATTCAGCCTTTGACTGACGTTGGCGACTCTTCACCTGCCCAGGAAATGTACCGGTCCACGAGATGTTCCTCTTAATTTGTTCACGATGCGCTTATGCCGTTTGGTTATCCGAAGCGTGTCTTTAATATCTTCCCTTCACGAGACCTCTCAGATTTGACGGTTATTGATGGCGTGGGGGAGCGGAACGGGCATATTCTGGTTGGTGGATTTCCTTGGGGATTTGAACATATTAAGTACCCTCCTCTTCGTCCCCTATATAAAGAGAAGAAACAAGAGTTGTTTCTCCCACAGATGAATCCCCTTAGTCCCCCCGAAATTTGAAACCCTTAGATTCCTTCCGGAGTTTACTTTTACTCTCTGGTTACACCTTAACCTGAAATACACTCCCCATAGTAATAAGCAATGAAAAAATCATTCCCTTCCCAGAAACACCATGTTCTAACGAAGCTCGAAATGGCTCGGTCAGGGCAAGGATGGCGGAGACTCAAGATTTGTCTCGCCTTCCTTTCAGCCAAAATCCGAAGCAGGGACTCGTCACGTCACACTTTCGGCGTGACTGAGCCGAGGACACACATTATCAGTACCACCCACTCTCCCATGAGCATATCTAACATGGCACCAGTGTGTTAGGAGTCAGGACTGGGGCATGGACTAAGTGCCCCTGCTTCTTCCTCTCTTCGTTCACTGGCGCCTCCTTTTGCCTCTCTTTCTTCTTCTTTCCACCACTAGATCCATTCTGGTGCTTTTCCTTCTCCCTCTTTTGCTCATTTTTCTTTCTTTTCATCTTTTCCCTCTTCTTCTCTTCCTTCTTTTTACTCATTTCCTCCATCTTCCTCATTCATCTCCTCCATCTTCTTCTTCCTTCTCCTTCATCTTCTTCTTCCTTCTCCTTCATCTTTTTCTAAAGAAGGTTCTTCTTTCAATATGGGCGATACTGAGGCAGAGAATGGAGAGACTTTGAAGACGAGTTTAAAAGGCACTTGATTGTTTATTTATCTGTATTGCTGATGTTATTATTGCTTCGGCAATTTACCTTTTGTATAGGTTTGTTTAAGCCCCTTTTTGTATGTTGTAATGTATCTTTATATTAATAAAAATTGTTGCCATTTTACTTTGCATGTTATATCTCTATGTTTCCAAAATGATAACGCAATGCATAGACATACAGTCTTGTAAATTCTTTTTATTTTTAAACCGTGACCGACGTATAGGACTAAAGTTCCATCTAATAAAAAGATCTTGCTCCCTGTTTATAAAAATAATCTTGCTCGATAATACTGGATCGAACAAATGACTCTTAGGGCTGAAACTCCCCTGAGGCAGGAACAGAAAGGATATTATGATGAGCTTACTGAATCGGCCGAGCACAATACTGTCGACCTTAGAGTACAATACTTGGGTCCTTAACCCCCTATCAAAGAGAAAAGCGTTTTTACGAATTTGTAAGTGCTGTTCGGCACAAAAATATAGCGTTTGAATCAATGACAACTAGGGCCAAAATACTTGCTAAGAAATAGGTGTAACCATAACTTTAATAGAGTTGTTTGGCACAACAATGCCGACCTGTGAAGAACGATACTTACCCCAAAACTAGCCGAGATGAGAACTGAGTGCTCGATGCGGTGTAGGAAGTAACCATCCGAGGACATATCACCCGCAAAATGAACAGCCTCTTTAGGCTACTGAATAGTGGGGCGTTCGCCATCTTCTTATCACTCTTACTGGCCTTAACCTTTTACAGTATTTGAGCCAAGGACCTTCCCCATCCTAGTAGTTGGTTTCCCAATAGGCTTGAGTCCGAGGACTCCGCAACGCCTTGGTTCTGTCCAAAACCTAGTTTTGTCATCCAGGTAGTTGGTTTCCCCATAGGCTTGAATCCGAGGACCATAGTTCAGTTTCTCCATTTCCTCAGGTATTTCATGAGGTGCCGAGCAGGAGGTTGTCCTCGGCAACGGCTATTCCTCGGCGCGGGCCGTAGTCCTTGGGCCCCCATGCAGAACGGGCCTGGGCCGCGAATTCACTAGGCCCACAAGTTAAGAGGTATTTCTGTAGTCTTTGGTCACGCGGTACTCTTTGGCGTCCCAGTGTTCGAGGTGCGCCTTCACGAGACTCCTTTAATCTCATGGTTGCAGGTGGCGTTGGAAATTGAGCCGGAGCCATTTTGTCTGTAGCGTTCCTTGGGACGCTGCGTGAATTAAATGCCACCACCTTATCTTTTTAAATAAATAGGAGAGAAAGTTGCTTTACCTACGCACAAATCCTTCAGTTTCCTCCCAAATCATAACTCCTATATCCGGTGCTATCCTTCCTTAGTATAACATGTTTGAGGCGAGGGTTGGGGAGAAGGAACTCTCCCTGCCATAGAGGCGCCGTGTCCTCCTGAGACTCAAAATAGTGAGGTACGGGCAAAGGAGGCATAAATTCAAGAGAATATTCTGTTTCGACAGAGGGGAAAGGGTGTTTCTCCCTCTTTTAGTCAAAATCCGAAGCAGGTTCTGTTCATGCCAAAATTTTGGTGTGTCAGAAGAAAGATTCTCCGCCATCATCGCCTCTGCCTTGTTGTAGGCAAATTTTTGGTGAAGGCTCCTCAACTTCCGGCTCCCTGCACCTTTCCTTCAGCGGTGTGAGGCTCAAGTTGGGTTTCGTGCACCTTTTCTTCAGCTACGCTAGCCTGAAGCTGGGCTTTCTCTGCACCTTTTCTTCAATGGTGCAGGCCCCAAGCTGGGTTCTTTTACTGCCTGAGTTATGGGCATGTAAAAGCATTGAGGAAGAACAAGGTCTTGAAGCAGTAGCCAACCTCTCCTCTGTGCCACCTCCTTGGCTTTATCTTATTCTCTTGTATCTTTCTTTTCGATTATGTAGTGAGCTTTGACATAAGCTGATTCCAGCTTTTCATTGTACGCTGTACTATTTCTTTGTTTTAGTAAAAAGGGAAATTTATTTACTTGTTTTGAATACTATTCTTTTTGCAACACCACTTTGTGAATGGGTGTGCTCCATGTGTGTGTTTCTTCAATAATACTTAGAGCAGGAAACCTTGAAACATAATCCAACTAATTCTGATTTACCAACACTACCAGGCATTATAACGATAATTCATAGTAAGTTAAACTTAGGAAACTAATCGAGGTAACAGTTGAATATTCTGTGATAAGTGCGAGAATACCGTCCGAGAATGATAATCTCTAAATGATCCATCCGAGGGGTTGACTGAGCAGTAGGGAACTCCGATTGTGTTTCAGGCGACATATTGCTCTATATTGCATCGATCCCTTTGGTGCTAAAGATCCGAAAGCAGACTTGAGAATCCTCGCAATTTAGGAATTAACCCAATTGTTAGTGGAGAGTTTTCCTCGGATAAATCATAAGGTCCATGTAATGTAGTTTTTCCTTATAAGTAGTTGGTTTCCCCAGAGGCTTGGGTCCGAGGACCATGCAAGGCCTTGATTCTGTCCAAAACTTTTTTGAGTACTTGGTTTCCCCATAGGCTTGAGTCCGAGGACCATGCAAGGCCTTGGTTCTGTCCAAAACTTTTTGGAGTACTTGGTTTCCCCATAGGCTTGAGTCCGAGGACCATGCAAGGCCTTGGTTCCGTCCAAAACTTTTTGGAGTACTTGGTTTCCCCATAGGCTTGAGTCCGAGGACCATGCAAGGCCTTGGTTCTGTCCAAAACTTTTTGGAGTACTTGGTTTCCCTATAGGCTTGAGTCTGAGGACCACGCAAGGCCTTGGTTCTGTCCAAAACTTTTTTGGAGTACTTGGTTTCCCCATAGGCTTGAGTCCGAGGACCATGCAAGGCCTTGGTTCTGTCCAAAACTTTTTGGAGTACTTGGTTTCCCCATAGGCTTGAGTTTGAGGACCATGCAAGGCCTTGGTTCTGTCCAAAACTTTTTTGGAGTACTTGGTTTCCCCATAGGCTTGAGTCCAAGGACCATGCAAGGCCTTGGTTCTGTCCAAAACTTTTTTGGAGTACTTGGTTTCCCCATAGGCTTGAGTCCGAGGACCATGTAAGGCCTTGGTTCTGTCCAAAACTTTTTTGGAGTACTTGGCTTCCCCATAGGCTTGAGTCCGAGGACCATGCAAGCCCTTGGTTCTGTCAAAAACTTTTTGGAGTACTTGGTTTCCCCATAGGCTTGAGTCCGAGGACCATGCAAGGCCTTGGTTCTGTCCAAAACTTTTTGGAGTACTTGGTTTCCCCATAGGCTTGAGTCCGAGGACCATGCAAGGCCTTGGTTCCATCCAAAACTTTTTTGGAGTACTTGGTTTCCCCATAGGCTTGAGTCCGAGGACCATGTAAGGCCTTGGTTCCGTCCAAAACTTTTTGGAGTACTTGGTTTCCCCATAGGCTTGAGTCCGAGGACCATGCAAGGCCTTGGTTCCGTCCAAAACTTTTTGGAGTACTTGGTTTCCCCATAGGCTTGAGTCCGAGGACCATGCAAGGCCTTGGTTCTGTCCAGAACTTTTTGGAGTACTTGGTATCCCCATAGGCTTGAGTTCGAGGACCATGCAAGGCCTTGGTTCTGTCCAGAACTTTTTGGAGTACTTGGTTTCCCCATAGGCTTGAGTTCGAGGACCATGCAAGGCCTTGGTTCTGTCCAAAACTTTTTTGGAGTACTTGGTTTCCCCATAGGCTTGAGTCCGAGGACCATGCAAGGCCTTGGTTCTGTCCAAAACTTTTTTGGAGTACTTGGTTTCCCCATAGGCCGAGTCCGAGGACCATGCAAGGCCTTGGTTCTGTCCAAAACTTTTTGGAGTACTTGGTTTCCCCATAGGCTTGAGTTTGAGGACCATGCAAGGCCTTGGTTCTGTCCAAAACTTTTTGGAGTACTTGGTTTCCCCATAGGCTTGAGTCCGAGGACCATGCAAGGCCTTGGTTCCGTCCAAAACTTTTTGGAGTACTTGGTTTCCCTATAGGCTTGAGTCCGAGGACCATGCAAGGCCTTGGTTCTGTCCAGAACTTTTTGGAGTACTTGGTATCCCCATAGGCTTGAGTCCGAGGACCATGCAAGGCCTTGGTTCTGTCCAAAACTTTTTTGGAGAACTTGGTTTCCCCATAGGCTTGAGTCCGAGGACCATGCAAGGCCTTGGTTCTGTCCAAAAATTTTTGGAGTACTTGGTTTCCCCATAGGCTTGAGTCCGAGGACCATGCAAGGCCTTGGTTCTGTCCAAAACTTTTTTGGAGTACTTGGTTTCCCCATAGGCTTGAGTCCGAGGACCATGCAAGGCCTTGGTTCTGTCCAGAACTTTTTGGAGTATTTGGTATCCCCATAGGCTTGAGTCCGAGGACCATGCAAGGCCTTGGTTCTGTCCAGAACTTTTTGGAGTACTTGGTTTCCCCATAGGCTTGAGTTCGAGGACCATGCAAGGCCTTGGTTCTGTCCAAAACTTTTTTGGAGTACTTGGTTTCCCCATAGGCTTGAGTCCGAGGACCATGCAAGGCCTTGGTTCTGTCCAAAACTTTTTTGGAGTACTTGGTTTCAACATAGGCCGAGTCCGAGGACCATGCAAGGCCTTGGTTCTGTCCAAAACTTTTTGGAGTACTTGGTTTCCCCATAGGCTTGAGTTTGAGGACCATGCAAGGCCATGGTTCTGTCCAAAACTTTTTTGGAGTACTTGGTTTCCCCATAGGCTTGAGTCCAAGGACCATGCAAGGCCTTGGTTCTGTCCAAAACTTTTTTGGAGTACTTGGTTTCCCCATAGGCTTGAGTCCGAGGACCATGTAAGGCCTTGGTTCTGTCCAAAACTTTTTTGGAGTACTTGGTTTCCCCATAGGCTTGAGTCCGAGGACCATGCAAGGCCTTGGTTCTGTCCAAAACTTTCTAGAGTACTTGGTTTCCCAATAGGCTTGAGTCCGAGGACCATGCAAGGCCTTGGTTCTGTCCAAAACTTTTTGGAGTACTTGGTTTCCCCATAGGCTTGAGTCCGAGGACCATGCAAGGCCTTGGTTCCATCCAAAACTTTTTTGGAGTACTTGGTTTCCCCATAGGCTTGAGTCCGAGGACCATGTAAGGCCTTGGTTCCGTCCAAAACTTTTTGGAGTACTTGGTTTCCCCATAGGCTTGAGTCCGAGGACCATGCAAGGCCTTGGTTCTGTCCAGAACTTTTTGGAGTACTTGGTTTCCCCATAGGCTTGAGTCCGAGGACCATGCAAGGCCTTGGTTCTGTCCAGAACTATTTGGAGTACTTGGTATCCCCATAGGCTTGAGTCCGAGGACCATGCAAGGCCTTGGTTCTGTCCAGAACTTTTTGGAGTACTTGGTTTCCCCATAGGCTTGAGTTCGAGGACCATGCAAGGCCTTGGTTCTGTCCAAAACTTTTTTGGAGTACTTGGTTTCCCCATAGGCTTGAGTCCGAGGACCATGCAAGGCCTTGGTTCTGTCCAAAACTTTTTTGGAGTACTTGGTTTCCCCATAGGCCGAGTCCGAGGACCCTGCAAGGCCTTGGTTCTGTCCAAAACTTTTTGGAGTACTTGGTTTCCCCATAGGCTTGAGTTTGAGGACCATGCAAGGCCTTGGTTCTGTCCAAAACTTTTTGGAGTACTTGGTTTCCCCATAGGCTTGAGTCCGAGGACCATGCAAGGCCTTGGTTCCGTCCAAAACTTTTTGGAGTACTTGGTTTCCCTATAGGCTTGAGTCCGAGGACCATGCAAGGCCTTGGTTCTGTCCAGAACTTTTTGGAGTACTTGGTATCCCCATAGCCTTGAGTCCGAGGACCATGCAAGGCCTTGGTTCTGTCCAAAACTTTTTTGGAGTACTTGGTTTCCCCATAGGCTTGAGTCCGAGGACCATGCAAGGCCTTGGTTCTGTCCAAAAATTTTTGGAGTACTTGGTTTCCCCATAGGCTTGAGTCCGAGGACCATGCAAGGCCTTGGTTCTGTCCAAAACTTTTTTGGAGTACTTGGTTTCCCCATAGGCTTGAGTCCGAGGACCATGCAAGGCCTTGGTTCTGTCCAGAACTTTTTGGAGTACTTGGTTTCCCCATAGGCTTGAGTCCGAGGACCATGCAAGGCCTTGGTTCTGTCCATAACTTTTTGGAGTACTTGGTTTCCCCATAGGCTTGAGTTCGAGGACCATGCAAGGCCTTGGTTCTGTCCAAAACTTTTTTGGAGTACTTGGTTTCCCCATAGGCTTGAGTCCGAGGACCATGCAAGGCCTTGGTTCTGTCCAAAACTTTTTTGGAGTACTTGGTTTCCCCATAGGCCGAGTCCGAGGACCATGCAAGGCCTTGGTTCTGTCCAAAACTTTTTGGAGTACTTGGTTTCCCCATAGGCTTGAGTTCGAGGACCATGCAAGGCCTTGGTTCTGTCCAAAACTTTTTGGAGTACTTGGTTTCCCCATAGGCTTGAGTCTGAGGACCACGCAAGGCCTTGGTTCTGTCCAAAACTTTTTTGGAGTACTTGGTTTCCCCATAGGCTTGAGTCCGAGGACCATGCAAGGCCTTGGTTCTGTCCAAAACTTTTTGGAGTACTTGGTTTCCCCATAGGCTTGAGTTTGAGGACCATGCAAGGCCTTGGTTCTGTCCAAAACTATTTTGGAGTACTTGGTTTCCCCAAAGGCTTGAGTCCAAGGACCATGGAAGGCCTTGGTTCTGTCCAAAACTTTTTTGGAGTACTTGGTTTCCCCATAGGCTTGAGTCCGAGGACCATGTAAGGCCTTGGTTCTGTCCAAAACTTTTTTGGAGTACTTGGTTTCCCCATAGGCTTGAGTCCGAGGACCATGCAAGGCCTTGGTTCTGTCAAAAACTTTTTGGAGTACTTGGTTTCCCCATAGGCTTGAGTCCGAGGACCATGCAAGGCCTTGGTTCTGTCCAAAACTTTTTGGAGTACTTGGTTTCCCCATAGGCTTGAGTCCGAGGACCATGCAAGGCCTTGGTTCCCTCCAAAACTTTTTTGGAGTACCTGGTTTCCCCATAGGCTTGAGTCCGAGGACCATGTAAGGCCTTGGTTCCGTCCAAAACTTTTTGGAGTACTTGGTTTCCCCATAGGCTTGAGTCCGAGGACCATGCAAGGCCTTGGTTCCGTCCAAAACTTTTTGGAGTACTTGGTTTCCCCATAGGCTTGAGTCCGAGGACCATGCAAGGGCTTGGTTCTGTCCAGAACTTTTTGGAGTACTTGGTATCCCCATAGGCTTGAGTCCGAGGACCATGCAAGGCCTTGGTTCTGTCCAGAACTTTTTGGAGTACTTGGTTTCCCCATAGGCTTGAGTTCGAGGACCATGCAAGGCCTTGGTTCTGTCCAAAACTTTTTTGGAGTACTTGGTTTCCCCATAGGCTTGAGTCCGAGGACCATGCAAGGCCTTGGTTCTGTCCAAAACTTTTTTGGAGTACTTGGTTTCCCCATAGGCCGAGTCCGAGGACCATGCAAGGCCTTGGTTCTGTCCAAAACTTTTTGGAGTACTTGGTTTCCCCATAGGCTTGAGTTTGAGGACCATGCAAGGCCTTGGTTCTGTCCAAAATTTTTGGAGTACTTGGTTTCCCCATAGGCTTGAGTCCGAGGACCATGCAAGGCCTTGGTTCCGTCCAAAACTTTTTGGAGTACTTGGTATCCCTATAGGCTTGAGTCCGAGGACCATGCAAGGCCTTGGTTCTGTCCAGAACTTTTTGGAGTACTTGGTATCCCCATAGGCTTGAGTCCGAGGACCATGCAAGGCCTTGGTTCTGTCCAAAACTTTTTTGGAGTACTTGGTTTCCCCATAGGCTTGAGTCCGACGACCATGCAAGGCCTTGGTTCTGTCCAAAAATTTTTGGAGTACTTGGTTTCCCCATAGGCTTGAGTCCGAGGACCATGCAAGGCCTTGGTTCTGTCCAAAACTTTTTTGGAGTACTTGGTTTCCCCATAGGCTTGAGTCCGAGGACCATGCAAGGCCTTGGTTCTGTCCAGAACTTTTTGGAGTACTTGGTATCCCCATAGGCTTGAGTCCGAGGACCATGCAAGGCCTTGGTTCTGTCCAGAACATTTTGGAGTACTTGGTTTCCCCATAGGCTTGAGTTCGAGGACCACGCAAGGCCTTGGTTCTGTCCAAAACTTTTTTGGAGTACGTGGTTTCCCCATAGGTTGAGTCCGAGGACCATGCAAGGCCTTGGTTCTGTCCAGAACTTTTTGGAGTACTTGGTTTCCCCATAGGCTTGAGTCCGAGGACCATGCAAGGCCTTGGTTCTGTCCAGAACTTTTTGGAGTACTTGGTATCCCCATAGGCTTGAGTCCGAGGACCATGCAAGGCCTTGGTTCTGTCCAGAACTTTTTGGAGTACTTGGTTTCCCCATAGGCTTGAGTTCGAGGACCATGCAAGGCCTTGGTTCTGTCCAAAACTTTTTTGGAGTACTTGGTTTCCCCATAGGCTTGAGTCCGAGGACCATGCAAGGCCTTGGTTCTGTCCAAAACTTTTTTGGAGTACTTGGTTTCCCCATAGGCCGAGTCCGAGGACCCTGCAAGGCCTTGGTTCTGTCCAAAACTTTTTGGAGTACTTGGTTTCCCCATAGGCTTGAGTTTGAGGACCATGCAAGGCCTTGGTTCTGTCCAAAACTTTTTGGAGTACTTGGTTTCCCCATAGGCTTGAGTCCGAGGACCATGCAAGGCCTTGGTTCCGTCCAAAACTTTTTGGAGTACTTGGTTTCCCTATAGGCTTGAGTCCGAGGACCATGCAAGGCCTTGGTTCTGTCCAGAACTTTTTGGAGTACTTGGTATCCCCATAGGCTTGAGTCCGAGGACCATGCAAGGCCTTGGTTCTGTCCAAAACTTTTTTGGAGTACTTGGTTTCCCCATAGGCTTGAGTCCGAGGACCATGCAAGGCCTTGGTTCTGTCCAAAAATTTTTGGAGTACTTGGTTTCCCCATAGGCTTGAGTCCGAGGACCATGCAAGGCCTTGGTTCTGTCCAAAAATTTTTTGGAGTACTTGGTTTCCCCATAGGCTTGAGTCCGAGGACCATGCAAGGCCTTGGTTCTGTCCAGAACTTTTTGGAGTACTTGGTATCCCCATAGGCTTGAGTCCGAGGACCATGCAAGGCCTTGGTTCTGTCCAGAACTTTTTGGAGTACTTGGTTTCCCCATAGGCTTGAGTTCGAGGACCATGCAAGGCCTTGGTTCTGTCCAAAACTTTTTGGAGTACTTGGTTTCCCCATAGGCTTGAGTCCGAGGACCATGCAAGGCCTTGGTTCTGTCCAAAACTTTTTTGGAGTACTTGGTTTCCCCATAGGCCGAGTCCGAGGACCATGCAAGGCCTTGGTTCTGTCCAAAACTTTTTGGAGTACTTGGTTTCCCCATAGGCTTGAGTTCGAGGACCATGCAAGGCCTTGGTTCTGTCCAAAACTTTTTGGAGTACTTGGTTTCCCCATAGGCTTGAGTCTGAGGACCACGCAAGGCCTTGGTTCTGTCCAAAACTTTTTTGGAGTACTTGGTTTCCCCATAGGCTTGAGTCCGAGGACCATGCAAGGCCTTGGTTCTGTCCAAAACTTTTTGGAGTACTTGGTTTCCCCATAGGCTTGAGTTTGAGGACCATGCAAGGCCTTGGTTCTGTCCAAAACTATTTTGGAGTACTTGGTTTCCCCAAAGGCTTGAGTCCAAGGACCATGGAAGGCCTTGGTTCTGTCCAAAACTTTTTTGGAGTACTTGGTTTCCCCATAGGCTTGAGTCCGAGGACCATGTAAGGCCTTGGTTCTGTCCAAAACTTTTTTGGAGTACTTGGTTTCCCCATAGGCTTGAGTCCGAGGACCATG
Organism: Quercus robur; assembly: GCF_932294415.1. Lineage (NCBI taxonomy): Eukaryota > Viridiplantae > Streptophyta > Magnoliopsida > Fagales > Fagaceae > Quercus > Quercus robur. The sequence goes on along the minus strand of NC_065544.1, from coordinate 23,086,747 downwards.
CAAGGCCTTGGTTCTGTCAAAAACTTTTTGGAGTACTTGGTTTCCCCATAGGCTTGAGTCCGAGGACCATGCAAGGCCTTGGTTCTGTCCAAAACTTTTTGGAGTACTTGGTTTCCCCATAGGCTTGAGTCCGAGGACCATGCAAGGCCTTGGTTCCCTCCAAAACTTTTTTGGAGTACCTGGTTTCCCCATAGGCTTGAGTCCGAGGACCATGTAAGGCCTTGGTTCCGTCCAAAACTTTTTGGAGTACTTGGTTTCCCCATAGGCTTGAGTCCGAGGACCATGCAAGGCCTTGGTTCCGTCCAAAACTTTTTGGAGTACTTGGTTTCCCCATAGGCTTGAGTCCGAGGACCATGCAAGGGCTTGGTTCTGTCCAGAACTTTTTGGAGTACTTGGTATCCCCATAGGCTTGAGTCCGAGGACCATGCAAGGCCTTGGTTCTGTCCAGAACTTTTTGGAGTACTTGGTTTCCCCATAGGCTTGAGTTCGAGGACCATGCAAGGCCTTGGTTCTGTCCAAAACTTTTTTGGAGTACTTGGTTTCCCCATAGGCTTGAGTCCGAGGACCATGCAAGGCCTTGGTTCTGTCCAAAACTTTTTTGGAGTACTTGGTTTCCCCATAGGCCGAGTCCGAGGACCATGCAAGGCCTTGGTTCTGTCCTAAACTTTTTGGAGTACTTGGTTTCCCCATAGGCTTGAGTTTGAGGACCATGCAAGGCCTTGGTTCTGTCCAAAATTTTTGGAGTACTTGGTTTCCCCATAGGCTTGAGTCCGAGGACCATGCAAGGCCTTGGTTCCGTCCAAAACTTTTTGGAGTACTTGGTATCCCTATAGGCTTGAGTCCGAGGACCATGCAAGGCCTTGGTTCTGTCCAGAACTTTTTGGAGTACTTGGTATCCCCATAGGCTTGAGTCCGAGGACCATGCAAGGCCTTGGTTCTGTCCAAAACTTTTTTGGAGTACTTGGTTTCCCCATAGGCTTGAGTCCGACGACCATGCAAGGCCTTGGTTCTGTCCAAAAATTTTTGGAGTACTTGGTTTCCCCATAGGCTTGAGTCCGAGGACCATGCAAGGCCTTGGTTCTGTCCAAAACTTTTTTGGAGTACTTGGTTTCCCCATAGGCTTGAGTCCGAGGACCATGCAAGGCCTTGGTTCTGTCCAGAACTTTTTGGAGTACTTGGTATCCCCATAGGCTTGAGTCCGAGGACCATGCAAGGCCTTGGTTCTGTCCAGAACATTTTGGAGTACTTGGTTTCCCCATAGGCTTGAGTTCGAGGACCACGCAAGGCCTTGGTTCTGTCCAAAACTTTTTTGGAGTACGTGGTTTCCCCATAGGTTGAGTCCGAGGACCATGCAAGGCCTTGGTTCTGTCCAGAACTTTTTGGAGTACTTGGTTTCCCCATAGGCTTGAGTCCGAGGACCATGCAAGGCCTTGGTTCTGTCCAGAACTTTTTGGAGTACTTGGTATCCCCATAGGCTTGAGTCCGAGGACCATGCAAGGCCTTGGTTCTGTCCAGAACTTTTTGGAGTACTTGGTTTCCCCATAGGCTTGAGTTCGAGGACCATGCAAGGCCTTGGTTCTGTCCAAAACTTTTTTGGAGTACTAGGTTTCCCCATAGGCTTGAGTCCGAGGACCATGCAAGGCCTTGGTTCTGTCCAAAACTTTTTTGGAGTACTTGGTTTCCCCATAGGCCGAGTCCGAGGACCCTGCAAGGCCTTGGTTCTGTCCAAAACTTTTTGGAGTACTTGGTTTCCCCATAGGCTTGAGTTTGAGGACCATGCAAGGCCTTGGTTCTGTCCAAAACTTTTTGGAGTACTTGGTTTCCCCATAGGCTTGAGTCCGAGGACCATGCAAGGCCTTGGTTCCGTCCAAAACTTTTTGGAGTACTTGGTTTCCCTATAGGCTTGAGTCCGAGGACCATGCAAGGCCTTGGTTCTGTCCAGAACTTTTTGGAGTACTTGGTATCCCCATAGGCTTGAGTCCGAGGACCATGCAAGGCCTTGGTTCTGTCCAAAACTTTTTTGGAGTACTTGGTTTCCCCATAGGCTTGAGTCCGAGGACCATGCAAGGCCTTGGTTCTGTCCAAAAATTTTTGGAGTACTTGGTTTCCCCATAGGCTTGAGTCCGAGGACCATGCAAGGCCTTGGTTCTGTCCAAAACTTTTTTGGAGTACTTGGTTTCCCCATAGGCTTGAGTCCGAGGACCATGCAAGGCCTTGGTTCTGTCCAGAACTTTTTGGAGTACTTGGTATCCCCATAGGCTTGAGTCCGAGGACCATGCAAGGCCTTGGTTCTGTCCAGAACTTTTTGGAGTACTTGGTTTCCCCATAGGCTTGAGTTCGAGGACCATGCAAGGCCTTGGTTCTGTCCAAAACTTTTTGGAGTACTTGGTTTCCCCATAGGCTTGAGTCCGAGGACCATGCAAGGCCTTGGTTCTGTCCAAAACTTTTTTGGAGTACTTGGTTTCCCCATAGGCCGAGTCCGAGGACCATGCAAGGCCTTGGTTCTGTCCAAAACTTTTTGGAGTACTTGGTTTCCCCATAGGCTTGAGTTCGAGGACCATGCAAGGCCTTGGTTCTGTCCAAAACTTTTTGGAGTACTTGGTTTCCCCATAGGCTTGAGTCTGAGGACCACGCAAGGCCTTGGTTCTGTCCAAAACTTTTTTGGAGTACTTGGTTTCCCCATAGGCTTGAGTCCGAGGACCATGCAAGGCCTTGGTTCTGTCCAAAACTTTTTGGAGTACTTGGTTTCCCCATAGGCTTGAGTTTGAGGACCATGCAAGGCCTTGGTTCTGTCCAAAACTTTTTTGGAGTACTTGGTTTCCCCAAAGGCTTGAGTCCAAGGACCATGGAAGGCCTTGGTTCTGTCCAAAACTTTTTTGGAGTACTTGGTTTCCCCATAGGCTTGAGTCCGAGGACCATGTAAGGCCTTGGTTCTGTCCAAAACTTTTTTGGAGTACTTGGTTTCCCCATAGGCTTGAGTCCGAGGACCATGCAAGGCCTTGGTTCTGTCAAAAACTTTTTGGAGTACTTGGTTTCCCCATAGGCTTGAGTCCGAGGACCATGCAAGGCCTTGGTTCTGTCCAAAACTTTTTGGAGTACTTGGTTTCCCCATAGGCTTGAGTTCGAGGACCATGCAAGGCCTTGGTTCTGTCCAGAACTTTTTGGAGTACTTGGTATCCCCATAGGCTTGAGTCCGAGGACCATGCAAGGCCTTGGTTCTGTCCAGAACTTTTTGGAGTACTTGGTTTCCCCATAGGCTTGAGTTCGAGGACCATGCAAGGCCTTGGTTCTGTCCAAAACTTTTTTGGAGTACTTGGTTTCCCCATAGGCTTGAGTCCGAGGACCATGCAAGGCCTTGGTTCTGTCCAAAACTTTTTTGGAGTACTTGGTTTCCCCATAGGCCGAGTCCGAGGACCATGCAAGGCCTTGGTTCTGTCCAAAACTTTTTGGAGTACTTGGTTTCCCCATAGGCTTGAGTTTGAGGACCATGCAAGGCCTTGGTTCTGTCCAAAATTTTTGGAGTACTTGGTTTCCCCATAGGCTTGAGTCCGAGGACCATGCAAGGCCTTGGTTCCGTCCAAAACTTTTTGGAGTACTTGGTATCCCTATAGGCTTGAGTCCGAGGACCATGCAAGGCCTTGGTTCTGTCCAGAACTTTTTGGAGTACTTGGTATCCCCATAGGCTTGAGTCCGAGGACCATGCAAGGCCTTGGTTCTGTCCAAAACTTTTTTGGAGTACTTGGTTTCCCCATAGGCTTGAGTCCGACGACCATGCAAGGCCTTGGTTCTGTCCAAAAATTTTTGGAGTACTTGGTTTCCCCATAGGCTTGAGTCCGAGGACCATGCAAGGCCTTGGTTCTGTCCAAAACTTTTTTGGAGTACTTGGTTTCCCCATAGGCTTGAGTCCGAGGACCATGCAAGGCCTTGGTTCTGTCCAGAACTTTTTGGAGTACTTGGTATCCCCATAGGCTTGAGTCCGAGGACCATGCAAGGCCTTGGTTCTGTCCAGAACATTTTGGAGTACTTGGTTTCCCCATAGGCTTGAGTTCGAGGACCACGCAAGGCCTTGGTTCTGTCCAAAACTTTTTTGGAGTACGTGGTTTCCCCATAGGTTGAGTCCGAGGACCATGCAAGGCCTTGGTTCTGTCCAGAACTTTTTGGAGTACTTGGTTTCCCAATAGGCTTGAGTCCGAGGACCATGCAAGGCCTTGGTTCTGTCCAGAACTTTTTGGAGTACTTGGTATCCCCATAGGCTTGAGTCCGAGGACCATGCAAGGCCTTGGTTCTGTCCAGAACTTTTTGGAGTACTTGGTTTCCCCATAGGCTTGAGTTCGAGGACCATGCAAGGCCTTGGTTCTGTCCAAAACTTTTTTGGAGTACTTGGTTTCCCCATAGGCTTGAGTCCGAGGACCATGCAAGGCCTTGGTTCTGTCCAAAACTTTTTTGGAGTACTTGGTTTCCCCATAGGCCGAGTCCGAGGACCCTGCAAGGCCTTGGTTCTGTCCAAAACTTTTTGGAGTACTTGGTTTCCCCATAGGCTTGAGTTTGAGGACCATGCAAGGCCTTGGTTCTGTCCAAAACTTTTTGGAGTACTTGGTTTCCCCATAGGCTTGAGTCCGAGGACCATGCAAGGCCTTGGTTCCGTCCAAAACTTTTTGGAGTACTTGGTTTCCCTATAGGCTTGAGTCCGAGGTCCATGCAAGGCCTTGGTTCTGTCCAGAACTTTTTGGAGTACTTGGTATCCCCATAGCCTTGAGTCCGAGGACCATGCAAGGCCTTGGTTCTGTCCAAAACTTTTTTGGAGTACTTGGTTTCCCCATAGGCTTGAGTCCGAGGACCATGCAAGGCCTTGGTTCTGTCCAAAAATTTTTGGAGTACTTGGTTTCCCCATAGGCTTGAGTCCGAGGACCATGCAAGGCCTTGGTTCTGTCCAAAACTTTTTTGGAGTACTTGGTTTCCCCATAGGCTTGAGTCCGAGGACCATGCAAGGCCTTGGTTCTGTCCAGAACTTTTTGGAGTACTTGGTATCCCCATAGGCTTGAGTCCGAGGACCATGCAAGGCCTTGGTTCTGTCCAGAACTTTTTGGAGTACTTGGTTTCCCCATAGGCTTGAGTTCGAGGACCATGCAAGGCCTTGGTTCTGTCCAAAACTTTTTTGGAGTACTTGGTTTCCCCATAGGCTTGAGTCCGAGGACCATGCAAGGCCTTGGTTCTGTCCAAAACTTTTTTGGAGTACTTGGTTTCCCCATAGGCCGAGTCCGAGGACCATGCAAGGCCTTGGTTCTGTCCAAAACTTTTTGGAGTACTTGGTTTCCCCATAGGCTTGAGTCCGAGGACCATGCAAGGCCTTGGTTCTGTCCAAAACTTTTTGGAGTACTTGGTTTCCCCATAGGCTTGAGTCAGAGGACCACGCAAGGCCTTGGTTCTGTCCAAAACTTTTTTGGAGTACTTGGTTTCCCCATAGGCTTGAGTCCGAGGACCATGCAAGGCCTTGGTTCTGTCCAAAACTTTTTGGAGTACTTGGTTTCCCCATAGGCTTGAGTTTGAGGACCATGCAAGGCCTTGGTTCTGTCCAAAACTTTTTTGGAGTACTTGGTTTCCCCAAAGGCTTGAGTCCAAGGACCATGGAAGGCCTTGGTTCTGTCCAAAACTTTTTTGGAGTACTTGGTTTCCCCATAGGCTTGAGTCCGAGGACCATGTAAGGCCTTGGTTCTGTCCAAAACTTTTTTGGAGTACTTGGTTTCCCCATAGGCTTGAGTCCGAGGACCATGCAAGGCCTTGGTTCTGTCAAAAACTTTTTGGAGTACTTGGTTTCCCCATAGGCTTGAGTCCGAGGACGATGCATTGCCTTGGTTCTGTCCAAAACTTTTTGGAGTACTTGGTTTCCCCATAGGCTTGAGTCCGAGGACCATGCAAGGCCTTGGTTCCCTCCAAAACTTTTTTGGAGTACCTGGTTTCCCCATAGGCTTGAGTCCGAGGACCATGTAAGGCCTTGGTTCCGTCCAAAACTTTTTGGAGTACTTGGTTTCCCCATAGGCTTGAGTCCGAGGACCATGCAAGGCCTTGGTTCTGTCCAGAACTTTTTGGAGTACTTGGTATCCCCATAGGCTTGAGTCCGAGGACCATGCAAGGCCTTGGTTCTGTCCAGAACTTTTTGGAGTACTTGGTTTCCCCATAGGCTTGAGTTCGAGGACCATGCAAGGCCTTGGTTCTGTCCAAAACTTTTTTGGAGTACTTGGTTTCCCCATAGGCTTGAGTCCGAGGACCATGCAAGGCCTTGGTTCTGTCCAAAACTTTTTTGGAGTACTTGGTTTCCCCATAGGCCGAGTCCGAGGACCCTGCAAGGCCTTGGTTCTGTCCAAAACTTTTTGGAGTACTTGGTTTCCCCATAGGCTTGAGTTTGAGGACCATGCAAGGCCTTGGTTCTGTCCAAAACTTTTTGGAGTACTTGGTTTCCCCATAGGCTTGAGTCCGAGGACCATGCAAGGCCTTGGTTCCGTCCAAAACTTTTTGGAGTACTTGGTTTCCCTATAGGCTTGAGTCCGAGGACCATGCAAGGCCTTGGTTCTGTCCAAAACTTTTTGGAGTACTTGGTTTCCCCATAGGCTTGAGTCCGAGGACCATGCAAGGCCTTGGTTCTGTCCAAAAATTTTTGGAGTACTTGGTTTCCCCATAGGCTTGAGTCCGAGGACCATGCAAGGCCTTGGTTCTGTCCAAAACTTTTTTGGAGTACTTGGTTTCCCCATAGGCTTGAGTCCGAGGACCATGCAAGGCCTTGGTTCTGTCCAGAACTTTTTGGAGTACTTGGTATCCCCATAGGCTTGAGTCCGAGGACCATGCAAGGCCTTGGTTCTGTCCAGAACTTTTTGGAGTACTTGGTTTCCCCATAGGCTTGAGTTCGAGGACCATGCAAGGCCTTGGTTCTGTCCAAAACTTTTTTGGAGTACTTGGTTTCCACATAGGCTTGAGTCCGAGGACCATGCAAGGCCTTGGTTCTGTCCAAAACTTTTTTGGAGTACTTGGTTTCCCCATAGGCCGAGTCCGAGGACCATGCAAGGCCTTGGTTCTGTCCAAAACTTTTTGGAGTACTTGGTTTCCCCATAGGCTTGAGTTCGAGGACCATGCAAGGCCTTGGTTCTGTCCAAAACTTTTTGGAGTACTTGGTTTCCCCATAGGCTTGAGTCTGAGGACCACGCAAGGCCTTGGTTCTGTCCAAAACTTTTTTGGAGTACTTGGTTTCCCCATAGGCTTGAGTCCGAGGACCATGCAAGGCCTTGGTTCTGTCCAAAACTTTTTGGAGTACTTGGTTTCCCCATAGGCTTGAGTTTGAGGACCATGCAAGGCCTTGGTTCTGTCCAAAACTTTTTTGGAGTACTTGGTTTCCCCAAAGGCTTGAGTCCAAGGACCATGGAAGGCCTTGGTTCTGTCCAAAACTTTTTTGGAGTACTTGGTTTCCCCATAGGCTTGAGTCCGAGGACCATGTAAGGCCTTGGTTCTGTCCAAAACTTTTTTGGAGTACTTGGTTTCCCCATAGGCTTGAGTCCGAGGACCATGCATGGCCTTGGTTCTGTCAAAAACTTTTTGGAGTACTTGGTTTCCCCATAGGCTTGAGTCTGAGGACGATGCAAGGCCTTGGTTCTGTCCAAAACTTTTTGGAGTACTTGGTTTCCCCATAGGCTTGAGTCCGAGGACCATGCAAGGCCTTGGTTCCCTCCAAAACTTTTTTGGAGTACCTGGTTTCCCCATAGGCTTGAGTCCGAGGACCATGTAAGGCCTTGGTTCCGTCCAAAACTTTTTGGAGTACTTGGTTTCCCCATAGGCTTGAGTCCGAGGACCATGCAAGGCCTTGGTTCCGTCCAAAACTTTTTGGAGTACTTGGTTTCCCCATAGGCTTGAGTCCGAGGACCATGCAAGGCCTTGGTTCTGTCCAGAACTTTTTGGAGTACTTGGTATCCCCATAGGCTTGAGTCCGAGGACCATGCAAGGCCTTGGTTCTGTCCAGAACTTTTTGGAGTACTTGGTTTCCCCATAGGCTTGAGTTCGAGGACCATGCAAGGCCTTGGTTCTGTCCAAAACTTTTTTGGAGTACTTGGTTTCCCCATAGGCTTGAGTCCGAGGACCATGCAAGGCCTTGGTTCTGTCCAAAACTTTTTTGGAGTACTTGGTTTCCCCATAGGCCGAGTCCGAGGACCATGCAAGGCCTTGGTTCTGTCCAAAACTTTTTGGAGTACTTGGTTTCCCCATAGGCTTGAGTTTGAGGACCATGCAAGGCCTTGGTTCTGTCCAAAACTTTTTGGAGTACTTGGTTTCCCCATAGGCTTGAGTCCGAGGACCATGCAAGGCCTTGGTTCCGTCCAAAACTTTTTGGAGTACTTGGTATCCCTATAGGCTTGAGTCCGAGGACCATGCAAGGCCTTGGTTCTGTCCAGAACTTTTTGGAGTACTTGGTATCCCCATAGGCTTGAGTCCGAGGACCATGCAAGGCCTTGGTTCTGTCCAAAACTTTTTTGGAGTACTTGGTTTCCCCATAGGCTTGAGTCCGACGACCATGCAAGGCCTTGGTTCTGTCCAAAAATTTTTGGAGTACTTGGTTTCCCCATAGGCTTGAGTCCGAGGACCATGCAAGGCGTTGGTTCTGTCCAAAACTTTTTTGGAGTACTTGGTTTCCCCATAGGCTTGAGTCCGAGGACCATGCAAGGCCTTGGTTCTGTCCAGAACTTTTTGGAGTACTTGGTATCCCCATAGGCTTGAGTCCGAGGACCATGCAAGGCCTTGGTTCTGTCCAGAACATTTTGGAGTACTTGGTTTCCCCATAGGCTTGAGTTCGAGGACCACGCAAGGCCTTGGTTCTGTCCAAAACTTTTTTGGAGTACGTGGTTTCCCCGTAGGTTGAGTCCGAGGACCATGCAAGGCCTTGGTTCTGTCCAAAACTTTTTTGGAGTACTTGGTTTCCCCATAGGCCGAGTCCGAGGACCATGCAAGGCCTTGGTTCTGTCCAAAACTTTTTGGAGTACTTGGTTTCCCCATAGGCTTGAGTTTGAGGACCATGCAAGGCCTTGGTTCTGTCCAAAACTTTTTTGGAGTACTTGGTTTCCCCATAGGCTTGAGTCCAAGGACCATGCAAGGCCTTGGTTCTGTCCAAAACTTTTTTGGAGTACTTGGTTTCCCCATAGGCTTGAGTCCGAGGACCATGCAAGGCCTTGGTTCTGTCCAGAACTTTTTGGAGTACTTGGTATCCCCATAGGCTTGAGTCCGAGGACCATGCAAGGCCTTGGTTCTGTCCAGAACTTTTTGGAGTACTTGGTTTCCCCATAGGCTTGAGTTCGAGGACCATGCAAGGCCTTGGTTCTGTCCAAAACTTTTTTGGAGTACTTGGTTTCCCCATAGGCTTGAGTCCGAGGACCATGCAAGGCCTTGGTTCTGTCCAAAACTTTTTTGGAGTACTTGGTTTCCCCATAGGCCGAGTCCGAGGACCATGCAAGGCCTTGGTTCTGTCCAAAACTTTTTGGAGTACTTGGTTTCCCCATAGGCTTGAGTTCGAGGACCATGCAAGGCCTTGGTTCTGTCCAAAACTTTTTGGAGTACTTGGTTTCCCCATAGGCTTGAGTCTGAGGACCACGCAAGGCCTTGGTTCTGTCCAAAACTTTTTTGGAGTACTTGGTTTCCCCATAGGCTTGAGTCCGAGGACCATGCAAGGCCTTGGTTCTGTCCAAAACTTTTTGGAGTAATTGGTTTCCCCATAGGCTTGAGTTTGAGGACCATGCAAGGCCTTGGTTCTGTCCAAAACTTTTTTGGAGTACTTGGTTTCCCCAAAGGCTTGAGTCCAAGGACCATGGAAGGCCTTGGTTCTGTCCAAAACTTTTTTGGAGTACTTGGTTTCCCCATAGGCTTGAGTCCGAGGACCTTGTAAGGCCTTGGTTCTGTCCAAAACTTTTTTGGAGTACTTGGTTTCCCCATAGGCTTGAGTCCGAGGACCATGCAAGGCCTTGGTTCTGTCAAAAACTTTTTGGAGTACTTGGTTTCCCCATAGGCTTGAGTCCGAGGACGATGCAAGGCCTTGGTTCTGTCCAAAACTTTTTGGAGTACTTGGTTTCCCCATAGGCTTGAGTCCGAGGACCATGCAAGGCCTTGGTTCCCTCCAAAACTTTTTTGGAGTACCTGGTTTCCCCATAGGCTTGAGTCCGAGGACCATGTAAGGCCTTGGTTCCGTCCAAAACTTTTTGGAGTACTTGGTTTCCCCATAGGCTTGAGTCCGAGGACCATGCAAGGCCTTGGTTCTGTCCAGAACTTTTTGGAGTACTTGGTATCCCCATAGGCTTGAGTCCGAGGACCATGCAAGGCCTTGGTTCTGTCCAGAACTTTTTGGAGTACTTGGTTTCCCCATAGGCTTGAGTTCGAGGACCATGCAAGGCCTTGGTTCTGTCCAGAACTTTTTGGAGTACTTGGTTTCCCCATAGGCTTGAGTTCGAGGACCATGCAAGGCCTTGGTTCTGTCCAAAACTTTTTTGGAGTACTTGGTTTCCCCATAGGCTTGAGTCCGAGGACCATGCAAGGCCTTGGTTCTGTCCAAAACTTTTTTGGAGTACTTGGTTTCCCCATAGGCCGAGTCCGAGGACCCTGCAAGGCCTTGGTTCTGTCCAAAACTTTTTGGAGTACTTGGTTTCCCCATAGGCTTGAGTTTGAGGACCATGCAAGGCCTTGGTTCTGTCCAAAACTTTTTGGAGTACTTGGTTTCCCCATAGGCTTGAGTCCGAGGACCATGCAAGGCCTTGGTTCCGTCCAAAACTTTTTGGAGTACTTGGTTTCCCTATAGGCTTGAGTCCGAGGACCATGCAAGGCCTTGGTTCTGTCCAAAACTTTTTGGAGTACTTGGTTTCCCCATAGGCTTGAGTCCGAGGACCATGCAAGGCCTTGGTTCTGTCCAAAAATTTTTGGAGTACTTGGTTTCCCCATAGGCTTGAGTCCGAGGACCATGCAAGGCCTTGGTTCTGTCCAAAACTTTTTTGGAGTACTTGGTTTCCCCATAGGCTTGAGTCCGAGGACCATGCAAGGCCTTGGTTCTGTCCAGAACTTTTTGGAGTACTTGGTATCCCCATAGGCTTGAGTCCGAGGACCATGCAAGGCCTTGGTTCTGTCCAGAACTTTTTGGAGTACTTGGTTTCCCCATAGGCTTGAGTTCGAGGACCATGCAAGGCCTTGGTTCTGTCCAAAACTTTTTTGGAGTACTTGGTTTCCCCATAGGCTTGAGTCCGAGGACCATGCAAGGCCTTGGTTCTGTCCAAAACTTTTTTGGAGTACTTGGTTTCCCCATAGGCCGAGTCCGAGGACCATGCAAGGCCTTGGTTCTGTCCAAAACTTTTTGGAGTACTTGGTTTCCCCATAGGCTTGAGTTCGAGGACCATGCAAGGCCTTGGTTCTGTCCAAAACTTTTTGGAGTACTTGGTTTCCCCATAGGCTTGAGTCTGAGGACCACGCAAGGCCTTGGTTCTGTCCAAAACTTTTTTGGAGTACTTGGTTTCCCCATAGGCTTGAGTCCGAGGACCATGCAAGGCCTTGGTTCTGTCCAAAACTTTTTGGAGTACTTGGTTTCCCCATAGGCTTGAGTTTGAGGACCATGCAAGGCCTTGGTTCTGTCCAAAACTTTTTTGGAGTACTTGGTTTCCCCAAAGGCTTGAGTCCAAGGACCATGGAAGGCCTTGGTTCTGTCCAAAACTTTTTTGGAGTACTTGGTTTCCCCATAGGCTTGAGTCCGAGGACCATGTAAGGCCTTGGTTCTGTCCAAAACTTTTTTGGAGTACTTGGTTTCCCCATAGGCTTGAGTCCGAGGACCATGCATGGCCTTGGTTCTGTCAAAAACTTTTTGGAGTACTTGGTTTCCCCATAGGCTTGAGTCTGAGGACGATGCAAGGCCTTGGTTCTGTCCAAAACTTTTTGGAGTACTTGGTTTCCCCATAGGCTTGAGTCCGAGGACCATGCAAGGCCTTGGTTCCCTCCAAAACTTTTTTGGAGTACCTGGTTTCCCCATAGGCTTGAGTCCGAGGACCATGTAAGGCCTTGGTTCCGTCCAAAACTTTTTGGAGTACTTGGTTTCCCCATAGGCTTGAGTCCGAGGACCATGCAAGGCCTTGGTTCCGTCCAAAACTTTTTGGAGTACTTGGTTTCCCCATAGGCTTGAGTCCGAGGACCATGCAAGGCCTTGGTTCTGTCCAGAACTTTTTGGAGTACTTGGTATCCCCATAGGCTTGAGTCCGAGGACCATGCAAGGCCTTGGTTCTGTCCAGAACTTTTTGGAGTACTTGGTTTCCCCATAGGCTTGAGTTCGAGGACCATGCAAGGCCTTGGTTCTGTCCAAAACTTTTTTGGAGTACTTGGTTTCCCCATAGGCTTGAGTCCGAGGACCATGCAAGGCCTTGGTTCTGTCCAAAACTTTTTTGGAGTACTTGGTTTCCCCATAGGCCGAGTCCGAGGACCATGCAAGGCCTTGGTTCTGTCCAAAACTTTTTGGAGTACTTGGTTTCCCCATAGGCTTGAGTTTGAGGACCATGCAAGGCCTTGGTTCTGTCCAAAACTTTTTGGAGTACTTGGTTTCCCCATAGGCTTGAGTCCGAGGACCATGCAAGGCCTTGGTTCCGTCCAAAACTTTTTGGAGTACTTGGTATCCCTATAGGCTTGAGTCCGAGGACCATGCAAGGCCTTGGTTCTGTCCAGAACTTTTTGGAGTACTTGGTATCCCCATAGGCTTGAGTCCGAGGACCATGCAAGGCCTTGGTTCTGTCCAAAACTTTTTTGGAGTACTTGGTTTCCCCATAGGCTTGAGTCCGACGACCATGCAAGGCCTTGGTTCTGTCCAAAAATTTTTGGAGTACTTGGTTTCCCCATAGGCTTGAGTCCGAGGACCATGCAAGGCGTTGGTTCTGTCCAAAACTTTTTTGGAGTACTTGGTTTCCCCATAGGCTTGAGTCCGAGGACCATGCAAGGCCTTGGTTCTGTCCAGAACTTTTTGGAGTACTTGGTATCCCCATAGGCTTGAGTCCGAGGACCATGCAAGGCCTTGGTTCTGTCCAGAACATTTTGGAGTACTTGGTTTCCCCATAGGCTTGAGTTCGAGGACCACGCAAGGCCTTGGTTCTGTCCAAAACTTTTTTGGAGTACGTGGTTTCCCCGTAGGTTGAGTCCGAGGACCATGCAAGGCCTTGGTTCTGTCCAAAACTTTTTTGGAGTACTTGGTTTCCCCATAGGCCGAGTCCGAGGACCATGCAAGGCCTTGGTTCTGTCCAAAACTTTTTGGAGTACTTGGTTTCCCCATAGGCTTGAGTTTGAGGACCATGCAAGGCCTTGGTTCTGTCCAAAACTTTTTTGGAGTACTTGGTTTCCCCATAGGCTTGAGTCCAAGGACCATGCAAGGCCTTGGTTCTGTCCAAAACTTTTTTGGAGTACTTGGTTTCCCCATAGGCTTGAGTCCGAGGACCATGCAAGGCCTTGGTTCTGTCCAAAACTTTTTTGGAGTACTTGGTTTCCCCATAGGCCGAGTCCGAGGACCATGCAAGGCCTTGGTTCTGTCCAAAACTTTTTGGAGTACTTGGTTTCCCCATAGGCTTGAGTTTGAGGACCATGCAAGGCCTTGGTTCTGTCCAAAACTTTTTGGAGTACTTGGTTTCCCCATAGGCTTGAGTCCGAGGACCATGCAAGGCCTTGGTTCCGTCCAAAACTTTTTGGAGTACTTGGTATCCCTATAGGCTTGAGTCCGAGGACCATGCAAGGCCTTGGTTCTGTCCAGAACTTTTTGGAGTACTTGGTATCCCCATAGGCTTGAGTCCGAGGACCATGCAAGGCCTTGGTTCTGTCCAAAACTTTTTTGGAGTACTTGGTTTCCCCATAGGCTTGAGTCCGACGACCATGCAAGGCCTTGGTTCTGTCCAAAAATTTTTGGAGTACTTGGTTTCCCCATAGGCTTGAGTCCGAGGACCATGCAAGGCGTTGGTTCTGTCCAAAACTTTTTTGGAGTACTTGGTTTCCCCATAGGCTTGAGTCCGAGGACCATGCAAGGCCTTGGTTCTGTCCAGAACTTTTTGGAGTACTTGGTATCCCCATAGGCTTGAGTCCGAGGACCATGCAAGGCCTTGGTTCTGTCCAGAACATTTTGGAGTACTTGGTTTCCCCATAGGCTTGAGTTCGAGGACCACGCAAGGCCTTGGTTCTGTCCAAAACTTTTTTGGAGTACGTGGTTTCCCCGTAGGTTGAGTCCGAGGACCATGCAAGGCCTTGGTTCTGTCCAAAACTTTTTTGGAGTACTTGGTTTCCCCATAGGCCGAGTCCGAGGACCATGCAAGGCCTTGGTTCTGTCCAAAACTTTTTGGAGTACTTGGTTTCCCCATAGGCTTGAGTTTGAGGACCATGCAAGGCCTTGGTTCTGTCCAAAACTTTTTTGGAGTACTTGGTTTCCCCATAGGCTTGAGTCCAAGGACCATGCAAGGCCTTGGTTCTGTCCAAAACTTTTTTGGAGTACTTGGTTTCCCCATAGGCTTGAGTCCGAGGACCATGCAAGGCCTTGGTTCTGTCCAAAACTTTTTGGAGTACTTGGTTTCCCCATAGGCTTGAGTCCGAGGACCATGCAAGGCCTTGGTTCTGTCCAAAACTTTTTGGAGTACTTGGTTTCCCTATAGGCTTGAGTCCGAGGACCATGTAAGGCCTTGGTTCCGTCCAAAACTTTTTGGAGTACTTGGTTTCCCCATAGGCTTGAGTCCGAGGACCATGCAAGGCCTTGGTTCCGTCCAAAACTTTTTGGAGTACTTGGTTTCCCCATAGGCTTGAGTCCGAGGACCATGCAAGGCCTTGGTTCTGTCCAGAACTTTTTGGAGTACTTGGTATCCCCATAGGCTTGAGTCCGAGGACCATGCATGGCCTTGGTTCTGTCCAGAACTTTTTGGAGTACTTGGTTTCCCCATAGGCTTGAGTTCGAGGACCATGCAAGGCCTTGGTTCTGTCCAGAACTTTTTGGAGTACTTGGTTTCCCCATAGGCTTGAGTTCGAGGACCATGCAAGGCCTTGGTTCTGTCCAAAACTTTTTTGGAGTACTTGGTTTCCCCATTGGCTTGAGTCCGAGGACCATGCAAGGCCTCGGTTCTGTTCAAAACTTTTTTGGAGTACTTGGTTTCCCCATAGGCCGAGTCCGAGGACCATGCAAGGCCTTGGTTCTGTCCAAAACTTTTTGGAGTACTTGGTTTCCCCATAGGCTTGAGTTTGAGGACCATGCAAGGCCTTGGTTCTGTCCAAAACTTTTTGGAGTACTTGGTTTCCCCATAGGCTTGAGTCCGAGGACCATGCAAGGCCTTGGTTCCGTCCAAAACTTTTTGGAGTACTTGGTTTCCCTATAGGCTTGAGTCCGAGGACCATGCATGGCCTTGGTTCTGTCCAGAACTTTTTGGAGTACTTGGTATCCCCATAGGCTTGAGTCCGAGGACCATGCAAGGCCTTGGTTCTGTCCAAAACTTTTTTGGAGTACTTGGTTTCCCCATAGGCTTGAGTCCGAGGACCATACAAGGCCTTGGTTCTGTCCAAAAATTTTTGGAGTACTTGGTTTCCCCATAGGCTTGAGTCCGAGGACCATGCAAGGCCTTGGTTCTGTCCAAAACTTTTTTGGAGTACTTGGTTTCCCCATAGGCTTGAGTCCGAGGACCATGCAAGGCCTTGGTTCTGTCCAGAAATTTTTGGAGTACTTGGTATCCCCATAGGCTTGAGTCCGAGGACCATGCAAGGCCTTGGTTCTGTCCAGAACTTTTTGGAGTACTTGGTTTCCCCATAGGCTTGAGTTTGAGGACCATGCAAGGCCTTGGTTCTGTCCAAAACTTTTTTGGAGTACTTGGTTTCCCCATAGGCTTGAGTCCGAGGACCATGCAAGGCCTTGGTTCTGTCCAAAACTTTTTTGGAGTACTTGGTTTCCCCATAGGCCGAGTCCGAGGACCATGCAAGGCCTTGGTTCTGTCCAAAACTTTTTGGTGTACTTGGTTTCCCCATAGGCTTAAGTTCGAGGACCATGCAAGGCCTTGGTTCTGTCCAAAACTTTTTGGAGTACTTGGTTTCCCCATAGGCTTGAGTCTGAGGACCACGCAAGGCCTTGGTTCTGTCCAAAACTTTTTTGGAGTACTTGGTTTCCCCATAGGCTTGAGTCCGAGGACCATGCAAGGCCTTGGTTCTGTCCAAAACTTTTTGGAGTACTTGGTTTCCCCATAGGCTTGAGTTTGAGGACCATGCGAGGCCTTGGTTCTGTCCAAAACTTTTTTGGAGTACTTGGTTTCCCCATAGGCTTGAGTCCGAGGACCATGCAAGGCCTTGGTTCTGTCCAAAACTTTTTGGAGTACTTGGTTTCCCCATAGGCTTGAGTCCGAGGACCATGCAAGGCCTTGGTTCTGTCCAAAACTTTTTGGAGTACTTGGTTTCCCCATAGGCGTGAGTCCGAGGACCATGCAAGGCCTTGGTTCCATCCAAAACTTTTTTGGAGTACTTGGTTTCCCCATAGGCTTGAGTCCGAGGACCATGTAAGTCCTTGGTTCCGTCCAAAACTTTTTGGAGTACTTGGTTTCCCCATAGGCTTGAGTCCGAGGACCATGCAAGGCCTTGGTTCCGTCCAAAACTTTTTGGAGTACTTGGTTTCCCCATAGGCTTGAGTCCGAGGACCATGCAAGGCCTTGGTTCTGTCCAGAACTTTTTGGAGTACTTGGTATCCCCATAGGCTTGAGTCCGAGGACCATGCAAGGCCTTGGTTCTGTCCAGAACTTTTTGGAGTACTTGGTTTCCCCATAGGCTTGAGTTCGTGGACCATGCAAGGCCTTGGTTCTGTCCAAAACTTTTTTGGAGTACTTGGTTTCCCCATAGGCTTGAGTCCGAGGACCATGCAAGGCCTTGGTTCTGTCCAAAACTTTTTTGGAGTACTTAGTTTCCCCATAGGCCGAGTCCGAGGACCATGCAAGGCCTTGGTTCTGTCCAAAACTTTTTGGAGTACTTGGTTTCCCCATAGGCTTGAGTTTGAGGACCATGCAAGGCCTTGGTTCTGTCCAAAACTTTTTGGAGTACCTGGTTTCCCCATAGGCTTGAGTCCGAGGACCATGCAAGGCCTTGGTTCCGTATAAAACTTTTTGGAGTACTTGGTTTCCCTATAGGCTTGAGTCCGAGGACCATGCAAGGCCTTGGTTCTGTCCAGAACTTTTTGGAGTACTTGGTATCCCCATAGGCTTGAGTCCGAGGACCATGCAAGGCCTTGGTTCTGTCCAAAACTTTTTTGGAGTACTTGGTTTCCCCATAGGCTTGAGTCCGAGGACCATGCAAGGCCTTGGTTCTGTCCAAAAATTTTTGGAGTACTTGGTTTCCCCATAGGCTTGAGTCCGAGGACCATGCAAGGCCTTGGTTCTGTCCAAAACTTTTTTGGAGTACTTGGTTTCCCCATAGGCTTGAGTCCGAGGACCATGCAAGGCCTTGGTTCTGTCCAGAACTTTTTGGAGTACTTGGTATCCCCATAGGCTTGAGTCCGAGGACCATGCAAGGCCTTGGTTCTGTCCAGAACTTTTTGGAGTACTTGGTTTCCCCATAGGCTTGAGTTCGAGGACCATGCAAGGCCTTGGTTCTGTCCAAAACTTTTTTGGAGTACTTGGTTTCCCCATAGGCTTGAGTCCGAGGACCATGCAAGGCCTTGTTTCTGTCCAAAACTTTTTTGGAGTACTTGGTTTCCCAATAGGCCGAGTCCGAGGACCATGCAAGGCCTTGGTTCTGTCCAAAACTTTTTGGAGTACTTGGTTTCCCCATAGGCTTGAGTTCGAGGACCATGCAAGGCCTTGGTTCTGTCCAAAACTTTTTGGAGTACTTGGTTTCCCCATAGGCTTGAGTCCGAGGACCATGCAAGGCCTTGGTTCCGTCCAAAACTTTTTGGAGTACTTGGTTTCCCTATAGGTTGAGTCCGAGGACCATGCAAGGCCTTGGTTCTGTCCAGAACTTTTTGGAGTACTTGGTATCCCCATAGGCTTGAGTCCGAGGACCATGCAAGGCCTTGGTTCTGTCCAAAACTTTTTTGGAGTACTTGGTTTCCCCATAGGCTTGAGTCCGAGGACCATGCAAGGCCTTGGTTCTGTCCAAAAATTTTTGGAGTACTTGGTTTCCCCATAGGCTTGAGTCCGAGGACCATGCAAGGCCTTGGTTCTGTCCAAAACTTTTTTGGAGTACTTGGTTTCCCCATAGGCCGATTCCGAGGACCATGCAAGGCCTTGGTTCTGTCCAGAACTTTTTTGGAGTACTTGGTTTCCCCATAGGCTTGAGTCCGAGGACCATGCAAGGCCTTGGTTCTGTCCAGAACTTTTTGGAGTACTTGGTATCCCCATAGGCTTGAGTCCGAGGACCATGCAAGGCCTTGGTTCTGTCCAGAACTTTTTGGAGTACTTGGTTTCCCCATAGGCTTGAGTTCGAGGACCATGCAAGGCCTTGGTTCTGTCCAGAACTTTTTGGAGTACTTGGTATCCCCATAGGCTTGAGTCCGAGGACCATGCAAGGCCTTGGTTCTGTCCAAAACTTTTTGGAGTACTTGGTTTCCCATAGGCTTGAGTCCGAGGACCATGCAAGGCCTTGGTTCCCTCCAAAACTTTTTTGGAGTACTTGGTTTCCCCATAGGCTTGAGTCCGAGGACCATGTAAGGCCTTGGTTCCGTCCAAAACTTTTTGGAGTACTTGGTTTCCCCATAGGCTTGAGTCCGAGGACCATGCAAGGCCTTGGTTCCGTCCAAAACTTTTTGGAGTACTTGGTTTCCCCATAGGCTTGAGTCCGAGGACCATGCAAGGCCTTGGTTCTGTCCAGAACTTTTTGGAGTACTTGGTATCCCCATAGGCTTGAGTCCGAGGACCATGCAAGGCCTTGGTTCTGTACAGAACTTTTTGGAGTACTTGGTTTCCCCATAGGCTTGAGTTCGAGGACCATGCAAGGCCTTGGTTCTGTCCAAAACTTTTTTGGAGTACTTGGTTTCCCCATAGGCTTGAGTTCGAGGACCATGCAAGGCCTTGGTTCTGTCCAAAACTTTTTTGGAGTACATGGTTTCCCCATAGGCTTGAGTCCGAGGACCATGCAAGGCCTTGGTTCTGTCCAAAACTTTTTTGGAGTACTTGGTTTCCCCATAGGCCGAGTCCGAGGACCATGCAAGGCCTTGGTTCTGTCCAAAACTTTTTGGAGTACTTGGTTTCCCCATAGGCTTGAGTTTGAGGACCATGCAAGGCCTTGGTTCTGTCCAAAACTTTTTTGGAGTACTTGGTTTCCCCATAGGCTTGAGTCCAAGGACCATGCAAGGCCTTGGTTCTGTCCAAAACTTTTTTGGAGTACTTGGTTTCCCCATAGGCTTGAGTCCGAGGACCATGTAAGGCCTTGGTTCTGTCCAAAACTTTTTTGGAGTACTTGGTTTCCCCATAGGCTTGAGTCCGAGGACCATGCAAGGCCTTGGTTCTGTCAAAAACTTTTTGGAGTACTTGGTTTCCCCATAGGCTTGAGTCCGAGGACCATGCAAGGCCTTGGTTCTGTCCAAAACTTTTTGGAGTACTTGGTTTCCCCATAGGCTTGAGTCCGAGGACCATGCAAGGCCTTGGTTCCATCCAAAACTTTTTTGGAGTACTTGGTTTCCCCATAGGCTTGAGTCCGAGGACCATGTAAGGCCTTGGTTCCGTCCAAAACTTTTTGGAGTACTTGGTTTCCCCATAGGCTTGAGTCCGAGGACCATGTAAGGCCTTGGTTCCGTCCAAAACTTTTTGGAGTACTTGGTTTCCCCATAGGCTTGAGTCCGAGGACCATGCAAGGCCTTGGTTCCGTCCAAAACTTTTTGGAGTACTTGGTTTCCCCATAGGCTTGAGTCCGAGGACCATGCAAGGCCTTGGTTCTGTCCAGAACTTTTTGGAGTACTTGGTTTCCCCATAGGCTTGAGTCCGAGGACCATGCAAGGCCTTGGTTCTGTACAGAACTTTTTGGAGTACTTGGTTTCCCCATAGGCTTGAGTTCGAGGACCATGCAAGGCCTTGGTTCTGTCCAAAACTTTTTTGGAGTACTTGGTTTCCCCATAGGCTTTAGTCCGAGGACCATGCAAGGCCTTGGTTCTGTCCAAAACTTTTTTGGAGTACTTGGTTTCCCCATAGGCCGAGTCCGAGGACCATGCAAGGCCTTGGTTCTGTCCAAAACTTTTTGGAGTACTTGGTTTCCCCATAGGCTTGAGTTTGAGGACCATGCAAGGCCTTGGTTCTGTCCAAAACTTTTTGGAGTACTTGGTTTCCCCATAGGCTTGAGTCCGAGGACCATGCAAGGCCTTGGTTCCGTCCAAAACTTTTTGGAGTACTTGGTTTCCCTATAGGCTTGAGTCCGAGGACCATGCAAGGCCTTGGTTCTGTCCAGAACTTTTTGGAGTACTTGGTATCCCCATAGGCTTGAGTCCGAGGACCATGCAAGGCCTTGGTTCTGTCCAAAACTTTTTTGGAGTACTTGGTTTCCCCATAGGCTTGAGTCCGACGACCATGCAAGGCCTTGGTTCTGTCCAAAAATTTTTGGAGTACTTGGTTTCCCCATAGGCTTGAGTCCGAGGACCATGCAAGGCCATGGTTCTGTCCAAAACTTTTTTGGAGTACTTGGTTTCCCCATAGGCTTGAGTCCGAGGACCATGCAAGGCCTTGGTTCTGTCCAGAACTTTTTGGAGTACTTGGTATCCCCATAGGCTTGAGTCCGAGGACCATGCAAGGCCTTGGTTCTGTCCAGAACTTTTTGGAGTACTTGGTTTCCCCATAGGCTTGAGTTCGAGGACCATGCAAGGCCTTGGTTCTGTCCAAAACTTTTTTGGAGTACATGGTTTCCCCATAGGCTTGAGTCCGAGGACCATGCAAGGCCTTGGTTCTGTCCAAAACTTTTTTGGAGTACTTGGTTTCCCCATAGGCCGAGTCCGAGGACCATGCAAGGCCTTGGTTCTGTCCAAAACTTTTTGGAGTACTTGGTTTCCCCATAGGCTTGAGTTTGAGGACCATGCAAGGCCTTGGTTCTGTCCAAAACTTTTTTGGAGTACTTGGTTTCCCCATAGGCTTGAGTTCAAGGACCATGCAAGGCCTTGGTTCTGTCCAAAACTTTTTTGGAGTACTTGGTTTCCCCATAGGCTTGATTCCGAGGACCATGTAAGGCCTTGGTTCTGTCCAAAACTTTTTTGGAGTACTTGGTTTCCCCATAGGCTTGAGTCCGAGGACCATGCAAGGCCTTGGTTCTGTCAAAAACTTTTTGGAGTACTTGGTTTCCCCATAGGCTTGAGTCCGAGGACCATGCAAGGCCTTGGTTCTGTCCAAAACTTTTTGGAGTACTTGGTTTCCCCATAGGCTTGAGTCCGAGGACCATGCAAGGCCTTGGTTCCATCCAAAACTTTTTTGGAGTACTTGGTTTCCCCATAGGCTTGAGTCCGAGGACCATGTAAGGCCTTGGTTCCGTCCAAAACTTTTTGGAGTACTTGGTTTCCCCATAGGCTTGAGTCCGAGGACCATGTAAGGCCTTGGTTCCGTCCAAAACTTTTTGGAGTACTTGGTTTCCCCATAGGCTTGAGTCCGAGGACCATGCAAGGCCTTGGTTCCGTCCAAAACTTTTTGGAGTACTTGGTTTCCCCATAGGCTTGAGTCCGAGGACCATGCAAGGCCTTGGTTCTGTCCAGAGCTTTTTGGAGTACTTGGTATCCCCATAGGCTTGAGTCCGAGGACCATGCAAGGCCTTGGTTCTGTACAGAACTTTTTGGAGTACTTGGTTTCCCCATAGGCTTGAGTTCGAGGACCATGCAAGGCCTTGGTTCTGTCCAAAACTTTTTTGGAGTACTTGGTTTCCCCATAGGCTTTAGTCCGAGGACCATGCAAGGCCTTGGTTCTGTCCAAAACTTTTTTGGAGTACTTGGTTTCCCCATAGGCCGAGTCCGAGGACCATGCAAGGCCTTGGTTCTGTCCAAAACTTTTTGGAGTACTTGGTTTCCCCATAGGCTTGAGTTTGAGGACCATGCAAGGCCTTGGTTCTGTCCAAAACTTTTTGGAGTACTTGGTTTCCCCATAGGCTTGAGTCCGAGGACCATGCAAGGCCTTGGTTCCGTCCAAAACTTTTTGGAGTACTTGGTTTCCCTATAGGCTTGAGTCCGAGGACCATGCAAGGCCTTGGTTCTGTCCAGAACTTTTTGGAGTACTTGGTATCCCCATAGGCTTGAGTCCGAGGACCATGCAAGGCCTTGGTTCTGTCCAAAACTTTTTTGGAGTACTTGGTTTCCCTATAGGCTTGAGTCCGACGACCATGCAAGGCCTTGGTTCTGTCCAAAAATTTTTGGAGTACTTGGTTTCCCCATAGGCTTGAGTCCGAGGACCATGCAAGGCCATGGTTCTGTCCAAAACTTTTTTGGAGTACTTGGTTTCCCCATAGGCTTGAGTCCGAGGACCATGCAAGGCCTTGGTTCTGTCCAGAACTTTTTGGAGTACTTGGTATCCCCATAGGCTTGAGTCCGAGGACCATGCAAGGCCTTGGTTCTGTCCAGAACTTTTTGGAGTACTTGGTTTCCCCATAGGCTTGAGTTCGAGGACCATGCAAGGCCTTGGTTCTGTCCAAAACTTTTTTGGAGTACTTGGTTTCCCCATAGGCTTGAGTCCGAGGACCATGCAAGGCCTTGGTTCTGTCCAAAACTTTTTTGGAGTACTTGGTTTCCCCATAGGCCGAGTCCGAGGACCATGCAAGGCCTTGGTTCTGTCCAAAACTTTTTGGAGTACTTGGTTTCCCCATAGGCTTGAGTTTGAGGACCATGCAAGGCCTTGGTTCTGTCCAAAACTTTTTTGGAGTACTTGGTTTCCCCATAGGCTTGAGTCCAAGGACCATGCAAGGCCTTGGTTCTGTCCAAAACTTTTTTGGAGTACTTGGTTTCCCCATAGGCTTGAGTCCGAGGACCATGTAAGGCCTTGGTTCTGTCCAAAACTTTTTTGGAGTACTTGGTTTCCCCATAGGCTTGAGTCCGAGGACCATGCAAGGCCTTGGTTCTGTCAAAAACTTTTTGGAGTACTTGGTTTCCCCATAGGCTTGAGTCCGAGGACCATGCAAGGCCTTGGTTCTGTCCAAAACTTTTTGGAGTACTTGGTTTCCCCATAGGCTTGAGTCCGAGGACCATGCAAGGCCTTGGTTCCATCCAAAACTTTTTTGGAGTACTTGGTTTCCCCATAGGCTTGAGTCCGAGGACCATGTAAGGCCTTGGTTCCGTCCAAAACTTTTTGGAGTACTTGGTTTCCCTATAGGCTTGAGTCCGAGGACCATGCAAGACCTTGGTTCCGTCCAAAACTTTTTGGAGTACTTGGTTTCCCCATAGGCTTGAGTCCGAGGACCATGCAAGGCCTTGGTTCTGTCCAGAACTTTTTGGAGTACTTGGTATCCCCATAGGCTTGAGTCCGAGGACCATGCAAGGCCTTGGTTCTGTCCAGAACTTTTTGGAGTACTTGGTTTCCCCATATGCTTGAGTTCGAGGACCATGCAAGGCCTTGGTTCTGTCCAAAACTTTTTTGGAGTACTTGGTTTCCCCATAGGCTTGAGTCCGAGGACCATGCAAGGCCTTGGTTCTGTCCAAAACTTTTTTGGAGTACTTGGTTTCCCCATAGGCCGAGTCCGAGGACCATGCAAGGCCTTGGTTCTGTCCAAAACTTTTTGGAGTACTTGGTTTCTCCATAGGCTTGAGTTTGAGGACCATGCAAGGCCTTGGTTCTGTCCAAAACTTTTTGGAGTACTTGGTATCCCCATAGGCTTGAGTCCGAGGACCATGCAAGGCCTTGGTTCCGTCCAAAACTTTTGGAGTACTTGGTTTCCCCATAGGCTTGAGTCCGAGGACCATGTAAGGCCTTGGTTCTGTCCAAAACTTTTTTGGAGTACTTGGTTTCCCCATAGGCTTGAGTCCGAGGACCATGCAAGGCCTTGGTTCTGTCCAGAACTTTTTGGAGTACTTGGTTTCCCCATAGGCTTGAGTTCGAGGACCATGCAAGGCCTTGGTTCTGTCCAAAACTTTTTTGGAGTACTTGGTTTCCCCATAGGCTTGAGTCCGAGGACCATGCAAGGCCTTGGTTCTGTCCAAAACTTTTTTGGAGTACTTGGTTTCCCCATAGGCCGAGTCCGAGGACCATGCAAGGCCTTGGTTCTGTCCAAAACTTTTTGGAGTACTTGGTTTCCCCATAGGCTTGAGTTTGAGGACCATGCAAGGCCTTGGTTCTGTCCAAAACTTTTTTGGAGTACTTGGTTTCCCCATAGGCTTGAGTCCAAGGACCATGCAAGGCCTTGGTTCTGTCCAAAACTTTTTTGGAGTACTTGGTTTCCCCATAGGCTTGAGTCCGAGGACCATGTAAGGCCTTGGTTCTGTCCAAAACTTTTTTGGAGTACTTGGTTTCCCCATAGGCTTGAGTCCGAGGACCATGCAAGGCCTTGGTTCTGTCAAAAACTTTTTGGAGTACTTGGTTTCCCCATAGGCTTGAGTCCGAGGACCATGCAAGGCCTTGGTTCTGTCCAAAACTTTTTGGAGTACTTGGTTTCCCCATAGGCTTGAGTCCGAGGACCATGCAAGGCCTTGGTTCCATCCAAAACTTTTTTGGAGTACTTGGTTTCCCCATAGGCTTGTGTCCGAGGACCATGTAAGGCCTTGGTTCCGTCCAAAACTTTTTGGAGTACTTGGTTTCCCTATAGGCTTGAGTCCGAGGACCATGCAAGGCCTTGGTTCCGTCCAAAACTTTTTGGAGTACTTGGTTTCCCCATAGGCTTGAGTCCGAGGACCATGCAAGGCCTTGGTTCTGTCCAGAACTTTTTGGAGTACTTGGTATCCCCATAGGCTTGAGTCCGAGGACCATGCAAGGCCTTGGTTCTGTCCAGAACTTTTTGGAGTACTTGGTTTCCCCATATGCTTGAGTTCGAGGACCATGCAAGGCCTTGGTTCTGTCCAAAACTTTTTTGGAGTACTTGGTTTCCCCATAGGCTTGAGTCCGAGGACCATGCAAGGCCTTGGTTCTGTCCAAAACTTTTTTGGAGTACTTGGTTTCCCCATAGGCCGAGTCCGAGGACCATGCAAGGCCTTGGTTCTGTCCAAAACTTTTTGGAGTACTTGGTTTCTCCATAGGCTTGAGTTTGAGGACCATGCAAGGCCTTGGTTCTGTCCAAAACTTTTTGGAGTACTTGGTATCCCCATAGGCTTGAGTCCGAGGACCATGCAAGGCCTTGGTTCCGTCCAAAACTTTTGGAGTACTTGGTTTCCCAATAGGCTTGAGTCCGAGGACCATGCAAGGCCTTGGTTCTGTCCAGAACTTTTTGGAGTACTTGGTATCCCCATAGGCTTGAGTCCGAGGACCATGCAAGGCCTTGGTTCTGTCCAAAACTTTTTTGGAGTACTTGGTTTCCCCATAGGCTTGAGTCCGAGGACCATGCAAGGCCTTGGTTCTGTCCAAAAATTTTTGGAGTACTTGGTTTCCGCATAGGCTTGAGTCCGAGGACCATGCAAGGCCTTGGTTCTGTCCAAAACTTTTTTGGAGTACTTGGTTTCCCCATAGGCTTGAGTTTGAGGACCATGCAAGGCCTTGGTTCTGTCCAAAACTTTTTTGGAGTACTTGGTTTCCCCATAGGCTTGAGTCCAAGGACCATGCAAGGCCTTGGTTCGGTCCAAAACTTTTTTGGAGTACTTGGTTTCCCCATAGGCTTGAGTCCGAGGACCATGTAAGGCCTTGGTTCTGTCCAAAACTTTTTTGGAGTACTTGGTTTCCCCATAGGCTTGAGTCCGAGGACCATGCAAGGCCTTGGTTCTGTCAAAAACTTTTTGGAGTACTTGGTTTCCCCATAGGCTTGAGTCCGAGGACCATGCAAGGCCTTGGTTCTGTCCAAAACTTTTTGGAGTACTTGGTTTCCCCATAGGCTTGAGTCCGAGGACCATGCAAGGCCTTGGTTCCATCCAAAACTTTTTTGGAGTACTTGGTTTCCCGATAGGCTTGAGTCCGAGGACCATGTAAGGCCTTGGTTCCGTCCAAAACTTTTTGGAGTACTTGGTTTCCCCATAGGCTTAAGTCCGAGGACCATGTAAGGCCTTGGTTCCGTCCAAAACTTTTTGGAGTACTTGGTTTCCCCATAGACTTGAGTCCGAGGACCATGCAAGGCCTTGGTTCCGTCCAAAACTTTTTGGAGTACTTGGTTTCCCCATAGGCTTGAGTCCGAGGACCATGCAAGGCCTTGGTTCTGTCCAGAACTTTTTGGAGTACTTGGTATCCCCATAGGCTTGAGTCCGAGGACCATGCAAGGCCTTGGTTCTGTACAGAACTTTTTGGAGTACTTGGTTTCCCCATAGGCTTGAGTTCGAGGACCATGCAAGGCCTTGGTTCTGTCCAAAACTTTTTTGGAGTACTTGGTTTCCCCATAGGCTTTAGTCCGAGGACCATGCAAGGCCTTGGTTCTGTCCAAAACTTTTTTGGAGTACTTGGTTTCCCCATAGGCCGAGTCCGAGGACCATGCAAGGCCTTGGTTCTGTCCAAAACTTTTTGGAGTACTTGGTTTCCCCATAGGCTTGAGTTTGAGGACCATGCAAGGCCTTGGTTCTGTCCAAAACTTTTTGGAGTACTTGGTTTCCCCATAGGCTTGAGTCCGAGGACCATGCAAGGCCTTGGTTCCGTCCAAAACTTTTTGGAGTACTTGGTTTCCCTATAGGCTTGAGTTCGAGGACCATGCAAGGCCTTGGTTCTGTCCAGAACTTTTTGGAGTACTTGGTATCCCCATAGGCTTGAGTCCGAGGACCATGCAAGGCCTTGGTTCTGTCCAAAACTTTTTTGGAGTACTTGGTTTCCCCATAGGCTTGAGTCCGACGACCATGCAAGGCCTTGGTTCTGTCCAAAAATTTTTGGAGTACTTGGTTTCCCCATAGGCTTGAGTCCGAGGACCATGCAAGGCCATGGTTCTGTCCAAAACTTTTTTGGAGTACTTGGTTTCCCCATAGGCTTGAGTCCGAGGACCATGCAAGGCCTTGGTTCTGTCCAGAACTTTTTGGAGTACTTGGTATCCCCATAGGCTTGAGTCCGAGGACCATGCAAGGCCTTGGTTCTGTCCAGAACTTTTTGGAGTACTTGGTTTCCCCATAGGCTTGAGTTCGAGGACCATGCAAGGCCTTGGTTCTGTCCAAAACTTTTTTGGAGTACATGGTTTCCCCATAGGCTTGAGTCCGAGGACCATGCAAGGCCTTGGTTCTGTCCAAAACTTTTTTGGAGTACTTGGTTTCCCCATAGGCCGAGTCCGAGGACCATGCAAGGCCTTGGTTCTGTCCAAAACTTTTTGGAGTACTTGGTTTCCCCATAGGCTTGAGTCCGAGGACCATGTAAGGCCTTGGTTCTGTCCAAAACTTTTTTGGAGTACTTGGTTTCCCCATAGGCTTGAGTCCGAGGACCATGCAAGGCCTTGGTTCTGTCAAAAACTTTTTGGAGTACTTGGTTTCCCCATAGGCTTGAGTCCGAGGACCATGCAAGGCCTTGGTTCTGTCCAAAACTTTTTGGAGTACTTGGTTTCCCCATAGGCTTGAGTCCGAGGACCATGCAAGGCCTTGGTTCCATCCAAAACTTTTTTGGAGTACTTGGTTTCCCGATAGGCTTGAGTCCGAGGACCATGTAAGGCCTTGGTTCCGTCCAAAACTTTTTGGAGTACTTGGTTTCCCCATAGGCTTAAGTCCGAGGACCATGTAAGGCCTTGGTTCCGTCCAAAAGTTTTTGGAGTACTTGGTTTCCCCATAGACTTGAGTCCGAGGACCATGCAAGGCCTTGGTTCCGTCCAAAACTTTTTGGAGTACTTGGTTTCCCCATAGGCTTGAGTCCGAGGACCATGCAAGGCCTTGGTTCTGTCCAGAACTTTTTGGAGTACTTGGTATCCCCATAGGCTTGAGTCCGAGGACCATGCAAGGCCTTGGTTCTGTACAGAACTTTTTGGAGTACTTGGTTTCCCCATAGGCTTGAGTTCGAGGACCATGCAAGGCCTTGGTTCTGTCCAAAACTTTTTTGGAGTACTTGGTTTCCCCATAGGCTTTAGTCCGAGGACCATGCAAGGCCTTGGTTCTGTCCAAAACTTTTTTGGAGTACTTGGTTTCCCCATAGGCCGAGTCCGAGGACCATGCAAGGCCTTGGTTCTGTCCAAAACTTTTTGGAGTACTTGGTTTCCCCGTAGGCTTGAGTTTGAGGACCATGCAAGGCCTTGGTTCTGTCCAAAACTTTTTGGAGTACTTGGTTTCCCCATAGGCTTGAGTCCGAGGACCATGCAAGGCCTTGGTTCCGTCCAAAACTTTTTGGAGTACTTGGTTTCCCTATAGGCTTGAGTTCGAGGACCATGCAAGGCCTTGGTTCTGTCCAGAACTTTTTGGAGTACTTGGTTTCCCCATAGGCTTGAGTCCGAGGACCATGCAAGGCCTTGGTTCTGTCCAAAACTTTTTTGGAGTACTTGGTTTCCCCATAGGCTTGAGTCCGACGACCATGCAAGGCCTTGGTTCTGTCCAAAAATTTTTGGAGTACTTGGTTTCCCCATAGGCTTGAGTCCGAGGACCATGCAAGGCCATGGTTCTGTCCAAAACTTTTTTGGAGTACTTGGTTTCCCCATAGGCTTGAGTCCGAGGACCATGCAAGGCCTTGGTTCTGTCCAGAACTTTTTGGAGTACTTGGTATCCCCATAGGCTTGAGTCCGAGGACCATGCAAGGCCTTGGTTCTGTCCAGAACTTTTTGGAGTACTTGGTTTCCCCATAGGCTTGAGTTCGAGGACCATGCAAGGCCTTGGTTCTGTCCAAAACTTTTTTGGAGTACATGGTTTCCCCATAGGCTTGAGTCCGAGGACCATGCAAGGCCTTGGTTCTGTCCAAAACTTTTTTGGAGTACTTGGTTTCCCCATAGGCCGAGTCCGAGGACCATGCAAGGCCTTGGTTCTGTCCAAAACTTTTTGGAGTACTTGGTTTCCCCATAGGCTTGAGTTTGAGGACCATTCAAGGCCTTGGTTCTGTCCAAAACTTTTTTGGAGTACTTGGTTTCCCCATAGGCTTGAGTTCAAGGACCATGCAAGGCCTTGGTTCTGTCCAAAACTTTTTTGGAGTACTTGGTTTCCCCATAGGCTTGAGTCCGAGGACCATGTAAGGCCTTGGTTCTGTCCAAAACTTTTTTGGAGTACTTGGTTTCCCCATAGGCTTGAGTCCGAGGACCATGCAAGGCCTTGGTTCTGTCAAAAACTTTTTGGAGTACTTGGTTTCCCCATAGGCTTGAGTCCGAGGACCATGCAAGGCCTTGGTTCTGTCCAAAACTTTTTGGAGTACTTGGTTTCCCCATAGGCTTGAGTCCGAGGACCATGCAAGGCCTTGGTTCCATCCAAAACTTTTTTGGAGTACTTGGTTTCCCCATAGGCTTGAGTCCGAGGACCATGTAAGGCCTTGGTTCCGTCCAAAACTTTTTGGAGTACTTGGTTTCCCCATAGGCTTGAGTCCGAGGACCATGTAAGGCCTTGGTTCCGTCCAAAACTTTTTGGAGTACTTGGT
Source organism: Quercus robur (assembly GCF_932294415.1). NCBI lineage: Eukaryota > Viridiplantae > Streptophyta > Magnoliopsida > Fagales > Fagaceae > Quercus > Quercus robur. The sequence goes on along the minus strand of NC_065544.1, from coordinate 23,057,195 downwards.
TTCCCCATAGGCTTGAGTCCGAGGACCATGTAAGGCCTTGGTTCCGTCCAAAACTTTTTGGAGTACTTGGTTTCCCCATAGGCTTGAGTCCGAGGACCATGCAAGGCCTTGGTTCTGTCCAAAACTTTTTGGAGTACTTGGTTTCCCCATAGGCTTGAGTCCGAGGACCATGCAAGGCCTTGGTTCTGTCCAGAACTTTTTGGAGTACTTGGTATCCCCATAGGCTTGAGTCCGAGGACCATGCAAGGCCTTGGTTCTGTACAGAACTTTTTGGAGTACTTGGTTTCCCCATAGGCTTGAGTTCGAGGACCATGCAAGGCCTTGGTTCTGTCCAAAACTTTTTTGGAATACTTGGTTTCCCCATAGGCTTTAGTCCGAGGACCATGCAAGGCCTTGGTTCTGTCCAAAACTTTTTTGGAGTACTTGGTTTCCCCATAGGCCGAGTCCGAGGACCATGCAAGGCCTTGGTTCTGTCCAAAACTTTTTGGAGTACTTGGTTTCCCCGTAGGCTTGAGTTTGAGGACCATGCAAGGCCTTGGTTCTGTCCAAAACTTTTTGGAGTACTTGGTTTCCCCATAGGCTTGAGTCCGAGGACCATGCAAGGCCTTGGTTCCGTCCAAAACTTTTTGGAGTACTTGGTTTCCCTATAGGCTTGAGTCCGAGGACCATGCAAGGCCTTGGTTCTGTCCAGAACTTTTTGGAGTACTTGGTATCCCCATAGGCTTGAGTCCGAGGACCATGCAAGGCCTTGGTTCTGTCCAAAACTTTTTTGGAGTACTTGGTTTCCCCATAGGCTTGAGTCCGACGACCATGCAAGGCCTTGGTTCTGTCCAAAAATTTTTGGAGTACTTGGTTTCCCCATAGGCTTGAGTCCGAGGACCATGCAAGGCCATGGTTCTGTCCAAAACTTTTTTGGAGTACTTGGTTTCCCCATAGGCTTGAGTCCGAGGACCATGCAAGGCCTTGGTTCTGTCCAGAACTTTTTGGAGTACTTGGTATCCCCATAGGCTTGAGTCCGAGGACCATGCAAGGCCTTGGTTCTGTCCAGAACTTTTTGGAGTACTTGGTTTCCCCATAGGCTTGAGTTCGAGGACCATGCAAGGCCTTGGTTCTGTCCAAAACTTTTTTGGAGTACATGGTTTCCCCATAGGCTTGAGTCCGAGGACCATGCAAGGCCTTGGTTCTGTCCAAAACTTTTTTGGAGTACTTGGTTTCCCCATAGGCCGAGTCCTAGGACCATGCAAGGCCTTGGTTCTGTCCAAAACTTTTTGGAGTACTTGGTTTCCCCATAGGCTTGAGTTTGAGGACCATTCAAGGCCTTGGTTCTGTCCAAAACTTTTTTGGAGTACTTGGTTTCCCCATAGGCTTGAGTTCAAGGACCATGCAAGGCCTTGGTTCTGTCCAAAACTTTTTTGGAGTACTTGGTTTCCCCATAGGCTTGAGTCCGAGGACCATGTAAGGCCTTGGTTCTGTCCAAAACTTTTTTGGAGTACTTGGTTTCCCCATAGGCTTGAGTCCGAGGACCATGCAAGGCCTTGGTTCTGTCAAAAACTTTTTGGAGTACTTGGTTTCCCCATAGGCTTGAGTCCGAGGACCATGCAAGGCCTTGGTTCTGTCCAAAACTTTTTGGAGTACTTGGTTTCCCCATAGGCTTGAGTCCGAGGACCATGCAAGGCCTTGGTTCCCTCCAAAACTTTTTTGGAGTACCTGGTTTCCCCATAGGCTTGAGTCCGAGGACCATGTAAGGCCTTGGTTCCGTCCAAAACTTTTTGGAGTACTTGGTTTCCCTATAGGCTTGAGTCCGAGGACCATGCAAGGCCTTGGTTCCGTCCAAAACTTTTTGGAGTACTTGGTTTCCCCATAGGCTTGAGTCCGAGGACCATGCAAGGCCTTGGTTCTGTCCAGAACTTTTTGGAGTACTTGGTATCCCCATAGGCTTGAGTCCGAGGACCATGCAAGGCCTTGGTTCTGTCCAGAACTTTTTGGAGTACTTGGTTTCCCCATATGCTTGAGTTCGAGGACCATGCAAGGCCTTGGTTCTGTCCAAAACTTTTTTGGAGTACTTGGTTTCCCCATAGGCTTGAGTCCGAGGACCATGCAAGGCCTTGGTTCTGTCCAAAACTTTTTTGGAGTACTTGGTTTCCCCATAGGCCGAGTCCGAGGACCATGCAAGGCCTTGGTTCTGTCCAAAACTTTTTGGAGTACTTGGTTTCTCCATAGGCTTGAGTTTGAGGACCATGCAAGGCCTTGGTTCTGTCCAAAACTTTTTGGAGTACTTGGTATCCCCATAGGCTTGAGTCCGAGGACCATGCAAGGCCTTGGTTCCGTCCAAAACTTTTGGAGTACTTGGTTTCCCAATAGGCTTGAGTCCGAGGACCATGCAAGGCCTTGGTTCTGTCCAGAACTTTTTGGAGTACTTGGTATCCCCATAGGCTTGAGTCCGAGGACCATGCAAGGCCTTGGTTCTGTCCAAAACTTTTTTGGAGTACTTGGTTTCCCCATAGGCTTGAGTCCGAGGACCATGCAAGGCCTTGGTTCTGTCCAAAAATTTTTGGAGTACTTGGTTTCCGCATAGGCTTGAGTCCGAGGACCATGCAAGGCCTTGGTTCTGTCCAAAACTTTTTTGGAGTACTTGGTTTCCCCATAGGCTTGAGTTTGAGGACCATGCAAGGCCTTGGTTCTGTCCAAAACTTTTTTGGAGTACTTGGTTTCCCCATAGGCTTGAGTCCAAGGACCATGCAAGGCCTTGGTTCGGTCCAAAACTTTTTTGGAGTACTTGGTTTCCCCATAGGCTTGAGTCCGAGGACCATGTAAGGCCTTGGTTCTGTCCAAAACTTTTTTGGAGTACTTGGTTTCCCCATAGGCTTGAGTCCGAGGACCATGCAAGGCCTTGGTTCTGTCAAAAACTTTTTGGAGTACTTGGTTTCCCCATAGGCTTGAGTCCGAGGACCATGCAAGGCCTTGGTTCTGTCCAAAACTTTTTGGAGTACTTGGTTTCCCCATAGGCTTGAGTCCGAGGACCATGCAAGGCCTTGGTTCCATCCAAAACTTTTTTGGAGTACTTGGTTTCCCGATAGGCTTGAGTCCGAGGACCATGTAAGGCCTTGGTTCCGTCCAAAACTTTTTGGAGTACTTGGTTTCCCCATAGGCTTAAGTCCGAGGACCATGTAAGGCCTTGGTTCCGTCCAAAACTTTTTGGAGTACTTGGTTTCCCCATAGACTTGAGTCCGAGGACCATGCAAGGCCTTGGTTCCGTCCAAAACTTTTTGGAGTACTTGGTTTCCCCATAGGCTTGAGTCCGAGGACCATGCAAGGCCTTGGTTCTGTCCAGAACTTTTTGGAGTACTTGGTATCCCCATAGGCTTGAGTCCGAGGACCATGCAAGGCCTTGGTTCTGTACAGAACTTTTTGGAGTACTTGGTTTCCCCATAGGCTTGAGTTCGAGGACCATGCAAGGCCTTGGTTCTGTCCAAAACTTTTTTGGAGTACTTGGTTTCCCCATAGGCTTTAGTCCGAGGACCATGCAAGGCCTTGGTTCTGTCCAAAACTTTTTTGGAGTACTTGGTTTCCCCATAGGCCGAGTCCGAGGACCATGCAAGGCCTTGGTTCTGTCCAAAACTTTTTGGAGTACTTGGTTTCCCCATAGGCTTGAGTTTGAGGACCATGCAAGGCCTTGGTTCTGTCCAAAACTTTTTGGAGTACTTGGTTTCCCCATAGGCTTGAGTCCGAGGACCATGCAAGGCCTTGGTTCCGTCCAAAACTTTTTGGAGTACTTGGTTTCCCTATAGGCTTGAGTTCGAGGACCATGCAAGGCCTTGGTTCTGTCCAGAACTTTTTGGAGTACTTGGTATCCCCATAGGCTTGAGTCCGAGGACCATGCAAGGCCTTGGTTCTGTCCAAAACTTTTTTGGAGTACTTGGTTTCCCCATAGGCTTGAGTCCGACGACCATGCAAGGCCTTGGTTCTGTCCAAAAATTTTTGGAGTACTTGGTTTCCCCATAGGCTTGAGTCCGAGGACCATGCAAGGCCATGGTTCTGTCCAAAACTTTTTTGGAGTACTTGGTTTCCCCATAGGCTTGAGTCCGAGGACCATGCAAGGCCTTGGTTCTGTCCAGAACTTTTTGGAGTACTTGGTATCCCCATAGGCTTGAGTCCGAGGACCATGCAAGGCCTTGGTTCTGTCCAGAACTTTTTGGAGTACTTGGTTTCCCCATAGGCTTGAGTTCGAGGACCATGCAAGGCCTTGGTTCTGTCCAAAACTTTTTTGGAGTACATGGTTTCCCCATAGGCTTGAGTCCGAGGACCATGCAAGGCCTTGGTTCTGTCCAAAACTTTTTTGGAGTACTTGGTTTCCCCATAGGCCGAGTCCGAGGACCATGCAAGGCCTTGGTTCTGTCCAAAACTTTTTGGAGTACTTGGTTTCCCCATAGGCTTGAGTCCGAGGACCATGTAAGGCCTTGGTTCTGTCCAAAACTTTTTTGGAGTACTTGGTTTCCCCATAGGCTTGAGTCCGAGGACCATGCAAGGCCTTGGTTCTGTCAAAAACTTTTTGGAGTACTTGGTTTCCCCATAGGCTTGAGTCCGAGGACCATGCAAGGCCTTGGTTCTGTCCAAAACTTTTTGGAGTACTTGGTTTCCCCATAGGCTTGAGTCCGAGGACCATGCAAGGCCTTGGTTCCATCCAAAACTTTTTTGGAGTACTTGGTTTCCCGATAGGCTTGAGTCCGAGGACCATGTAAGGCCTTGGTTCCGTCCAAAACTTTTTGGAGTACTTGGTTTCCCCATAGGCTTAAGTCCGAGGACCATGTAAGGCCTTGGTTCCGTCCAAAAGTTTTTGGAGTACTTGGTTTCCCCATAGACTTGAGTCCGAGGACCATGCAAGGCCTTGGTTCCGTCCAAAACTTTTTGGAGTACTTGGTTTCCCCATAGGCTTGAGTCCGAGGACCATGCAAGGCCTTGGTTCTGTCCAGAACTTTTTGGAGTACTTGGTATCCCCATAGGCTTGAGTCCGAGGACCATGCAAGGCCTTGGTTCTGTACAGAACTTTTTGGAGTACTTGGTTTCCCCATAGGCTTGAGTTCGAGGACCATGCAAGGCCTTGGTTCTGTCCAAAACTTTTTTGGAGTACTTGGTTTCCCCATAGGCTTTAGTCCGAGGACCATGCAAGGCCTTGGTTCTGTCCAAAACTTTTTTGGAGTACTTGGTTTCCCCATAGGCCGAGTCCGAGGACCATGCAAGGCCTTGGTTCTGTCCAAAACTTTTTGGAGTACTTGGTTTCCCCATAGGCTTGAGTTTGAGGACCATGCAAGGCCTTGGTTCTGTCCAAAACTTTTTGGAGTACTTGGTTTCCCCATAGGCTTGAGTCCGAGGACCATGCAAGGCCTTGGTTCCGTCCAAAACTTTTTGGAGTACTTGGTTTCCCTATAGGCTTGAGTTCGAGGACCATGCAAGGCCTTGGTTCTGTCCAGAACTTTTTGGAGTACTTGGTATCCCCATAGGCTTGAGTCCGAGGACCATGCAAGGCCTTGGTTCTGTCCAAAACTTTTTTGGAGTACTTGGTTTCCCCATAGGCTTGAGTCCGACGACCATGCAAGGCCTTGGTTCTGTCCAAAAATTTTTGGAGTACTTGGTTTCCCCATAGGCTTGAGTCCGAGGACCATGCAAGGCCATGGTTCTGTCCAAAACTTTTTTGGAGTACTTGGTTTCCCCATAGGCTTGAGTCCGAGGACCATGCAAGGCCTTGGTTCTGTCCAGAACTTTTTGGAGTACTTGGTATCCCCATAGGCTTGAGTCCGAGGACCATGCAAGGCCTTGGTTCTGTCCAGAACTTTTTGGAGTACTTGGTTTCCCCATAGGCTTGAGTTCGAGGACCATGCAAGGCCTTGGTTCTGTCCAAAACTTTTTTGGAGTACATGGTTTCCCCATAGGCTTGAGTCCGAGGACCATGCAAGGCCTTGGTTCTGTCCAAAACTTTTTTGGAGTACTTGGTTTCCCCATAGGCCGAGTCCGAGGACCATGCAAGGCCTTGGTTCTGTCCAAAACTTTTTGGAGTACTTGGTTTCCCCATAGGCTTGAGTTTGAGGACCATTCAAGGCCTTGGTTCTGTCCAAAACTTTTTTGGAGTACTTGGTTTCCCCATAGGCTTGAGTTCAAGGACCATGCAAGGCCTTGGTTCTGTCCAAAACTTTTTTGGAGTACTTGGTTTCCCCATAGGCTTGAGTCCGAGGACCATGTAAGGCCTTGGTTCTGTCCAAAACTTTTTTGGAGTACTTGGTTTCCCCATAGGCTTGAGTCCGAGGACCATGCAAGGCCTTGGTTCTGTCAAAAACTTTTTGGAGTACTTGGTTTCCCCATAGGCTTGAGTCCGAGGACCATGCAAGGCCTTGGTTCTGTCCAAAACTTTTTGGAGTACTTGGTTTCCCCATAGGCTTGAGTCCGAGGACCATGCAAGGCCTTGGTTCCGTCCAAAACTTTTTTGGAGTACTTGGTTTCCCCATAGGCTTGAGTCCGAGGACCATGTAAGGCCTTGGTTCCGTCCAAAACTTTTTGGAGTACTTGGTTTCCCCATAGGCTTGAGTCCGAGGACCATGTAAGGCCTTGGTTCCGTCCAAAACTTTTTGGAGTACTTGGTTTCCCCATAGGCTTGAGTCCGAGGACCATGTAAGGCCTTGGTTCCGTCCAAAACTTTTTGGAGTACTTGGTTTCCCCATAGGCTTGAGTCCGAGGACCATGCAAGGCCTTGGTTCCGTCCAAAACTTTTTGGAGTACTTGGTTTCCCCATAGGCTTGAGTCCGAGGACCATGCAAGGCCTTGGTTCTGTCCAGAACTTTTTGGAGTACTTGGTATCCCCATAGGCTTGAGTCCGAGGACCATGCAAGGCCTTGGTTCTGTACAGAACTTTTTGGAGTACTTGGTTTCCCCATAGGCTTGAGTTCGAGGACCATGCAAGGCCTTGGTTCTGTCCAAAACTTTTTTGGAATACTTGGTTTCCCCATAGGCTTTAGTCCGAGGACCATGCAAGGCCTTGGTTCTGTCCAAAACTTTTTTGGAGTACTTGGTTTCCCCATAGGCCGAGTCCGAGGACCATGCAAGGCCTTGGTTCTGTCCAAAACTTTTTGGAGTACTTGGTTTCCCCGTAGGCTTGAGTTTGAGGACCATGCAAGGCCTTGGTTCTGTCCAAAACTTTTTGGAGTACTTGGTTTCCCCATAGGCTTGAGTCCGAGGACCATGCAAGGCCTTGGTTCCGTCCAAAACTTTTTGGAGTACTTGGTTTCCCTATAGGCTTGAGTCCGAGGACCATGCAAGGCCTTGGTTCTGTCCAGAACTTTTTGGAGTACTTGGTATCCCCATAGGCTTGAGTCCGAGGACCATGCAAGGCCTTGGTTCTGTCCAAAACTTTTTTGGAGTACTTGGTTTCCCCATAGGCTTGAGTCCGACGACCATGCAAGGCCTTGGTTCTGTCCAAAAATTTTTGGAGTACTTGGTTTCCCCATAGGCTTGAGTCCGAGGACCATGCAAGGCCATGGTTCTGTCCAAAACTTTTTTGGAGTACTTGGTTTCCCCATAGGCTTGAGTCCGAGGACCATGCAAGGCCTTGGTTCTGTCCAGAACTTTTTGGAGTACTTGGTATCCCCATAGGCTTGAGTCCGAGGACCATGCAAGGCCTTGGTTCTGTCCAGAACTTTTTGGAGTACTTGGTTTCCCCATAGGCTTGAGTTCGAGGACCATGCAAGGCCTTGGTTCTGTCCAAAACTTTTTTGGAGTACATGGTTTCCCCATAGGCTTGAGTCCGAGGACCATGCAAGGCCTTGGTTCTGTCCAAAACTTTTTTGGAGTACTTGGTTTCCCCATAGGCCGAGTCCTAGGACCATGCAAGGCCTTGGTTCTGTCCAAAACTTTTTGGAGTACTTGGTTTCCCCATAGGCTTGAGTTTGAGGACCATTCAAGGCCTTGGTTCTGTCCAAAACTTTTTTGGAGTACTTGGTTTCCCCATAGGCTTGAGTTCAAGGACCATGCAAGGCCTTGGTTCTGTCCAAAACTTTTTTGGAGTACTTGGTTTCCCCATAGGCTTGAGTCCGAGGACCATGTAAGGCCTTGGTTCTGTCCAAAACTTTTTTGGAGTACTTGGTTTCCCCATAGGCTTGAGTCCGAGGACCATGCAAGGCCTTGGTTCTGTCAAAAACTTTTTGGAGTACTTGGTTTCCCCATAGGCTTGAGTCCGAGGACCATGCAAGGCCTTGGTTCTGTCCAAAACTTTTTGGAGTACTTGGTTTCCCCATAGGCTTGAGTCCGAGGACCATGCAAGGCCTTGGTTCCATCCAAAACTTTTTTGGAGTACTTGGTTTCCCCATAGGCTTGAGTCCGAGGACCATGTTAGGCCTTGGTTCCGTCCAAAACTTTTTGGAGTACTTGGTTTCCCCATAGGCTTGAGTCCGAGGACCATGTAAGGCCTTGGTTCCGTCCAAAACTTTTTGGAGTACTTGGTTTCCCCATAGGCTTGAGTCCGAGGACCATGCAAGGCCTTGGTTCCGTCCAAAACTTTTTGGAGTACTTGGTTTCCCCATAGGCTTGAGTCCGAGGACCATGCAAGGCCTTGGTTCTGTCCAGAACTTTTTGGAGTACTTGGTATCCCCATAGGCTTGAGTCCGAGGACCATGCAAGGCCTTGGTTCTGTACAGAACTTTTTGGAGTACTTGGTTTCCCCATAGGCTTGAGTTCGAGGACCATGCAAGGCCTTGGTTCTGTCCAAAACTTTTTTGGAGTACTTGGTTTCCCCATAGGCTTTAGTCCGAGGACCATGCAAGGCCTTGGTTCTGTCCAAAACTTTTTTGGAGTACTTGGTTTCCCCATAGGCCGAGTCCGAGGACCATGCAAGGCCTTGGTTCTGTCCAAAACTTTTTGGAGTACTTGGTTTCCCCATAGGCTTGAGTTTGAGGACCATGCAAGGCCTTGGTTCTGTCCAAAACTTTTTGGAGTACTTGGTTTCCCCATAGGCTTGAGTCCGAGGACCATGCAAGGCCTTGGTTCCGTCCAAAACTTTTTGGAGTACTTGGTTTCCCTATAGGCTTGAGTCCGAGGACCATGCAAGGCCTTGGTTCTGTCCAGAACTTTTTGGAGTACTTGGTATCCCCATAGGCTTGAGTCCGAGGACCATGCAAGGCCTTGGTTCTGTCCAAAACTTTTTTGGAGTACTTGGTTTCCCTATAGGCTTGAGTCCGAGGACCATGCAAGGCCTTGGTTCTGTCCAAAAATTTTTGGAGTACTTGGTTTCCCCATAGGCTTGAGTCCGAGGACCATGCAAGGCCATGGTTCTGTCCAAAACTTTTTTGGAGTACTTGGTTTCCCCATAGGCTTGAGTCCGAGGACCATGCAAGGCCTTGGTTCTGTCCAGAACTTTTTGGAGTACTTGGTATCCCCATAGGCTTGAGTCCGAGGACCATGCAAGGCCTTGGTTCTGTCCAGAACTTTTTGGAGTACTTGGTTTCCCCATAGGCTTGAGTTCGAGGACCATGCAAGGCCTTGGTTCTGTCCAAAACTTTTTTGGAGTACTTGGTTTCCCCATAGGCTTGAGTCCGAGGACCATGCAAGGCCTTGGTTCTGTCCAAAACTTTTTTGGAGTACTTGGTTTCCCCATAGGCCGAGTCCGAGGACCATGCAAGGCCTTGGTTCTGTCCAAAACTTTTTGGAGTACTTGGTTTCCCCATAGGCTTGAGTTTGAGGACCATGCAAGGCCTTGGTTCTGTCCAAAACTTTTTTGGAGTACTTGGTTTCCCCATAGGCTTGAGTCCAAGGACCATGCAAGGCCTTGGTTCTGTCCAAAACTTTTTTGGAGTACTTGGTTTCCCCATAGGCTTGAGTCCGAGGACCATGTAAGGCCTTGGTTCTGTCCAAAACTTTTTTGGAGTACTTGGTTTCCCCATAGGCTTGAGTCCGAGGACCATGCAAGGCCTTGGTTCTGTCAAAAACTTTTTGGAGTACTTGGTTTCCCCATAGGCTTGAGTCCGAGGACCATGCAAGGCCTTGGTTCTGTCCAAAACTTTTTGGAGTACTTGGTTTCCCCATAGGCTTGAGTCCGAGGACCATGCAAGGCCTTGGTTCCATCCAAAACTTTTTTGGAGTACTTGGTTTCCCCATAGGCTTGAGTCCGAGGACCATGTAAGGCCTTGGTTCCGTCCAAAACTTTTTGGAGTACTTGGTTTCCCTATAGGCTTGAGTCCGAGGACCATGCAAGGCCTTGGTTCCGTCCAAAACTTTTTGGAGTACTTGGTTTCCCCATAGGCTTGAGTCCGAGGACCATGCAAGGCCTTGGTTCTGTCCAGAACTTTTTGGAGTACTTGGTATCCCCATAGGCTTGAGTCCGAGGACCATGCAAGGCCTTGGTTCTGTCCAGAACTTTTTGGAGTACTTGGTTTCCCCATATGCTTGAGTTCGAGGACCATGCAAGGCCTTGGTTCTGTCCAAAACTTTTTTGGAGTACTTGGTTTCCCCATAGGCTTGAGTCCGAGGACCATGCAAGGCCTTGGTTCTGTCCAAAACTTTTTTGGAGTACTTGGTTTCCCCATAGGCCGAGTCCGAGGACCATGCAAGGCCTTGGTTCTGTCCAAAACTTTTTGGAGTACTTGGTTTCTCCATAGGCTTGAGTTTGAGGACCATGCAAGGCCTTGGTTCTGTCCAAAACTTTTTGGAGTACTTGGTATCCCCATAGGCTTGAGTCCGAGGACCATGCAAGGCCTTGGTTCCGTCCAAAACTTTTGGAGTACTTGGTTTCCCTATAGGCTTGAGTCCGAGGACCATGCAAGGCCTTGGTTCTGTCCAGAACTTTTTGGAGTACTTGGTATCCCCATAGGCTTGAGTCCGAGGACCATGCAAGGCCTTGGTTCTGTCCAAAACTTTTTTGGAGTACTTGGTTTCCCCATAGGCTTGAGTCCGAGGACCATGCAAGGCCTTGGTTCCGTCCAAAACTTTTTGGAGTACTTGGTTTCCCTATAGGCTTGAGTCCGAGGACCATGCAAGGCCTTGGTTCTGTCCAGAACTTTTTGGAGTACTTGGTATCCCCATAGGCTTGAGTCCGAGGACCATGCAAGGCCTTGGTTCTGTCCAAAACTTTTTTGGAGTACTTGGTTTCCCTATAGGCTTGAGTCCGACGACCATGCAAGGCCTTGGTTCTGTCCAAAAATTTTTGGAGTACTTGGTTTCCCCATAGGCTTGAGTCCGAGGACCATGCAAGGCCATGGTTCTGTCCAAAACTTTTTTGGAGTACTTGGTTTCCCCATAGGCTTGAGTCCGAGGACCATGCAAGGCCTTGGTTCTGTCCAGAACTTTTTGGAGTACTTGGTATCCCCATAGGCTTGAGTCCGAGGACCATGCAAGGCCTTGGTTCTGTCCAGAACTTTTTGGAGTACTTGGTTTCCCCATAGGCTTGAGTTCGAGGACCATGCAAGGCCTTGGTTCTGTCCAAAACTTTTTTGGAGTACTTGGTTTCCCCATAGGCTTGAGTCCGAGGACCATGCAAGGCCTTGGTTCTGTCCAAAACTTTTTTGGAGTACTTGGTTTCCCCATAGGCCGAGTCCGAGGACCATGCAAGGCCTTGGTTCTGTCCAAAACTTTTTGGAGTACTTGGTTTCCCCATAGGCTTGAGTTTGAGGACCATGCAAGGCCTTGGTTCTGTCCAAAACTTTTTTGGAGTACTTGGTTTCCCAATAGGCTTGAGTCCGAGGACCATGCAAGGCCTTGGTTCTGTCCAGAACTTTTTGGAGTACTTGGTATCCCCATAGGCTTGAGTCCGAGGACCATGCAAGGCCTTGGTTCTGTCCAAAACTTTTTTGGAGTACTTGGTTTCCCCATAGGCTTGAGTCCAAGGACCATGCAAGGCCTTGGTTCTGTCCAAAAATTTTTGGAGTACTTGGTTTCCCCATAGGCTTGAGTCCGAGGACCATGCAAGGCCTTGGTTCTGTCCAAAACTTTTTTGGAGTACTTGGTTTCCCCATAGGCTTGAGTTTGAGGACCATGCAAGGCCTTGGTTCTGTCCAAAACTTTTTTGGAGTACTTGGTTTCCCCATAGGCTTGAGTCCAAGGACCATGCAAGGCCTTGGTTCTGTCCAAAACTTTTTTGGAGTACTTGGTTTCCCCATAGGCTTGAGTCCGAGGACCATGTAAGGCCTTGGTTCTGTCCAAAACTTTTTTGGAGTACTTGGTTTCCCCATAGGCTTGAGTCCGAGGACCATGCAAGGCCTTGGTTCTGTCCAAAACTTTTTTGGAGTACTTGGTTTCCCCATAGGCTTGAGTTTGAGGACCATGCGCCTTGGTTCTGTCAAAAACTTTTTGGAGTACTTGGTTTCCCCATAGGCTTGAGTCCGAGGACCATGCAAGGCCTTGGTTCTGTCCAAAACTTTTTGGAGTACTTGGTTTCCCCATAGGCTTGAGTCCGAGGACCATGCAAGGCCTTGGTTCCATCCAAAACTTTTTTGGAGTACTTGGTTTCCCGATAGGCTTGAGTCCGAGGACCATGTAAGGCCTTGGTTCCGTCCAAAACTTTTTGGAGTACTTGGTTTCCCCATAGGCTTGAGTCCGAGGACCATGTAAGGCCTTGGTTCCGTCCAAAACTTTTTGGAGTACTTGGTTTCCCCATAGGCTTGAGTCCGAGGACCATGCAAGGCCTTGGTTCCGTCCAAAACTTTTTGGAGTACTTGGTTTCCCCATAGGCTTGAGTCCGAGGACCATGCAAGGCCTTGGTTCTGTCCAGAACTTTTTGGAGTACTTGGTATCCCCATAGGCTTGAGTCCGAGGACCATGCAAGGCCTTGGTTCTGTACAGAACTTTTTGGAGTACTTGGTTTCCCCATAGGCTTGAGTTCGAGGACCATGCAAGGCCTTGGTTCTGTCCAAAACTTTTTTGGAGAACTTGGTTTCCCCATAGGCTTTAGTCCGAGGACCATGCAAGGCCTTGGTTCTGTCCAAAACTTTTTTGGAGTACTTGGTTTCCCCATAGGCCGAGTCCGAGGACCATGCAAGGCCTTGGTTCTGTCCAAAACTTTTTGGAGTACTTGGTTTCCCCATAGGCTTGAGTTTGAGGACCATGCAAGGCCTTGGTTCTGTCCAAAACTTTTTGGAGTACTTGGTTTCCCCATAGGCTTGAGTCCGAGGACCATGCAAGGCCTTGGTTCCGTCCAAAACTTTTTGGAGTACTTGGTTTCCCTATAGGCTTGAGTTTGAGGACCATGCAAGGCCTTGGTTCTGTCCAGAACTTTTTGGAGTACTTGGTATCCCCATAGGCTTGTGTCCGAGGACCATGCAAGGCCTTGGTTCTGTCCAAAACTTTTTTGGAGTACTTGGTTTCCCCATAGGCTTGAGTCCGACGACCATGCAAGGCCTTGGTTCTGTCCAAAAATTTTTGGAGTACTTGGTTTCCCCATAGGCTTGAGTCCGAGGACCATGCAAGGCCATGGTTCTGTCCAAAACTTTTTTGGAGTACTTGGTTTCCCCATAGGCTTGAGTCCGAGGACCATGCAAGGCCTTGGTTCTGTCCAGAACTTTTTGGAGTACTTGGTATCCCCATAGGCTTGAGTCCGAGGACCATGCAAGGCCTTGGTTCTGTCCAGAACTTTTTGGAGTACTTGGTTTCCCCATAGGCTTGAGTTCGAGGACCATGCAAGGCCTTGGTTCTGTCCAAAACTTTTTTGGAGTACATGGTTTCCCCATAGGCTTGAGTCCGAGGACCATGCAAGGCCTTGGTTCTGTCCAAAACTTTTTTGGAGTACTTGGTTTCCCCATAGGCCGAGTCCGAGGACCATGCAAGGCCTTGGTTCTGTCCAAAACTTTTTGGAGTACTTGGTTTCCCCATAGGCTTGAGTTTGAGGACCATTCAAGGCCTTGGTTCTGTCCAAAACTTTTTTGGAGTACTTGGTTTCCCCATAGGCTTGAGTTCAAGGACCATGCAAGGCCTTGGTTCTGTCCAAAACTTTTTTGGAGTACTTGGTTTCCCCATAGGCTTGAGTCCGAGGACCATGCAAGGCCTTGGTTCTGTCCAAAACTTTTTTGGAGTACTTGGTTTCCCCATAGGCTTGAGTCCGAGGACCATGCAAGGCCTTGGTTCTGTCAAAAACTTTTTGGAGTACTTGGTTTCCCCATAGGCTTGAGTCCGAGGACCATGCAAGGCCTTGGTTCTGTCCAAAACTTTTTGGAGTACTTGGTTTCCCCATAGGCTTGAGTCCGAGGACCATGCAAGGCCTTGGTTCCATCCAAAACTTTTTTGGAGTACTTGGTTTCCCCATAGGCTTGAGTCCGAGGACCATGTAAGGCCTTGGTTCCGTCCAAAACTTTTTGGAGTACTTGGTTTCCCCATAGGCTTGAGTCCGAGGACCATGTAAGGCCTTGGTTCCGTCCAAAACTTTTTGGAGTACTTGGTTTCCCCATAGGCTTGAGTCCGAGGACCATGTAAGGCCTTGGTTCCGTCCAAAACTTTTTGGAGTACTTGGTTTCCCCATAGGCTTGAGTCCGAGGACCATGCAAGGCCTTGGTTCCGTCCAAAACTTTTTGGAGTACTTGGTTTCCCCATAGGCTTGAGTCCGAGGACCATGCAAGGCCTTGGTTCTGTCCAGAACTTTTTGGAGTACTTGGTATCCCCATAGGCTTGAGTCCGAGGACCATGCAAGGCCTTGGTTCTGTACAGAACTTTTTGGAGTACTTGGTTTCCCCATAGGCTTGAGTTCGAGGACCATGCAAGGCCTTGGTTCTGTCCAAAACTTTTTTGGAGTACTTGGTTTCCCCATAGGCTTTAGTCCGAGGACCATGCAAGGCCTTGGTTCTGTCCAAAACTTTTTTGGAGTACTTGGTTTCCCCATAGGCCGAGTCCGAGGACCATGCAAGGCCTTGGTTCTGTCCAAAACTTTTTGGAGTACTTGGTTTCCCCGTAGGCTTGAGTTTGAGGACCATGCAAGTCCTTGGTTCTGTCCAAAACTTTTTGGAGTACTTGGTTTCCCCATAGGCTTGAGTCCGAGGACCATGCAAGGCCTTGGTTCCGTCCAAAACTTTTTGGAGTACTTGGTTTCCCTATAGGCTTGAGTCCGAGGACCATGCAAGGCCTTGGTTCTGTCCAGAACTTTTTGGAGTACTTGGTATCCCCATAGGCTTGAGTCCGAGGACCATGCAAGGCCTTGGTTCTGTCCAAAACTTTTTTGGAGTACTTGGTTTCCCCATAGGCTTGAGTCCGACGACCATGCAAGGCCTTGGTTCTGTCCAAAAATTTTTGGAGTACTTGGTTTCCCCATAGGCTTGAGTCCGAGGACCATGCAAGGCCATGGTTCTGTCCAAAATTTTTTGGAGTACTTGGTTTCCCCATAGGCTTGAGTCCGAGGACCATGCAAGGCCTTGGTTCTGTCCAGAACTTTTTGGAGTACTTGGTATCCCCATAGGCTTGAGTCCGAGGACCATGCAAGGCCTTGGTTCTGTCCAGAACTTTTTGGAGTACTTGGTTTCCCCATAGGCTTGAGTTCGAGGACCATGCAAGGCCTTGGTTCTGTCCAAAACTTTTTTGGAGTACATGGTTTCCCCATAGGCTTGAGTCCGAGGACCATGCAAGGCCTTGGTTCTGTCCAAAACTTTTTTGGAGTACTTGGTTTCCCCATAGGCCGAGTCCGAGGACCATGCAAGGCCTTGGTTCTGTCCAAAACTTTTTGGAGTACTTGGTTTCCCCATAGGCTTGAGTTTGAGGACCATTCAAGGCCTTGGTTCTGTCCAAAACTTTTTTGGAGTACTTGGTTTCCCCATAGGCTTGAGTTCAAGGACCATGCAAGGCCTTGGTTCTGTCCAAAACTTTTTTGGAGTACTTGGTTTCCCCATAGGCTTGAGTCCGAGGACCATGTAAGGCCTTGGTTCTGTCCAAAACTTTTTTGGAGTACTTGGTTTCCCCATAGGCTTGAGTCCGAGGACCATGCAAGGCCTTGGTTCTGTCAAAAACTTTTTGGAGTACTTGGTTTCCCCATAGGCTTGAGTCCGAGGACCATGCAAGGCCATGGTTCTGTCCAAAACTTTTTGGAGTACTTGGTTTCCCCATAGGCTTGAGTCCGAGGACCATGCAAGGCCTTGGTTCCATCCAAAACTTTTTTGGAGTACTTGGTTTCCCCATAGGCTTAAGTCCGAGGACCATGTAAGGCCTTGGTTCCGTCCAAAACTTTTTGGAGTACTTGGTTTCCCCATAGGCTTGAGTCCGAGGACCATGTAAGGCCTTGGTTCCGTCCAAAACTTTTTGGAGTACTTGGTTTCCCCATAGGCTTGAGTCCGAGGACCATGCAAGGCCTTGGTTCCGTCCAAAACTTTTTGGAGTACTTGGTTTCCCCATAGGCTTGAGTCCGAGGACCATGCAAGGCCTTGGTTCTGTCCAGAACTTTTTGGAGTACTTGGTATCCCCATAGGCTTGAGTCCGAGGACCATGCAAGGCCTTGGTTCTGTACAGAACTTTTTGGAGTACTTGGTTTCCCCATAGGCTTGAGTTCGAGGACCATGCAAGGCCTTGGTTCTGTCCAAAACTTTTTTGGAGTACTTGGTTTCCCCATAGGCTTTAGTCCGAGGACCATGCAAGGCCTTGGTTCTGTCCAAAACTTTTTTGGAGTACTTGGTTTCCCCATAGGCCGAGTCCGAGGACCATGCAAGGCCTTGGTTCTGTCCAAAACTTTTTGGAGTACTTGGTTTCCCCATAGGCTTGAGTTTGAGGACCATGCAAGGCCTTGGTTCTGTCCAAAACTTTTTGGAGTACTTGGTTTCCCCATAGGCTTGAGTCCGAGGACCATGCAAGGCCTTGGTTCTGTCCAGAACTTTTTGGAGTACTTGGTTTCCCCATAGGCTTGAGTTCGAGGACCATGCAAGGCCTTGGTTCTGTCCAAAACTTTTTTGGAGTACATGGTTTCCCCATAGGCTTGAGTCCGAGGACCATGCAAGGCCTTGGTTCTGTCCAAAACTTTTTTGGAGTACTTGGTTTCCCCATAGGCCGAGTCCGAGGACCATGCAAGGCCTTGGTTCTGTCCAAAACTTTTTGGAGTACTTGGTTTCCCCATAGGCTTGAGTTTGAGGACCATTCAAGGCCTTGGTTCTGTCCAAAACTTTTTTGGAGTACTTGGTTTCCCCATAGGCTTGAGTTCAAGGACCATGCAAGGCCTTGGTTCTGTCCAAAACTTTTTTGGAGTACTTGGTTTCCCCATAGGCTTGAGTCCGAGGACCATGTAAGGCCTTGGTTCTGTCCAAAACTTTTTTGGAGTACTTGGTTTCCCCATAGGCTTGAGTCCGAGGACCATGCAAGGCCTTGGTTCTGTCAAAAACTTTTTGGAGTACTTGGTTTCCCCATAGGCTTGAGTCCGAGGACCATGCAAGGCCTTGGTTCTGTCCAAAACTTTTTGGAGTACTTGGTTTCCCCATAGGCTTGAGTCCGAGGACCATGCAAGGCCTTGGTTCCATCCAAAACTTTTTTGGAGTACTTGGTTTCCCCATAGGCTTAAGTCCGAGGACCATGTAAGGCCTTGGTTCCGTCCAAAACTTTTTGGAGTACTTGGTTTCCCCATAGGCTTGAGTCCGAGGACCATGTAAGGCCTTGGTTCCGTCCAAAACTTTTTGGAGTACTTGGTTTCCCCATAGGCTTGAGTCCGAGGACCATGCAAGGCCTTGGTTCCGTCCAAAACTTTTTGGAGTACTTGGTTTCCCCATAGGCTTGAGTCCGAGGACCATGCAAGGCCTTGGTTCTGTCCAGAACTTTTTGGAGTACTTGGTATCCCCATAGGCTTGAGTCCGAGGACCATGCAAGGCCTTGGTTCTGTACAGAACTTTTTGGAGTACTTGGTTTCCCCATAGGCTTGAGTTCGAGGACCATGCAAGGCCTTGGTTCTGTCCAAAACTTTTTTGGAGTACTTGGTTTCCCCATAGGCTTTAGTCCGAGGACCATGCAAGGCCTTGGTTCTGTCCAAAACTTTTTTGGAGTACTTGGTTTCCCCATAGGCCGAGTCCGAGGACCATGCAAGGCCTTGGTTCTGTCCAAAACTTTTTGGAGTACTTGGTTTCCCCATAGGCTTGAGTTTGAGGACCATGCAAGGCCTTGGTTCTGTCCAAAACTTTTTGGAGTACTTGGTTTCCCCATAGGCTTGAGTCCGAGGACCATGCAAGGCCTTGGTTCCGTCCAAAACTTTTTGGAGTACTTGGTTTCCCTATAGGCTTGAGTCCGAGGACCATGCAAGGCCTTGGTTCTGTCCAGAACTTTTTGGAGTACTTGGTATCCCCATAGGCTTGAGTCCGAGGACCATGCAAGGCCTTGGTTCTGTCCAAAACTTTTTTGGAGTACTTGGTTTCCCTATAGGCTTGAGTCCGACGACCATGCAAGGCCTTGGTTCTGTCCAAAAATTTTTGGAGTACTTGGTTTCCCCATAGGCTTGAGTCCGAGGACCATGCAAGGCCATGGTTCTGTCCAAAACTTTTTTGGAGTACTTGGTTTCCCCATAGGCTTGAGTCCGAGGACCATGCAAGGCCTTGGTTCTGTCCAGAACTTTTTGGAGTACTTGGTATCCCCATAGGCTTGAGTCCGAGGACCATGCAAGGCCTTGGTTCTGTCCAGAACTTTTTGGAGTACTTGGTTTCCCCATAGGCTTGAGTTCGAGGACCATGCAAGGCCTTGGTTCTGTCCAAAACTTTTTTGGAGTACTTGGTTTCCCCATAGGCTTGAGTCCGAGGACCATGCAAGGCCTTGGTTCTGTCCAAAACTTTTTTGGAGTACTTGGTTTCCCCATAGGCCGAGTCCGAGGACCATGCAAGGCCTTGGTTCTGTCCAAAACTTTTTGGAGTACTTGGTTTCCCCATAGGCTTGAGTTTGAGGACCATGCAAGGCCTTGGTTCTGTCCAAAACTTTTTTGGAGTACTTGGTTTCCCCATAGGCTTGAGTCCAAGGACCATGCAAGGCCTTGGTTCTGTCCAAAACTTTTTTGGAGTACTTGGTTTCCCCATAGGCTTGAGTCCGAGGACCATGTAAGGCCTTGGTTCTGTCCAAAACTTTTTTGGAGTACTTGGTTTCCCCATAGGCTTGAGTCCGAGGACCATGCAAGGCCTTGGTTCTGTCAAAAACTTTTTGGAGTACTTGGTTTCCCCATAGGCTTGAGTCCGAGGACCATGCAAGGCCTTGGTTCTGTCCAAAACTTTTTGGAGTACTTGGTTTCCCCATAGGCTTGAGTCCGAGGACCATGCAAGGCCTTGGTTCCATCCAAAACTTTTTTGGAGTACTTGGTTTCCCCATAGGCTTGAGTCCGAGGACCATGTAAGGCCTTGGTTCCGTCCAAAACTTTTTGGAGTACTTGGTTTCCCTATAGGCTTGAGTCCGAGGACCATGCAAGGCCTTGGTTCCGTCCAAAACTTTTTGGAGTACTTGGTTTCCCCATAGGCTTGAGTCCGAGGACCATGCAAGGCCTTGGTTCTGTCCAGAACTTTTTGGAGTACTTGGTATCCCCATAGGCTTGAGTCCGAGGACCATGCAAGGCCTTGGTTCTGTCCAGAACTTTTTGGAGTACTTGGTTTCCCCATATGCTTGAGTTCGAGGACCATGCAAGGCCTTGGTTCTGTCCAAAACTTTTTTGGAGTACTTGGTTTCCCCATAGGCTTGAGTCCGAGGACCATGCAAGGCCTTGGTTCTGTCCAAAACTTTTTGGAGTACTTGGTTTCCCCATAGGCCGAGTCCGAGGACCATGCAAGGCCTTGGTTCTGTCCAAAACTTTTTGGAGTACTTGGTTTCTCCATAGGCTTGAGTTTGAGGACCATGCAAGGCCTTGGTTCTGTCCAAAACTTTTTGGAGTACTTGGTATCCCCATAGGCTTGAGTCCGAGGACCATGCAAGGCCTTGGTTCCGTCCAAAACTTTTTGGAGTACTTGGTATCCCCATAGGCTTGAGTCCGAGGACCATGCAAGGCCTTGGTTCTGTCCAAAACTTTTTTGGAGTACTTGGTTTCCCCATAGGCTTGAGTCCGAGGACCATGCAAGGCCTTGGTTCTGTCCAAAAATTTTTGGAGTACTTGGTTTCCCCATAGGCTTGAGTCCGAGGACCATGCAAGGCCTTGGTTCTGTCCAAAACTTTTTTGGAGTACTTGGTTTCCCCATAGGCTTGAGTCCGAGGACCATGCAAGGCCTTGGTTCTGTCCAGAACTTTTTGGAGTACTTGGTATCCCCATAGGCTTGAGTCCGAGGACCATGCAAGGCCTTGGTTCTGTCCAGAACTTTTTGGAGTACTTGGTTTCCCCACAGGCTTGAGTTCGAGGACCATGCAAGGCCTTGGTTCTGTCCAAAACTTTTTTGGAGTACTTGGTTTCCCCATAGGCTTGAGTCCGAGGACCATGCAAGGCCTTGGTTCTGTCCAAAACTTTTTTGGAGTACTTGGTTTCCCCATAGGCCGAGTCCGAGGACCATGCAAGGCCTTGGTTCTGTCCAAAACTTTTTGGAGTACTTGGTTTCCCCATAGGCTTGAGTCCGAGGACCATGCAAGGCCTTGGTTCCGTCCAAAACTTTTTGGAGTACTTGGTTTCCCTATAGGCTTGAGTCCGAGGACCATGCAAGGCCTTGGTTCTGTCCAGAACTTTTTGGAGTACTTGGTATCCCCATAGGCTTGAGTCCGAGGACCATGCAAGGCCTTGGTTCTGTCCAAAACTTTTTTGGAGTACTTGGTTTCCCCATAGGCTTGAGTCCGACGACCATGCAAGGCCTTGGTTCTGTCCAAAAATTTTTGGAGTACTTGGTTTCCCCATAGGCTTGAGTCCGAGGACCATGCAAGGCCATGGTTCTGTCCAAAACTTTTTTGGAGTACTTGGTTTCCCCATAGGCTTGAGTCCGAGGACCATGCAAGGCCTTGGTTCTGTCCAGAACTTTTTGGAGTACTTGGTATCCCCATAGGCTTGAGTCCGAGGACCATGCAAGGCCTTGGTTCTGTCCAGAACTTTTTGGAGTACTTGGTTTCCCCATAGGCTTGAGTTCGAGGACCATGCAAGGCCTTGGTTCTGTCCAAAACTTTTTTGGAGTACATGGTTTCCCCATAGGCTTGAGTCCGAGGACCATGCAAGGCCTTGGTTCTGTCCAAAACTTTTTTGGAGTACTTGGTTTCCCCATAGGCCGAGTCCGAGGACCATGCAAGGCCTTGGTTCTGTCCAAAACTTTTTGGAGTACTTGGTTTCCCCATAGGCTTGAGTTTGAGGACCATTCAAGGCCTTGGTTCTGTCCAAAACTTTTTTGGAGTACTTGGTTTCCCCATAGGCTTGAGTACAAGGACCATGCAAGGCCTTGGTTCAGTCCAAAACTTTTTTGGAGTACTTGGTTTCCCCATAGGCTTGAGTCCGAGGACCATGTAAGGCCTTGGTTCTGTCCAAAACTTTTTTGGAGTACTTGGTTTCCCCATAGGCTTGAGTCCGAGGACCATGCAAGGCCTTGGTTCTGTCAAAAACTTTTTGGAGTACTTGGTTTCCCCATAGGCTTGAGTCCGAGGACCATGCAAGGCCTTGGTTCTGTCCAAAACTTTTTGGAGTACTTGGTTTCCCCATAGGCTTGAGTCCGAGGACCATGCAAGGCCTTGGTTCCATCCAAAACTTTTTTGGAGTACTTGGTTTCCCCATAGGCTTGTGTCCGAGGACCATGTAAGGCCTTGGTTCCGTCCAAAACTTTTTGGAGTACTTGGTTTCCCCATAGGCTTGAGTCCGAGGACCATGTAAGGCCTTGGTTCCGTCCAAAACTTTTTGGAGTACTTGGTTTCCCCATAGGCTTGAGTCCGAGGACCATGCAAGGCCTTGGTTCCGTCCAAAACTTTTTGGAGTACTTGGTTTCCCCATAGGCTTGAGTCCGAGGACCATGCAAGGCCTTGGTTCTGTCCAGAACTTTTTGGAGTACTTGGTATCCCCATAGGCTTGAGTCCGAGGACCATGCAAGGCCTTGGTTCTGTACAGAACTTTTTGGAGTACTTGGTTTCCCCATAGGCTTGAGTTCGAGGACCATGCAAGGCCTTGGTTCTGTCCAAAACTTTTTTGGAGTACTTGGTTTCCCCATAGGCTTTAGTCCGAGGACCATGCAAGGCCTTGGTTCTGTCCAAAACTTTTTTGGAGTACTTGGTTTCCCCATAGGCCGAGTCCGAGGACCATGCAAGGCCTTGGTTCTGTCCAAAACTTTTTGGAGTACTTGGTTTCCCCATAGGCTTGAGTTTGAGGACCATGCAAGGCCTTGGTTCTGTCCAAAACTTTTTGGAGTACTTGGTTTCCCCATAGGCTTGAGTCCGAGGACCATGCAAGGCCTTGGTTCCGTCCAAAACTTTTTGGAGTACTTGGTTTCCCTATAGGCTTGAGTCCGAGGACCATGCAAGGCCTTGGTTCGGTCCAGAACTTTTTGGAGTACTTGGTATCCCCATAGGCTTGAGTCCGAGGACCATGCAAGGCCTTGGTTCTGTCCAAAACTTTTTTGGAGTACTTGGTTTCCCTATAGGCTTGAGTCCGACGACCATGCAAGGCCTTGGTTCTGTCCAAAAATTTTTGGAGTACTTGGTTTCCCCATAGGCTTGAGTCCGAGGACCATGCAAGGCCATGGTTCTGTCCAAAACTTTTTTGGAGTACTTGGTTTCCCCATAGGCTTGAGTCCGAGGACCATGCAAGGCCTTGGTTCTGTCCAGAACTTTTTGGAGTACTTGGTATCCCCATAGGCTTGAGTCCGAGGACCATGCAAGGCCTTGGTTCTGTCCAGAACTTTTTGGAGTACTTGGTTTCCCCATAGGCTTGAGTTCGAGGACCATGCAAGGCCTTGGTTCTGTCCAAAACTTTTTTGGAGTACTTGGTTTCCCCATAGGCTTGAGTCCGAGGACCATGCAAGGCCTTGGTTCTGTCCAAAACTTTTTTGGAGTACTTGGTTTCCCCATAGGCCGAGTCCGAGGACCATGCAAGGCCTTGGTTCTGTCCAAAACTTTTTGGAGTACTTGGTTTCCCCATAGGCTTGAGTTTGAGGACCATGCAAGGCCTTGGTTCTGTCCAAAACTTTTTTGGAGTACTTGGTTTCCCCATAGGCTTGAGTCCAAGGACCATGCAAGGCCTTGGTTCTGTCCAAAACTTTTTTGGAGTACTTGGTTTCCCCATAGGCTTGAGTCCGAGGACCATGTAAGGCCTTGGTTCTGTCCAAAACTTTTTTGGAGTACTTGGTTTCCCCATAGGCTTGAGTCCGAGGACCATGCAAGGCCTTGGTTCTGTCAAAAACTTTTTGGAGTACTTGGTTTCCCCATAGGCTTGAGTCCGAGGACCATGCAAGGCCTTGGTTCTGTCCAAAACTTTTTGGAGTACTTGGTTTCCCCATAGGCTTGAGTCCGAGGACCATGCAAGGCCTTGGTTCCATCCAAAACTTTTTTGGAGTACTTGGTTTCCCCATAGGCTTGAGTCCGAGGACCATGTAAGGCCTTGGTTCCGTCCAAAACTTTTTGGAGTACTTGGTTTCCCCATAGGCTTGAGTCCGAGGACCATGCAAGGCCTTGGTTCTGTCCAGAACTTTTTGGAGTACTTGGTTTCCCCATAGGCTTGAGTCCGAGGACCATGCAAGGCCTTGGTTCTGTCCAGAACTTTTTGGAGTACTTGGTTTCCCCATATGCTTGAGTTCGAGGACCATGCAAGGCCTTGGTTCTGTCCAAAACTTTTTTGGAGTACTTGGTTTCCCCATAGGCTTGAGTCCGAGGACCATGCAAGGCCTTGGTTCTGTCCAAAACTTTTTTGGAGTACTTGGTTTCCCCATAGGCCGAGTCCGAGGACCATGCAAGGCCTTGGTTCTGTCCAAAACTTTTTGGAGTACTTGGTTTCTCCATAGGCTTGAGTTTGAGGACCATGCAAGGCCTTGGTTCTGTCCAAAACTTTTTGGAGTACTTGGTATCCCCATAGGCTTGAGTCCGAGGACCATGCAAGGCCTTGGTTCCGTCCAAAACTTTTGGAGTACTTGGTTTCCCTATAGGCTTGAGTCCGAGGACCATGCAAGGCCTTGGTTCTGTCCAGAACTTTTTGGAGTACTTGGTATCCCCATAGGCTTGAGTCCGAGGACCATGCAAGGCCTTGGTTCTGTCCAAAACTTTTTTGGAGTACTTGGTTTCCCCATAGGCTTGAGTCCGAGGACCATGCAAGGCCTTGGTTCTGTCCAAAAATTTTTGGAGTACTTGGTTTCCCCATAGGCTTGAGTCCGAGGACCATGCAAGGCCTTGGTTCTGTCCAAAACTTTTTTGGAGTAGTTGGTTTCCCCATAGGCTTGAGTCCGAGGACCATGCAAGGCCTTGGTTCTGTCCAGAACTTTTTGGAGTACTTGGTATCCCCATAGGCTTGAGTCCGAGGACCATGCAAGGCCTTGGTTCTGTCCAGAACTTTTTGGAGTACTTGGTTTCCCCACAGGCTTGAGTTCGAGGACCATGCAAGGCCTTGGTTCTGTCCAAAACTTTTTTGGAGTACTTGGTTTCCCCATAGGCTTGAGTCCGAGGACCATGCAAGGCCTTGGTTCTGTCCAAAACTTTTTTGGAGTACTTGGTTTCCCCATAGGCTTGAGTCCGAGGACCATGTAAGGCCTTGGTTCCGTCCAAAACTTTTTGGAGTACTTGGTTTCCCCATAGGCTTGAGTCCGAGGACCATGTAAGGCCTTGGTTCCGTCCAAAACTTTTTGGAGTACTTGGTTTCCCCATAGGCTTGAGTCCGAGGACCATGTAAGGCCTTGGTTCCGTCCAAAACTTTTTGGAGTACTTGGTTTCCCCATAGGCTTGAGTCCGAGGACCATGCAAGGCCTTGGTTCCGTCCAAAACTTTTTGGAGTACTTGGTTTCCCCATAGGCTTGAGTCCGAGGACCATGCAAGGCCTTGGTTCTGTCCAGAACTTTTTGGAGTACTTGGTATCCCCATAGGCTTGAGTCCGAGGACCATGCAAGGCCTTGGTTCTGTACAGAACTTTTTGGAGTACTTGGTTTCCCCATAGGCTTGAGTTCGAGGACCATGCAAGGCCTTGGTTCTGTCCAAAACTTTTTTGGAGTACTTGGTTTCCCCATAGGCTTTAGTCCGAGGACCATGCAAGGCCTTGGTTCTGTCCAAAACTTTTTTGGAGTACTTGGTTTCCCCATAGGCCGAGTCCGAGGACCATGCAAGGCCTTGGTTCTGTCCAAAACTTTTTGGAGTACTTGGTTTCCCCGTAGGCTTGAGTTTGAGGACCATGCAAGTCCTTGGTTCTGTCCAAAACTTTTTGGAGTACTTGGTTTCCCCATAGGCTTGAGTCCGAGGACCATGCAAGGCCTTGGTTCCGTCCAAAACTTTTTGGAGTACTTGGTTTCCCTATAGGCTTGAGTCCGAGGACCATGCAAGGCCTTGGTTCTGTCCAGAACTTTTTGGAGTACTTGGTATCCCCATAGGCTTGAGTCCGAGGACCATGCAAGGCCTTGGTTCTGTCCAAAACTTTTTTGGAGTACTTGGTTTCCCCATAGGCTTGAGTCCGACGACCATGCAAGGCCTTGGTTCTGTCCAAAAATTTTTGGAGTACTTGGTTTCCCCATAGGCTTGAGTCCGAGGACCATGCAAGGCCATGGTTCTGTCCAAAACTTTTTTGGAGTACTTGGTTTCCCCATAGGCTTGAGTCCGAGGACCATGCAAGGCCTTGGTTCTGTCCAGAACTTTTTGGAGTACTTGGTATCCCCATAGGCTTGAGTCCGAGGACCATGCAAGGCCTTGGTTCTGTCCAGAACTTTTTGGAGTACTTGGTTTCCCCATAGGCTTGAGTTCGAGGACCATGCAAGGCCTTGGTTCTGTCCAAAACTTTTTTGGAGTACATGGTTTCCCCATAGGCTTGAGTCCGAGGACCATGCAAGGCCTTGGTTCTGTCCAAAACTTTTTTGGAGTACTTGGTTTCCCCATAGGCCGAGTCCGAGGACCATGCAAGGCCTTGGTTCTGTCCAAAACTTTTTGGAGTACTTGGTTTCCCCATAGGCTTGAGTTTGAGGACCATTCAAGGCCTTGGTTCTGTCCAAAACTTTTTTGGAGTACTTGGTTTCCCCATAGGCTTGAGTTCAAGGACCATGCAAGGCCTTGGTTCTGTCCAAAACTTTTTTGGAGTACTTGGTTTCCCCATAGGCTTGAGTCCGAGGACCAGGTAAGGCCTTGGTTCTGTCCAAAACTTTTTTGGAGTACTTGGTTTCCCCATAGGCTTGAGTCCGAGGACCATGCAAGGCCTTGGTTCTGTCAAAAACTTTTTGGAGTACTTGGTTTCCCCATAGGCTTGAGTCCGAGGACCATGCAAGGCCTTGGTTCTGTCCAAAACTTTTTGGAGTACTTGGTTTCCCCATAGGCTTGAGTCCGAGGACCATGCAAGGCCTTGGTTCCATCCAAAACTTTTTTGGAGTACTTGGTTTCCCCATAGGCTTGTGTCCGAGGACCATGTAAGGCCTTGGTTCCGTCCAAAACTTTTTGGAGTACTTGGTTTCCCCATAGGCTTGAGTCCGAGGACCATGTAAGGCCTTGGTTCCGTCCAAAACTTTTTGGAGTACTTGGTTTCCCCATAGGCTTGAGTCCGAGGACCATGCAAGGCCTTGGTTCCGTCCAAAACTTTTTGGAGTACTTGGTTTCCCCATAGGCTTGAGTCCGAGGACCATGCAAGGCCTTGGTTCTGTCCAGAACTTTTTGGAGTACTTGGTATCCCCATAGGCTTGAGTCCGAGGACCATGCAAGGCCTTGGTTCTGTACAGAACTTTTTGGAGTACTTGGTTTCCCCATAGGCTTGAGTTCGAGGACCATGCAAGGCCTTGGTTCTGTCCAAAACTTTTTTGGAGTACTTGGTTTCCCCATAGGCTTTAGTCCGAGGACCATGCAAGGCCTTGGTTCTGTCCAAAACTTTTTTGGAGTACTTGGTTTCCCCATAGGCCGAGTCCGAGGACCATGCAAGGCCTTGGTTCTGTCCAAAACTTTTTGGAGTACTTGGTTTCCCCATAGGCTTGAGTTTGAGGACCATGCAAGGCCTTGGTTCTGTCCAAAACTTTTTGGAGTACTTGGTTTCCCCATAGGCTTGAGTCCGAGGACCATGCAAGGCCTTGGTTCCGTCCAAAACTTTTTGGAGTACTTGGTTTCCCTATAGGCTTGAGTCCGAGGACCATGCAAGGCCTTGGTTCGGTCCAGAACTTTTTGGAGTACTTGGTATCCCCATAGGCTTGAGTCCGAGGACCATGCAAGGCCTTGGTTCTGTCCAAAACTTTTTTGGAGTACTTGGTTTCCCTATAGGCTTGAGTCCGACGACCATGCAAGGCCTTGGTTCTGTCCAAAAATTTTTGGAGTACTTGGTTTCCCCATAGGCTTGAGTCCGAGGACCATGCAAGGCCATGGTTCTGTCCAAAACTTTTTTGGAGTACTTGGTTTCCCCATAGGCTTGAGTCCGAGGACCATGCAAGGCCTTGGTTCTGTCCAGAACTTTTTGGAGTACTTGGTATCCCCATAGGCTTGAGTCCGAGGACCATGCAAGGCCTTGGTTCTGTCCAGAACTTTTTGGAGTACTTGGTTTCCCCATAGGCTTGAGTTCGAGGACCATGCAAGGCCTTGGTTCTGTCCAAAACTTTTTTGGAGTACTTGGTTTCCCCATAGGCTTGAGTCCGAGGACCATGCAAGGCCTTGGTTCTGTCCAAAACTTTTTTGGAGTACTTGGTTTCCCCATAGGCCGAGTCCGAGGACCATGCAAGGCCTTGGTTCTGTCCAAAACTTTTTGGAGTACTTGGTTTCCCCATAGGCTTGAGTTTGAGGACCATGCAAGGCCTTGGTTCTGTCCAAAACTTTTTTGGAGTACTTGGTTTCCCCATAGGCTTGAGTCCAAGGACCATGCAAGGCCTTGGTTCTGTCCAAAACTTTTTTGGAGTACTTGGTTTCCCCATAGGCTTGAGTCCGAGGACCATGTAAGGCCTTGGTTCTGTCCAAAACTTTTTTGGAGTACTTGGTTTCCCCATAGGCTTGAGTCCGAGGACCATGCAAGGCCTTGGTTCTGTCAAAAACTTTTTGGAGTACTTGGTTTCCCCATAGGCTTGAGTCCGAGGACCATGCAAGGCCTTGGTTCTGTCCAAAACTTTTTGGAGTACTTGGTTTCCCCATAGGCTTGAGTCCGAGGACCATGCAAGGCCTTGGTTCCATCCAAAACTTTTTTGGAGTACTTGGTTTCCCCATAGGCTTGAGTCCGAGGACCATGTAAGGCCTTGGTTCCGTCCAAAACTTTTTGGAGTACTTGGTTTCCCCATAGGCTTGAGTCCGAGGACCATGCAAGGCCTTGGTTCTGTCCAGAACTTTTTGGAGTACTTGGTATCCCCATAGGCTTGAGTCCGAGGACCATGCAAGGCCTTGGTTCTGTCCAGAACTTTTTGGAGTACTTGGTTTCCCCATATGCTTGAGTTCGAGGACCATGCAAGGCCTTGGTTCTGTCCAAAACTTTTTTGGAGTACTTGGTTTCCCCATAGGCTTGAGTCCGAGGACCATGCAAGGCCTTGGTTCTGTCCAAAACTTTTTTGGAGTACTTGGTTTCCCCATAGGCCGAGTCCGAGGACCATGCAAGGCCTTGGTTCTGTCCAAAACTTTTTGGAGTACTTGGTTTCTCCATAGGCTTGAGTTTGAGGACCATGCAAGGCCTTGGTTCTGTCCAAAACTTTTTGGAGTACTTGGTATCCCCATAGGCTTGAGTCCGAGGACCATGCAAGGCCTTGGTTCCGTCCAAAACTTTTGGAGTACTTGGTTTCCCTATAGGCTTGAGTCCGAGGACCATGCAAGGCCTTGGTTCTGTCCAGAACTTTTTGGAGTACTTGGTATCCCCATAGGCTTGAGTCCGAGGACCATGCAAGGCCTTGGTTCTGTCCAAAACTTTTTTGGAGTACTTGGTTTCCCCATAGGCTTGAGTCCGAGGACCATGCAAGGCCTTGGTTCTGTCCAAAAATTTTTGGAGTACTTGGTTTCCCCATAGGCTTGAGTCCGAGGACCATGCAAGGCCTTGGTTCTGTCCAAAACTTTTTTGGAGTACTTGGTTTCCCCATAGGCTTGAGTCCGAGGACCATGCAAGGCCTTGGTTCTGTCCAGAACTTTTTGGAGTACTTGGTATCCCCATAGGCTTGAGTCCGAGGACCATGCAAGGCCTTGGTTCTGTCCAGAACTTTTTGGAGTACTTGGTTTCCCCACAGGCTTGAGTTCGAGGACCATGCAAGGCCTTGGTTCTGTCCAAAACTTTTTTGGAGTACTTGGTTTCCCCATAGGCTTGAGTCCGAGGACCATGCAAGGCCTTGGTTCTGTCCAAAACTTTTTTGGAGTACTTGGTTTCCCCATAGGCCGAGTCCGAGGACCATGCAAGGCCTTGGTTCTGTCCAAAACTTTTTGGAGTACTTGGTTTCCCCATAGGCTTGAGTTCGAGGACCATGCAAGGCCTTGGTTCTGTCCAAAACTTTTTGGAGTACTTGGTTTCCCCATAGGCTTGAGTCCGAGGACCATGCAAGGCCTTGGTTCCGTCCAAAACTTTTTGGAGTACTTGGTTTCCCTATAGGCTTGAGTCCGAGGACCATGCAAGGCCTTGGTTCTGTCCAGAACTTTTTGGAGTACTTGGTATCCCCATAGGCTTGAGTCCGAGGACCATGCAAGGCCTTGGTTCTGTCCAAAACTTTTTTGGAGTACTTGGTTTCCCCATAGGCTTGAGTCCGAGGACCATGCAAGGCCTTGGTTCTGTCCAAAAATTTTTGGAGTACTTGGTTTCCCCATAGGCTTGAGTCCGAGGACCATGCAAGGCCTTGGTTCTGTCCAAAACTTTTTTGGAGTACTTGGTTTCCCCATAGGCCGATTCCGAGGACCATGCAAGGCCTTGGTTCTGTCCAAAACTTTTTGGAGTACTTGGTTTCCCCATAGGCTTGAGTCCGAGGACCATGCAAGGCCTTGGTTCTGTCCAAAACTTTTTTGGAGTACTTGGTTTCCCCATAGGCCGAGTCCGAGGACCATGCAAGGCCTTGGTTCTGTCCAAAACTTTTTGGAGTACTTGGTTTCCCCATAGGCTTGAGTCCGAGGACCATGCAAGACCTTGGTTCTGTCCAAAACTTTTTTGGAGTACTTGGTTTCCCCATAGGCTTGAGTCCGAGGACCATGCAAGGCCTTGGTTCCGTCCAAAACTTTTTGGAGTACTTGGTTTCCCCATAGGCTTGAGTCCGAGGACCATGCAAGGCCTTGGTTCTGTCCAGAACTTTTTGGAGTACTTGGTATCCCCATAGGCTTGAGTCCGAGGACCATGCAAGGCCTTGGTTCTGTCCAAAAATTTTTTGGAGTACTTGGTTTCCCCATAGGCTTGAGTCCGAGGACCATGCAAGGCCTTGGTTCTGTCCAAAAATTTTTGGAGTACTTGGTTTCCCCATAGGCTTGAGTCCGAGGACCATGCAAGGCCTTGGTTCTGTCCAAAACGTTTTTGGAGTACTTGGTTTCCCCATAGGTCGAGTCCGAGGACCATGCAAGGCCTTGGTTCTGTCCAAAACTTTTTGGAGTACTTGGTTTCCCCATAGGCTTGAGTCCGAGGACCATGCAAGGCCTTGGTTCTGTCGAAAACTTTTTTGGAGTACTTGGTTTCCCCATAGGCCGAGTCCGAGGACCATGCAAGGCCTTGGTTCTGTCCAAAACTTTTTGGAGTACTTGGATTCCCTATAGGCTTGAGTCTGAGGACCGTGCAAGGCCTTGGTTCTGTCCAAAACTTTTTGGAGAACTTGGTTTCCCCATAGGCTTGAGTCCGAGGACCATGCAAGGCCTTAGTTCTGTCTAAAATTTTTTGGAGTACTTTTTTGTACTTATTTGCTTTTTTGCAGGTCAGCCCCTTGACCACGGCGGGGAGAGCTGACTTGAGGTCGGAAGCTCCTAGAGCTGCCCGTGCCGTTGGTGCTACAGGACGTAAGCCCTGGCACAAATTTATGTCGGAGCAACAACTGCATGTCACCGGAGATGGGGGAAAACCTGCGAATCTCTGCTTGCTAGAAAGTTGACTCAAACGCCACCTGTGCCAACGCGCAAGCCTTCCCACAGACGGCGCCAATTGTAGGGACACGGTTATTTAACGGCCCAATAATGAGGTTGGGCTCGCACATGAAAGATCCCTCACAATATGATTTGTAGAGAGTGGGCTTGAAAGGCTTGCCTTTGATTACGGGGCGATGGTCCGATCCTGATTTTAGAGGAAGTCATGTAGAAAAAGTGGTTGGGTTTGAACATTTAAGCCCTATAGCGTTGCATCCTGAGGGGTTGGACTCCTCGGACTTGGTTCGAGGAGTATTAAGGTCTTCCCCCGGTTACCCGGCGGTGAGTTTTTTCTGTGGTGTGCAGATATCTTTAAGGTGTTTTCACCCCTGGAGTCTTTCCCCTGGAGGTGGGATGTGAGGCTCTGCTTTTTTTGGCCCTCTCCCCCTTTCAGATTTACTTACTTTTTCTTTTATACTAGCCTGTGTTCGCTGTCCTTCGTCCACGTGTAGGGTCAACCTTTCCAAGACTGATATTTGTCACGTCAGTCTAATCCCAGAATTGTTGGGGATGGTTGATAAAGCCGAAGAATCCGGCTCTGTTGGGTGCAGAGTCTTGTCTGGGAAGGGTAATAAGGGTAGCTTTCCCAAGATATTTTAGATCTTTCAAATTTCTTCCTATACCTCTTTTTTACCCCTCTTCTCAATGGAGCTTTGGGTCTACCGAGGACTAAACTGTCCTCGGCTGCATCTCCGGGCCATCTTTTGCCTTATATTTTTGAGCTTGGGCCATAACCTTTTTCGGCTTGGGCCTTTGGACTTCCCATGAGCAAGTGGGCCTGGCCCATAAATTATTGGGCCCCACACTATTCATTAGTAAAACAATTTATAGGAATAAAAAATTCAACCAATCAATTAAAATATTTAGTTTTTACTTAATATTCACAATGGCTACAAACTCATCCCAAATTCTCTCTCAATCGTCTCTAAACTCAAGAGGTAAACAATCAAAACAAAGAGAAAATGCTATCTTTCATATAAATAAAACTAATCAAAACAGAACCAAAAAAAAAAAAAAAATGTAGAACGCTGATTTGACCTATATGGTGATTAAGCTGTATGTTGTTAGAAGTGAGGAGGAGGATGAGCGGTGATAGTGCGGACCAAGTGGTGTGCATGAACACCGATTTAAAAGGCCAACTCTCTCTAGCCTTTGTTCTTTGTTGGTGGTCTGCGTGTGTATGAGAGAGAGAGAATTTGTTTGTGTGAGATAAAGGGAGAGAGATTTGTGTGTGTATGTAAGAGAGAGAGAAAGAAAGAGAAAGAGGGAGAGTTGGAGATATGTTTTGGAGATCAAGAACTAGAAAAACAAAAAGTAAAATAAAAGTGAAGATAGAGTAGGAGTGGGTGTACGTGTGTGGAGAAGAAAAAACAAGAGAAAAAAGAAGAAGAAGAAACGTATGGATTGGAAAAAAAAAAAAAAACTAAAGAAAGATTGAAAAAATAATATAAAGAATAAGAAATCAAAATTTAGAAATGCTATCACAATATTTTCACAATAAATTTTAAGTGACAGATTGTTATTAGCTAATATTAGTGAGTAAAAAAATAATTTCAATGGTTGGTTTAAATTAGAACTAGTAAGTAGTAACAACTTATTACATAAGATTTTGTTGTGAAAGTATTACAAAAAAAATGTTGTGGACATAACACTTTTTATTAAAAAAAAATATATAATTGTTAATGTTGTTGGGAATTTGAAAAATATAGCCATTATGAATGAATGAAGAAATACTGAAAAAAAGAATAAAGAAATAATGAAGAAATAATATTTTAATGGGATAGAGAAAAAGATAGAGAGTTTATTGGAAAGTGTATTTGAAAAAGTAAATAGGTAAAAGGTAAAAGGTAAAAGTCACTATTCATTCTCCTAATAGTACATAAATTTAGAAAGATTATTGGAGATGCTCTTAAAGGTTTAGGAGTATTTTGGCTATTTTAGAAATTTTGAGGGTATTTTGGTTGTTTTAGAGGTTTCTGGATATTTTAGCTCATTTTAGAGATTTTGGGGGCATTTTGGTCATTTTTGAGATTTGGGGATTTTTTTTTTTTTGGTTATTTTAAAGATTTTGGGGATATTTTGATCTTTTTAAAGGTTTCAAAGGTATTTTGGTCATTTTAGAGGTTTGTGGGTATTTTGGCTCATTTTAGGGGTATTTTGGTTATTTTAGAGGTTTCAAGGTTTTTTTTTGCTATTTAGAGTGCATTTTAGTCATTTTGGTGGTTCTAAGGGCTTTTTTATTTTTATTTTATTTTTATTATTTTTATTTATAATAATTATTCTCTTTAGTGGTTTTAGGGGTATTTTAGAATTGAGTAATTTGGTTAAATGATACTTAGGTCAAATTGGGTACCTAGTTAAAGCCCAATTAATACTTATGGTAATTGAGTTTAATTGGGTCAATACCCATTTGACCTAATCAATAATTATGTGGGTTTGAATCTTATTTTAGTATGTGAGTAAATGAGTTTGGGGTGATTTTGACATCCCTACCGCCAAATGAGCGATTTTCAGGCATAACTCAAACTTTTACAAGTCTCTCTCAAACTTTTACAAGTCTCTAAGTGATAATAGAAATAGGCAATGAAGAAATTTTAATTAGACATGGCTTTAAAGTTGGCAAAAGTAGTTAATTGGTTGCAGAACTTGAAGTTAGGGGGGCAACTCTGTTGCTGGCTATGTGTGGCGACTTAGCTGTTGAGGGTTTTTTTGTGTGTCTTTGATGAGTTCGTCTACAATTGAGTAAGGACATATTATTTTGTTTAAAAATTTGTAAGGGGCCATGTTGTTTGTTTTGGGTAAAATTGTTTGATTGGGTTTAATTTTTTTAGCTTTATTATTGGTGATTTTTGTTGTTGGGCTAAATTTTTTGGGCTTGTATGTCTTGTTTTAGATTTTAGATCTATAGATTTTTATTTATTTATTTTTTATGGTTTTAAAAAGAGGAAAATGCTAGAGTTACAAATTTTTATTACAAATTGCTGATGTGGTGAGTGGTTATTGTTAAATAACAAAAATGGTATAAGTGGTGAGCCCAAATGTGAACAATAAGAATTTGCTACTTTAATAATTTGTAAAAATGTTGTAGAAAAGTTTGTGGTTATAATATTACTCTTAAAATAGTCGATGATATTGTTAAGAGGGGGCAAAATGTACTTTTATAGAACAAAATTACTAAAATTAATACATACATATATATATATATATATATATTTATTTATTTTAAATGAGTGGCTTAGTCTATGGTCGCTAGATATTTGGCTCCTTGGTGGTTTGCTCAGAAGTTGTATAGACGGGCCTCTTTTGCCACACGAGGAGTAGCGACTAGCGACGTGTTAGTTCTCTTCGTGAAAATCACCTTTGGAAATTTGAGGATTTGCTTTTTCCCCTTCCCACGCACCTTGAACAGCTTATTAACAGTCTTCCTATCGCCCAGCTAACAATTATGTCAGATACCTATGTTTGGTCCCATAATAAAGGAATATGTTCGGCTAAGTCTGCATCCAAGTTCCTGTACTATCAAGCTCGCATTCCTTTCAATAAAAATCAATGGAATTGGATTTGGACACTTCCTTGCCCAAGGAAAATCCAATTTTTTATTTGGAAGTCCATACATGAGTGGCTATCCACCCGTCAATTTATAACTTTCTCTCGCCCTAACATCAGTGACCGATGCCCTAGATGTAATAGCATTTAAACCACAAGCCATATTTTATGAGATTGCCCTTGGGCTAAGGTAATTTGGCTACAATCCCCGGGCATGCCTCTTTTGTTTTTTCAACTTCCCTTAAAGATTTGGCTTAAAATAAACTCTAAATTGGAAAAAAACTCTCTCGGGTCTTAAGCTTCCTAGGAATATTTTCTTTTTATTTCTTCTTTGGTAAATTTGGTTATTGAGGAATGATTATATTTTCAATAATCAATATATCTCTCAAACCCGTCTGGTCCACAAAACAGTTCAGTTAGCTACTTAATTTTATTATCTTACATGTCCAGCAAAAAATATTACCATAGAGATTCCGAGGATTATTAAATGGATTGTTCCATCTGAATCTTTTATAAAATTAAACACTGATGGTAGCTTTTAAGTAATCCTGAGTTAGCTGGTGTTGGCGGTATTTTGCGTGATTGCTTGGGTAACTGGGTTTTGGTTTTTCTTTACGCCTGGGCTTTAGCTTCTAATAATATAGCAGCATTATGGGCTATTCGTCAGGGTCTTATGTTAGCATGAGATTTGGGTTTTAAATTCATTCCACTAGAGGCTGATTCTACTACGGTTATTTTTTGGTTAACTACTAATGGTAATCTATCTCCGGATATTATTCTATTAATTTCTTATTGCAGGAACCTTATGAGTGATAGTGGATCATCTAGCTACTTCACATATATCATGAGGCCAATGGCTGCGTGGATGCTCTAGCAAAAAGGGGACGTCAACAACAATGCATTTTGGAAGTCTATGATGCTTGCCCATCTTTTGTATATATAGCTTTTGTTTGAGATATGCAGAACTTGGGGACTTGTAGACTGTGTCCCTTAGAGGTCGTTGAGCCTGTTGTTGTATAAACTCTTTATGTTAGAAATACTAGCATTGATATACCATGTTGAATATGCTTGTATAGATGCATAAGCGAAAACACGAGAGTTATGTGGTTTAGCCTAACGACCTACATTCACAGAGGAAACCCTAAAGGCTACATCAATAATATATTAAAGTGTAGTACAAATTCTGTATTACAATGAATCATAACATGTGTGACTAATATATCTCTAACACCCCCTCTCAAACTCAAGATGGAAGCTTGATGAAATCTTGAGCTTTGATAAGGTTGAGAAGATCCCTTGAATGAAGTTTGGCTCTATGATGGTAGTTTGAGGAAGGCAATGGTCTTGCAGTGTTGATGTGACTTCTAATGGTGGCTTGACTATACCGGAGAGTTTTGATGGTAGCAGTAGGAAACTAAAGAAGATGAACACAGCGAACAAAAAAACATCGAGGAAGACAAAGATTGCTCTTAAATATACCGTAAGAATAGAAAACCATGGTTACAGGAAGGTGGCTCTGATACCATGTTAGAAATACTAGCATTGATACACCATGTTGAATATGCTTGTATGGATGCGGAAGCAAAAACATGAGAGTTATGTGGTTCAGCCTAGCGGCTTACATCTACGGAGGAAACCCTAAAGGGCTACATCAATAATATATTAAAGTGTAGTATAAATCCTGTATTACAATGAATCATAACATGTATATATATAGTAGACTAAACCCTAGACTAATAAACTTCTAGTACAAGTAGGAGACTTGGCTTGCACACAAAGTTGAATTAGGCTTGGGCCTATGCTAATGGGCTAATATATCTCTAACACTTTATATATTAAATAATACCCCCCTTTTCTCCCAAAAAAAAAAAAGGGAAAAAAAGATTAAACTATATTATATAAATTGGATGAGATAAATGTGTTTTGCAAAAGCATACTAAGTTTTAAATCGGGTATTTGTTAGATTAATGGTGCGTTTGTATAAGTTAGGATTCAGATCTTCTACATTTCCTAGGGTACTCTACGAATAGATATCTTTAAATCATAACCACTCTTTTATGATTTAAGGGTTTAGATTTTGCCATATTAGCATTCCACTAACAATACTTTTAAAATAATAAAATTATGTTGCAAACAAAACAATTAAGATTATTGTTAGTGGAATGTTGCCATGACAAAACCTAAACCATTAAATCATTAAAAAATGATTAAAATTAAAGGAAATCTATTTGGTAAAATACTCTAGGAAATCTAGAAGATTTGCATCTTATAAGTTATTAGGAGACAGTGTTTTGAGTTGAAAATGAGTATTTGTAAAAAAGTTATGAAGAGTTGTTACAAAACAGAGTTTTAGGGGGTGTTTGGTACATGTGTTTGAAATATGTGTTTTGTTGTTTAAAAACATATGTGGAAATACGTGTGAGTGAAAAAAGTGTATAAAATTGCATGTAATATTATTTAAAAACTAAAAACGTGTTTGAGTGAATGTACTAAACACCCCCTTAAGTTTTAAAAACACTCGTTTAAGTTCCCAAAACATCTAACAAAATAGACCCTAAATTCGATTATATAAGCAATAATGAAGAGTTACAATTATAACTTAATTTAGCAATTTTAAGGGTTTTACTTTTTGGTTGAGAAATAGCCGTTTTAAGGTTATAACACAGTATTATTACCCGTTAAAACGTGTTTCGCATGGGGACATCGCAACTTAAATAATAATGGTTGTCATCCAATAAGCTTGATAGATAGGGCATGAGAACGTGAACAATAAGGGGCTGTTTGGATTGCAAGTTTCCATAACTCAATTCTCAGTTTCCATAACTCATAACTCAAAAATGGTGGGACCCATAGCAAAAAGGTTGTTTGGCAAACGATAACTCTGTTTCCATCACTTAATTCTCTGATTTTTGAGTTATGAGTTATGGAAACTGAAAACAACCAAAGGCTGTTTTCAGTTTCCATAACTCATAACTCAATGGCATTTCCGTAAATAAACACATATGGAGGGACCCACAGACGCAACTTTTGACCACCTTTTTTTTTTTTTTTTTTTTTTTTAATCTTCGGTGAGTTTGGGTATTGAAAAAAAAAAAAGAAGAGAAAAAACTGCACCGGCTGACAGGTATGAGTCCACAAATAGTGTGAAAAATATTGAGTGATGGAAATTGGGTGATGATGCCAAACGGGTGTGAAAAATTGAGTGATGAGTGATAGAAATTGAGTAATGAAAATTGAGTGATGAAAAAACCTTGGCCAAACAGCCCCTAAATGGTCCAAGAGATTTTGACAAATTCTCCACGGTACTGTATTAGAGCATTAGCATTGAAGAATGCTAATGCCATATCTAATGCCTTTTTGGCATTTCATAGCTAAAAAACATTTGCATCAAAAAATGGTATACCTCACTATTGCAAAATTTTTTGCAATAGTGCTACAGTACAATTCTAAACTTAGAATTGTACTGTAGCACTATGCTAAATAAAAAAAAAATATTTTATTCCACCCCTTAGTTGAAAAAAAGTGATAATGTGAAAGAAATAATAAAGAAATATTTAAAAAATAATATTTTAATGAAAAAGTAAAACAATAGAGTTTTTGGATGTAGGGTGTATTGTAAAATGGTATAGTATAATTGATAAAGTAGATTTTTGAGATGGTAAAATAGGATAGAATAGCATTCTTCAATGCTAATGCTCTTATAGTCTCAATCTCACCTGTCAAGCAGGTGGCCATAAATGCACCCAAAAATATCTATACAGTAAACACCCGCAATATGAGAAGAATTCTCTCTCTCAAAATAAGGACAAAAAAAAGAAGAAAGAAGATATTTTCCTTGATATCCTCTTTTTCTTTCACAATTCAAACAAATCATAGGTTCACATCCAAAAACAAAAAAAAGAAAGCAAAAATAAATCATAGGTAAGGTGAAAGTTACTAGCATATAAACTGATACCACACGCAAACAAGGACAAAAGAAAAAAGCTGATTTTCTTTGATCTCTTGCTTTGCTTTCTCAAATCAAACAAATCATAGGTAGGGTGAATGATACTAGGCTCACTAGAATATTCTTACTACACACAAACGAAGGACAAAAAAAAAAAAAAAAAAAAAATAATAATAATTCATAGGTAAGGTGAAAGTTACTAGCATATATACTAATACAGTAATACCACATCCAAACAAGGACAAAAGAAAAAAAAGCTGATTTTCTTTGATCTCTTGCTTTACTTTCTCAAATCAAACAAATCATAGGTAAGGTGATGACTAGGCTCACTAGAATATACTTACTACACACAAACAAGAACCAAAAAAGAAAAAGAAAAAAAACCTGATATCCTTTTTATTTCTCAATTCAGACAAATTATCATAGCCATCGGTAAGGTGGGTGTGATATTATTACTAGCATTTACTACAAGTTCCAATTTTTACAAATTTCTCAATCCAGACAAATTTGTGGGACTCAAACCACATGAATTAATATTGATTCAACCATGTTACTCACGAATGAGCACGCAAGATCTAACAAAATCAAGAAGAAAAATCCATAAAATATGGACATGTAATAATAAGATGTGACACCTATAGAATGTGTTTAGATTTGATACAGTTAGGTCTGTGCGTCATAAACTTAATAGATGATGATGCTAAAAATCGTCAGTGAGCTGTGCAATCCTCACGTGCTTTGGACATAACCTGTGAAATAGAAACAAAGAAGACATTGCAGAAAGTACCGGTGTGATATCGGCCAAATACCCTCCGAAAATTAAGTTAGAGAGAATTTTTACAACTTTAGAGTGTTAGAGCTGAGAGAATTATGCGTACCTTGATTTGTGAGGGCTTTGGGGTTTTATAGTAATGTGGAGCTGACTTTCGTTTCTTGGTGGAGAAGGTTTTTCCTTGTAGGCAAAATCCTCATTAATACATGTATTTTGCGGGATCCTTTCCTTGTAGAGATTCCTTTGATTAGGGTTAATCGTGTGATACAAGACATTTCCATATTAGGTTTCTTGGAGACCACTTAGGCCATGTAGGTGCCACGTGGCTTTGCCACCCGTCTTCTTTGCGTTCGTTCGTCTCATTGGAATTTGTCCACTATGAAGAGTTTGTCCATCTTGCTTGAGTTCGTCTGCCTCTCTGCCTTTCTGTCTGAGATACGATTCCCTCTACCAGTTCTTTGACTGTTAGGCTATCTAGACTGTCTCTTTTGGCAACATCGTCTCTTATGACTAACTCTATTGATTTGATCCGTCTGCCTTGAGATTTATCCCTATCAGTTGCCCCTTCATTCTATGGGTCCGTCGCATGGTATTCCAAATAGACACGTGGAGTGACGGTCTCACCTAGTTTCTAGGGAGTCGTGTTTTGATTGATAGGTCAATTGAGAGTCATAAACGCTGGGGGGACATGTGGTGCAATTTCAGTGGTTGGTTACTCAGACCGAAGCGTCTCTTCGTCTGCTGCACCGTTTCTTCTATATATATATGTTGCTTCTCCCCATCATTTCTACTTTTCGCAACCATTTTCCAGTGTCAGAGAGCCACCGTCACCTGCAGGAATTTATTATTCCGTCTCCTCAGTGTGTCCATTCACCACACTGTTTTCGCCCTTTTTCTGCACCGTACAACTGTAAGTGCTGTTCGTCCTACACATGTATTTTTTCTTTTCTTGTTTTCTTTATGTATTGTATGTCCGTCGCATATACAAACTTATAGAGTCTTAGGAGTTTATCCATCACGTGTAGGTGTAATAGATGTCTAGAAAAGTGTCGAGTGAGCAATCGTGTGTCTGCAAAGGAGCAGGCTTCGATGAGGTTTACCCATTAGGTCAGGACGACCTTGGCGCCTCTTATTCTGAAAGGGTTTCGTCTGCCAACTCACCTTCCAATGAGGATGATGAGGACTCGGACATGGACGGGTCAGAGTGTGATATAAGTGGAGACTCAGACGGCGAGGAGAGCGTTGAGAATGTTGAATCCCCTATTAGATCTGTCATTGGCCCTGACAGCCTTAGGAAGTTCATTCTTCCCCTTATGTGGACGGTCAACGATTTTAACTCGACCATTAAAAGAAAACACTTCGACACCTTACAAGAGAGATATCAGATTCCTGTCGACATCCTTATCCATCTAACCTTTAAGTTTGAGAAGTGTTATTACCGTGGTGTTGATGACGTTGGGGTGTATGAGAAAATGTTCAAGGCGGGATTTAAAATGCCTTTGAGTGCTCTCCACCATCGCTTACTCCAGTATTTGGGACTAGCCGTCACCCAGATTGCTCCAAATGCTTGGAGAATCTTCCTTGGTGTGGAGGTGTTGTACGGGGTTCTAAGTAAGGGGAGATGTCAGCTAATTGTGGAGGAGTTCTTCCATTGTTACCGTCCTTCTGAGATCAAGTCTAGGGGGATTTATAGCTTCTTGGTGAGGAAACCGGTGCTTAGGCTAGTGTACAAGACCCTTGATTCCAACCAGAACTGAAAGAACTTGTATTTCTTCATCCAGGGAGACAACTGGAACTGGATGTGCCACCCTAATGAATAGGAGAACATGCCCCTTGTTAATAGAACTTGGGGCATAATACCTCCGATTGGTAGGCGTTCATTTTCTTAAATGTCCTCATTTACTTATTTTGTCCGTTTTACTTGTTAGTCTAACCATCTCTTTTTGTAGGCCCGTCCAGAGGTTAACCTTGAACAGTGGAGCTTTTTGGAGAAGATCTTCAAAATTTCACTAAAAGAGAGGACTTGAAAGAAGCTCATTACTTTAGACACCCTGCACTAGTATTATGAGGGTCTTGAGCCAACAAATACTACCGGTCGCTATGACACACAAGCACGCCAACGTGAGTTCGTCGCTTATTTCTTACTCTTTTAGTTTCTCTTGTAATTTGTCTAACTTTTTCTTACAGTTCTCTTTGTTGTAGAAATGGAAGACGGCAAGAGGAGGGCTTACATCCGTCAATAAGCCATTGCGTAGGTAAAGAAAAAGAAGCAGGAGGGTGTACCTCCTACTGGAGTGACAGGCCCAATCAAGCCGTTCGTCAAGAGGAAAATGACGGACAAGGTCGACCGTTTGGCGAAGAAGCGAAAGGTCATCCCTTCTACCGTTGGGGAGACGCCTCCGGTTACCTAGCTACCTCCTCTGCCCCGTCACGGGACTAGGAAGGATTTGATGATGGCCAAAGGTCCCGTCACTGAGCAGCGCCCCTTTCCTACACGAAGATTTGCGATACGCTCTTGGCCAACTGTCATCCATCATTAAGGACGACGATTATGAGGACTTAGGCAATCATGCAACAGAGGCCATGGGGGAAACCGACCTCTTCAGCTTGGCTTAGGTGTGTGACCATCCCCTTTTCCCTTCCATCTTTCAATTACCTTCTTCTCTAACCATGTGTTTTACTCTTGTAGGGGGTGCTGATGATGAGGGGCTAATGGACCACTGCATGTCCCGTGAAAAGTTGGTTTACCATCTAAAGGAGAGGGTCGAGGCCGCGGAGATGGAGTGGAATGAGCTGAAGGCCTTGTGGGAGGTTCAGGTCGAAAAACTTGACGTGACGAGGAAGGCCCTAGAGGAGTCGGAGACTCAGGTTGAGGTGCTGAAAAAGGTACTCAAAGACAAGGAGGGGGAGATCTTTTCATTAAGAAAGTAAGTCCGTCAGGCCAAGGAGGACAGGGAAATGAAATTTCACAGCTCCAACGGTTTCCTTACCAAGCTTGGCGGCTGCTATGTTGACGGCTTTAATGAGTGCCTTCGTTAGATCAAGGCCCTCTTTCTCGACTTGGACGTGTCTTAGGTCTCCTTGGATGACGTGCCTAGACCCCAGCTAGATCTGTCAAGTCTGAAGGCACCGACGAGCTATTTGAGGATGAGCCTACTCCCGAAGCTCAAGATGACAGAGGAGCCGTATGGACAAGCCAAATCCGTCAGTGATGAGAACCGTCTAGTTGAGGAGGCCAAGCTAGTTGAGAAAGTAGTGGACGAGGAGGCCCCTGTCAACCAGCCCTAGTTTTTGTAGACTTTATATATATTTTTATTTTATTGTGGAAATTATTTTAAGAACAATGGTTGTGCAATCTTAATATTGCCCACAAATTTTTGGGTTTTTAATTATAAGTTTATTTGCTTTTGCTCTTATTTAAAAGATTGTAATCCGTCGGCATTGTAGGCTTTAGATTACTTGCTTTAGATTTAGACCTTAGGAATGATCCATCTCTTTTATAAGTGGGATGTACTCGTCCATACGAGGACTTACATAAAATTTAAGGCATCCCTTGGGATGTGTCTGTCAACTAATGGACTTTAATAAATTGCAAGGCATCCCTTGGATGTACCCGTCCATTCATAGACTTGTATAAAATTTAAGGCATTTCTTGGGATGCATCTGTCCACTAATGGAATTTAATAAATTGCAAGGCATCCCTTGGATGCACCCGTCCACTCATGGACTTGTATAAATTTTAAGTCATCCATTGGGATGTATCCGTCCATTAATGGACTTTATTAAATTTTAATGCATCTTTAGGGTGCATCCGTCTAGCTAAGGACTTGGTCGTAGACGTGGTTTTGTAGAGATGTATATATGCACATGATATATCTGAATAACTTCTCTTATTATGATAAACATGTGCATAAGCAAATTTTTTTTGAAAAATAAAAAGCGGCCCTTTGGGCTAAAAAGTTCTGTAGATAATAAAAACAATTAGAATGAAATAAATTGGAAATAAGGAGTGGTTTGCATGTCGTTGTTTACTGGTAGTATTTCTTTAGGTGCTCGGTGTTCCATGGATGGTGCAACTTTTGTCCATCTATCATCTCCAGGTGGTAGGTGCATTTCCTCTACCATAAAGTGATTTTGTAGGGTCCTTCCTAATTAGGTCCTAACTTTCCTTGGGATGGATCTCTTGTGGCATCCGTCACCTTCCTCAGGACGAGGTCTTCAACTTGGAAATCTCTGTGTCTAACTTTGGAGTTGTTGTGCTTGGTCATGAGGTTCTGGTATTGTGCTAACCTTTGCGCAGCTATTGCTTTGACCTTATCTACTAGGTCAAGTTGTAGGCGCATGTCTTCGTCATTCTTATTCTCATCATGGTTCTCCATTTTGTAGCTTGTGAGTTCGACTTTAGCAGGGATAACGGCTTCACTCTCATATGCTAGTTGAAATGGTGTCTCTCCTGTAGGTGTCCTGGCCATCATCCTGTACGCCTATAGTACACTTGGCAGGTCATCTAGCCATATACTCTTTGCCCCCTCGAGTTGAGTCTTGATGATTTTGAGCAAGGATCAGTTTATGACCCTAACTTGTCCATTGGCTTGAGGAGTAGTGATTCTTGATCCCCAGCTATGAGTAAAAATCCTTGAATGGCTCATTGTCAAATTGTTTTCCATTGTTTGAGACCAATACTTTAGGGATCCCGTACCTATAGACGATGTTTCTCCAAATGAAGCTCTATACATTTTTCTCTGTGATGGTGGCCAATACTTCAGCT
Organism: Quercus robur; assembly: GCF_932294415.1. NCBI lineage: Eukaryota > Viridiplantae > Streptophyta > Magnoliopsida > Fagales > Fagaceae > Quercus > Quercus robur. Next base: position 23,013,137 of record NC_065544.1, on the reverse strand, counting down.
TCCACCCATTTGGTAAAGTAATCTATACCAACCACTAGGAACTTCAGCTGTCTTGTTGCTGTTGGGAATGGGCCCATGGTTTTTAACCCCCATTGAGCAAAAGGCCATGGAGTTGTCATCGGGGTGAGCTCTTTTGTTGGCTGTCTGATGATGTTGTTGAACCTTTGACATTTCTCACAGGTTTTGACATATGCTTGGGCATCCTTCTGAATGGTAAGCCAATAGTATCCTACTCGAATCAGTTTGTGCACTAGTGACCGTGACCTTGAATGGTTCCTGCAGATCCTTTCGTGAACTTCTCTTATGACATAATCTGCTTCCTCAGGGCTTAGGCATCTTAGGTACGGTCAGGAGAAGCCTCTTTTGTACAAGACATCTTTTATTAGGACAAATCGTGCCGCCTGAACCTTTAGCTTCCTTATGGCCTCCTTACCATCAGGTAATGTGCCGTCTCTTAAATACAAGATTATTGGTGTGGTCCAGTTGTCTTGTTAGCCTATTTCTTGCATATCCATATCATCTATCAGGGGCGAAAGCTGAACGAAAGAAAGTACCTTATTGGGGATGAGCATATGTTCTGCTAATGTGGCCTTGGCAAGATGGTCAGCTTGCTCGTTCTCTTCCCTTAGGATTTGAACAAATTTGGTTTGAAGGTCGCCTACTCATTTCCTAACTTGCTCCAGGTATTTCTTCATTCGTTCACCTTTGCACTCGTGGTCACCGTTCACCTAACTTGTGACCACTTGAGAGTCGCAATAAACAACCATACTTATGGCCCTTGCTGCTTTGGCGAGATCCAGTTCAGCTATTAATGCTTTGTACTCCACCTCATTATTGGTCGTAGGGAAGTCGAGACAAGCCATGCACTTGATCTCGTCCCTTTCTAGGGAGTGGAGTACTATAGCTGCTTCGCCATCCTGCCTGTTAGATGATCCATTCATGTAGATACTCCATTGAGGGTGCTCTTCTTCCCCCTAGCCTTCCATATTGGTGAACTCTGCGATAAAGTCAGTGACTACCTGTCCCTTCATGGCAATGCGTGGGCGGTATTGTATGTCGAATTCGCTTAACTTAATTGCCCATAGTGCCATTCATCCAACGGCTTCAAGGATACTTATTGCTCTTCGTAGAGGCTGGTCTATCAGAACAACCACTGTGTAGGCCTGGAAATATGGTTTGAGCTTACGAACTGCGATCACTAAGGAAAAGGCTAGCTTCTCTATCGAGGGGTACCTCTCCTCTGTGCCTCGGAGCACTTGGCTAGTGTAGTATACGGGCTTTTGCACCCTGTCTTCTTCTTTAACTAAGGCTGCGTTGATAGTAGTTGGGGAGACAACTAGGTAGAGAAATAACTCTTCCCTAGGTTTGGAAGGACTTAGCAACGGTGGGGAAAAGAGGTATGCCTTTAAGTCCTTGAATGCTTGTTGACACTCGGCTGTCTACTCAAGGGACTTCTTTAATATGCGAAAGAAAGGCAGGCATTTGTCCATTACCCTCGGCACAAACCTATTTAGCGCTGCTACCTTACTGTTGAGGCTTTGCACTTTTTTTATGTTCCTTGGTGGTGCCATCTCCATTATGGCCTTGATCTTGTCTGGGTTGACGTCAATGCCCCTCTGAGACACCATGAATCCTTGGAATTTTCCAGTCGTTACCCCAAATACGCATTTACTTGGATTGAGCTTCATGTTATAAGAGCGGATGGTATCAAAGGTTTCCTTGGGGTCGTCCAAATGGTTGTCTTCTAGTCGACTTTTCACTAGCATGTCATCCATGTAGACTTGGACATTCCCCCTAATCTGATGTGCAAATATTTTGTTCATTAGCCTCTGATATGTTGCGCTTGCGTTCTTGAGACCGAATGACATCACTTTGTAGTAGTAGAGGCCTTGGTTGGTGACGAACAACGTCTTCTCCTAATCAATCTCGTCTAGCTTGATCTGGTTGTAACTAGAAAATACATCCATGAAGCTCAACAATTGCTATCTTGCTGTCGAGTCTACTAGGATGTCGATCTGCGGGAGTGGGTAGCTATCTTTGGGACATGTCTTATTTAAGTCTGTGAAGTCTACACACATCCTTCACTTTCTGTTGGCTTTCTTGACCATTACTACATTGGCCAACCAGTCGGGATAGTATACTTCTCTTATGAATTTTGCCTTTTGCAACTTGCAAACTTCTTCCGCTATAGCCTTGTCTCGCTCCTGGGAAAACACTCTCTTCTTCTGCCGAATAGGGAGGAACGAAGGTGAGACGTTTAACCTATGAACCATGATTGAAGGGTCGATCCTGGGCATGTCTTCGTGGCTTCAAGCAAAGACATCCTGTTTCTCTCTTAGGAATGTCGTGAGTGCTTGACGGATTGATGGACTGGTGAGGGTGCCAATCCTCGTCATTCACTCAAGTTTGGAGTTATCAAGAAGTATCTCCTCTAACCTTTCAACGGGCTCTGCAACTGTCCATTACTCCTCTATGCTCATGGTATGTAAGTGGTCGTCCATCTTCAACATTGCTATGTAGCACTCGCGTGTTGCCACTTGGTCTCCACATACCTCTCCTACTCCGTATTCAGTGGGAAACTTGATCATCAGATGATAGGTCGAAGTCACGACCTTCCATGAATTGAGGGTAGGTCAACCCACTATGGCATTGTAAGTAGATGAACAGTCAACGACAAGGAATGTAACATCCTTAGTAATTTGCTAAGGGTAATCTTCGATTGTCATGGGTAATGTAACTACACCGAGGGGGTACACTTTCGTTCCTCTGAACCCGACGAGTGGTGCATTAGTCGGTACGAGCCGCTCTCTCTCAATCCGTATCTATTGGAACAATGGGTAATAGAGGATATCAGCAGAGCTCTTATTATCAACTAGGACCCGGTGAGTGTTGTAGTCCCTTACTCGTATGCTAATAATGAGTGCATCGTCATGGGGGTGGTGGAGATGTCGAGTATTTTCCTCAAAGAACCCAATTATGGGGTTGTCGACCTGTGCCATATTTGGAATGAAACTCGTTAGTTGGATGTTCTGAACCATCCTAAGGTAAGTCTTATGTGCCTTTCTGGACAAGCCAGATGCTGTGATGCCCTCTATAATCATCCTTATGTCCCCTAAAGGTGGCCTGGGGCGCTCACCATCCCTTTTGGCAGCCTATTCCTACGGTGGGTCTACCCTTTCTTTGCTGACGAATTGTTGTAGTTTCCCCTGTCTGAAAAGGGCTTTGATTTGTTGCTTCAAGTCATAGCATTCAGATGTGTTGTGACTGTGATCTAGATGAAAACAGAAATACTTGTCTCTGGACTTCTTGTTGGGATCTCCCTTCAACTTGCCAGGCCACGTCAAGGTCGTATCGTCCTTGATCTACATCAATACCTAATCAACTGGGGCAGTCAATGGGGTGAAGTTAGTGAACCTTCCAGTGGGGGTTTTAGAGCGCCTATCCTCTCGTCGGTCTTCGGTTCTAGTCGTCTTCTGTCCCCTGTCCTGCTGTGCATTTTCTTGCCTTTCCCTCTTCTTGGGTTTCTCCTCTCAAGCCAATAGCCCGTTCTCTGCGTTCATGTACTTAGTGGCTCGATAAAGCACATCTGATATGGTCTTTGGGTCATTCTTGTATAAGGAGAACAAAAACTTCCCCTTTTACAAATCATTGGTGAATGCAGCAACAAGTATCTTGTCATTAGCTTTGTCTATTGAAAGAGCTTCTTTGTTGAAACATGCTATGTAGGACCTTAGCATTTCGTCTTCTCATTGCTTGATGCTCATCAGGCATGCAGTGGATTTTTTGTACTTGTGCCCTCCTATGAAGTGCGATGCAAACTGCGCACTTAGCTCTTTGAAGGTACCGATGGAGTTGGGTGTTATTCTGCCGAACCATATCTTGGTGGGACCTTTCAATGTAGTTGGGAAAGCACAGCATATGATCTCGTCTAGAACACCTTGTAAGTGCATGAGGGTTTTGAATGACTCTAAGTGATCCAAGGGATCCTTTGACCCATCATAGGCTTCTATCTATGGCATATAGAACTTTGCTGGAAGGGGGAACGAAGTGATGAGTACTGTAAACAGCGAGTCCGTCCGGTGGACTAGCTCGTCAAGGTCGTTTGACACCCACCCCTTGAGGGCGTTTATCATGAAGTCCATCCTCTCCTTCATCATTTGTATTTCTGCAACCATGTGTAGTGGTGCCGTATCTGTGACGGATGGATGGCTGGTGTCTTGTCGCTCTTGTCTGCTCGGGGCATTGCTGCCTTCTGGTCCTTCTTGGTCCTTCCTTTCGGCGTTGGTGCCCTCTTGCTCCTCTCTGTGATTGTTGGGCCCAGCATCCTTTTGGTGCAGTTGTTCCTCCAGGTCGTGGTTTTGCTTAGTAAGGCGTTCCACAATTGTGGCTAGAGTCTGTACCTGTCTTTTAAGGGCAGTGGTGCGTGGTTCATCTCTGTGATTGTTGTTGCTTGCCATTGAGCGAGTGAGTACCATACTACTATTTTTCTGGAAAGTGGTAATATGGCTACTATTGTTTCCTCTTCCCCACAGATGGCGCCAACTGATGATGCCAAAAATTGTCAGTGAGCTGCGCAGTCCTCACGTGCTCTAGATAGAACCTGCGAAACGAAAGCAAAGAAGACCTTGTAAAGAGTACTGGTGTGGTACATACCTTTGAAGGTTAAGTTAGAGAGAATTTCTACAACTCTAGAGTGCCAGAGCTGGGAGAATTATGCGTACCTTGATTTGTGAGGGCTTTGGAGTTTTTATAGTAGTGTGGAGTTGACCTTCGTTTCTTGGTGGAGAAGGTTTTTCATTGTAGGGAAAATCCTCATTAATACACGTATTTTGTGGAATCCTTTCCTTGTAGAGTTTCCTTTGATTAGGGTTAATCATGGGATACAAGACATTTCCATATTAGGTTTCTTGGAGACCACTTAGGCCACGTAGGTGCCACGTGGCTTTGCCACCCATCTCCTTTGCATTCATCCGTCTCATTGGAATCCATCCACTATGAAGAGTCTGTTCGTCTTGCTTGAGTTGGTCCACTTCAAAGAGTCCGTCCGCCTCTCTGCCTTTCTATCTGAGATACGATTCCCTCTACCAGTTCTTTGATTGTTAGGCTATCTAGACTGTCTCTTTTGGCAACACCATCACTTATGACTAACTTTGTTGATTTGATCCGTCTGCCTTGGGATTTATCCCTAACAACAGAGTACAACAAATTTGTTATTCATGACTTCATGTATGACTTGTGAATTTTTCACAAAAAAAAGGAAAAAGAAAAAAAAGAGAGAACTTGCATGCTTTCTAATTACAACTGATAATGACAATCAATAATAAACTATGTTGTAATGATTTCAAAATATAAAAGCTTGTAAAAGAAAGTTGTAAAACTTTATATATTTATGTGTGTATTTTTAATACCACAACGTTGACGTGGATAGCAAGTTTTCAATGGAATGAACAAAATCTTGTTCCAAAGACTAATTTATTGGAATAATTTTCTTCTTTTTATTATTATTTTTTTTATGGCCATTGTAATTCTTATTGTTAGGTTCTAAGGAATTAGGAACTAATGTATTAGAACTTCATTTTGTAATGTTGGCAAATCATGATCAAAACGTTTTAGTCTTGTTTAGACTTGCTCAAAGTATGTGTTTTTATGTAAAGTTGGAATCGAGTTACTGCAGGATTTATTGTGTAAATTTTCCTGGCCTGATTAATCGAGAATTAGACTTAATCGATTGAAAGTCGTGCAAATTGCTTTTTCTGTAGAATTTCCAACTCAGCTCAAGCCCGTTTGACGTGTAGGGTTTTATGTTTTGTCTTAAGTATAAAAGGGAAAACCCTTACCACGTTTTCTAGTTGTTCTTTATGCTATGTGTGTGAATCTTCTGTGAGATCTAAAGGTGTTTGCCTTCACATACACTTAGGGTTTCCAATCTCAAGATTGATATGGAGAGCTTGGTGATCAATTCAGTTGCAGATTCAAGAGCTTAAAGATACACAAGCGGGAGTGCTTGTTCTTGCTGGGAATCCAAGAAAGAAGTAGTCTGTGGACTCGGAGCTGTCACGTGGTTGTGATAGTAAGTTTCCTACTCGAGGTAGCAATAGGATGTTGGTGGTCTAAGTCGCTATTGTGTAAACTTCAATTCTTTCATAATGAATTCAGTTTACCTTGAGGATAGCTAGGTTAAATCCTCCCAAGGTTTTTTACCGGTTTGGTTTTCTTGAGTTATCATATCGTTGTGTTCTTTATTTTCCACACTTGTCAATGATTTGATATAGTTGTGTTAACCTAGATTTGATAATTTGACTAAGTAATCACTTGACTAATTAATTAGGTTAATCTGGTTGTGTTTTAAGGGGTCTAAAAACTTACAAGTAGTATCAGAGTGGGTAGCTCTTTTGTTTTAGATCTTTTGATCTAAGAGCTGATCTTTGACCTCTATTATCATGGATAATTTGAAGTGTTTTTTTGATCATGTTTTTGCTCATGAATCTATTGATCTTATTGATGCTTGTGAAACTCTCCATAAGGAATTATTGAAATCTATGAAAATTACTAAGAAATTCAAGGAAGAGTTAAAATTGGCTAATCTTGAAAAAGAGGAATTGGTTGTTAGATTAGATGAATCTAATAAAAAGAATGAATTTTTGAGAAATCAAATTTCCTCTCAAGATGAGAAGATGAAAAGCTTGGAACAAGAGTTAGATGAATTTAAAGCTAAAATTGAAAATTTGACTAGTACCAAGCCTACTGTTGATAACAAAAGTGTTTCTATTTCTCTTAAGCCTAAAAATGAGAAAGTTTATATCCCTCATTTCAAGAGAAATAATAAAGAAAATGCTTATTTTGCTAGGTTAGACAAAGGTTAAAGTTCTGATGTAAATGCTGATGTTTCTAAACCTATGTCTAAACCTACTGTTAGAGAGCATAATAAATCTATTTTTGTGCCTGTCTATCACCTTTGTGGTGTTGTTGGTCATATTAGACCAAACTGTTCTTTTTTGAGGTAAAAACCAAAATCTGATACTAGATTTGTTGTTAGGAATACTGATATTCCTAAATTTGTTCATGTTTGTCACTTTTGTGGTGTCTCCGGTCACATTCGTCCCAATTGTCATAAATTGAAATTTAAGCATTCTGTGTTTCAGTCTAGGATTTGTGATGATATTTCTCCTGCCATAAGTCCATACAAATTGTTTCATATTCTTTTGAAAAATTTAAGCTTGTTGGCTTGTGAAAGGAATTTGCAGGATTTTAGTCTTTCTCAGAAGATTGGTGTAATCCCTCAAATACACTCTGCCTCTCATAGATTTTCACCTACAAAGCCGAAGACTTGTGCTATATGGGTGAGAAAAGACTTGCTAAGGTGAGTGTTGTTTACTTGTCCCTGATTTAATTCTTTCAATTGTTTGTGGACATGTTTTGTTTTTGTTTTTGGTTGTTTTTTTTTTTAGGTTGTTTTTTATTAAAAAAAAAATCCAAAAACATTGAAAAATTTCAAAAAGACAAAAATATTTTATTTTGTGTGTAGTTTTATTTTTCTTGAGGATTACATGAATTGTGATATCTCTCTCTTGATTTAGAACATGCTTGACATTGTGGAGAAACTTGAATAATATGTGTTATATAAGTGCTAAGCTATTTCTGATTTTGTGTGAGTATATACTAGTTTGTACATGTACTTAAGGGTTAATTAAGAAATTGATATTTCTTTGTAAGGTTGAATTTAATCAACCATCTTGTTGGCTTTATTCCGTGCCAAATTTGATTGTATTTCAACACTTAGTAACCCTGTATTTAGGTGGGATTGTTGTAAGGGTAGTGAGTGAGATAGAGTGTTGAAATGCTCAAGAGTGTGCAAGAAAACAGAGACTCGTGACTGGATCTTGTGGGTGACTCGCGGCTTCAAGCCGCCAGAAGCAGCACATGTGCCAAGCATGCCAGAAGTTGAAGCGTCATGCTAGCTGGAGCACTACATGACAAAATAGGACAACTGGCCGTTCTGTTATCTCGTGGCTGGATTTCGCGACTCAGTTAAGCCGTGAGGCCAAGCCGCGAGCCAGCCCTGTTTTGAAAAACCTGACTCTTCACATTCCATTCTTACTCCAGTATAAATACCCCTTATACCCATAACAGAAAGAGAGCTTCCAGAGAGAATTTTGTGAGAGAAACCCTAGAGTTATACAAGATTGATTCATTCACAATCTTCACATAAGAGACTCTTCAAATTCCTCAACTCTCTTCCTCTCCATTGTTAAATCCTTGAGAGGTCTTTTTACCAAAACATTTTCTCACATTATCCATTACTGTGAGAGGGCTGTTTGGTGTTCTAGGAAGCAGTTAGGAAGGAACCAATCTACATTGGTTGATGCTATGGTCAAGTAGCGGAATCCGGGAAGTTAGAAAAGAAATAGGTTCGGCGCAACCTCATTGGAGTAAGAAACTTGGAGGGCTTAGGTACATTGGGTAGATTAGGCTTGGAGGGTCTATTGTTGTTCATGTATCCCAACTACATTTTCTAGTGGATTACTTACCGCTTGGAGGGCGGGGGAGAGGTTTTACACCGAAGGTTTCGGTTTTCTCTTCGATAGCACATCGTGTGTTGTCCTTGTGTTTGCATCTTCCTTCCCTTTTATCTTTGTCTTTTATTATCTGCTGTGGTTGTGATTTTAATTGGCTTAGATTGTTTACCAATTCTTTTCATAGCTTTTGTTCATTTTCCGCACATTAGTTGTTTGTCATAAAGCTTGAATTGGTTATTTTGTAATTGGGGGTCTAAACGTTCAAGGGTGTTTTATACACTATTTGAACTTTCATTCTTGTTTGTGTACCCTCTATAGCTTAGTTAAGCACTTTCTTGCATTGCATTTGCATTGTTCATTTAGCATAATGTGTGCTTTTTGTTTTTGGTCATAAATTTTTTTAAAACCAAAAAGATTTTTGTGTTTTGTATTTCACATCTTGGATTTATAATCAAGGATTGGCCAATTTATCTTTACATAACATGTCTTTGTACTTTGTTTAGCTTGGATGAGCTTATTTATTGCACTTTACTAGTTTGAGTTTTGTAGTGCATGTTGTGTGGGAAGATGTTTATAGTTTTTGATCACATGATCCTAATTTTGAAGTCACATGTCTTTGATTGACGGACTTAAACTTATTGAGAAAGGCATAAATAACCATCTCACCATTATTTACTAGCCAATCATGAACACCTTAGTGCATATCGTAAGATTTTGTTCTCGAGAAAGTGTAGCACATGCACAAAAAGAACATAAGGTGTAGCCTCAGAATAAATGCTAAAATTGGTGTGTACATTATTGGACTTTAAATAAAAAATAAAATAAAATTGGTGTATACATTATCTTGGCTATTATTAATAAGTTTCTGATCAAATAAAATTGGTATGTACAATATGAGGCAAATTAAGAAACTTACATGATTGCAAGCTTTTGTTCTAGGAGATGTGAGAGTTATATAATGTAACTCTTTAGGTGATAGTTTCTTTCAAATTCTATGTGGTTAATTTTGTAGAAAGTGTGCTTAATTACTATTCACATATCACCTTACATGTATCTCAAGCTTTTGCTAATTGCACACACTACACATGTATCTCATAAAATACTATGCTTTGAGGAGTTTCTACATAAAATTGCTCTGTTTTTCAAAAAATTGTGTTTTTTTAGATTTTCTATCGATTGAATCTGTTTCTTGGTTGATCGAAAATGCGATTAAAATTTTGGTTTGAATTTAATCGTTTCAACTGCTGCTCGATTGGTTCTGGATCAATTGAAGGCATTTTCGATCGATCGAATCTAATTTTCGATCAATCGAAAATCGCATAGAGAGTTTTTTAAAACCTTGAGTTTTCACGTGTTCAATCACTTTCAAACTTTTTCAAAACACTTTTCTCTCTCTCTTCGATCGGTCAAGACTTCAAATCACTGTTTTTATCGTTTTGTCATTTTCCCTCAAATTTCTTCAAGGGTTTTTGTCCTCTAAGGCCGGTAAGACGTTTTTGCCCCTCCTTTTTCATTTATTTTCATGTTTCATGCATTTTTTTTTCATGCATTTTAGGGAGAATGTCGAACCTATGAAAATTTGGGATTTTTGTTAATTTCAATCAATTCTTTCAAAATTGATCAATGGGTTTTTGTTATGGGATGTTATTAAACTGTTCCTTGGAGTTTAATTTGATCAGTTTGATGATTTTGGAAAAATTGGTTTTTCTAGGGCTTGAAACTACCCGATTTGGGGATTTTGTTAAATTGAGCTTAATTTGATAAAATTGGCTTGTTAGATTGATTGCTTTGATCATTATTTTATGTTATCTATCTTGTATAATGATTAATTTGGTCAATTTGCTAGATTTTTGAAAGTGGGTTTTCAAATTTGGGGCTTTTGATTTAAATTCTATGCTCAAGCCAATTTTGTGATTATAAAGTGAAATTGAACTTATTTTCACTGCATTAGAATATGCATCATATGTTGATAATGTTCATGCATCATATAGAATTGTTATTTCTATAATTTTTTGTGCTAACTTGTAGTCTGCCCTTGATTTTTCTGTTTTTTCTTTCTCTCTGTCTCTGTTGTGTCTATCCTTTTGATCTTTAGCATCATGGTTAGGAAGACTAGAGCCCATAGGACCTCCACTTCTTCTTCTTCCCTCACCTTTAATAGTGAGAAGTTCCTGAGTAAGAAAAACCAGGAAGCATATGAGAAGCTGAATCTTCGTAGGAATATTTGGGCTGAGAGGAAAGTTTTGTTAGACGAGCTAGATGGTGAGATTAGGAGAAACTTTGCCCTAGGGGCTGGTTACCTTTGTTGGATGTTGATCATCCTCCTCCGGCTACCTTGATCAGAGAGTTCTACTCGAACCTCTCTGTCCACTCCTATGATTCTAACACTCTTGTGAGAAGTTGGATACGGGGTGATGAGTACACCATTACTCCTTCGGTAGTGGCTACTGCTCTTGGGGTGCCATTGGTCCAGCATCTTGTTTATCCATATGATGAGTCTCTGCTCCTTGATGACATTATGTCATTTATTACTGGTACTTCTATCTAGTGGGGTTCTTATCCTCGTATCACCTCTCACGAGCTGACCGAGACTCATTATCTCTTTTTTCGGATTTCTTGCCGTTCCATCTGGCCTATCTCTTATTTGCACACCATCCCTATCGAGCGTTGTGCGTTTTTGTATGCCCTTGTCTTTGATGCTCTTATGAGCTTTCCTCATCTTTTCACAGGAGTAGTTCTATTGCACATGCTCTTTTCTTTCCCGTTTTTATTCATTGGATTTTGTTACATCTAGTATTAGATGAGTTTCTGGTGTCTGAGTCTGTTCATATTATCGCTCCTATAGGTGCCACATTTCTTAGGTAGAGGGCTGCTCAGATGAGAGCAAGCTCTAAACACCCTAGGATTGAGTCTTCCAGTGTCACACCTCCTTCTCCCTCTTCTACAGGTGATACTACTACTGAAGAGTCTGTTGATCTTGTTGTTGCTGCTGCTGTTCCTCCACCTTATACCTTAAATGATTCAGACATTTGACGTATGTTAGAGACTATCATGACTGTTTAGGAAGCTTGTGGTCAGCTTTTGGTGGACATGCTTGATGAGCTTCGTGCCTTGTGAGCAGATTTGGAGCATTTTAGATGGTCACCTCCGCCACCTCCTTTTGGTGATGAGTGAGTGCCCTTTGGCAATTCGTCACAAAAAGGGGGAGTACATATGTAGGGGAGATTATTGTTGTTAGGGGGAGATTTTTGATGTTTTGGAGCTGTGGAGCTTATAGATTGTATCTAGGTGCTTCATTCTGTATTTACATTTTTGTCTCATGATGTATTTTTTGTTTTTGATTGGGTTGTCCTTGATAGGGGGAGATACATTGATGATATATGTTTCTTGTTTCACATTGTCTATTGATTTATATTTATGAGGTTATTTATGAAATATGTCTTTATTTTGTGTTATGTGAAATCAAGAATTTATTTTGTGTTACTTGTATTTTCCACATATGCGTTTATGTGTTTGTTGAGTGTTTCGGGAATATACATGTTGATTTAGTTGTGCTGCTGTCTACACTTGCAACTGATAGATGGTAGTTAGGTTGAATTTGTTGTGTTGGACAATATTTTTGTAATGGGCTGTTTTTATGTAAATTTGAGCACTTTGTTTAGTTTGTGTTTTGTCAAGGATTGCCAAAGGGGGGATTTTGTTAGGTTCTAAGGAATTAGGAACTAATGTATTAGAACTTCATTTTGTAATGTTGGAAAACCATGATCAAAACGTTTTAGTCTTGTTTAGACTTACTCAAAGTATGTGTTTTTATGTAAAGTTGGAATAGAGTTATTGTAGGATTTTCTGTGTAAATCTGTCTGGCTCGATCGATTGAAAATTAGATTCGATTGATCGAAAGTCATGCAGATTGTTTTTTTTGCAGAATTTTTAACTCAGCCCAAACCCGTTTGACGTATAGGGTTTTATGTTTTGTCTTAAGTATAAAAGGGAAAACCCTAGCCACGTTTTTTGGTTGCTCTTTATACTGTGTGTGTGAATCTTCTGTGAGATCTAGAGGTGTTTGCCTTCACATACACTTAGGGTTTCCAATCTCAAGATTGATGTTGAGAGCTTGGTGATCAGTTTAATTGTAGATTCAAGAGCTTAAAGATACAAAAGCGGGAGTGCTTGTACTTGCTGGGAATCCAAGAAAGAAGTAGTCTGTGGACTCGGAGCTGTCACGTGGTCGTGGTAGTAAGTTTCCTACTCGAGGTAGTAATAGGATGTTAGTGGTCTAAGTCCCTATTGTGTAAACTTCAATTCTTTTATAGTGGATTCAGTTTATCTTGAGGATAACTAGGTTAAATCCTCCCCAAGTTTTTATCGGTATGGTTTTCTTGGTTATCATATCGTTGTGTTCTTTATTTTCCGCACTTGTCAATGATTTGATATATTTGTGTTAACCTAGATTTGATAATTTGACTAAGTAATCACTTGGCTAATTAACTAGGTTAATCTGGTTGTGTTTTAAGGGGTCTAAAAGCGTACACTTATATTTCTTTGTGCTGGTTGTGCCATAAGTTGCTAGTATGCTATTGATATACATGATGCTTTATGAGTAAATATGTCCCAGAACCAAAAGACTCAAATATAAAATAGTAATTAACCTCATGACCTTCGAGAAAAATTAAATAAGGATACCATAGTCAATTAGGCCCAATCCTTATTAGTCTGGTTGATGAGGAATGAGGAGATGTGAGATTCATAGTGGTCTTCAGTTAATTTTGCCTCTTCAATAACCAACCAAAGCATATACTCACGAACATCACTAACTCCTAGTTGCCCTTAGGGCATTTGTCAATAGGTCATTTTAGGAAAGTTTTATACCACTTTTATGAGAAATATGAAACACTGCAAAAAAGTTAGTTACTATTTTCCTTTTTTCATAAAATGTTTCTAAAAATAGTTTCTATAACACTACATCTGTAAACTTTTTCACTCTCTTAGTTTATGTTCAATGCATGCGGATGCCATTTCCGGATCTTTTAATTCTAATTAAATAACATCACATGGAGGTGGAAGTGTAAAGTGGTTGGTTTTATCTAATTTAGCAGGACATTTAATTATGTGTTGCAGAATATGATAAGAACTTTCAACTCCCTTGAGTTTATTGCATTTGTGGTACTAAAAGTCTTTTATGTTCTTTAATGTTTTCTTGTTTGTTATGATGGCTCTTTTTTACTTCACTCTTGAATAGTTTTTCCATATATGTTGATACATTGTTCTCCTTTCTCAATCTACCTTCATGATTCTGCTTTAATTCATTGTCCATGGGGCAAGTCAATCAGCATCACTGTATCAGTATAATCACTAGAAGTAATTAATTAAATCTAGAGCATAAATTTGCCTCAATGATGAATTTCTTGTATCTATAGGTCAAACAATTTTCTTTCTCTACAATTAATCATGGAGTAGAAAAGTTTTAATAATAATAATAATAATATAGAAAAAGGTTATAAGTTTAACACATTACGTGGCATATAAGCATTTAAACCCCACCCCCCACCCCCTTCTTTCTATTAGAAATTTGTCTTTATTAGTGGAGAATTGGTGGTTTTCACAAATGTCGGCTTAATTTATCGATCATCATTAGGGGTAAAAATGGTTCTCATCTTGGTAAAAAATATATTAAGAGTAATTTTACTTCCCACCCTTAAGATTTGGGTAAATAATACTCTACCCCAAAGTTGAAGGGAAAAAACATTTTTCCTCACTAGATATTCAATTGACTAAACTTTAAATTAATATTAAAAATGTTGTGTACTAACCTTCCATTTGCTTAAGTATAAGTTTTCAAAATTATCTTATTTCATAATTAAAATTCATTGTTTTAAATTTTTAAATAAAGTATATTTTTAAATATTAAGTGTGAATTTTGGTTTTATTTTTTCATCAAGTTAAGGAGAGATTGTTGTTGCAAGTGTTTTGATACTTGATAAAATTTTCATTTTTATTCTAAATTTATCAATTATTTTATTACTAATCATAGTTAAAATTTTGTAAAGAAATTCTTATAAGAATTTAGAATATTTAATTACTAAATATAAACAAAAAGGGAGGGGGCGTTAATTTCTTCAAATCTCAAAGAAGGTGAATGTCTTTACCTCTTAAGTTTGGAGTGAGATGTCATTCCCCAAACGTTAAAGGAGTATAGTGTAATTATCTCTAAATATTATTTCATAAAACAATGACGAAGTTTCTTTGGAATAGTTGACTTTCAAAAATCCTATAGTAAAATCAATTTATTTTTTGTAAAAAAAAAAAAAAAAAAAAAACACGTAGGAGGGGAGGGTAGCAAACTCTACGTGCTGAGGGTAATAGAAATGAAGATGAGTATCAACGCACTCATTAGTGGTGATTAGGCCACTTGAATTCAAGACAAAAATTTTATTGGCCCATGGTATGGCAATAATGGCCTACAATAATAGCTCTATCAAAACTCTAGTGATACATGTTGTGTTATTCATTACCGTTACGTAATGTGGGGTCAATTAGACTATACTAAAGACCTTTTTTTTTTTTATTGGGTTAAAAAAAAAAAAACTTATGGTCCTAAATGAGTCTAGAAATGTTTTTGTAACTTGTAAACAAGATGGCTACACTCTAGCTAGTGTAGCTTTCTTGGTGATTGGGTAGGTGGAGTCCGTGACTTGATTAGTTAATAATAATTGCCCATCTAGAAAGTCCTTCAATGCCTCTAGAAAAATTTCAATCTACTTCCTGGTGTTTAGTCAACTGCTCAACTTAACTTATTCAGAACTCACAACGTTATGGACTCACAATTGTACTTTCATCATTCACAATTTGTTATGTGTCTAGTTGTAATAAAAGTTGTGAATATTTTTATGTCCTTAGCATTTTCTTATTTAAAATTTTGTTAATTAATTACCTGCTAACTGGTTCCTTGATGGCTTTGTTTTCCCCCATCAATATTTGTCTTTACTTTTTTTTTTAAAATATAAAATTGTATTCATTATTAGTCATTAGCAAAGTTTGTATTTTATTATTCATTTATTCTTCCATCTACCGTGGTTAAAAAGAAATTTAATGTATTTGTGATGCAAGAATAACAATAAAATATAAGCTTTTAAATCCCATTCTACAGTGAGGGGGTGAAAAGCGCATAAGCAGAATGATTTTTGAGCATAGGCTTGTAGATGGTAGATGGAGTTATTCATCAAAAAATAAATAAGCAAAATTCATAATTTACAAAATTGTATTTTTTTTATAAATATATATATATATATATATATATATAATATTTTACACATTTTACAGGTTTAAAATATAAGTTTACATTGGTAGTAAAATGTAAAGCTATAACTGAACGTTAAATAACTAATAACTAATTGTAATGCTTTTGAGCATAGGCTTATAGATGATAGATGGAGTTGTAAGCTTTTACTCTAAATGCGTTGAGTTATATGAGAATAATAAAGAGCCAAAATTTTAACTTTGGATAAATAAAAAAAGAGTCATATCAGCACAAAATTACAACTAAGAAGTCATTTTTTTTTTTTTTTTTTTTTTTTTTACTTTCTCAAAAAAAAAAAGAAGTCATTTTTTTCAAGCTAAGATTAGTATATATATTTTTAAATAAGAAAAATTTAGTGGTGATCCCATTGTGTCATGATTTGTCTGTCTTTGTGAACCATACAAGTGGCTGGGTTGGGACAAATGAAAATAGTTGTTGATTGGTAGTAGTCATTGTGAGCCATACAAATGTCAAAAATTAATGCGTTCAATGTTAGCAGAATTCAAGGAATATGAACTCCAATAATTCATCATCAGAATTATGTGTAATGCTGATGACTGATATGCATTAGTCTTTTTCTTAGGTCGGGTCCTCCGTTGTCTCTTTCTAAGACAAAAATAATCGTCGTCTTACAAGGAACTAGGACTCTTTTCGTTTCTCTCCAAATGGAAAGAATCTAATCTTTTTTTTTGGATAATTAGAAAGAATATAATCAAATAAATTATTCAGATTTAGTTTTGATCAATTTTGTTTCTCAAAAAGAGAGAAAATTTTGATCAAATTTTAATGCTTTTATATGATGTCACACCTTTTAAAACTTAATTATTTAATAAAAATGATAATTTAATTTCAAATGATATATAGTTAAATTTATTATTTACTATGAGAAAGATTATATTTAACTTTTTTCCCTTTCAATATAGGTAGTGCGGGAAGATATAAATTCATATTCTTCTAATTGAGAGAATTGAATAACACAATTGAAGTATAATTTTATTTCCTTTAAAAAAAAAAGTATAATTTTATTATTATTATTTTTTTTTTTTTATGTATAGACACGTTTTATAACAAAAAAAAAAAAAAAAAAGGAAAAAGAAGTAGTTGATTTTTCTTTTAAAAGAAAGCTTTGTGTTTGTCATCGCTAGAGAAGATGTAAATGGAAATCACATGAAAAGAATTCTTCCTATAATTGAGGGAGGACAACGATGGAATATATGAAGTGAAGTCTTGGACGACTCTGAGGGTCTATTGATAGACACATTTCTATACTTTTATTTTAGTAAAAAAAATAGTTTGATGGTTATAATAACAGGAAAATGAGGATAAGACCAATAAGTTTTTTGGTGTAGGAAGGGATTGAATCATAGATCTCTTATATAACTAACTATCAGAGATTTTACTAATTGAGCTAACTGTAAACCATGTTGGCCAATTGTTAATATTGGAGAAAAATTGATGAATTCTTATGAAAGTAGTGAGTTCTAGTTAGTTTAACTGATAATGTTTTTGATAGTTGAATAAAAGATGTAAAGTTTAATTGATTAGTGTTTTGCTCTGATGATACATAATTATCATAAAAAATAAATGTCATAAACTAAAACTCAAAAAAAAAAAAAAAAAAAAAATTATCACTGTCATTCATCATAGATCATTTAATCAAATAACAACAAAAAGTTGTGACAAATAATTTGGTAACTAAAAAAAAATCTTCTCTCGCACCAACTACTTTCATAAATGTCTAGTTATCAAAGTATGACTTGTAAACCGGGCCCACTAAATTTGCCGTTTCGTATTTGAATTGTTGAACTCGTGAAACAAATGCTGAGCTCTCAGGATCGCCTTTTAAGGCATTAACAATATTGTCCTTTTTGATCCAACACCTAATTTAGGGCGTTGGTTTTCGTTTTTGAAGATTAAGGAAACATTTTTAGATTCACACTTTTAAATTTGGATTTTAATATATATATATATATATATTTTAAATAAAAAAATTTAGGGGTGATCCAATAGTCTCATTGTGAGCCACACAACACAAGTGAATGGATTGGGACTACTATTGAAAATACTCGTACGTGATTTTTTTTTTATTTTTTTGGTAGAAAGGAACTTCATTAACGAAAAGAACTAAGGGGAACAAGGCAGATCAGAAGAGTATCTGCTATGGTACATACCAGCTCTATTAGAGCTTAACAAATCCAACATACCCACAGGTGGGGTCATGAAATAAAACAAAAGATCTATCCTGTTGAGATCCTAACTGAGCCAAAAAATCAGCACAAGTATTGGCCTCACGAAAACAATGTCTGATTCGGACTTGGCCAATCTGAGATATCAAATGTTTGCAGTCATCAAGGAGAGGCAATGCACAACGGTTAACACTTGAAGTATTTGAGAAAAGCTGAACAACGGCCTTTGCATCAAGCTGAACATCCACGTGAATTCTTTTGTACGTGAATTCTACTAACACTCTCTGTGAGCCACACAATTGTCAAAATGCATTAAATGTTAGCAGAATTCAAAGATTATGAACTTTTGTATCAATTGTTGAGACATATCAAAGTTTACAACAAAATTCACTCTCATATAAGGTATAAGATAGGAAATTGTTAATGGTAGATAATAAATTAGCATTATTAGTGGGTCTATATAAAAATCAATAATAATAAGTCATTCAGTAGGTGTGAAATTTGTTATCAAAATTAATCATTGTGCCTATAGCATTACTTTGTTTGAGTTATTTTAGGATCACAATTTTTATCATATCACTGTATGTCACTTTCACATAAACACACTACACTTTTTTTGTTTTTTAATTCACAATTAGCTACGTAAGAGAGTTGTTGAAAAAGATGTGTGAGAGGATGTTATTCTAGAATTATTGATATAAGGTTTCATTCTACAACCCCCAAAAAAAAAAAAAAAAAAAAGTTTGTTATACAAAATTTGGACTCTTTTCATTTGGCTTCAAATAGAAAAAATATAATGCATTATATATATATATATATATATATATATGTATGTATATATATTTATTGGGTTCAAGTTACACATGGAGTAACTCTAAGTAATGTTACACCATTCAATAACTTGTTATTGAATTCATATTTGGAAAATTTTACCATTGGATTATATGTTCTATATGTTTTTGATATGCATGCCAATTTTTATACCAATAAGATGTTATTTACTATTCGATCTATAAATTCATATTTTATGCAATATTTTAAATTACAAAAACTTGAATTTAAAAAATTGATTAATGATATGACTATTAATCTTTGTCACCTTGAAATTTTTTAAATATGAAAAATATACAAAGATAATGTAATCCAACAGTTGAGTTGTCAAAATTCGCATCTAATTAAAAAAATATTGAGTAGTGTAATATTACATAGAGTTACACCTGGTATAACTTGAATCCAACCCATTTTTTTTATATATAAATTTAAGGCTTTTATATGATGTCATGTTATTTAAAACTTAATTATCTAATATAAATAATAATTTATTTTAAATGATAGATTTAAATTTATTATAGCTAAAAAATCATTAATTATTAGAAAGATTATATTTAATTTTTGTTCTTATAATATAAGTAGTGGTGAGAAGATTTAAATTCATATTATGCCAATGGAGAGAAGAATTGAATAATGCAATTGAACCATAAAATTTTTGACAAAATATTAACCACATTCATTTAAAAGTGAAAAAATTAAAGGAGGGGATCTTATAAAATTTTTATTTTTATTTAAAAAAAAAGGTTCATTTTAATAAGAATTTGTATTAGTCATTCCTATAGAAGATGGAATGGAAGTCTCATGAGAATGAAAATAACATGCAAAGATTTTTTTTTTTTTTTCCTAAAAATCAGAGAGGAAAACGATGGAATATCGTGAAGTCCACTCTTGGGGTCTATTTATAGACAGCATTGTAGCTTCTAATATATATATATATATATATATATATATATATTTTAATAATTTGATAATAAGGATGATGGAATTCAAACCTTCATTTTTTTTTATTAGATTACACTACCATATGTAAGTACCATTCTTAGGAACCTCTTTTTTATCTTGAAAAAGTTTAGAAAAACAATTTCGATGTCATAAATTTGGCTATTAGTTTAAGTTGATTAATGCGAGTGACGGAGAAAAAATTGATGTCTTATAATGGACCACTTTGACACATGGCCGGCTCAAGGCCTAGGCCTAAGGCCCCACCAAAAAAACAAAATTTTTTTAGAAAAAAAGGCCCCACTTTTTATAGCTAAAGTCCCAAATTTTTATAAAACTATATATATATTTTCTAAAGGTTGTACTTTTTTTTTATTAGTGATGTTAAAGATACTATAAATTTTACTATTGACTTACAAATTGTCATGTTATTAATCACAAAAAAGTGATATAAACATTCATTAGTTAAATTGATGAAGTTCATCAATGAGAGACAATGTCACATTATATTTTGAACATTTTATAGTACTTTTAATTAGTGCATTTTTCTTTTTAATTTCTATTAAGACTCTTAAATTACGAGACCAATAGAACCTTAACTCAATTGAAACCCTAAAATATTTGAAAAAGATGTTGCAAATGTGTTAAATCATCAATTATAGATTAATCTCTCCTGATAGTTTGAGACTTTGATTTTTGTAAACTAATATCCTACAAAGCCACACATCAAATAATATCTATCTCTCTCTTAAAATCAAAATTAAAAATTAAAAATTATAAATTATATTACAACTTTATTTAACTATGTATCGTCTTATATCTAAAATAAAGTATCTTTTTCAATCGCAATATATTTTTATTTCTTTTTATTAATATTTATAATTCAATTATGATATTCAATTCTCTATATGAAATTAACATTAGTCTAATTGGTATTATTTATGTATTTAATATATCAAATTAACCTTAATTTGATTAGTATTAAATAATTTTATTTAATTAATATTTACATATTAAAGATCTCGCATAAATTTTACGCCTTAAGTCCCAAATTATGTTGGGGCCGCCCCTGCTTTGGCAAATTACAGGAAAAAACTGTGGCAAATAGAGCGGACATAAAAGATCTGTCTTCTTTCGTACCAACCAATAGCGAATATATGTATAGGTGTCAAGATATGATTGGTAACCGATTCCAAAAAAAATATGCGGTTTCAGATTTGAATAGTTGAACTCGTGAACCACATGCTCAGACATATCATAAATGCTGAGTTCTCAGCAACGCCTTTAAGTGCTAAGCTCTCAAAGCAGTCCTCCTCTCTATCCCCTCCTTTGCACACCCAATTGGCCATGGCTTCGCTTCTTCAGCCAAATGCTAGAAATCTTGAACCTAACCAAAACTCCGAAACTCTGAGTTCCACAGCTTTAGAAGTGGAAATCATAAATAATCCATTGCAAGGCAACAGAGGTGGAAACGTTGTTGTTAGAACTATGGGGGATGAGGATGAGGATGGTGTTTTCTTGACATGGGAGGATTTGTGGGTGACTGTTAATGGAAAGAACGGTAGCAAATCAATACTTGAGGGTGTGACTGGTTATGCACGACCAGGGGGGCTCTTGGCCATAATGGGTCCTTCTGGTTGTGGCAAGTCTACCCTCCTTGATGGATTAGCAGGTATATCATATTTTTTTTTTGTTTGCCTAAAATACTATTTACACCTTTTAAGTTTAACGTTAGTTCTAAATTTGGTTTTTTAACTAAGAAAATTTACAAATTTACACGATCTCTTGCTTTGAAACAATATTTATGCACTCATTTCGTTAATATCTATTAGAATTTTCCTGTACAACTATATAAAAAATGTATTTTGGACAAAAAAAATAGAATGTGGTTTTCAGATGGGTTAATGACGAAAACGTGATGAACTATAATTGAAAGGAAGTGTATCTTATATATTTTTTTTAACGCTTCCTAATAACCAAGAATATTATTAAAGCAAAACAAAAGTAGCATCCTTCCTGCAAGCATCCAAAACTATAGTAGGAAGAAGATGCGAATTACACTAAAAAGAAGACCTATTTGTGTTGTAAGTTTTAACCAGACTAGTTCTATTTTTTCTTGATTTTTTTTTTTGGAGATCAAAACATAGTTGAAGGCCTCTGCAAGTTCCTCTTACTGGCAATTTGAGATGCATGTCTCCTAATTTTGTAAGGAAGAAGACGAAATATATATATATATATATATATATTGAACATTATGTATGTGCACACTATTGTTTATCAACGAAGGAGGTGGTTTAGTCCTTGTATTCCACTACTTTATTCCACTACTTTGCAAGTTTGAGGTTGTGGATTTGACTAGTAGCAAGCTTTACAATTACTTGAGTGGTCCCACACAATGTTAAATTCAGATTTACGTAGGCCGGAGTAGTGACCACACTTGTCAACCCTTCTTTCTTCAATTATAATCTTCTTTTTAAAAGAAACCTATTTTTTAGGGGAAAAAAAACCCTCCTTAAGCAATTATATGTTACTATTTTTGTATATACTATATTACAGCTTTAGCTCCATCAGGCATTTTAGAACCAACAAGAAAAATTTCAATGTCAAAAAAGAAATTGAATGCCCACCACACAATATTATTTTGCTACAGAAACTGTGTTTTTTATTTTTTATTTTTCATATAATAATTAAAAATAAAAACACAATTCAAAAAATATAAGCAAATATGATTTGACAATTCAAAGGAGCATTGTTATACAGGCTGAGTTATACTCTAGTCGAAATTTTGTTTTAAAAACACGATTTTATTTATTAATATGAAATGGTGAAATAGTATTTTGAAAACACAATTTCACAATTATAAGTTATAACTAAAAACATGATTTCCACTATTTTTCCATATATATAGTGTGTAACTATTATCACTTGTTGACAAATGTCTAACTAGTGTTTTATGGCAGGGAGATTAGGTGCAAACACAAGGCAATTGGGGGAAATTCTAATCAATGGCCATAAACAGAAACTGGCTTTTGGAACATCGGTAAGAGAAAAAAAAAAATTTCACCTTTTCAAATCAAAGCGAATATTTTTTTTAAAGAAATTAGGGTTTGACTTGGGTCCACTCTAGCGAATTGGACGGACAAGATTTGGAAACATGCGTGTCTAAAATTGTTTATATGTCTACACCATGTCTTGTCTAGTGCACTGAGCGATGGAAGCTTTTCCAAGAAATTAATTTAATTATTCTTAGCCATTTAAACATACTAATTAGTTTAATTTTTACCTTAACCTAAATATAGGCATATGTGACACAAGATGATACTTTGATGACAACTTTAACGGTGAGAGAAGCTGTGTATTACTCGGCTAAGCTCCAACTCCCAGACTCCATGTCAATGTTAGAGAAGAAGGAGAGAGCAGAGATGACAATAAAAGAAATGGGGTTACAAGATGCCATGAACACAAGAATTGGTGGGTGGGGAGGCAAAGGTATCAGTGGTGGGCAAAAGAGAAGAGTGAGCATTTGTATAGAGATCCTGACACGCCCAAAGCTTCTCTTCCTTGATGAACCAACAAGTGGACTTGACAGTGCATCATCATATTATGTGATGAGCAGAATTGCAAAGTTAGATCAATGGGATGGAATTAGAAGGACTGTAGTTGCATCCATTCATCAGCCCAGCAGTGAGGTCTTCCAACTCTTTCACAATCTTTGCCTTTTGTCGTCAGGGAGAACAGTGTACTTTGGTCCTACTTCAGAAGCAACAGAGGTAAGTTCTCTAATGTTTATGAAGTGTGTGTGTATATATATATATATTCTCTTGTTGTTGCAATTAATATATAACTAAAGTTTCACACTTTCAATTTCATGTAGTTTTTTGCTTCAAATGGCTTTCCTTGCCCGACTCTCCAAAATCCATCTGATCACTTCCTTAAAACCATAAACAAGGATTTTGAAAAGGTAAGCGACCCTTGGCTCTTATGTTTGGTAGTTTGTTGATATTAAATTTTGTTTGTGTCATTAACCTTTAACCTTTATCTCAAAATTGACCTTATATTTTAAATACTTCATTTTGGTCATTATATTTTCAAAATTGTTTAAAAAAATTCCTCATAATTGGATGAAAATAGTGACATGACAAACTAAATTCATGCTATGTCATAGGTTGCCACACATAAGAATAAATATGAAATAAAGGTCAAAGGTTGAATACCAAATATGTAATTTAACCTATTATCAATGGCAGTTTAGCAGGTGACTTGATTAATGTCATTTTATAGATACATATCCTCTCCATTTTGTTTGGAATAGAGTGAGTTCATTTGGGTTAAAATAATTAATATCCCGTATATAGAAGGTCATGGTACTTGATAAATACTACACAACATATTAGTAATAACTAATTTGAACCATGAAATAAATCAATTTTAAATAGAGGTGATTTTCCTTTCAACTTAGTCTTATGCAATTACTCATTTAGAAACACCTACTTATAAATCTAATATATATATATATTTTTTATATAAATCTTTTGTAGGATCTTGAGAAAGGTTCAGATGGAGGAATACCCACAGAGGAAGCAATAGAGTCTCTTAAAAAGTCATATAAATCATCTGAAACTTACCAACAAGTTCAAAGACAAGTAGCAGATATATGTAAACAGGTAATTAATTAAGCAAGAAATTAATCTTACAGTTTAATTTACACAGCATATATAAATAATCTTTCCTAAATCAATTATAGAAAAACAAAAAAAAAAAATTAATGAGTGAAAAATTTATGTTGGTTTCAGGATTGTGGAACGTTAGAGATGAAGAGAAGCCATGCTGGCTTCGTTACTCAGTGTCTTGTTCTTACGAAAAGGTCTTTCGTGAATATGTTCCGTGATCTAGGCTATTACTGGTTGCGGCTAGCTATTTATGTTGCATTAGCTATAGGCCTAGCCACTGTGTTTTATGATGTTGGCTATAGTTATGGATCAATTCAGGTAATTCTTATGAGAGATATATTAAATATTAATTCCTTATACATATGATTTATAATGCAAATTAGGATCAATTCAAAAGCTAAATTAACATTGTAATTTTTTATTTTATTTTTTCAGGCTAGAGGTTCACTGATCATGTTTGTATCTTCATTCTTAACTTTCATGGCCATCGGTGGATTCCCTTCTTTTGTGGAGGAAATGAAGGTTTGTTTTGTTTCTCTTTTTTAAGTATCAATCAATTTTATGCACATAGATCTACTTCCTTCTTTAAATCAACAAAAAATTATGGTGACGAGCAGAGCTTGCCTGTTACTAATAAATCAAGTTTGATTGTTCGATTTTATAGATTAGAATGACATTAGAACTAATTCCATGATTTAGATGCAGATGATCAAAGTGCAATTAATCCAAAATTTGAAGCTTTGTTAATGTCATACTCAATTATTTCATGTGTTTTTTTCCCCTCCCATTTATCCAGATATTTGAACGAGAAAGGTTAAATGGACATTATGGCACTGGTGCATTCGTTATAGGCAACACATTCTCGGCTCTTCCGTTCTTGCTAGTGATTTCACTGATTCCAGGGGCAATGGCTTATTACCCTCCAGGACTTCAGAGAGATGCTGAACACTTTCTATATTTTGCTGCTGTGTTATTTGCTTGCATGATGTTAGTTGAGAGCCTAATGATGGCTGTTGCAAGAGTGGTGCCTAATTTCTTGATGGGTATAATAACTGGTGCTGGAATTCAAGGGCTCATGGTATTAGGTGGTGGATTTTTTCGATATCCGAATGATCTTCCCAAACCATTTTGGAGATACCCATTGTACTACATTGCTTTCCACAAGTATGCATACCAAGGATTGTTCAAGAACGAGTTTGAAGGGCTAACATTTCCCAGAGATAATGCCGGAAGGCCAATCAATCTAAGAGGTGAAGAAATTTTGAGAGATACTTGGCAAGTGGAAATGAGCTACTCTAAGTGGGTTGATCTTGCTATCTTGCTAGGAATGGTGGCTTTTTATCGAATTTTGTTCTTGGTTATCGTCAATACCATTGAAAACGTAAAGCCTGTTGTTGCAAGTTTCATGTCAGCGCGTTCCAAGCAAACAGCACAAGTCATGATGAATCCTTTCACTAGACCCAAGCATGGGGGGACTATACAGCAGAGCTAGATGTTATTGGTAATATTAGAAAATAATGTAATTAAACTAACGAATAAGTCTGTTTTCTTTGATTATTAATTTTAGGAAATCGACTACCTTCTACTAATATTTGTTTTTTGTTTTGTTTTTAAATTTCTTTGCAAGCACTTGTATATTATGAACTGAATTATCGGGGTCCAAGACTCCAAGTATGTTGGTGTATTAATTATTATTACTGGAAAAAAAATGATGGTGCATTGTATTTGATTGTGAGAAATTCTAGGATTGGTAGATACGGTGGGGAATGAGGATTTTGAACTTTGAAAATCATTGTTGAAAATGTTAAGAGGTGTCAATTGAACTATAAAACTTTTCACATTTTTATTTTATTTTAAGATATTTATAATATGCTATTAACCCCGCAAAATTCTTTCTCTTAAATTTCCAAACACTCTACACATGAGGAGATACCAATTAAATTATAAGACTTTTGGTAAGATTTTATCAAAAAAAGCATTATACAATTTTTGGCAAGCTCTTAAACACTTTATTTTACCTAAAATAAAGAAAGTTCATTTTATAATTAAGATTTTATTGTTAATATTAGATAGTGTAAAGTGGTACAATTTTAAATGACTTGGCAACGGATACAAATTTAGGTTTATAATATTTAATACAAAGATAAAATGAATCAATGTCAAATATAGATGATAAGATTGTATATATTTTATAGATTAGATAGTGTACAAGTGGCACAATTTTAAACGTTACACGTTTGGATTTATAATCCTATTTTCCTAACATGAAACTCTACGGTAGGTGAATTGGATAATGTATGCGTAGTTTTTTTATTTAACATTTAGATAAAGTTACTATAAAGTTAAACTAACAAATTACTGAAACTTGAGACGTTTGTTTTTCAATAATAATTAAAACATTTTGCACAAAAAAAAAAAAAAACTAAGGGTAAAAAACTAAAAATGAATGCTTACTAAAAATTCAGATTCACATAAAATTAAGCTGTGGCCCACATTTGTCGCACGGGTATGTTTTAGAAATATTATTAACAATTAGCTTTATCTGTAGAAATAACATAAATTTGTATTCTGGAATCTGTAGTACCCACATTCTCAACAACCAAACAAAATATAAATACGTTTAAAAAAAAAAATATTATTATCATTATTTGATTTTTGAAATCAAGGTAAGTAAAAAATAGTTTAGTTTACTTTTAGTAGTTTTCTAACGGGACATTTAGTTAGTTTCTCTTTAAGATAGAATCATGTGGTAATAAGTTTTAATCTCTATCAAAGCTTTTTTTTTTTTTTTTTTTTTTTTTGAGAAACTATTAAAAAAGAAGAAGAGATGTTCAATTAAAAAACTATTGGAAGTAAGCTAGACCTAGTAAAAAAAAATATAAACACTGATTATGATATTTTCAAAACAAAGAATTCAAAAAACAATTTTTTTTGAGAAAATTTAATGGATGTCTTAGGAGCATTTGTTAATGGACAATTTTTAGAAACTTTTTATAAGAAAAAAAAATTAGCTAACTATTTTGGCAAACTTTCCTAAAATACAACGAAAAATACTATTCAAATTTATGAGATTATAGATATGATTAAAATTGAAAATAGATTCAGCACAACAATACAACATATGTATGTACGTACACCCACATGAAAAAGCCCAGAATTTATTAGTTAAAAACAATTGAAAGCATAGTCCCACACATAAAAACTCTCTTAGGATGATTGAACTAATGGACGTAACTAAAGAAGTTGTTATCCTTGAAAGCTGGCAAGAGAACTTAGGCTAGTTTGACTAATCAAGAAAAATAGAGGATATATATTGGAGGAATGTTTAGGATTTCTAAGAAGGTCTCAAATTTTTTAGGAGGTCTCAAATTTTACCTTTATTGTTAATCGATTCATCAAATATATGTATTGTAATTTTCCTTTATCTCAAATCATATTATCAAGAAATGTCAAAATTTCAAATGGTAGTGACCAAGCACATAAGCAGGAATGGCAACAAGGTAGCCCATGAACTTGTATAATATGCTAAGAGGCATGGAGAATTGAAGAGCTGGTTTGGTACGGCTTCAGAGTTTATATTTGTGTGTTATTTACTTTTCTGCTATTGTGCATGATATGATCTTTCACTTTTTAATCTAGATCACATAATTAATTTAAGTAATTACTTGGCTAATTCATTAAGTTAAGTAATCTATTTTAAGGGGTCTAAATAAACAAACAAAAACATGAGTCATAACAGGTTGACTGAACTTGTCAAAGAACGGTTTAAGTCCATAGGATAAGAATCTAGGAGAAAATGGGCTTTTGCTCTTTTTTTTTAAAAAAAAATATCTAGTAAAATGTCCCATATCTGAAATTATTTAGAGAAATGCCTTTGTTTTAAAACTTGATTTTTGGACAATTGAGTTATAGCGAACTGAAAATTAAACAAAATTTGTTTTTTGTTTTGTTGTTGTTGTTGTTGGTTTTTTTTTTTGTTTTTTGTTTTTTTGTTTTTTTTTTGCTTTTTTGTTTTTTTTTTTGTTTTTTTTTTTTGTTTTGTTTTGTTTTTTTGTTTTTTGTTTTTTGTTTTTGCTTTTTGTGTTTTTTTTGTGTGTGTGTGTTTTTTTTTTGTTTTTTTGTTTTTGTTTATTGTTTTTTGTTTTTTTTGTTTTTGTTTTTGTTTTTTTTTTGTTTTTTTTGTTTTTTTTTTCTTTTGGAACTCGAGTTCCATGAACTTGAGTACTTTACATGGAACTTGAGTTTCAAAAAAAAAAAAAAAAAAAAAAATTCTAAGTCCACGTTTGCTGTAACTCGATGTTCCAAAAATCAAGTTATACATTTGAAACTCGATTTTTAGAAAATCGAGTTTTAAAACAGGAGCATTTCCCTAATTAGTTTCAAACATAGGGCATTTTGCTAGATATTTTAAAAAGAAAGGACAAAAGCCCATTTTCTCCTAAGAACCCATTTTAGTTTGATAAGTTTCTAACTAGTTATCAACCGAGTCAAATTTGAATCCCATTTGATCCAATCTAGTGGGATAATTTGCTTCTTTTCTTTTTATGGCCATTGTAATTCTTATATTTCTTTGTGCTGGTTGTGCCATAAGTTGCTAGTCTGCTAGTATGCTATTGATATACATGATGCTCTATGAGTAAATGTGTCCTAGAACCAAAATACTCAAAAATAAAACATTAATTAACCTTATGAACTTCCAGAAAAATTAAATAAGGATACCTAGTCAATTATGCCTAATGCTTATTAGTCTAGTTGATGAGGATTGAGGAGATGTGAGATTCTTAATGGTCTTTCAGTTAATTCTATCTTTTCAATAGCCAACCAAGCATATAACCATGAACATCACTAACTCTTAGTTGCTGGGCGTTTGTTAATGGGTTATTTTAGGAAAGTTTTATACCACTTTTATGAGAAATATAAAACACTATAAAAAAGTTAGTTACTATTTTCTTTTTTCAATAAAACGTTTCTAAAAATAGTTCGTAAATCATAAGCATCTGTTAACTTTTCCCCTCTCTTAGTTTATGTTCAATGCATACGGATGCCATTTCTGAATCTTTCAACTCTAATTAAATAATATCACATGGAGGTGGAAGTGTAAAGTGGTTGGTTTTATCTAGTTTAGCAGGACATTAAATTATGTGTTGTGGAAGATGATAATATGATAAGAACTTTCAACTCCCTTGAGTTTATTGCATTTGTGGTACTGTAAGTCTTTTATGTTCTTTAATGTTTTCTTGTTTGTTATGATGGCTCTTTTTTTCTTCACTCTTAAATAGTTTTTTCCATAAAAAAAAATGGAGTTTCCCTATCACTAAGAAAGCTTTGGTTTCTCCAAAGCTTCTCTTAGGCTATGGGATTTTTGTTCCTTCTTAGTAAGGATTGGTTTGTTCCTTGTGGTAACACTGTTATTAGTAGGGCTTGTGGGTGAGTTATTTTCTTGGGTTTTTGGGATATAGTTTTTCAGTTTCTCCTCCTTTTCCTTTCTTTTCACTCTTCTTTCATCTGTTAGTTGTTCTAGCACCAGTTTGCTCCTCTTCACCTCTAGTTGACTATATGGAAGATTTATCCAAACAATGGACTCGACTCTCCCTATCAGAAGGGGAGGGAGATAGGATTACGATTGGGAAGGATAGACGCTCTCAAAAAAATATTATCATGGCTAAGTTTCTGACAAGAAGGTTGCTAAATGTGGATGTGGTAGGGCGAACTTTCAAACCTTTATGACGTTCTCTGATTGGCTTTCAAATCAAGAATCTTGGTAATAATACGCTTTTGTTTATCTTTGATAATCTAGAAGATGTAGATAGGGTTATCTCTAGTGAACCCTGAAGTTTCAACAAGCACTTGGTGGTGGTTCAGAAATATGATATCAATGTCCCTATTCAGGATGCGTGTTTCAATAAAGCTTCTTTTTGGGTACAAGTACATGACATTCTGTTTAGATACATGACAACGGAAATAGCTGAGGATATTTGTGGTAGTGTTGGTGAAGTTAATCAATAGGATCACATCCACCGGTGCAAGGGGGGTGCTTTATTAGGGTTAGGGTTACAATTGACATAACAATAGTGTGGTGCATGTCTCTAGTTTCTTTGATGATAGGAAGGGTAAACATCCTAAGACTAGGTACAAACTAGATGCAAGAACACGTTCTCCTTAGTCGGATATTCTGGCGGCAGAGCCCCTAGTCCTTTTGCTTCTAGCGAACTACCCTGATATGGAAACCCCGAATTTGGTGGAAGAAGTTATTACTATCCCAAATTCAAATTCAAACGAGAATGCAACTATTAAGTCTACTATCAACTCAGAATTCTCAGGTAATGCAAATCTCTAGGATCCTTTTTTTTTTTCCAGCAATTTCTAGATATAGATAATGGTTTGCAAAAGTTTGGGGATTTAGGGACTCAGAGTAAGGGATTCTCGGGATTGACAGCTAAGGAGATCTGTGATGAGATCTTAGTAAAACAACCAAGATGCCCTAAGTCCAAACCACGTGACCTTAGCATGCAGCCTACACTGCTTCACAATCCAGTTCACTTAGACATTTCACCCCCTTTAATCTCAAATAACTCTATTGTTTCGAGGACTACTTCTTGGAAACGGATTGCTTTCACTTCAGATTCTGACTCTGGTTCTACATTGCATGAGTATGTGTGTACAAAACGATATGCTTCAACACTTGGAGAATAGGTGGATTTACCAAACAAAAAATTGGTGGTTTATCCTAATGTCAGTAACTCTTCTTTTATATCGGTGGAGGCTACTTCCCTGCCCCGCTGGAAGCAATGTGTATTTTATATTAGAACTGTCGGGGCTTGGGAACTGGCAGACAATTCAAGAGCTTGGCGATTTAGTCCAGGCACAAAATCTTGTAGCCGTGTTTTTAGCCGAAACATGGCTGGATGAAGTTAGGCTAAGTGGTTTGTGTGATACTTTACTATTGAAAAACTTCTTTGGAGTTTCAAGAATTACTCGTGGGGGTGGATTGGCCATTTTTTGGAAGCAAGAATTTGATCTCCAAGTTGTGAATTCATCTTCGAATTTCATTGATACAATTATAAACCGTGACAAAGATGACGTTTGGCGGTTCATTAGTTTTTATGGAGCTCCCAAAACCTCTAGGCATCCGGAATCGTGGAACTTATTGAGGGGGCTCAACACTTTGACCTTTATTCCATGGTTTTGTGCTGGTGATTTCAATGAAATTACAAAGACCGATGAAAAGCTTGGGGGCTGGACTCAGCCTAACAATCAGATGCAAGACTTTAGGGATGTAATTGATGAAGTTGGTTTTCGAGACCTTGGATATGTAGGAAGTAAATTTACCTCGGTCAAACATAATCCGAATGGACCTATCATTTGGGAACATTCGGAGACAGAGCCCTTGGTATAAAAGAGTGGGTCAGCTTATTTCTCACTTTTTAGGTGGTGCATTTGGAATGTGGGATGTCCGACCATAAACCCATCCATATCCACCCTATGGGGGTTCTAACACGGAGGCAGAAACCATGGCGGTTTGAACAGGTATGGCTGTTCAAGGAGGGGTGCCATGAGACTGAAATTGGTTTGGGGGTCAGATTCAAACTGCTTTAATATGGGACAGGTTGGGGAAAAACTCAGGCGATGCCAGAGGGACATACAGTGGTGGTGTAAATGGTGGAACAGTGTACTTTGGTCCTGCTTCAGAAATAACTGTGGTAAGTTCTCTAATGTTTATGAAGTGTGTGTATATAATATTTATTTTGATTTTCAATCAAGTTGGCCGGTGATACCGCCATAGTTATCCATTATTTTGTGGTTATACATTACTTTGAAGTATGTTATCTCTAACAAACATTATTTTGTTTTATATCTATTTTCTGATAGCACTTCCACTCCCATATGTTGCATTTTTCGTTTACTACTTCATATCAGTTTGTAGTATCTGTTCTTTCTTTTGGTGGTAGGCTGAGCCTCCCGTTCATTCAAACTGTTTATTATCTTGTGATTATCTGTTTAAGCTAATCCTTTGCTTCCCAGTTATCTTCTTCTTCTTGTCTTTGTTTCTTTCCCCACAATTTGTTACGGATGTGTACTAAACCAGTTTCTATGAGGACATGTTGCCCGACAAGTCTAGGTAGAAGTCCAGTTCTGTGTAGGTTTTGCTGTCCGGTAAATCTAATCCCGAAGGTTGGTGTGAACTAAAGACCGAGAAACAAGCCCCGTTAGCCGTTAGTCAGGAGAGCGTTAGGCGTTTGAGGGAACGTGTAAGGGAAGGTTTGTATACACCAATAGCTAGGTACAACGGTGGTCAGTGGCAGCAAAAGACACAGAAGGCATCCGGAAACAGCCATAAGTGGCAACATATCATAGGAAGGTAGCCATACACTCCCTGTTTCAGATCTAAGGTTAGATCCAGAAATTGGAAGATAAAGGTAGTCTAGGTTGTAATTGATTTCTTAGGCTTGTAATCCAAAATGATAAATAGGATGTTTAGAAGGAGTGACTCTTCCACTTCCATTAGATCTAGCAGTACAAACCCTCCTGATATTCCACAAGAAGATGGAACAATCAACTCAGAGTCGTACAAGCTTTCAGATCTAGATCAGAAGTTAGGAGATTGGAACATACCCAAAGTTCCCACAACCCAGGTCTATAAGTCATCATCATGGTCCTTGAGAAAGTCTTTCAGAACGGACTACCATGTTAGGACTATAGAACAAGTTTACAGCATTAACAAGGAATATGAAACCTGTTATTTGTTGTCCCCTGCAGCCGTGACAGCTCACAGGGAAAAAGATCATAAATTCCTCCATATAGGACTTGTCCAAGTTGGAGTAAAACCATTGATCAGAGAAGGGTTGAACAACTCAATCCTTATGGCCCTTAGAGACACCCGCCTCATCAGGTTTAATGATAGTCTTCTAGGAACCATAGAATCCAGTTTGAGTAATGGTCCAGTTCACTTTGATTGTTACCCAAACCTCACAATTGCACTTGACGACCCTCACATCCTGAAGGTCCTCACTCTCAACATTAAAACCCATGGAAACCTTGTGTTACATGGCACCAGACAGATTGCTCTTATATACAGGGTGTATTATAAGTGCATGAGAACCAATATGTCCATACAAGCATTCGATAAGAGAAAGCCAGGTGAAACTACTCTTATCCAAACCTCGGATGTTAGATCCACAGTTCAGGTACCTAAAACCCTGAAATGGTCTGAAATAACATTCCCAGCACAATGGACTTTAGATAATGAGAATTATCCTCTACAGGTTCAGAACCCTATTAGGAACCCAGATCTAGATAGCATCCAGCAGTTAGCCGATGGAACGGTTAGACTAAGTTTTGATCAGTCTAGGTTTAGGTCACCCTTAGACTATGAGGAACCCAGATCTCCCATAGATCTACACTACAAGTCTAGATCCATAGATCTACGCCAACCCTTTAGGCAGCCAACTATCCTTCTCAGAGATAGGCCTGCATCCCAGTATAGTAGTTCGTCTAGAACACGAGCTCCTTCGTCTAGAACACGAGCTCCTACCTCTAGAAGAGACTTAGGTCCACAGTTTCAAGGTGTTAAAGACCACTCCCAGGTTAGTACCCCTTGTTACACAGCCAAACAAGACTCAGTTGCTGATCAAGAAGAAGACAGCAACAGTCAGGACAGTCTTAAACCACCTTCACCATCAGGATCTGATTTTAAGAATTCTATTCAGCAGGAAACTGAATACGACCATCAGCTCCTTGTATTGACCAAAGAGTTCATTCCTGATATGGACATGCTTGAAAAGGAATTTAATTCTGAAAAGAACAGAGTTAAAAGAGAAGCCTATCGAGCCAACCATACCAAGGAACAGAAAATTGAAGTTTTGGAGAAATGGAAGTTATTCATGAGAACGGTAAAAACAGATTATCCTTTCTTTGAATACTTTGAGAAACATTTCCGATGGCATAAAAAGAACTGTGTCATTACCAAAACTAATTGGAGACTACCTCCCAAAAAGGATACACCTAGTACTAGCAAACCAGAAATTGTTAGATCTAGTCATCCTCCTCAAGAAACCATACTCTTCAAAACTGGTAGTACAGATGTTATTGCTTCTCCCTTCAAATGTGCCACAACCCCAGAAGAAAAGGTTGTCCGGAAGGTAATAGAGCAAAACAACTACACCAACCAATGTTTAGGAGTTATAGGAAAACAACTTGATAGGATAGAAGACAGGATTGATGACAAGGTTCTAGGAAACCCTAGCAAACCAATCCAGATTCTAGAAAAACCCTTAGTCAAGCTCCCCACAACCAGGCAAACTAGCCTCAAACCTAAGGACCAGACAGCCTTACTGTAAGGTTGAATTTATTCAACCATCTAATTGGCTTTATTCCGTGCCAAATTTGCTTGTAATTCAGCATTTAGAAACCCTGTATTTAGGTGGGATTGTTGTAAGGGTAGTGAGTGAGATAGAGTGAAGATTGCTCAAGAGTGTGCAAGAAAACAGAGTGTCGCAGCTGGGACTCGCGGGTGGACTCGCGGCTTCAACCCGCCAGAAGATGCACACGTGCCAAGCATGCTGGAAGATGAACAGTCATGCTAGCTGGAGCACTACAGGACAAAACAGGACAACTGGCCATACGGTTAACTCGCGACTGGAACTCGCGACTTAGTCAAGCAGCGAGGTCAAGCCGCGAGCCACCCCTGTTTTGGAAAAACCTGACGTTTCGCATTCCTCTTCACTCCAGTATAAATACCCTTTT
The DNA here is from genome assembly GCF_932294415.1 of Quercus robur. Lineage (NCBI taxonomy): Eukaryota > Viridiplantae > Streptophyta > Magnoliopsida > Fagales > Fagaceae > Quercus > Quercus robur. The sequence goes on along the minus strand of NC_065544.1, from coordinate 22,977,955 downwards.
AACCCACGATTGAAAGAGAGCTTCCAGAGAGAATTTTGAGAGAGAAACCCTAAAGAAAAACCAGATTGTTTCACCCACAATCTCTACCTTAGAGTCTCTTCAAATTCCCCTACTCTCTTCCTCTCCATTGTCAAAACCTTGAGAGGCATTATACCAAACCTGGTTCTCACCATTATCATCTCTGTGAGACAGTCGTTTGGAGTTCTGGGAAGCAGTTAGGAAGGAGCCAATCTTCATTGGTTGATGCTACGGTGTAGTAGCGGAATCCGGAAAGCTAGAAAAGAAAAAGGTTCGGCGCAACCTCGTTGGAGCAAGAAGCTTGGAGGGCTTAGGTGCACTGGGTAGATTAGGCTTGGAAGGTCTATTGCTGTCCTTGTATCCCAACTGTATTTTCTAGTGGATTGATTACCGCTTGGAGGGCGGCGGAGAGGTTTTTCGCCGAGGTCTTCGGTTTCCTCTTCGATAACACATCGGGTGTTATCTTTGTGTTTGCATCTTCCTTCCTCTCTATCTCTGCCTTTACATTATCTGCTGTGGTTTTATTTTGTTATGGCTTAGATAGTTGTTTAACCAATTTCATATTATAACATATGTTAAGTTTCCGTACACTAGTTGTTTGACATATTGCTTGTGTTGGTTAAGTTGGTTTTTGGGGGTCTAAACGTTCAAAAGTGTTTTTGTACACGTTTTTGAACTTTCAATTGGTATCAGAGCGGGTACACTTGTTGTGGTTTAAATACCTAAGTGTGATCCTTGACCCCTTGTGTTTATTTGCCATGGATTGTGCTTTGTATGACTCTTTGCATGATTTGGTTGGTGATGAATGTAACATGCCACGTGTTTGTGAAAATGCCTCTATGAGTGTTAATCCTCATAAGTGTGATGACATGTTATTTGAATCTCTGGGTGTTGTTGACAAACTCTTCAAGAAAAATGCTAAGAAGTTTCAAAAGAATTTGAGCAAGATATTTTGTGAAAAGGATGATTTGATTGCTAAGCTCAATGAATCCAACAAATTGGTTGAGAAATATAAAAAACTTGCTGAAATTTCTCTTGAAAAGCTGAAAGAGTTTGAATGTTTGAATATGGACTTGGATGCTAAACTTGTTTTGTCTAACAAACTTGTTGATGATCTTAAATGTGAAAATGAATCTCTTAAGATGCATGCCAAGTGTTTGATTGCTGAACCTATTGTTAAAAAGGATGATAATGTTTGTTGCAATCATGTTGTGGTACCCGATTTTGTGCCTAGTGTGTGTTCTACCTTAAAGGACAAATCGGTGTACATTCCTCCACATAAAAGAAATCAAAAGGTGGAGAGAAAGGCTGTTAAGTCAAAGCCTTCGTTTAGGTCTCAACCTAAGGCTTTGGATGGATCTAAGTTTGTTCCAACTTGCCACCATTGTGGTGTGATTGGTCATATAAGACCTCAATGTCATAAGTTGAAGAGGGAACAAAACCATGTTGCTAGATCCATTCCCAAAAAGCCTAGTGGACCTAAACACATTATTTGTCACCATTGTGGTGCCTTTGGTCATCTAAGACCTCATTGCTCTAAGTTTCAAGCTCTTAAGAGAATCAAAAGAAAAGAGAAACTTGAGCTTTTTGGAAGTTGTGCTAAAAAGAGTAAACTGGATTTGAGTGAAAATAGCATGTTGTTAAAGAAAATGTTTAATGCTCTTAACTCCTTGACTATGTGCATCTCCGGTTCTCATTCTTCCAACCCTCGTCTCGCTTCTCTTGAGACACTCATTCCAAACAATCGTTCCGTTTGGATGAGGAAGGGTTCCTATGGTTGAGCTTTTGCTCTTTTGGTCCTTGATCTAATTCTTTCGATCTTTGTAGGACCCTTCATGCATTAAATGTCATATCTTCATGCATTTTGTGCATCTTGCATTTATTTGTATGCATTGTTTCGTTTTTGATCTTACTTTTATGTTTCTATTTTGTGTGAGTAAAAATCCAAAACCACATAAAAAATGAAAAATTCAAAAAGTTTGATCGTATATGTTTGAGCACATATCACATGTGAGTTTGGCCTTGTACCTTTGTACAAATGGCTTTGTGCATTTTCGAGCTTAGCTTGTTATTTTTGCACTTATATCTTTGTGGGAAAAATCTTGACATCTTTGTGTGATTGTTGTAAATCGATCTTCAAGCTTGTCATGAATGATTTGTCAATAGTCATGTTGGTTTTGATACATGCGTAGACTTGTGCTTATATCTCTTCCCACTCTTTTATCTTTATTGCTTAAAGAGCTCAATAAATGTAAATCTCAAAATGAAAAGAGATAATGAGCTGCAAAAGCTGTCGCACATACTAGTATTCGACTAGGAAAAAGGGAAAGCGACTTATATGAAAATGTATGATGCCCAAAAAGCCAAAGGCTTGTTCATCAAATTGAAATATCAAAAATTTCAGGCATCAATCTAAAAAATGAGATGTATTGCTCAAAATGAGTTGTATTGATTCAAAATGATCAAATGATATGAATTGTAAGAAGCCAAATGAAAAGCTTCAATCTTATGTAATCTTTTTCTTGTGGGAGGTCATATATGTTCACTTCTATAATTGAGATATACCACTTGACTTAGTACTAGTTGTGTATGACTTGATTGAATTGATCATTGAAGCTTCATTCTAGACTAAGGACTATTCCACATTTGATACACACACATAACACACTTGCCTTATGTTCAATGAATGTCTTATTCATTTGTTAGATTGTACTTGTCTAAATGTGATGTGTGTGTGCTCAATCATATATGGTTCAATCCAAAAAGATTTTTGATCATTTTATATGTTTTTGGAAGTGATTTTTATCACTCTTTGAGTTTATGTTTAGTGCTTACTTTGTTTTTCAATGTTTAAACATGTTCTGGATTGAAAAACAAGTGTCAGATTTTTTGGCCACTCATTTTGGCTACTTGCGTGAGCTGCCAGCAAGCTGCTAGTTTTGGCTGGTCGGTTTGGCGGCTTGCAAGCCGCGAGTCTAAGCCGCGAGTTCAGACAGAGAGGTTTCGCGGCTCACTCGCGACTTGGCTCGCGACTCGCCAGTCGCGAGTCGCCCAGAATCAGCTTTTTAAAGAGCTTTTTTGTGGGAAACTTGTTTTAAACCTCTCCCATCCTCTCTAAAACCCCTCTTTCAATATTTTTACATCAAAACCCAACCAATTTGAATGGTTTTTCAATCCATTAACATCTCTAAGGTAATTATAAACTCTTTTCATTGATTTTGATCCTTAGATTATGTTTTGGAGAGTTTTGTGCTCTTGGTTGGGATTTTCATCATAGGGGTTGGGAAAACTTATTTTTTGTCATTTTTCTTCATGGGATTGGTTTCTTTTGTTGATATACATTGGATGTTGGCCCCTTGTGGTAGTAAGAACATGTATTAAGGGTGGTTTTCATGATATTCATGCATTGTTTCACATTTTTGTTTATAGTGTGCATGCTAGGTGTTTGATAAAATGCCTCTTAGTCATTTTCTCGCTTGTTTGGACTCCGATGATTACCAAAATTTGGGGTTTCTCATGTTTCCTCATTAGGAACATGTTTGGTTCATTGGTTGTGTATTTTAACACACTTTGCCCCACATGTGCATTTTTCATGCATTGATCATGCATTGCACTTAGCCACCTCTTGCACACACCTTTGCTACCCTTGTCATGCATTGGTCTTGACCTTGCTGTTTCATCCTAGCATGTCATGCTTACCTTATGCTTTGTAGCATGTTACTTTGTCTTAGGTTTGAACTTCATTTTCTCATTCATCTTGCACCCCTCATGCATCATTAGCATTGTTCATACCTTCATCTCTTGCCCTCGTTTCTTCTTGACCCTTTGTCTATTCCTGACAAAAAGGGGGAGAGTATACTCTAGAGAATGTTTCGGAGTATTTTGTCTTTTCTATATGACTCTTGTGCACATCCTTAGGGGGAGAAATTCTATTTCTCATGCACATTTGTAGGGGGAGAGATATTCCATAGGGGAGATGCATATACCAAGGGGGAGAAGACATTGTGTTAACTAGAAAACCTTGTTCTGTTTGTTTTCTTGTTAGTTTTATGGTGCTTTGTGTTATGCTTTGGTGTTCTCATTGCATCATGTTTGTACTTTGGACATGCACATATCCCTATGTTATTATACTTCATTGAATGCATGTTCAGATGATCATTTGCTTTGCTATGTGATCATTGTAGTCATTTCTATACTTGTCATTTATTACTTGCTTTACCTTGAGGGTCTAATGTGGTTTGTGCAAGTGTTTCAGGGTACAAGTATAAATATGTTCCAAGTGCATCACAGCTTCTCATCACTTTGAAGGGGAGAAACTTTAATCACTTTGAAGGGGAGAAACTTTATGCACTTTTAGTTTATATTGTTTAAGTTTTTATTCAATATAATGTGTCTGTACCCATGTGCTTTTGTAAGCTTTTAGGGTTAATGTTTTATGCATAGTTTGTAGGCTTTATGGTTTGTACCTTGCTTAAGTGCAGCCTCTATGCTATGTTGAAATCAGTACCTTAATCTAAATGTTCTGCATTTTGGTTTATGTACTGTCACTCTTGTGCCCTTGTAGGATTGTTCCTAGATGCATATGCCATGTGTGCTATGCATTGGTTGAGTGTTGAGCATACAAGTGTCTTGCCTTGTGTTCGTTAACTTGTATGTCCTTGTGTTCATTCCAAGTGTGAATGAGCACTGTGATTACTACCTTATGGTGTTCACTTGGTTGATCAAGCCATGGTTTGTTTATTAACTCCATCTTTGCTTGATCACATTCTGCCTGTTTCATATGCATTTATATTTTTCTGCTTACAATGATCATGGTGTATTGTTGTGTTTCAGGAGTTTATGTTCATATGATTCAAGTGCTTCACAGCTTCTAGAGTTAGGTGTGAGTGAGTTTTGTTCAACTGTTCCCAACTCACATGTTAAGTCTAGAGTCTGTTTTAGGGTTTTGTCACGGAATAGCCAAAGGGGGAGATTGTAAGGTTGAATTTATTCAACCATCTAATTGGCTTTATTCCGTGCCAAATTTGCTTGTAATTCAGCATTTAGAAACCCTGTATTTAGGTGGGATTGTTGTAAGGGTAGTGAGTGAGATAGAGTGAAGATTGCTCAAGAGTGTGCAAGAAAACAGAGTGTCGCGGCTGGGACTCGCGGGTGGACTCGCGGCTTCAACCCGCCAGAAGATGCACACGTGCCAAGCATGCTGGAAGATGAACAGTCATGCTAGCTGGAGCACTACAGGACAAAACAGGACAACTGGCCATACGGTTAACTCGCGACTTAGTCAAGCCGCGAGGTCAAGCCGCGAGCCACCCCTGTTTTGGAAAAACCTGACGTTTCGCATTCCTCTTCACTCCAGTATAACTACCCTTTTAACCCACGATTGAAAGAGTGCTTTCAGAGAGAATTTTGAGAGAGAAACCCTAAAGAAAAACCAGATTGTTTCACCCACAATCTCTACCTTAGAGTCTCTTCAAATTCCCCTACTCTCTTCCTCTCCATTGTCAAAACCTTGAGAGGCATTATACCGAACCTGGTTCTCACCATTATCATCTCTGTGAGACAGTCGTTTGGAGTTCTGGGAAGCAATTAGGAAGGAGCCAATCTTCATTGGTTGATGCTACGGTGTAGTAGCGGAATCCGGAAAGCTAGAAAAGAAAAAGGTTCGGCGCAACCTCGTTGGAGCAAGAAGCTTGGAGGGCTTAGGTGCACTGGGTAGATTAGGCTTGGAGGGTCTATTGCTGTCCTTGTATCCCAACTGTATTTTCTAATGGATTGATTACCGCTTGGAGGGCGGCGGAGAGGTTTTTCGCCGAGGTCTTCGGTTTCCTCTTCGATAACACATCGGGTGTTATCTTTGTGTTTGCATCTTCCTTCCTCTCTATCTATGCCTTTACATTATCTGCTGTGGTTTTATTTTGTTATGGCTTAGATAGTTGTTTAACCAATTTCATATTATAGCATATGTTAAGTTTCCGTACACTAGTTGTTTGACATATTGCTTGTGTTGGTTAAGTTGGTTTTTGGGGGTCTAAACGTTCAAAAGTGTTTTTGTACACGTTTTTGAACTTTCACTTACAAATAGTGGCCCAAAAACTAGAAGATCTCGTGAAAAAGGAGCCAATCACCCCCTCACCAGATCACACCACTACCAGCAGGGATCTTAGGCTTGAAGCCCGGTTAGTAACCCTACATACCCATACAGCTTCTAACAGTTCTGCTTCTTCTGAGACTGAAAAAGAAATAGAAAAAATAGAAGACCAATTCCAAGGTTTACAGGTGAATAGGCTTTACCAATCCAAGGTAACCCCAACTAGCCTTACCAAAAATTGGTACCCCAGGCCCACACCCCCTGACCTCCAGTATGAGGAAAGAACCACCCAGTTCACAGTATCCAGTGCCAGGCTCTATGAATGGAACATAGATGGCCTCTCAGAACAAGAAATCCAAAACAAAATCCAGCATATAACCATGGTAGCTAATAACTATCTGAATGATGGTGTCCCAAATACCGAGGTTGTAGAGCTCATTGTTTTAGGATTTACTGGAAAACTGTTGTTATGGTGGAACAACTGTCTAACAAATGCCTCAAAAGAAGATATTAAACATGCTGTCCAGAAAGATGAGGATGAGAACCCTATCTTTGATGAACGCATAGGAAGAGGTGTTCCCGATGGAGTCAATACCCTGATCTACACAATCATGAAACACTTCATTGGCAAACCCAGTAATATCACATCTAGGATTTACGATCAGCTGAGTAACCTTAGGTGTAAGAACCTTGGAGAATACCGGTGGTATGAGGATGTATTCACCACCCGCGTTATGCATAGAAGCGATTGCAACTCTCCATTTTGGAAGGAGAAGTTCATCAATGGCTTACCTACTCTGTTTGGACAAAAAGTCAAAGAAACTCTGGCCAACCCTTTAGGTTTCATAGATTATGATAACCTAACCTACGGAGACATCTCTAGCACAATCCGAAATGAGGGAATGAAGATGTGTAGAGACCTTAAGATCCAGAGCCAGGCCAATAAAAGCAAAGCCAAGCACGAAATAGGAAATTTCTGCATTCAATATGGCTTACCTTCTATCATGCCAAAAAGAAAATCCAAACACAGAGGCGAAGAACCCTCTAAAAAATCCCATAGGAAGAAACCTGCCTCCAAACATTATCGAAAACAATGGTTTATAACCGATGATTTCTATAAGAAAGGTAGATCCCAATCTAGGTCTCAGAACACAGGCAAGTTCACACCTAAGACACCAGGAACGTGTCATCAGTGTGGAAAGAAGGGTCATTGGAAAAAAGATTGTCAAGCTAAGGCAAAAACCCTTATCAATACACTCATTAGTGACCAAGCCAACAAGGATGAGATCTTTAAACTCTTAGAACTCGATCACTTAAGCAGTGAGTCTAGTGACCAAGAGAAACACCAGTTGTTTAGAACATCTTCTGAAACCTCTAGAGTATCTTCTAGTTCCTCTAGTGGCACAGACGAAATCCTTGCTTGCCAGGATAGTTGTTGTAGAAACAAAACTGTCCAGGTTCTTTCCAAGCAAGAAGAAATGCTTCTCGATCTCATAGAACAGATCAAGGATCCCAATGAGAAAGCTCAGAGACTAACTGAGTTCCACAAAACCCTAGTCAAGGAAGCCAGTACATCCAAAACTAGGATTCAGGAACCTTTAGTCGATTTGGAAAAAATCTATAGTAGGTTTACCAAATCCAAAAGAGAGATCACCATCCAAGATCTCCACAAAGAGATTAAGGATCACAAAACAGAGATAAGAAACCTTAAGCAAGAGTTAACTATCCTCAGGGTTGATCATGGTCTCATGGATCTAAGAATAAAAAACCTAGAGTTCACTTCTTCACAAGGCAATGAGGATAAAATCTCATTACAGAACCCTTCTGATGAGGAAGTAGATGACACTGTTAATCCTACTGCAGATATGGAACCAGAACCATCCACTGGATCGTTCTTACAAACCATCAATAGCATTAATTTTCAAAAATGGCATTCCAAAGTCAGAATTGTCATAAAAGATTTTCAATTCGAGGTTGTAGCCCTAATAGATTCGGGCGCAGATCTCAACTGCATCCAAGAAGGAATCATTCCCTCAAAATACTTCCGGAAAACCAGAGAAAGGTTAACCTCCGCAAGTGGTGGGAAAATGCAGATTGAATTCAAAATCCCAGAAGCACAGGTTTGCCAAAACAATGCGTGTTTTAAAACCACCTTTGTCCTTGTCAAGAATATAACAGATAGGGTCATCTTAGGGAACCCATTCATGTGTTTGTTATATCCATTTACTATAGATAGTGAAGGAATCACTACCTACCCCTTTGACCAACCAGTCAAGTTTAAGTTTCTTAGAAATCCTGAACCTAAAGACATTGAGTGTCTCAAAAGAGTTTCTGTTTCTAAAAATCTTAACCTTATCAAAGCTTCTTCATTTGGCCCAAATCAAGCTCAGAACCTTGATCAAAATGATAATTCTTTGAGTCCCAAGAAACCTCATAAATTATCATCTCATCACATTACATACAAAAGTATTTGCTCCATGACATTTCATGATTTTAACAAAAATGTTTTCAGAAATAACCATTTTGTTAATACATGGCAGGAAGAAAAGCAAATAACTTTTCATACTAGCCCCACTAGTAAGGGGAAAATGGCTTCTTCATGCTGGAACAAAGGAAAAGCCCCTGTTCAGGGTTCTCCTTCCCAAAGGCATGAAGACGCTTCCTCTGGATCAGAACCTAGAGAAGTAACATCCCTTCTTGAACATGTTCCGCTTCAAATAACATTTTCAGATGGTTATAGGACTATCACTTTGCATGAAGTTTTATCCAGAAATTTCCAATTTTCAAATGGAGTGTATACAGGACTACCACCCTCCATCAAAATTGTTCTCGATAACCTTCAAAGAGCCTATACCCAAAGCAACAATCATCTTTTTCAAAGAACCCTCAAAGCATTAGAGCTACACCTAGTGAACCTTGAGGCAGAAATTGAGATTGAAAGAAACACCATTAGTCAACTCTTTGGCAAAGAGGATATCCATTCAATGGATGAAATGACTATCATGGGCACAGATTATGCTCGGTTAAGTCTTAAGACTCGAACCCAGCTAAGAAGTGCTGTTGCTAACTTGCCTTCTGATATACAGAATCGTATATTCCGAAGCAAGGCTATGTCTGAATCATGTGACCTATGGTTCAAACATTTACAGATATTGGTCATCACTCATTTTCCAGTATACGATGAATCAGAAGATGCTGCCTTCATCCTATCAACCTGGGAAAAGTACTTTGGAAGCAGCCAAAGGGTCTATGAGAAGCAACATCCCTTCCCTGGCCTAATAATCAATTATGAAGATTGGTCTGTTGAAGAAGATCCAAGCTGGCTTTCAAGGATGTTTGAATATGGGTTCATCCGACTCATCAGGCTCACAAGCCATGATCAGATCAACCAATTCCCACAAATCATCCAACAGGTTGTCTCAAAAATCAAAAGTCCATTTGTCTCTATCAGATGCTGGAGTACTCTCCCCCACTGGGACAAAAACAATTGGATGGAGATCCAACCTGCTCACCACCTTGTACTTATCAACGGGTACACCCACTGTAGTCCTTGGTATGAAGGAGACTCTTATCTCCATAATGAAGACCCTAAAGCTCTTGCAAGTTGCTGGAGTGGTTACTTCAACAATGAGATTATAGATATCACCCATGAGTTATGGCAGAATTACCACTTTGTTGGAAATACTGGAAGAATTACAGTATTCACCACCAGGCCGTATTCTGAATCTCTCCATACTGAAAGGATTGATTACATCGAGCCCGGACAGATAGTAATGCGACAAGCAGATTATGAACCTATCCTGTTCTGCGGCATTTGTGACAAGTTTGCCAGATACCATGAGCATAACTATGACTATGATCCTCCATGGGATCCTTATGATGGTTATCCTTCTGGTCACGATACAGATTAAGCTTCTTACAAGCTCCAAATGCTCCAGAAATCACTTCTGCAAAAAAACCGGTTACTATTCAGAACAGTACCCGCATGCAGACAAATCACTATCCACTGCACAGTCCAGAACACTATGCAGAGTCACTATTCCAGGAAAGCAAGGGGACAAAACACTGTTCATAAAAAGTGACCAGTTATTGTTCACTCCACAGTGCCCCAGCAGAATCATTGAGTTACTATTTGCTTTCGGTGGAAAAGAATCTACCCTCAGTAAAAGCAAATTACTCTCCGTGATTTCAACAGTCTCCTGACCTCATCCCAAGCTCTCCTCAGCTATAAAAGGGACCTTTGGCCTCAGTCTTCAGCAGGCTAAATTCTAAGCTTAACACACACATATATATATATATATATATATGTATATATATATATATATATTCACTTGTTGTTGCAATATATAACTAAAGTTTCACACTTTCAAGTTCATGTAGTTTTTTGCTTCAAATGGCTTTCCTTGCCCGACTCTCCAAAATCCATCTGATCATTTCCTTATAACCACAAACAAGGATTTTGAAAAGGTAAGTGACCCTTGGCTCTTATGTTCCGTAGTTTGTTGATATTAAATTTTGTTTGTGTCCTTAACCTTTAAACTTTATTTCAAAATTGACCTTATATTTTAAACACTTCATTTTGGTCATTATATTTCCAAAATTGTTTAAAAAAATTCCTTATAATTGGATGAAAAATGTTGACATGACAAACTAAATTCATGTTATGTCATAAGTTGCTATACATTATCAAAGTGATCTTGGTTTCATGAATTGGATTTGTCACATCATCATTTTTTATCCATCAAAGGACTCTAAGAACTTTTTTGAATTATCTTAAAATATAAGTGTAAAGTTGTGATTTCTAACTAGCTTTTGTTGGCTTTAATTTCGTGCCAAATTTGATTGTAATTTCTTCAATCATTTCCCTGTATTTATGTGGGTTTAATTGTAAGGGATGAGTGTGAGAGATTGGTGAAGAATCAAGTTTTGAAGAAGATTCAGTGTAGTTGCGACTAGCTCGTGAGAAGAGTAACTTGCGAAAGGCCACCTGTGAAGCACATGACTAGAAGCTGAAGAGTCATGCCAGATTGTCAAATTCGCGAGTACTTCGTGAGAAAGGCCATCTTGCGAGGTACCTGTGAAACTCTTTGTTTGGCAAAAAGAAAAAGAGTTTTACCAAATTATTTACCCACACTATAAATACCCTCATTACCCACGAAATGTAGGAGTGCTTTTCAAAAAGAAAACCCTAGCAAAAACACTTGAGAGTTGGAGATTGTTATACCCACAATCATCTACTCATTTTCTCTTAATTTTCCTCTAATCCTACCTTTCCATCTCTACATCCTTGAGAGGTTCTTAGCCCAAACACTTACCACACCCAATTTGAGTGTTGAGTTAAGTTTTGGTGCCTTTGGAAAGTATTGGAAGGAGCCATTTAGTGGCGGATGCAAACGGGTTGAATTGCAGGATTCAGAAAGCTAGCGAAGCCAAGACTCTGAGAAGTTTATTGGTAACAGGAGCTTAGAGGACTCAAATACATGAGATAGACTAAGCTTGGAGAGTCTTTTGTTATTCGTGTACTCCAACTTTATTCACTAGATGATTGATTTTGAATTGGAGGGTTGCGAAGAGGTTTTTTGCCGAGTTCTTCGGTTTCCTCTTCAATAACACGTTTTGGTGTTATCTCGTGTTTGCATCTCTCTTCCCTACTCTTTAAGCTTGTTATTTCTTGTTTGTTGTGGTTGGATATGACTTAGAGTAGTGTTACCGGTTTATTGCGCATATTTACTCTTGTTTCGCACTTTGTTAAATTAGAGTAAAAACAATCTAGCTGTAACTTTAAAATTGGGGTTTGAACAAGCTCTAGTGTTTTCACACTAATTGATGAAGTGCAAATCGTTAATCTTTGTAAGTGCGTCCAGATGGAGTTGAGTCCTCGTCCTTATTCCTGCAAATATAGTGAGATGGCTCCTTCGAGATGGTCACCGGTGTGGTGCCTACCACAACACCTCTGATGCCAAAGTTAATATAAGGAAGCCTTTAAAGAATAACAAAAAATATCAAAGTAGCTATGAGTGCTTTTAGGTGTATTTTTTTGTACATAGTTTGTCTCTGATCAAAGTGTATATATACAGCTTCATGGTTCCTAGCCGTTGGAGGCCCTAATTGTGCCTTTAGTGCCCTTTTTGTAACGCCTCAAGGTTTATGAATATGGGTTTTGATGAGGCCCCAATGGCCTGCCAATTGTTTGATAACTGATCGAGGTATTGAATGCTCTAATTAATGGCTCTTCTGTGTTCGTCCGTGTTGCGTCGGGGTGGACGAGTATATTTGGTGAGATCGTTCAGGGAAGTTGAACTCGTCAGTCCCATCAGTTGTCCCCCAGGTTCTGTGGTCGTCATGATGTGTTATGACGACCATCAGAAGGTGAAAGGTTTCCTGACTTGGACATGGCTCTTGGGATTTCGCTCCACATTTAATGCGTGGTGGTGGCACCACACCTATCGTGGCCATATGGCGTATTTTGATCAGTGGAGTTAATTCTCCAATTGTGTGACTCTTGAATTTCCCGTTGGATTTCAGTTTTCGTGCCTTGGTTTTAAAACTTCTCTTCTTTTCACTTTCCTATTCACTTTCTCCAACTCTCAATCATTGCTCTGAGCCTTTTCTTCTCCAACCTTTCTCTGTGATTCTTCTCCGAGCTGGTGCGTGGCTGAGCTTTCTACATTTTTCTTTTGCGGTATGCCTTTCTTCCTTCTTTCTGCTTTTTTCTTTTCGGTGTAGATATAAACTATGATAAATTCCTAATTTTCTCTCCCTTTTTTTGTGTGTTTGTTTTTGGTTTTTGGGGTTTTCAGTATTCATCTCTTTCCCTCTGTTTTCTTTTTAGTTTTCATGGTCAGTAGCTCTTAGGTTAGGGTAGTGTGCCCCTCGGTTTCCTTTTTGTTTGCTCGGGGGCTTCCTTAGATACTTCCCGTGCTTTTCTCCCATTTGTTGGGAATTTTGTTTTTGAGGATAGTGGTTTAGGGGTTGTATTGGGTGAGTTATTTCCTATGCTTAGTCAATCAATCAATTGGTTTGAAGGTTTGGTGGGTGAGAGGGAAAGAAAGTCTAAGGTTAGATCTAGTGAGCTCGAGACTGGGTTGTCTTCTAACGATGACCTGGTGCAGGGGGATACCACCGTCTCTACCCCTCGAGAGGTTAGGGTTTTTCATGCCCTTGAAGAGGTATGTGGTTTGGATGGCGATACACTCTCTAGGTTTAAGGATAGATTCCAGTTTCTAGATAGGGTTAGGGTTCGTCTACCCCATGAGGAGGAACGGGCTTGCCACTTCTTCCTTGGGGAGGTATGCTTTTACGAGGCTACCTTCCTATGTGGACTTAGGTTCCCCGTCCACCCATTCATTATGGAGCTCTTAGGTCGTTTTGGTATTGCTCCGGGGCAACTTATGCCCAATTCTTGGAGGATAGTGGTCAGCTGTATGAGGATACGGCTGGTTGCTATGGACGGAGACATGATTAGAGTGGATGAGCTCGTCTACTTGTACCATTTGAAGGAATCTAAGGAGCACGGGTTTTATGAGCTGGTGCCTTGGGAGAGGAGGACCAGGATCGTCCAGGACCTGCCTTCGTCCTTCAGATACTAGAAGTCTCGGTTCTTTTTTGTGTTCGGGGATGACTGGGAGACTCCTTTTAACGAGGTTTAGGATGATCTCCCAAGGTTGCTCCATTAGTGGAGTACCCTCAACTTAGGTGCGTCATTATATCTTCTTGTCCCTTAATTTTCATCGTGTTTATTTTATCGTCACTAACTCCTCTGTCCATTGTCTTGTGTAGTTAAAAGATGGTCCAAACTTAAAAGTAGGTACAAGAAACGCGTTGAGAAGGCCATTGAGTACGCAAGGAAGATCGAGAATTTTGACGATTTGGTGGACCTGCGAACTCTTGCCTTTTATTGCCTTGGTCCAAAACCATCTTCCTTTGTCCTGTAAAATATTGAGATTGAGGAAAAAAAGAGTAAGTGTTAGGCTCGTCAGTGTTGATTCTTTTGCCCTTTTTTTTTTTTTAATAAGTGTTTTCCTCTTGCAGGAATGATGACTAAGTTTAATCAAGAAAGGTACGCGAAAATGAGATCAAAGAAGAACGAGCCACTATCCAATCTTGGGAAGAGGACAATGTGCGTTACGGGGAAGGGCCCTCTCACTACTCCAACTGCCCCTGTTGCTCTAGTTGTCCTCGGTACTGAGGTGACGAGAACGGCCTTTCCTGCGACTTCTACCAAGGAGATCACTATTCCTATCTCCAAGAGGCCACGCTTGACAGACAAAGGGAAGGAGAAGGCTAATTCTCGTGTGTCCAGTATTTGGGACGATGCTGAACTTGTGGTGGAAAGGGCACACGAGGTCGTCACTGCTGAAAACCTGAAGGTTTTCACGGGCGTTCCTTCCAACGAAGTGGTGGCTCGTCATGTCCATAGGCTCATTCAGGTAACGTACTTGTGCAATTTCAATCCTTTCTTTCTCTTCTCCCTTTTTTTTTTTTTTTTTTTTTTTTTTTTTTTTTTTTGTAGTCTTAAGGCTCTAATTTTCTATTCAGGTGTTGGGGGAGAGTCTTCATATCATGGTGGAGTACCTCACCCAGGAAGCCAAGGTCGCGTCTATGAAGTCTAGGATGGAAGCTCTGGAGGCGGAGAACTCTAAGTTGAAGAAAGACTTAATTGTTGCCATGGACGAGGCCAATACCTTTAAAGGGAAAGTCAAGACCTTGAGCGACGACCTCAGAGCCGAGTGGCAGCTAACTCTAGAAAAAGATGAACAACTTTTAGCTATTAAGGAGAAACTCAAAACTATTGTTGCGAAGGCCGTTGAGGCTTTCCAGCAAACTGAAGAGTACAACACAGTGCTCTTCAGTTGGTATTTTAAAGGTTTTGAGCTCCTGAGAAGGTACTTCGTCAAGCACTCCACCGAAGTAGATCTAAAGAACTTGGATCTGGAAGTGGTGGACAAAGAGATGGCCGCTGACGAAGCCTTCTAGTCCTCGGCTCCTAAGGGAGATGCTCTTGAGAGTGCTCCTACTAGTCTTGACGACACCAATAATGCCGGAACCTGTCATTTTTCCTTTGTAGTCTTTATCCCTTTTTTTTTAGGTGCCCAATGTGTTTTAGACTCTTTAATTCTGTTTTGAGAACAATATTCTAATTTGAGAACAACTTTACCCAGTGTTTATGGGCTTATAATGATAACACAGTACTGGTTGCCCGTTATCTTTGGGCCTTTACTTATGTTTTCTAATTTTGCACTTACTTGTTTATATTCTTATCTCTTGTTTGCTTTGCTTCTTCTTCATCAGTAGATCCATCTAGGCGGAATTTACTTAGCCAATTTTATGTTTGACTTACACCCACTTAAGGGATCTTGTCATTTTTGGCTTCATCAGTAACTTACATCTGTCTAGGCAGAATCTTGTTACTTAGCCAATTTTATGACTTACACCCATTTAAGGGATCTTGTCATTTTTGGTTTTGTCAGTAACTTACATCCGTCTCGGCGAAATCTTGTTACTCAGCCAATTTTATGATTTACACCCATTTAAGGGATCTTGTCATTTTTGGCTTCGTCAATAACTTACATCTGTCTAGGCGGAATCTTGTTACTTAGCCAATTTTATGACTTACACCCATTTAAGGGATCTTGTCATTTTTGTCTTCGTTAGTAACTTACATCCGTCTAGGTGGAATCTCGTTACTTAGCCAATTTTATGATTTACACCCATTTAAGGGATCTTGTCATTTTTGGCTTCGTCAATAACTTACATCTGTCTAGGCGGAATCTTGTTACTTAGCCAATTTTATGACTTACACCCATTTAAGGGATCTTGTCATTTTTGTCTTCGTTAGTAACTTACATCCGTCTAGGTGGAATCTCGTTACTTAGCCATTTTTTTATGCTGCTTTGTTTACTTGCATTAAGTCATTGACTGAATAGTTCTTTTATTGCTTTAAAAAATGAATACAATCGCTTGTTACATCTAGTGGTGGTATTTCTTCAAGTGCTCAATGTTCCATGGTCGTGGGAGTCTCTGCCCATCTAAGGTTTCCAAGTGATAGCTGCTTTGTCTGGAGTAATGGACGACCCGGTAAGGTCTTTCCCAGGTTGGGCCGAGTTTCCCTTGGGTAGGATCTTTGGTCGCCAGGGTAACTTTGCATAGGATGAGGTCCCTTATGTCAAGTCGTTTGAGCTTCACTCTCTTGTTGTAGTAATTGACCATCTTCTGCTGATACTTCGTCATCTTGTTAGCGGCTCTGTCTCTGACTTCATGCAGATAGTCTAGGTTGACTCTTAACTGATCGTCGTTGCTGTCATCGTGGAACATTTCTTGTCTGATACTACTCATTCCCACTTCGACCGGGATTACTGCCTCAGTTCCGTAAGTGAGTTTGAAAGGGTTTTTTCTTGTTGGGGTTCTTGCTGTAGTTCGGTAAGCCCACAAGATATTGGACAACTTTTCTGGCCAGGCCCCTTTAGCGTCGTCCAACCTGGTTTTGATAATCTTGAGTAGTGCTCGATTAGTCACCTTTGTTTGTCCGTTTGCCTGTGGATGTCTCAGGGATGAGAACTGGTTCATGATCTCTAGACTTGAAGAAAAATCTCTGAAACCTTGACTGTCAAACTGCCGCCCATTATCTAATATGATCGTCCGTGGAATTTTGAACTTGTAAATTATGTTCTTCCATACGAAGCTCTGGATCCTTGCCTTGGTGATAGTTGCTAATGCCTCCACTTCAACCCATTTTGTGAAGTAATCAATAGCGACTAGTAGGAACTTTACCTGTCCCTTACCTTTGGGCAATGGACTGACGATGTCAATTCCCCATTGTGCAAATGGCCATGGGGAGGCTATCGTCGTCAGTTTCTCGACTGGAAGACGTTGAACATTTCCAAACCTTTGGTACTTGTCACACTTCTTGATGAGCTCCCTTGCGTCTACCTGCATAGAAGGCCAGAAGTAACCTATTCTGACAACTTTACTTAACAAGGATCTGGGGCTTGTGTGGTTTCTGCAAACCTCTTCATAAATCTCTTCTAGAATATACTTGGCTTCCTCTTCATCTACGCACTTCAGGTAGGGCATAGAAAAGCCTCTCTTGTACAAGGTGTCATTCAGGATTGTGAATCTGGCTGCTCTCTTCCTAACTTTCCTGGCCTTCTCGGTGTCTTATGGAAGGTGGCCGTCTTGGAGGTATGATATGATCGGGATCATCCAGCTACCTGTTCTCTGAATTGCAAATGTAGAGATTTCTTCAATGCTAGGGTGTTTTTGGACTTCCATCTCTAAGCTTATGCTCGTTGATCCTTCTTTTGACGATGCTAGCTTTGCAATTTCTTCTGCTATCATGTTCTGGCTCTTGGGGATCTGTATGGATTCCACCCTATCAAACTCCTGTGTCAAATGCTTTGTCAGCCTGAGATATTTTTGCCTTCTTTCCTCGGTTTTATACTTGTCCTTTATTTGCCTTATTACCAGCTTAGAATCGCTCTGGAGGAGTAAGTTTTTAGCTCCTAGTGCTTTTCTGACCTTTAGCCCCGTCAATATTCCTTTGTACTCGGCTTCGTTATTGCTAGCTGAGAATTTTAGCTAAACTCCATACTTAAGCACTTCTTCGTCTAGGGTGGTGATGATGACCCCTACTACTTCCCTCCTTTGGGCTGACGAACCATCAGTTTGTATCGTCCACCATTCTGTCTCGTTGGTGGGGCTTCCCTCGTCTGGAAGAGTGAACTCAGCGATGAAATTTGCCAAAGCCTGCACCTTAAGGGCAATCCTGGGGTGGTACTCGATGTCGAATTGGCTAAGCTTTATTGCCCATTAGACCATTCTCCCTGCTGCCTCGGGCTTGTTCATGGACTTCTTGATGGGTTGATCCGTCATTACCAAAATGGGGTTCGCTTGAAAATAAGGTCGCAACTTGCGCGAAGCTACTACTAATGCGAACGCAATCTTCTCAATCCTTGGGTACTTGGCTTCTGTCCCTTGGAAAGCTTGACTGATGTAGTAAACCGGGAGCTGTTTCCTGTCCTCTTCTCGAATTAAGGCTGCGCTCATGGCTGTGGCTAATACTACCAAATATAGATACAGGTTTTCCCCTTTCTTGGATGGACTTAGGAAGGGTGGATTTCTTAGGTAACGCTTGAGTTCTTGAAATGCCACCTTACATTCGTCAGTCCATGCAAAGGCTTGCTTCAACGTCTTGAAGAAGGGTAAGCATTTGTCCATCGCTTTAGAGACGAACCTATTCAGTGCTGCTATCCTTTTTGTGAGCTTCTGGATTTCTTTGACGATCTTTGGCGACGTCATGTCGAGTATGGCTCGCACCTTCTCCAGGTTTGCCTCTATCCCCCTTTGGGACACCATGAATCACAAGAACTTCCCCGAAGCTACTCCAAAAGCACACTTACTGGGGTTTAATTTCATCTGGTACTATCTGAGTGTGGCAAATGTTTCCTTGAGGTCGTCTAGATGAGTAAGCTCTTCTTTACTCTTGACGAGCATGTCATCCACATATACCTCCATATTTCTCCCGATCTGCTTGCTGAACATTTTATTTACTAACCTCTGGTAGGTTGCTCTTGCATTTTTCAGTTCGAAGGGCATTACCTTATAGCAATAGAGTCCTTGGTTGGTGATGAAAGCAGTTTTCTCCTGGTCCTCTTCTGCCATTTTTATTTGATTATAGCCCGAGAATGCATCCATGAACGTCAGTAGCTTATGCTTGGATCTAGAATCCACTAGCTGGTCTATCCTTGGTAGAGGGAAGCTATTTTTTGGGCAAGTTTTGTTTAGGACCGTGAAGTTTATGCACATTCTCCATTTCCCATTCGCTTTCTTCACTAGGACGATGTTGGCGAGCCAACCTGGGTAGTAAACTTCTCGAATAAAGCCTGCTGACAACGGCTTGCTAACTTCGTTCGTGATTGCTTGGTTTCGCTCTGGAGCGAAGACCCTTTGTCTTTGTTGGACTGGCTTCTTCGTGGGGTCCACGTTTAGCCTGTGTTGGATGACCTTCGTGGATATACCTGGCATGTCCTCGTAACTCCATGCGAAGATGTCTAGGTTCTCCTTAAGGAACTGGCCGAGTCTCGTCCTCATCTCGGGACTGAATGTCGTCCCTATTCTGGTCGTCTTTGCTGTTTCTCTTTCAACCAACTCTACTGTCTCTAGGGCTTCCACTTTATCTTCTCCCTTCTCCTCGATCATCCATGTATGGTTTTCTTTTGCAGCTAGCACGACCTGGTAGCATTCCTTGGCCAGTACTTGATCTCCCCTTACCTCACCCACACCGTTCTTTGTTGGAAACTTTACCTTTAAACAGTAGGTAGACGTGGCTGCTTTCCAACGGCTGAGCGTGGGTCTCCCAATGATCACATTGTAAGATGAAGGACAGTCTACCACCAAGAAGTCCAACTGACGAGTCAGCTGCCTTGGGTGAGTCCCCACTGTAACCGTTAGTGTCACTATGCCCTTGGGATACACCCTGTCTTCACTGAAGCTGACGAGGGGGGAGTCGAATGGGCGAAGCCTTCCTGGTTCTAGCTTCAACTACTAAAAAGCAGAGAGGTAGATGACGTCCGTAGAGCTACCATTGTCGACGCGGATTCTCTTGGTATTAAATCCTTCTATCGTGAGCATTATGACTAGGGGGTCATTATGAGGTTGCTTCACTCCTCTAGCATCCTCTTCTGAGAAAATCATGTCACGGTCTGTCCGTCTTTGCTTAAATGGGGGCATTTTGTGGACATTTTTCACCTGCCTCTGGCATACTTTCCTGAGGGATTTGAATGACTGACTTGTGGATGGGCCACCGGTGATCATCTTTATCTCCTCGATCATACTTGGCGGGTGCTAGGACGTGTGATCCTCGTCACGAGGTGAAGATTCACGTTGGTTTTTGTTGTCGCCTTTGAATCTGCTAGATTCCCCCTTTTTCACATACTTCTACAGTTTCCCTTTCCTTATAAGCTCCTCTATTTGCTCCTTTAAGTCCTTGTAATCCTCTATGTAGTGGTCGTGATCCTTGTGGAATCGGCAGTACTTCTTATTGTCACGCACATTAGGTGATGAATGTGATGGCCTTAGTCATTTGAGGTAGTGCTCATCCTTAATTTGCGCCAAAATTTTGTCAATAGGCATAATTAAAGGAGTGAATTTTACCATTCGAGGGGTTTTTTCATCTTTCCTTTTATTCCCGTCACTAGTCCAACGATCTGGACGCTCCCTTTTTCGTCCTTTGTGATCGTCCTTCTTTCCTCCCTTGTCTCCTAGCTTTTCTACGTCCTTTATGGCGGCTAATGCATCTTTAGCATTCATGTACTTCTATGCCTTGAGGAGTATCTCCGCCATTGTCTTAGAAGGATTCTTCGCAAGTGAAACCACAAACTCTCTGGACTTCAACCCCATTTTAAAGGTCATCAACTGCATCTTGTCGTCAGCTTTGTCTACCTCTAGAGTCTCCCGAGTAAAGTGTTTCACATACGACCTCGGGGTTTCTTTCTCCTTTTGTCTAAGGGTGAGTAAGTGATCTGTTGGCCTTTTAGGGCATTGTCCCCCAACGAAATGCTGCAAAAAGGCATTGCTTAACTGCTCGAAACTGTTGATGGACGATGTTGGTAACTTGGTGAACCACTCCCTTACAGCTCCTTTGAGAGTGGTGGGGAAGGAACGACACAATATTTTGTTAGGAGACTGTTGAAGGTCTAGTGTCATCTTGAAGGTGTTGAGGTGATCCTAGGGGTCCTTAAGTCCGTCAAACGGCTCAAGCTGAGGCAATCAAAATTTCGACAGCACAGGGCATTCCAAGACTGCCATGGTGAAGGGTGGATCTGTTGCCCTAACCATTCTATCTAGGCTTCGGTCTGTTTTCCCCTTAATGGCGTTCCTTAGCTCGTCCATCTCCTTTCTCATCTCCTAGAGAAGATCTGAGTTTTGTTCATTTGGGGTAGTTGGTCCTCGATGGTCACTTCTTCTATGGCTATCTCCCTCATCCTCTTGATTAGCTCTAGACCGATTCTCCTCCTGTTGAAGCTATAGCCTCATTTCCTGATTCTATTTGGTGAGATCTTTGACGCTAGCCGCAAGAGCCTGGACTTGCAGAGCTAATGCTGTAGAATCCTGGTTGGACTCTATTTGAATATAGAAATTAATTGGAAACTACACTTTCAAACTGAAGTACGAAAATGTTGTAGTCCCCACAAACGGCGCCAAATTGATGAAGTGCAAATCGTTAGTCTTTGTAAGTGCGTCCAAATGGAGCTGAGTCCTCGTCCTTGTTCCTGCAAATATAGTGAAATGGCTCCCTCGAGATGGTCACCGGTGTGGTGCCTGCCACAACATCTCCGATGCCAAAGATAGTATAAGTAAGCCTTTAAAGAATAACATAGAATATCAGAGTAGCTATGAGTGCTTTTAGGTGTGTTTTTTTGTACTTGATTTGTCTCTGATAAAAGTGTATATATACAACTTCATGGTTCCTAGCTGTTGGAGGCCTTAATTGTAGCTTTAGTGCCCTTTTTGTAACGCCTCAGGGTTCATGAATATGGGTTTTAATGAGGCCCCAACGGTCTGCCAATTGTTTGATAACTGATCAAGGTATTGAATGCTCTAATTAATGGCTCTTCTGTGTTCATCCGTGTCGCGACGGGGTGGACGAGAATATGTGGTGAGATCATTTAGGGAAGTTGAACTCGTCAGTCCCATCACTAATTTAAGCTTTCAATAAGAATAAATATGAAATAAATGTCAAAGGTTGAATACCAAATTTGTAATTTAACCTATTATCAATGGTAGTTTAGTAGGTGACTTTGTTAATGTCTTTTTATAGATACATATCCTTTCCATTTTGTTTGGAATAGAGTGAGTTCATTTGGGTTAAAATAATTAATATCATGTATATAGAAGATCATGGTACTTGATACATACCACACAACACATTAGTAATAACTAATTTTTTAAATCATGAAATAAATCAATTTTAAATAGAGGTGATTTTCCCAAGGGAACATCATGAGGATTGTGGCTTAGAGGGTTTATGAGATGAATGATATGATGACATGTGTCATCATATCCTTTAGGGTTGGATCAAGCTTCCCCTTAAATCTCCACCAATAAATAGAAGCAATGTTTAGCTTCATAATACAAACCACTAGACAACAAAGATGGCATAAGACAGAAAACATAACCTTGTGAATTGAAAAGGAGAGCATGTCCATAATCCATATTTCTAGTCATTGATTTGTTTAAACCAGTTAATGAGGGTGTGACTCTCCTAATTGTTTGCATGTGTAGCTTTGGAAGTCTAAAATCCGATTAAGGCTTGGAATCTCTACTCTATCTCAAAGTTATCTTGTCTTGCCTGTTGAATGCAAGTTTTTTGTTTCACTTTTTGTGTTTTACTTTAAATTTCACCAATCACAACTTGACAAGTTATTTGATTTTTTTTTCCCTTTCATTATAAACTTTGTATCAAGGCCAAGGCATTTTCCAACTAAAATATTAGGAATTCATTCCATGAGGTGCTTTTCGAGCCTAGTATGAGTTTTCAGGTAATCTAAGGGGTAGTTGGGATTTTGTTAGTTGAATGGGAAAGGAAATCCACAACCTAGCTAGCGGATAAAGTCATCCCTTGGCAAAGTTAAGCAATCACCACAACTTACTAGAAAACTAAAAGGTATTATGACTGCCCAAATTAGAAAACTAAACGGTATTATGATTTTTTTTTCTTTGTCTACATAGTCAATGTAAAAAATTTACTCAACTGCCTCTCTGTCAAAGACTTAAATCAAGTGTGTAATAAATTGATAATAAAGTAAAAGACTAAATTGCTACCCTTAAATTTAGTGTTTCTTTACACTATTTTTTGGTCATCCAAATGTTATATTGTCGGGCATCCAATTTATACCCTTAAATTTCATGTTTTTCTGGTAATGTCATCTTTAGGGGTTATATCCTCACATACAGTTTGTTAAGATGTGAAACATGTACTAAAAGTTGCTCTTCTGGTAATTTAATGTTGCAAAAGGGACTCCAATAAAGAATGGCTAAAAATTGGATGATACAACTTTGTCACATGTTTGTTGGTGCCAGATTTGACTCGAGACTTTAGAGAGATACAAAAAGGTTTCTACCCTAAAATCACTATAAAAACTCTGTAAGACAGCTCAAAAATTGTCCGGGACTAAGTCTCATTCTATTTGCTTAGTCCAGCAAACTGTCCAGCATGCATGAGACTGGTTATTTGACAACAAATTTTTATATCTCATAATCCTCAATAGGATCTTCGGTTTATCATGATTTTGAAATTGAAGACATGGAACAAATCTCAAGAGAATATAGGCCTTGAAACATATTTTTTAGTGACTGTTCTAGCCACCAGTCCAGCAGCCAATGCAGCTCCAAATAAAGCATGCAATCTCACACAATAGTACTTAGCCATGAAGACCTTCTGTTTGTCCTGTAAGAGAAAATTTTATTAACTGAAGTTAAAGCCCAATTGAAGTTAGTATGACAAAGGACAAATGATAGAATATGTATCTCCTTTGCTTCCAGATCTGTCACCATCCATATGCTTCCCAGTCATAGCTCAACCAAAAATATATGATTGAGAGGCTATTGTGTTGGGTTCTAAGACTTTAGGTTTAAGTGTATTAGAACTTCATTGTGTAATGTTGGCAAACTATGATCAAAACGTTTAGTCTTGTTTTAAACTTGCCCAAAGTTTGTTTAAGTGTAAAGTTGGAATCGAGTATACTGCCAGATTTACTGTGTAAATCTGCTTGGCTCGATCAATCGAGAATTAATCTCGAACAATCGGAGATCATGCAAATTGTTTTTGTGCAGAATTTTCCAACTCAGTCCAAGCCCGTTTGACATGTAGGGTTTTATATTCTGCCTTAAATATAAAAGGGAAAACCCTAGCCACATTTAGAGGTTGCTCTTTATGCTGTGTGTGTGAATCTCTTGTGAGATCTAGAGGTGTTTGCCTTTGAAAGCTTGAAAATGTATTAAAAACACAAGAGCTGATTAGACCCCCAAATTAAAGTTACGGCTCGATATATTTTACACTAACTTAATTCTAAGTGCGGAATAGTGTAAATGCGAGTAGATAAACAAACAAGCTACTCTAATCCATAAACAAGACAACAAAGCAGTAAAAAGAAATGTAAAAGAGTAGGGAAGAGAGATGCAAACACAAGATAACACCCCGATGTGTTATCGAAGAGGAAAGCGAAGAACTCGGCGAAAAACCTCTCCGCCGCCTTCCAATCGGTAATCGATCCACTAGACAATCAGTTGGGATACATGGGTTAGCAAGAGACCCTCCAAGCCTAATCTATCCGATGTACCTAAGCCCTCCAAGCTTCTACTCCAACAAGGCTTCTCAGAACTGTGTCTTTTCTAGCTCTCCGGATCCCACAACAAGCTCCATGTTGCATCTGCCATCCTTGGCTTCTTCCAATGCTTCCTAGCAGCACCAAAACCTCACTTAACACTCTGAAAGAGTGTGGTAAGTGTTTGGGCTATCAACCTCTCAATGGTATAGAAATGGAGAGGTAGGAGTTGAGGAAAATCCATAAGCAATTATGTAGAGGATTGTGGGTATAACAATCTCTAACTCTCAAGGTGTTTGGCTAGGGTTTTCTCTCAGAAGCACTCCTCAACATTTGTGGGTAGTGTGGGTATAAATAGTGTAGGCATAGAAAGTGTGTATCAGAATTGACAGTCTAGCAAAACAGAATGTCTCGCGGGTGTCTCGCGGGAAGGCCTTACCCGTGAGATACTCGCGAGACACAGTTGTTTCCATCCTATCCTGACTCTTCGCATTCTAGCATGTGCAAGTCACATGGGTCACTTCGCGGGATGCTTAGTCGCGAGATACTCGCGAAAACTCTTTAGTCTTCAATTGCTTGAGTCTTCACACTCTCTCTCTATCACACAACCCTTACAATCAAATCCCACAATAAATACAAAGTACAAAAGATTGAATAAAATTACAACAAAACACATAGTTGTAAATTACGACTTTACAGCCTTCATATTTGGCACGGAATTAAAGCCAACAAAACACATAGTTGTAAATTACAACTTTACAGCCTTCATATCCACTTAGGGTTTCCAAACTTAAGATTGATGTCAAGAGCTTGGTGATCAATTCAGTTGTTGCTTTAAGAGCTTAAAGATATACAAGCGGGAATGCTTGTGCTTGCTGTGAATCCAAGAAAGAAGTAGTCTGTGGACTCGGAGCTGTCACATGGTCGTGATAGTAAGTTTTGTACTCGATGTAGAAATAGGATGTTAGTGGTCTAATTCGCTATTGTGTAAACTTCAATTCTTTCATAGTGGATTTGTTTTACCTTGAGGATAGCTAGGTTAATCTTCCCGAGGTTTTTTATCGGTTTGGTTTTCCTGGGTTATCATATCATTGTGTTCTTTATTTTCGCCACTTGTCAATGATATGATTTATATTTGTTAACCTAGATCTGCATAATTTACTTAAGTTAATCACTTGGTTAAATAACTAGGTTAATCTGATTGTGTTTAAGGGGTCTAACAACGTACAAGTGGTATCAGAGCTGAAACTCCTGAGAGATAAAGCTGAGGCTCCTGAGAAGATGATACATTTGTGCAAGAAAATTGCAAGTTGAAAAAGGTACTGTGATAGCCAGAATAAAAAATGATCATAGAAGAGAATTTGAAAACACAAAGCTGGCTACCTTTTGCAATGATCATGGCATGCATCAAGAGTTCTCATCACCTAAGACACCACAACAGAATGGAATAGTGGAACGAAAGAATAGGGTTGTTCAAGAGATGGCATGTGTCATGCTACACAATAAAAAGATGCCCAAATCCTTCTGGGGAGAAATAGTTAACACTGCTTGCCATACACTCAACTGAGTGTATTTCAGACCTGATTCTAAGCAAACTCCCTATAAACTCTGGAGAGGAAAGAAGCCCGTTGTCAAATATTTCCAGATATTTGGCAGTGACTGTTACATTCTACATGATAAAGAGAACCTAGAAAAGTTTGATGCAAAAAGTGACAAGGGATACTTTCTAGGATACTTCTTCACTAGTAGAGCATATAGAGTGTACAATCTAAGAACCAAAACAGTCATGGAATCTCCCAATGTTGTAATCAATGATGAATTAAGTTCTGAAAGTCATTCAGAAAACAGTTCTCCAGTTTAAGAAAAGATTATGGAAGTTGATGATTCACTTCATGATGATTATGTGGGGAAGCATAGTGAGGAAGAGCTTTTGTTGTTGAATGATACAGTTTCAATACCATCAAGTTTAGAACCATCCATACTGGTTCATGAAACTCAACAAGAACAAAGTGAGCTTAGTCCTCCATTAGAATAGAAAGGTACCTCCACATCTTTGGTCAAAGGTCCATCTTCTAGAGTTAAGTAGAATCACCCTGCCACAAATATATTAGGTAGTCTAAATGATAACATGAGATTGATATCAAAAGCCTTGAATGTAATTACTCACTCATACTATCTATCCCAATTTGAACCGAAAAAGGTGGATGAAGCACTTCAAGATGTTGATTGGGTTAATTTCATGCATGAAGAACTTCATTAATTTGTTCAGAATGATGTGTGGGAATTAGTTCCTAGACCAAATGGAGTAAATGTGATTGGAACTAAGTGGATTTTTAAGAACAAGTCAGATGAACATGGTATAGTTATTAGAAATAAATCAAGACTTGTTGTTTAAGGGTACACACAAGTGGAAGGGATTGATTTTGATGAGACTTTTGCATCGGTAGCAAGACTAGAATCCATTAGGATACTTTTGGCCATAGCAAGTCACCTAAATTTCAACTTGTATCAAATGGATGTCAAGAGTGCTTTCTTGAATGGAATGTTACAAGAAGAGGTATATGTTGAGCAACCAAAGGGTTTTGTTGATCCTCGCAAATTGGATGATGTCTACAGGTTGAAAAGAGCTCTCTATGGTTTGAAACAAGCTCCTAGGGCTTGCTATTATAGGTTGATTGCATATCTCACTGAGCATGGATTCAAAAGGGGATTTGCAAATACTACTCTCTTTATACGAAAGAATAAGAATTATTTTGTTGTAGCTCAAATTTATGTTGGTGATATTGTTTTTGGTGCTACTAATGATTCTCTTGCTCAATCTTTTGCAGATGAAATGAAGGCAATGTTCGAAATGAGTATGGCTAGTGAACTAACTTATTTCTTGGGATTGCAGGTGAAGCAAACGGACTCAGGAATCTACATCAACCAAGCAAAGTATGCTAGAAATCTAGTCAAGAGATTTGGACTTGACAAGGCTGCACATGCTAGAACACCAATGGCTACAAATGCAAAATTAACCAATGATCCATCAAGTGAGTCTGTTGATATTACATTATATAGAAGCATGATTGGGTATCTTTTGTATTTAACTGCTAGTCGGCCTGATATTGCTTTTAGTGTTGGTGTATGTTCTAGGTTTCAATCTAGTCTTAAGGTTTCACATTTGAATGCTGTTAAAAGAATTATATAATATGTTGGTGGAACTTGTGATTATGGATTGTTTTATAGCAAAGAGTCAAATTTGTCTCTTGTTGGATTTTCTGATTCTAATTGGGCTGACAATGCCGATGATAGAAAAAGCACCACTGGTAGGTGTTTTTATGTAGGAGCCAATCTTGTTGCTTGGATGAGTAAAAAACAAAATTTTGTCTCTCTGTCTACTGCAGAAGCAGATTATATTGCTGCTGGAAGTTGTTGTTCATAGCTTCTTTAGATGAAAAAACTTTTGAGTGATTATGGGATAACACAAGACATCATGGTTGTTTATTGTGATAATTCTAGTGCTATTGATATCTCTAAGAATTCTGTTCAACACTCTAAGACGAAACACATAGAGATTAGATATCATTTTATTAGGGATCTTGTTGAAAGAAAGATTGTGTCTCTTGAGTATATCCCTACTAAACGTCAGAATGCTGACACCTTCACCAAACCTCTTGATAGAAGTAAGTTTGAGATACTTTGTCAAGTAATTGGTGTGATTCTGTGCCCCTGATCATCTTTGGCTTTCAAGGTTCTTGTGCTTCATCGCTCTACTCTTTGTGACCATTGTTCTTTGTTGTCTTTGTTTTTCTAGAATTTGCATTGCATAACATTCATGCATTTCATTTTAGATTTTTTTTGTTATTTCTTTTCAAAAAAAAAAAATAAATAAATAAAGGAAAAGGGAAGCAAAATGTGTTTTGCATTATTTTTCTTGGATTTGAAATCAAAGTTGGCCAATTTATTTTTCCATAACATGTTTATGCATCTTGTTTAGCTTGAATGAGCTTATTTTATTGCACTTTATTAGTTTGACTTTTGTAGTGCATGTTGTGTGGGAAGATGTTTATAGATTTTGATCACATGATCTTGATTTTGAAGTCACATGCCTTTGATTGTTGGACTTGAACTTATTGAGAAAGGCATAAATAACCATTTCACCAATGTTTACTAGCCAATCATGAACACCTTAGTGCATATCATAAGATATTGTACTCGAGAAAGTGTAGCACATGCACAAAAAGAACATAAGGTGTAGCCTCGGTTTAATTGCTAAAATGGGTGTGTATATTATTGGACTTTAATTATTTCAATCAATTAAAATTGGTGTGTACATTATCCTGACTATTTCAATAAGTTTCTAATTAAATAAAATTGGTGTGTTCATTATGAGGCAAATCAAGAAACTTACATGATTGCAAACTTGTTTTCTAGGAGATATGAGAGCTATATGATGTAACTCTTTAGGTGATAGTCTCTTTCAAATTTATGTGATGAATTTTGTAGAAATTTTGCTTGATTTCTATTTACATATTACCTCACATGTATCTCAAGTTTTTGCTAGTTGCACATACTACACAAGTTACTCTTTGCTAAACTTTGTACATGTTATTGTGTGTGATTTTGTTTTGGCCATCCAAGATTGAAACTTCCTTGAGTTTAAAGCAAAATGTGTTTAAAGTTTGAGAATTTAAGGAAAATTGTTTGAAAATCTTAATTTTGGGAGATCTGGGTTCAATACAACTGTTTTTGAAAAGCATTTCATCACATACTCATTTTATTCATAAAATACCATGCTTTGAAGAGTTTCTGCATAAAAGTGCTCTGTTTTTCAAAAAAATTGTTTTTTCCAGATTTTCGATTGATTGAACCTGTTACTTGACCGATCAAAATTGCGATTAAAAATTTGGTTTGAATCTGCCCGTTTCGATCGGTGCTGGATTGCTGTTGGATCAATCGAAGTCATTTTTGATCAATCGAATCTAATTTCTAATCAATCGAAAATCGCATAGAGAGTTTTTTAAAACTTTGAGTTTTCACGTGTTCTATCACTTTCAAACTTTTTCAAAAACACTTTTCTCTCTCTCTTCGATTGGTCAAGGCTTCCAATCAATTTTTTGTTGTTTTCCCTTAGACTTCTTGCAAGGTTTTTGTCTTCTAAGGCTGGTAAGACTCTTTTGCCTCTCCTTTTGCATTTATTTACATGTTTCATGCATTTTTTCATGCATACTTTGGGGATATTTTGAACTTATGAAAATTTGGGGATTTTGATGTTTTCAATCTTTTCTTTCAAAATTGATCAATGGGTTTTTGTTGTGGGATGATATAAACTTGATCTTTGAGCTTTAATTTGATCAATTTGTTGAAATGGGAAATTTTTAATTTTCTAGGGCTTGAAAGTACTCGAATTGGGGTTTTTGTTCAATTGAGCATTAATTGATGAAATTGGCTTGATTGATTGATTGATTTGGTAATTATAATCTGTTATCTAACTTGTGTAATGATCAATTGATCAATTTGTTGAGATTTGTGAAAGTGGGTTTTCAAAATTTGGGGTTTTTGATATAAACTCTATGCTTAAGCCAATTTTATGATTTTAAAGTGCAATTGAACTTATTCTCACTATATTAGAGCATGCATCATGTGTTGATATTGTTCATGCATCATATAGATTATTATTTTCTATATTTCTGTGCTAACTTGTAATCTACCCTTGTGTTTTTTTTTTTCCTTCTCTGTGTCTCTTTTGTGTTTGTCCTTTTGATCCTTAGCATCATGTCTAGGAAGACTAGAGCTAATAGGAAATCCTCTTCTTCTTCTGCCCCCACCTTTGATAGTGAGAGGTTCCTTAGTGAGAAAAATCAAGAAACTTATGAGAAACTGAACATTTGTAGGAATGTATGGGTTGAGAGGAAGGTAGTGTTAGATGAGTTAGATGGTGAGATTCGGAGAAACTTTGAGCGTAGGGGTTGGCTTCCTTTGTTGGACATTTCACATCTTCCTCCTGCTACTTTGATCAGAGAGTTCTACTCGAACCTCTTTGTCCACTCCTATGATTTCAACACTCTAGTGAGAAGTTGGATACGGGGTGAAGAGTACACCATTACTTCTTTTATAGTGGCTGATGCTCTTGGGGTGCCACTGGTCCAGCATCCTGTTTATCCTTACGATGAGTCTCCGCCCCTTGATGACATTATGTCATTTATTATTGGTACTTCTATCCAGTGGCGTTCTGATCCTCGGATCACCTCTTACAAGTTGACCGAGATTCACTATCTTTTCTTTCAGATTTCTTGCCATTCAATCTGGTCTATCTCTTATCTACACACCATTCCTTTGGAGAGATGTGCATTTTTGTATGAGCTTGTCACGGATGCTCCTATGAGCTTTCCTCATCTTTTCATTCGTTCTTTGATTGAGGTTCATAGGAGTAGTTCTATTGCTCATACTCTTTTCTTTTCGGTTTTTATTCATCGGATTCTTTTGCATTTGGGTTTAGATGAGTTTTCGGTGTCTGAGCCCGTTCATATCATTGCTCCTATAGGTGCCACCTTTCTTAGGCAGAGGGCTGCTCAGATGCGAGCTAGTTTTAAACGCCTTAGATTAGATTCTTCCTCTTCTGGTACACCTCCTCCCTCTTGTACAGGTGATCCGGCTGCTGATGCATATGTTGATCCTACTGCTATTGCTGCTCCTCCACCTTCTACTTTGGATGATTCGAACATTCGTCGTATGTTGGAGACTATCATGACCGTTCAGGCGACTCATGGTTAGCTTTTGGTGGACATGCTTAATGAGCTTCGGTCGTTGAGAGTAAATTTGGCGAGGCTTAGACAGTCACCTCCGTCACCTCCTTTTGATGATGAGTGATTGCCCTTTGACAATTTGTCAAAAAAAGGGGGAGTACATATGGATAGGGATAGGAGATTTTGTTGATAGGGTGAGATTTTTTTGTTGTTATGGAGCTATGGAGCAAATTTTGTTGATAGGGGGAGATTTTTTGTTGTTGTTATGGAGCTGTGGAGCTTTAGATTGTATCTAGGTGCTTCATCATGTATTTATTTTTCTAGCTCATGATGTATTTTGTTTGAGTTGTCTATGATACGGGGAGATATTGTGATATGTTTATTTTTGTTTCTTGTTTCACATTGTGGTACATTGATTTTTGATTTTATATTTATGAGGTTATTTATGATATATGTCTTGTAGTTTATGTTATGTGAAATCAAGAATTTATTTTTGTTTTACTTGTATTTTCCACACATGCGTTTATGTGTTTGTAAAGTATTACAGGAATATATAGGTTGATTCAGTCGTGCTGCTGTTTACACTTGCAACTGATAGATAGTAGTTAGGTTGGATTTGTTCAATGGGCAATATTATTGTAATGGGCTGTTTTTGTAAACTTTGAGCATTTTGTTTAGTTTGTGTTTTGTCACGGATTGCCAACGGGGGAGTTTGTTGGGTTCTAAGACTTTAGGTTTAAATGTATTAGAACTTCATTGTGTAATGTTGGCAAACCATGATCAAAACATTTAGTCTTGTTTTAGACTTGCTCAAAGTATGTTTAAGTGTAAAGTTGGAATCGAGTGTATTGCAGGATTTACTGTGTAAATCTGCCTAACTCGATTGATCGAGAATTAAACTTGATCGATCGAAGCTTGTGCAGATTGTTTTTCTGTAGAATTTTCCAACTTAGCCCAAGCCTGTTTGACGTGTAGGGTTTTATGTTTTACCTAAAGTATAAAAGGGAAAACCCTAGCCACGTTTAGAAGTTGCTCTTTATGTTATGTGTGTGAATCTCTTGTGAGATCTAGAGGTTGAAAGTTCAAAAACGTGTACAAAACACTTTTGAACGTTTAGACCCCGAAATTACAACTTAACCAATTCAAGCAATATGTCAAACAACTAGTGTGCGGAAACTTAACATATGCTATAATATGAAATTGGTTAAAAACTATCTAAGCCATAACAAAATAAAATCCACAGCAGATAATAAATAGGCAAAGATAGAGAGGAAGAAAGATGCAAACACAAAGACAACACGCGATGTGTTATCGAAGAGGAAACCGAAGTCCTTGGCGAAAAACCTCTCCGCCGCCCTCCAAGCGGTAAGCAATCCACTAGAAAATACAGTTGGGATACAAGGACAGCAATAGACCCTCCAAGCCTAATCTACCCAGTGCACCTAAGCCCTCCAAGCTTCTTGCTCCAACGAGGTTGCGCCGAACCTTTTTCTTTTCTAGCTTCCCGGATTCCGCTACTAGACCGTAGCATCAACCAATGAAGATTGGTTCCTTCCTAACTGCTTCCCAGAAATCCAAACAACTGTCTCACAGTGATGATGATGGTGAGAACCAGGTTTGGTATAATGCCTCTCAAGGATTTGACAATGGAGAGGAAGAGAGTTGAGAAATTTGAAGAGACTCTAAGGTAGAGATTGTGGGTGAAACAATCTGGTTTTTCTTTAGGGTTTCTCTCTCAAAATTCTCTATGGAAGCTCTCTTTCAATCGTAGGTAAAATGGGTATTTATACTTGAAAGTTCAAAAACGTGTACAAAAACACTTTTGAACGTTTAGACCCCCAAAAACCAACTTAACCAACACAAGCAATATGTCAAACAACTAGTGTGCGGAAACTTAACATATGCTATAATATGGAATTGGTTAAACAACTATCTAAGCCATAACAAAATAAACCACAGCAGATAATGTAAAGGCAGAGATAGAGAGGAAGGAAGATGCAAACACAGAGATAACACCAGATGTGTTATCAAAGAGGAAACCGAAGACCTCGGCGAAAAACCTCTCCGCCGCCCTCCAAACGGTAATCAATCCACTAGAAAATACAGTTGGGATACAAGGACAGCAATAGACCCTCCAAGCCTAATCTACCCAATGCACCTAAGCCCTCCAAGCTTCTTGCTCCAACGAGGTTGCGCCGAACCTTTTTCTTTTCTAGCTTTCCGGATTCCGCTACTATACCGTAGCATCAACCAATGAAGATTGGCTCCTTCCTAACTGCTTCCCAGAACTCCAAACGTCTGTGTCACAGAGATGATAATGGTGAGAACCAGGTTTGGTATAATTCCTCTCAAGGATTTGACAATGGAGAGGAAGAGAGTGAGGGAATTTGATGAGACTCTAAGGTAGAGATTGTGGGTGAAACAATCTGGTTTTTCTTTAGGGTTTCTCTCTCAAAATTCTCTCTGGAAGCTCTCTTTCAATCGTGGGTTAAAAGGGTATTTATACTGGAGTGAAGAGGAATGCGAAACGTCAGGTTTTTCCAAAACAGGGGTGGCTCGCGGCTTGACCTCGCGGCTTGACCAAGTCGCGAGTTCCAGTCGCGAGTTAACCGTATGGCCAGTTGTCCTGTTTTGTCCTGTAGTGCTCCAGCTAGCATGACTGTTCATCTTCCAGCATGCTTGGCACGTGTGCAGCTTCTGGCGACTTGCAGCCGCGAGTCCACCTGCGAGTCCCAGCCGCGACACTCTGTTTTCTTGCACACTCTTGAGCAATCTTCACTCTATCTCACTCACTACCCTTACAACAATCCCACCTAAATACAGGGTTACTAAATGCTGAATTACAAGCAAATTTGGCACGGAATAAAGCCAATTAGATGGTTGAATAAATTCAACCTTACAATCTCCCCCTTTGGCTATTCCGTGACAAAACCCTAAAACAGACTCTAGACTTAACATGTGAGTTGGGAACAGTTGAACAAAACTCACTCACACCTAACTCTAGAAGCTTGTGAAGCACTTGAATCATATGAACATAAACTCCTGAAATACAACAATACACCATGATCATTGTAAGCAGAAAATTATAAATGCATATGAAACAGGCAATATGAGATCAAGCAAAGATGGAGTTAATAAACAAACCATGGCTTGATCAACCAAGTGAACACCACAAGGTAGTGAT
Source organism: Quercus robur (assembly GCF_932294415.1). Taxonomy (NCBI): domain Eukaryota; kingdom Viridiplantae; phylum Streptophyta; class Magnoliopsida; order Fagales; family Fagaceae; genus Quercus; species Quercus robur. The sequence continues at coordinate 22,943,614 of NC_065544.1, read as the reverse complement.
CACAGTGCTCATTCACACTTGGAATGAACACAAGGACATACAAGTTAACAAGCACAAGGCAAGACACTTGTATGCTCAACACTCAACCAATGCATAGCACACATGGCATATGCATCTAGGAACAATCCTACAAGGGCACAAGAGTGACAGTACATAAACCAAAATGCAGAACATTTAGATTAAAGTACTGATTTCAACATAGCATAAAGGCTGCACTTAAGCAAGGTACATACCATAAAGCCTACAAACTATGCATAAAACAATAACCCTAAAAGCTTACATAAGCATATGGGTACAAACACAGAATATCCTGAATAACATCAACAACATATAATAAAGTTTAAACCAAGAGTATATGAAAAGAGTTAGAAACAGTTATACACCAAAACACAGTGTATCAAAACCATAAGAACCATAAGTTTAGAAGATAAGACTAAAAACAAAAGTATGACAAAAGTATGTGTGTACTCCCCCTATCACTATGCACACTTCCCTTTGAACTTTTCTCCCCCTTACTGAATGCTCTCCCCCTTTTTGTCACGAATAGCTAAAGACTCTCGTCCAACTTTCGTTGAATCTCATCTAGCTGATTCTCCATAGTCTCGAGGCGCATTTGGACATGGTTGTTTGTGGAGTAGAGAAGTGCCACAAGCTCATCAACGCGTTTCTGAATATGCTCAAGTACACTGTCAACTCTGTCAGTATGAGAAGCAGTTTGTGCTTGCGGAATACCAGCCGGTGAAGCTTCAGGAACAGAGCGAGATGCAGATGTGGTATGTGCAGGAGTCTCTGAGTCAGGGGCAAATGAAGTAACCGGAGAGATGTGAGCACGTCTTGGTGATTTGGAGGAGTGACTTCTGCTCGCTTGAAGAGTGAATAATGAAATGGGACGTTGACGAGTCAACATTTTACCATCTGCAGGAGGAGTAATGCCTGCACTAAGAATGAGTTTCATGACGAGACTGCAAAATGGAATGATTCCTCGAGCTGTAGATCGACACGCGGTCTTCCTCAAGTTGTAGTAGATGTGAGCACATATATCAATGGGGGCTCCGGTAATGAGATCACACAGAAATATAGCTCTCCCAAGATTGATGAATGTAGTGTTGGACAGTGGGTAGAGATTGGTGAACATGATCAACTTCAGTGTGGTCAGCTCAGATGCAAACTTTGCGGTGCTGATGGAAGTTCCTACACTGGATACCTCATGATCGTGGCCTAGGATTTGTAAAATTTCTCCAACCTCTGGATTTCGTTCATCATAGGGAGTTAAATTCACATTCTGAGGTCTGGTGATGCCGAGAAGATCTGCGATGGAGTCTGGGGTAACACAGAACTCTGTTCCTCTGACCCAGAAAATGAGGTTAGGTCCAAGATCAGTTGCATTGGAGAAGCATTCTTTGACCAGCTCATCCATTGGATCATCAAAGTTTCCGAACAAGTTTGCCCAGTCTCGTTTCTCAAAGATTCGAGGGATGAAAGTAGTCTCTAAGGTGTTGAACTCTACTACCCGTTCCACTATAGTGGTTGACTTGTCAAACACATTTGAGTAGGCATGTGAGTTAAGGGGAACTCTGAATCTATCCTCATTGGGATCTTGAGATGCCTGAGATGATAGATGAGTTCTTTTAGCAACTGGTGTTGCTGGTTCGTCAGCAACAATGTCTTAACCTCAGGAAGATCAACGAGACATCTGCAAGAGAACAGGCCAACAGAAAAGAACCAAGCAACAAAACCCCACAAAAAAAATTGTCAACAAGATTCAGTGCAAACAATATATAAACCCAGACTGAAGATAGTGCAGACCCAACCAAAACTTCCAACAATACACAGAAGCACAAACTAATACGTGCATCAAACTTGGTGAAAGTGTACCAAGACAAAAAGAGACGGCTCAACAGACAAAAACTGTCACTGAGACAGGTTAACATGACCATGATATGCAATAAGATACAACATTTGAATATTTAGAGCAGATAACATAAATCACTTCAACAGAGGCATGAACATAGGGAAAATATTTCAATCATGAAGAAAACAAACATCCACACCGGAGCACGTGGATGAGTGACATACATTATGTTATCATAACCACTCAGTGACCAAAACCAAACACCAACATCAATATTCAGGCAAGTGTAATGAGTAAGTCAAATAAACACCAAACCCATTTCAGAAAAGATTCTCAGATTCAATAATAGGCAAAAATCAGAACAATGAAATATACATTGTGACTGCTCAGCATGAAAACAGGTGAGAACAATATCAAACAAGACACTCCATACCCATTACACATAGAGAAAAGTATAACGAACACAATACCAGTCCAAACAGTAACAGAAATATGCAGGACAAAGAAAACTGAGATTGAGAAAGCAGAAACCATACCTTTTCTTGATGATTTGGATAAGAAACGAAGCACCAAAGGGGTTTGAAAGAAGGATTCACAAAGTGTTTGGAAGGAAACAACAGTTTTAAGAGAAGATGAACAGTTACAAAAGTTCGAGGGAAAACTGAAAGAGGTTTAAAAACTGCTCCTGTTTCTGCAAAACACGCGATTTTCGCGACTGGATTAAGTCGCCACACAGTCGCCAGCTCAAGCCGCCAAAGCACTCAAGAACAAAATTTTGAAAAATTTTTCTAAGTGTTTTTCGCGACTGGAAAGTCTACCCGCGAGTGAGTCGCGAGCTGAGCCGCAAAAATCTCTGAGTGAATCTCGCGACTGGACCTTCCACTCGCGAACAAGTCGCCAAAACTGACCAGCGAAGATGCGACTAGGGCTCGCGACTTGACATACCCGCGACTGAGCCGCCAAAAACAGGGCAAAACTGTATTTTTGAAATTTTCAGATTTTTCCAACAAAACACTTTCCAAAAACACCTAAAACACTCAAAAATCTTTTTGTGCTTGAATTAACAAAGATTGAGCATGTGAAAACACATTTTATCAAGTACAATCACACAAATGAATATGGCATTTATTGAACATAAACTTGTGTGTTGTGTGTGGATATCAACAATGAGATAGTCCTTTGTCTAATGTGAAGCTTCAATGATCAATTCAACCAAGGCATACACAATTAGCACTAGATCATGTGACCAATCTCAATTATAGAAATATGAATATATGACCTCCCACACATCTTGATAACATAACTTGGAGCTTTTCATTTGACTCCACTTTCAATCATAACATTTGATCTTTTTGATCTTTTTGAGACAATCATCTCTCATTGTGAGAGGGATATATGTAACATTTCTCTTTGAAGAACAGGCCTTTGGCCTTTTTGAATGAAATTCCACTTTTAATATAAGGTCGCTTACCCTTTTTCCTAGTCAAATACTAGAATGTGCGACAGGCTTTTGCAGCTCAATATCTCTTTTCATTTGGAGATTTACATTTGGTGAGCTCTTTTTAGTAAAAAAATAAAAAGTGGGAAGATATATAGATACAAGTCTATGCATGTTTCAAGATCAACATAACCATTCACTAATCATTCATGACAAGTTTGAAGATCTATTTACAACAATCACATAGATTTCAAGATTTTTCCCATAGTGATATGAGTGCATGAAAACAAGCAATGCTCGAAAATGCACAAAGCCATTAGCACAAAGGTACAAGGCAAAACGAGTTTTAAGACAAAACTCAACAAAGTCAATCAAGCTTTTTGATTTTCAAATTTTTTATGTAATTTTTGGATTTTTGACTCAAGAAACAAAAAGATTGATAAAACACAATTAAGAACTATTCACAAGAAGACAAGCAAACAACCAAAGTCAAAAACAACAAGCATACCACACAAACATAGTCACAAAGCATAGGAAGTATTAATGCATGGACATGTTGTAATGCTTATGCATGAGTACCCCTTTTCACCCACACGTCACTTGCGTTTGGGGTGATTTCCTTAAAGGATTGGGTACGAGAGTTAGGGCTTTCAAACCTTCATGAGAAGCTTTCCAAGCAGTTGGTGAATGCACCAATCATCTTCATCACGTTCATCATTCCGGGATCTCCATTTTGCTCTCTAGGTTGATCACCTGCCCAAGTTCTCCTATCAATTCTTGGTCCTCCTGACCTTTGAGGAGTTGCACTGTTCTTTGCTCTTAGCTTTTGGCAATTTGGTCGAGTGTGCCCTTGAAGTCCGCAATAATGGCACACATACATTCCTCTAGGACCTCTTTGTGGTCGTGGACGTGACTTGGCACGAGATTCAGACCTGCCCACAGACTGATTACGATGATTCAGCATCCGTTGGTCCACCACATTCTTCTTCTCTTCCACCTCGAGCTTCACACCAGTAGGGTCAGCTACAACTGGATCTTTGGCCTTCACAAACTTCACTTCTTTAGTGACATTTCCAGATGAACTACTTCCCCCGGTATATCCCAGTCCGGATTTGTCTGAAAAACTCTTTTGAGATGATATAACATCATCTAGCTTCTTGGTGGTGACCCTCTCTATTTTTGTATTTGCTTGCATCACCTCGTTCTCAAGAAATCTCACTTTAGTGTAAGCTTCGGACAGCTCACCATTCAGTGTTTCAATCTCGCATTTGGCCTCCCTATACCGGATTAGAAGACTTTTGTAGTCCTCCTCAGCCTTCTTCATTTTTCTTACAGCAGCCTTAGCTACCCTTGTGTATTCACCCGACTTCTCCAAGAGTGAGTTGCTGTGCTTTCTTCTTCTTCAGCTTCTGATTCTTCAACAATTCCTAGTGATTCATCATCACTATGTTCTCCAAGGTCTTGTACAAGCAAATTCAACTCATCCGACGACTCAACATGAGCAATAGTCATGAAAGCTGAATAGTTCCCCTCTCCATCACAACTTTCTTCAGATTCTGAGTTAGACGAATCTGAGTCACTCAGGGTCGTGGCATACACCTTGCCTTTCGATTTCAAATAATTAGGACATTCCTTCTTAAAGTGTCCATGCCCGTTGCATTCAAAACAAGTGACACCTTGTGTGGATTGGTATTCTTTTCCATCTTTCCTTTTGAAATCCCTCTTCTCCCTTCCAGAATTTTGGAATTTTCTCTTATCATCAAATTTTCCATTGTTTTTGAATTTCAAAAACTTTCTGAAATTTTTAACAAGATAGGCTACATCTTTGTCCACCATATCTTCTCCCGATGAGCCTTGATCTTCCACCTTCTCATTAATGGTCTTTAGAGCAAGGGATTTACTCTTCCGTTGATTTGGCAGCGACATCTCATAAGTCTGTAGAGAACCAACCAGCTCCTGTACCTTGATGTCGTCAAGATCCTTGCTCTCTTCAATAGCTGTCACCTTAGCACGAAAACTTTCCAGCAATGATCGAAGGATCTTCCTCACAATCTTTGAGTCCTCCATTTTCTCCCCCAAGTTAAACTTACTGACAACCACTTCATTTAGCTTCCCATAGAAAGTGTCGAAAGACTCATCCTCACTCATCTTGAGCTCCTCAAACCGAGTGGTCAGCATTTGTAACTTGGTATCTTTCACTTTCTTCGTGCCTTCATAAGTTGTTTCCAGAATCTCCCATGCATCTTTGGCAATGGTAATGTGAGAAATCCTGTGAAATTCATCTGGAGACACACCACAGAAAATAGCATTTAGTGCTTTACTGTTAGCATTAGATGCAGCAAGTGCTGCCTTATCCCATGTGGATTTGGCTGCCTCAGGTTTGGTCCAACCAATCTCAACAGCATCCCACACGGATTCATCAATAGAGCATAGAAAAGCTCTCATACGAACCTTCCAAAACGCATAATTACTTCCATCAAAATATGGAGGTGCATTAAGGGATTGAGACCTATCCATCTCAAAAAGGGAGTCAAGGATCACACAACTGGTAATGAAACCAAACAGCAGTGTACCCGCTCTGATACCAATTGAAAGTTCAAAAACGTGTACAAAAACACTTTTGAACGTTTAGACCCCCAAAAACCAACTTAACCAACACAAGCAATATGTCAAACAACTAGTGTGCGGAAACTTAACATATGCTATAATATGGAATTGGTTAAACAACTATCTAAGCCATAACAAAATAAACCACAGCAGATAATGTAAAGGCAGAGATAGAGAGGAAGGAAGATGCAAACACAGAGATAACACCAGATGTGTTATCGAAGAGGAAACCGAAGACCTCGGCGAAAAACCTCTCCGCCGCCCTCCAAGCGGTAATCAATCCACTAGAAAATACAGTTGGGATACAAGGACAGCAATAGACCCTCCAAGCCTAATCTACCCAATGCACCTAAGCCCTCCAAGCTTCTTGCTCCAACGAGGTTGCGCCGAACCTTTTTCTTTTCTAGCTTTCCGGATTCCGCTACTACATCGTAGCATCAACCAATGAAGATTGGCTCCTTCCTAACTGCTTCCCAGAACTCCAAACGTCTGTCTCACAGAGATGATAATGGTGAGAACCAGGTTTGGTATAATGCCTCTCAAGGATTTGACAATGGAGAGGAAGAGAGTGAGGGAATTTGATGAGACTCTAAGGTAGAGATTGTGGGTGAAACAATCTGGTTTTTCTTTAGGGTTTCTCTCTCAAAATTCTCTCTGGAAGCTCTCTTTCAATCGTGGGTTAAAAGGGTATTTATACTGGAGTGAAGAGGAATGCAAAACGTCAGGTTTTTCCAAAACAGGGGTGGCTCGCGGCTTGACCAAGTCGCGAGTTCCAGTCGCGAGTTAACCGTATGGCCAGTTGTCCTGTTTTGTCCTGTAGTGCTCCAGCTAGCATGACTGTTCATCTTCCAGCATGCTTGGCACGTGTGCAGCTTCTGGCGACTTGCAGCCGCGAGTCCACCTGCGAGTCCCAGCCGCGACACTCTGTTTTCTTGCACACTCTTGAGCAATCTTCACTCTATCTCACTCACTACCCTTACAACAATCCCACCTAAATACAGGGTTACTAAATGCTGAATTACAAGCAAATTTGACACGGAATAAAGCCAATTAGATGGTTGAATAAATTCAACCTTACAATACTGGAGTGGGAGAGGAATGTGAAACGTCAGGTTTTACAAAACAGGGGTGGCTCGCGGCTTGACCTCGCGGCTTGACTAAGTCGTGAGATCCAGTCGCGAGTTAACCGTATGGACAGTTGTCCTGTTTTGTCCTGTAGTGCTCCAGCTAGCATGACTATTCATCTTCCAGCATGCTTGGCACGTGTGCTGCTTATGGCGGCTTGCAGCCGCGAGTCACCCGCGAGTCCCAGCCACGAGTCTCTGTTTTCTTGCACACTCTTGAGCAAACTTCACTCTATCTCACTCACTACCCTTACAACAAACCCACCTAAATACAGGGTTACTAAATGCTGAATTACAAGCAAATTTGTCACGGAATAAAGCCAATTAGATGGTTGAATAAATTCAACCTTACAGAGGTGTTTGCCTTCATATACACTTAGGGTTTCCGAACTCAAGATTGATGTCGAGAGCTTGGTGATCAATTCAGTTGCTGCTTCAAGAGCTTAAAGATATACAAACAGGAGTGCTTGTGCTTGCTGTGAATCCAAGAAAGAAGTAGTCTGTGGACTCGGAGCTGTCATGTGGTCATAGTAGTAAGTTTCCTACTCGAGGTAGCAATAGGATGTCAGTGGTCTAAGTCGCTATTGTGTAAACTTTAATTCTTTCATAGTGGATTTGTTTTACCTTGAGGATAGCTAGGTTAAATCATCTCCAGGTTTTTTACCGGTTGGTTTTTCTGGGTTATCATATTGTTGTGTTCTTTATTTTTTGCACTTGTCAATGATATGATTTATATGTGTTTACCTAGATCTGCATAATTTACTTAAGTTAATCACTTGACTAAATAACTAGGTTAATCTGGTTGTGTTTAAGGGGTCTAAAAACGTACATAGTGGACTATAGTTTTGAGGAAAATTTGCATCCTCGATTAAATGACTATGTTCCTCTTATCCCAGTGGCAAGACATGATTGTGAAACCATATTATGGTTAGATCGGAACAAGAGGTTTGAAACCTCAAGCATCTTAGAAGTTTACTACTGACCTTGTGGTTATCTTCAACATATCTAACTACCAGTTTTCCCATGGGCAATGTCAGAGCACAGAGAAGCTGGAAAAAACCTTGATTTAGGAAAACAACGATGAGAATATCGTTAAAATGAGTAATCAATCAGGCAGAAAGTAAGAGGTAGAGGAAATAAAATGAAATAAAGTCTCAATCTGCCGAAGTTAAATTTGCATACTTTACCAATTTGCAGGACTTACAATATAAATAAAAGGAAGGGCCTTGATTAGACCAAAGGCAAACAACAAGAAGTAATGTGCTATGACAGCAACCTTCACTACACTCAAACCTCTTTCGGTGCCAAGCCTTACCTGCATATAAATTGAAATACAGATAAAATGCCATTATTTGTTTCTCTGTCAAAATTTCTAAAACGTTAATAGTTTAGCTAGAAGAATATTCACCAGAGGGGACATTTTTCCAACTGCCTTATCTTCTTCTACCTAAAACATTGATAATTCATGTCAGCTGACACAGTCAATCAAGGAGGGTTAAATGCAGAATAAATTGTTATAGAAGTAAAATACCTGATGAAAGTGACTACAGAAAAGAATTAGGGAAGTTGTGAAGCCAACAAGGATTGAAGCAGAAAGAATTGTACCACTTAAGGGAAGATAGTTCATCTGACTGTCAAAACCACCTGAATTCATTATTATAACTGTGCAAAACGAAAATCTAAAGGTATGGCCTGTGATTATATAGGTCAAACAACCTTGTGCTGCCTTGTAAGAGGTAAAAAGCAGTACAAGCAAATGGCCCGAATGCTGCAAAGCACAGGGGTTCTCCCAATCCTTGGTAGCTTAACCGAAATGGAGGGCACTGCAAAAGAGACGATATTGAACGGATGTGAAAACCTTTGTTTCTCATTTCTCATACGATTTGAACCTAAGACCGCCACAACTCAATCCCAACCATTTGGGAAACATATGTGAAATTCTGGTTTTCCTCTGTATTGTGGGGGAGGCATTAGCAGTTGTGAAGCAAATACCTCAAAAGCCAGGAGTTTGAATTGAACCTCAGTTCTTGAATTTTTTTTTTTTTTTGGATTATAGAGTATTGGCTCCAATGGGAGGGGGAATGGGACATTTAAACTGTCAGTTCCTGCAACTAAAATGTGGGATTATTTTTTTCTTTGAAAATTGCAATAGGCATGTGATATTATTGAACACTGTACGGCTTCCCAAATGCATTATAGAGCATAATTAGGCAATTGTTATTGTACATCAAAACGAAAAAACAAAAAAATACCAAAAACAAATAACACTTACCTTCCAGCGAGGTTTACAACTGATTCTCTTTTGTTTTTATCTGCTCCTGTGTCGAAATCATAAACGTCATTGCTGAAGAGGCCAAAGGATAGTGGTTAACATAGTTCCATCACAAAGATAATTAGTACTAAGGAGTCAACAAATTTCAGTCATGAAGATAACGAGTTGTGTTGGTATCTTGACTTAAACCAATTAGATGGACTCTACAAACTCAGGCAGTTTTTTTTTTTTTTTTTTTTTTTTTTTTTTTTTTTTTTTTTTTTTTTTTTTGATATAGTTTCAATGGGTGAAACTAGACATGGAGTTAATGTCAAGTTAGAAATTTGGATAGATGCTTCAGAATTTGGAAGTGTTGGACTGATTTGGACTAAAACCTAGTACATGGAATGCAATTATAGTAAAAGTAGAAATAATGATGAAAGAGATGTAAGACTTGATGGGCCAGAGATACTAGGAGTTTGGATCAATAATTCATAAGGACGAAGAAATTGAAGAGAATGTGAATTAGAGGGGAAGAGAATGTGAATTATAGGGCAAGAGCAGAGTCAATGAAACAGATAAGCAGATTAGGGGTCTTGTGTGATCATAAAATACCCCCGGATCAATAATTCATAAGGATGAAGAGATTGAAGAGGATAGGGATGGAACTACACACACAGTAGGTGGCCACCCAATTTTTTTTAAGTTAATATTGGGGGGGGGGGGGGGGGGGTGCACCTCCTACAAATTTAAGAGCACTAAGGGATTAACTTAAACATTTGAGGGGGCCAACCCCCCTATTTTTTAGGCTAAACCTTTAAAAGTTTCAATAATTATATATACTATTAAAAAAATGTTAAAAATTTTGGGGGGAAGTGTGGATTTGGAAAGGGTTCTGAAGGTGAAGTATTAAGTCAAATGGGAGTTTTACAGGAAGTCAAACTGTCCAGGATATAACAATTAGCTGCAAAGTTGGCCATTTGTTGGGACCTATAGCTTGAGAATTGTAAAAGACTTAATTAGCATGTACAAATTATTAGGAGATCATTAGGAAACATAGATATTGGCCATCCTATCATTTAAGAATAGAAAAAGACTCCTTTAGCTTGTAATGGACTATCAGGAACTGTGGATGCAGCCCTCCATGTTATTAATGCTCATATATAGGAGGCCTGAGACTTGGTTAAATCTTATAGTAAGTTACTCAATTAGGATAACATAGCCAGACTGTTGTTGGGAGATAAAATACTCAAGAAGTCTTGAAAAGCAGCAAGGAAAGCTGGAAATAGGGTGATCTAGTATTATGTGGTACACTTTGGCCCTATAATTAATTAATTAGATAGCACCCCATCCTTTCCTTTACCCCCTTTGTGATTCAACTTCTGTGAAACCAGAGATTTCTTACAGCAAAAAGGGTTTTGCTAAGATCTAAGTACACCCCTTTCCAAGAAGCTCAAAGACCAACAGCAGACTGAAGCACAGCTGCTTTTGGGAAGACAAAAACTTATAGACTCACTATGGTTGCTAAGAAAAAATCACATACTCCATATGTAAGTGTCCTCACACTATAAATGTATGTAAAAGCAAGAAAAAAATGATTGAAAACAAAAAGAAAGATAATATCATCTTTCAAGACCTACAAGAAGAGCAGTTTCTCTCACAGTTAAGCTTGCTCAGACTCAAGTCATAATCAACTCACTACATGAAATAGTAAATATGACTCACCTTAAATTAATCCATGTGATAATAAGAACTGAGGAAGCCAGGAGAACAAAATAACGCCTGGCGGAGAATATGCCTGTTTGAAAATAAGCAGCTGCACTACCTACCTGTTTGTGGACACTAAATAGAGTAAGACACAAAGTGTATACAATTAAACTGCAGGGAAAAACACCAAGATAGACGAGTGCATTACTGAAATTTTGATTCCAATGTCTATAACACAATTAGAATTCATTGCTTTAGTGTGGGAGTGTGCAACAAACAAAATTTGAAGGGTCTGATAAAGCCTGTTTCACCAAATCAGCAATGGAAATTGAAGGCCTTAAGTCATAACTCTTTCAAATTTCTCAGAAAGAGAAAAGTAATAGAATATTGCAGTGTGTAAAAAAAGAAGAAATATTTACCGGCTCAGTCCCTCCATATCTCAATAGGCATCTTCCTAAAAGAAGAAATATTGTTTTTGTGGGACCAGGGTTGCAGTTAAAGGAGGACCGTTGACGAATGTGTCTGACAATGTATTTCCGGTCAGTTCATTTTCCAATTCCAACTCTCTTAATCGGCGCTTTATTCCCAATTTTTTTTAGGTTCTTTTATTCCATTTTATTTTATTCTATTTTTTTATTTTTTTTTCTCTACTTTTTACGCTCACTTTTTATCGGTAAACTGTTTTACACATGGTTCCAAAAAATAGTTAAAATCATGAAGTTATAGTTTCAGTTGTTTTTTGGATTGTGTAAATTGTTTTGCATCAATATGGTATTAGTCGCTCTCTTCATGGATGGAACCAAACTAGCCCTCGAAGGGGTCTTGGCCTCTTGATTTGAGCTTGTTTGGTAAGAGATTTCTAGTAATGTTATTTATATTTTGTGAAAATACGTGTAGGTAAAAAAATGTGTGGAAATATATGTTATGGTGTTTAAACAACAGTTTTTATTATTTAAACACCGTTACCAAATGGCACCTAATTCAATTGAGCTCATGGAAAATAAAACTTAACCCATTTCTATAGAATAGCTCAAATCTTCACTTATCAACCCAAACAATCACATTTCGTGTGTGTTTGGATTGCACTGATTGCACGTTTGCATTTGGCGTTTTAAATGAAGGCAAACACACAAATAGCATTATAGACAGAATATTCAATAGTATTAATCAAACGGACTGAGTCCTATCGAAGTACATGCTCAATTTTAAAGTGATTCTCTATGTGTGTTCATCATCTTGAGAATTTAATTCACGATACTTTAATTTTAAAATTTTTAATACCTTGTCACGTTAATTAAAGAGCTTTTGACTTAATATTTGTTTATGACATACTAATTTAAATGTTTTAACTAATCTTAGGGTGTCCGTTGGGCTATTACATAAGAGGTAAGGGGTGAGAGAAATTTAATATGTCCTAGATTCAAACCTACAGAGCAAAAAAAAAAAAAAAAAAAAAAATTGTAATTTAAGATTAAGGGTTCAATAACTTTGGTTAATGGGTGCTGTTAAGACATTTTCTAATTGATTATTTTAAAAAAAAAGGTTTAATATCACTTCTATAAAAAATATAAAAAGTTGTCAAAAAAGTTAGTTACCTTTTTCTGTTATCATAAAAAGTTTTTAAAAATATTACATATGTTAGGACATATGTGATTCACTTGTTAGGACATATGTGATTCACTTGTTAGGAACATATGTCACTATTTTATGTAATTGACAAATCTTTTGACAAAACGCACTTTACTTGTATTTGGATAGATCTAGGATGTGTTTAATACTTCAAGAAACCTTGTTTTAAGTTTAAGTGTTAAAGTCATGCAAGTTTGTCCAAGATTTAAGCTGAGAAAGTGTCTGTCATTAAAGCTCGATAGTTAGCCATCTATCGAGCTTGAAGAGCTGTTCCAACCCTGTGGCTCGACAGCAGCTCGACAGATAGGGCATCTGTCGTGGTTTATGAAAAATGGAATTTCAGTTCTTATTTGACTCCAATCCGTGATTGTATGTTTGAACTTTTTTTTTTCTCACAACCCTAAACATATAAAATGATTATTTTAAGGGCCGTCAAAGGTGGAACAAGTTGCACAAGTGTTGAGCAAAATTTGTTCAAGCAAATTGTAACTGGAGACAAAATTTGCCCTAGTTTATCGTTCTTGTGAAGAAGTTGCTGTGTTTGTATACCGTAAGGTTTTGTGACCAAGCATCTTCTCGATCTTCATCTTGTGATGAACTGAAGAACTTTGCAGCCAACAACCTTCTCTAGTTGGTGATTAAAGTTGCGTACTAGGATCCGCGCAATTGGTTAGTCACGTACTGGGAGCCGTGCATTACAAGGAGAGATTGTTATTATAGAATAAGTCTAATTGTGTATTGGGGTAAAGGTTCAACTATAGGTTAATATAAGGTACTGAGATTCCTTTACTTGTAACCGCTTGTTGTGATAATAGTGAATTCTCAGGAGTAATTACCTTAAAATCACCCGATGGGGTTTTTACTGTGTTGGTTTTCCCCATTTGTAAACAAATCACCGTGTCAATTTAATTTCCACTGCACTTTGTTTAATTGGTGATTTGTTTGTGCTACCACGCGCTTTCTGTGTTAATTTGATTAATTAATAAACTTGGCTAATTAGTCAATTGATTAAATCACAAGGGGTCAATACATTTTTGGCCTATCAACATAAACTAATGTGGGTATTCATTAACTTTTCTTTAAGATTAATATGCTTGTTCACGTATGCATGCGCATGTGTACACACAAAAAAAAAAATGTTAAATAAAAGTTTTTAGAAGTTTTAAGCCATTTATTGGTTTGGAGAATACCCATGTCTTTTGTTTTTATTTTTACTATTAAAAAAGAAAAGAAAAAAAGGTTAAATGATTGCTAAATAAGTTTGAGGAACCTAATCTTTTTTGGCTATTGAGTTCAGTTTTTTAATTTAAAAAAATGCATTTGGAGAAAAGTTGTGTGTGTGTGTGTGTGAAGAAATGGTCTTTCGTACAGTATTAGTATATTTGTCGAAAAAAAGAAAAAGCATATTAGTTTATTATTTTCAAATGCTATACTTTTTTGTTTAACTTAAATTTCAAGAGTAGTGCTACAGATACAAATTATTCTATAAACATTTTACAAATTGTTATGTGGCATGCTTCACATCAACTATAAATTAAAAAAAAAAAAAAAAAAAAAACCCTTTGCCTCTCTCCCTCCCTGCTCCATCTCCTCTGCCTCCCTCCCTCCTTGCCTCTTTGGTCTCTAATCCCAAATCTGCTTCCTCTTGCAATTGTCACATTTCTTTTCCATAAGGCCCATAAGTGAGGTTAAACTTTAATGCCTCTTGTATTTGTTTATCCCTTTTTCATCTTCATTTTTATCATTGTTGAAAATACAAATGAGTACTTTCATATCTTCACTATGATATAACCACATATTTCTATTTGATTATAAAAATTGAGCATAACCCACATCACCATGTCACTGTCTTAATTTCTTTCTTTGGCTCTTCTCTTTAGGTGGGTTTATGAGGTAGGTTTGAATCTCTAGCAACATTGCTATCATCATTATTATGACAACATTGTTTTTTAAAAAACAAGATTATAGAATTCAAAATAAAGCAAATTATGAATATATTCAATCCTCAATTATTGATGTATTAGACCTCCATATCCAGATGTATGCATTAATGAAAACCTAACCACCTCTAAATGACAAAAAATACTCACGAAACCTCTATAGTGACCAAAATAACCCAAAACCTCTACAATGACCAAAATGGCCCCAAAACTTCTAAACGAAAAAAAAAAAAAAAAATATATATATATATATATATATATATATAAACCTCTATAATGACAAAAATACCCCGAAATCTCTAAAATGACAAAAATATATCAAAACCTCAAAACGAACAAATTTCTTCTTGAAAATCTCTAAAATGAAGAAAGTAGAATTATTGGTCATTTTGGAGGTTTAGAGGATATTTGGGTTATTTTTAGATTTCATGGGTATTTTGGTCATTTTAGAGGTTTTTGTGTGTGTGTCATTCTAATGGTTTAGATCTTGTTCCAGTAGATACTTGTAGAGTTAGAAGGTATAGAACCTCTCAGATTTGACAAGAGTAACTCACAAGTCTTCCAAGAGTTTTTAAAACATAGTTAGGGTTTTCCTTTTATTGGATTGAAAACCTAAACATTTTTGCAGACTTGGGTCTGATTTAAAATTCTGTGGAAATTGATTTTCTGCAATTTTCGATCGGTTGAGCCTATCCTTCAATCAATCGAGCTTCACTGAATTTCAATTCTTTTTCCTGCAGCTTGAATGTTCTTGAGACTTGAGTTAAATCACCTTGAGCAATGTCTAACACTTATTCTAGACATGTTTTTGTTCTTAGTTTGCCAACATAAACAAATTAGAACTCTAAACATTTAATCCTAAATCTTTAGAACCTAACAATCTCCCTTTTTGGCAATCCGTGACAAAACACACATACACGAGAATTGCTCAACTCAAGAACTAGCCCAATTTACAAAGTGTTGCCCTAATACAATTCTATCACAATCCACTAACTATTAATTGCTAGAATAGATAGCAATTGAGAAAGAATTAACCTGTAAATTCTTGAAACACTGAAAACAAACCATCAACGCATGTGTGGAAATTACAGCATAAATCTGAACTAAAAACTGAACTTGAATTCAAAAAACATAAAAGATAGATAGATATATCAAATGAATAATCATCAAATAACCCATCATAGTCAAACATAAACCATCAATGTTTATGAAACAAGAAAAGAAATATACATCAAATATACATAAAAAATGATAAAAATATGTCAACTAACATAAGCTACTCCACCTAAGTACAAAAACTCTCAAATTCTGCCCCTAAGTACAAGAGCAACAAATCTAAACTTACTCCCCCTTTTTTGTTATACATTGCCAAAGGCAACCATCAAGGATCAGAGGGTGGAGGTAATGGAAATGCAATCCTATACTCAGCAAAGTCTACTCCCAAGACAGCAACCTTAGTAAGTAGCTCATTAATAAGTTGTCCATGAGTTGCCTAAATAGTCATAAAGGTCTCCATTATGGCATGAAGTGAGAGAGAAGGTTAATTGTAGGATCACCAGTCTTAACATCAGCAGTAGGATTCATAGTAGTAGTAGGATCCACATAAATATCCTCAATAGTAGGGTCCATCGTAGCAAGCTGATCACTAGTAGTAGGAGCAGCAGTAGAAGCTTCTACTTTAGGTCACTTTGAAGTAGCAGTGCTTGGTTCAGCATTCTTCATTTGAGCAGGTCTACGTACAAGAGGTACATGAAGAGCATTAGATACGACTTTCTTCGTTATCTAAAATTGTTCACCTCTAATCCAAGTGGTCTTTCCAAGTAGTCAAGTAATGACCACTTGAATCATCAGAATGAATAAAGAGTTTCGAGTAGCATTCTCTAATCAAAGCAGCGGCAAGAGGATGAGAAACCTCACAATGAGACAACCAATTCCTAGACTTTAGATGCCTACAAATCGAAGGATCTAATTCATCTAGGACAATTTGTCTTTCTCCCAAAATAGACCTATACTGGGTTAAATTTTCAAAAATTTCCTCATTTCTGGCTGTAGGAAACCTAACCTTATCAAAATGAATAGGAGCAGAGGGGGATGCAGAGGTTTTCTTAGCATTGGTTTTAAACTTTTTACCAACCTTAAGAGCCATATCTAAGATCTAAAGAAAAAGGAAAAACCAAAACAGAACAAAAACCAAGAGCAGACTGCATCAAAGAGAGTTAAAGCACAATATAGAGATAATTTTCAAAATCTATATGATGCATGATGCATAGACACAAATGATGCATGATCTAATGCATAAAGCAATTCAATTATATCATAATTTTTAAAATTGACCTAGAAAATAAGAATTTATTCAAAATCCCCAATTTTGAAACCCTAATTTTCCAAAAATCCACATATTGAGCAATTTGATAAGTTAAGAATGTATTGACCCCTTGTGATAAATTAATCAATCAATACGCGTGGTAGTACAAAAAAATCACCAATTAAGTTAATATGCAACGGAAAATAAAGTTGACATGATGATTTGTTTACAAATGGGGAAAACCTCTAAGGTGGAACCTTACTGGGTGATTTTAAGGTCACCACTCCTGAGAATTCACTATTATCACAACAAGCGATTACAAGTAAAGGAATCCTAGTACCTTATACCAACCTACAGTCGAACCCTTACCCCAATACCCAATTGGACTTGTTCTGTAGTGACAATCTCTTCTTTTCAATGCACGACTCCCAGTACGTGACTAACCAATCAATGCATAGATCCTAGTACGTGACTAACCACCAACTTGAGAAGGATGTTGGCTGTAAAGTTCTTCAGTTCATCAATATGATGAAAATCACGAAGTTCCTTGGTTACAAAACGCTATGGCGTACAAACACAGTAGCTTCTACAAGAGAAAGATGAATTAGGGCATATGTCTCCAGTCACAATATGCTTGTGACAAACTTTTGCATTAAGTTGCATCAGCTGTGATGGCCCTTAAAATAATCCTTATATATGCTTAGGGTTGTGAGAAAAGAAAGCATAAACAAATATACACTGATTTGTGTGAAATCAGATTTGAAAATTTGATTTTTGTAAATCTTGATAGATAAGTTATCTATTGAGCAGCTGTCGAGCATCGAGTTGAAGATCACTTTTAAACCTTGATAGATGCTATCTGTCGAGTTTTAAGACACAACATTTCTTCACTTGATTCTTGGACTGATTTGCATGGCTTTAACACTTGGACTTGAACTCTTGTTCCTTGAGTATTAAACACATCCTAGATCTACCCAAATACAAGTAAAGTGCATTTTGTCAAAGAATTAGCCAATTCTAGATGATATATGTTCCTAACATGATTCACATATGTCCTAACAATCTCCCCCTTTAGCAATCCATGACAAAACCACAACAAACAAATGAACATATAAGAAAAGTCATAAATCACTCAACTCATACTCACTTGTTGAATACAATAAAATCTCCTAACACAAACTCTTGAAAAACTTTGCAAAAAGAGAGTTCATGGCAAGAAAGACTTTGACAACCTGTATTTCTAAAACACTTTAAATAAAACTCATCACAGCATCTTAGTGTAAAGCAGAATTATAAAAGATTGCATAGAATAAATAATAAGTATGTGCATAAAGAGAGAAAAGAAACAATACATAAAGAGATAGGTGAAAGAATGTAATAACAACCTCAATACATATATATCAAAATGAGTACAAAGTTTGCTATCACAAAGTAAGAACAATGTATCTAAAAAGAAAAGAAAAGAAAAGATACAAAAAGTCCTCACTACATCCCTCAAAAAGAAAACACTCCCCCTAACAAAAATATCTCTTACACTAACTTTTCCCCTAAGTATATGACTACTCTCATACCTAAAACTACTTTCCCTTTTTGTCATGAATGACAAGGGGTAAGTCACTGAGAAGCAATCATCTCCTTGTCATTGGAAGAGCTAGCACCATCATCCTCATCAACATCATCACTGGAGCCATCATCATCACTCTCATCCTCTGAAGCTTGTGGAGATGGAGAAGAAGATGTAGTGGAACCACCCATGACAGCCTGTTGTCATGTGATACGACCAAGACGGGTGTTCACTTGACACAACTCATCACTGAGACTGTCAAGGCGAGCATCCATGCGCACAAGCTGTGCCATGATGGCCTCAAGAGTCACTCCACACGCAGAAGAAGAAGAAGCTGAAGTGGATGGAGCGGAAGAAGCCGGAGGAGTCGTCGTCTCGGTTTGTGGCTACTTCAGTCAAAGCTGGGCCTTGCTTCATGTAACGATCGCTGCGTCTATGGCACACATGAAGGAGAAGTGTGAAGACTCAAGATAGGAGACAGACGCATGGTGGAGAATCTGCGTGATAGTTGAAGGGAAAATAAGCTTATCACCGGTCGCCGTATCCTTATAAACATTTATAAGGGAGTATGAAGTGAGAGAGAAAATCTATAGTGAGTCCCTCAAGTAAGGATAACAAAAATCTAGCGCGAGGCTCAGTAATGGAGTTATATTGAGACAAGGGATAGAGAACAAATTTCATCACCATATTAAGGAACCTTAGACCTTTTGCAAAGCTCGAGCAAGGGTGTTTTAACAGTCACCCCAAGATGAAGGTGTCTCATAGAAGATAGTCGCTGCGTCTATGGCACATATGACGGAGAAGTGTGAAGACTCAGGATAGGAGACAGACGCATAGCTGAGAATCCGCGTGATAGACGAAGGGAAAATGAGCTTATCATGGGTCGCCGTATCCTTATAGACATTTATAAGGGAGTATGAAGTGAGAGAGAAAATCTATAGTGAATCCCTCAAGTAGGGATAACAAAAATTGAGCATGAGGCTCAGTAATAGAGCTATAGTAAGACAAGGGATGGAGAACAAGTGTCATCACCATATTAAGGAACCTCAGAACTTTTGCAAAGTCCGAGCAAGGGGTGTTTTGACGGTCACCCTAAGATGAAGGTGTCTCACAGAAGAGAGACGAGAGTTCGTCTTTGGACACAGTCTTAAGACGATCATAGCTGGGGTAGTCAGGATGCGCTACCCTCGAGACGTGTAGTACCTCAGATATAAGATCTGGAGTGACTACAATACGCATACCTCGAATGTGAGTGATGAAATGAGGTACTGAATAATCAAATCAGTGCATATTGGAGTAAAACTCCTATATGATCATGGAGGGACAAGTGACCGTGATGCCATAAAGTGACTCCCAACCTCCACTGTAGATGATAGTGGGAAGGCCAGTATTCGAAAAGTCCAATAGGACAACTTGGCATTCCGAATGAATGTTGTGTCGTGAAAAGTTCTTTGAGAAGTTCGTATGGGCCTTCTCATCACAGAACCGAATGTGAGAGGGGGTAGAATCGGCAGAGGGAGAAGAAGATGTTGCCCTTGAACGAAGAGGGTTCTGGGACGGAGTAGACTTATGCTTAGGTGCCATAAAGCAAACTAACTGAAAGAAAGAGAGAGAAAGAGATGGGACAAACGGAAAAGTACCAAGCACAGATCAATATCAATAAGATAGAGAAAAAAAGGTACGTATGCATGAAAAATGCATGAGCATGTGACATGCAATAATAAAAACATCGTAGGCTCAGCCCAATCTAATCCTACCAGCACACATGATTTTACCATAGTAAACACACATCTATAATGCATGAAATATTGTGAAAATGCAAATGTGATGCAATGCATGAACATTTAAGATCATTTAAACAAAACCCATCCCAAAAATTTCACAAAAACTTCAACAATTTTGAAAAACCCCAAAATTTAGGTTAGAGTGAATGAAATGCATGATAAAATGATAGAAAAGAGATCATACCAGAGAGAAAATGCAAGGAATAGACTGAAGATTGAGTGGGGAAGATGAAAAGTGTGATTGAGAAGTGTTTGGGAGAGGGAGAGACGTTTTTCTATCGAGAGAGATCAGATAAAATGAGAGAAACTATCGCGCTGAGATATGTATAGAAAACACGAAGCTCGATGGATCTAGAGGTATCGAGCTTTAATTCTTGATAGTTGGAGTTGTCGAGGAGCTATCAAAAGGTGTCCAAAGCAAAGTGACCTTGATGGATCGAGAAGCTATCAAGCATCTATCGAGCAAATAGAAACTTTCTCGATGGATCGAGAAGCTATCAAGAAGCTATTAAGAAAAATTCTCAAAAACTTCGATGGATCGAAATTGCGATAACAGTTGTCGAGAAAGGAAGATCAAGAGGCTCGATAGATGGTCTAGCTGTCGAGAGGTATGAAGAAGCTGTCGAGATTGCTCAAAAACAGTTTTTCAAAGAAGAGAAAAACACAGAAATGAATGCAATAGAGCATGCTAGTCAACCAAAGATCCAATCAACATTTTAAGCTCTTAAAAACATCTCTCAACAAAAAAAATGTCAAGCATTTAGATCCAAAACACACACACACACACAATAAACAAGTTTAATCAATTTTATATTTCAAAAACAAGTCAAGACAGTTTAGTAAGCATACATTAACACATGCATTCCTTGTGATGGCCAAATCACATTATATCTGCACATGTATCAAAAGTAGCAAAGAATTTGCGTGTTGTGTATGAAAAACATCGCAAGATTGCATAAGTGTCTACATGTTATGACAATTTGAGATATGAGAAAATCGCTTTAACTCACACACAATCATAACTGCTTGATGGGGACTATCACATTCGAGGTACATCCTATAACTCCCACATCTCCTAAAAGACACGCTTGCAATCATATATAAAACATTTTGATTCTTTTTCACTTTTATTTTTCTTTGCATATTTTCTTTTGTTAAGCATATCATGCATGGGCATATAAGAGAGAGAAAAGAAATACCCAATGATGTTAAGCTTTTGACATTGCCCTTTTGGTATGTCGAAGCATACAGATGTCATTTTATGATTGGCAAGTAACAGTGGTGAGATGGTTATTTATGCCTTTCTCTTCGAATTTTCTAGTCCTTCCCTTCAAAAAGAGTGATACGAGTGTTAAGTACAAGAGATTACTTAATCTTATTTATCACAAACATGAGCCACAAAGTTCACTTGCTTGATTGTGCATAGAGATGCTCATCTAAGCTACAAAAGATACAAAGTTTAGAGAACTTTATTTCAATGGCCATTCAAGGTACACAAGTACCAATGTACATAAAACACACACTGTTTTTATATTTTTTTGACTTTTCAATTTATTTTTATTTTTATTTTTAAAAATAAAGCAAAATTGAAAACAAACAAACAAAAACATGTTAAACAAACTAGACTGACTCAAAACAAGAAAGCAAAACACACAAGTAATGCATACCTAAAAACAAGAAAAGGAGAGAGAGAAAATGTGACTAAATCACTTAGAGCCTTTTTCCTTCCACACATTGGAAGAACCTTTCCGTTTGATGAACCCTTGATCCGGCGGTGAGGGGGAAGAATTGAAACCGTTCAAATTCGAAAGGAATATGAAGGTTTTGAGTAAATCTCAAAGAGAAGCAAAAGAGGATGGAAACTAATTCTGGTTTCCCAATGAGATCATACTGTTACTCTGTTAATTGGCTAACCACATATAGCAATTTGGCCAAGTATGTCCAGTTACTCCACAGTGATGGCAGAGATGCTGCTTCTTCTGTTTAGACTTTTGACTATTGCCCTTCTTAGCCCCAAGGTTTTTAGTTTCTTTCTTATCAAGCTTAGGAGGTGCTCCTAAGATAGATTTACCATTGTCTATGTTCTCACTAGTTAAAGCAGTTTTGACATTATTGTTCTTAGATTCAAGATTTTTAGCAGGTGAAACAAAAACAGTAGTACTAGTAGAAGCAATACTAGGAGAAGAGAAATCATACCCTAAACCAGTTTGATCAGAAGCAGATTTCTGAAAACTGAGCATCTTATTAAGCTTTACACTTGAAGTTCTCTCAAATTGAGCTCTAACTTGGAACAGCTCTGCCTCATGCTTTTTGGTCTTCTCAGCCAAGAAATTGTTCTCAAATCTCAATGCTCCAATGGCTTGATTGGCTTCATCAAAATTTGTGGAGATTTCTTCTCGTTCAAGCTCCACATCATTGAGCTTCTTGGTGGCTAACCTATACAACTTTTCATGCTTTTCCGAGACTTTGTATAATTTTGCATAAGCTATGTGGATGTCATCTTGTTCATCCATCTTTTCAAACTTTGACTTCACCAAGTCCTCTTCTTCATCCTCATCTTCAATAATCCCCTTAGTAGGATTCACAGTGGTAGTGAAGGTATTCAGAATTCCATCATTCTCATTGTTTGAATCATCCTCAAGCTCGGTGTTTGAATCATCCTCAAGCTCGGCTTTGCTTTTCCCAATGGTCTTGAGATAAGTTGGGCACTCTTATTTCATGTGTCTGAAGCCTTGACACTCAAAGCACTTTGGTCCAAAGGGAACAGTGTACTGACATCTATCCCTAGCATCCTTCTTCCCTTTGTCTTGGCTTTTGAATTGAGATGAATTGGACTGCTTGCGGTCTTTGTCAAATCCTTTAGCATTAGCATTCTTCATACACTTTTTGAATTGCCTTGTAATGTAGGATTTCATTTTAGAATCTTCATCGTCTGAAGACTCATCTGCGTCCCAATCCTTGTCAAACCCAACTCATAGGTTTGTAGATTGCCAACCAGCTTTGTCAAAGGAATTTTTTCAATATCCTTTGATTCCTCAATTGCGGTGATCTTGGCATAAAATCTCTCAAGTAGAGATCTAAGCACCTTTTTGACAATCTTGGATTCGGGAATGGTTTCCCCAAGATTAAAGGTTGAGTTCACTATGTCCTTGAGCTTGGCATAGAACTCATTGAATGACTCATCCTCCTCCATCTTGATCTCTTCAAAGCTTGTAGTAAGCCTCTAAAGTTTCGAATCCTTGACAGCCTTGGTTCCTTCATAGGTTGTTTGGAGGATGGTCCATGCTTCCTTCATAGTTTTGGTAGAGGATATCTTCTTAAACTCCTCATTTGTGACCGTAATAAATAAAGCATTCACTGCCCTACTATTGAAATTAGCCACCTTGATATGCATAATTAGTGTCATCAAATAATGGAGGTATAATCAACAATTATCCTCTATCCATGACAATAGGGGTCAATGGATCACACAGTAAAGATTAACCCTAATCAGAGTGTGCCAGATCTGATACCACTTGATAGGCCAAGAATATATTGAACCCTTGTGATAAATTAACCAATTAATTAGCCAAGTTAATTAATTAATTCAATTAACATGCAATATGCATAATAACACAAACAAATCACCAACTAAGTTAATATGTAGTTGAAAATAAAGTTGACACGGTGATTTGTTTACGAATGAGGAAAACTTCCAAAGCAAAACTCCACCGGGTGATTTTAAGGTCATCACTTCTAAGGATCCATTATTATCACAACAAGCAGTTAAAAGTAAAGGAATCCTAGTACCTTATACCAACCTATAATTGAACCCTTACCCCAATATCCAATTGGACTTGTTCTATAGTGACAATCTCTTCTTTTCAATGCACAGCTTCCAGTACGTGACTAACCAATCAATGTATGGATCCAAATACATGACTAACCACCAACATGAGAAGGATGTTGGCTGCAAAGTTCTTCAGTTCATCAACACGATGAAGATCATGAAACTCCTTGGTTACAAAACCCTACAGCATACAAACGCAGCAGCTTCTACAAGAGAAAGATGAACAAGGGCATTTGTCTCCGGTTACAATATGCTTGTGAAAATTTTTTGCATTAAGTTGCATCAGCTGTGACGGCCCTTAAAATAATCCTTATATATGTTTAGGGATGTGAGAAAAGAAAGCCTAAACAAATATACATGAATTTGTGTGAAATCAGATCTGAAAAACTGATTTTCGTAAATCTCGATAGATAACCTAAATCTTGATAGATAGGTTATCTATTGAGTAGCTGTCAAGCATCGGGCTGAAGTTCTCTTTTAAACCTTGATAGATGCTATCTGTCGAGCTAACTGTTGAGCTTTAAAACATAGCACTTCTTTGCTTGATTCTTGGATAGATTTGCATGGCTTTAACACTTGGACTTGAACTCTTGTTCCTTGAAGTATTAAACACATCCTAGATCTACCAAAGTACAAGTAAAGTGCGTTTTGTCAAAGAATTAGCCAATTCTAGATGACATATGTTCCTAACATGATTCACATATGTCCAACACAATTGAATTTCACAACAGGTATAAAACATGTTATATTCACTCAATTAAACTATATCACAAGTCAATTTCAATCAATTTTACCCAATTGAACAAAATCTCCAAATTCCTCAAGAACATATAAACCCTAATTTTGAAATTTTGCACAAATCATGAAAATTTTGAAATTAAAGTGGAGGAAACATGTTTATATGATGCATGAACAAAAACCCATTCAAAAAATTAGATCAGAACACCTAAAATCACCAAAAACCCCAAAATTTCTTTGGTTCGAAAAATTTGAGGAAAGTGCCTGAATGCATGTAATATAAACAAAAAGGAAGGGTAAAAGTGTCTTACCAGATGATGAGGAAGAAACATTTGAAGCTTTGACTTAGACAAGAAAAAAAAAATTGATTGAAGAGCAATCGAAGAAGAAGACAATTTTTTTGAAGAACATGTGTTCTGATCCCTTTTATTTTTGAATAAAAACGATTTTCGATCAATAGGGAGGAATCCAGCTAGGAATCAAAAAAGTTTTAAAAACAGGTTCGACTGATTGAGAGGAATTGAAGGAGGAATCGAATTAGGTAGTGAGTTTTGGTCTAAAAACTTCACTTTTTTGATTGGTCGAAAAATAGGTTCGATTGATCAAGACTTGAAAAACCTGAATTTTTTGAAAACCTGAAGTTTTTTGCAGAGAGTCTTTTCAAAATAGGATTTCATGAATATGAAATGCGTGCGAATGATTCCAAAAGTTTTCAAAAACCACATTCTCTTCAACCAATTCAATTTTTATCAAACTTCAAAATTTTCTCAAAACTTTCAACTCAAACCCTAAAAGGAGCATTAAATATCACAAAAAGCATAATCTTTGGATGGCCACATTAATTAACACACAATCATAAGTACAAAGTTTAACAAAGATTTGAGTCTTTTGCATCCACACTCTCTTAGATGCAAACTTAGAATTGGAGTTTCCAGAAAAATTTGATTGATGATCAACTCCTGCATTGGCATAAAGGTTAAGAGCCTTTACCAATTCATGAATAAGTGCCATGGGATCTTGTGCTTTTGGCACAGACACCTTTTGTTTGGTTGCTTGCTTTGAAGCTTGCAACTTGCAACTTAAAACAATTTGGGTAGTTATGCCCATCTCCATCACAAAAGTGACAAAACTACTGAGGTTTGTGTTGTTTCTTACTTCTAGGATGATTGGGTTTCTTGGGTTTTGACTCACTAAGATCTACCCTCATCTTCATAGTAGCTAGAATCTCTTCCTTAGGCATCTTAACTTCTGGTGTAGGAATAGATGAAGCAGGTATAAACTTAGTAGGATGAACAACAAAAGTAGAAACAATCTCAAAAAACCCTAACCCTGTCTTATTATAAGTAGGTTTTTGAACATTCAACATGTTATCCGATTTAGAAGTTGAAGTCCTATTTAGTTGTTCTCTAGCAATAGATAATTCAGATTCTAAACTTTTAACTTTCTCAATCAAAGACATGTTCTCAATCTTAACAGAGGTTATGAGTTCATTAGCATCAAACAATTTAACCAATAGATTTTTCTTTTCTTGTTCAAGAGTGTTTATATTTTTCAAACCTAAGTCAACATTCATGGCATCCTTTGCTGCAATCTTGCAAAGTTTTTTATAAGCCTCTTGCAAGTCAGCATTCTCAAAGAGTTCCCCATCAAAAGGGCTCTTAGCAATAATTTCAAACTCACTTACCACAGCAGTAGCAGTGAAAGCCATGAAATTTCCTTCTTGATCACTTTTAGACTCATGATCAGAAACTTCATCATCATTAAGGGTAATTGCCATAACATTTCCCTTAGATCTCAAATAAGTAGGACATTCTAACCTAAGATGACTATACTCTTGACAATCAAAATACTGTTGACCTAGAGAATTGTTAGAGGATTGAACAAATTTGACAACCAAAACACTACTGACCTAAGATGATACCACTTGTTTGTTTGTTTAGACCCCTTAAAGCAGATTTATTTAATCTAATGTATTAGCCAAGTGATTATTTAGGTTAATTATGAGATCTAGGTTAAACAGTGAAAGATCATATCATGCATAGCAGCGGAAAAGTAAATAACACATAGATATGATCACTTAGGAAAACCAATGAAATGAATCGTTTTAGGGTAAAAACCTATGGAGGATTTGACTTACCTATCCTCAAGGTAAACAAATCTACTAATAGAGAATTGAAGATTTTACAATAAGATTTTACAAGCTTCCACGCTTATGACTTTGAGATTCCACTCAAAGTTTTAGATCATCACTTGTTGA
This sequence comes from Quercus robur, assembly GCF_932294415.1. Taxonomy (NCBI): domain Eukaryota; kingdom Viridiplantae; phylum Streptophyta; class Magnoliopsida; order Fagales; family Fagaceae; genus Quercus; species Quercus robur. The sequence continues at coordinate 22,916,589 of NC_065544.1, read as the reverse complement.
TCTTGCAACAGCAACTAAATTCTACTAGCACTTGATTTGTTCCGATAGATATTTGTAGAGTTGGAAGGCATAGAACCTCTCAGATCTTGCAGGAGTAACTCATAAGTCTTTCAAGAGTCTTCAAAATGTAGTTAGGATTTTTCTTTTATACTTAGGAATGTTGGACTAAAACCCTAAATGTTTTTGTGGGCTTAGGTCTAATTTAAAATTCTACAGAAACTGGTTTTTTGCGATATTCAATCAGTTGAGCCTATCCTTCGATTGATCAAGCTTCACTAAATTTCAATTCTTTTTCCCATAGCTTGAATGTTCTTGAGAATTAACTTGAATCACCTTAAGCAATGTCTAACACTTATTCTAGAAATGTTTTTGTTCTCGGTTTGTCAACATAAACATATTAGAACTCTAAACATTTAATCCTAAAATCTTTAGAACCTAACAAATATTACTCTTAAAATAATTAATGATATTGCTAAGAGGGGGTAAAATGTACTTTTATAGAACAAAATTGTTAAAATTAATGCATATGTACTCACACACACTAAGATATATATTTTTAAATGAGTGGCTCAGTCCATGGTTACGAGATACACAATACCAAACAACATGAGCAAAACCCAGATTATATGAATTATTTTAAAATATATGTTTCTCAAAAAAAAAAAAAAAACTGTATTATATAAATTGGATGAGATCAATGTGTTGTGCAAAAGCGTACTAAGTTTTAAATAGGGTATTTGTTAGATTAATGGTGTGTTTGCATAAGTTATTATGAAATAGTGTTTTGAGTTGAAAATTAATATTTGTGAAAAAACTATGAAAAGTTGTTGTTACAAAAAGAGTTTTGGGTTTAAAAATGCTCGTTTAAGTTCCCAAAACACCTAACAAAACGTACCTTAAACTCGATTATATAAGCAATTAGCCACAAACCCGTGCTATGCACGAGAACCTATCTATTTCTGAGGTAGACTAAAATAATTTTATAAAATCTTTGATTAAAAAATTACACCACTGCATGATTTGCTTTTGTATGACTTCAATTTGTGTTACAATTTGATGAAGAAGCCATTGCTTGAACGTGCAATGGCTTACAAAATTTTTTTTAGACAATTTCAGATACTACAAAAAAATAATTCAAAAATTCAGATATTAAAACTTCTGAAAACCAAAAAATATTAAAAAATAAGATGATTCACTGCTTAGAAATTATTGAAACAAAACAAAATATATATGATTAAAAAATAAAGAAATATAAGAAAAAGAAAAAAGTACACGAACCCATAAAGCAATAAGTTTTAAATTTTAACAAGTCTAAACTTTAAACGAATCTTATCAGCATATGGCCCACAATAAAAAATGTTGAGTAGGAGCCCACGTTGAAATAATGAAAGCCATACCTCTTCTTAATATATCATATATAATCTTTCTGCTTAAGAAATTAACATACTTTCATATCATGAGGTGAAGTAAAAACATATGTAGCAGCAGCAACTTTAAATTTCAATTATTGCAAGCTTTTCTATCTTGTAAAAAACGACTAAAGAGAGTTTGGTGGTTCATGTACAAAAATTATTTAAAAAAAAATACATGAAGAACCATAAAATATCTCTACTTGGTTTAAAAAAAAATAAAAAAAATTGGGGTTTGCACTGCTTTTATAGTGTTCATGATTAACCACGCAAATTTGAAGATAAATTATCAATGTTTGAGTTTAAATTTAAATTGGACTTGTTAGAGAGAGAGAGAGTTTCACTCCTTGTTAAGTTTGGACTAAACAAAAATAATTTTGTTTAAAAAAAAAATGATAATGATGAGTTTGATTTTAAGTTGGACTTGTTAGAAAGATAGAGTTTCACTCTTTATTAAGTTTGAACTAAATAAAAATAATTTTATTTAAAAAAATAATAATAATGTGGTAAGGTCTAGAGAGACAAATAAAAAGTAAAAAAATTTCAGTTATATATATATATATATAATATGGGGAGTTACAACTATAACTTAATTTAGAAATTTTAAGGGATGTTTTTTTTTTTTTTGGTTGTGGGTTGAGAAACAGCCCTTTTAAAGTTATAACGCGGTATTATTTCCCGTTAAAACGAGTTTCGCATGGGGACATCGCAATTCGCAACTCAAATAATAATGGTTGTCATCCGATAAGCTTGATAGGTGGGGCATGAGAACGTGAACAATAAATGGTCCAAGAGATTGACAAATTCTCCACGGTACTGTGTATTATAGTCTTGCATGGTCTCAATCTCACCTGCAAAGGTGGCCATAAATGCACCCAAAAATATCTATGCAGTTAACACTGTCCAAAATGAGAAGCATTCTCTCGCTCTCTCTCACAAGGACAAAACAAAAAAAGCATGATATTTTCCTTGACAATGATATCCTATTTTTCTTTCACAATTCAAACAAATAAATCATGGGTTCACATCCAAAAGCAAAAAAAAAAAAAAAAAAAAATCATAGGTTAGGTGAAAGTTACTAGCATATATACTAATACCACATACAAACAAGGACAAAAGAAAAAAAAAGCTGATTTTCTTTGATCTCTTGCTTTACTTTCTCAAATCAAACAAATCATAGGTAAGGTGAATGATACCAGGCTCACTAGAACATGCTTACTACACACACACACACAAAAAAAAAAAAAACCTAATATCTTGTTTATTTCTCAATTCAAACAAATTATCATAGCCATAGGTAAGGTGAGTGTGATACTATTCTTGCTCATTATCAAACAATCACTTATTCACAAACCTCGTGTGAGGCTAATAGTTTTCATTTCCCATCTCATGGAAAACCCTTTTCGCTTCGCTTAGCTCTATCCCCCTCTAGGGGTATTTTAGTGATAGGTTCTATAGGAATTGGATAATCCTATTTGGTCAAATACCTAGCGGAAAACTCCTATGTTCCTTTCATTACAGTATTTCTGAACAAGTTTTTGGATAACAAGCCTAAGGGTTTTCCTATTGATGATAGTGACGATATTGATCATGACCTTGATATAGAGCTGGAGCTTCTAACTATGACGAATGCGCTAACTATGGATATGATGCCGGAAATAGACCGATTTTATATCACCCTTCAATTCGAATTAGCAAAAGCAATGTCTTCTTGCATAATATTTACTAGCATTTACTACAAGTTCCAATTTTTACAAATTTCTCAATCCAAAAAAATTTGTGGGACTCAAACCTCATGAATATTGATTCAACCATGTTTCTCACGAATGAGCATGCAACATCTAACAAAATCAAGAAGAAAAATCCATAAAATATGGACATGTAATAATAAGATGTTACACCTATAGAATGTGTTTAGATTTGATCAAGTCAAGTACATGTGTCATAAACTTAACAACGTACAACAAATTTGTTATACTTCATGTATGACTTGTGATTTTTTCACAAAAAAAGAAAAAGAAAAGAGAACTTGCATGCTTTTTATTGACAACTGGTAATGAATTATGTTGTAATGGGTGAATTTGGGTTAAGCATAATGACAACTGATAATGAACTATGTTGTAATGGTTTTGAAATATAAAAGCTCCTAAAAGAAAATTGTACTACTTTATATATTTACGTGTGTATTTTTAATACCAGACGTGGATACAATAGCAAGTTTTCCATGGAATGAACAAAATCTTGTTCCAAAGACTAATTTATTAGAATAATTTGCTTTTTTATTTATTTATTTTTAAATTATGGCCATTGTAATTCTTATATTTTTCTGTGCTGGTTGTGCCATAAGTTGCTAGTATGCTATTGATATACATGATGCTCTATGAGTAAATGTGTCCCAGAACCAAAATACTCAAATATAAAACATTAAATAACCTTATGACCTTTCAGAAAAATTAAATAAGGATACCCCAGTCAATTATGCCTAATCCTTATTAGTCTGATTGATGAGGAATGAGGAGATATGAGATTCTTAGTGGTCTTTCAGTTAATTTTGTCTTTTCAATAGCCAACTGAAGCATCTACTCATCAACATCACTAACTTCTAGTTGCCCTTAGGGTATTTATTAATGGGTAATTTTTAAAAAGTTTTATACCACTTTTAAGAGAAATATAAAACATCGTAAAAAATTAGTTATTATTTTTCTTTTTTTCATAAAATATTTCTAAAAATAGTTCCTAAACTATGGTTGTGGGGACCGGCCCAGAATAATGAGTTGGCTAGGCCTTGGGCTCGTCCGAGGACGATCTTGTCCGAGGAGACGTCGCGGCCTATAATCCCTGCCCAAGCCAACTGGGCAAAGAAAACACGTCCGAGGAGTGATTCCTCCTCGGACATCCCAAAGTCCAGATCAATGATGCATCCCAATTACTGTAGCCCTCACCTCAAACGCATAAAAAGAAAGAAGGCTCAAAATATCCCAGAAAAGGATGTCACCACCACATTAAATGCACCACAACAACTCTCCTGGCCGCATTAATGAAGAGAAGACCCCTGAACAGTATTACCTTGGTCACTGCAACTCACAAAGAACTGGTAAGGGCGTCTGATGGGACAGGTGCTCAAGTGGGGGTTTGGATGATCAACAAGTGTAGGGCCCAGATGATAAAAGAGGGCCTATATCATATGTAAGAGTCCCCCAGAAAGGGGCACGGAAAGAGAAGGGGGAGAGGAGAGAGAAAAGAAGGAGGTCATTGTATGAAAGCATGTCTATGAATAGAACTACCACTTTACATATCTTTTCTTGATTTACGTTTTCTACATCCACTAAGAACATGCAACGAACCGTTTAGGACAACTGGAACCGAGTTCTTCAGCCCATACTCTACAAATTTCATTGTGTGGGACTTTTTAGGCCAGGGTCTGATCGTCCAGGACCGGGCTAACGAAAATCGTGTCCCTACAATTGGCACCGTCTGTGGGAAGAACTAGGGTATCAGCTAGCACAACGGTCGAGCATGGTAGAACTAGGTCCACACCAGGAGAATCCTCACCAGGCTAACTCCCAACAGACACAACCCGTTGAGTCCCAGAGGCAAAATAACCCTGCCAACCTAGGCGGCAGGGGGAATCGTGAGGGAAGTGTGCATACTATCCGGACGAGTCGGAGTCACACTCAGATAGGTAGTCACGTGTCCCAGAGGCGAAATAGTCATCAGGCCATGCAACGAGAGATAGATGACTTGAAAAGGAAGTTACGACGTGTGCAGCGAAAACGATCTCCTTCTGGTTAAGATGAGTCCTCTAATGCGGAGGATGCGAGTTATCGACGGAGGACAAGGACCCCCCAAAGTGAAACCTTTTCTTACGAAAGGGAACCATGCCCTGTACGGAAATATGAGAGCCCATCCAGCAAGGGTTTGGGAAACGATGCTATGAAGAGGGCGCTAGACCAGGTTTCAAGGTCACCCTTCACGTATAGAATCGAAGGGGCTAAGCTGCCTCGACGCTTCAACCAACCAGCGTTCGCCATCTATAACGGCCGAGCAGACCCGGTAGAGCACGTGAGTCAGTTTAACCAAAAAATGGCAATCTACTCGCAAAATGAAGCCCTAATGTGCAAAATCTTCCCATCCAGCTTGGGATCAATGGCGATGAGGTGGTTCAACAGCCTGAAGACAAATTCCATAGGCTCATACAAGCAGCTCACTCAGACTTTCTGCTCTCGCTTTATTACAAACACCAGAGTCCCTCGACCCCTCAGTTCGCTATTGTCCTTATCCATGCACGAAGGAGAGACCCTGAAAGCATATTCGGATAGATATTGGGAGGTGTATAACGAGTTAGATGACAACCATGATGATGTTGCTATCAGCACATTCAAAAGCGGTCTCCCCACCGAGCATGGCTTAAGGAAATCCCTCACTGGTAAACCAGTTGCCAACGTTCATCAGTTGATGGATAGGATTGACAAGTACAAAAGGGTGGAGGAAGATCAGCTGCAAGGAAGGGGAAAGAAGAAGGTCACTCCTCCTAAAGCAAATGATTTTAGGTCGGAACGATATAACCACAACCAGCCGAGGAGAGATTTTTCGCGACAGGCTGGACAGAGCAACACGCAAACGGTGAATGCCGTATTCAGGGAGCCGGTACAATAGGTGCTGGAGAAAGTAAGAAACGAGCCCTATTTCAGATGGCCGGGAAAGATGGCTGGAGACCCTTCCAAACGTAACCAGAACCTGTACTGCCACTATCATCAGGACCATGGGCATACCACTGAGGATTGCAGGAATCTATGGAATCACCTAGATCAGTTGGTCCGAGAAGGGAAGTTGCGTCACCTTCTGCACCCCTCGAGCGGCCATCCCAGTCAAGCAATACAAGAGTCTCGAAAGGATGTGTCCTTAAGACACCCCACCGGAACGATACATGTCATCCTCGCCGCACCAGGAAGAACTGGGCCACCCCTCCCCAGGGTACTGGCTGTTGATCGGCTCCCTTTCGAGGACAGGCAAAGGGAACCCAAAAGGTCAAAAAAGGGAAGCTTTTTGATACTGGGATTCTCGGACGAGGATAAGAGAGGAACTATTTAACCTCACGACGATGCCTTAGTGGTTACGTTAAGAATTGGAAGCTTCGATGTGAAAAGGGTGTTGGTAGACTCAGGAAGTGCGGTAGAGATAATGTACCCTGATCTATACAAGGGGTTGAACTTGAAGCCGGAGAATTTGACAGCTTATGACTCCCCCCTTATCATCTTCGAAGGGAGGACTGTTACGCCAAAGGGGCAGATCAGATTACCCATACAGACTAGGTTGGAGGTGGTGGAGGTAAATTTTATCGTGGTCGACGCTTACTCACCCTGCACCGCGATAGTTGCCAGGCCATGGATCCACGCCTTAGAAGCCGTATCCTCCACACTTCACCAAAAAGTAAAATACCCATCCAGAGGACAAGTAGAAGAGATCCGAGGAGATCAGGCCATGGCCAGGCAGTGTATGGTGGCCGCCATCTTACATCGGTCCCGTGCCGAGTCCTCGGCCCCTGAGAGCTTATAGCAACCAGCCGCCTTGGCAGGGCAAGGTGATGGGCTAGCCGAGGAGATAAGGTGTGAAAGTTTAGATAAATTCGCTGTCAACAACGACCCGGAGAAGTTTTTTTAGGTCGGCTCCGAGTTGCCTTCTCAAGAAAAAGAGGAACTGGTCAAATTTCTCAAAGGAAATGCCGATGTGTTTGCATGGGACGCCTATGATGCCTCGGGAGTTGATCCTAGCCTTATTTGTCACCACCTGAACGTTAACCCCTCTTCCACTCCGAAGAAGCAGCCACCCCGACGCCCCTCAAAGGAACATGCTAGTGCCGTAAGAGACGAAGTGGCAAAACTGAAAAAAGCAGGGGCTATTAAAGAGGTCTTTTACCCCGAATGGTTGGCAAACACAGTGGTGGTAAGGAAGAAGACAGGGAAGTGGAGAGTCTGCGTGGACTTCACGGACCTGAACAAGGCGTGCCCAAAGGACCCATTTCCCTTACCCCAAATCGACCGATTGGTGGATGCAACCGTGGGTCACCCTCGAATGAGTTTCCTGGACGCCTTCCAGGGTTATCATCAGATACCCCTTGTGTTAGAAGACCAGGAGAAAACGGCTTTCATGACGCCCATCGGAAACTATCACTATAAGGTGATGCGGTTTGGACTGAAGAACGCAGGGTCAACCTACCAAAGGATGATGACCAGGATGTTCGAGCCACAGCTGGGCAAAATCATTGAGGTCTACATAGACGATATGGTCGTAAAGAGTAAAGTGGTGTCCGAGCACGTGAAAGACCTCGAAATAATCTTTGCTATCTTAAGGGAGCACAAACTGCGGCTCAATGCTTCCAAATGTTCATTCGGGGTCGGGTCTGGGAAATTCTTGGGGTATATGGTAACCCACAGGGGAATAGAAGTAAGTCCCGATCAGATCAAAGCAATTAACAGCCTACATGCTCCTCGGAATCCGAAAGAAGTGCAGAAGCTCACAGGCATGATTGCAGCGTTAAACAGGTTCATATCACGATCAGCGAATCGATGTCGACCTTTCTACCTCTTGATAAATAAGTGGAAAGGGTTTGAATGGTCGGAGGATTGTGTTCGGGCCTTCCAGCAACTTAAGGAATACCTATCACGACCACCCATCATGTCCAGCCCTGAGGCAGACGAGATACTGTTTGCATACGTCGCTGTAGCTCCCCATGCTGTAAGCTTGGTACTGATACGGGATGATAATGGGGTGTAGTGACCGGTTTACTATGTGAGCAAATCATTACATGAGGCCGAGGTGCGATACCTACCTTTGGAAAAGGCAATTCTGGCGATAGTACATGCCACCTGGAAGCTCCCTCATTACTTTCAGGCGCATACGGTCATCGTTCTAACTCAGCTTCCCCTTCAAGCGGTGCTTCAAAGCGCCGACTACACGGGAATGATCGCCATGTGGAGTGCGCTTTTGGGGGCCTTTGATATTAAATATATGCCCAGATCCTCTATCAAAGGTCAGATCCTCGCAGACTTAGTCGCGGAGTTCGCTGAACCCTCTATAGAAACAATAACCGAGAAGAAGGACATGGATAAAAAATCGGTTGGTACAGTTTCAGCAGGGGGGACCTTGCATTGGAAGGTCTACGTGGATGGCGCGGCCAACCAGAGAGGATCTAGAGTTGGGATAGTCTTAATATCGCCGGATGGTGCTGCCATAGAAAAATCACTGAGACTCGGGTTCTCGGCTACGAACAATGAAGCCGAGTACGAAGTCTTACTTCAAGGGATGACGATGGTTCAAAGATTGGGCGGAAGGGTAATAGAAGCATTCTCGGACTCCAGATTGGTCGTCGGCCAAGTGATGGGTGAGCTGGAAGCTAGAGATGCTAGGATGCAAGAGTATCTAGGACAAGTTAAACGCTTACAGACAAGTTTTGAGTCCTTCAATCTGATGCACATTTCCAGGAGTGTAAACACCCATGCAGACTCGCTGGCCACTCTCGCCACATCCTCGGCACATAATCTGCCACGAATGATCCTTGTCGAAGATCTAGCCCAAGTAAGTCCCATTAGAAGAAACCCGGCCCAGGTCCATCAGATCAGAAAGAGTCCCAGCTGGATGGACCCCATAAAAAAATTCCTCCAAAACGACAACCTACCAGAGGGAAAATCGGAGGCTGAGAAGACACGGAGGAATGCTCCTCGGTTTTGGCTATCGGAGGACCACAAACTATATCGACGCTCCTACTCTGGGCCATACCTACTCTGCATACATCCAGAAGAATCCGAGTCTTTACTTGAAGAGTTACACGAGGGGATTTGTGGAAGTCACACCGGAGGAAGATCGCTAGCACACAGGGCACTCACCCAAGGATACTGGTGGCCGAACCTGCAAAGAGAGGCCCAAGAGTACGCCAAGAAGTGTGATCAGTGCCAGAGATTCGCCCCGAATATCCACCAACCTGGAGGGCTCGTCAACCCCCTCTCTAGCCCATGGCTGTTCGCACAATGGGGTCTTGATATTGTCGGTCCCTTCCCCAAAGCTGCGGGGAACAAGCGATACATAATAGTCGGAACCAACTACTGCACCAAATGGGTGGAGGCTGAACCTTTGGCCAACATTAGGGACGTGGATGCCCAGAAATTCATCTGGAAGAACATTATTACCCGCTTCGGAACTTCACACGCACTTATTTCGGACAACGGTCTCCAATTCGATAGCAAGAACTTTAGGGAGTATTGCCGCGAGTTTGGGATCATTAATCGATACTCCACTCCCGCCTACCCCCAAGGAAATGGGCAGGTCGAGGCCGTGAACAAGGTCATAGTAAACGGACTGAAGAAAAGACTGGATGAGGCAAAGGGGAGATGGGTAGAAGAGCTCTCACACGTCTTATGGACCTATCAGACAACGCTGCGACGGTCAACTGGTGAAACCCCCTTTTCGATGACTTATGGGGCTGAGGCCGTGCTCCCAATCGAGAACAACTTTCCCACACTGAGGTCTAACTCATTTACGCCAAACAGTAACGACGAGTTGTTGGGAAGAAGTCTAGACCTAGCCGAGGAAAGAAGGGAAAAAGCAACGATCCATATGGCCTACTACCATCAGAAGCTAAGACAAGGATATGCTGCCAATGTTAAACTGCGACCTTTAGGTCCGGGTGATCTCGTAATGAGAAAGATTTTCGGCAGCACAAAGAACCCCTCTTGGGGCAAGCTGGGACCCAATTAGGAAGGACTGTATCGCATCACGTCCGTGGCCGGGATAGACGCTTATTATCTAGAAGATTTGGATGAGAAAACTGTACCTCGATCATGGAATGTAAATAACCTAAGAAGATACTATTATTAATGAAAATGGCCTTGCCCATGTGTTGTTTCGTGATTATCCCGTGCCCACTGGTCTATTTAGAACTATTCAAAGTTTTAAACAGAACCTAAGCCCTGCATGGCTCCTCGGACCACAGGCTTAGGGGAAATTATTACTTATGACAATTTATCAAAGTTTTAAACAGAACCTAAGCCCTGCATGGCTCTTCGGACCACAGGTTTAGGAGAAATTATTACTTATGACAATTTATCAAAGTTTTAAACAGAACCTAAGCCCTGCATGGCTCTTCGGACCACAGGTTTAGGAGAAATTATTACTTATGACAATTTATCAAAGTTTTAAATAGAACCTAAGCCCTGCATGGCTCCTCGGACCACAGGTTTAGGGGAAATTATTACTTATGACAATTTATCAAAGTTTTAAACAGAACCTAAGCCCTGCATGGCTCCACGGCCCACAGGCTTAGGAGAAATTATTACTTATGACAATTTATCCAAGTTTTAAACAGAACCTAAGCCCTGCATGGCTCCTCGGACCACAGGCTTAGGGGAAATTATTACTTATGACAATTTATCCAAGTTTTAAACAGAATTTAAGCCCTGCATGGCTCCTCGGACCACAGGCTTAGGGGAAATTATTACTTATGGCAACTATTCAAAGTTTTAAACAAAACCTAAGCCCTGCATGGCTCCTCGGACCACAGGCTTAGGGGAAATTATTACTTATGGCAACTATTCAAAGTTTTAAACAAAACCTAAGCCCTGCATGGCTCCTCGGACCACAGGCTTAGGGGAAATTATTACTTATGACAATTTATCCAAGTTTTAAACAGAACCTAAGCCCTGCATGGCTTCTCGGACCACAAGCTTAGGGGAAATTATTACTTATGACAATTTATCAAAGTTTTAAACAGAACCTAAGCCCTACATGGCTCCTCGGACCACAGGCTTAGGGGAAATTATTACTTATGATAATTTATCTAAGTTTTAAACAGAACCTAAGCCCTGCATGACTCTTCGGACCACAGGTTTAGGAGAAATTATTACTTATGACAATTTATCAAAGTTTTAAACAGAACCTAAGCCCTGCATGGCTCCTCGGACCACAGGCTTAGGGGAAATTATTACTTATGGCAACTATTCAAAGTTTTAAACAGAACCTAAGCCCTGCATGGCTCCACGGACCACAGGCTTAGGGGAAATTATTACTTATGACAATTTATCAAAGTTTTAAACAGAACCTAAGCCCTGCATGGCTCCACGGACCACAGGCTTAGGGGAAATTATTACTTATGACAATTTATCAAAGTTTTAAACAGAACCTAAGCCCTGCATGGCTCCTCGGACCACAGGCGTAGGGGAAATTATTACTTATGACAATTTATCCAAGTTTTAAACAGAACCTAAGCCCTGCATGGCTCCTCGGACCACAGGCTTAGGGGAAATTATTACTTATGGCAACTATTCAAAGTTTTAAACAAAACCTAAGCCCTGCATGGCTCCTCGGACCACAGGCTTAGGGGAAATTATTACTTATGGCAACTATTCAAAGTTTTAAACAAAACCTAAGCCCTGCATGGCTCCTCGGACCACAGGCTTAGGGGAAATTATTACTTATGACAATTTATCCAAGTTTTAAACAGAACCTAAGCCCTGCATGGCTTCTCGGACCACAAGCTTAGGGGAAATTATTACTTATGACAATTTATCAAAGTTTTAAACAGAACCTAAGCCCTACATGGCTCCTCGGACCACAGGCTTAGGGGAAATTATTACTTATGATAATTTATCTAAGTTTTAAACAGAACCTAAGCCCTGCATGACTCTTCGGACCACAGGTTTAGGAGAAATTATTACTTATGACAATTTATCAAAGTTTTAAACAGAACCTAAGCCCTGCATGGCTCCTCGGACCACAGGCTTAGGGGAAATTATTACTTATGGCAACTATTCAAAGTTTTAAACAGAACCTAAGCCCTGCATGGCTCCACGGACCACAGGCTTAGGGGAAATTATTACTTATGACAATTTATCAAAGTTTTAAACAGAACCTAAGCCCTGCATGGCTCCACGGACCACAGGCTTAGGGGAAATTATTACTTATGACAATTTATCAAAGTTTTAAACAGAACCTAAGCCCTGCATGGCTCCTCGGACCACAGGCGTAGGGGAAATTATTACTTATGACAATTTATCCAAGTTTTAAACAGAACCTAAGCCCTGCATGGCTCCTCGGACCACAGGCTTAGGGGAAATTATTACTTATGGCAACTATTCAAAGTTTTAAACAAAACCTAAGCCCTGCATGGCTCCTCGGACCACAGGCTTAGGGGAAATTATTACTTATGGCAACTATTCAAAGTTTTAAACAAAACCTAAGCCCTGCATGGCTCCTCGGACCACAGGCTTAGGGGAAATTATTACTTATGACAATTTATCCAAGTTTTAAACAGAACCTAAGCCCTGCATGGCTTCTCGGACCACAAGCTTAGGGGAAATTATTACTTATGACAATTTATCAAAGTTTTAAACAGAACCTAAGCCCTACATGGCTCCTCGGACCACAGGCTTAGGGGAAATTATTACTTATGATAATTTATCTAAGTTTTAAACAGAACCTAAGCCCTGCATGACTCTTCGGACCACAGGTTTAGGAGAAATTATTACTTATGACAATTTATCAAAGTTTTAAACAGAACCTAAGCCCTGCATGGCTCCTCGGACCACAGGCTTAGGGGAAATTATTACTTATGGCAACTATTCAAAGTTTTAAACAGAACCTAAGCCCTGCATGGCTCCACGGACCACAGGCTTAGGGGAAATTATTACTTATGACAATTTATCAAAGTTTTAAACAGAACCTAAGCCCTGCATGGCTCCACGGACCACAGGCTTAGGGGAAATTATTACTTATGACAATTTATCAAAGTTTTAAACAGAACCTAAGCCCTGCATGGCTCCTCGGACCACAGGCGTAGGGGAAATTATTACTTATGACAATTTATCCAAGTTTTAAACAGAACCTAAGCCCTGCATGGCTCCTCGGACCACAGGCTTAGGGGAAATTATTACTTATGACAATTTATCCAAGTTTTAAACAGAACCTAAGCCCTGCATGGCTCCTCGGACCACAAGCTTAGGGGAAATTATTACTTATGACAATTTATCCAAGTTTTAAACAGAACTTAAGCCCTGCATGGCTCCTCGGACCACAGGCTTAGGGGAAATTTTTACTTATGGCAACTATTCAAAGTTTTAAACAGAACCTAAGCCCTGTATGGCTCCTCGGACCACAGACTTAGGGGAAATTATTACTTAAGGGAAATCATTTCAAGGTGTGCGCACAGTCTAACGGCTTTGCAACCCTTATTCAGATTCGTCGCACGACGTCCTTTTTATCTCGACCGTTTAAATTTATTTATATCATTGCAAACGTTAAGTAAAGGGATGGTACCAGCATACATATATATAGAAAACAAAGAAAACATTCTATAATTAATATTCCAAGTTCAATACAAAGAGAGTTCCTTACAAAAGAACACAAAAACAGGACGACTCTCATTCAAAAAAAAGGGGGGAAGTACAAAAATTAAAAGCCTAGAAGCTAAGCCTTAGCGGAAGGATCCTTCTTCTGCTTTGACTGAGGAGGAGGAGCCTCGGAGATAGAGTCTATGGCATGATCCTTCGCTTTATCAAGCACAGGGACGGCATTAGGCACCGTCAAGTCCTGCTCAGAAGCTGCTTGGGCGCCATCAGGATTCTCTCGGATCTCCTGAGGATAGAAAACGTTCTCAGGCAGTCTCAGCGCCGAATCTGCGGGAATCCCTGCAGCATCAAGGGCGTGAGCCCATGAGATGCTGCAGTAGTCCCTGCACACCTCGGGGATCTCCTTGGATAGCCTGGCCTCCGTTTCTTGGATCCCAAGCTGATGAGAGGCTTTCTTTTCAACCTCTACAGCCTCTCGGACCAGCTGGGCCTCTTCTTTAACCCGCCTCATCTCATCCTCAGCTTTCTGCAGAGTGGCCTTAAGTTCCAATACATTCTGCTTCTCAGTAGCAAGACTGGTTTCAGTTACGTACAACTTCTGGCGTTGATCCTCGGCTTGGGTTTCAGCACTCTTTAGGCTAGCCTCCGCGCTCTTGCGCTGTTTTTCTGATTCCTTGAACTTCTCCATCAGTTCAAGAATTTCTTGCTTAAGGGACCCCACGGTCTTCTCCACCTCAATCCGAGATTGAACCTCAGCTTCAGCCAAGCTGCGGTTGCTGCGGCAGAACTCCTCGGCCACGAACACTTGCTGGGTGATCTGCCAACGAAACAAAACCAAAGTTAGGATAGAATGTAACAACGTTGATGGCTTAATAAAATGGTGCAAGAATGGCTTACCATCGCAAGGTCCCTTTTAAGGGACAGAAAAGGCTCGGGCTGGGAGAACCGTCTGTAGGCCTCCATATCCCTAGGAAGGAGCACTGGCTGCTCTAGGGCCTCGGCTATGTAGCCCGCTCTGCCCCTATTGTATTCTCGAACCGAGGCAGTGTAGGGGATAGCAACCCCGTCAAGCTCCATCTTCGGACTCCATGAGCGAGGGTTAACGCACACCTTAGCCCGATTCTCCTTATCTCGGCTCTCCGTGGAGTCAGCCCTTTTACTCCTCTGCCCCCGAGTGGCTTTCTGCTGCTTGGCCGGGCGGGGGGCCACTTCACCTTCCTCAGGAACGTCAACCGGCCTTTTCTTTTTTAGGTCAGGGTTAACCTTGAGGCCAGGGTCGGAGGGGACCTGAGGGGCGGTCGGGGGAGGGTCCTAGGCTTGTGACTTAGCAAGCGCCTTTGAAGACTGACCCTTTCCTCGGCTGGACATCAATTCTCGTAAGGATTTTCCCTTGCCAGCCATATTGCCTACTTCCTCGTCTGAAGAGTCGTCTGAGCACATTATAATGATTGGAGCGCCCACCACTGAGTTTCGATTCTGCTCTCCTTCAGGATTCGAGAGCTCGACTACGGGGGCTTTGTCAACCTCCTCTTCAAAATAAAACTCGTCTATTTCCTCCTCAAGGGAAAGACGAGATGATTTGGCCTCCTCCTCAGCTGGCACGGCGGCTTCAAGGTCTTCTGGAGGCAGTTGCACGACCGGTGGAGGATCCCGAACTCCAGGTAGCATGACTGGCTTAAGATCTACTCGGGCCAAACACCCAGGCTTGGACACGTCAATCCTAGCTAACCGGGGGCTACCAGCTCTGATGGCGTGGCCAATGGCTTGGAAAGCACGGGTTAGTGGTTGATAGCCCAAAACCAAATGACACGCATGCAGCTGCCCGTCCTCGTGGACGTAGATTTCTGACCTTAAAAGATAATTTAGGGCTGGAACGTTCACGTGGCTCAGCCTGGGAGCAACCAAAGCTTTATCTGCAATACAGCCAAGAAGAAAGTTAGAATTAAACTAAAAGATCTATGACAAGCGGAAAAGAGTAAGTCCGAGGAGCTAAGCCTCTCCCCTAAAGGATTGGGCCTAAAGGCGCCGCACCTGGGGTTCCTGCCTGAGTTGGACAATGAAGACCATCACTCCATTCTCCTGAGGCAATGAGGAAGTCATCCTTCATAGTCTTATTGGATATGGGGAGACAGGAGATTAGCCTAACCACTTCGGATCAAGATTTAAGGTAATACCCTCCATTCTCGACGTAGTGGCACTCGTACATGCGTACCACGTCATGCCAGGTCAGACCCAGACCCATTCGCTCGTTCAAGACATCTACGCAGCCTAATACCCTAAACATGTTTGGAGCGCATTGGTGTGGCGTCAACCTATGGTGGAACAAGTAGTCCCGTGTAATCCTACGCATGGGAAGCGTCATTCCTCCTTGAATAAAGGCAATCATGGGAATGACCACTTCACCCACGCCTCTATCTAACAGTACTCCTTCTGAGGGACAGTACCGCAGAACCACCCCCGGCGAGATACGGTATTTTGCCCTAAAAGCCTCCATAGCAGCCGGAGTGTCTACTAGTTTTTTGAATCTACCCATCTAAACTGAACTGGAGGAATGGAAATAAAGACCGAGGAGAAAAATAAAATCCGAGGAGAAAATCGAAGCGACGAAGCGAACGGAACTTACGGATATCTTCACAAATGACCGGCGAGGTGATTGAAAATCTCTTCTAGGGAGGGCGCTTCGCAAAGACGATTATGGAGATTTGAAGGAAGGAGGTGCTCAAGGATTTCTGAGCGTTGGAGTTCTTTGGAGCTCTCTATTCTGATGTGCAGATAAAAAAAAAGAAAAGAAAAAAGGAGCCTCTCAGACGCTTTATATAGCAGGAGGGAGAGAGAAAAAATCCCACCCGCTCACGAATTCAAGGAGCAATGCTGGCCGTCAGATCCACATCTCGCCGTTGGATGAAGGGGACATAAAGCTGTCTGGAGTAAATGGCCGCGCCTCGTAAATTGTGGTGCCTCAAAAGTAACCGCCCACACGCGCGAACCAAGATTTCATCCGTTCCATCCTTCATAAATGTCAAAACCCTGCTTTTCTCCTCGGAGGGAGATCAAAACCGAAGTTTTAAGGGGCTATTGTGGGGATCGGCCCAGAATAATGAGTTGGTTGGGCCTTGGGCCCGTTCAAGGACGATCCTGTCCGAGGAGATGTCGCGGCCCATAATCCCTGCCCAAGCCAACTGGGCGAAGAAAACACGTCCGAGGAGTGATTCCTCCTCGGACATCCCAAAGTCCAGATCAATGATGCATCCCAATTACTGTAGCCCTCACCCCAAATGCATAAAAAGAAAGAAGGCTCAAAATATCCCAGAAAAAGCTGTCACCACCACATTAAATGCACCACAACAACTCTCTTGGCCGCATTAATGAAGAGAAGACCCCTGAACAGTATTACCTTGGTCACTGCAACTCACAAAGAACTGGTAAGGGCGTCTAATGGGACAGGTGCTCAAGTGGGGGTTTGGATGATCAACAAGTGTAGGGCCCAGATGATAAAAGAGGGCCTATATCATATGTTAGAGTCCCCCAGAAAGGGGCACGGAAAGAGAAGGGGAAGAGGAGAGAGAAAAGAAGGAGGTCATTGTATGAAAGCATGTCCATGAATAGAACTACCACTTTACATATCTTTTCTTGATTTGTTTTCTACATCCACTAAGAACATGCAACGAACCGTTTAGGACAACTGGAATCGAGTTCTTCAGCCCATACTCTACAAATTTCATTGTGTGGGACTTCTTGAGCCAGGGTCTGATCGTCCAGGACCGGGCTAACGAAAATCGTGTCCCTACAATGGTTATTCGTTAAATTTTTCCCTCTCTTAGTTTATGTTCAGTGCTTGCGGATGCCATTTCTGGATCTTTTAACTCTAATTAAATAACATCACATGGAGGTGGAAGTGTAAAGTGGTTGGTTTTATCTAATTTAGCAGGACATTAAATTATGTGTTGTAGAAGATGATAATATGATAAGAACTTTCAACTCCCTTAATTGACTTTATTGCATTTGTGGTACTGTAAGTCTTTTATGTTCATTAATGTTTTCTTGTTTTTTATGATGGCTCTTTTTTTCTTTACTCTTAAATACGTTTTCCATATATGTTGATACATTGTTCTCCTTTCTCTATCTACCTTCATGATTCTGCTTTAATTCAATGTCTATGGGGCAAGTCAATCAGCATCACTGCATCAGTAGAATCGCTAGAGGTAATTAATTAAATCTATACAATAAAGTTGCCTCAATGATGAATTTCTTGTTTCTATAGGTCAAACAATTTTCTTTCTCTACAATTAATCTTGGAGTAGAAAAGCTTTTAATAAATAAATAATAATAATATAGAAAAAGGTTATAAGTTAAACACATTACGATTCATCAAAAAAAAAAAATGTTAATGAGTGCACTTAGGGTACTGGTTAAGAATCCAGTTAAAGAAAATTTTTATGGGAAAAGAAAAAAAAAACAATTAATATTTTAATAACTTTTTTCATTTCCCATAAAAGTAATGTTAAAACTTTCCTAAAATAAATTGTTAACGAGTGCCTTAGCATGACCAAAAAAAAAAGTTAAACACATTACGTGGCATATAAGCATTAAAACCCCACCCTCCACCCCCTTCTTTCTATCAGAAATTTGTCTTTATTGGTGGAGTATTGGTGGTTTTCACAAATGTTGACTTAATTTATCAATCACCATAAGGAGTAAAAGTAAAAGTGGTTCTCATCTTGGAAAGGAAAAAAAAAAAAAGAAAAAAAAAGAAGCAAGACTTAGGTATAGTATTTAGGTTCTGTTTATTAGGTTTCCCTCTAAAGATTATGCCATGTGAATTTTTTCTCATAGGATGAAAGTTTTTTTTTTTTTTTTTTTTTTTTTTTTTTTTTTTTTTTTTTAAGTTAAGTAGCCACATGGCGAAATCTTAAAAGAGAAACCTAAGGTACTGTACCTAAGTTTTGTCCCAAAAAAAATATTAGGCGTAATTTCACTTCACTCCCTTAAGATTTGGGTAAATAACACTCTATCCCAAATTTGAAGGGAAAAAACATTTTTCCTCCTTAGATATTCAATTGACCAAACTTTAAATAATATTAAAAATGTTGTGTACTAACCTTCCATTTGCTTAAAGATGGGTTTTCAAAATTATATTATTTCATAATTAAAATTCATTATTTTAAATTTTTAAATAAAGTATATTTTAAAATATTAAGGGTGAATTTTACCCTTTTTTTTTTCATCAGGTTAAGGAGATATTTACCGTTGCAAGTGTTTTAGTACTTGATAAATTTTGAATTTTTATTTTAAATTTATCAATTATTTTTTTTACTAAACATGGTTAAAATTTTGTAAAGAAATTCTTATAAGAATTTAGAATATTTAATTACTAAATATAAACAAAAAGGGGGGGGGGGGGGGCATTAATTTCTTCAAACCTAAAAGGAGATGAATGTTTTTTCCTCTCAAGTTTGGGGTGAAGTGTCGTTCCCCCAAACCTTAAAGGAGTAGAGTGTGATTACTCCTAAATTTTATTTCATAGAACAACGACGAAGTTTCTTTGCTAGAAAAGTTGACTTTCAAAAATCCTATAGTAAAATCAATTTCTATTTTGTAAAAAAAGGAAAAAAAAAAAAAAAGCGTAGTAGGGGAGGGTAGCAAACTCTATGTGTTGAGGGTAATAGAAATGGAGATGAGTACCAATGCACTTAGTAGTGGTGATTAGGCAACTTGAATCCAAGACAAAAGTTTTAATGGCCATGGTATGGCGATAATGGCCCACAATAATAGCCCTATCAAAACTCTAGTGGTATATGTGGTGTTATACATTGTCGTTACGTAGCATGAAATCAATTAGTTTACACTAAAAACCTTTTTTTTATTGGGTAAAAAAAAAAACTTATGGTCCTAAACTAGTCTAGAAATGTTGTTGTAACTTGTAAACAAGATGATTACACTCTAGGTAGTGTAGCTTTCTTGGTGATTAGGTAGGTGGAGCTTGTGACTTGATTAAACAATAATAATTGCCCATCTAGAAAGTCCTTCAATGACTCTAGAATAATTTCAATCTACTTCCTGGTGTTTTGTCAACTGCTCAACTCAAGTTGTTCAGAAGAGAAATGTTAGGGACACAATAAAAAGTTTACAATTCACAATGTTGTAGACTCACAATTTTATTTCTATCATTTACAGCTTATTATGTGTTTAGTTGTGATAAAAATTGTGAATTTTTTTTGTATTCTTAGCATTTTCTTATTTGGAAGTTTGTTAATTAATTATTTGCTAATTGGTTCCTTGATGGCTTTGTTTTCCCAATCAATAGTTGTCTTCACTGTTGTTGTTGTTGTTGTTTTTTTATTTTTTTATTTTTTTTATTTATAAAATTGTATTCACAGTTAGTCTATAACAAGTTTGTGTTTTATTATTCATTTATTCTTCAATCTACCATGGTTAAAAAGAAATTTAATGTATTTGTGGTGCAAGAATTACAATAACATATAAGCTTTTGAATTCTATTCTACAGGGAGGGGCTGAAAACCGCATAAGTAGTATGATATAAGTTTACATTGATTGTACAATGTAAAGCTATAAATAAACATTAAGTAACTAATAACTAATTGATGTACTTTTGAGCATAGGCTTGTAGATGGTAGATGGAGTTGTACGCTACATTAAGTAAATAATAACTAATTGATGTACTTTTGAGCATAGGCTTGTAAATGGTAGATGGAGTTGTACGCTTTTACTCTAAATGCATTGTACGAAGTGTGGAGCTTATCTTGGCCACACAAAAAATCCACATCGAAGGCAGTACGTGACTAATTAAGACTTTTTTTTTAGACCAAAACATGAGCCACAAAATTTTATGAATATATATATATATATATATTCATAAAATTTTGTGGCTCATGTTTTGCGTGACTAATTAAGACTTCTTTTTTTTTTGTGGCTCATGTTTTGCGTGACTAATTAAGACTTTTTTTTAGACCAAAAAAAAAAAATATATATATATATATATATATTCATAAAATTTTGTGGCTCATGTTTTGGTCTAAAAAAAAAATCTTAATTAGTCACGTACTGCCTTCAATGTGGCTTTTTTGTGTGGCCAAGATAAGCTCCACACTTGGTGCAATGCATTTAGAGTAAAAGCGTACAACTCTCTCTCTCTCTCTCTCTCTCTCTCTCTCTCTCTCTCTCTCTCTCTCTCTCTATATATATATATATATAAATATATATAAACATAAAATAAATTCAAAACTAGATAAATACAAGAAAAAAAAAGGTATATATTCAATTATAGCAAAATATAAACCACAGAGAAAGGCAAAATAATTGTATTATAAATCGTTTCAACCCAATTCTCTCTAATTTATTAACAAAGAACTCAAAATTTTTTAAACGCTAAAAATTACCTAATATTTGTTTTTCACTCAATTATGCTGCAATTTCTTTGTTAATATACAAAACCAAAGAGTATTAGAAAATCATCTAAAATTTTATTGTGAAATCCAATTTTTTTAGGTTTTAGATCTCTGTAAACTAGATTGTTTAACCTAATTAATTAATCAAGTTAATACTTAGGTTTATTATTATTTAGATCTAGGTTAAAACAATAAAGTCATATCATGTAAAGCAGCAAAAATAAAGAACACAATAATATAATCACCTAGGAAAACCAAACCGGTAAAAAACTTGCCAATATCCAACATTACAAACTCAAAACCTAACAAATTTTAACAATATCCATGTTTGAGAATGCATATTTTATTGTAAAGTCATTTTGCCAATGACATAAAAATAAAAATAAAACCTAAACTAAATGACTTTAGATGGAGTTAATTAAGCAATATGAGAATAATAAAGAGCCAAAATTTTAACTTTGGGTAAATAAAAAAAAAAAAGTCATATCAGCACAAAAAGTCATATCAGCACAAAGTTACAACTTAGAAGTCATTTTTTTTAAAGTTAAGATTAGTATATATATTTTTAAATAAGAAAAATTTAGTGGTGATCCCATTGTGTCATGATTTGTCTGTCTTTGTGAACCATACAAGTGACTGGGTTGGGACAAATGAAAATAATTGTTGATTGGTACTAGTCGTTGTGAGCCATACAAATGTCAAAAATTAATGCATTCAATGTTAGCAGAATTCAAGGAATATGAATTCCAATAATTCATCATTAGAATTATGTGTAATGCTGACGACTGAAATGCATTAGTCTTTTTCTTACGTCGGGTCCTCCAATGTCTCTTTCTATGACAAAAATAATCGTTGTCTTACAATGAACTGGGACTCTTCGTTTGTCTCCAAATGGAAAGAATCTAATCTTTTCTTCTTCTTTTTTGGATAATTAGAAACAATATAATCAAATACATCATTCAGATTTAGTTTTGATCAATTTTGTTTCTCATAAAAATAGAAAGTTTTGATCAATTTTTAATACTTTTATATGATGTCACTTTTTTTAAAACTTAATTATTTAATAAAAATGATAATTTAATTTCAAATGATATATATTTAAATTTATTATTTACTGTGAGAAAGATTATATTTAACTTTTTTTCCTTCCAATATAGGTAGTGCGGGAAGATATAAATTCATATTCTTCTAATCAAGGATTTAGACCCGGGCCATTAATTGAACTGTAAAAGAGAGAGATTCAAGGTTTTTGAGGTCGAAACAAGGTCAAACCGGGGTCGAAACATGATGACGCCATAATTAATTAAAGCCTAAATATAGATATTAAATTTATAAAACTAGAAAAATTGACAATATATCTATATATGTGAGGAAAATTTAATGATTTTCAAGCATATATTAATAATTAAATAAGAAAGTTAATAAAATAAAATAATAACCATGAAAACATTAAAATTTATGATTAATTTTTGAAGTAAAGTTGAATATTTTTGAAGGATTTTAATTATAATTTTTTTTATTCCTTGTAAGAGATGGATAATTTAATTAAGTAGAATAAAATTGTGTTAAGCTTTTTTTTTTTTTTTTTTTTTTTTTTTTTTTTTATAAATTGCTAAGGGGTTGGACCGCACGGTTCTCACCGGTTTGTGTGGTCCAACCTTGGTTTTAGGGGTTCACAGAATTAACAAAAAATTCGGTTCTTTAGGCTTAAAAAACCGGTTTTTATCCTAGTTTCGGGTTTTCACGGTCCAACCTCCAGGTCCGATCCAGTTCTGAAAACCTTGCTTCTAATTGAGAGAATTGAATAACGCAATTGAAGTATAAATTTTTTTATGTATTGACACGTTTTATAACAAAAAAAAAGAAGTAGTTGATTTTTCTTTTAAAAGAAAGCTTTGTGTTTGTCATAGCTAGAGAAGATGTAAATGGAAATCACATGAAAAGAATTCTTCCTATAATTGAGGGAGGACAACGATGGAATATATGAAGTTGTCTTGGACTCTCAAGGTCTATTCATAGACACATTTCTATACTTTTATTTTATTAAAAAAAATAGTTTGATGGTTATAATAACAGGAAAACGATGATAAGTATAGTGATTCTCTTATTAAAGAAGAGGTTATACTTGCATAAGTACCATTAAGGGACTTCCGTTTTATCGCAAGAAAATTTAGGAGTATAACTTTTGAACCATAATTCATGCTACAACTTTCAGTCGGCCAATTTTTTATTTTTTATATATTTTTTTAGAGAGTTTTAATCTATGGCGTCTGCTCGTGATAAAAACTCTTTATTATCAGATCAAAACACTAATCAATTTTTAGTGTAGACAAGGATTGAATTCTAAATTTCTTATATAACTATCAGAGACTTTAACTAATTGTAACCTATGTCGGCTAATTGTTAATATTGGAGAAAAATTGATGAATTCTTATGAAAATAGTGGGTTTTAGTTAGTTCAACTGGTAAAATTTCTGATAGTTGAATAAGAGATTTAAGATTCAATTAATTAATATTTTAATTTGATGATAAAGAGTGATCGTTAAGAGAAAACGTCATAAACTGAAACTAAAAAAAAAAAAAAAAAAAAAAAAAAAAAAAAAAAAAAAAAAAAAAAAAAAAAAAAAAAAAAAAAGAGGTAATTTTTTATCACTGCAATCCACCATAGATCATTTAATCAAATAACAACAAAAAGTTACGACCAAAAGTACTTTCATAAATGTCGAGTTATCAAACTATGACTTGTAAACCGAGCCCATTAAATTTGCCGTTTCGTACTTGAATTGTTGAACTCGTGAAACAAACGTTGAGCTCTTAGGATCGTCTTTAAGGCATTAACTACACTGTACTTTTTGAGCCAACAACTAATTTAGGGCGTCGGTTATCGATTTTGAAGATTAAAGGTCATTTTGGATATTATTTATTTGTTAAAAATTGAAAAATTTTTTACTAAAAATATTATAGTGAAATAATTTTTAAATATGAATAATATCGTGTCGGACCCAGTAAAATATATAATTTGCGTTTAAAGTGGAGTTGGCTGACAAGTGCATAGTTGCTATGAGACTTACCTTTTACACGCCAAACGTAGACATGTTGAGGGAAACGCTTTCCAAACGGTCACTAAATGAGAGTTTGGATACAGCTAAATTTGGGTTTGCGTCTGTGTTTGTGATTAAAACTGTGGGTCCCATATGATGTTCATGAGACTCATAAGTATTTTTTTCACCAAAAACAACTTTAAAACTAGGTCTCATGGCACTATTAACACATTTAAAAATTATTTTGCTGCAGTAGTTTCAATTTTCAGTTTTCAATTTTCAGTATTCAAACTGACCTAAGTAAACATTTTTAGATTCACACTTTTAAATTTGGATTTTAATATATATTTTTTTAATTAAAAAAATTAGGGGTAATCCAAAAGTCTCATTGTGAGCCACACAACACAAGTGAATGGATTTGGACTACTAATGAAAATAGAATTAGGGCATCGGTTTTCGATTTTGGAAATTAAGGGTCTATTTAGATACCGCTTATTTGCTGAAAACTGAAAATTTATTATTGAAAATACTGTAGCAAAATAATTTTTAAATATGAATAGTACCGTTTGGGACCCAGCAAAATATTATTTGCATTTAAAGTGGAGTTGGCTGACAAGTGCACAGTTGCTGTGGGACCTACCTTTTAAATGCCAAACGTAGACATGCTGAAGGAAACGCTTTCCAAATGGTCACTAAGTGAGAGTTTGGATACAGCTAAATTTGGGTTTGTGTCTATGTTTGTGATTAAAACTGTGGGTCCCGTGCACTATTTATGGGACTTGTAAGTACTTTTTTCACCAAAAACAACTTTATAACTAGATCCCATGACACTATTCACACATTTAAAAATTATTTTGCTATAATATTTTCGGTTTTCAGTTTTCAACAAAAGTGGTATCCAAATAGACTTAAGTAAACATTTTTAGATTCATAGTTTTAAATTTGGATTTTAATATATATTTTTTAAAATAAAAAAAATTAGGGGTGATCCAAAAGTCTCATTGTGAGCCACACAACACAAGTGAATGGATTGGGACTACTAACGAAAATAGAATTACGTTAAGGACACAACTTTTGGCATAATTTTATGCCACAACTGACCACATAGCGAGTTGTGATTGGTAAGAGTGTATCCCCACATGTCTCACTAACATACTCTTACAAATCAAAACTCGCCATGTGGCGAGTTGTGATTGGTAAGAGTTGTGGCACAAAGTTGTGCCAAAAGTTGTGTCCCTAGCATTATTCATGAAAATACTAGTCGTAAGTGGATTCTGCTAACACTCTTTGTGAGCCACACAATTATCAAAATGAATTAAAGATTATCAAAGATTAACTAGTCGTACGTGAATTCTGCTAACACCCAATGAACTTTCCACAATTATCAAAGATTATGAACTTTTGTATCAGTAAGTGTCGAGACGTACCAAAATTTACAACAAAATTCAAACTTGTATAAGATAGGAAGTTGTTAATATTAGATAATAAATTAGTGTTATTAGTGGGTCTATATAATAATCAATAATAACAAGTAATTCAGTAGGTGTGAAATTTGTTGTCAAAATTAATCATTGTGCCTGTAGCATTACTTTGTCTGAGTTATTCTAGGATCACAATCTTTACCACATCACTATATGTCACTTTCACATAAACACAACTTTTTTTTTTTCTTTATAATTCACAATTAGCTACGTAAGAGAGTTGTTGAAAAAGATGTGCGAAAGGATGCTATTCTAGAATTATTGATATAAGTTTTTTTTCTACAGCCCAAAAAAAAAAAAAAATTGTTTGTCATACAAAATTTGGACTCTTTTCATTTGGCTTCAAATAGAAAAAATATAATGCGTTGGGATAGGTTCAAGTTACACCTGGTGTAACTTTAGGTAATGTTACACCACCCAATAACTTTTAATTGGATGCAAATTTTGACAAATCTACGTTAGATTACATTATCTTTGTATATTCTCTATACCTACAAAATTTCAAGATGATCAAAGATTAATAGTCATGTCATCAATCAAAATTTTAAATTCAAGTTTTTGTAGTTTAAAATAATGCATAAAAAATGAGTTTATAGATCAAATGGTACATAACATCCAATTGACATGAAAATTGGCACGATTGTTAAGAGCATATAGAATATGTAATTCAACGGTGAGATTTTCAAAATATGAGTTCTATAACAAGTTATTGGGTGGTGTAACATTGCTTAGAGTTACACTAGGTGTAACTTGAACCAAACCCTAATACATTATTTGGATATATATATATATATATATTGTATAGCACAAAGGTCCCCAGGCCCTCTTGGGCCATGAACTTCAACCCTACAGTGTGGCCTATGGTTCCAACCCCTTTGTCTGAAGTTGGGCCCTAGGCCTGTTGAGGCCATGGGCTCGGGATCCATGCCACTATGCTTGACCCAAGGCTCATTGGGCATTCAATCTTGAATTGTACACCTTATGGTTCATAGCTAGAGACCTGCTCGGCCAACACATCTTAGTCGAGAACGTGATTGCTCGAGGATACTATATCTTAGCTACCCGGTATTGCCCTGAAGAATATCGCTACCGAACGTCCCTCTTAAGTTGGGAACCAGTTCCAAAGCCATTACTCCCACTCCCAACTAAACACCTACTTAAAAGCAATGGAATTGGACCTCCATGCTCATTAATAACTTAGAGTAATCATAACCCCTCCAATAATCTTGAGCTATAAATAAGAGATGAGAATGAGGAATTTGGGGGGGGGGGGGGGTTGTTGAATGGTACAAAAGAAAAGAGAGAGAGAGAGAGAGAGAGAGAGAGAGAGAGAGAGAGAGAGAGAGAGAGAGAGGATAGGAGAGGAATTCATAGGGTAAGGTTGCATTGTTGGGTCTCTATGCTAGGAATTACCCAAGGTAGGAAATCCAAAGCCCACATCACAAATAGATTGTGAACCCAAGTGAAGACCAGCCCATTAACCTCATTTTTGGCGCACATACAAATATATATATATATATATATATATTGGTTGATTTCAAGTTACACCTAGGGTAACTCTAAGCAATATTACACCATTCAATAACTTGTTATTGAATTCATATTTTGAAAATTTCACCATTGAATTACATGTTCTATATGTTTTTGATATGCATGCTAATTTTTATGCCAATCAGATGTTATTTACTATTCAATCCATAAATTCATATTTTATGCAATATTTTAAACTAGAAAAACTTGAATTTAAAAAATTGATTAATGACATGACTATTGATCTTTGTCACCTTGAAATTTTGCAAATATGGAGAATATATAAAGATAATGTAATCCAACAGATTTGTCAAAATTTGAATCCAATTAAAAAAATATTGAGTAGTGTAATATTACATAGAGTTACACCTGATGTAACTTGAATCCAACCCATTTATATAAATAAATAAATATATATATATATATATATATATAAATTTAAGGCTTTTATATGATGCCATGTTATTTAAAACTTAATTATCTAATATAAATAATAATTTATTTTAAATGATAGATTTAAATTTATTATAACTAAAAAAATCATTTAAAAGTGAAAGGATTAAAGGAGGGGATCTTATAAAATTTTTATTTTTATTTTAAAAAAGAGTGGTTCATTTTAAGAAGAATTTGTATTAGTCATTCCTATAGAAGATGGAATGGAAGTCTCATGAGAATGAAAATAACATGCAAAGTTTTTTTTTTAATCAAAAAATCAAAGAGGACAACGATGGAATATCGTGAAGTCTACTCTGGGGCTCTATTTATAGACACCATTGTACGCTTCTAATATATATACATACAGATCTTTCTTCTTTTTTAATAATTTGATAATAAGGACGATGGAATTCATTTTCTTTATTAGATTACACTACTATATGTAAGTACTATTCTTAGGAACCTCTATTTTATCTTGAAAAAGTTTAGAAAAACAATTTCGATGTTACAAATTTTTTCTATAATTTTGAGATGATTAATGTGATTGACAGAGAAAAAATTGATGTCTTAGAATGGACAACTTTCACAAATTATAGGAAAAAACGGTGGCAAATAGGGCGGTCATAAAAGACCTGTCTTCTCTTACACCAGCCAATTGCAAATATATGTATAGGTGTCAAAATTTGATTGGTAACCGATTCATAAAAATATGCGGTTTCACATTTGAATGGTTGAACTCGTGAACCACATGCTCAGACATATCATAAATGCTGAGTTCTCAGCAACGCCTTTAAGTACTAAGCTCTCAAAGCAGTCCTCTCTATCCCTTCCTTTGCACACACAATTGGCCATGGCTTCGCTTCTTCAACCAAATGCTAGAAATCTTGAACCTAACCAAAACTCCAAAACTCTGAGTTCCACAGCTTTAGAAGTGGAAATCATAAATAATCCATTGCAAGGCAACAGAGGTGGAAACGTTGTTGTTAGAACTATGGGGGATGAGGATGAGGATGGTGTTTTCTTGACATGGGAGGATTTGTGGGTGACTGTTAATGGAAAGAACGGTAGCAAATCAATACTTGAGGGTGTGACTGGTTATGCACGACCAGGGGAGCTCTTGGCCATAATGGGTCCTTCTGGTTGTGGCAAGTCTACCCTCCTTGATGGATTAGCAGGTATACCATTTTTTTTTTTTTTTTGTTTGCCTAAAATACTATTTACACCTTTTAAGTTTAACATTACTTCTAAATTTGGTTTTTTAACTAAGAAAATTTACAAATTTACACGATCTCTTGCATTGAAACAATATTTATGCACTCAGTTAAAATCTATTAGAATTTTCCTGTACAACTACATAAAAAATCTAGTTGTTTCGACAAAAAAAATAGAATTTGGTTTTCAGATGGGTTAATGACAAAAACGTGATGAACTATAATGAAAAGGAGCATGTTGACATCGTTGTAATAGTTGAGGGCATAAATTGGAAGTTCTGAAAACTCGTAAACCAATTAAACCCACCCTGAACTTAAGAGGTGTAAAATGCTATTTAAACTTTCGTGTCTTATATATATATTTTTTAACGCTTCCTAATAACCAAGAATATTATTAAGGCAAAACAAAAGTAGCATCCTTCCTGCAAGCATCCAAAACTATAGTAGGAAGAAGATGCGGAACACTAAAAAGAAGACCTATTTGTGTTGTAAGTTTTAACTAGACTAGTTCTATTTTTTCTTGATTTCATCTTGGAGACCAAAACATAGTTGAAGGCCTCTGCAAGTTCCTCTTACTAGCAATTTGAGATGTATGTTTCCTAATTTTGTAAGGAAGAAGACGAAATATATATATATTGAACATTATGTATGTGCACACTACTGTTTATCAACGAAGGAGGTGGTTTAGTGCTTGTATTCTATTATTTTGCAAGTTTGAGGTTGTGGGTTCGACTAGTAGTAAGTTTTACTATTACTTGAGGAGTCTCACACAATTTTAAATTCAGATTTAAGTGGTCGGAGTAATGACCACACTTGCCAACCCCTTCTTTCTTCAATTATAATCTTCTTCTTTTAAAAAAAAAAAGAACCTATTTTTTAGGGGTAAAAAACCCTGCTTAAGCAATTACATGTTACTATTTTTGTATATACTATATTACAGCTTTAGCTCCATCAGGCATTTGAATCAACAAGAAAAATGTCAATATCAAAAAAGAAATTGAATGACCACCACACAATATTATTTAATAATTAAAAAAAAAAACACAATTGAAAAAATATAAGCTAATATGATTTGACAATTCAAAGGAGCATTGTTATACAGGCTGAGTTATACTCTAGTTGAAATTTTGTTTTAAAAACATGATTTTATTTATTAATATGAAATGGTGAAATAGTATTTTGAAAACACAATTTCACAATTATAAGTTATACCTAAAAACATGATTTCCACTATTTGTCCCGTACATATAGTGTGTAACTATTATCACTTATTGACAAATATCTAACTAGTGTCTTATGGCAGGGAGATTAGGTTCAAACACAAGGCAATTGGGGGAAATTCTAATCAATGGCCATAAACAGAAACTAGCTTTTGGAGCATCGGTAAGAAGAATAATAAAAAAAAAAAAAAAAAAAAAAAAAAACCTTCTTATCAAATCAAAGAGAATATTTTCTTTGAAGGGTTTGATTTGGGAACACTAGTGAATTGGATGGAGAAGTTTTGGAAACACGCATGTCTAAAATTGTTTACATGTCTACACCATATCTTGTCTAGTGCACAGAGCGATGAAAGTTTTTCCAAGAAATTAGTTTAATTATTCTTAGCCATTTAAACATACTAATTAGTTTAATTTTTACCTTAACCTAAATATAGGCTTATGTAACACAAGATGATACTTTGATGACAACTTTAACGGTGAGAGAAGCTGTGTATTACTCGGCTCAGCTCCAACTCCCAGACTCCATGCCAATGTCAGAGAAGAAGGAGAGAGCAGAGATGACAATAAAAGAAATGGGGTTACAAGATGCCATGAACACAAGAATTGGTGGATGGGGAGCCAAAGGTATCAGTGGTGGGCAAAAGAGAAGAGTGAGCATTTGCATAGAGATCCTGACACGCCCAAAGCTTCTCTTCCTTGATGAACCAACAAGTGGACTTGACAGTGCAGCATCATATTATGTGATGAGCAGAATTGCAAAGTTAGATCAATGGGATGGAATTAGAAGGACTGTAGTTGCATCCATTCATCAGCCCAGTAGTGAGGTCTTCCAACTCTTTCACAATCTTTGCCTTTTGTCATCAGGGAAAACTGTGTACTTTGGTCCTACTTCAGATGCAACTGAGGTAAGTTCTCTAATGTTTTTGAAGTGTGTGTGTGTATATATATATATATATATATTCACTTGTTGTTGCAATTAATATATAACTAAAGTTTCACACTTTCAATTTCATGTAGTTTTTTGCTTCAAATGGCTTTCCTTGCCCGACTCTCCAAAATCCATCTGATCACTACCTTAAAACCATAAACAAGGATTTTGAAAAGGTAAGTGACCCTTGGCTCTTATGTTCGGTAGTGTGTTGATATTAAATTTTGTTTGTCCTTAACTTTTAACCATCTCAAAATTGACCTTATATTTTAAATACTTCATTTTGGTCATTATATTTTCAAATTTTTTTAAAAAATTCCTTATAATTGGATGAAAATATTGACATGACAAACTAAATTCATGCTATGTCATAAGTTGCTACACATAAGAATAAATATGAAATAAAGGTCAAAGGTTGAATACCAAATATGTAATTTAACCTATTACCAATGGCATTTTAGTATTTGACTTGCTTAATGTCTTTTTATAGATACATATCCTCTCCATTTTGTTTGGAATAGAGTGAGTTCATTTGGGTTAAAATAATTAATATCCTGTATATAGAAGATCATGGTACTTGATATATACTACACAACACATTAGTAATAACTAATTTGAACCATGAAATAAATCAATTTTAAATAGAGGTGATTTTCCTTTCAACTTAGTCTTATGCAATTACTCATCTTAGAAACACCTCCTTATAAATCTAATATATATATATATATATATATATATTTATATTTATATAAATCTTTTGTAGGATCTTGAGAAAGGTTCAGAGGGAGGAATACCCACAGAGGAAGCAATAGAGTCTCTTAAAAAGTCATATAAATCATCTGAAACTTACCAACAAGTTCAAAGACAAGTAGCAGAAATATGTAAACAGGTAATTAATTAAGCAAGAAATTAATCTTACAGTTTAATTTACACATCATATATAAATAATCTTTCCTAAATCAATTACAGAAAAATAAAAAACAAAAAACAAAACTAATGAGTGAAAAATTTATGTTGGTTTCAGGATTGTGGAACATTAGAGATGAAGAGAAGCCATGCTGGCTTCGTTACTCAGTGTCTTGTTCTTACGAAAAGGTCTTTCATGAATATGTTCCGTGATCTAGGCTATTACTGGTTGCGGTTAGCTATTTATGTTGCATTAGCTATAGGCCTAGCCACTGTGTTTTATGATGTTGGCTATAGTTATGGATCAATTCAGGTAATTCTTAAGAGAGATATATTAAATATTAATTCCTTATACATATGATTTATAATGCAAATTAGGATCAATTCAAAAGCTAAATTAACATCGTAATATTATTATTTTTTCAGGCTAGAGGTTCACTGATCATGTTTGTATCTTCATTCTTAACTTTCATGGCCATCGGTGGATTCCCTTCTTTTGTGGAGGATATGAAGGTTTGTTTTGTTTATCATTTAAGTATTTATTAATCAATTTTATACGCATAGATCTACTTCCTTCTTTAAATCAACAAAAAATTATAGTGACGAGCAGAGCTTGCCTGTTACTAATAAATCAAGTTTGATTGTTCGATTTTATAGATTAGAATGACATTAGAACTAATTCCATGATTTAGATGCAGAGGAAAGTGCAATTAATCCAAAATTTGAAGCTTTGTTAATGTCATACTCAATTATTTCATGTGTTTTTTTTCCCCTCCCATTTATCCAGATATTTGAACGAGAAAGGTTAAATGGACATTATGGCACTGGTGCATTCGTTATAGGCAACACATTCTCGGCTCTTCCATTCTTGCTAGTGATTTCATTGGTTCCAGGGGCAATAGCTTATTACCCTCCAGGACTTCGGAGAGATGCTGAACACTTTC
Source organism: Quercus robur (assembly GCF_932294415.1). Taxonomy (NCBI): domain Eukaryota; kingdom Viridiplantae; phylum Streptophyta; class Magnoliopsida; order Fagales; family Fagaceae; genus Quercus; species Quercus robur. The sequence continues at coordinate 22,883,743 of NC_065544.1, read as the reverse complement.
TATATTTTGCTGCTGTGTTATTTGCTTGCATGATGTTAGTTGAGAGCCTAATGATGGCTGTTGCAAGCATAGTGCCTAATTTCTTGATGGGTATAATAACTGGTGCTGGAATTCAAGGGCTCATGGTATTAGGTGGTGGATTTTTTCGATATCCGAATGATCTTCCCAAACCATTTTGGAGATACCCATTGTACTACATTGCTTTCCACAAGTATGCATACCAAGGATTGTTCAAGAACGAGTTTGAAGGGCTAACATTTCCCAGAGATAGTGCCGGGAGGCCAATCAATCTAAGAGGTGAAAAAATTTTGAGAGATACATGGCAAGTGGAAATGAGCTACTCTAAGTGGGTTGATCTTGCTATCTTGCTAGGAATGGTGGCTTTATATCGAATTTTGTTCTTGGTTATCATCAAGACCATTGAAAACGTGAAGCCTGTTGTTGCAAGTTTCATGTCAGCACGTTCCAAGCAAACAGCACAAGTCATGGTGAATCCTTTTAGTACACCCATGCATGGGGGGACTATACAGCAGAGCTAGATGTTATTGGTAATATTAGAAAATAATGTTATTAAACTAACGAATAAGTCTGTTTTCTTTGATTATTAATTTAAGGAAATGGACTCTCTTCTACTCATTTTTGTTTTTTGTTTTGTTTTTAAATTTATTTGCAAGCACTTGTATATTATGAACTGAATTATCGGGGTCCAAGACTCCAAGTATGTTGGTGTATTAATTATTACTAGTCGCTAATTCGTGCGATGCACGGGATTGTTTTAAATCAAATGTTAACATGTTTAGGTCTAAACATTTCTCAAATTTCAATTATTGAAAGCTAAATTGGCACTACTATAAGATGAAACATGTAATATTATGAAGTAATATTAAAAATGAGATAAATACAAATATTATGAAGTAATATATTACAATAATCATAATGTGCTCTTACATTTGGTTTAATAAGTATTACAAAAGAACCAATAAATAGAATAAATATACAATTATGCTTACATCTTCAAACTTTATCCAATACTTTTCAAGAATGTATTTCCTCCCTTTCTTAGGCTCTTCTCTTTTCTCAACTTCTTTAAATTAGTATCAATTGTATAACACCAAATTATACTAATTCATCAAACACTTACAATGTAAAACCAAACACTCTTAATGTCAATAAATTTCATAATAACCCCACCCCAACTATTGAATTATTAAAAAAGTTCAACATTTCTATAATCTTCATGAAATTTAGTATTCCATTGGTTTTCACCATGAAATTCAGAAATAAATAAATAAAAATAGATTATTCACACACAAAAAAACTTCAATATATCTAAGTTATAAATAAAATACCAGTACGAATTGTGCCAAGGTGGCAAATGGTACTATCTTTTGCCATATATAAATACAACATGACCTGAGACCTCAAAAGCTTATATGAAACATGTTTAAATTGTACTATATGGTTTTATTCAAACATTAAGAATACAAAAGCCAAAAATCTAGATATTTATGGCATTTGTTTCAAGTTTATGCCAAACCAAAACTAAAGGCATGTCTGATTACAGTTCACAAAGGCTTTGTGGCTTGGTAGTGTTGTCAAAATTTGTGCAATCTTCCAAACAAAAAAACAATCCAAAAAAAAAAAGAGAGAGTCAAAATTTGTGTGGTCTTCCAAACTAAAAAACAACCCTAAATAAATAAAGATGCAAATGATATGTAAAAAGATTGGTATTTAATAATGAAAATTAAAAGGGTGGGAGTTAAAAGAGAAAAAACCTTGGGGGGAGAATATAGTGACAGAGCAACCCTGCAAAACTATAGAGGAAATGTATTTATAATCAAAACTATAGAGAAATAAACAATAAAAAAAAAAAAAAAAAAAAAAAAAAAAAAAAAAAAAAAACCAATCACAGTCACATGTTCATACTAAACAAAGGCTAGACTTGAGACATTGTAGTTCATGATGTTATGGTTAAAATGACAAAGACTACAAATAGAGAGTTAAAGCAAGAACTGGGTCTTTTAAAGGGAAGGGAAAGGTCTAGAAACCATAAAAGGTGTAGGTTCTAGGGTTTAGAAAGAAGAAAATTGTGGAATAAAAGCTTACCTTGGGTTAAATATCCTACCTTTATTTTTTAGAAATGACAAAACTAAGTTAAACTAAATAGTTATTATTATTATTATTATTAATCAAAAGTGATAGAATTTTATTGAAAATATTCCAAGTGTATAGGTTCCTTAACTCCTTGGCATGATTAGCCAAGGCATTGTCTAACTTATTAAGCATTGTGGGATATAAATTTAACCAAAGCAACAACTAAACCATAGACCCTAAAATTAATCATTCGTATTCCAGATCCCATCAAGTTTCCTATCATGGGCTAACCACAATTCGAAGAACACCAACTAAGAAGCCCTGCAACCATAAATTCATTGACGCAACTTTGATATGTTATGTTAGAGAATGAATAGAGCATCAAGCATAACTGTAATCGACCGATCAACAATTTTATCAACACAAATTAAGTTTGACTCCATGACATCTAAATTGTAATCAAATGGCAATAAGAAAAGAATTGGTCTAAGTTTCAAAACACTGACTAAATTTGAGAAAATATTATATAATAAAGAATTGAATACAAAACATTACCTTATGCAACATCAGCGATAGAAGCAAATTGAGAGTGGTGATGGATTTGGCTGAGATTAGAGAGAGAGGATAGGGTCTGAGTTTGAGGCCCGAGAAAATAAAAGAGAAACAAATTAGAGAGAGATTAAAGGCACTGGTTAGCTACATCCTCTAATACTGAAGTGAAATTTCAAACATGATACAATACCTCTTTTAGGCATTTGCAATCCAAAATGAAGGGTGCAAAAGTCAATAATCATATAATGTATTAAGTTTGAAAGGATAATGTATTGTATCTATCATCTAATCCAGTGTTTTCAAAATAGATAATGCACAATTATACCTACGGTTTTCAGAACTACCTTCCCAAAAAGACCCATCAAAATTCGACCTGAAAGATGATAGATCATAAAGATTTAAAGAGTATCATATTAACCATGATCACAGTTCCTCTAACAACACTATATCCTTAAATTTCACAACTTTTGATACCCATTACTCACAGCCAATTCCAACATGGAATTGGCAAAATACTTCTACAATATCAAAGTAAAATACCCATTTTTTTTTTCCAACAAAGCAAGTCTCTTTCTTTTACAAAAAAGAAATGTAATGGAATAGAGCATTACCAACGGGCTTTCCACCAATCTCAACATCAAAATAAACTTTATGGGTCAACGTGAAACAAATATATGAGCCAAAGATGGTAAATTTGTTAAATAATTTAAACGGAGGAATTTAAAAAATCAAAGAAAAACAACCATCGGTACCCTGCCTAAAATAACCCTAACTAAAAAAAGCAAAGGCTTTACAAATCAATGTCAAGCATCTGTTCTTCCTAAATCAAAACCAATCAGACCACAATACCAAAACCTAAATCATATTTCCAAATTAAAAAAAAAAAAATATATATATATATATATATGTATATTTCCTCTGTTTGGTTTCAATTGACAAACTTAAATTCAGAGAAAAGAGAAAGAGGAAAGCAAGCATACCTGGGCATTGGGTATGGAGTTTGATTTTCAATTAAAAACAATAACAGGTAGAGAATGAGTTGCATAATACAAGAAAACCAAAAGATGCAGTGGCGGCGCTTCGTGGTGGCGGCAATCCGTGGCGGTGGCAGCGGTGGCAGTGGGAGAATCTGAGTTTTGGGTTTTGATTTTGGGGAAGGAAAGGGTGAGTTTTAGGTTTAGGGGAAGGTGATGTGTGTGTGAGAAGAGGAGAGATTTTGAAGAAGTATCGGTTTTATGTTTAGGTTTTGAAGAAGTACCGGTTTTGTAATGCGTATTTGGTGGGGGAAATAATGAGATTTATTAGTTTTTATTTTTAAATTAATAATGCTGACATGAGTAAATGGGTTGGGAAAAAAAAATCAAAACATATAAATCAAATTAAATAAATAAATAAATAAATGCTGACGTGAAAAATTGTGGGAGTTTTAAAAGTTTCGGTTATATATATATATATAGATTACAGGAAAAAAAATGATGGTGCATTGATAGTTGATTGTGAGAAATTCTAGGATTTCCTTAATTTTACTTTTTTTGTTTTTAATTATATAATTTGGTAGATACAATGGCGAATGAGGATTTTGAACTTTGAAAATCATTGTTGAAAATGTTAAGAAGTGTCAATTGAACTATAAAATTTTTCACATTTTTTTATTTTAAGATACTTACAATATGCTGTTAACCCCACAAAATTCTCTCTCTTAAATTTTCAAACACTTTATACATGAGGAGATACCAATTAAATTATAAGACTTTTGGCAAGATTTTATCAAAAAAAAAAAAAATTATATGATTTTTGGCAAGCTCTTAAACTCTTTATTTTACCTAAAATAAAGAAAGTTCATTTTATAATTAAGATTTTATTGTTTAGATTAGATAGTGTAAAGTAGTACAATTTTAAATGACTTGGCACTGGATACAAATTTAGGTTTATAATATTTAATACAAAGATAAAATGAATCAATGTCAAATATAGATGATAAGATTGTATATATTTTATAGATTAGATAGTGTACAAGTGGCACAATTTTAAACGTTACACGTTTGGATTTATAATCCTATTTTCCTAACATGAAACTCTATGGTAGGTGAATTGGATAATATATGCGTAGTGGCATAGTTTAGATAGTGTACAAGTGGCATAGTTTTTTTATTTAACATTTAGGTAAAGTTACTATAAAGTTAAACTAACAAATTACTGAAACTTGAGACGTTTGTTTTTCAATAATAATTAAAACATTTTGTACCAAAAAAAAAAAAAAACCTAAGGGTGAAAAACTAAAAATGAATGCTTATTAAAAATTCAGATTCACATAAAAGCTGTGGCCCACATTTGTTGCACGGGTAGATTTTAGAAATATTATTAACAATTAGCTTTATATGTAGAAACGACATAAATTTGTATTCTGTAGTACCACACATTCTCAACAACCAAACAAAATATAAATACTTAAAAAAAAAAAATTTATTATTATCATTATTTGTTTTTTGGGATCTAGGTAAGTAAAAAATAGTTTGGCTTACTTTTAGTAGTTTTTGTGGGGGAGGGGGGGGGGGGGGGGGGGGGCGAATGTCTACATTTGGACCAAGGGCCCAGCCCAAAGAAAGACCCCTCCTTGGCCATGAGGAAAATCCTCCTCAGCATGGAAATAGCTGAGGATAAAGGAGGCAACCTGCTACTAGTAATGACACTTCTTATCGTACCACGAAGCAGGAAAAGTACTAAAGCAGAAAAGGACAACGGAGAAAAGGGAAGTGTTTAGGGAAAAGGCTGCCATGATGGCGTTCATTGTCTTGTGCCTGACATGGCTATACTTCCCTGTCCTTACAACCACTCCCAACAACTGAAGGAAAGGGCGGATGGGATAAGTACCTATCCTAGGGACTCCATTCAAGAGGAGGAAATTTACTATAAAAAGGGAAAAAAGAGAGACAGGGGGGGGGGGGGGGGAGACCCCCCAACACACAAGAGGCACCAGAAAGAGCCCCTGGAACCGTGCCGAGGACCAATTCTCTTAGATGAATTCAGTCCATCTCAAACTTGATCGAGTAAAACACCGTGATAACCTTTGTTCATACACCAAGGCCTAGCTCTTTGGCCTACTCTCTACAAATTTATTGTACCGAGCTCACTGGTCTAAGGCCCCACGCATCTTGAGCCGGACCAGAAAAATCGGACCCTACAATTGGCGTCGTTTGTGGGAAGAGCTTATGCGTTGGCGAATATGACGGTTAGTCATGGTCAAGCTCCTATCAACAAGAGTCCCTCGAGAGGACCATTTTGGCAGTGGTGCGAGCTGTGCGAAAGCCCCCCATCATTTCCAAGAACACACCGTCATTATCATAGCTCAACCTCTGTTTAGGGTCACGCTTCAAAGTGTTTATTACTAGGGGAGGGTCGCTAGACAGCGCAGTTCAAGGGGCTTCGGACGTCAGACATGCGCCCCCATGCACTTGTCAAGGGGCTAACTCTTGAGACCCCTAATAGTCTAGTTCGCTGAATTCCCTACGGACAGGGAAGCTGAGGGCTAAACCAGAATCTTTTGAAGTGTTAGACAGAACCAAGGTCTTGCATGGTCCTCGGACTTAAACCTATGGGGAAACTAGACACTCTAACAGCCTAAGTGCTAGACAGAACCAAGGTCTTGCATGGTCCTCGGACTCAAACCTATGGGGAAACTAGACACTCTAAGAGCCCAAGTGTCAGACAGAACCAAGGTCTTGCATGGTCCTCGGACTCAAACCTATGGGGAAACTAGACACTCTAAGAGCCCAAGTGCTAGACAAAACCAAGGTCTTACATGGTCCTCGGACTCAAACCTATGGGAAAACTAGACACTCGAAGAGCCCAAGTGCTAGACAGAACCAAGGTCTTGCATGGTCCTCGGACTCAAACCTATGGGGAAACTAGACACTCTAAGAGCCCAAGTGCTAGACAGAACAAAGGTCTTGCATGGTCCTCGGACTCAAACCTATGGGGAAACTAGACACTTTAAAATCCCAAGTGCTAGACAGAACCAAGGTTGCATGGTCCTCGGACTTAAAACTAGACACTCTAAGAGCCCAAGTGCTAGACAGAACTAAGGTCTTACATGGTCCTCGAACTCAAACCTATGGGGAAATTAGACACTCTAAGAGCCCAAATGCTAGACAGAACCAAGGTCTTGCATGGTCCTCGGACTCAAACCTATGGGGAAACTAGACACTCTAAGAGCCCAAGTGCTAGACAGAACCAAGGTCTTGCATAGTCCTCAGACTCAAACCTATAGGGAAACTAGACACTCTAAGAGCCCAAGTGCTAGACAGAACCAAGGTCTTGCATGGTCCTCGGACTCAAACCTATGGGGAAACTAGACACTCTAAGAGCCCAAGTGTTAGACAGAACCAAGGTTTTGCATGGTCCTCGGACTCAAACCTATAGGGAAACTAGACACTCTAAAGGCCTAAATGCTAGACAGAACTAAGGTCTTGCATGATCATCGGACTCAAACCTACGGGAAACTAGCAACTTCAAGAAAGGCTTAAGTCCTTGGTGGAATGGAGGTCTTGCATGGTCCTCGGCCCTCCGATTTTATGGAAATTAACACACAATGGTGCCTTTCTGAGTGTTTAGACTAGGTACAGTCATGCCTCAGTCCTCGAACCAGACACCTAAAACAAGTTAAAGCTACGAATATCTTCGAAAACGCGGAAAAGAGCCCTAGTACCCAGTGACCCCCTCGGACAGTTTATTTTAGATTACACGTCCTCAGGCGGTCACCCCGTTTGCAATACAGAACGTGTGGTTGTTATCCTAGTTAGTCTTATATAGTTAACGTATTTAAAGTTGGCATTGTTGTGCCCGTCAGTTTCAATTAGTTCAAAGGATAACTCTTTACTGACAAGGGCATCGGTTCTAAGTACGGTTCGAAAGAAAAGACACCAGCACATCCATTCACAAAATGATTATTGCAGAAAAGAAATGATACATAAAATGCGATAAAATCATCTTTTATTAGATAAAGAGATTGTACAATATACATAAAAGGGCTTAGACAAGCCTATATCATAAGCTAACTAAAAAAAAAAAAGGGTACACGGGAACAATAGATCCTTTAATTCTGCTCTAGCAGCAATTAAGCAAGTCTGGATGGTACCAGTGATGGAAGAGAAGAAGAAGCTGAGACACCTGGTCCACAACCTTGCTCTAGCAGCAACTAAGCAAGTCTAGATGGCACCAGTGATGGAAGAGATGAAGAAGCTGAGACACCTGGTCCACAACCTTGCTCTAGTAGCAACTAAGCAAGTCTGGATGGCACCAGTGATGGAAGAGAGGAAGAAGCAGGGATGCTCAATCCCCATACTTGCTCTAGCAACAATCGAGCAAGTATCGTTCTAGCAGCAATCGAGCAAGCATGGATGATACCGACGATGGGAAGTCCAAGCCCTTACGTGCGTAACACATGGCATCGGATGGAAGTCCCAGTACTATCGCACCAAAAATCTGATGCGACCTCCACCTGCTTCGGATTTTGGCTGAAGGAAGAAAAGGCTCCTTTCTTGCCGACACCCAAGGCTTATGAAGAGGGTTTGGCTCCTTCACCCTCACCCTAACCATGACCATTTCACTCCCTAAATCTCAGTCACACTCACAGTGGGGACTTTGGGAACATGTGGAGAGTTAGAAGCCTAAAAAGCTCAAGGGTCTGCGAATAAAGGGGAGTGATCTCCCACTGTGCGTCTTATATAGGGGGCAAACCTGGTGGCAATCAATTCACCCAAATCTCCAAGAAGGAATTACAAACGAGATAGACCTCACTCAATTTCCAAAATAGTCTTCAGCCGTTGGATTTATGTCGCCTCGTGAAGAGACCCTAATTAAAGGATGCCTCGTGTATCGAAACGACGGGAACGCGATTTGGATAGACTAAAATAATGTCTCACCACCAGGAACGCGCCTCAGGCAAACAAAGAGGCTTTAGCATTAATGGAGGGCAAGACTTAGTAAGCCGTGACATAGGCCCAACGTCACCAAAACCCTCCTCTCCGTCCGAGGAGTCGGACAGCAGGATTTTGAGGAGCTATTGTAGGGGGGGTAAAAGACCTGGAGGCCCATACGAATGTCTACATTTGGGCCAAGGGCCCAGCCCAAGGAAAGACCCCTCCTTGGCATGGAAATAGCCGAGGATAAAGGAGGCAACCTGCTACTGGTAATGACACTCCATATCGTACCACGGAGCAGGAAAAGTACTAAAGCAGAAAAGGACAACGAAGAAAAGGGAAGTGTCTAGGGAAAAGGCTGCCATGATGGAGTTCATTGTCTTGTGCCTGACATGGCCATACTTCCCTATCCTTACAATCACTCCCAACAACTAAAGGAAAGGGCGGATAGGATAAGTACCTACCCTAGGGACCCCATTCAAGAGGAAGAAATCTACTATAAAAAGGGAAAAAAGAGAGACAGGGGGGGGGGGGGGGAGAGACCCCCCAACACACAAGAAGCACCAGAAAGAGCCCCCGAAACCTTGCCGAGGACCAATTCTCTTAGATGAACTCAGTCCATCTCAAACTTGATGAGTAAAACACCGTGATAACCTTTGTTCATATACCAAGGCCTAGCTCTTTGGCCCACCCTCTACAAATTCATTGTACCGGGCTCACTGGTCTAAGGCTCCACGCATCTTGGGCCAGACTAGAAAAATCGGACCCTACAGTTTTCTAACGGGACATTTAGTTAGTTTCTCTTTAAGATAGAATCATGTGGTAATAAGTTTTAATCTCTATTAATTTTTTTTTTCGAGAAACTATTAAAAAAGATGAGATGTTCATTTAAAAAACTATTGGAAGTAAGACAGACCTAGTAAAAAAAATATAAACACCGATTATGATATTTTCAAAACAAAGAATTCAAAAAAAAATATTTTTTTGAGAAAATTTAATGGATGTCTTAGGAGCATTTGTTAATGGACAATTTTTAGAAACTTTTTATAAGAAAAAAAAATTAGATAACTATTTTGGCAAACTTTCCTAAAATACAATGAAAAATACTATTCAAATTTATGAGATTATAGATATGATTAAAATTGAAAATAGATTTAGCACAACAATACAACCACATGAAAAAGCCCAGAATTTATTAGTTAAAAACAATTGAAAGCATAGTCCCACACATAAAAACTCTCTTAGGATGATTGAACTAATGGACGTAACTAAAGAAGTTGTTGTCCTTGAAAGCTGGCAAGAGAACTTAGGCTAGTTTGACTAAATCAAGAAAAATAGAGGATATATATTGGAGGAATGTTTAGGATTTCTAAGAAGGTCTCAAATTTTTAAGGAATCGAGTCATCAAATATGTATTGTAATTTTCGTTTATCTCAAATCATATTATCAAGAAATGTCAAAATTTCAGATGGTAGCGACCAGGCACATAAGCAGGAATGGCAACAAGGTAACCCATGAACTTGTACAATATGCTAAGAGGCATGGAGAATTGAAGAGCTGGTTTGGTACAGCTTCAGAGTTTATATTTGTGTGTTATTTACTTTTCTGCTATTGTGCATGATATGATCTTTTACTGTTTAATCTAGATCTCATAATTAACTTAAGTAATTACCTAGCTAATTCATTAAGTTAAATAATCTATTTTAAGGGGTCTAAATAAGCAAACAAAAACATGAGTCATAACAGGTTGACTGAACTTGTCAAAGAATGGTTTAAGTCCATAGGATAAGAATCCAGGAGAAAATGGGCTTTTGCCCTTTTTCTTAAAAAAATATCCAGCAAAATGCCCTATATCTGAAACTATTTAGGAACCCCTATTTTGAAACTCAATTTTCTAAAAATCAAGTTTCAATTTAAAACTCGATTTTTGGACAATCGACTTATAGCGAACTGAAAATTAAACAAAATTTGTTTTTTTTCTGGAACTCGAGTTCCATGTGAAGTACTCGAGTTCAGGGAACTCGAATTCCATAAAAAAATTCAAGTGGAACTCGAGTTCCATGAACTTGAGTACTTTACATGGAACTCAAGTTCCAAAAAAAAAAAAAAAAAAAAAAATTCTAAGTCCACGTTCGCTATAACTCGGTGTTCCAAAAATCGAGTTATATATTTGAAACTCAATTTTTAGAAAATCGAGTTTCAAAACAGGGGCATTTCCCTAATTAGTTTCAGACATGGGGTATTTTGCTGGATATTTTAAAAAGAAAGGGCAAAAGCCCATTTTCTCCTAAGAACCCATTTTAGTTTGATAAGTTTCTAACTAGTTATCAACCGAGTCAAATTTGAATCCCATTTGATCCAATCTAGCGGGATAATTTGCTTCTTTTCTTTTTATGGCCATTGTAATTTTTATATTTCTTTGTGCTGGTTGTGCCATAAGTTGCTAGTATGCTATTGATATACATGATGCTCTATGAGTAAATGTGTCCCAGAACCAAAATACTCAAATATAAAACATTAATTAACCTTATGACCTTCCAAAAAAATTAAATAATGATACCCAGTCAATTATGCCTAATGCTTATTAGGTCTGGTTGATGAGGATTGAGGAGATGTGAGATTCTTAATGGTCTTTCAGTTAATTCTGTCTTTTCAATAGCCAACCAAGCATATAACCATGAACATCACTAACTCTTAGTTGCCCTTAGGGCATTTGTTAATGGGTTATTTTAGGAAAGTTTTATACCACTTTTATGAGAAATATCAAAAACTATAAAAAAAAGTTAGTTACAATTTTCTTTTTTCAATAAATCGTTTCTAAAAATAGTTCATAAATCATAAGCATCTGTTAACTTTTCCCCACTCTTAGTTTATGTTCAATGCATACGGATGCCATTTCCGAATCTTTTAACTCTAATTAAATAATATCACATGGAGGTTGAAGTGTAAAGTGGTTGGTTTTATCTAGTTTAGTAGGACATTGAATTATGTGTTGTAGAAGATGATAATATGATAAGAACTTTCAACTCCCTTGAGTTTATTGCATTTGTGGTACTGTAAGTCTTTTATGTTCTTTAATGTTTTCTAGTTTGTTATGATGGCTCTTTTTTTCTTCACTCTTAAATAGTTTTTTCCATAAAAAAATTGGAGTATCCCTATCACTAAGAAAGCTTTGGTTTCTCCAAAGCTTCTCTCAGGCTGTGGAATTTTTGTTCCTTCTTAGTAAGGATTGGTTTGTTCCCTGTGGTAAAACTATTATCAGTAGGGCTTACAAGTGAGTTATTTTCTTGGGTTTTTGGGATATAGTTTTTTTGTGTGTTTTCTTTTTCTGTTTCTCCTCCTTTTCCTTTCTTTTCACTCTTTTCTCATCTGTTAGTTGTTCTAGCACCAGTTTGCTCCTCTCCACCTCTAGCTGACTATATGGAAGATTTATCCAAACAATGGACTCAACTCTCCCTATCAGAAGGGGAGGGAGATAGGATTACGATTAGGAAGGATAGACGCTCTCAAAAAAATATTATCGTGGCCAAGTTTCTGACAAGAAGGTTGTTGAATGTGGATGTAGTAGGGCGAACTGTCAAACCTTTATGACATTCTCTGACTGGATTTCAAATCAAGAATCTTGGTAATAATACGCTTTTGTTTATCTTTGATAATCCACAAGATGTAGACAGGGTTATCTCTAGTGAACCCTAGAGTTTTAACAAGCACTTGGTGGTGGTTCAGAAATATGATATCAATGTCCCTATTCAAGATGCGTGTTTCAATAAAGCTTCTTTTTGGGTACAAGTACATGACATTCCGTTTAGATACATGACAAAGGAAATAGCTAAGGATATTTGTGGTAGTATTGGTGAAGTTAATCAATAGGATCACATCCACCGGAGGAAGGGGGGGTGCTTTATTAGGGTCAGGGTTACAATTGACACAACAAAACCCCTTTGTTTTGGGAGAGTGGTTCATCTTGAAGAGGAGGGGGGGGGGAGTGTGGGTTACCTTCAAGTATGAGAGACTGCTAAACCTTTGCTATTGGTGTGGTTGTCTCGACCACAATGACAGGGAATATGGCCTGTGGATTGAGAGTAAAGGGAACTACCCCGGAGTGCAACACAATATGGGCCTTTCATGAGTGCTTCCCATGCTTTCACGCCAAAAAATAGTGTGGTGCATTTCTCTAGTTTCTTTGATTATCAGAAGGGTAAACATCCTAACACTAGGTACAAACCGGATGCAAGAACACTTTCTCCTTAGTCGGATATTCTGGCGGCAGAGCCCCTAGTCCCTCTGCTTCCAGTGAACTACCTTGATATGGAAACCCCGAATTTGGTGGAAGAAGTTATTACTATCCCAAATTCAAATTCAAACGAGAATGCAGCTATTAAGTCTACTACCAACCCGGAATTCTCGAGTAATGCAAATCTCCAGGATCCTTTTTTTTCAACAACTTCTAGATATAGATAATGGTTTGCAAAAGTTTGGGGATTCAGGGACTCAAAGTAAGGGATTCTCAGGATTGACAGCTAAGGAGATTTGTGATGAGATCTTAGTAAAATAGCCAGGATGCCCTAAGTCCATACCATGCGACCTTAGCACGTAGCCTACACTACTTCACAATCCAGTTCACTTAGACATTTCACCCCCTTTAATCTCAAATAACTTTATTGCTCTGAGGACTACTTCTTGGAAACGGATTGCTCGCACTTCAGATTCTGACTCAGGTTCTACATTGCATGAGTATGTGTGTAAAAAATGATATGCTTCAACACTTGGAGAACAGGTGGATTTACCAAACCAAAAATTGGTGGTTTATCCTAATGTCAGTAACTCTTCTTTTATATTGGAAGAGGCTGCTCCCTAGCCCCACCAGAAGCAATGAATATTTTATATTAGAACTGTCGGGGGCTTGGGAACTGGCAAACAGTTTAAGAGCTTGGCAATTTAGTTCGGGCACAAAATCTTGCAGCCGTGTTTTTAGCTGAAACATGGTTGGATGAAGTTAGGCTAAGTGGTTTGTGTGATACTTTACTATTGAAAAACTTCTTTGGAGTTTCAAGAATTACTCGTGGGGGTGGATTGGCCATTTTTTGGAAGCAAAACTTTGATCTTCAAGTTGTGAATTCATCTCCAAATTTCATTGATACAATTATAAACTGCAGCAAAGATGACGTTTGGCGGTTCATTAGTTTTTATAGAGCTCCCGAAACCTCTAGGCATCCGGAATCATGGAACTTATTGAGGGGGCTCAACACTCTGACCTTTATTCCATGGCTTTGTGCTGGTGATTTCAATAAAATTACAAAGATCGATGAAAAGCTTAGGGGCTAGACTTAGCCAAACAATCAGATGCAAGACTTTGGGGATGTAATTGATGAAGTTGGTTTTCGAGACCTTGGATATGTAGGAAGTAAATTGACCTGGGTCAAACATTTTCTGGATGGACTTATCATTTGGGAACATTTGGAGATAGAGCCCTTGGTACAAAAGAGTGGGTTAGCTTATTTCTCACTTTTTAGGTAGTGCATTTGGAATGTGGGATGTCCGACCATAATCCCATCCATATCCACCCTATGGGGGTTCTGACACGGAGGCAGAAACCATGGCAGTTTGAACAGGTATGGCTGTTCAAGGAGGGGTGCCATGAGACTGTGAAATCGGTTTGGGGGTCAGATTCAAACTGCTTTAATATAGGATAGGTTGGGGAAAAACTTAGGCGATGCCAGAGGGACATATAGTGGTGGTGTAAGGTTGAATTTATTCAATCATGTGTTGGCTTTATTTTGTGCCAAATTTTCTTGTAATTTAGCAATTAGATACCATGTATTTAGGTGGGAATCATGTAAGGGTTATGTGTGAAGAATTCAATGTGTGTGCCATCAAGAGCATTCTCACGACTAGAACTCGTGAGTGACTCACCAAAGTGCCACACGTGTGAAGCATGCAGGAAGTTGAAGGGTCATGATAGCTGGAGCACTATAGGACAAAAAGGACAATCTAGCCAGTCAGTTATTTCGCAACTTGTCCCAATCGTGAATGAGTCGCCAGAACCTCCTGTTTTGCAGAAAAATGACTTTTCATATTCCTCACATACCCTACTATAAATACCCTTATACCCACAAAATGTTGAGAGCTTATAGAGAGAATTTTGAGAAAGAAACCCCAGAGAACAACAAGATTGATTCATCCACAATCTTATTCATTTGACACTTCAAATTCCTCTACTCTTACCCTCTCTATTGACATACCTTTGAGAGGAGCTTTAGCCAAATCCTTACCTCACCATATTCATATCAATGAGAAGGTTATTTGGTGCTTGGGAAGTAGTTCAGAGAGGACCAATTCATTTGGTTGCTGCAATGGGCTTATTGCGGGATCCAGTAAGCTAGAGAAGATAAGGTTAGGCTTAACCCTGTTGGAGCAAGAAGCTTAGAGGGCTTAGGTGCATCAGGTAGATTAGGTTCGAAGGGTCCTTTATCTATTCATGTATCCCAAGTGATTTTCTAGTGGATCATTTCACCGCTTGGAGGGCAGCGGAGAGGTTTTTCACTGAGTTCTTCGGTTTCCACTTCGATAACACGTGTCATTGTTATCTTGCGTTTGCTTCTCTCTATCCTTTACTCTTTGCATTTAATTACTGTTGTGTTGTGATTAAATTAAGGCTCAGAGTAGTTTAATTGTTTGGGTATAGCTTATATTTATCATTCCACACATACATTGTTTAAATATAAGCTTGTGTTGGTATTTTTGAAATTGGGGTTCTAAACATTCACTAGTGTTTTACACACCAAATGAACTTTCAATTAGTATCAGAGTGGGTACACTTTAATTGATTTCTATATCCTTAGTGTGATCCTTGACCCCTATGATGGATAGATCTCAATCCTTCAATGCACCTCCCATCTTTGATGGGAGTAATTATGCATTTTGGAAAGTGCGTATGCGTGCATTCTTGTGCTCCATTGATGAGATTGTGTGGGATGTTGTTAAAGTTGGTTGGACTAGGCCGGAGGCTGCCAAATCTACTTGGGATAAGGTAGCCCTTGCAGTGGCCAATGCTAATAGTAAAGCTTTGAATGCTATATTTTGTGGTGTCTCATCCGATGAATTTCATAAGATTTCACATGTGGCAATCGCCAAGGAGGCATTGGAAATTTTGGAGACCACATACGAGGGCACCAAAAAGGTGAAAGATACAAAGCTACAAATGCTCACCACTCGCTTCGAAGAACTAAAGATGAGCAAAGATGAGTCATTCGACTCCATTTATGGGAAGTTGAATGAACTAGTGATTGGCAAATTCAACTTGGGTGAAAAGACAGAGGGCTCCAAGGTTGTGGGGAAGATCTTACAATCATTACCAGAGAGCTTTCGTGGCAAAGTGACCGCCATCGAAGATAGCAAAGACCTTTATGAGATAAAGATTCAAGAACTCATCGGTTCTCTTCAAACTTATGAGCTATCTTTACCATCACAAAGGAAGAGAAAATCTCTTGCTCTTAAGAAAATCAATGAAAGAGTTGAAGCTCAAGACTCCTTGGATGAGGACGAGGTTGAAAAGGAGGTGGCGTACCTTGCAAAGAACTTTCGCAAATTCTTAAAATTCAAGAAGGATGGGAAGTCTTTTCAGAAAGTTAAATTCTCAAATTTCAAGAAGGACAAGAAAGACTTCGAGAAGAAAGACTTCAAAGACTCATCTTCATCTCAAGCAGTCACTTGCTATAAGTGTAAAGGGCATGGCCATGTGAAGAAAGGATGCCCCACTTATTTGAAGGCAAAGGGTAAATTCTTTGCTATAACCCTAAGTGACTCGAATAACTCCAACTCCGATTCAGAAAAAAGTTGTAATGGAGAAGGAAATTACTCTACGTTTATGACCATTGCACCCTTGGACTCTTCGAAAGATTTAAGCACTCTAGTGGAAGAGCTCGGTGAGCACACCAAAGTGGAGTTTATGGGAGTTGGAGAGGAATCCGATGATGAAGATGAAGAATACATCTATGAAGGAGCAAAGGGATTGCAAGAATCCTACAATTCCCTTCTTGAGAAGACCGAAAAGTATGCTAGAGTGGCTAAGGCAACCATTAGAAAATTGAAGAAAGTAAAACAAGATTACAAGAGCATGCTTGTGAGGTATAAAGAAACAAAATGTGAAGTTGAAACAATGAATGAAGAGCTAACGAATGCCTGTTCTAGGATCAAGTTTCTTGAGCTTGAGGTTATTCAAGCTAATGCCAAAGTGGAGTGTGTTGCTTCAAAGAAACTTAATGAGGTGCTTGCATATCAAAAGCCTTCTTCTAATAGAAGTGGCTTAGGATACACCAAAGAAAGTAGCTCAAGCACTAATGTGTCTAAGGAGATGAAGTTTGTTAAAGCCAAAGAACTGGTGGTTACAACCCCTCTTGTTGAGAATGTGAAGGTTGAAAAGAAACCAAATGTGGCAATTCAAAACGCTTTGATAAAGCCTCCAAATCCATTTGTGGCCAAACTCAAGGCAAAAGGAAAGTCTATTCCGAAGGCACAAAGAGGTCCTCAAACTCAACACTTTTGTTATCATTGCGGAATCCGAGGACATACTAGACCAAATTGTCACAAGCTTCAAGCATTGAAGAATGCGAGTTCTTAAAGGCCAAGAGGACAAGGAAAGGGCAAAGGGAACCATAAGCAATCAAAAGGGCGAGAAGTAGATCTCAGTATTGGTGATGTGATGAAAA
Organism: Quercus robur; assembly: GCF_932294415.1. Taxonomy (NCBI): domain Eukaryota; kingdom Viridiplantae; phylum Streptophyta; class Magnoliopsida; order Fagales; family Fagaceae; genus Quercus; species Quercus robur. The sequence continues at coordinate 22,866,471 of NC_065544.1, read as the reverse complement.
TGATAGACACCATCACTTCTTGTTCGGTAAACTTCACCTTAAGGTTTGAGAATCGTCACTCAAGTATCCAATCCTCTAAGGATATCACCCCAAATGCACATGCCGTGTGGGTGAAGAAGGGTACTAATGCATAAGCATTACAGCATGTCCATGCATTAATTCTTTCGATATGTTGTGACATTGTTAGTTGTTTGCTTATGTTTTTCATTCTAGCATGTTTTTACTGTTTTTGTTCTTTAAGAAGCTTTGAATGTTTATTTTCTTTTTGATCAATCTTTACTTGCTTTGTGTGAAAAATCCAAAAACACATAAAAAGTAGAAAATCCAAAAAGTTTGATCGGCATTATTGTGTATTGTCACATGCATGTTTAGCCTTGTACCTCCATACTAATGGCTTTGTGCATTTACGAGCTTAGCTTGTTCTTTTTGCACTTGTATCATTGTGAGAAAATCTTTGACATCTATGTGACTGTTGTAAATAGATCTTCAAACTTGTCATGAATGATTAGTCAATAGTTTTGTTGATCTTGAGACATGCATAGACTTGTGCCTATATATCTTCCCACTCTTTAAAAAAAAAAAAAATTGCTTAAAGAGTTCATCCAATGTCAAATCTCGAAAAGAGATAATGAGCTGCAAAACCAGTCGCACATACTAGTATTTGACTAGGAAAGTGGGAAAGTGACTTATATTGAAAATGTATGGTGCCCAAAAGTCAAAGGCTTACTTTCAAAATTGAAAGATCAAAAATTTCAGACATCAATCTCAAAAAGAGATGTAATGTTCTAAAAAGATCAAATGTTATGAAATGTAAGAAGCCAAATGAAAGCTTCCAAAGTTATTTAATTAAGTCTTTGTGGGAGGCCATATATGCTCATTTCTATAATTGAATTTGGTCACTCTACTTAGTGCTAATTGTGTATACCTTGGTTGAATTGATCATTGAAGTTTTATGTTAGACTAAGGACTATCTCACTTTTGATACCCACCCATATCACACATGTCTTTGTTCAATAAATGCCTTATCCGTTTGTGTAATTATACTTGATTAAATGTGTTGTACATATTCAATCATATGTTGATCAAACACAAAAATAATTTTGAGTATTTTAGTTGTTTTGGGATAGTGTTTTGTTTCAAAATTTTTCATAAAAATCCAAAAATTTTCAACTCTGCCTTTTGGTGACTCATTTTCGTGAGTCATGTGAGTCACGAGGCACCATTCGCGAGTTTACATAGAAGGTTTTACGACTCCCTAGCGAGTAAGACTTCAAGTCACGAAAAGTACTTAGAAAAATTTTCAAAAATTCTAGGTTTTTGTCATTTTCGCGACTCATTATGGCAACTTGTTCGCAAGTAGAAGTCCAGTCGCGAATTTACTCAGAGAGGTTCGCAACTCACTGGCGAGTGGATACCCCACTTGCGAAAAAGACTTAGACAAAATTTTCCAAATTTTGTACAAGGGTTTTTGGTGACTCGTTTTGGCGACTTGCTCGCGGGTCATATAAGTCGCGAAAATCACATGTTTTGCACAAATAGGGTTAAATCTCAGACAGTTTTCAAAAACTTTTCAATTTTTCCTCGCATCATGTGCATAACCCTTTGTCTTTTCTACCTCTCCCTCTCCCAAAACCACCATTCTTACTCTCAAAACCTTCATTTTCTTCTTTAATCCTTCATCAATCTTCAAAAAAAGGTATGAGTTTTCTCTTATTTTCACTATATTTCAAGTTTCTAACCCTAGTTTTCTTGGATTTTGTGTTTATGTTGAGATATTGAAATATGGTTGTTGAATATGAGTTTTTGATGAGTTTGATATATGGGTTTTGTTGGTTTTGTTGGTATAATGCTTGTTATACATGTTTTACATGTTTGTTCTTCATATTTATGCATTGTATTATGTTTTGTGTTGTGTTGTGCATACCATGTTCATGATAAAATGTCTCTTAGATGTTTTTGTGTGTTTCTTTAGACATTATTGAGTACAAAGATTGTGGGGATAATCATGTTTCCTTGATTTTGGAACATCAAATAATTATGTGTTTTCACACTTTGCCTTAGATTGTACACTTTTGCATATGATGCACAAACACACAAACCTTTTGACATGTTGAGTGAATAATGCCAATGATTCTATCATGTTGTGATGTTTAGCATCTTCACATGTCAATTTTCTTTTGAATTACTCTTTAAATTCCAGTTTTTAGGGTTTTGATTCAAAGTTTATGTTTTGGTTCTAACTTGTTACTAATCAAGTTTATTACCGACTTTTGTGCTCTGTTTTGCAGATGGCTTCTCGAAAAACCTTTGCTCAGCCTGGTGACAAGAGGAAACGCATGGATGAGAGCTAGTTTCGCTCCACTCAACATTTTGAGCGATACAACCATCACTTTGAGAATGCACCAATCATTTAGAAGCAATTTGTGGATCTTGTTGACCTCAAGGAATCCTTTATCCCTAGCTATTTTGAAGGAAGAGGTCAAGAAAAGCTCCTTGGTGATCTCCTCGGGGTTTGTGAACCACTAATTAGGGAATTCTATGCCAATGCCATTCTCAGAAACGATTACCTAGATTGTTGGGTTAGAGGCCATGAATTCACTCTTGATGTGGGGGACATTGATGGTATCCTTGGACATGGAGAAGTAGATCAAGAAGACTTCATTCCTTACAAGGACAGAATGGTCTCTATAGAAACAGTACAATTCCGTATTGGTGGCACTAGGGAAGGAAAATGCCTCAACACAACCACCTTCCCTCCGAATTTGAGATGCCTTGCTTACATCATATTGTTCAACTTCTATTTGGTAAGGAAGTTGACCACCATCAACAATGCTAGAGCGATCTTCCTCATGGAGCTTTGTGAGAGAACTTACATAGACATTGGTGCTCATGCTTATTCCATCATTGTCGAAGCTACAAGGACAACCTCAAGGGAAAAGCTTGTTCTTCCAAGTTTTATTATGAGTATCCTTCATGAAAAGTGTGTGGAGACTCCACAGGATATAAGCCTAATGAGTGTGCCTCCTTCCATCAACTCTCAAATAATCCTAAAGTGTAGAGTTCGTCTTCCAGGTGATGAACAAGTTGATGAACCTGAATAAGCACCTCCCGCGGATACAAAAATTGAAGTGGAAGGACAATAACCTCCTCTAAGAAGAGGTGGTGGTCGAGGTAGAAGCGGAGCTTCATCATCTTCATTAGTGCCTCTAGACGCCTTTCAGATCATTCTTGGGAGGATTGATTGTCTAAGAGATGTCCAAATCGAGCACTCCACCATCCTTATAGCCATCCAGGACCAGATCAACTTGTTGTCAGCCAAGTTTGATAGCTTTACTCATCAGCCATAGCCCTTTGGCCATTTCGGTAAAAAATGGGTAGTATGGAGTAACTCTTGAGGGGGAGAACTTTTTATAAGCTTTTATAGTTTTTATGGTTTTTCATAGCACTTATTCAAGTAATCTATGGTTTTAGTACTTTGGTTTTTAAGTACTCTATGGATTTAGTACTTTGGTTTTAAAATACTTGGATATTGTGTGCTTTGGATACTTGGATGTTTTAGCCATTGAAACTATGCTTTATTTTGTACTTTTGCTTTTGTAGCTATTTAGTACTTTTGGTTAATGTTTTGCATTTACTTTAGTTCTCTTGTGCCCTTGTTGGATCTTGTATCCTTAATGCAATTACCTTAGTGTTCTTGCATCAATTGAGTGTTGGACATGCAAATGATACTTTGCATTGAGCTTATTAGCTTGCATGTCCAAATGTTCATTCACCGTGTAAATTTTCATTATGGTCACTATTTATAGTGATTGTTCTTGTTTGGTCAAGCTATGCTTTATTGTCATATTCATATTTGTTTGATCGTATTGTGCTTACTCCATATGTATTCCAAGATTTTTACTTACAATGAACTTTTTGTGATATTGTTTTCAAGAAAACTTGTCCATATGGTTCAAGAGCTTCACAGATCTAGAGTTAGGTGTGAGTGAGTTTTGGCAACTGTTCCCAACTCACATTTTAAGTCTAGAGTTTATTTTAGAGTTTTGTCACGGAATAGCTAAAGGGGGAGATTGTAAGGATGAATTTATTCAATCATGTGTTGGTTTTATTCTGTGCCAAATTTGCTTGTAATTTAGCAATTAGATACCTTGTATTTATTGTCGTTACGTAGCGTGGTCAATTAGTCTACACTAAATACCCTTTTTTTTATTGGAAAAAAAAATTATGGTCCTAACTCTAGGTAGTGTAGCTTTCTTGGTGATTAGGTAGGTGGAGTCTGTGACTTGATTATTTAATAATAATCGCCCATCTAGAGAGTCCTTCAATGCCTCTAGGAAAATTTCAATCTACTTCTTGGTGTTCTGTCAATTGCTTAACTTGAGTTATTCAGAAGGGAAATGCTAGGGACACAAAACATTTACAATTCACAATATTGTGGACTCATAATTTTACTTCTATCATTCACAACTTATTACGTGTCTAGTTGTGATAAAAGTTGTGAATTTTTTTGTGTGTTCTTAACTTTTTTTTATTTGGAAGTTTGTTAATTAATTACCTGCTAACTAGTTCCTTGATGGCCTTGTTTTCCCCATCAATATTTGTCTTCACTGTTTTTTTTTTTTTTTTTTTTTTTTTTTTTTTTTTTTTTTTTTTTTTTTTAAGTCTAGAGTTTTTTTTAGAGTTTTGTCATGGAATAGCCAAAGGTTGAATTTATTCAATCATGTGTTGGTTTTATTCCGTGCCAAATTTGCTTGTAATTTAGCAATTAGATACCTTGTATTTATTGTCGTTTCGTAGCGTGGGGTCGATTAGTCTACACTAAAGACCCTTTTTTTTATTGGGTAAAAAAAGGAAAAAAAAAAAAAAAAAAACTTATGGTCCTAAACGAGTCTAGAAATGTTGTTGTAACTTGTAAACAAGATGACTACACTCTAGGTAGTGTAGCTTTCTTGGTGATTAGGTTGGTGGCGTCCGTGACTTGATTATTTAATAATAATTGCCCATCTAGAGAGTCCTTCAATACCTCTAGAAAAATTTCAATCTACTTCTCGATGTTCTATCAACCGCTCAACTCGAGTTATTCAGAAGGGAAATGCTAGGGACACAAAAAATTTACAATTCACAATATTGTGAACTCATAATTTTACTTCCATCATTCACAACTTATTATGTGTCTAGTTGTGATAAAAGTTGTGATTTTTTTTTTTTTTTTTTTTTGTGTTCTTAACCATTTTTTTTTATTTGGAAGTTTGTTAATTAATTACCTGCTAACTGGTTCCTTGATGGCCTTGTTTTCCCCATCAATATTTGTCTTCACTTTTTTTATTTTTTATTTTTATTCTTTTTAAAGTCTAGAATTTGTTTTAGAGTTTTGTCATGGAATAGCCAAAGGTTAAATTTATTCAATCGCGTGTTGGTTTTATTCCGTGCCAAATTTGCTTGTAATTTAACAATTAGATACCTTGTATTTATTGTCGTTACGTAGCGTAGGGTCAATTAGTCTACACTAAAGACCCTTTTTTTTATTGGGTAAAAAAAGGAAAAAAAAAAAAAAAAAAACTTATGGTCCTAAACGAGTCTAGAAATGTTGTTGTAACTTGTAAACAAGATGACTACACTCTAGGTAGTGTAGCTTCCTTGGTAATTAGGTAGGTGGAGTCCGTGACTTGATTATTTAATAATAATTGCCCATCTAGAGAGTCCTTCAATGCCTCTAGAAAAATTTCAATCTACTTCTTGGTGTTCTATCAACTGCTCAACTCGAGTTATTCAGAAGGGAAATGCTAGGGGCACAAAAAATATACAATTCACAATATTGTGGACTCATAATTTTACTTCCATCATTCACAACTTATTATGTGTCTAGTTGTGATAAAAGTTGTGAATTTTTTTTGTGTTCTTAACATTTTTTATTTGGAAGTTTGTTACTTAATTACCTACTAACTGGTTCTTTGATGGCCTTGTTTTCCCCATCAATATTTGTTTTCACAGTTTTTTTTTTTTTTTTTTTTTTTTTGTTGTTTACAAAATTGTATTCACCATTAGTCTTTAGGAATTATCGGTTTTATTATTCATATATTCTTCAATTTACCATGGTTAAAAAGAAATTTAATATATTTATGATGCAAGAATAACAACAACATATAAGCTTTTGAATCCCATTCTACGGTGAGGATTGAAAACCGCATAAGCAGAGTGACTTATGAGCATAGGCTTGTAGATGGTAGATGGAGTTATTCATCAAAAAAATACATGAGAAAAATTCATAAATTACAATATTGTACGCTTTTTATAAATGTATATAACATTCTACACATTTAACGTGTCTATGATATAAACACATTGATAGTACAATGTAAAGCTATAAATAAACATTAAGTAACTAATAACTAGTTGATGTACTTTTGAGCATAGGCTTGTAGATAGTAGATGGAGTTGTCAGAAGTGTGGAGCTTATCTTGGCCACACAAAGAAGCTAAATTGAAGGCAGTACGTAACTAAGACTCTTTTTTTAGACCAAAACATGAGCCACAAAATTTTTTTTTTTTGAAAATAGCCACAAAATTTTTATGAGTATATATATATAAATATAAAATAAATTCAAAACTAGATAAATACAAGAAAAAAGAGAGTCTACATTCAATTATAGCAAAACATAAACCACAGAAAAAGGCAAAATAATTGTATTATAAATCGTTTCAACCCAATTTTCTCTAATTTATTAACAAAGAACTCTAAATAATTTAAACCCTGAAAATTATATAAGATTGATTTTTCACTCAATTACGCTGTAAATTCTTTGTTAATATACAAAACCAAAGAGTATTAAAAAATCATCTAAAATTTTATTGTGAGATCCAATTTTAACAATATCCATGTTTGAGAATGCATATTTTATTGTAAAGTCATCTTGCCAATGACATAAAAATAAAAATAAAAATAAAACGTAAACTAAACGACTTTTGGTGGAGTTAGTTAAGCAATATGAGAATAATAAAGAGCCAAAATTTTAACTTTGGTTAAATAAAAAAAGAGTCATATTAGCACAAAGTTACAACTAAGAAGTCATTTTCTTTTCAAGCTAAGATTAGTATATATTTTTTAGGGTAAATTTTAGAAAACTACCCTGAGGTTTGAGCTAATACCAACTAGGTCCAAAATTTCTCAAAACTAACCAAATTAGTCTTTAAAAGAAAATTTTGTCCATAAATACCTAAACACTGTTACTTTCTCTTCTCTCTCTTCTCTTTGACTCTCATCTCTTTTCCCTTTTTCTCTCTCTCACCTAGGTGATCTCCATCTCTTCTCTCTCTCACCGAACTTTGGTCATCAGTGAAACCCATAACCCTCTCTCCCTTTAAATTTCCTTTGGTTGTCAGGTTCAGATGATTTGGGTGCGGGTTTGAAAATTTTGATTTTGGGTATACTATTTGTAGATCTATGGATTTGCTATTTTGATTTGGGTTTTGGGTTTGGTTGAATGGATGTTTTCACATCTATTGCATGTGGTTTGGATTTAAATTTTGGTGGGTGACCTTTGTTAAGGAAGGAAAATGGTGCCTCTGAATGAAATGTTGGGGAACCAAACCGAGACTCAACTATGGGCTCTTTGAGATGACACCCATAGGCTTTTGGTGTGATGACAAGCCTATCCAAGCAAAAAAGGACTGCACTTAACAAAAAATAGCAACAAAGGCCCAATGAAAAATTTGTTACAATACTTAATTAGAACATTAGTGGTCTTGTTTTGATAGTTCAAGGGAAATAGATTCTCTAGTAGTAAAGGTGAAGTTATACTTAAGTCCAAAAGATGAATTATCCAACGGTAAAAGTGGAATTACACAGTCCAGCCATCAATAATTAGATAGTATTTAAGCAAATTCTAGGTCCTTATGTGTCTCATTCAAGAGGAATTTATGTTGCTTTCAGCCATCATTACATCAATGTGAGGAAAAAGTTCAATTGTTACAAATACATCATATCCTTCAATAGAAAAATAAAAGGTAAAGATTAAAGGTTCCCTAGGAAGAAAAAATGGAAGATTAATTGGCATGGTGTGAAGGAAGAGAAAGATCCCCAACTCAGTGCAGCAAGTATCTAAATTAAGACTTTAGTGGGTGTAAACTTATAAGACATGAATAAGATGAATGTGGGCTACTTTTGAGTGAGTGAGATGGGGTTGATACTGAGACTGAAGTCTTTTGTGGGTAATGGGTTGTTTGTGGCTAGCTGGAAGACACTTATAAGCTGTGGTGGTGTAAAGGGAGGGGAAGAATATCTGGGATCAGATGGGTATGGGTTGAAGGTGATGGATGGTGAGCTAGAAGAGAGTTGAACCACTAGTAAAAATGGCCAACGAATTTCAGAGTCTTAGAGGGGTGGCTTAGTTGGTTTTTTGGTTAGTTTGCTTGTGCTTTTATAATGGAGTTTTCAGAGAAGCATTTATTGACAAGGGTCCAAAAAACGTATGACCACTCAAAGGTGATGAATCAGAGTCAAGCTTTTCTGAGATTTTTTATCAGAAGTAGGAAAATCCATTTTAGGGGGTTGTTTTGCTTTTTTAGGTAATGATGGGATTTTAAAGCGCTTTGCATTAAATGCCAGGATTCTTGGGGCTGAGCTTGATTATTGTGATCTGAAGCGTATATCAAGAGCGAATCCTAATGCTGCAACTGAGATTTGGACCCCTGAGAAGTAAGATTTAATACCCCAAGCTAGGTGCTAAGTTTTAGTCTACTTCAGGGGGGTTCCACTAGAGATCCCTTTATGCCCTCTAAACCACATGTTCTCAATTGTTCCCCTTTAGGATTCATGGGTTTGGCACATGAATCACGTTTTGAACATTTTTTAGTTATGTTTAAATTCAATTTGTTGGAGTTTAAATAATTTGGTTTCAGCTCCCCTTCCGCTGGAGGTGCTGTTTTGAGGAAGATGATGGAGTTCCATCATTCTTTAGACTCCGGCTGATATGACAGTCCTTGGGCACTGTTCACGTTAGGTAGAGGGTGACAGAAAACTAATGGGATAGCCTTTAGTCCATTCTCAAAGGTTTGGTTACCTTGTATGAGTCCTTAGTTGCTCTTTTTGGTTAGGAATGAACAAGGGCAGTTCTCCTTTGCCTCCTGCTGGTGCTTTTTTCTTAGGCTTGCTCTCATGGGCTGGGTTGTGTGCACATATTGCCATGGGTTTTCATTCCTCATGGACTTTTATTAGTAAATATTTTTTGGGTTTTTCATATATACTTGCAATGGGCCTTTGGGCAATTTGTTGTAATGTTTGAAACAATAGGAAAAGTTTCAAAATACTTTTGTAAATAATATTTACTTTGACGAATTCTATGTTGCAAATAATGTTCATGGTTTCTAATAATTGCATCGTGACTTAAATGATGATCTTGTGGGTTTGAATGTTTACCATGAGTGTTTGAAGGTGTATATTATGGATGTCGCGTTGCAAAATGACGTCCATGTATTTCATGGGTTTTATAATACGAAAACATAATCCTCAAGATAGCTCTCAATGAGTTTTTTCATAAGATGATTGCCATGGTAACATTTTAACGTGATATTTTTTCTTTGCCAAGCGTTGATAATCTTGGATTCTTTTCTTTTTGATGAAGTAGTGCCAATGAAAATTGGGCTTTGATGTTGTCAATAAGATTGATGAAGTAGTGCCAATGAAAATTGGGTTTTGATGTTGCCAATAAGAATTGGGCTTTGATATTGCTAATGAGAATTGGGCTTTGATATTGCCAATGAGAATTGGGCTTTGGATGAATGAATCGCCATAGGTTTGAATCATGGGCTTTGATTATGGATTCGAATTCTACTGATAAAATTGTTTTGCCATGGACTTGAATCATGGGCTTTTCAAATATTGCCAAGTATAAGTATTCTTGGGCTTTAAATATAATAAGGTGTGTATATTTGAAAGTGAATAGGTGGTACTTAAATAAAATTAGATGTAATAAAAAAAAAAAAAAAAAAAGTACCCTAACAACCTTTCATATTTGAGGTGGCTGTGTGGCTTAGGTTGGAGGTGGTGGCAACCATGGGTTGTTGTTGCACTAGGTTGGAGGTGGTGGCAGCTATGGGTTGTTGGTTGTTGCATAGTTTTTTTTTTTTTTTTTTTTTTTTTTTTTTTTTTTTTTTGCATTGGGTTAGAGGTGGTGGTAGCCATGGATTGTAGCTGATGTTACTGTTTTTAGGTGGTAGAAAATAGAGAAGAGAGAGTGAGAATTGATGCTAAACTAACCTTTAGTAGTGATGGTTGTTCAATGGATTTGCTGATGCCGGTGAAGACTCATGGGTTTTGCAGGTGGCTAGGTTTGGTGAGAGAAAGGAGCGACAGAGAAGAGAGTTAGAAGAGATAATGGTGTTTAGCTATTTAGGGACAAAGTTGTCTTTTAGGGAATAGGTTAGTTAGTTCTAAGAAGTTTTGGATTTAGTTGATATTAGCCCAAATCTCAGGGTAGTTATTTGAAATTTACCCTATTTAAAAAATAAAAAATAAAAAAATAGCGGTGATCCCATTATGTCATGATTTGTCTGTCTTTGTGAACCACAAAAGTGACTGGGTTGGGACAAATGAAATAAATGAAAATAGTTGTTGATTGGTACAAGTCATTGTAAGCCATACAAATTAATGTCAAAAATGTATTTAGTATTTGTTTTTGAAAGCTTGGATTTGTGTTAAAACACAAGAGCTTGTTCAGACCCCCAATTAAAACTTACGACTAGATTGCTTTTGTTCTAACTTAGACTAAGAGTGGAACAAGAGTAAATAAGTACAATGAACCAATAACTCTACTTTAAGTCATATTCATCCATTATCAACAATAAAATGAAAGCTTAAAGAGTAGGGAAGAGAGATGCAAACACAAGATAACACCGAGACATGTTATTGAAGAGGAAATCGAAGAACTCGGCGAAAAACCTCTCCGCAACCCTCCAAGTCGAAATCAACCCACTAGAGTATAAAGTTGAAGTACACGAATAACAAAAGACCCTTCAAGCCTAGTCTACCCCATGTACTTGAACTCTTCAAACTCTTGCTACCAATTGACTTCTCAAAACCTTGTCTTCTCTAGCTTTCTGGATCCTGCAATTTAGCTCGATTGCATCCGCGCAATGAATGACTCCTTCCAATGCTTCTCAGCAGCACCAAAATCTCACTTTACACTTACAATGAGTGTGGTAAGTGTTTGGACTAGCAACCTCTTAAAGATATAAAGATGAAGAGGTAGGAGTTGAGGAAAAAAAACCACAAAAAAATGTGTAGATGATTGTGTGTATAACAATCTCTAAGTCTCAAGTACATTTTCTAGGGTTTTCTCTCTGAAAAAGCACTCATTACAATTTGTGGGTAATGAGGATATATATAGTATAAGTAAAGACTTGGTAAAGCAAAACACAACTTTTTGCCAAACAAAAAGTATCGAGGGTCCTTCGCGGGTTGGCCTTACCCACGAGACAGTTGCAAAAAATCCAACCTGACATGACTCTTCATCTTTCAGTCATGTGCTCTACATGTGGCTCATTTCGCGGGTTGCTTCTTGTGAGACAGTCACGAAATCCACTTGTTCAACTTTTGAAACTTGATTCTTCATCGATCTCTCATACTCATCCCTTACAATTAAACCCACATACATACAGGGAATATGATTAAAGAATTTACAATTAAATTTGACACGGAATTAAAACTAACACAATATAGTTGGAAATCACAACTTTACAGTCTTTGTCTAACAAAGATTATTTTTACCAACTTATTTTGTTATTCAGTTTATTTTTACTATTATTTATGAGTCTCACTGCACTTTTTAGTACTATTTATGAGTCTAACTGTACTATTTCACTAACTTTTACATTTATCTATAGTACTTTCAGTAAAAAAAATTTAGTTTTAGCAAAATAAGCGAATCTTAAACATATTCTCAATGTTAGCAAAATTCAAGGAATATGAACTCCTATAATTCATCATCATAAGACTAATATGCATTAGTCTTTTTCTTACGTTGGGTCCTCCGATGTCTCTTTCTATGACAAAAAATAATCGTTGTCTTACAATGAACTGGGACTCTTTTCGTTTGTCTCCAAATGGAAAGAATCTAATCTCTTCCATTTTTTTTTTTTAATTAGAAAGAATATAATCTAATACATTATTCAGATTTAGTTTTGATCAATTTTGTTTCTCAAAAAAAAAAAAAAAAAGTTTATATCAATTTTTAATGCTTTTATATGGTGTCACGTTTTTTAAAACTTAATTATTTAATAAAAATGATAATTTAATTTCAAATGATACATATTTAAATTTATTATTTACTATGAGAAAGATTATATTTGACCTTTTTTTCTTCCAATATAGGTAGTGCGGGAAGATATAAATTCATATATTTCTAATTGAGTGAATCGAATAACGCAATTGGAGTATATACTTTTTTATGTATAGACACGTTTATGTACACCAAAAAAAAAAAAGTTGATTTAAAAAAAATAAAATAAAACTTTGTGTTTGTCAACGCTGGAGAAGATGTAAATGGAAATCAAATGAAAAGAATTCTTCCTATAATTGAGGGAGATCAACTATGGAATAGGAAAATTATTGAATACTTCGGAAGTACTATAAATGTGTACTCCCCTCTCTCACATGAATTATGGATGTCATCATAAATTTAATTAATGGGTCCCATAATTATGTGAGAGGAATGAGAATACATTTATGGTTCTCCGAGAATACCTAATAATTACCCTGATAGAATATGTGAAGTGAAAACTTGGACTCTCAAGATCTATTCATAGACACATTTCTACACTTTTATTTTATTAAAAAAAATAATTTGATGGTTATAATAAGAGGAAAATAAGGATAAAAATCGTGATTCTCTTATTAAAGAAAGAGGTTATACTTGCATAAGTACCATTAAGGGACTTCCATTTTATCTCAAGAAAATTTAGGAGTATAACTTTTGAACCATAACTCATGCTACAACTTTCAAATGGCCAATTGTTTTTTTTTTTTTTTTTTAAAGAGTTTTAATCTATGACGTTCGCTTCTAATGATATTGAACCCCAAATCTTTTATACAACCATTAAAGACTTTAACAGTTGAACTAATTGAAACTCAAGTCGGCCAATTGTTAATATTGGAGAAAAATTGATGAATTCATATGAAAATAATGGATTCTAGTTAACCCAACTGATAAAATCTCTGATAGTTGAATAAGAGATTTAAAATTTAATTGATTAATATTTTGATATAATAATAAAGAGTTATTATTTCGCATAAAAAAAAAAAGAGTTATTATAAAAAATAAAAGCCATAAATTGAAGCTTAAAAAAAAAAAAAAAAAAAGTAATTTTTTACCACTGTCATTCACCATAGATCATTTAATAATAGCAACAAAAGTTGTGACAAAAAATTTGGTCATTTAAAAAAAAATAAAAATCTTCTCGCGCACCAACTACTTTCATAAATGTCTAGTCATCAAACTATGATTTGTAAACGCCAACTAAATTTGCCGTTTCGTATTTGAATTGTTGAACTCGTGAAACAGATGCTGAGCTCTCAGGATGGCCTTTATAGCGTTAACTAAATTTGGATTTTAATATATATTTGTTTAAATAAAAAAATTTAGGGGCGATCCAATAGTCTCATTGTGAGCCACACAACACAAGTGAATGGATTGGGACTACTAATGAAAATACTAGTCGTACATGAATTCTGCTAACACTCTTTGTGAGCCACACAATTGTCAAAATGCATTAAATGTTAGCAGAGTTCAAAGATTATGAACTTTTGTATCATTAAGCGCCGAGACGTACCAAAATTGACAGCAAAATTCACAATTGTATAAGGTAGTAAGGATGGCAATGGGTGTGGTGGATCTGAAGGGTGAAGTCTTTGTCCTTGTCCACAAGATTTTTTCTTACCCTATTTTTGTCTCATGCGAGGAAAAATTTTATTGCTCAATTTCTGCCTCCTGAGACTTTGCGAAGCCCTGTCCAACCATGTAAAACTTTATTGTTTGTTAATTTACTTACAACTACTGCAATTATTTTTAAGAAAACCTATTTCGTTAATAAAAATATACTTGAAATTAAAAATAAATTTATCCCATCAAATCCAACTAATTTTTAACAAAAATTAAATAATATTATTAAAATTTTTAACAAAACAATATCACTACAAAAACAAAAATCTAATAATACAAATTCAATGATTCAATAGTATATAAATTTGTTTATAATAAAAACAAAAGACAATGTTAAAACTTGTACCTTATTTTCAATCTTGCTAGAGAAAAAAAGAAAAGAACAAAAAAAAAAAAAGGCAGAAATCCTTGTTGAGTAGAATAAAATAAGTTGATAATGTGTTTGTTTAAATAGTAGGGTTTTAGGGTATGAAAAATTTACAATCTAACCCTTATCAATGTGGGGAGGGGTGGGGTGGGTTGGGTCTAAAAAGTCTAAACTCATCCCCACTCCGTCCCATGGTGCGGGGTTAAATCTCTTCCCATCCCCACCCCACCACTTTTGTGGGGTGAGAAAAATCTGCGTAGAGCAAAGTGGGGAGGGCTGGGTCAAGTGAAACGGGGCAAAATTGCCATCCCTATAAGATAGGAAGTTGTTAGTGGTAGATAATAAATTAGCGTTAGTGGTGGGCCTTATAATAATCAACAATAACAAGTCATTTAGGTGTGAAATTTGTTGTCAAAATTAATCATTGTGCCTGTAGCATTACTTTGTCTTAGTTATGCTAGGATCACAATCTTTACCACATCAGTGTATGTCGCTTTCACATAAACACACCACATTTTTTTTTTAATTCACAATTACCTATGCATGTAAGAGAGTTGTTGAAAAAGATGTGTGAAAGGATGTTATTCTAGAATTATTGATATAAAGTTTCTTTCTAAAATCCAAAAAAAAAAAAAAAAAAAAAAATCGTTTGTCATACCAAATTTGAACTCATTTCATTTGGCTTCATGTTACACATGTTATAACTCTAAGTAATATTACACTATTCCATAACTTGTTATTGAATTCATATTTTGAAAATCTCATCGTTAGATTACATGTTCTATATGTTTTTAATATAATGCCAATTTTTATATTAATAAGATGTTATTTACTATTTGATCCATAAATTCATATTTTATGCAATATTTTAAACTATAAAAACTTGAATTTAAACAATTGATTGATGAAATGGTTATTGATCTATGACCACCTTGAAATTTTACAAATATGGAGAATATACAAAGATAATGTAATCCAACGATTAATTTGTCAAAATTTGCATCCAATTAAAAAATATTGAGTAGCATAATATTACATAGAGTTACACCTGGTGTAACTTGAACTCAACCCATTTTTTTTTTATATACAAATTTAAGGCTTTTATATGATGTCATGTTATTTAAAACTTAATTATCTAATATAAATAATATTTAATTTTAAATTTATTATAACTTAAAAATCATTAATTATTAGAAAGATTATATTTAATTTTTTTTTCTTATAATATAAGTAGTGGTGAGAAGATTTAAATTCATATTATGCCAATAGAGAGAAGAATTGAATAATGCAATTGAACTATAAAATTTTTGACAAAATATTAACCACATTCATTTAAAAGTAAAAGGATTAAAGGAGGAGATCTTATAAAAATTTTATTTTTATTTTTATTCTTATTTTAAAAAAGAGTGGTTCATTTTAAGAAGAATTTGCATTAGTCATCACTATAGAAGATAGAATGGAAGTCTCATGAGAATGAAAATAACATGCAAAGATTTTTTTTGATTTTTGATTTTATTATTATTATTATTTTTTTTTTTTCTAAAAATCAGAGAGGACAACGATGGAATATCGTAGTCCACTCTTGGGGTCTATTTATAGACACCACTGTACGCTTCTATAATATATATATATATATATATATATATTAATAATTTGATATAATAAGGATGATAGAATTCAAACCTTCATTTTCTTTAGGGAAAATAACACTTTGTCTACTTGTGATTTGTTTGAAAAATACTTTGTCTACATGTGATTTAAAAATTGACACTTTACTTATTTGAGGTTAGTTCTGTTTATCTATCGTTACCCATCTCTGTTAAAAATATAGGTACATTTGTATCTTTGTTACTCTTTTATGTCTCTCTCATCTCAAAACATAAAAAACTAAAAAATTAAGAGAAAAGAAGATCTAAAAGCTAGGTTTTGTAAAAAATTAAAACTTAACTTTTACATCTTCTTTTCATGTATAAACTTCTAGATCTTCTATTTTAACACATTAAAAATTGAAAAAAAAAATCAATTAAGTTTACCAGGTCTTATTCTAAGATGCATCACGGCCTAAGCTAAATTCACATACCGAAAACGCATAATTTAATTGATATTCGTGAGGCATATCCTGCAAAATGTAAAAACAAATATCCTTAAAACAATTGAAGACTTCCTATTGAGCAAAAGACCCTAAACATAAATGTTTATTATTACTTATAAAGTCGACAAATGGCTTGGACTAATGCAATCACTAAGGACAACTTCTTAATCAATTCCCAAACTTTTAGTCAAAATAGCATATAAGGACAATTTAACACAATTGTCATACTTTGAATCATCTTCTAGTACAAAGGTTCTGCAATTTACCAAATGCTTGATAGTAGCGTTTAACTCCCAGTAGAATCTGCTTGCTTTGACAGCAGCAGTTGTGAAAACTTTCATGTCAGCGCCCCGCACTCTTTGACAGTAGCAATAAAAGATCTAATAGTTGATATATAAAAGGAATATGTAAAAGTTAGGTTTTAATTTTTACAAAATTTAGTTTTTAGATCTTTTTTATCTTGATTTTTAAGTTTTTTATATTTTCAGACGAAAGTGATATAAAATGGTAACAAAAATATAAATTTATCCTTGTTTTTAACAGAAGAGGGTAACGGGAGGCAAACATTGCAAACCTCAGGTAGGTAAAATGTTAATTTTTAAACTACAAGTAGGTAAAGTGTTTTTATGACAAATCACAGATAAGTAAAGTGTTTTTAGAACAAACCACACGTGGACAAAACATAATTTTACATTTTCTTTATTAGATTACACTACTATATGTAAGTACTATTCTTGGGAACCTCTATTTTATCTTGAAAAGGTTTAGAAAAACAATTTCGATGTCATAAATTTTGCTGTAAGTTTGAGTTGATTAACGTGAGCGCTAGAGAAAAATTGATGAGTCCTATAATGGACCACTTCAACAAATTATAGGAAAAAAACCTATGGCAAATAATGCGGTCATAAAAGATCTGTCTTCTCTCGTACCAACTAATTGCAAATATATGTATAGGTGTCAACATATGATTGGTAACTGATTCCAAAAAAAAACTACCAAAAAAAAAAAAAAAAAAACTGATTCCAAAAAATACGTGGTTTCACATTTGAATTGTTGAACTCGTGAACCACATGCTCAGTCATACTCATATCATAAATGCTGAGCTCTTGGCAACGCCTTTAAGTACTAAGCTCTCAAAGCAGTCCTCTGTATCCCTTCCTTTGCACACACAAGTGGCCATGGCTTCGCTTCTTCAACCAAATGCTAGAAATCATGAGCCTAACCAAAACTCCAAAACTCTGAGTTCCACAGCTTTAGAATTGGAAATCATAAATAATCCAATGCAAAGCAACAGAGGTGGAAACGATGTTGTTAGAACTATGGGGGATGAGGATGGTGTTTTCTTGACATGGGAGGATTTGTGGGTGACTGTTAATGGAAAGAAAGGTAGTAAATCAATACTTGAGGGTGTGACTGGTTATGCACGACCAGGGGAGCTCTTGGCCATAATGGGTCCTTCTGGTTGTGGCAAGTCTACCCTCCTTGATACATTAGCAGGTATATCATCTTTTTTTTGTTTGCCTAAAATACTATTTACACCTTATAAGTTTAACATTACTTATAAATTTGGTTTTTTAACTAAGGAAATTTACAAATTTACAGGATCTCTTGCATTGAAACAATATTTATGCACTCATTTCGTTAATATCTATTAGAATTTTCCTGTACAACTATATAAAAAATGTAGTTGTTTGGACCAAAAAGATAGAAAAATTATGTGGTTTTCAGATGGGTTCATGATGAAAATGTGATGAACTGTTGGAAAGGAGCATGTTGACATCGTTGTAATAGTTGAGAGCATAAATTGGAGGTTTTGAAAACTCGTAATAAAAGCGTCCCAAATTTAAGAGACGTATGCTATTTAACCTTTTGTGTCTTTTATATATATATATATATATATATATATATATATATATTTTAACACTTCCTAATAACCAAGAATATTATTAAAGCAAAACAAAATTTGCATCCTTCCTGCAAGCATCCAAAACTATAGTAGGATGAAGATGCGAATTACACTAAAAAGAAGACCTAATTGTGTTTTAATTTTTAACTAAACTTGTTCTATTTATTCTTGAATTTTTTTTTTTTTTTTTGGAGACCAAAATATAGTTGTAGGCCTCTGCAAGTTCCTATTACTAGCAATTTGAGACGCATGTCTCCTAATTTTGTAAGGAAGAGGACGATAGATATATATATATATATATATATTTGAACATTATGCATGTGCACACAACTGTTTTTCACCCAAGGAGGTTGTTAAGTGCTTGTATTCCATTATTTTGCAAGTTTGAGGTTGTGGGTTCGTCAAGTAGAAAGCTCTACTATTACTTAAACGGTTCCACACAATGTCAAATTCAGATTTAAGTGGGTTTACAGTAGTGACCACACTTGCCAACCCCTTCTTTCTTCAATTATAATCTTCTTTTTAAAAGAAAGCAATTTTTTAGGGGGAAAAAACCTTGCTTAAGCAATTATGTTACTACTTTTGCATATACTATATTACAGCTTTAGCTCCATTAGGCATCTGAGAACCAACAAGAAAAATGGCCATGTCAAAAAAGAAATTGAAGGTCCACAACACAATATTATTTTGCTAGATATTGTGTTTTTTAAAAAAAAAAAAAAAAAATTCAGAAAATACAAGCAAATATGATTTGACAATTCAGAAGAGCATTGTTATATAGAGTTATACTCTAGTTGAAATTTTGTTTTAAAAGCACAAATTTATTTATTAATATGAAATGGTGAAATAGTATTTTAAAAACACAATTATAAGTTGAAACTAAAAGCATGATTTCTGCTATTTGTCCATACATATAGTGTGCAACTATTATCACTCATTGACAAATGTCTAACTAGTCTTTTATGGCAGGTAGATTAGGTTCAAACACAAGGCAATTGGGAGAAATTCTAATCAATGGCCATAAACAGAAACTGGCTTTTGGAACGTCGGTAAGAGGAAAAAAAAAAAAAAAAACCTTCTCCTCATCAAATCAAAGAGAATATTTTCTTTAAAGAAATTAGGGTTTGACTTGGGTTCACTCTAGTGAATTGGACGAACAAGATTTGGAAACATGCATGTCTAAAATTGTTTACATGTCTACGCCATATTTTGTCTAGTGCACTAAGCGATGGAAGTTTTGCCAAGAAATTAGTTTAATTATTCTTAGCCATTTAAACATACTTATTAGTTTAATTTTTACCTTAACCTAAATATAGGCATATGTAACACAAGATGATACTTTGATGACAACTTTAACGGTGAGAGAAGCTGTGTATTACTCGGCTCAGCTCCAACTCCCAGACTCCATGTCAATGTCAGAGAAGAAGGAGAGAGCAGAGATGACAATAAAAGAAATGGGGTTACAAGATGCCATAAACACAAGAATTGGTGGGTGGGGAGACAAAGGTATCAGTGGTGGGCAAAAGAGAAGAGTGAGCATTTGCATAGAGATCCTGACACGCCCAAAGCTTCTCTTCCTTGACGAACCAACAAGTGGACTTGATAGTGCAGCATCATATTATGTGATGAGCAGAATTGCAAAGTTAGATCAATGGGATGGAATTAGAAGGACTGTAATCGCATCCATTCATCAGCCCAGCAGTGAGGTCTTCCAACTCTTTCACAATCTTTGCCTTTTGTCATCAGGGAGAACAGTGTACTTTGGTCCTGCTTCAGAAGCAAATGAGGTAAGTTCTCTAATGTTTATGAAGTGTGTGTGTGTATATATTCACTTCTTGTTGCAATATATAACTAAAGTTTCACACTTTCAATTTCATTAGTTTTTTGCTTCAAATGGCTTTCCTTGCCCGACTCTCCAAAATCCATCTGATCACTTCCTTAAAACCATAAACAAGGATTTTGAAAAGGTAAGTGACCCCTGGCTCTTATGTTCGGTAGTTTGTTGATATTAAATTTTGTTTGGCCTTTAGCCTTTAAACTTTATTTTAAAATTGACCTTATATTTTAAAAATTGTTTAAAAAATTCCTTATAATTGGATGAATAATGTTGACATGACAAACTAAATTCATGTTATGTCATAAGTTGCTACACATCATCAAAGTGATTTTGGTTTCATGAATTGGATTTGTCACATCAACATTTTTTATCTATCAAAGGACTCTAAGAACTTTTTTGAATTATCTTAAAATATAAGAATAAATATGAAATAAAGGTCAAAGGCAGTAGCGGCTCTAGAAAATTTTTTTAGGATATATAGTCATTAAGAAATTTAAATTATACAAAATTTAATAAACAAACAATTTGAATTTATCAACGTCACAAAAAAAAAAAAAAGGCAAATACGTGAAATATTACAATTTTTTATACTAACAAAAAGAATAAGAAAAAAAAAATAGAATAATAAAAGGTAAAGTGCAAATTGAAAATGCTGATATGTGAATAATAAGGTGATCACAACAATTTCATAACAAATCTTATGCAACAAGTTGTTAGTCTGTTATTGGTGGGTAAAACATATCAATATTGAACACGAATTAGAATTAGTAACAGCATACCACATAAGATTTATTGTAAAAATGTTGTGGATGTAGCATTATTCTTATATTTATTGAAATCAAATTCTTATAATTCTCAAGTAAAGGTGTTCAACATTTTTATTAGGGTGGTCAAATTAAAATAGGTTAATTTAATATATAATATATTTTTTTAAAGTATGTATATACATTTTTTTAAGTCAGGGTGGTCACAGAACATATTAGTTTAAAATGATTATTTATATAATTTTTTTTTTTTTTTTTGCATATATATATATATATATTGACAAGTGAAGGTGGTCCACATACAAGTAGAGAGTCAAAGGTTGAATACCAAATATGTAATTTAACCTATTATCAATGGCAGTTTAGTACGTGACTTGGTTAATTAATGTCTTTTTATAGATATATATCTTGATATCCTCTCCATTTTGTTTGGAATAGAGTG
Source organism: Quercus robur (assembly GCF_932294415.1). NCBI lineage: Eukaryota > Viridiplantae > Streptophyta > Magnoliopsida > Fagales > Fagaceae > Quercus > Quercus robur. The sequence goes on along the minus strand of NC_065544.1, from coordinate 22,845,130 downwards.
AGTTCATTTGGGTTAAAATATAATTAATATCTTGTACACAGAAGATCATGGTACTTGATACATACTACACAACACATTAGTAATAACTAATTTGAACAATGAAACAATCAATTTTAAATAGAGGTGATTTTCCTTTCAACTTAATCTTATGCAATTACTCATCTTCGAAACACCTCCTTATAAATCTAATTTTTTTTTTTTTTTTAATATAAATCTTTTGTAGGATCTTGAGAAAGGTTCAGATGGAGGAATACCTAAAGAGGAAGCAATAGAGTCTCTTAAAAAGTCATATAAATCGTCTGAAACTTACCAACAAGTTCAAAGACAAGTAGCAGATATATGTAAACAGGTAATTAATTAAGCAAGAAATTAATCTTAAAATTTAATTTACATAGCATATACAAATAATCTTTCCTAAATCAATTACAAGAAATAAAAAATAAAAAATAATGAGTGAAAAATTTCTGTTGGTTTCAGGATTGTGGAACATTAGAGATGAAGAGAAGCCATGCTGGCTTCGTTACTCAATGTCTTGTTCTTACGAAAAGGTCTTCCATGAATATGTTCCGTGATCTAGGCTATTACTGGTTGCGCCTAGCTATTTATGTTGCAATAGCTATAGGCCTAGCCACTGTGTTTAATGATGTTGGCTATAGTTATGGATCAATTCAGGTAATACTTAAGAGAGACTTATTAAATATTAATTCCTTATACATATGATATATAATGCAAATTAGGATCAATTCAAAAGCTAAATTAATCATTGCAATTTTTTTTTTTTTCAGGCTAGAGGTTCACTGATCATGTTTGTATCTTCATTCTTAACTCTCATGTCCATCGGTGGATTCCCTTCTTTTGTGGAGGACATGAAGGTTTGTTTTGTTTGTCATTTAAGTATTAATCAATTTTATGCACATAGATCTACTTCCTTTCTCTAAATCAGCAAAAAATTATAGTGACAAGCCCAGCTTGCCTGTTACTAATAAATCAAGTTTGATTGTTCGATTTTATAGATTAGAATGACATTAGAACTAATTCCATGATTCAGATGCAGAGGAAAGTGCAATTAATCCAAAATTTGAAGCTTTGTTAATGTCATACTCAATTATTTCACATGTATTTTTTTCCTCTCCCATTTCTCCAGATATTTGAACGAGAAAGGTTAAATGGACATTATGGCACTGGTGCATTCGTTATAGGCAACACATTCTCGGCTCTTCCATTCTTGCTAGTGATTTCACTGATTCCAGGGGCAATAGCTTATTACCCTCCAGGACTTCAGAGAGATGCTGAACACTTTCTATATTTTGCTGCTGTGTTATTTGTTTGCATGATGTTAGTTGAGAGCCTAATGATGACTGTTGCAAGCATGGTGCCTAATTTCTTGATGGGTATAATAACTGGTGCTGGAATTCAAGCGCTCATGGTATTAGGTGGTGGATTTTTTCGATATCCAAATGATCTTCCCAAACCATTTTGGAGATACCCATTTTACTACATTGCTTTCCACAAGTATGCATTCCAAGGATTGTTCAAGAACGAGTTTGAAGGGCTAACGTTTCCCAGAGATAATGCCGGAGGGCCAATCAATCTAACAGGTGAAGAAATTTTGAGAGATACATGGCAAGTGGAAATGAGCTACTCTAAGTGGGTTGATCTTGCTATCTTGCTAGGAATGGTGGCTCTGTATCGACTTTTGTTCTTGGTTATCATCAAGACCATTGAAAACGTAAAGCCTATTGTTGCAAGTTTCATGTCAGCACGTTCCAAGCAAACAGCACAAGTCATGGTGAATCCTTTTAGTACACCCATGCATGGGGGGACTATACAGCAGAGCTAGATGTTATTGGTAATATTAGAAAATAATGTTATACAACTAACGAATAAAGTCTGTTTTCTTCGATTGTTAATTTAAGGAAATGGACTATCTTCTACTAATGTTTGTTTTTTGTTTTGTTTTAAATTTATTTGCAAGCACATGTCTAGTATGAACTGAATTATCCGGGTCCAAGACTCCAAGTATGTTGGTGTATTAATTATTATTACTGAAAAAAAATTATGGTACATTGATATTTGATTGTGAGAAATTCTAGGATTTCCTTGATTTTACTTTTTTGTTTAATATATAATTTGGTAAATACGATGGGGAAGGAGGATTTTGAACATTGAACATCATTATCAAAAACGCTAAGAAGTACTTATTGAACTATAAAACTCTTAATCTTTTTTATTTTATTTTAAGATACTTATAATATGTTGCTTATCCCGCAAAACCCTTTTCTTCCTTAAACACTTAGTACATGAGGAGATGTCAAGATTTTATTTTACCTAAAACGAACAAAGTTCATTTTATAATCAAGATTTCATTGTCTAGATTAGATAGTGTAAAGTGGCACAATTTTAAATTACTTGACATTGGATACAAATTTAGATTTATAATATTTAATACAAAGCATAAAATGGGTCTGTGTCAAATATAGATGTTAAGATTATATTTTATAGATTAGATAGTGTACAAGTGGAACAATTTTTTTTTTTTTTTTTCTTTTGAGAATCACAAGTGGAATAATTTTAAATGTTACACATTTGGATTTACAATCCTATTATCCTAACATGAAACTCTAAGGTAGGCGAATTGGATAATATGTGTGTAGTTTTTTTATTTAACATTTAGGTAAAGTTACTATAAAGTTAGAATAACAAATTACTGAAATATAAGACGTTTGTTTTTCAATAGTAATTAAAACATTTTGTAAAATAAAGAAACTAAGGGTAAAAAACTAAAAATGAATGCTTATTCAAAATTCAGATTCACATAATAAATTGTGACCCACATTTGTCGCACGGGTATGTTTTAGAAATATAATCAACAATTAGCTTTATCTCTAGAAATAACACAAATTTGTATTTTGTAGTACCACATGTAGGGACTAGAATTGTGACCCAAGCCTACTTAGAACAGTATAACCCAACACAACAAGCCCTAAACAATAGATTTGTAAGAGAGTGAGTCTAATGAACAAACTACAATGCTGAGCAAATTCATACTTAAGATTGACTAGGATAAGATTTTTTTTTCAAGAGTAGGAGACACAAATTTAACGTAAAAGCTTTCATCGGGCTAGTCCGAGAATGAGTTGTTCATACAATGATCAGGAATATTTTCTTTATGATGGGATTATGTATTCTTTTTTTTTCTCTGGGTATTCTTTCCTTATATAGTCCCCTCCGTTTCATCTCAGCTTTCCATTTGTACAAATGCTAGGTAACTTTTTGAATGCTTCTCCTATCAAAACCTTTCTAAATGTGGTAAAAGGGCTATAAGCTATGAAAACACTGTTCAGGTGTCATTTCTTCATAAATGAAATCAGTTCAGTTGGTGTAGCGCATTAAATGTAGAGGTGGCAATCAGCTTCCCAGATATTTCTTCTTTTTGTTACTTACACAACTCTGTTGCCTTCCTTGGAGCTCTACTTTCCAATATGGTTAATTACCTAAAGTATTTTTGAGGTGCCTCTGCTCCTCGGGAACCTCGATCCACTGGCTAGTTCCCCTCTTCTCCTTGGACTTCCTATCTATGTGCATATAGATCTTTAATCATCCTCGGATAGCCCAAAGATGTGCTCGGATCACTTGCTCCCACACCACACATTCTCAAAAACTAAACAAATATAAATACGTTTTTTTTTTTTTTGGGATCAAGCTAAGTAAAAAAAGGATTGGTTTACTTCTAGTAGTTTTTCAATTGGATATTTAATTAGTTTCTCTTTAAGATAGAATCATGTGGTAGTGAGTTTTAATCTCTATCAAAGGTTTAGTTAATAGGTGATGTGACAATTTCTCATTAAAGAAGAAGAAGATATGTTCAATTAAAAAACTATTGGAGGTAAGCCAGACCTAGTAAAAAAAAATATAAACACGTATATTATCATATTTTCAAATTAAACAAAGTATTCAAAAAACCACATATTTTGGGGGAACTTTAATGGATGCCTTAAGAGCATTTGTTCAAGGACAATTTTTAGAATCTTTTTATAAGAAAAGAAAAATGTAACTAACTATTTTGGTAAATTTTTCTAAAATAATTTTATTAACAAATGCCCTAAAAATACCTGATCTATAGGCCCATTAAACAATCAAGTGGGCAACTTCATCACTAACTCTAGAAACCCATGAGAACTCAAGATTCATTGGCTCAACCAAATGAGTTACTAGAGATTTCTCACATCCTCAGCTATATAAGAGCAGCTTCCTAACAAACTGACTTCCCTGCCTTGGCTGTTTCATCCAGAATACACTTGGAATCCCCCTCAACTATGACCTGCTGACACATCCGTTCCTTCACAGCTAGCTCCACAAATTTTTTCATGCCTAAATCATCAGCGAAATCTATGGATATCATGTAGGTACCAATTTAAGCACCCAAGCTTTCACCAAACCGCCCTTATGGCTTCTCACTACCATTGCAACACAAGATTTCCGGTTTCCAAGTCGCATAAAAATTTAATTTGAGGCTGTTAAAGTTGTTGTGTAATTGTGGATGATAATTGAATTAAAAGCCCACCACAATATATTTGCATTAAAAGCCCAAAAAATACAACTAAAAAAACTATTCAAATTTATAAGATTATAGATATGATTAAAATTGAAAATAAGATTGGGTTTGGCTTACCTCCAGCATATTTTTAACTGGACATGTCCTTTTGTTTTAAATATACAATGGCAAGTGGTAGTGACTTTTAATCCTTACAATTTATTTAGTTAGTGGATAATGTGGTAGTCTCTCGTTAAAATAAAAGGAAATTCTTTTTAAAAAAAATACTAGAAATAAGTTTTATCCAACTAAATTCAAAACAACAATACAACATATGTACGTATACGTACATGAAAAGGGGGGAAAATGGGCATTTGCTCATAATTTACAAATTATGTAGCAAAATGTCTCTATTTTAAAACTATTTAGCAAAATGTCTCTGTTTTTTAAACTGGATTTTAACAAAATCAAGTTACAAGTGGAACTTGACATTAGCTAATGTCGAGTTCTATACATATTTTGCCACTTAAATTATTTTTGAAAATTTAAGTGAACTCGACATTGCTAATGTCGAGTTCCACTTAAAATTATACATATAACTCGATTTTAAAGATATCGAGTTTTACATATAACTCGATTTTATTAAAATTGAGTTTAAAAAATAGGGGTATTTTGCTAAATAGTTTCAAAATAGAAGCATTTTGCTGTGTAATTTATAAATTAGGAGCAAATGTCCATTTACTCCCCCCCCCCCCCCCCCCCCCCAAAAAAGAAAAAGAAAAAGCCTAGAATTCATTAGTTAAAGACAATTGAAAGCATACTTCCACACATAAAAACTCACATAGGACAATTGAAGTAATGGGCGTAACTAATAGACATGGCAAAACGAGTCAGAATTTTTTGACCTGACCTAAACCTGATTTTTTTGACTCGAAACAAAACCAGGTTGACCCATGATCTAACCTGTGTTTTTTGCAAGTCAACCTAACCCGACTTGCGACCCGAACCATTTTTTCAAAACCCTTTTTTTTTTGGTAAAAAAATAGTAAAATTAATACAATATTGATTTAATTGTTTGTTGTGAACTTTAAGGAAACAATTGATACATTTACATAACTACATGCAAATTAATTGAAAGATATGTGGTTAAACATTCTGTAATGAGTAAAGATTTTTAGATATCAAATAACAAAATACATGCCAAGATAATCTGGTTACAGTAAAGTTAAAAACATAAATTTAAAATTGTAGACATATGTGAGAAACATTCACAAGTGTGAAAATAGTGAAGCCAAAGTATCGAATTAGCATAAATTATGAATACTTAGACCTATTTTTTAACAATTTATGTTCAAAATAAACGGCTTTTCAAAATAAATTATGATATTTTTTAGAGTGTGTGTTTCTTAACAATAATATAATATTCATAAAAGATATCATGTATAAATAAGTAAGGAATCAAACTATAATGTATATCTTAAATTGAAATAGAGTGCCAACCACAATTGATAATATATTATAAAATTAATTTTCAAGATTGGAAATTTCTTATATGTTTTTATTCTTTATCAAATGAGTTATCCAATAAGTCATTTGTAATTTTGTTTTATATTTTGGAATGTTGATATTGTGTAGAAATAAAACTTGTGTATTTGTATTACTTATTTTTGTGTTATTTTATTTTAGATAGCAATGTTAGGATTTGTATAATTTTAAAATTATTGAATAAGTATTAACAAGTTTAAATGAGTTCATTTTTCATATAAGTGGTGAATTCAAAATAATACATTTTACATTAAGTAATTTGTTTCATAACTTTTCAAATGACAAAAACATGTTGTTTTCTTTATTAAAAAAAAGAATCATGTAAAAAATACGGGTCAATCTGCAACCTAAACCCATTTTTAACCTGCTTAAAATAACCCATTTTTTACTTATGACCCATTTGACTTACAACTCGATTGACCCAACCTAGACCCAACCAAACACGACCCAAAGAACCCGTTCTGCCATGCCTATCAAGTAAAAAAGTTGTCCTGGAAAGCTGTCAAGAGAACTTACGCTAGTTTGACTAAATCAAGAAAAATAGAGGATATATACATTTGGAGGAATGTCAGGATTTCTAATCAATTTAAGGTCTCAAATTTTACCTTTATTGGTAATCGAGTCATCAAATATCTATTGTAATTTGCCTTTATCTCAAATCATATATAGTCATTTTTAATTTATCTAAATTTTATTGCTATTTAAACTTTTAGGTTTTCCCGTGGTACTAGTTGCGTGGCACCAGGACAAAAGGTGCTTAGACGAAAACTTTTAGGTGTTGATCTACTTTTGGAAACTGAGATTGCTGGAGAATGTAAATATGTTCCCTGCCTGCACTTGTGAGGATCTAGTGAATAATATGGAACATAGACAAAAGGCTAGATCTCAGATAAGTTGATATTTCTGTTTATAAATTTATTCGTTGATTTTCATTTGTTTAAGTTGGTTCTGCATTTTCTGCATTTTGATCAATTTGTTGATAAATCCATTACTGAATAAATTTAAAATGTAGCTTAATATTTGAATTTAATTTCTGCATGAGTTATTTTCATTGTCTGAGGTCATTGCCTCCTTAATCGAAGTTCTTAGCCAAAATTAAAAAATAATAATAATAATAATAATAATAAAATAAAATATTTAAGAAAAAAAATAATAATAAGAAGAAGAGAGTTTGTGCATTTCACGATGCCCTTCAATTTTTTGGTGCTTGTATTCTGTTCTGTGGTGTTCTTAATTCTTATACACCTTTCCCCATGAATAAGTTTATTTTGATTATTGAATTTTTTTATTGATAAGTGAAGAAAGGAAAATTGATAAAGCCCAAGAGTGATAGGAACTAGCCCAAGCCCAACTCCCAGTTTAACACCTAGTCCATTATTTTTAAGTAGAGTATGTTATTTTTTATTATTTGAATTTTATAGAATATGCTACATTTAGGAGTAACTATGTATCCTTAACCAATTGTAATTGATTTTTCTTCTACCCTAGCTAGTTTGAGATTGATACATTAATTCACTGAAGAACTCAAATAACTGTTGATGGAAGTCATTCTCAACAAATTGAAAGACACATAATAGATAATACATTTTTGCCCCACCTTTTTGGCAAGGCAAGGGTGGTTGATTTGGGGGCTCCATGAAATCATTGGCTCCAGAGAGGGGCGACCACCCCTAGGAACCTAAAACCCTTTATGCCTCCTTTTGAAATATGGGTGTGAAGGAGCACTTGGATGATATTTAAGAGCATTAGTATGGGCAGTGGAGGTGGCTATGGGTTGTGGGTGGCAGTGGAAGTGGCTGGGTTTTTGGGTTTGCTAGTTCTTCAAAATCTTCAGATGTGAGAGAGGGAGAGACAAATAAATTGAGTTGTGAAAGAAATAATAAAAAATAATAATATTTAAATGAGGAGGCAAAAAAAAAAACTATTGATATTAGGTGTTTTGTAAAATGAAAGGTAAAATAGCTATTTGTGGTACCAAATAGTTAAAAAAAATAGCTCCACATTCTCTAATAACAAAATAAGAAAAAAAAAAAAAAAAGGAAGAAGGGTTGGGCACGGTGATGATAGATGTAAGCATTATTCAAATATGGTACAAGAAAACTGATCTTCAAATAAATTTTTTTCTCTCCATGATATGTCTCCATAACACTGGGGCACTTAAAGCGACCCTACGTTTCCATTTGACTAATAGATTGTTTTACGAGTGGTGTATTAATTTTTTTGACCATTTTCTTTTTATTTCGTAGTCTCGATCTATTGCTCCATACTTTTGATAATCAACCTCCCCTCTGAAAAATGGGAAAAAAAAAAAATCTGAAAGAATGATATGAAATGATGGTTACTATCCTATATTAAAGTTTTAGAGTATGAGAATTTCTTTCCACACCTTACTTATTCACATGTGCCCGGGGAGTGGTGTGATCGATAGAGATGGTGGTTGAATGGGAACGGAAAATTTGATGTTCGTTTTTAACTTCTTATTACAATGCTATCCATGGTCCTAATGGAATTTCCTTCCCTTGGAAAAGTAACTAAAAAGTCTAAAAGAAAATGGGGTGTTTAAGTTTGACCACGAAAACAACAAAAAGAAAAAGAAAATAAATAAACTAAAGAAAAGTATACACATTGATGTAATATTGTGCAAAAAGAAAAGAAAAGTACCCGTTGTAAGTGGTGGGAGGGGTCTCGGATTTTTACTAAAAACATGTAATGTATTTATATAGTTGACCAATGTATTTTTTATTTTCTTTAATTACTCTTTCATCATACATAACTCATTAAATTAAAGTATATTTAATGTATTTCATCACTAATTTAATTATACTTTATTTTAATCAAATTGATTTCTATATTTATCTAGACATGTCAAGACATACTTTTTTTTCCGCAAAGAATTAAAAAATTATTTGATGTAAATATTTTTATTTACTTAAGAAAATATCTTATGTTAAATCAAAATTACAAATACTCAATGTATAAGCAATAGATAAATATTATATTATGTGTGTGTTATTTTTTGGATTTAATTATATATATTTAGCCTTCTAAAAAAAATTATATATATTTAGCTTGGTCTCCCAGAGAATATTTTCTGGTTCCACCACTGGTAAATTAATATTGTATCCATTTGGCACTAATGCTTTAGTAGTAGAGTAATTTCGTGTACTACAAAACCGACCAGTTAGCTTTTGTGTTTATCCAAATAATTGACAAAGTTGTAGAGGAAAAGTTGATAAGAACGATTAAGCTTGTTTCAATCTAAAAAATTACTGCAATTTAGTACAACCAAATGACAATTAATAGGATATTCATTTGGCGCAATTACGACTTCTAAGCAGTGGTAGTTTTAGGAATTTTTTTTCAGGAGATCATTAAGAAATTTAAATTATACGAAAAAAAAAAAAAAAAAAAAAAAAAAAAAAAAAAAAAAAAAAAAACTTGAATATATCAAGTCATAAAAAAAATGCAAATATATGAAATTTTACAACTTCTACGAATTTTCATATTTTTAAATCATTACATGATAGATCATTATCAGTTTTTATTATTTATTATCAATGTGCCTAAGTGTGACCATTTTTTTTTAAAAGTTTGTATAACATTTGTTTATTTTTATGCAGTTTTCATTATTTTTATAAAAATATTTTAAACTAAAATGACAAAATGCAACCCATTGACATTATATTATTTTTTAACCCACACATCCATACATAAATATTACACTAAATGTCTATTTAACTAATCAAATATTTGAACAATTGCTAAATTTACTATTTTTTTTTTCTTCAATTACATACTAACATAAATAATACACTAAATGTGTAATTGTTGTTTAGTTTTAGGGTATACCGATAACAAGGTGTATAAGATTTCAGCCAATATATGCAAAAAAAAAAAAAAAAAAAAAAAAAAAAAAAAAAAAAAAAAATTTAAGCATAAAATAAACTAATAAAGAATTTTTTTATATATAAATAATTTTTTTTTTTAAGTCAGGGGTTCATTTGTACCCCCATGAACAAGTTCTGCTGCCCCAGTTTCTAAGTCCAACCGTAGTATATAATTAAACAATGTAATATTACTTAAGTAGTGTAATCCAATAAAATCTAAGCATCAGAAATATGAAATTTCTTGCTCCATTCCTCTAGGTGACCTCCGGTAGAAGTCACCTCTAACAACTGACATTTTGGCTTTTTCACGCCTAACTTTGATGGGAAAAGAGAAGTATTTTCAAAAAAAAAAAAAAAAAGATGGGAAAAGAGAAGCTTCCATAATCATCCCAGAAATATTGAACAACCAAAGTACCGTGCTAGTATTTCGTTTTTTTTTTTTTTTTTTTTTTTTTTTTTTTTGATGGTACGAAAAGAAATAGTCATATATATATTTGGGGGTAAATTGGATTGCATTCACCACTACATATGGTACGTAGAGATGCCAAGTTACAGATACAGTCACAAAACAGAATAGAGATGCCAAAAGATAATGCAGGCAAAATATAAGTTGGAGGAGAATAAAAATGCAAGATAAGGTTTGTGGAAGAACGCCTTTCCTGTCTAAAGGCATCAGCACAACTATATTAGCTTTCTAGAAACAATATGCTAGCTTGATCCTAACTTATAGGAATCTGGGCCACCAACACTTTTGAGTCATCAACAACTGTAGCAAGGTCAACAGTAATGTCACAAAGAAAAATAATATATATTTTGCTTCCTCGATATTTCTATACCATGAGTACAGTTAGGTCCATAATTAAGTCTAATTAAGATTAAAGTAGTCAAAAGCCAAAAGGAATGTGGACTGATTAACTTGTCAATGACCGTGTTAAGAAGTAGAAACTTTTACTTTTACACCAAGGTATATAGTGGGAACTCATAAAATTTTCCAAGTCTTAGTTTCTTATTTCTAAGGCGGCAAAGCAATGACAAAGACCATACAAGGAATAAAGATTAAAGACCAAGACTAGTGGAGAGAGTGTCCTTGATCTTGATTTATGATATTTATAGAAAGATAAGAAGATAAGGAATAGGCTGTGGGCCTACAGCAACCACTAAAACCATATCTCCACAATTTCCTACCAAACTTTTGGAGCTTTAGTAGCTGCTACACTGTCCGCGAAAACGAATGCTTAACAGACTTAATTTCTTCCTAATAACTCCACTATAACTAGATTATTAAACCAGCAATTAAGTGATTAGATTCATCTTCTTTTTATTATTATTATTATTATTATTTGCTTCAAAAAGTATTTAGATTCATCTTTTTATAGTAGCTTATATTTTTAGACAAATAATAATTTATTATGGTATTAAAATAAGTAATAATGAGTTTGGAGATGTTTATACACAACCTCTAATTTATGGTTAAAAATTTCACATTTTGAGTCTATTTATTGAGAGAAATATTGTCCCATACCAGACATTGAATTTTTAAGAGGTAATGCGCATTTTAGGACAAGTATTAATTTATCATGATTCCAAAAGAAGTCATAAATAATGAAAAAAAAAAAGTTTTATTAATATATATATACACACTCACACCTCAAAATATTAACAGCATTATCATTGGTGTGAATTTTAAGAAAAGGGATATGCCTATCCTCTAATTTCGCAAGAGGCAGTGCACCCTTATTGCCATAATAAATAACTAGTATATTTCTTCCTCTTAATTCCCCATGCAAGCAACCCTTTCAACCAATAGGAAAATTGAACTCACACTCACACACTTGTTAATATATCGAAGAGCTTTGTAACTCAATTAGCACATTTTGGTATTTCTAACAAAAACATTGAGGGTTTAAATCCCCCTCTTCTCACTCTCAACAATTGATGTATTAAAAAAAGTATGTAAAAAAAAAATTGTTAATGTTAGGCACAAACCTAAGATTTTAAGCTAGCGAGGACTAGAATATAGAAGAAAAAAAAAAAAAAAAAAAAAAAACCCTCCAAATATGCATCCATGTAGTTTTAAAAATTTATAAATACTCAAAATTGTTGTTTTTAAATACATTAAAATGCAATCATTTACTCATAAAGACAAAAATAAAATAATTTCTTTTTTAATATTAAGCTGGTTAGGATTTTTTTTTTTGGAAGTTAGAGCATTCATAGTGGTGGTTCTAAAAATTTTAGCTATTAGCACATCAAAAAGCTACTTTATGTATTTTACCACCTCACTTTACAATACATCCAATATCAAATGTTCTATTTTTTATCACTTCATTTAAAATAATATAAACAATTCATTAAAATAATAAAGGAAGCGAGCAAATTTGAGTTTTTTAATTGAAGGACGAGATATAATCTTAATAATATATTGTATTTTATTTTTAACAACTTGCTACAGTCAACTAGTATTTATACTAGTTTACTGTAGTTGCAAAAAATTTAGTTTTAGCTTTTCCAATAACACATGATTTTTTGGTTCTTTGGTGGTAAAATAGTTTTTTTTTGGCTAAAATACAACACCATTGTGAATGTTTTTATTAAGTTTTTAGGTTGGATAATTGTTATTGAGGCTTATTGAGAAGAATGGCCCAACTACAAAAATGAAATATATTATAACTAAAAGAAAAAAAAAATGTACCCGGGGGGTTCAAGCCTCCATGGGCCCTCACCTGGGTCCATCTCTAGTTAATGCACACAATGTCCATAATTTCACTCAAAACGTTCATATATTTATCTACACTTAAAAAAAGTGAAATGAGTTTTGCACATCATCATTTTATTCAAGAAGGTGAATTTATCATTTATTAGAATTTGATTTTTTTTTTTTGGGGGGTGGGGGGGGGGGGGGGAGATGCTGTTAATTATTTCTTTTAAAAAAAACATTTATTGAGATAACATTTAAAAAAAATATATTGAAATAAGAATTATGAAATAAGTACAATCAATTATAAAATTATTTAATTTAAACCTAATAAGAAAGACTAACAATGAGTATAAATATAATTGTATAAAGGTATTTTTTTAAAATAATTTGGAATATAACTTGTGAATTACAAATTCATGGTTCCATTCATATTTATTTCATTACAAATTATTGTATTTCTTACAATACTTATTTCATGTAATCATCATTACATAGTATCAAACATATTTTTAATTTGTTTCAAATAGAAAAGTAAAAAGATAGAGGCATTTAAAAAATTTAAAAAAAAAAAATTGGAAAAGAAATGAATATTCAAAACACCTTCTTAATGAATAGATGATGTCATTTTAGTGACATCACTCTAAGAAGCTTCCAAGCATCATAAGTATGTTGAGGACAAATTGGTAAACAGGTGAATATATATGCAACCAGTTTCTAATGATTCTCCATGTAGAGAAGATACATAGCTGCCTTAAGACTAAATCTCTCTTACTCTTAATCTGATCATGGCCTCTCTCATTCACTCAACTTTCCAACCTAACACAAACCCAGAAATCAATACTGCAATACTAGAAATGGAAACCATTAATCGATTGCCAAGCAAAAACAAGGTGGTTCGGACTCAACTGGAGGATGGTGTTTTCTTGACATGGCAGGATCTGTGTGTGACGGTATCCAATAAAAAAAGTGGCACCAAATCGATCCTTCAGGGCCTATATGGTTATGCTCGGCCCGGGGAGCTTCTGGCTATAATGGGTCCTTCTGGTTGTGGCAAGTCTACACTTCTTGATACATTAGCAGGTAATAACAAACTCTTTTTTGAAAGCAATAAGCTAAAAGTTTTGTTGTGCGTTTCAAAACTTTTAAAACAATATAACAAACTCTCTCTCTTTCTCTTGTGCATGCGTGATTTGCATGTACTAATTCCTTGCTCTGGATGAGAACATTTGAAATATTAATCATCAAGTACTTCAAATTTTAATTTATGTCACTTTTGTAGGGTTTTCTTTTTGGATAATTATTACTTTAAAAAAATATGTTCAAAGGGGCAGAGCTGGCTCCAGGCTAGGCAAGTTAGGCTTAGGCCTAAGCCCTCACCAAAAAACAAAATTTTCCTTAAGAAAAAAAGCCTTACTTTTCATAGTTAAAGGCTCAAATTTTTATAATATTATATATATCTTCTAAAGGTTGTACTATTTTTTTTTATTAGTGATATACAAACTTTATTATTGGCTTACAAATTGCCATGTTATTAATCACAAAAAACGTGATATAAACATTCATTAATTAAATTGATACAGTTCATCAATGAGAGACAATATCACATTATATTTTGAACATTTTATAGTGCTTTTAATTAGCGCATTTTTCTTTTTCATTTTTATTAAGACTCTCAAAGTACAAGACCAATAGAGCCTTAACTCAATTGAAACCCTAAAATATTTCAAAAAGATGTTGCAAATGTGTTAAATCATCAATTATAGATTAATCTCCCCTAATAGTTTGAGACTTTGATTTTTGTAAACTAATATCCTACAAAACTATACACCAAATAATATCTATCTCTCTCTCTTAAAATCAAAATATAAAATTAAAAATTAGATTATAACTTTATTTAACTATGCATCGTCTTATATCCAAAATAAAGTATATTTTTCAATCACAATATATTTTTATTTCTTTTTATTAATATTTATAATTCAACTATGATATTCAATTCTTTATATGAAATTAACATTAGTCTAGTAGATATTATTTATGTATTTAATGTATCAAATTAACCTTAATTTAATTAGTATTAAATAATTTTGTTTAATTAATATTTACATATCAAAAGTCCCGCATAAAATTTTCGCCTTAAACCCCAAATTATGTTGGGCCACGCCAACAAAGGGTATAGAGTAAAGAGCCTATAAACAACAAAAGGTAGTATATAATTTCTAAGGAATTACTTTTGAACATTCATATCTTTTCTTTATAGTGCTCCATTGGCGTTTGACAGCCAACCTTTACTTCTCAACTTCGAGATGGGTGATCTTTGACAATCGTTTGTTTCTTTCTAAGCTCAATAAAAGGTTTCTTCTCCTGCAGTTGGGCTCCATTTGATTATGATCAAAACGGTTTCATGTATATACATGCGTTATAGTGATCGACTATAGAAATATAGAATAGTGCCTGTGAAACTATAACTAAGTTGTGTTTTTTGTATTGCAGGGAGGTTGGGTTCAAACATAGGGCAAAGAGGAGAGATTCTGGTTAATGGTCGTAAAAAGGCCCTTGCTTACGGAACATCGGTATGAAAAGAACGTTATATAAAACAAAAATAGCATTAGTACTCATTCTTTTATAAATACAATATGATTTTAAATGTATTATATTTGTTCCATTAAAATTGTTCTTTCCCACTACGTCAAGACATCAAAGATTTATTTTAGGTACAGACGGGATTGACTTTAACAATTGAATTAGAGTTGTTGAAGGATTTTAGTATATTACAATTTTTACAATATTAACTCTAATTACAAACTGATATATCACTATCATTAAAAAAGAAAAGTAATTTAGACAGTTTTTATTAAATTGTTAAAGACCAATCATATTTATTAATACGTCAATTTGTAGTTATTTTTTAATAATAAAACGGATAATAATTTTAATATTCTAAAAAATCATTTTATATTTTCATTTTTTTTTTTTTTGAGAAAGTTATATTTTTCATTTGATTAAACTGTACCCACAAAAAATACTACTGGATTATCAAGTCAATTGCGTTGTGCGCGGTTGCATTGAAGTCTTTTTCTTTCTTTCTTTAATTTTATCCCAAATAGTGTAAAGTCATTGTAGTTGGAAACCAAGTCATATTTTAAGGTTTTTATAGGTGAGTGTGTATCATGCAAGCAAGCATTAGTAAAAGTTATTGGACCCGCTGAGTGCAAGCAGGGAAATGATACCGCATGTGTCTAGGCCAAGAAAGAAAGACATAATGGCCCCATCCACCATATTCCCATCTTTAATTATGTTAGATTTGCAAAGTGTACATAGTTGATCATCCAAAAACCATAAGGTCTTATGCTCTACCTAACTTAAAATATCATTGATCCAAAACACTACCAGTACAGTTTGGAAGATCATTTTTGTATCTTTGAATTTTTTGGCCGTGTTTTAATTCAAAATATAAAAATTTATTGGAAAAACTTGAACTAAAAATGCATATATCAAAGGAGTAACTGGATTTATGACAAACTAAAGAATCACAGGCTTACATTTGTCATATAACAAGGGGTAGAGAAGTATAACACACCTAATGAGGAGCCCTCTATGAGAATGAGAGGAAGAAGCCACACTTTCCTGTAATGTCAAGAATGGAATGTCCATGTATGGTTTGGAGGGTGAATTACACCTCTTCGCTTGTACTCTCTCATTCCATCTTTGAGTAACCACCTCTAACACAAATGTGATATAACAATGGTTTTTATGTGATATATGTGTGTGTGCACGCGTGTGTGTTTGTATGTGAGAGAGAGTATTAGAATACATTTGATTTTAAAAGGTCAGACCAATACTAGTAAAGGATAGAGGCCTTTTTATTATGATCACTCAAAATGCAAGTTTGTCCCATTAAGCCATCTATAACCAACACAAAAAAGGTCCAATATTAACAAAACATGATGATCACTAATTCACTATTGAGTCCAATAGATGCTTAGTATAAAATACACACCAACCAATCCATATTTTATTAAATATACAAAAATGACAATGTTAGTGAACATATATAAGAACAGACTAACAAATTCTTCATAAGAATAATATTAATTAAAATTAAATGTGTATTACATAATAATAAAATCAACCCTTTCTAATCTTCTCAGGTTATATAATGATACGTATGTTAATCAGTAAAAGTTATCGCAATATTTAGTATCAAAATATTTAGTCTAATTATTACTTCAGCCCATGATTGTTAACAATTAAAAACCCTGCCTCTTTTATAAAAATAGTTGGAGAAACTCAACTGGAGCTACAAAACACAAACACACACTGCAAGATCATTATTGTTCTTTCTCCTAAAAGCTTTGGAAATTGCACTTAATCATTTTTTGTAACACATGCAACAAGATCAGAATATTATTCTAACTGTTTTCCTTTTTACACTCTGTTGAACATAGGCATATGTAACACAAGATGATACATTAATGATGACTTTAACTGTCAGAGAAGCCGTGTATTACTCAGCTCAGCTGCAATTACCCAACTCCATGTCAAAATCAGAGAAGAAGGAGAGAGCTGAAACAACAATAAAAGAGATGGGCTTGCAAGATGCAGTGGACACAAGAATTGGGGGATGGGGAGTCAAAGGCCTTAGTGGTGGGCAAAAGAGGAGAGTTAGCATTTGTATAGAGATCATAACACGCCCCAAGCTTCTCTTCCTTGATGAACCAACAAGTGGGCTTGATAGTGCAGCATCATATTATGTAATGAGCAGAATTGCAGGCTTAGGCCAAAGAGATGGGATTGGAAGGACCATTATTGCATCAATTCATCAACCCAGCAGTGAAGTCTTTCAGCTCTTCCACAATCTTTGTCTCTTGTCTTCAGGTAGAACTGTATATTTTGGTCCTGCTTCTGCAGCTAGTGAGGTAAATAATTGAAAATTTTCTTAATATTTTTGTACCATATATTCATATTAGAGTTGGAATAAGTTATTAACAAATCTAATTACTTCCAATTCAATGCAGTTTTTCACTTTAAGTGGTTTCCCTTGTCCCACTCACCAAAATCCATCTGATCACTTCCTTAAAACCATAAACAAGGATTTCCAACAGGTAAGACATTTCCTTCCTTGGAGACCCTTAGTAGTCCCAGTAGTATCCCACTCTTTTATATTTGATTTTGGTTGTATTGTACATTATGTATTTAACTTTTAACCTTTATTTCAGAATCATCATATATATATATATATATATATATTTTAAACTGTTAAACGGGTCTTTATTGAAAATTCATGAAATTGATGTCATTTTCTGACATAAAACTCGTGACATGGCATGAATTGCACTTGTCACGTTTATGTCAATACTCTTCATCCATCGGATGATGGTTAAGGACACCTTCAAAAAAAAGATTAAAAAAAAATATATATATATATATATATATATATATATATATATAGAGGATAAATTATGCATTGCAAACGTGAACTCAAATCCCTTTTTCAGTACATAAAAATAATAAGAAAACCTTATGAAGCTTATAAATTTTTGTGTAGGACGTTGAACAAGGTTTAGCTGGAGCAATATCGACAGAGGAAGCAATTGAGATACTTCTAAGCTCGTATAAATCATCAGAGAGGTACAAGCAAGTACGGAAACAAGTAGCTGAAATATATAAACAGGTGAGCAAGTAATAATTTACCTAATAGTGTAAGTTATTTCTGCATAATATGGTATACAAATTGATGACAATCACATGACCAGAGAAATGGAAAATAGTTTACTGAAATTTACTTTGGTTTCAGGACCATGGAGAATTGGAGACGAAGAGAAGCCACGCTAGCTTTCTTACTCAATGCTCTGTTCTAACGAGAAGATCTTTTGTGAACATGTATCGTGACCTAGGCTACTATTGGTTGCGCCTCGCAATTTATATCGCATTAGGTCTAGGCCTTGGTACCGTGTATCACAATATTGGGCATAGTTATGATTCAATTCAGGTAAGAGAGTACTAAAAAAAATCAGGAAAGAGAGAAACTATAAATAATACTATTTGGACAAACAAGAATAGAAGTATAAATTGATTTCATTCTCGCATGTCATATTAGAGGATTAAATTCATAATTTCTTAACAACTTAAGTTTTTGGAATAATCGGAAACTTAACATAGTATGACATGGCCTTATGAGGATGTTAAAATTGATAAACATTGTAATTTTGGTTGTCTCAGGCTAGAGGTGCATTGCTTTCATTTATAGCTTCATTCCTAACGTTCATGGCCATTGGTGGATTTCCTTCTTTTGTGGAGGACATGAAGGTATTTTAACTTATTTTGTGGTCCAAAAGTGTTGGTTGAATTTATGCAGATTGGTACTTTCACTAATGGCTTATTGAAAAGCTTAATTTGCTCAAATAAGATGCTCTTGATATTCGTTGCTCATATGTTTTTTTAGCATTATAAGTACTGATAAACTTTCTCCAATCATAACCTAGGTATTTGAACGAGAAAGATTAAATGGGCATTATGGTGCTGCTGCATTTGTTATTAGCAACACACTCTCTGCAGTGCCATACTTGATACTGGTTTCAGTTATTCCTGGAGCAATAGCTTATTACTTGCCTGAACTACGCAAAGGACATGAATATTTTTTGTACTTTGCTCTAGTGCTATTTGCATGTATGATGTTGGTTGAGAGCCTAATGATGGTTGTTGCGAGTATAGTGCCTAAGTACCTAATGGGCATAATAACTGGTGCTGGAATTCAAGGGCTAATGATATTAGTTGGTGGCTTCTTTAGATTGCCAAATGATCTACCTAAACCATTGTGGAAATACCCATTACATGAGATTGCTTTTCACAAGTATGCTTACCAAGGAATGTTTAAGAATGAGTTTGAAGGAGAAGTATATCCCAATAACAAAGCTGGAGGACCACCCATCATCACTGGAGAAGAAATTTTGAGAGATTTGTGGCAAGCTGAAATGGGTTATTCTAAGTGGGGCGATCTTGCCGTCTTGCTAGGGATGATAGCTTTTTATCGACTTATGTTTTTGGGCATCATCAAGGCTAATGAAAAGGTCAAGCCTATGATTAAGGCTTTCATTTCAAGGCCTCCTAAGCAAAATACACAAGTTACAGTGAATCCTTCTTCTACACCCTTACATAGAGAGATGATGTAGTGCAGGATTTTTAGCATAATGGATTCTACTTGAAAACAATCTATGTGAAGTTCTGCTTTTTCTTTTCGAAAGAAATAACTGGTTTGATTGGTAATGTTATAGGTTCTTATACAATCTTTCAAAAATTTAAAGAAAGTTGATGTAGGCTCTGTTTGTTTCGTTGTGAAATGCTATTTAGAAAACATATTAAGCATTTTCCAATATTTGCTTCCTCGTAAAAACTTGTCAAACATAAAACATTTCCGTTGATCAGAAAATGTGTGTAACAGTTAAAACGTTTTACCAAAAAATATGGGTTGGGTATGCCGATTTAGTGGGTTGTACATAGGGACGGACCCAGGATTTCAAGCTGGGGGAGCTGGAGATAAGCGAAAAAAAAAAAATTTCAAATACGCATCCATATAGTGGATAGAAATTCCTTCTCCAACATTATGCTCAAAATAATAAAACTCCTTCTCCAACACATATTTGTCATAATCTGTGAAATCTTGTGGATAGAAATTTTTTACTAACAAACAAAGATCACTACTTTTGAAAGATTTTAATGTCTCTCGAGGTTCTACACTATTTCTCACTTCTTTTTAATTTATAAATTTATCTAATTTAGCATTATGAGTTAACGATAGGCGCAAGTGAATCACTATTATTTTCTTAAATTTGTGCGACAATTTTCTATATTATATGATTTCTTTTTTTTCTTTTGTCTTTGGTCTTTGCCTTTGTCTTGTCTCCATATTTCAAACACTGACCCAATCCCACTATCGACACTATAAATTTATTCTGCACTACTAACAAAAACTTTTCTTAACTTTACCTTCTTCTTTTTTTCTTTTTCTGTCAGACACTATACTAATATATTCTCTAATCTTTACAAACATTATATTAGGTTTTGAAAGAAAGGAATCAAAGGATAGATTAAATATCTATGAACTATGAATGCTGGAGCAGTGGAGCAACAAAGCTGGG
The DNA here is from genome assembly GCF_932294415.1 of Quercus robur. NCBI lineage: Eukaryota > Viridiplantae > Streptophyta > Magnoliopsida > Fagales > Fagaceae > Quercus > Quercus robur. The sequence goes on along the minus strand of NC_065544.1, from coordinate 22,824,328 downwards.
CTGGGCTGGGCAAATTGAGCAACCGGCGACGACGGCAAGATGGGTCTCGGCGTCTCGCATGGCAGCGTTGGTGTGTCTTTTTCCGGTTTAGGTATGTGATAGGACAGCTCTCTTAGTCTCGGCGTGGGCGTGGCCAACTCGCTACGCTGGGCTGAGCAGCGACGTCACAGTGTAGGCGTGGATAGCTCGCCTCTCCCTTTCTTTTCTTTTCTTTTCTTTTTTCTTTTTTTCCTTCGTTTTTGGCTTTTTTGTTTGGTTTTGGAGTCTTCAACTGACTGCTAGTTTTACTTTTCTTTTTTTCCTTTTTCTTTTTAAGGTTTTCCTAGGCTCTTGCCTCTTGGGTTGGCCAGCTAGGTTGAGGTGAGGGAGGGCCCAGAGCTAAAAACCAAGGGGGGCTCGAGCTAAAAACCAAGGGAGCCCAAGCCCTTTTTTGAAAATTTTACATACTAAAAAAATATATTTTGGGCCCAGGGGGGGGCCCCGGGCCCCCTTAGGCCCCCACCTGGGTCCGTCCCTGGTTGTACATGGAGGTAGATTGGGTTGTGAGATTGGAACATGTTTTCACTGAACGCTTTAATGGGAATCGAATCCCAGATTTCTTATTCATCGACAAAAGATTTTACCAATTTAATTAAGAAGAAGTCACTATTTCAGCCATATCGGAAAAACTAATGACATTTTAGTGACATCACTCTAAGAATCTTCCCAAAAAACAAAAAGACAAAAAAAGAAACTTCCAAGCACCATAAGTATATTGAGGAGAACAAGAAGGACAAGTAGGTAGACAAGTCAATATGTACACAGCCAATATCTAATGATTCTCCATTTAGAGCAGTTATATACTAGCCTTTCCCTCCGCACTACCTAAAACTAAATCTCTCTCTACATATAAATAAATAAATAATCAATCTCACTTTAAATCTGGTCATGGCTTCTCAACCTAACACAAACCTAGAAATCAATACTACAATATTAGAAATGGAAACCATTAATCGATTGCCAAGCAAAAACAAAGGAGGTGCCTTAAATCCTTCAGGGTCTATTTGGCTATGCCCCGCCTGGGGAACTTCTGGCTATAATGAGTCCTTCTGGTTGTGGCAAGTCTACACTTCTTGATGCATTAGCGGGTAATAACAAAGTCTTTTTTGAAAGCAATAATCTAAAAGTTTTGTTGTACTTGTCAAAAACAATATAACAAATTAACTCTCTCTCGTACATGTGTGATTTACATGTACTAATTCCTTGCTTTGAATGAGAATACAATAATTTGAAATATTAATCATCACCCAAAACATGTACTTCAAATTTTAATCTATGTCACTATTGTAGGTTTTTTTTTTTTTTTTTTTTTGATAATTCGATAGTTGATGGTGGAATGATTTAAACTTTGATCTCTATAAAAGCATCAAAAGGTGTCAACTAATTAAATTAAGCTTGACCATAGTTATAAATTGCTTCCAAATTAGAGGACTTCACCAAAATAAGAGATCACCATCGGACATCACATGCTTACCAGACTTTGCATGAATCGTAGGAAACGTAAATATATATGTTAGCTAGGGATTCCAGGCTTTTGCCCCTATTGGGAAAAATATTTGGCATTATGCCTCTGTTTCCAAACTATATAGGGGCGTGCCCCTGTTTCGATACTCGATGTCCATAAAATCGAGTTACTTTAATAACTCAACTATTAAGAAGCCGAGTTCTGGGTAGGTTCTTGCCACAGTGGTGATTTAGCATGGCTTTTGGGAAATAAAATATTATAAGGTACAGTTCATAACTCGGCAATAGGGAAACCGAGTTACTCTAGAACTCGATTACTCTGAAATCAAGTTACTGACAGGATTTCAAATCACCTATTTGCACGTGAAGCTGAACCTGATGAATGGAAAATCAAGTTATTAACATATACTCGGCTCTGGTATAATCGAGTTGTTTTGCTATTTACTTCGCACCTACACAGATCAGCTTTTCATGCAACATTACATTAGATTTTCCTCATCATTTTCAAATCAGCTTCTCCTCATTTTTAGAATTTTCTGCCGAAAGTTGGTGTTATCTCTCTATCATCTCAAGTGAGAAACTCATTTTCTTCTTTGAAATTCATAGAGAATTTTATTGTGTAGGTAAAAGTAGTTGTAGATATTATAAAAGTTTATCAACCATAATGTATGTTTTTGTTAGAGAAGAATTTTCATTTGATAGGTTGTATTACTTGTGCTTTGGTATTTTCTTGAATGAGTGTTATGTGAGTACATTAGGGTTACATTAGTTGTTTGGTGCTACAAGAAATGTACAATAATCTATAGAAACGGTGATGAGTGTTATGTGTGTACATTGGGTTATATTGGGTCTTTGCTGGTGTAAATTTCATTGACAAAAAATGAAAATCTTTATATTTGCTAAAACTAATGAACAGTTAATCTTTAGATTTACAAAAGTTGAATGTACATACTAATCATTGGTCAAACATTAACAACTATCACCTTATTGCACACAACGTGTAGACATTAACAACAATGTCTAATGTTTATGGTCAAATGTGAGTGTTAGTATTTCATTTTTAGCATGTAATAGTACACAAATTTATGAATGTCTTTGTTGTGTACCATTTTATGCAGCATTACATTATTTACCAACAATTGATGCACACTGTTAACTTAATCATTTGATGTTATTGTATTCAACGTCAATGTCTAGTTCTGGCAACCCACAACTTTATAGGCCTCACGATGTGTTCACTGCTATGGGTCGTTGCTGGGTATTGGAAGATGAGTTCAGCTATCCAATCAATTTGAATCTGTGAAATAGTGCTTACGTTCACAATACCATGAGACAAGAGTGGACTTGGTTATTTCGTGAACAGTAAATGTTTTATGATGAGTTGGTTGGTTATAAGTTGCCAATGCCTCGGCAACTCCAGCAACTCGCATCGCAGATGCCCAAAGACACCATCAACGAACTTCGTAAAGCATTGAACCGCATAAGAGAAGAAAATAATCGAATGAAAATACGTCTTAATCAATATTGGACCCAAGTCGAGATTTGAGAGTCAGTGGAGTGTAAGTTGTACGAGCACGCACAATTCATGCAATCACTTCTTGCTGATCCCATTTTTCAGTCAGACATGGAGATGTCAGATGAGGAGTAATCGTGTCGTGGTGTCGTGGTCTAACAGAGAAAAACAAGCCACACTCAAATCAGAGTACATGCACAAGCAACACTAAACTCAGATTAAATGCAAAGGGGAAAAAAATTGAACTGGACATGTAGAAATTACCTTAATACGTTTCTAATAATTTAACTCTAAAGATGGATTGGGTTGAGCTTCGGCTATGGTGAGAGCGAAAAGGTGTGGGTTTGGATTAAGCTTCAGAAAGGGTCTACTGAACAGTTTGGTTTGGGTACATGTAGAAATAAGAGAACATGAAGATGCGTTGAACTTGGGAAGGGTCTACTGAACAGACTGAGGATGGCTACTAATCGGACTGAGGAAGGGAGAGAAACTGCTGAGGAAGGGAGACAAACTGTTTTAGAGATGTTACATTCAAAATTCCTTTTTATTCTGCACATAACTCGGTTTCCCCATTGCCGAGTTATAAACAGTAATGCGGGAATATTTTAATGCGAAAAGGCCAAGGTGGCGATCCAGCGTGGCAAGAACCTACCTAGAACTCGGCTTTGTAATAATCGAGTACTGTAAGTAACTCGATTTTATGGAAATCGAGTATTGAAACAGGGGCACACCCCTAAATAGTTTGGAAACAGGCGCATATTGCCAAATATTTTGCCCAATAGGGGCAAAAGGCTGGAATCCCCTATGTTAGCCCTTAACATACTTTACACAATCTTTATTTAGAGCATCCGCATCAGTAGATGCAAAATTTATGTCTATTTTTCAAAAAAAAAAAAAAAAACATACGTTTTCTATTTTACACACCAATTTTTACAAAACACACACATCAATTTATCTATTCTACCATCTATTTTATTTAAATAATAATATTTCTTTAATTTTTTATTATATCAAACAAACAACTACCCAGCCCCACCCACCTCTTTCTTTCTTTTTCTCATGCTAACCCTCTCTTTTTCTCTGAACCATCTCCCTCTTTCTTGTTCTCCTTTTCCTTCTTCCTTCTCTTTATTCTTTCTTCTTTTTCTTCAACAGATTTCTCAAACTCAAACCAACCTCACCGCTGCCATCATCACACTGCCGCCATCATCACACCACCGCGAACAACCCAAGCAAGCCCCAGTTATAGCTACCCACCACCGCCTCCTCCGATCTTGATGTAGTGCTACCACGGTCCTCACTTGACTTCATCTGGGTTTTGATTAATTTTGGAGTTTGATTTCATTTGGTTCTTGCTGGTTCTATGATGGGTTATTGCTAGTTTTAGTTTTTAGGTTGTTGTATTATGATGGGTTATTGCTAATTTTAGTTTTTGGGATTTTGTATTTGGGAGGTACCACCTTGATCTATGGTTGAGGCTGGGCAGGGGTGGTTTTGTGATTTTGTTGTTGGAAGAAGATAGAGGTCGGTGGTTGAGGCTAAGGCAAGGGTGATTTGGTGGTTTTGTTGTGAGAAGATGGCAGAGGGTAAGAGAGAAAAAAGAATAAAAAAATTATTTACACATGAACAGTAATGGTGCATATATGCATGGTCACTGTAGCAGTTTTGTATATTTGCACACTTTTGCAAACACTAATGTAGGTGTTTTTTTGGTTCAAATGTGCAAAATTTAGCACTTTTTTGTATTTTGCAAACTTTCACAACCATTGATGCGGTTGCTCTTATTGTTGACCAAACAGTACTCTAATATGCCCAGTGTGTAGTACAGTTTGCTAGTACTTGACTAAACTACTTTACTATCAATGATTGAGAAAAAATAAATAAAGAAAATGATTAAATTGGTATTAAAAAAATTTTAAATGTTGATGTGGCTTTTATTTTGCCATGTAAGTGTTGATGTGAGTATTAAAATTTACAAATATTATCATTAAAGATGCCAAAAGTGCATACTATTAACCACTTAGACATTTTTTGTTAATAAATTAACATTAAAGACCAAATTAATTGCTACCAAAGTGTATAGATCAAATTTACTATAACCCTAAAATGTATGGAACAAAACAATATTTTCACCTTTAAAAAATGGTTAAATTTGTTGCACACACCCAAAAAAAAAAAAAAAAAAAAAAAAAACTAAAATAGTAGCTTTAAGTTACCATTTTTGTTTGCGTAATAAATATTACTTTAAAAAAGTATATGTTCAAAAAGGGTATGCGGTAAAGAGCCTTCAAATTACAAAAGATAGAATATAATTTCTAAGAAGTTACCTTTGAACATTCAAAAAGGGTATATTGTGCTCCATTATGTTACATTTGAGAGCCAACCTTTACTAATCAACTTTGAGAGAGATGATTTTTTGAAAATATCAATGGCAGCTCTAAATTTTTTTTTCAATGTGATTATTAAGAAATTTAATAAAAAGATAACTTGAATATATCAATTTATTGAGTTCAAAAAAAAAAAAAAAAAAAAACTCAAATACATGAAGTTTTACAATTTTCTTTTACAAGTATTCTTATTTTGAAATTAAATTGGGATAATTACACTTTACCCACATGTGGTTGGCCTCTAATTCGGTTTAGCTACCCGTGGTTTCATTTTTGACACTTTACCCACCTGTGATTCCCTCCATTACTCCTCTGTAACCCACCTCCAGTGCAGACGTTACTTTGACACATAAACTCAACAAAAACAGAACCTAAAATAGATCAAACACTCCTTACTCCCAAAACACACTCTCATCCTATGTGCTCACCAAACGTAGATCACAATGCAATGTGCTTGAGATAATGGACTGAGAAACTCCTGGGTTTTGATCGTGCAAGCAAACCGAGGAAGAAGGAGACACAGTGTTTAGCAGTTGAGTTGTTGTAAATAGTATTTTTGATTTTTGGTGCTTGGTCCGTTCATCTTCTCTTGATTGGGTGAGTTCCTGACTTTGTCAACTTCAAGTTTTGGTTTTCTTTTACTGTCATATGCTCTGTTCATCTGATTTTAGGTAGATCCTTTTAATTTTTGAAACCTAGGGTTTTAAAATTATTTTTCGAAATTGGGTTTTTGCTTGCTATGTCTTCATTAATGTAGGGCTACTGGACCATAGGATTAGGCTTCCTTCATCAATGTGGGGCTCCATTGATTATTGCTTTTCATGATTTTGCAATAGTATTGATTATTACTTTTCTGTTTTCCCTTTCCATGGGTTTGTCTCTCAAAAACAAAACAAAAACTTTTAATAATATTGTTTGTTTCTGTGTTGTGCTTTGTGTGGACCACAGGACCACATGATACATACCCAATTGTTGGTATATAGTTAATTACATTCATCAAGCCCATCTCATTTGCTAGTATATAGTTAGGGAAATTGAAAAAGAAATTTGACTGCCTAATAGCAATAATCTATAATAGATTATACTTTTCCACATGCAAGCCCATCTCATACTTTATTATGTTGTATTTTATATGCAAATAGCTGACTTGACATTCAATTTTAAGATTCATCATGGTGGCTAGTTTGTGTGGAACCTAGATTTGGTATATTTAGGAGGTAGTACTTCTTTTTATGATAAGGTTAACCCAGATAGACTTAGTTATTTTGAGAGACAAGATATGTGTTGTGGTTTGGGGGCAAATAGTACAAGTAGATTTCATTATCTTATTCCTAGAGGTAATTTGGAGCAAGGGTTAAGGCTTATAAATGAAGATGATGATGTAGTTTATATGTGTGAGATTTATGCTGCATGGCCTACAGATAAGATACACTATATGTTGAGGGTGGTGAGGAGCCACTTGCAGTTGAACAACCATTTGCCAATGAGGAAGTGGTAAATGATGATGATGTGCATGAGATGCATAAGGGAGGTAGTGTGGATGTTGAAGGAGGCGGTGGAGAAGATTTTGATTGGTTGGAAGAAGGGTTTGAGGGGTCGGATTTTGATGATGATGTATTTGGAAATGTAGATGATGAGCCATCTACACATGATGGAGTTAGTGGCAGTGTAGCAACCCCACATAGGCCCTCTAAGGGAGATACTCCAGCTAACAATGACCCACCTCTTGAAGATGACATGGAAAGTCTAGTAGATTCTGATGATGATCAGCCAGCACCAACTGCTGCAAAAGAACCTGAGTTTAATGTTCAATCTGACATGAGAATATGCTATAAAGAAGCCAGTAGATATCAAGTTCAAGCTGAATGAGAAGAAGAAGATATCAGTTTATTGCATAAATGAATGTGGATGGAGGTGTTATGCATCTTAATTACCTGGGGAGTTGACATTCCAAATAAAAACATTCAATCCAGAGTGCACCTGCCTTAGATCCTTCAAACACAGCCAAGTGACTTCAAGTTATGTTGCAAAGAAGTTTATGCAGGAGTTTGACAAAAATCCCAATTGGAAAGTGACTGGTGTTCAACATCATGTGAAGCAAACAATTGAAGTTGACATAAGTTACAGTCAGGTGTATAAAGCAAAAAGGAAAGCTACTGACTTGATCACTGGGGATGAACAGCTGCAATATGGGAAACTTAAGGATTATGTAGAGATGATAAGATTGAATGATAAAGAAAGTAGGGTTATTTTGCAAACTGAAATGGAAGATAAAAATGCACAGCCCAAATTTAAGAGAATGTATATCAAGTATGATGCACAAAAAGTTGGTTTTTTGGGAGGTTGTAGATCAATCATTGTTTTAGATGGGTGCCAACTGAAAGGGAGATTTGGGGGGCAAATACTTACGGCCACAGCTAGAGATGCAAATGATAACATTTTCCCAGTTACATCTGTTGTTATTTAACAAGAGAATAAAGATTCATGGGTATGGTTTTTGCAGCAGTTTTCAGATGACATTGGGAATCCAGAACAACTTAATCTAGTCTTTATCACTAATAGACAAAAGGTATGAACTACAATTATACTAACATATTTAAACCACATATTTAAACTTTAATAATACATGCCTCAGTTCATTTCAACATGTTTAACTAACATATTTACTTGATTTGTTTTGTATATGAATTAGGGCCTTATACCTGCACTTGAGATGTTGTTCCCAACTTATGAGCATAGATATTGTGTGAAGCATATCTATAATAATTTTAAAGTGGATCATAAAGGCTTGGAGTTGAAGGATGCACTGTTGAGATGTGCTAGAGCCACAACAATTAGGGAGTTTGAGAGAAGAATATAGGAACTGAAGGATTTGGATGTCAAGGCATGGGAGTATCTTGCTGACATCAACCCTACACAATGGTCTAAGTCTCACTTTAGTAGTAAAGCTTTGTGTGACTGTTTAGCTAATAACTTGAGTGATTTTTTAATGCCATGATCTTAGAAGCTAGGGATAAGCTAATTTTAGCAATGTTGGAATGGATCAGAGTTAGGCTCATGACCAAACAATACAAAAAGATGAAAGGTATAGCAAAATACACTAAAAATGTATAGCAAAATACACTAGAAAGGTTTGTCCTAATATTCAAGACAAATTAGAAAAGTTAAAACATGAATCTATACCTTTCAGTGCTACTCCATCAGGCAGGTTCATGTATGAGGTTGATAATGGTCGTGAGAGACATGTGGTTGACTTGGTTAGGAAAGCATGCAGCTGTAGGATTTGGGATTTGACAGGACTTCCTTGCAAACATGGGATCTCTGCTATTGTTAAGAACCTGGAGAAAGTGGAGGACTATATGCATCCTTGTTACTTGAAAGAGACATTGGTTGAAACTTACAAAGAGATAATACAACCAATGCCTGGCCAGTCTGAGTGGGTTGAGACTAACCAACCTGCTCTTGTTGCTCCTAATGTGTATAAACCACCTGGTAGACCACCAAAGCAAAGAAAAAGAGATCCTGAAGAGCCAAGGAACCCTTAAAGAGTTTCTAGGGTGAATACGACAATCAAGTGTGGAAAGTGCTAGAAAAAAGGACATAATGCAAAAGAGTGCAAGGCAAACATTACTAGTGAAACTCCATGACAAAGAAGAGATAGACTTGCTAAATCAAAAGCTGTAAGTATTTCCATGCTTTGAACTATAGTCATTCCTCATATACTTTATGTGTATGTAACTTGTACAACCCTATTTGTAGGCACAAGGCAGTAGATCTACAACAACAAAGTAGATTGCAACACCTCAAACTGCATCTCAGCCACCAAGTACTAGATCTCAGCCTGCATATAGAGCTTTTGGTCAAACTGCATCTCAACCTGCACCAAACAATAGATCTGAGGCAACAACTCAACCTCCAACTGCATCTAAGGCCAACTAGTTCTCTTCATCCTCATAACCAAGCAACCATACCCCTAGAGAGACATGGGATTCTTTACCATCTCAGGAACCTCTACTAATATCTATTTTGTTTATTTTTTTTCCTCTTACTTGCTATTGTTAGACCATCTTGCTAACTACTGGATTTTGGTTATACAACCAAGTGCATCTGGTGGTGGTGGTGCTGCTAGGGGGTTTAAAGGCAAAAAGTTTGGTGTATCAAGGCCAACAAAGTTTCAACCAATTGGTGGAAAGGACAAGAAGGCTACTGGCAAGGGCACAAAAAGCAGTAAATGAAGATGAAAGATGTTAAAGTTGCAACCACTTTTTTTGTTATAGTTCCCACACTTAATGTAACTAGTATTTAAATTGGTTAAGTGTCAAAAACAATATAGGCAATTTTGGTTAGAAAATGTGTATGTCTGATGTGTGGTGGACTAGTAGTTGGGTTTTGGTTGTAAATATGTCTGCATGTGACATAAAGTCATAATGGCTATCTTCACTTTTGGCAGATTATGACATTATCAGTATTTTATTAATGTTAATGTGCATTGACACAGGATAAAGTGTTTTGATGTCTTGTGCTTGTCTTTGCTTTTGGTGGATTTGCTTGTCTTGTGCTTTTGGTGGATTTACACAGGTGTATGTTTTGACACAGCAAATTATGTGTATGTCATGACCATAGGTCCATTTATGGGTAGGTGTAGCATAGAACCAAAATCAATATATATGGATCCATTTATGGGCAGGAAGTAAAAACAATAAATAAACTACAAAACATTTGCACAAAAACAACACTTTGTATTTCAAGAGATGGATACAATAATCAGGGACTTAATTCAATTACCCAACCACATTTCAATAACCCCCCAAGCATCATGGCAGATTAAGGGTCCTCACCCTTACATTGTTGTTCATTGAGGCAAAACACAACAACATTACAAAAATGAAAAATAACCATGACAAAACTAGTGCCAGCTTGTACAATCTCTCACTCTTTCTAATCCTCTTAAGTTCCTCCCTAGCTTCTACATAAAGCTCATGAGCTTCTCTTTCCCTTTGGCTAGATCTTTCTTCCATTTCCCTACTTCTCATTTCTCTCTGATTTGCAAGCTGCAGTTCATTCTCAAGCATACTTATCCTTTCACGGACAAGTAGGGAAGTTTTACTCCTACAAGTTTCGTTATCCACCCACTAAAAGAAGCTACATTTTGGACAAACCTAATCATTACAATTACAACAGCTAATTTCACAGTTCACAATTAATCACAACTAATAATTCAATTCAATTCAAATGAAATACACCAATGGAATTGTTTCTTACATTAAATTGACTACAACCGAGGAATCTTCTTCCATAATTACCATATTTTCGAATTGTTCATAGGCCACAATTCTCATGAGTACATAAATGGCCATCTAAGGCACGGTAGAAACCACTAGTTGTAGACCTATTGCTAGTTAATGAAGACATAGCAAGCAAAAACCTAATTTCGAAAAAGAATTTTAAAACCCTAGGTTTCAAAAATTAAAAGGATCTACCTAAAATAAGATGAACAGAGCATATGACAATAAAAGAAAACCAAAACTTGAAGCTGACAAAGTCAAGAACTCACCCAATCAAGAGAAGACGAACGGACCAAGGACAAAAAATCAAAAATACTACTTGCAACAGCTCAACTCAACTGCTGAACACTGTGTCTCCTTCTTCCTCGGTTTGCTTGCACAATCAAAACCCAAGAGTTTCTCAGTCCATTATCTCAAGCACATTGCATTGTGATCTTCATTTGGTGAGCATGTTGGATAAGGGTGTGTTTTGGGAGTGAGGAGTTTTTGATCTGTTTTAGGTTTTGTTTTTGATGAGTTTGTGTTAGAGTAACATCTACACTAGAGGTGGGTTACGAAGGAGTAACGGAGGGAATCACAGGTGGGTAAAGTGTTAAAAATGAAACCACAAGTAGGCAGACCGAATTAGAGGCAAACCACAGGTGGGTAAAGTGTAATTATCTCTTGAAATTATTACAAAGTATTTTATTATCAATTGTCATTAATTATTGTTAATGTAGATAGGTGTGACCATTTTATTTTGTTAAGTTAACATAACATTTTTATTTTTATGATGTTCTCATTATCTATTTGTCATTTTTCTTATAAAAATATTTTACACTAAATAACAAAACTCAACCCATTGACACTATATTAAATTGATGAATATAGCCACACTCATCCATACATAAATAATTAATACACTAAGTGTCTTTTTTCTTTTTCTTTTTTCTTTTTTTTTTTGGTTGAGAAACACAATAAGTGTTTAATTAACCAATCAAATGCTTGAACAATTGCTAATTTTACTATTTTATTTTCCTTGAATCACTAACTTTTAACAAAAAGGTTATTATAATATGATAACAATACACACACATATAACAAACCTGATGTATTTCCTAATAACTAAATTATATAAATTTGTATTATATTTATACTATACACACACACATCACAATTCACACAAATAACATTATAACAATATAAAAATAAAAATAACATACACAATTAGTATCAAACATATACTCATACGCGTATAATATAAATTTATAATAAAGAGAGACACTCATAACTCACAAACACTCACTTTTTACTCTTAGAGTTAGAGATGTCAAGATAGTCAAATAGAGAAGAGGGATGAGATGAAATTCATGAGAATGAGGTCAGAGACTAGGGAGAGAGAGGTTTCTGATATATCTTGTTGTTTGGTTAATTTTGAGATGGGCTGATCTATGTTGCTGTTTGGCTTTGGCTGGGTTGATATGTGATTATGGTATGCAAGATTTAAGCCAATGTGTGCAAATATACGTTTAAGGGTAAATTAAACTAATAAGTGAATATATATATATTATAAATAAAATTCCAAGTCAAGGGGTTCAACCGTTCAAGTGAACTCTTCAACATAAATGGTTTGTTTGGATTAAGGGGGATGAAGTGAGAGTAGAGGAGAGTAGAGTAGAGTTGGCTAAAAATTAGGTTAATTTCTGGCCAACTTATCTACTCTACTCTCCTTTCCTCCCCCTCAATCCAAACAAGCCCTAACGCTGCCCAATATAGTTTTTTTCCTTCTAAGCTCAATAAAAGGTATACATGAGTTATAGTGAGTAGTGACTATAGAATAGTACTTGGGAAACTATAACTTGTGTGATTCATATTGCAGGGAGGTTGGGTTCAAACACAAGGCAATGAGGAGAGTTTCTAATTAATGGTCGTAAACAGGCTCTGGCTTATGGAACATTGGTATGGAAAGAACATAATATAAAAAATTGCATTAGTAATACTCTTTCTTCTTTAAATAAAATATGGATTGAAATCTACGATGCCTATTGTTCCATCATCGTAATTGTTCTTTCCTATCATGTAAAGACATCAAAGATTTAGTTTAGGTATAGACGGGATTGACTATAACAATTCAATTAGAGTTGTTGAAGGGTTATTAGAAATATTACAAAATTTACCTTATCAATTTTATAAACTCATATTTCTCAACCAAAAAAAAAAAAACTTTATAAACTCATGTTTCACTAATACTAAAAAAATAATTCTGATATCTTTTATTAAAATGTTAAAAGTGAAACCAATCACATTTATTACTACATGAAATTGTTAAAAAAAAAAAAATGGGTAGTAAAAATGATAATAATTTTAACATTCTAAAAATTAAATATCATTGTATTATCTTTCAATGAATTAACTGTACCCACAAAAAATGCCAACTCTATGACCAAGTCAATCATTTGTATAGAGATCCCAACACGCCCCAAGCTTCTCTTCCTTGATGAACCAACTAGTGGGCTTAATAGTGCAGCATCATATTATGTAATGAGCAGAATTGCAGGCTTAGGTCAAAGAGATGGGATTAGAAGGACCATTATTGCATTAGTTCATCAACCCAGCAGTGAAGTCTTTCAGCTCTTCCACAATCTTTGTCTCCTGTCTTAAGGCAGGTAGAACTGTATATTTTGATCCTTCTGCAGCAAATGAGGTAAGTAGTTGAAAATTTCTTAATATTTTTGTATCATATATTCATATTAGAGTTGGAATAAGTTTTTTTTTTTTTTTTTTTTATAAGAAACTTTGCTTTAACTATCATTAATCAGAATCTTGGTTCAAATAGATTACATCATTGAGAACTTGTTCTGCAATAATGGGGGGAGTTTCCTCCACCCAGATAACACTGCCTAGGATATAGACTTTGCACTCCTAGCCAAAATGTGAGCTGCTCTGTCGCCATTTTTGCGCACATGGACAGCACTCCATGAGTTGAAACATCGTAGGCTTTGTCTTGATCAGCCTTCCATCACCTTCTGAATGGACTACGGCGGGGACGCAGCTTTTCAGAGAGTAGAAGCCACAGTCAGAGAATCACATTAAATAATAACATCTTTCAGCCCAGGTCCCAAGCCAAGAGGATGCCCTCTTCCATTGCCACAGCTTCCATCTCAAGTGCCTTCAGAGAGCTCAATCCTTTTGCTTAATGCTCCCATTACTTGACCCCTATCATTCCTGATAACAACCCCTATCCCACAGCATCCTGCCTCCTTAAAAACCGCTCCATCAACATTTATTTTGTAACAGCATCCTGCACAGGGCCGGAGCAAAACTTTGAGCTATGGAGGGCGGCTTTACTGTTAGCTGTATGCAGCAGTTTCAACCTTTGACTCTGCTACTACTTAGCTATGGAGAATTTTTTATTTTTTATTTTTTATTTTTTATTTTTTTGTGTCGTTAAGAACAAAATTATTTTTGTTTAGAATTTTTTAAATGACAGAGTTGTTTATTTTAAATAAAATTGGTTAATTAATCTTAATTTTTTTTAAGTTTTATTATTAGTAATTTTTGTTGTTGAGCTATTTTTTTTGGGGCTTGTATATTTTGTTTTAGATTTTAAATCTATAAATTTTTTTATAGTCACTAAAATAAGGAAAATTATAATAATTGATGTAATAAGTGGTTACTAGTAAGTAAAAAAAATGATGTAAGTGGTAGGTCCATGTGCAAACTAATAAGAATTTACTACCAAAACAGTTTGTAAAAATGTTGTAAAAAAGTTTGTGAGTATAGCATTACTCTTAAAAGAATCAATGATATTGTTTAAGGGAAAAAATGTAATTTTATAGAATAAAATTGCTAAAATTAGTGCGCACGCACACATATATATAATAATATTTTTTATAAAAAATTTAGCCCCCCCTAGTCCAAAGCTAGCTACGTCCCTGGCCCTGCTTCGAAGGGGACCAAGGAGCAGAGGAGATGTGTGGGGGTCTAACCTGAGGGAAGTTATCCTGTCTGAATTCCTTAATGTATTCGGTAGCTTCCAAAGCAATCTTCCTAGCTTCCTTTGCGTTGTCCCCCATGCCTCACAAAGTTTTTGTTTTTCCATAAACTCCATGTCGTGATTGTGAAGAGCTCCCAATCAATTTCTGGTTTTTCCCCCCTAATCATCCAGACAATGTCAATAAAGTCCCTTGGTGGGTTTTGAATGAGTGGCAATTTAAGCCTTGTCACACCCCAAACCTCCAAAGTAGCCTTACAACCCCAAAAGGTATGACCTAAGGATTCACTTAATCCACAAAAATCACATTCATCTTCCTAAATAATTCCTTTTGTCTTCAAGCGTTGCTTGGTTGGGAGGATATTTTTACACAACCTCCACATGAAATGTTTTATTTTATTTGGACAGTTTAGTTTCCATATCTCATTCCACATGGTTCTCATCCTCGAATTAACTAAGCTTCCACCATTTTTAAACCTGTCATTTCCTTCCTTCAACCACCTTTAGGCTACTTGTAAGCACTTTTCACAAAGAAGTGACCCGTGGGAGTCCATGCCCAGATTAAAGAATCGTTCAGAAGGCGAGGGCTGATAGGGATGCCAAGAATTACCTTGGCCTCATGAGGTAGAAAGATTCTTTTTACCTTGGATGTATCCCATGATCTCCCCTCCGTGATGATGATGATGCCTTTAAGGCATTTTCGAAGAACGTTTCTAGACGAGACATTCATTCGGAACGCCAAGTCATTCTGACGGACTTTGCTAACACCGACCTTCCCTCTGTCATTCACAGTAGGGGATGGGAGTCACTATGTGACATCCTGGTCACCTGTCCTCTCGTGCTTATCCAGGAGTTTTACTCCAACATGCACGGGATTGATCGTTCAGTACCTCTTTTCTTCACTCGCATTCAAGGTACGTGCATTCCTATCACACCGCAACTTGTTGCAGATGTGCTTCGGGTCCCTAGGATAGAGTTTCCTGATTATCCTAGTTATGAGCGTCTAAGGACTGTGTCCAGGGATGAGCTCATGTCTGCTTTTTGTGAGCGCCCTTCTGCTTTGGCTGAGTGTCTGTTTACACCACGTCGACCTTTTGCCAAAGGTCCTAGATTCATAAACATGGTGATAACCTTTGTTTTGCATCCACTCTCTCACTATAACTCCATTACAAATCCTCGTGCTCGATTTTTGTTGTCGCTTCTTGAGCATCTTACTATAGATTTTCCTTCTCATTACATTCTGTCTATTATAGATGTTCATCTAGATTCAACGTCCCGTGATAAACTCATCTTTCCTTCCGTTATCACGAGGATCTTAAGCCATTTTTCTGTTCCTTTTCCCTCTTCCAACCATTTTACCGTCATGTGTGCCATAGATTACGCTACTGTTAAACGTAGCGAGGCCCAACTTCGGTCGCAGCAGTCGGATTTAGCAGCTCCTTCCTCCCGTTCAGCTCCATCCACATCTGCTCCTCCTTCTTCTTCAGGCGATGTGACTTTAGGAGACATCATGGCGCAGCTGCAGCGCATGGATGCTCGCCTAAATACACTTTCTACAGAGTTGTATCAGGTGAATGTTCGTGTCGGTAGTATTGCACGGCGACAGGCATCCATGGGCGGTTTTGCTCCTGAGGCTACTCCTTCACCGCCTTCTCCCGTGGCTTCTGATTCTGAGGATGAGGATGATGATGATGGTGATGACGATGATACTTCGGATGATGCTGATGGAGATGCTAGCTCTACCAATGAGATGTCTACTTGACACTCTTACCCTTTGTCACTCGTGACAAAAAGGGGGAGTAGTTTTGATATGAAAGTAGTCTATCTTAGGGGGAGAGTTAGTATAGGACCATTTTTGTTAGGGGGAGTGTTGACACATTTTGAGGGATGTAGTGAGAATAGTATGTATCTCTTCTTTTCTTTCTTTTTAAATACATTACTCTTATACATGAGGTCTTGTGACCATTTATTGACATACATTATACTTATCTCTTTCTTTATATTGATGTATGTTTTTCTTTCACCTACCCCTTCATTTGTTTTTTCTTTTCTCCCTTAATACACATGTTTCTTATACTTGTATGCAATCTATTATTCCTATTTCACACAAAGATGCCTTGATGAGTTTTGTTTTAAAGTGTTTCAGAAATACAGGTTTTCAAAGTTTACTTGCCATAAACTCTCTTCTGGCAAAGTTTTTCAAGAGTTTGTGTTAGGATAGATTTTATTGTATTCAACAAGTGAATATGAGTTTAGTGATTTATGACTTCTCTCATATGTTCATTTGTTTGTTGTGGTTTTGTCACGGATTGCCAAAGGGGGAGATTGTTAGGACATATGTGTTTCACATGTTAAGAACATATGTCATGATTTTATGTAATTGGCATATCCTTTGACAAAACTCACTTTACTTGTATTTGAGTAGATTTAGGATGTGTATAAATACTTCAAGAAACCATGTTTCAAGATCAAGTGTTGAAGCCTTCAAGTCTGTCCAAGAAAACAAGTTGATAATGCAAATTCATTAAAGCTCGACAGCTGGCTCGACAACTATATCTATCGAGCTTAAGAAAGCTATTCTAGAATTGATGTGCTCGACACCTTCTCAACAGCTTCTAGACAGCTTCTGTCTGTTGAGGTTTAAGATTTTCAGAATTCAAATCTGATTTTCTTGGGATCTGTAAATATGTCTTTGGGCCTTCTTTTCTCCTAACCCTAAACATATAAAAGGATTGTTTTAAGGGCCGTCAAATAGTTCAGAAGTTGCACAAGCATTGAGCAAACTCTGTTCAAGCAAATTGTGACCAGAGACAAAGTTCTTGCCCTAGTTCATCTCTTTCTCTTGAAGAAGTTGTTGTGTATGTGCCCCATAGAGTTTTGTGACTAAGCATCTTCTTGATCTTCATTGTGTGGATGAACTAAAAAAATTTGCAACTAACAACCTTCTTAGTTGGTGATTGAAGTCGCGTACTGGGATCCATGCAATTGGTTAGTCATGTACTTGGGAGTCATGCATCTGAAAGGGGAACTTTCACTACAGAACAAGTCCAATTGGGTATTGGGGTAAGGGTTCAACTATAGGTTGGTAAGGTACTTGGGATTTCTTTACTTGTAATCACTTGTTGTGATAATAGTGGAGTTTCGGGAGTTGTGACCTGAAAATCACCCGGTGGGGTTTTTGCCGTTAGGTTTTCCCCATTCGTAAACAAATCACCGTGTTATTTATTTTCCGCTGCATAATTAGTTTATTGGTGATTTGTTTGTACTACCACGCGTTTGCATGATAAATTGATTAATTAATAACTTGGCTAATTAATTTCTAACACAAGGGGTCATTCAGTTTGTGGCCTATCACTTATCATTGCAGACAACCCCTCTGCACACAACAGAAACATATATGGGGATATTGGATCCCCTTATCTAAGGCCCCTAGATTGTATTATATTGCCTTTTGCCTCCTCGTTAATCAGCATCGAGTAGGATACCATGCTAAAACACATCATAATTAGAGCGATCCATCTCTCATGGAATCCTATCTTTTGCATGATCGCCTCCAAATATCCCCACTCCACCTTATCATAGGCTTTGCTCATATTGAGCTTTATTTCCATTAAAGTGTCCTTTTCTTTCTTTCTCTTGCCAATGCAATGCATTGTTTCAAACGCCATGAGGACATTGTCCGTTATAAGCCTCTCTGGAACAAAGGCACTCTAAGATTCACTTATCACTTCTGCAAGAATTCTTTTCAGGCAATTAGTTTTGGGGGGGGGGGGATTTGACCTTTAGGATGAGGCATATATAAGTTTCATTGAGGCCACTCGGCATCACACCTGACTTAAGAGTATTTAGCACACAGTCTATAATAGAATTACCAACTATATCCCAATATTTTTGATAAAAAAAATAGGGGACATACCATTTGGGCCCAGTGCTTTAGTGGGGTGCATTTGGTTAAGTGCTCTATGAACCTCCTCTGCCTTGAACTCTGTTGTCAGAATATCATTCATTTTTTAGGACACTGTGGTATGAATGGCATTGAGGCTAGCATCAAAGCTTGTTGGATGGTTTGATTTGAACATGGTGGAGAAATAATCTAATATGGTGCCTTCAATCACCTCCTGATCTTCTTGCCACCTCCCATCCGAATTCATCAAACCCATGATGCAATTCTTCCTTCACCTTTGGCTAACTGTAGCATGAAAGAACTTCATGTTGCGATCACCCCATTTAATCCACATAGCCCTTGATCTTTGGCTCCACATGATTTCCTCCCTGAGACTCCAATTGTTTGAGATGATCCCTCTTCTGTTTTAGCAGGTAATTCACATTTCCAAACTCCTTCCAGTTCCACCTTTAAAGCTGCTCCTAGCACCTCTTCAGTCTATCCATAATCTGACCATTCGGGTCCCCTCTTAAAGGGTCCCATGCCAACTCCACCACCTCTCTACACCTTGCATCTCTCATCCACATTGCCTCAAATAGGAATCTCCTTTTAATCGGTTTTCAGGGTTGCCTCTTGCTGAGATTAAGGATCAAAAGGCAGTGGTCGGATATGGCCATGGATGAATAGAGGACCCTTACCTCTGGGAACCTTTTTGAACAGCCTTCGTTAGCCACCATTCTATCCAATCCAAGGAGTGTTCATTGTTCCCCAAAGCATCCATTACACCATGTGAACTTTTGCCCAATAAACCCTAGATCAAACAGGCCGCATCTGCTCAGACAGTCCTTAAATGCTTCCATTTGCTTTGCATCTCTATCCGTGCCACCAAGCTTTTCATCAGACTACGTGATTTTGTTTAAATCTCTGAAGACAACCCACGGCATATCGCATTAAGCTCGAAGAGCATCTAGTAACTACCACGAGATATCCCTTTTACCTAAATCTGGTTGTCCATAAAATCCAGTGGCACGCCATGGATCCAAGGAATGCATGCCGTGGACCACCATGTCAATGTGCGAGTTAGAGTAGCTCTTGAACCTAACGTCTATGCCCTCCTTCCACAACAACGCAAGCCCACCGCTCTTGCCATCGTTGGGAACGATAATCCCCTGAGTGTACTCCAACTTGTTTTGTATTCCCTTCATTTTATTAACTCCAACCTTCGTCTCCGTCAAGAAGACTAAGGTAGGGTCTTTTGCTTTCACCTCGTCAGTGAGAATGCGAACCGCTAGAGAAGACCCCAATCTCCGGAAATTCCACGTGAATAAACTCATCGGGCTCGGCGGTGCTACCCAGCAGCCACCGCCACATTGCCATTCTTCTGTTTTTCACTCTTTAGGGTTTCACTAATTTTTCCTTTTCCTTTAGTTCGTTTCTGGTTGGGAAGATTCGGGTCAAGCTCTTCTAAGGGTGTTGGGCCATCCCATTTCAGGGCCATTGGACTTACTTCGTTTTGGGCTGTCTTAGACTTTATCTCCCATGCAAACCTCTTCCAATGCCCACTCTTAAGGCCTAACTTCTCTGTTACCCACCCAACCTTTGGGTCATAGATCATAGTCATCGGGCCTGGGTCAATAATTGGACCTCCTTCAGCCCCTTCTTGATTGTTTGCACTCTGACTTGGCACGAGATTAAATTCAAAAATGAGCTCCCTTGACTGGCTAGTTGCCTTGTCCCATTGCATAGCCTCCTTTTTGTCTGCCTATGTTATAGCAAATCTCGTTGATGTTTCATCCAAATAGGTTGACTTCTCTACCACCTTTCCCACCTCTCCCTTGACACTTCCATTTTCATGTAACACCTTGGGTAGGTTTCCTAGGGCCTCCGACATTGATATCTCCCATGGGTGGCTATCTTCCAGATTTGAGGGCGAAAGCACGTGACCCTATCTAGTTTTTTGGCATTGTTTGGTGCATGAGTCAACTCTGCATGTTTTTTTGTGCCAGCTCCATTTGCTCGTTGACTAAAATCAGCATTCCCACCAAGCTTGGTCTGAGTTGTTCCCCACCCATTCCTTCTTAGAGGTTCCCCCTCAGCCATGATCCATACTGTAAGCACTCTTTCGCCACCTGGTTGTTATCTACTGCCTTTTCGGGACACTCTTTTAGGATGTGGTTAAGCATCCCACATCGATAACAGGAGTTCAGTAACCTTTCATATTTAAAATTTATCCACCGACTCTCTCCTCCCTCAATGGTGAGTTTCTTTCCCCGCATTAATCTATTTATGAAGTCTAGACGGACTCGAACATGTAAACATCTTCCCCATTGTACCCTGATTCTGGAACATCTACTTCCAAGACTTCTCCTAATTTTGATCCAATCGCCCATCCCATTTCTTTTATTCCGCTCTTTAGCGAAAGATTGAAAATTTGGACCCAAAATAGAGACCACTTCAAGACTATCTCTTTTGGCGTTAGTTCCCCTTTAGACTCTTGGATGAGGACTAGCTATTTGTCGAAATTCCACGGGCACAGGTCTAGAACTTTCTTTTTGTCCTTCCCATCGTTGAATTCCACCAGAAAGAGGTCCTCCTCTATTTCAGAGATTCGGACTCTCTTATTTGGCTTCCATAGCATCTTTATGTTTTTTTTCTCAAGGCTTCCAAACTGATGCTCCTGTGCACTAAGATCTTCATCACTGCACAGTTTTTCCCTACTTCTCTAGTAGCTCTTGTGCAACTACTCCCAAGCATTATATCTTCGTCCTCCTCCTCCATGAAGGAGAGTTTATTCCAGAGTTTCTCGAGTTCCTCATCCATTAACTCTCCTCCCTCACTTTTACCTCCTCCGTGTAGAGACGAGGTGATGAACCTACTCCCTTGAATAGAAAAACAGTAACACACGAACTCACTCAATGGAAGTCACTACACCTCTTGCAAGTGATAAGCTGCAAGACACCTACTGCTTCCACATGCTTTAGGGCACGAGAGCACCTTTGTCTAGTATAATTTGGAATAAGTTATTAACTAGTCTAATTACTTCCAATTCAATGTAGTTTTTCACTTTAAGTGGTTTCCCTTGTCCCACTCACCAAAATCCACCCAATCACTTCCTTAAAACCAAAAACAAGGATTTCCAATAGGTAAGACATTTCCTTCCTTGGAGACCCTTATTAGTCCTAGTAGTACCCCCAAGCTTTTATATTTGATTTTGGTTATATTGTACATTTGGTATTTAATTAACTTTTGACATTTATTTCAAAATTATTGTATATTTTAAAAACTTTTAAACAGGTCTTTATTAAAAATTCATACTTCAGCTCACACAATACTTCAGCTCTCTCTTTCGGTGTGTTTCTTCTCACCTCAGAGCCGGCTCAATAGGTGATGCAATTGATGCAATCGCCTAAGGCCCCCAAATAAAAGAAGGCCCCTACTTATAAAAAAATTACTTTTGTTAACGGGTGCTAGACAACACCCATTAAGTCTGCATGATTTTTCTAAATTAGCCTAGGAAATCAAGAAAAACAACAAATTAATGATGCATGTCAGGCGGCATAAAAAACAACAAATATTGCATGCTTTTACTTAAATACCCTTTCAACCATTTTTACCATCTCCCCCATCCTTTGGTTTCTTCATTCATCCTTATCTTTTGATTTGTTTTCCCCCTTTCCTACATGGCTGTGTCAAGCGCAACATAAAGGTAACGTCAACCATTTGTTGTTATTATTATTATTATTATTATTATGATGATGATGCTTTAGCCTCCAAAAAAATACTACCTTTTTAAAAAAGAAATAAGACTCCTAAATTCAAATATTCATGAGATGAAACATTTAAAGAAAAAATTTATCTAAAAAAAATAAGAATACATGGATAAAATTAGTGGCATAGTAAAAAAAAAAATTCAAAATAAACTTATATATTTAATCTCTTATAAACATACATGGCTCTAGTTGGATTGGGTCACTGGTTATATTTATATATGTTCAACCTCTTGCAAGCACTCTCTTTTCAATATATATTATTAAAATTCACATAATATGCCTAAATATATTCCAAAATTCTAGATTCATCAAAACCAATTCTAAAAAATAAATCAAACTTAAAATTAAAATAAGGGTAACAAAATAAACTTAAAAATATGGTGGGTTGCTTTGAGTAAGACAAATTGAAAAATTATCAATTCAAACTTGGCACAACTTAAGACTTAGATTACATCCTTCCTATATATTTCTTTTACTTTGTCTTTAAATTGTAACTAGGAAAAAGAATCTTGCATTTTCTCTTATTTATGTTCATTTGTTTAAGAAATAAACCAAAATTAAGCCAAATTTAAGCTTGACTATTAAACGAGCTAAGCTCAAACATGATAATATATCTGTGAATAAGCTCGTGGACATGATAAAAGTTTTATAGTTTATTATAATTAATAATTCCATTCGTAGTAAAATTCATTGATTTGTGAAGGGGTAAAAATAGGTAGTCAATGGTTTTACTATATGTGAGAAAGGCTAAAGTGTAAAATACACCCCTAAAATTTGGGGTCTTGTAATTTTTCTCCCTAAAGTAGGGCTACTTTAGTAAGCCAACTAAGATCGTGCATTTTCAGGATTGTAAGTAGGATCGGTAAAATCTAACTGATCCTAGCTACATTCATGAAAGATCCTACTAAAAACCCAAATTTGCTTTAGGTTGTTTTATAAATAAATAAATAATAATAATAATAATAATAAATAATAATAATAAATAAAAAATAAAAAATAAATAAAAAAACCTAATGGATGGAAATAATCCAATGGGCCTTAAACAATGTTGAACGGTTGAAAATACCTCTATGTAAACTAAACATATCAAAAACAAATTTTACTTTAAATTACAAACTTATTCCATATAGTCTTAGTTATGTGGGATCAAAAAATGATTATCTTCCTAAGTATTTATTTATTATATGTTTATGTTGTTAGAAATGAGATAATTGTATTCTTTTGAGCTTAGCTATTGTGTGTCACTATAAAATAAGCATTTAAATTTATTAATTTGTTTC
The DNA here is from genome assembly GCF_932294415.1 of Quercus robur. Lineage (NCBI taxonomy): Eukaryota > Viridiplantae > Streptophyta > Magnoliopsida > Fagales > Fagaceae > Quercus > Quercus robur. Next base: position 22,800,734 of record NC_065544.1, on the reverse strand, counting down.
GTTAGGATAGATGCATCAATTGATGGAATAGGAATTAAATCTTTTTTATGCAATTTATTTATATATATAAATGAATTCATAATTTATATGATTATATAACAAGCAAAGCCATTACTAGTTTTTTTTTTTTTTTTTTCTAAAAAATGTATGATCTTACTAGCCACAATTCCACCAATCTCCCATAATCCTATTTAGGATTTTGACAACATTTCTTAGCATGTCCATGACATTTGGGGTTTAAATCCTCTCCCAACCCAATCAATTACATTTTTACCCCTCTTTTTGTAACGTTGAACATGGACATCATAGGTAACCGTGGGCATTTGACTCTGTTTCAACCAAAAAGAGGGGAAAAAATGCCAAATGCCAATGGTTGCCTAAGATGTCCATGTTTAACATTACAAAAAATGGGCAAAAATGTAATTGACTGGGTTAAGAGAGGATTTAAACCCCAAATGTCATGAACATGCTAGGAAATGTTGGCAAAATCGGAATCCTAAATAGGATTATGGGAGGTTGGTGGAATTGTGGCTAGTAAGATCATACATTAAAAAAAAAATGCATAAAAAAGATTTAATTCCTATTCCATCAATTGATGCATCTATTCTAATGAAACAAATCAGTAAATTTAAATGCTTATTTTGGGGGCCATGGCCCAAAATAACGAGTTAGGCCTTAGGCCTGTCCGAGGACGCTAGCAAGTCCGAGGAGACAACGTGGCTTAGATGATCTACGTTATAAGCCTTATCACGGGAGACAAAGAAAGAAGTTCCGAGGAGGGATTCCTCCTCGGACACTGAAAATCCGGAGCAAATGTATGTTCAAACCGCTAAAGCACACCTCCTAAACACGTGACAAGGAAGAAAACTCAAAATATCTAAGCAAAAGCTGCCACCACCACATTAAATGCACTGCAACTACTTTTTTGGCCGCATTAATGTGGAGAAGACCCCTAAACAGTGTGACCCTGGCTGCCGCAACTCACAAATGACTAAAAGGGGTGTCTTATGGGATGGGTGCTCAAGTGGGGGTTCAGATGATCAACAAGTGTAAAGTCCAGATGATCAGGAATAGCCTATATAATGTAGAGAAGCCCCCATAAGAAAGGGCGAGAAAAAGAAGAAGGGAATATTGTAGCATGCAAAAGAACCCTAATATAATCCGTACTCATAAATAAAATTCTGAATCTCCTCGGACAGAAGGTCCCTTGATCATAATAGTTTCTGTTCTTGTCTATGTGTTCCTTAATCTCATGCAAGTCACTGCTCAACTCATTTAAACCTAGTTCTTTCACCCATACTCTACAAAATTCATTGTATTGGGCTTTTTGGACTAGGATTCCATACTGTGCAGGCTTGGGCTCCAAACTTTGTCCTTACAATTGGCGCCATCTGTGGAAAGAATTCGAGTGTTAGTGAGTACGAGCACGACGGTTAAACATGGCAGGATCAGGTCCACACCAAGAAAATCCACGCCAAGCCAACCCTCAGCGAACAGAACCCATTGGACCTCAGCAGCAGAATAGTCCTCCTAACCCTGAGCCAAATCTGGGCAATGGAAGGAACCGAGAGGGAAGCGTACATACTACTCAGACGAGCCAGAGCCACTCCCAAGTAGGTAGTCACATATCCCAAAGGCAAAACAACCATCTGGCCATGCAGCGAGAGATAGACGACCTGAAAAAGAAGTTGCGCCGTGCACAGCAAAGGCGATCCCCTTCCAGCTCCGACATATCCTCTAATGAGGAAAAGGACGTCAGTTACAAGTGGAGATCAAGAACTCCCCCAAGTGAAACTTTTTCCTATGAAAAAGAGCAGCGTCATGAACGGAGACATAAGAGCCCATCTAGTAAGGGCCTAGGTAATGACGCCATGAACAAAGCTCTGGATCAAATCTCTAGGTCACCCTTCACGCACAAGATAGAAAAGGCTAGACTACCATGGCATTTCCACCAACCTACGTTCACCCTTTATAATGGCCAAGCAGACCCAGTGGAGCATGTGAGTCAGTTTAACCAAAGAATGACTATCCATTCTCGGAATGAGGTTTTGATGTGCAAAGTTTTTCCGTCTAGCCTGGGACCCGTGGCGATAAGATGGTTCAATGGCTTGAAGACGAACTCCATAAATTCCTATGAGCAGCTCGCCCAAGCTTTTTGCTCTCATTTATTACAAACAGCAGGGTTCCTTGATCTATGAGTTCGTTGTTGTCATTATCCATACGCGAAGGGGAAACTCTAAAGGTGTATTCGGATAGGTATTAAGAGATGTACAACGAGATGGATGAAAACCACAATGACGTCGCCATCAGCATGTTCAAAAATGGTCTCCCCACTGAGCATGGTTTAAGGAAGTCTCTAACTAGTAAACTCGTTACCAGCGTTCGCCAACTGATAGACAGGATTGACAAATACAAAAGAGTGGAAGAGGATCAGCTGTAAGGGAAAGGAAATGAGAAGATCATCCCTCACAAGGGGAATGATTATAGGTCGAAACGATACAATAGTAACCAGTCGAGAAGAGATTTGGTGAGACAGGCTGGACAAACCAATATGCAAGCTGTTAATGCCGTATTTAGAGAGCCGGTGCAATAGGTTCTGGAGAAAGTCAAAAACGAGCCTTTCTTCAAATGGCCGAATAAAATGGCCCGAGACTCCTTAAAGCGCAACCAGAGTCTGTATTTTCAATACCACCAAGACCACGAACATACTACCAAGGATTGCAGGAATCTTTGGAACCACCTTGATCAGTTGGTCCGAAAAGGAAAATTGCGACACCTCTTACACCCCTCTAGCGGTTATCTGGGTCAGGCAGCCCAAGAACCCCGGAAAGACGTATCTTTGAGACCTTCCATGAGTACGATACATGTCATCCTCACCGCTCCAGGGAGGACCGGCTCTTTTCCCCCGAGGGTAATGTCTGTGGCTCGACTCTCCATTGAGGACGGTGAGAGGGAGTCCAAAAGGTCTAAAAAGGGGAACTCACCTGTGCTGGGATTCTCAGATGAGGATAAGATTAGAACAATTCAACCTCACGACGATGCTTTGGTAGTTACGCTCAGGATTGGAGGGTTCGACGTGAAGAGATTACTGGTAGACCCGGGCAGTGCTGTGGAGGTGATGTACCCTGATCTGTACAAAGGGCTGAACCTAAAGCCCGAGGACCTAATGGCTTACGATTCCCCTCTGGTAAGTTTCGAAGGGAAGACTGTCACACCAAAAGGGCATATCAGACTGCCCATACAGACTGGATTAGAGGTGGTGGAGGTGGATTTTATCGTAGCCAGACCTTGGCTCCATGCTCTGGGAGTCGTTTCTTCTACACTTCACTAGAAGGTAAAATACCCGTCAGGGGGCCAAATGGAAGAGATCGGGGGAGATCAAGCCATGGCTAGGCAATGCATGGTGGCTGCCATCTCACGCCTGTCTAGTACAGAATCCTCGGCGTCTGTGAAAAAGGACTTATAGCAATCAGCCACCTCGGCAGTACTCGTCGGTAAACTAGCCGAGGAGATAAAATGTGAAAGTCTAGAAAGGGTCACTGTTGACAATAATCCAAAAAGATTCTTCCAAGTCGGCTCGGACCTACCTCTCCAAGAAAGAAGGGAATTGATTGGGTTTTTGAGAAGAAATGTTGACGTATTTGCATGGGACGCCTACGATGCCCCGGGAGTTGATCCAAATCTCATTTGTCACTACCTAAACGTTAACCTATTTCTATTCCCAAAAAGCAGCCACCCCAGTGCCCATCGAAAGAGCATGCCGATGCTGTTAAGGATGAAGTGATGAAGATGAAAAAGGCAGGGACTATCAAAGAAGTCTTTTACCCCGAGTGGTTGGCAAATACAGTGGTGGTAAAAAAGAAAACAGGGAAGTGGCGAGTCTGCGTAGACTTCACAGACTTGAACAAGGCGTGCCCGAAAGACCCGTTCCCGTTGCCTCGGATAGATCAGTTGGTAGATGCAACTGTAGGCCACCCCCGAATGAGCTTCCTGGATGCCTTCCAGGGTTATCATCAAATACCACTGGCCCTAGAAGATCAAGAGAAAATGGCGTTCATGACACCCGTCAGAAACTACCACTATAAGGTGATGCCTTTCGGTTTAAAGAATGCATGGTCTACCTACCAAAGGATGATGACCAGAATATTCGAACTACAACTAGGCAAGGTTATTGAAGTCTACATAGACGATATGGTAGTAAAAAGTAAAGTGGTATCCGAGCACGTGAGAGATCTTGAAGTCATTTTTGGCATCTTAAGAGAGCACAAGCTATGCCTCAATGCTTCTAAGTGCTCATTTGGTGTCGGGTCAGGTAAATTTCTGGGCTATATGGTCACTCATAGGGGAATAGAGGTGAGCCCGGACCAAATCAAAGCAATTCATAACCTACAAGCTCCTCAGAACCCAAAAAGAAGTCTAGAAACTCACTGGAATGATCGCAACGTTAAATCGGTTTATTTCCCGATCTGCAAACCGATGCCGACCTTTCTACCTCCTGATGAACAAGTGGAAAGGATTTCAATGGTCCGAGGACTCTGCCCTAGCCTTCCAACAACTTAAAGAATACCTGTCGCGGCCACCCATCATGTCTAGCCCTGAGGCCGACGAAGTTCTGTTTGCCTACATAGCGGTGGCCCCTCATGCTGTGAGCTTGGTATTAGTACAGGTTGATAATGGCATACAACGGCCAATGTACTATGTAAGTAAATCATTACATAAGGCTGAGGTGCGTTACTTACCACTGGAGAAGGCAATCCTTGCAGTAGTGCATGCCACACGGAAACTCCCCCACTACTTCCAGGCACACATGGTGATTGTCCTGACTCAACTTCCCCTCAGGTCGGTGCTCCGAAGCGCCGATTACACAGGAAGAATCACCATGTGGAACACACTCCTAGGGGCTTTCGATATTAAGTACATGCCTCCGACCTCTGTCAAGGGCCAAGTCCTTGCTGATCTAATTGCCGAATTTGCTGAACCCTCTGTAGAAGCAGTAGCAGAGGAGGAAAACATGGATGGAAAATCGGTTGGCACAATCTCTGCACAAGGAGTCTCGCGATGGAAAGTCTACATTGATAGCGCGTCAAACCAAAGGGGATCTGGGGTAGGGCTGGTTCTAATATCGCCTAAGAAGATTACCATTGAAAAATCATTAAGACTTGGGTTCTCAACTACAAACAATGAAGTCGAGTATGAGGCTTTACTGTAAGGAATGGTCATGGTACAAAAAATGGGTGGAAAGGTGATAGAAGCGTTCTCGAACTCCAGACTGGTCATAAGCCAGGTGAAAGGCGAGTTGGAGGCTAGAGATGTGAGAATGCAAGGATACCTTGGTCAAGTCAAACGCTTGCAATCAGACTTTGAATTTTTTATCTTGACGCATGTCTCTAGAAGCGGGAACACGCATGCGGATTCATTGGCCACTCTTGCCACGTCCTCGGCGCAGGATCTACCACGAATTATCCTTGTTGAGGATTTATGCAAGACAGATGCAATCAAAAAGGATATAGCTCAAATCCATCAGGTTAGAGTGAGCCCAAGCTGGATGGATCCCATAGTGAGTCTTCTCAAAGATGATGTATTGCCTGAAGAGAAATTGGAAGTCGAGAAGATACGAAGGAAGGTTCCTCGGTTCTGGTTGTCGAAGGACCACAAGCTATACAAGCGCTCCTATTCTGGGCCATTTTATTATGCGTACACCCAGAAGCATCAGAGACATTGCTCGAAGAACTGCATGAAGGAATTTGTGGGAGCCACACGGGAGGAAGATCGCTAGCACACAGAGCCCTCACTCAAGGGTACTGGTGGCTGAGCATGTAGAAAGAGGCCCAAGAATATGCAAAGAAATGCGACCAATGCCAGAGATTCGCCCCAAATATCCACCAACCAGGAGGAGTTCTTAACCCCGTTTCCAATCCTTGGCCGTTCGCTCAATGGGGTCTGGATATTGTCGGCCCTTTCCCAAAAGCAGCAGGGAACAAGCGATACTTAATGGTCGGCATAGATTACTTCACCAAATGGGTTGAAGCTGAGCCTTTAGCCAACATCAAGGATGTGGATGCAAAGAAATTCATCTGGAAAAACATCATTACACGCTTCGGAACTCCTCGCACCCTCATCTCAGACAACGGCCTTCAGTTTGATAGTAAAATCTTCAGGAAATACTGCTACGACTTTGGAATCACGAACCAATATTCCACTCCAACCTATCCTCAAGGAAACGGGCAAGCCAAGACTGTAAATAAGGTCATAATCAACGGGTTGAAAAAGAGACTGGATGATGCAAAAGGAAGATGGGTGGAAGAACTACCACACGTCCTATGGACCTACCGAACCACGCTGTGACGGTCAACGGGAGAAACTCCTTTTTTGATGACTTACGGGGCCGAGGCTGTGCTCCCCCTGGAAACTAGCTTCCCCTCATTGAAATCCAACACTTTTACCCTAAGTAACAACGACGAGTTGCTAGGGAGAAGTCTAGACTTAGTCGAGGAGAAAAAAGAAAAAGCAATGATCTAATTGGCCTATTACCACTAAAAGCTAAAGCAGGGGTACGATACCAATGTAAAACTAAGGCCACTAGGGCTGGGCGACCTTGTGATGAGAAGTGCTAAGAACCCATCCTGGGGAAAGCTGGGACCCAACTGGGAAGGCCCATATCGCATCACTTCAGTGGCAAGAATAGGTGCATATTATCTGGAAGACTTAGACGAGAAAATTTTACCCCGCCCATGGAATGTAAATAACCTAAGAAGGTATTATTACTAATGAAAGCAACTCTGCCTATATTATATCTCATGATCACTGCGCATTTTTTGGCTCATTTCTTTCTATATAAGTTTTAAACAGAACCTAAGTCCTGCATGGCTCCTCGGACCATAGACTTAGGGGAAATTAACAACCTATGGCATCTATACAAGTTTTAAACAGAACTTAAATCCTGCATGGCTCCTCGGACCACAGACTTAGGGGAAATTAACAACTTATGGCATCTACACAAGTTTTAAACAGAACCTAAGTCCTACATGGCTCCTTGGACCACAAACTTAGGTGAAATTAACAACTTATGGCATCTACGCAAGTTTTAAACAGAACCTAAGTCCTGCATGACTCTTCGAACCACAGACTTAGGGGAAATTAACAACTTATGGCATCTACGCAAGTTTTAAACAGAACCTAAGTCCTGCATGGCTCCTCGGACCACAGACTTAGGGGAAATTAACAACTTATAGCATCTACGCAAGTTTTAAACAGAACCTAAGTCCTGCATGGCTTCTCAGACCACAGACTTAGGGGAAATTAACAACTTATGACATCTACGCAAGTTTTAAACAGAACCTAAGTCCTGCATGGCTGCTCACATGAGTCACATCTACGCTGAACTGGTTGCACAGTGAGCAACTGTGCGGTACAGCCCACAGTTATCCCTTGACACGGTTTCCCACTTTATCTATTATTATAAGTTATTATATCGATTAATAATTTGATGTATATTATATTAACTTATTTATATTATAATGAAATTAATTTATTGAATTATGTATTAAATTAATTTTTATTTGTGCATGTTTAGATTTTAAAGTGATCACGATTTTAGAAAAATTACAATAATCAAGTTCTATTATTATAAGACAAATTAAATTGATTAGCTATATTATCAATTGAAAAAAAAAATACAAAAACTTAATTAATAATTTTACATAAAAAAAAAGTAAGAAAAATAAAATTTAAATAAAAATATTCAATATATATATTATTTAATTAATATTTAAATAAAAAAGACCCACCGAACATTTTCGCCTAACGCTCTCTATGTTGTTAAAGCCGGCCCTGTCTCACCCAATAACACACGTCGGCGGATGGTCTTTCTTTTCTTTTCCATCTTTTCTCCTCAGCGTGTACAACTCTCCTTGATCAGCTTTTCATTAAACCAAAAGTTGATATTGGAAGCTTGAGGAAGCAAGCTCATTAATTGAGCTTTGACCAATGCATGTGGGCTGGACCCACACGGTGCTGCACCCAGCAGGTATTTGAACGAGAAAGATTAACCGGGCATGATGGTGCTGCTGCATTTGTTATTAGCAACACACTCTCTGAATTGCCATACTTCATACTTTCAGTTATTCCTGCCTGGAGCAATAGCTTATTACTTGCCTGAACTACGCAAAGGAAATGAACATTTTTTGTACTTTGCTCTAGTGTTATTTGCATGTATGATGTTGGTTGAGAGCCTAATGATGATGGTTGCGAGTATCGTGCCCAATTATCTAATGGGCATAATAACTGGTGCTGGAATTCAAGGGCTAATGATATTAGTTGGTGGCTTCGTTTTTTTTTTTGACTGAAGAAGTTAGGTGGCTTCGTTACATTGCCAAATGATATACCTTTTTTTGATGAACTGCCAAATGATATACCTAAAAACATTGTGGAAAAACCCCTTACATGAGACTGCTTTTCATAAGTATGCTTACCAAGGAATGTTTAAGAACGAGTTTGAAGGATCAGTTCTTCCTTCATTCATTATATAATTTTCAAATCCTCAACAACTATATTTTTTAAATCTCCCATTTGTAATATTTTAAAATATTCCGTTGATATTTTTTTAACAAATTTAGTGAAGCACCCGTGACAATGATATAATGAGTAATAAAATTGTCTAATTTTAACGAGAAGTATTATATTTTAAACATTTTTATAATATTTGCACAACAAATCATATGTGATAAGTTGTTACTGAGTTAAATTTGAACATATTACTTAAATTAATTTTTTCTCACTAATATTAACTACTAACAACTTACCACTTAAAATTTATTATAAAAATATTATGATTACATTTCTTAATTTTAATTTCTTATTCTTTATTTTATTTTCCCTTTATCTCTTTATTTTATTTTTCTTCCACACGTTACTATATTTTTTTTCCTCTTTTTTTCTCCACCACCCACGTAGTTCCTTCCCTTCACACGTTACTATACTTTTTTTTTCCTCTTTTTTTCTCCACCACCCACGTAGTTCCTTCCCTTATCACCATCTTCACTTTTCTTAGCTTTTCTTTCCTACCACTCCTAAGCATACCAGACCAGATGCTCTCCCTCTCTCTCTCTCTCTCTCTCTCTCTCTCTCACACGCATACAAAGATTGCCGGCGGATTACAAAGGCTAGAGAGACAACATTTTAAATCGGCGTTCACGTATGCCTGTCCTCCGAATGACGATTCGAATTTATTTTCAGCTTGCTTACCGCGTATCTTGTAAGAACTAAGAACCACCTCTTACTAATTTGGGCTATATATATTTTACCACAAAACCATTAATTGTCACTCACCAGAAAGATCAACCATGCTCTTCTCCTATCCGTTCTTCACAAATTCTATGGCTAGCATATTCACCATTTTCATGTTCATATTCTTTCTAATATGGATATCAAGAAGAGTTCAAAGAACTGCTAGTAAAAGTAAAGTTCTACCTGAAGCTAGTGGGGCTTGGCCTTTGATTGGCCACCTCCACCTGTTAGGAGGGTCAAAACCGGCTCATGTAGCCTTGGGTAACATGGCTGAAAAGCATGGACCAATCTTCACAATTTGGTTGGGTGTGCATCGAACAATAGTAGTAAGCAGTTGGGAGATAGCCAAAGAGTGTTTTACTACTAATGATAAAGCCTTTGCCAACCGTTCTAAAGGTTTAGCTCCAGAAATCTTGGGCTACAACTATGCCATGATTGGGTTCAGCCCTTATGGTCCCTTCTGGCGCCAAGTGAGAAAAATGGCCACACTAGAGGTCCTCTCAAACCACCGCCTTGAAACGCTCAAACACATTCGAGAAGCTGAGGTAAATGATTCTATAAAAGAGATATATAAGCTATTGGTCAAGAAGAACAAGGTGTTATTGGAGATGGAGAGATGGCTTGGGTACACAGCCCTAAACGTTATATGTAGGATGGTTGTTGGACAAAGATTTGGTAAGGCTACGACCAAGGTTGAGAATGATAGAAATGATCGGTGCCGAAAGGCATTGAGAGATTTTACAGATTTGAGTGGAGAGTTTGTGATCTCAGATGCACTACCGTATCTAAGGAGGTTTGACGTCGGGGGGAGCAAGAAAGCCATGAAGAAATGTGCAAAAGAATTGGATGATATTACTGAAGAATGGCTAAAGGAGCATAAGCAGAGGAAAATTTCTAGTGGGGTGAAGGAAGACCAAGATTTTATGGATGTAATGCTATCCATTGTTACTAATGATGATGAGACTTCCAGTTATGATGTTGATACAATCGTCAAAGCTACATGCTTGGTAAGCTTTGGATAACCCTATTAATTCACACATAGTATAATATATTTCCAAAATCCCATTTGCTACATATATTGAATTAGGTTAACTTGTTACACGTTATTTTAGACCATTTTTAATACGTAAACTGAAATTATAACCTTTTTTGTCTTGTTTGTAAAATTGTATAAAATAATTTGTGTAATAAACATTGTTCTATTGAATTTGTATTGACTTCAAAGAGTAACAGTTAAATTTCTTCGATAGATAAACACATTAATTGCCTGTATAAGAAATACAAAATTTTTGTGATACTTTTTGTGTTTTATTTTATGTTTTATAAATCACAACTTTTTTTTTTTAGTAAAAATAATTGAAGTTTAAAATGAAATAAAATAAAATTAGACATGTACCACAATTAATGGAGCATAAATACGTCACACAAGTGGTGCAGAATATTTAAAGGCCGTTTGAATGGCCTGTTTTCGTTAACTCAAGTCTCAATTTCCATAACTTATAACTTAAAAATTGTGGGAGTCATAGCTCAATATTGATTTGGCGCACGATAACTGTATCCATAATTCTGTTTTTATCACTCAATTATCTAATTTTTGAGTTATGAGTTATGGAAATTAAAAACACATTTTAGCTATTTTCAGTTTTCATAACTTATAACTCAATGATATTTCCGTAAATAACACTATATATATGGAGGGACCTACTGTCTGTCAAAACCGCAACTTTTGACCATTCTTTTTATTCACTAGGTTTGGTGCATGCGTTTATGTTCTTTTTTTTTTTCTTTTTCCTTTAACACTGGTGGCTTCTTCGTGTTCTTCACTGGGTTCAATTCTTTGTCTTTTTTTTTTTCACCGGGTTCTTTTTTTGGCTGGGTTTTTCTTGGTTCAGTTCTCTTTTCTTTTTCTTCTTTTCTTTTCTTTTTTTTGGGTTCGATGAGTTTGGGTACTGAAGAAAAAAAAGGCTGCACCGAGTGACAGTTATGGGACCCACAAATAGTGTGAAAAATATTGAGTGATAGTACCAAATGGGTGTGAAAAATTAAGTGATGAATGATAAGTGTTGAGTTATGAGTGATGAGTGATGGAAATTGAGTGATGTTGGAACTTCATGTTACAGAATTAAAAGGTTCAAACAATTTCATGATAATTATCTTGTGCATAATGGTTTATTTAAATCCTAAACTTGAAGGCATGTCATTTTCTTGTAGAATATTAAGCCATATATAATCAAATAGCATAAGTTTTGAATTCTTAATGCAATCTGAATTCTTGCTGCTATTAAATTTTATTCTTGGACCATGGCTAGAAAGCTTAAAGCTTTAGCCAACCATCTAACATTCTAACCTTATGTTACTTTTGTAGGCCCTTGTCTTAGCGGCTTCAGACACATCAACAATAACATTGACATGGGCTCTCTCTTTACTTCTCAGCAACCCTAAGACCTTAACAAAAGCTCAAGAAGAATTAGACATCCATATCGGTAGAGAAAGGCAAGTGAAGGAATCAGATATGAAAAATTTGGTATATCTCCAAGCTATCCTCAAAGAAACAATGCGTTTATACCCTGCTGTACCACTCCTAGTACCACACGAGTCAATGGAAGATTGTACTTTGGTTGGTTACCACGTCCCAGCAGGCACACGACTTATTGTTAATCTTCCGAAACTCCATCGAGACCCAAATGTGTGGGTGGATCCTAGTGAATTTCGACCTGAAAGATTTCTTACAACTCACAAGGATGTTGATGTTAGAGGCCAAAATTTTGAATTGATACCATTTGGAAGTGGTAGAAGAATATGCCCCGGGATATCATTTGCCTTGCAAGTTACACAACTCACACTTGCTACTTTGTTGCATGCTTTTGAAATTTCATGCCCATCAGATGAACCTGTGGACATGACAGAAAAATGTGGACTTACAAACCCGAAAGCTACACCACTTGAAGTCTATCTCACTCCTCGCCTTCATGCTCAAGTATATGCATAATTTGACTAGATATAATTTGATAAATTAAAGTATGGCGTGGTGAGATATGCATAATTTGACTAGGTATCACTTGAAAAATTATAATATGGTGTGGTGCAATAAATTGGTGTATGCCTTTTTCATGTAACCATTTAAGTGGCAAACATTAGAAAAGTAAAAGTCATTTGAAAAAGTTATCATCTTAGTTAATTTAGCTTTGTTTGAAAATAAGCTTTGTATTTGTCAAGTCATATTACGTGTAACTTGTAATTTGCATTTGTCTTGTGAGTTCTGTTTTTGAAGGTTGGATCTTTTTTGTAAAAATAATTTTTTTTTATTTATTGTCATTTTATGTGTCTTGTAATTTGGCATTTGACTTATATATGAGTTATGTTTCTTAACTGTTAGGAATTGTATTAACTGTGGGGGAGGTTATGTTTTGAAAATTACATGTGTATATAGATGGAGGAGATGTGGAACTTCAAATCAAGCCAAAAATCTTCAACAAGTATGTACCCCAATACTGCCACACAACCTTCATCATCGTTTCTGTTTATGGTCAGTGGTGGTGATTTTTTGATAAAAAATATATGTAGCCCAAACTTATAAATTTAAAATGACAACGATGTAAGGCAAGATAATATATTTGGGGGTTCGGGAGGCGCATAGATAGATAGGAATGATAGAAATAATCAAAAAAAAAAAAAAAAATGATAGAAGGAAAAAAAAGTCCTTGGCTAAGGGTGATTTTGGTTCAGCTTTTTGAAATTGAGTTTTTTGAAAAAGTGGGGGTTTCAAAAAATGCAGTACGAAACTTGGCTTTTTTAAAAAGCTGAGTGCCCATTTGGATTCAGCGTTTTCTGCTGAATCCTGGGCTGCGTTTTCTGATTTTTTTTTTTTTTTTTTTTCCCCAGCTGCATTATTTGACTAAGTCAACCGTGAACAGTGCACGAGTGCACTGTTCACGGACCCACAAATTCCACTTTTCAGCAACTTTTTCATTAAAAATGGGTCTCACGACACTATTCATACATTTAAAAATTATTTTGTTACAGTGTTTTCAGTTTCAGTTTTTAGTTTGAGCAAAAATAAGCTCAATCCAAACGGACCCTAGTGTAAGGTAAAAACTGTTAAAAGGTATTTTTTGAAAAAAGTGAGTATTTGACTAGCACTTATAAAAGTGGCGGTTTGAGTTATAGATTACCAAAAAAGACAATGTATATATAAGGGAGTTTATTTCATACTTAAATCAACTATTTAATAATACTTACTCCAAAAAAAAAAAAAAAAAACTACTTATTAATAATTGTTGATGCCCACTTTGGCAAGGAGGCTCAATAACAAGAAGAAGCCTAACAATATGGGAGGAAGATAGTTAACAAATTGAGTAGAAAATCATTACACCCGAATGGCAGGAATAATGAATCATAGGCTTAGAAGATAGCAAATGGGCCTTAAAGAAAGCAGGCAGACCCAAAAGAGCCTAGAGAAAGAAGTAGTAAACCCATGAGTATTGTGAGAAATAAAAAACAAGCAAGGATGGACCAAAAAGGCCCAAAATAATGAATTATGTGAGTAAGGGGTTGGTGGGAAAGCCCATAAACCCCAAAAGTAAAAGATATGGTAATTTGGGTTGAGGAAGCCCAAAAAACTTAGCAAAGGCCCATGGGAATAAATAATTGGAATGGACCGAGGACGCCCAAGGAAAGGAAATGGGCTGAGGACGCCCAAAAGGATGAAATGGGCCAAGGAAGCCCGGAAGCAATGGAATGAGCCAAGGAAACCCAAAACAGCATGAATACTAGCCCAATGATAATACTAGGCCACTGAAATTAAGCACAAGGAAAGAATACAACATGCCTAAAAGAGGCCCAGCAAGCATGGGTCAAACAATAGCATAGTAAGAATGATAGAATGACATTGCAGAAGTACTAACAGACCCATAGAAGGGGTAACGAATGGGTTAGAGAAGGAAAAGCTCACAATCAAGGCCTAGCCCAAGAAGGAAGCAAGTTATAAAAAACAAAGGCTCAAAGACTCATTCACACCATAAAAGGTCAAGAACGAGCAACAGAATCCGCAGTCGAGCCTTTAGGTCATGGCAAATGCATGAACAGTAGACAAGCCATGGACACACATGAAAGTGAAGTACACACAAGGCTCAAGCACCACTAACCTGTACCCAACTAATACAGGAATGGTGGGCTATGAGTCAGAGGTTAGAGAGGATATGGTCTGGCGGTGGGGAGAAGGGGAGAGCCTATTCTGGAGTTCTCATTTAAACTCTTTTGAGGGTAATGTCTTGTTGAAATGATGTACCACCCAAAAGAAGTAAAGATGAGTTGGAATCATTAGGTGCATGCCATGAGAGATAGTGAGAAAGAATGCCCACCTTTATTCGGATGGCAATGCCACAGTGAGCAAGTAAACAAAATAAGACTCTTTGTCTAGTAATGGGATGTGGCACGGCCAGCACAGGTAAGTGGTGGTAGCTGGGTAGCTGACAAGCTAGTAGGTGATCTGGAAGGACACCCACATCCAGACAAAAGTAGTTAAGGGGTAAAATAGTAAAAACTCATTACAACAGGCAAAATAAAAGGGTCTTTTGCTGTGCACAGGAGGGGAAACAAAAAAAAGGAAAAAAAATGGGATAACTTAACAACACCAAAAGAAAACAATGAAAGAAGGGAGTAAAAAAAAAAAAGTAGAGAACTTAGGAGGAAAAGAGAGTTAGAAAAGCAAAACAAAAAGTAGGCAAGAGTGTGGTAGCAAGCATGCACCGATAGGCTAATCCCTTCTCTCCCTCTAAAAGCCTACCCTCTAGCAAGGATTAAGAAATTTGAGGATAAGCCATTTAGGCCCATTCTCTTAAAGTGGGTAATTTCCGTGGTAGGATCTCCTCATGAGGTTACCCACATTGAAGAAGTGGTTCCCTTTTTGGACTTAACTCCGCAGGACAACCAAGCATGGAAAACTGATCATTCTTTCTTTCATTTTTTATTGATTACGCATCGGTGTATTTCCTTTTTTTTTCTTTATTGTTATCATCTTGTTTATATTGCATTTATATTGCTCCGTTGCTTCTTCTTTTGTTTCATTCAGTATTTCCTATTTTCTGGCTGACAGTAGGCATATTTCCTTTTGTTGTTGTTATATTACACTTACCTGCCATAACTCTTTTTGTAATAGTCCTCTCTGCCATGGGCATGGGACCAAAGTTTTAACAAAGGGGCTTTAGTTTGTGCACTAGCCGGTTTGGGATGTGCTGCAGTCAAGCCGGTCCTGACTCTCTTACCCATAACCATTGGGCCATAGAGTGGCAGGAGGAAGCCCAGCCTGCAGTTGCAAAAAAGTCCACCACCACAATAATAATAGTAATAATAATAATAATAATTTATTGTTAACTAAAATTCGTTGTAAAAATATTTTAAAGATAGCATTACTCTAATATAATTTTTTTTCATAAGCTTACTTTAAAAAAATAAAATAAAATAAAAAAATTGTTCATGCCCTTGCCCCACGTATAACCAATACAAAACCTTTTTTTTTTCTCAGCCACATCTTCTTCACCCTTTGTCTTTCTCCCTTATCTCTATTTTCCTCCACACACTTCTTCACATTTTGTCTTCTTTCAAGTTTCAACACCTCTCTCTATCTAACTCTATTTCACATATTGCATGCTTAACCCAATACCCACACTTCAACAAAGAGATTTCTGTGAGTCATAGTTTCCTTCGCACAATAAGGCTTCGCCTCATGGCTCATCAAGAATCAAGACCCACTTCGGTTCCACTAAGGAAAAATAGAGAGATCTCAGCAAACCTAAAGAAAATGAAGAACAACAAAGAGAGAGAGAGTTGGTCGCCGGTCATTGACTGAAGATTGGATCAGAGCAGAGCAAAGGAAAGGGAGATACTGCATAAGGGAAGATTTCGCTATATTCCGATGTTTTTTTTTTTTTTTTTTTTTTTTGCATTTTAAGGAATCCTAATTTGCAAGGGATTGATTTTTTTTTTTTTTTTCCTTAGTTAATTTGTGAATTTGTTTTAGATTTTTTTGTGTTTGGATTTGGAAATTTGTTATTGAATTGAACTTGGGCTAGACGCTATTTTATTGTGGTCTTTGTAGCAATTAATTTATCAAAGGGTTCTGGGGCTGCAAATGGCGATCTGCCTTGATTTATCAAAGGGTAAAATTGAGTTTTTAAGAAAATAGAGTGGGAAATTTAGGAAATAGTCGGTGGCTTTCCAACAGTAATGTTTAAAGGCGCTTTCGCTTTTGCTTTTGCAAAAGCAACTGAAAGCTGTCTACACATAAAGTGTTCATCCTTCACATTTCAAAACGCAACTTTTTGGAGAAAGCAACTTTTAAAAGCATTGCCAAACGCACATAAATTTTTTGTCTCAAAAAGCGCGTTTTAGCTTCTAAAAGCTGAAACAAACACACACATTTTGCGCATTTTCCAATGGGTGCATTTTTTAGTGGGTTCCATGCACTATTCACGGGACCCGCAAGTACTTTTTTCAGTAAAAACAACGTTAAAACTGAGTCTCACAGTACTATTCACACATTTAAAAATTATTTGCTACAGTGTTTTTAGTTTTTAGTAATAAGCGGTATTCAAACAAACCCTTAGTAGTTAATACCTATGTACCTGTTCAACAACTTTGAGATTTTTAAATTAGGTCTTTTTTTATATATTTAAATATTAATTAAATAATGTTTATTACTTTTTTTTTTTTTTTTTTTTGCTTTTTGAGATACAAAATTACTAATTAAGTTTTTGTATTTAAATTTTAAACCTACACAAATAAAAATTAATTTATTACATAGTTCAATAAGTTAGTATCATTATTATACAAATGAGTTAGTATGATATATATCAAATTACCAATAGGTGTAATAATCTATATATATAATAATAGGTGAAGCAGAGAAAAACTTAAATTCTACTTAAATTAGAATTCCTAATTAGAGTTCTAATTTTGTGCCATGTGTCTAGATTTATCCTTCTAAGTGTTCAATTCAAATCTGAAATTGGAGTCCAATTTTGCCCCATCTCTTAAGAAATGTTGTCCTCCACTCCTTTTTTCCTGAATAAAATGCTAGGTTCACCTTCCCTTCTAGAAATATGTGTTTTACATTAAATGTTGTGCTATTTTTTTTTTTTTTTTTTGGCTAAATAAAACCTGTTGATATCAGACACACCTGGTTCACCTCCCCTTCTACAATAATCAAACGCAAATTAGAAATACAGCTCCCCACAGATCCAAAACTCTTAGATTCAACACCTCCAGAACTCACACTTCGACCCCAACAACACCCACGATGACTTCTTGGAGCCTTCATGTTCTTGGCCTGACCTCAACCCTAAAACCCCGTGGGACCTCAAGCCTAGAGACCTCTCCGATGAAATGCCACCGTCTAACCCTAACAACAATGTTCCTTACCAGTTCGACCATGACTCTTCCACCCTTGCTTCCAAGCTCCGTAACCACCAGATTTCCAGCGCTACTAATTCTTCCGCCGCAACTGTTGCCACTGCCATCATGCTCCAGCAGCAACTCTTCATGTCTCGCAGTGCCAACGCCGAAGTTGAAGAGTCTGGTCTGATACAGATGCCGCTTTCTTTGGGTGCCTCCGATGATGTCGTTGATGGGTCATCATCTTTCAAGTCTCCCAATACGGTGAGTTTTCGAGTTTTGAATTTGACTTTACAATAACCGTTTGTGCTTTGAGTGGTATTAATGTAAATAGTGGTGAATTATGAGGGTGTTTTTGTTTAATTTACCCGGGTTCAATGATGAATGCTTTTCAACTGTGACTATTCTTATTTAATATTTTCTGGTTATTCGTATTTTTTGATTTCAAGTATTTTGGATTTATATCTGTCAATGTCAATTCCTTTCTCTACAGAGATGAGGTGGGTTCTTTCTAAGCTTTTCTTTTTCAAGGTTTGTAGGTGGAAAGGGAAATCCTTGGAAGCAATCCAAGTCTGAGTAGAAGCAGCACTACCAAGTATAGTTTCTACTTTATTGGAACCATCACCGGTAATTTTTTTTTTTAATTGAATTTTAAATATACTTTGTAGAGACAAAGGCTCAAAATCATGTAGTGGGCTTTGGGCTTCACCCGGGACAATTGACAAGTCCGATGAGAGGCAAATGGTTGTAAAAGGGACTCACAGTTAAAGTCCCATAAACAGGAAATGCATGAAAGATGATCCAAGGAGGAATACCTCCTTGGATGCGATCGATGTAGCTCAAATGCGTAACTCTAGAAATTAGAGGGCCCCTCCGAAAGGTCCTAGTGATGGGACTGTGTCATATAAACATACAGGGAAGAAGGAAATACAAAATATCTAAGGAAAAGCTGCTACTACCGCATTAAATGCATTACAGCTACTTTTCTGGCCACATTTATGTGAAGAGGACCTCTGAACAGTGTTGTCTTGGCTAGCACAACTCACAAAAGGCTAAAGGGGGGTGTCTGATGGGACGGGTACTTAAGTGAGAATTCAGATGATCAACAAGTGTAGGATCAAGATGGCTGAAAGAAGGCTATATAATGTGAAAGATCCCCATGAGATAGGGATCAGAAAAATAGAGAGAGAACATTGTAGTAATCTAAACTATCTTAGTATCCAATTGTGATCAATATACAATAATTGTGGCCTCCTTGGACTAAAAGTCCATTGATATCAACATCTCTTATTTGTGCTTGATTGTCATTTAGTCCAATACTAGCCATTGTCCAATTTACTAGGACCTAGTTCTTTGACCCATTCTCTACAAATTCATTGTATTGGGCTCATTGGACCAAAACTCCATCCATTTTGGGTTTGGGCCCCAAATTGTGACCCTACATACTTTATGTTTGGATATTTGGTTGGATTGGTTTGATTTTTAGGTATTTGGGTTAGAATTTATTTTTTTTCATTTAGGTATTTGGGTTTGGATTTTTTTTTTTCTATTTGTTTTTGTTTTAAATATTAGGATTAAAATGGTTCTGGGCTATTAGGTGATTGATTTTACAATCTGCATACTATGCTGCCAACCATGTCTTCTTTGCTGGATGCTACTTCTTTCTTTACAACAATCTGAACCTAAACAGGTATGTATTGTTTTAGACATTTCTTATATGATTTATTCTATTCTAATCAATTTGTTTATATAACTTCTACTAGATGTTTCTTTGCATATATTTTATTTGAATTTTCTTCAATATATTTATTTAATGGTATATTGCTATGATCAACATGAAGATTAATTAATATTTTAGACGCCTCTTAGAAGTAGTGAATGTAGTTTTTAATATTAGTGCTTCTCCTCAAAAAGTCTAAATACGTGCACATTCTCATGGATTGATTCCTTAATGTACAACTTTGCCCAGTTTTGAAATTGGTGGATATATGACAAAAAAATAGGTATACAATAGTTTTTAGTGGTAGATGATTTTAATATAGTTAATTTTTTTTAAGTTCTATTGTCATT
This sequence comes from Quercus robur, assembly GCF_932294415.1. Taxonomy (NCBI): domain Eukaryota; kingdom Viridiplantae; phylum Streptophyta; class Magnoliopsida; order Fagales; family Fagaceae; genus Quercus; species Quercus robur. The sequence goes on along the minus strand of NC_065544.1, from coordinate 22,780,988 downwards.
TATAAATGGCCATTAATATCAGATTGAATTAATTATGAATCTAAGAGCAAGCACCGTGAAACTAAATTGAATTTTAGTATAAAATTTCGAAATGAATAGCAAAGTAGAAATTGACAATGAACATTCCACCAGAAAATTATCAATGAATATTCCATGCCTTTATGTATGGGTGGATTCTTTTATTTAAGTTCTCTTATTTAGAACTCCCTTCATGCCATATCGTTAAGCATTATGATATGTTAATCATGGAAAATGTTGTGTGTATTGTTGTGTTTTCCTTCTCTAAAATGGGATATGCTATGAAGTTTTCGGGTTTATGCATGTGCAGAAATAATAATAGCTTAATATGCGTCTTTTAATGAACCAATGCTGTATTCTATTAAAAATACATCAAATTTTATTTTGTTTTAAAATACATCAAGTAGGCTTTAGGATTGAGGTTTAATTTTTTTTCCCCATCAATTACATTTCAGGGTTTGCTATGACTTGAGCTACATTGTCTAAGGAAGTCAAACACTTTAGTGAGAGTTTTGTTTTTTTGTTTATGTGTCCTTAGTATGTTTAATTATTTGGTTGATTTATTAATTGACATGCTATATCAATATAGCTATTCTGACATATAGAAAAAAAGCCCATTTAAAACTATACAATGTTTAAGTTAAAAAGTGAAAGGTTATACCGTATGAAACAAACACGTCTAAAACAATTAAAGCCAGATGCTAAATCTCACACAAACATTAAACCCACTCATCCAAAGCTAACTGCCATTAAAACTACCTATTTTCTTCCTCAAATAAACATATTTTTCAATATGTTTAGGCTTTTGGGTTAGATTTGATTAGTTTATATTAGATTTCCTTTTCACTGTTCAAGTGATGTCACAAGGCAGTAAGAGAGAAGAGCAAGAAAAAATATTGTACACAAAGAAGGTATAGGCAATAGGGAGAGGCTTTGGTTGAACTTTGAAGTTAACAAAGAAGACAGATTAGTCTCTTTCTCTCTATATCTCTTTCTTTATTTTATTTTTTTTTTGAAAAAATTTTTGTGCTTTTTTTTTAGTTCTAAATTTTAGATATCATAGTTTTTTATTGCGCAAATGTTACTATTTTATTATTTATTGGCATTTTTTTAGGCACCCATGAAATATCTTCAACCCACAATTCAAATGTTAACAGGTACTAGATCTCTTGGAGATAGCAAAAGATATCACTTTCTTACCCTTTTTCATAACCATCATAACTCCAAAGTCAAAATAGAGCAACGTCTTTGCCAAACAAACTTCTTCTTCTCTTATTGTGTATGCTGTGTTTATATTCAATTGCTACTCGAATCAATTTCTTCTAAAGAAAAACTCATACAATATATCCCCTGTTTTTTTAAGCGGGGCAGGTTAGTATGATTTCAAGAGAGAGGAATATGCAAATATGTCTATTTTCTTAATGCCAATCTCTTTCTCTCTCCTTGGAAGACTGACAATTAAGGGGTTTTATTTTTTTAAAAGGCACTATTTCGTTTCCCTATCCTAAAAAACAATAAATATATATATATATATATATATATATATTGTTTTTGTATTTGAATAAATGCTTGAATGTGTGATGAAACCCAAATACCTAAATATTTATTGCAAGTTTGGGTATCTTAGTATCTATTTTTTTTGTTAGTTTTTATCACTCATGTTGTTGAATAATTTTTTTTGTTGAATTATTTTTGAAAATTTGTGCACTCATCTTAATTTCACTGAATTTTGCATATAAATTCATGTTGCTATTGCATATAACCTCATGTTTAAGTTGTTTTTCGTATTAAATAAGTAGTGTGGTACTCAGTTAAGGTACATCAAGATGTTTCTTCATATTTAGGTGTGGGTAGACTCATTACATGACTTTAAGTGTCCATATTCTAAATTTCCAACATATGTGCACCTTGACAGCAAGTGTAAACTATAATATGGTGACATTTACTAGTTGCGTTCATAACTAGGACTCTTTCTTTTTTTTCTTTTTTTTTCTTTCGTACATGCTTGCTTTTTGTTTCCTTTTAAAGGTTGGATGGAATACCATGTTGTCTTTGGCAAGATGCTATATGGGATGGATGTTGTCTACAAGAGTGAAGTAGAAGGATATCTTCCTTTATTGTTTTGGGATGTTATTGGTCAAATATATATAAATTTTACCATTTACCTAGAGATGGTGTCTTTAAGAAAAGTCTTCAAAAATCTTATCCACAGTCCATCTATTTCAAAGTTATTTTCTTAGAACAATGGTCACAGTCCATATGCAGTTTATTAACAAATTAACTATTTTTAAATGGATAACATTAGAACTACGTTTTGATCCAATTTAGTATTGGTTTCTTATGAGCATTCAACGTTACAACCTTATACCCAATTCTTGATATGCATGTGTTTGCACTTGCACCCAATTAGGGACCAACAAATTGGATAATTTATGATATAATAATCCTTTGAGTTTTATAGTGCAACTCAATGCATCATTTTATGTTTTATGCTAATGCTATTTTTTATGAATATTTTATTTTTTATTTTGCTAGGTCTTAATTGCTACTTGGAGCCAGAGAGCAATTGAAAAAGAGGTAGAGACAAATAAGAAAATGAATATTGATGAAACTGAGAAAAGTGCAAATATTATCAAGATCCTAATGAAATAGGAGTTGATGGAAAAGGACAATGGTAGGAAGCATCAAGAAATTGAAAACCAAATGTACACAGCTCAAGGAAAGAGCAAGGCAATGCAGATTTCTATTGGTACCAGCTCTTATCTTTTAATGATTGGTATTGAGAAAATTCAATAATGGAAGACTTGGATAGGCCTACCATAGCCACTTCCTTTGCACTTACATAGGCTTGGACATTTGATCTTGAGAGACCAATTTTTAGTTTTAATCAGTGCAAGTACAAAATAAGGATTGGCTTTAAGGGATCTCTTTTTTCTCTCCCCTTACCTCATGATATATTTTTTGTTTGACTTTGTATTCTTGGAATGAATTGTCCTCTTTGCAATATAAATTGGGGAGTTACAGTAAGAATCCTATAACGGTGAAGAGGTGTTTTGTATTTTCCACATTATGTTTCATTTGAATATATTTCATGCATAAACACAGATTAAGAGGGATTTTACAATCTCCTAAAAGAAGGAAGTTTATAAAAAAATAAAAAAATAGGGAAGTTTTTTTCTTCTTTTTGTCTTTTTCTTTTTTGACAGAAGTACTTAGTTTTCTATTGTTGTTGTTAGCTTTGCTTATTTTGTTTATTCATTTGTTTTTATTGTGTATGTCTTGAATACTTATAGATGATATACTTTTATTTATTTATTTTATGAATAGATGATTACATAATAATCGGTGGAAAGTTTCATGAATTCCATAACTTGGGTGTGCGTATAATCTTATATATCACTTTATGTAATTTTGGAGTAAAGCCTAATAAATTTGAGGAACCTTTGTGTAATTAATCTTGATTCTTGCCGTCGAAATTAGAAATTGTTATCAACTTCCTTTTAATGACTATTTTTGACTTTTTTCTGTAGTCTCTCTTTACACTATTCCCCTATTTTTACCATCCCTTATTGAGTACTTATATACGAAGTAGGAAATAGAATTATTTTAGTATTATTAAACTTCAATTTGGTTTTATTAGACATTTAGATTTCTTGTTGTTTACTTCAAATAAACCTGCCATGTTTTGTGTTTTCAATGATATTTTTATTCTCATGTGCTATTGTAGATTTATCACTTCTTTGTTTAGGATATTTGTGTCACATTTGGTTTGCTTTTGTTTAGAGTATTTGGGTTAATTGGTTTTGGGTATTTGCCAATGATGTTTTCAAAATAGAGAAAAAGACACACAATCATGCATTTCTTTTCCTTTTTCTTAAGAGATGAATGGTGACAGTCTTAAGTTTGGAAAACACTATATATTTTTTTCCATAGTGTTACCAATTGAGATAACCTTAATAGAAGCTTAAATTAGAGATATGCACATGTTTTGATCCTAGCCACTTTGAGATGTACATATATATTCATGATTACCTTCTTAATTTGTAGCTAATATTTCTGCTATAACTGTTAAAATTATGCTTTAATCTTGATTTGGTGTACTTTACTTTCTATTGCATTCATCTCTTAGGTTGTATTGTAACTATTGTAATTTGATATTGTGGTTAACATAGTTCTATGATGCAAAGGATTATATTAAAAAACAATAAATTATACTATTTCACAATGTTACTGCTTGAAATACATAGCAAAAGCTTGCAATACAGGAGGAAAAAAAAAAACCTGCGATATAGAGATAGAGAAGGAGGAAAAAAAAAAAAAAAAAAACCTTACGACCCAGATATAAACCATCGTCCATTCCCTCGCTAGACTTAGACATTTTTATAGATTATGAAAATTACAAAAAGATTGGTTACAATTTTGGGTCTTAACTGTAAATGAACGGAATTGAAAACAATTATATGTGACTAATCTTAAAGATGTTGTTGGGATCAAATCAGTATAATATTGAACATTGTGCTGATATTTAAGTTTCTGTTCTCAGCAATTTAGTTTTGATGTTGTTTGTTCTGTAATGAATATGTGTTGTTCATTCTGTTATGCGTGTTTGTAAGGTTGAATTTATTCAACCATCTAATTGGCTTTATTTTGTGCCAAATTTGCTTGTATTTCAGCATTTAGTAACCCTGTATTTAGGTGGGTTTGTTGTAAGGGTAGTGAGTGAGATAGAGTGAAGTTTGCTCAAGAGTGTGCAAGAAAACAGAGACTCGCGGCTTGGCCTCGCGGGTGACTCGCGGCTGCAAGCCGCTAAACGCAGCACACGTGCCAAGCATGCCGGAAGGTGAACAGTCATGCTAGCTGGAGCACTACAGGAAAAAACAGGACAACTGGCCATACGGTTATCTCACGACTGGATCTCGCGACTTAGTCAAGCCGCGAGGTCAAGCCGCGAGCCACCCCTGTTTTGTAAAACCTGACATTTCACATTCCTCTCCCACTCCAGTATAAATACCCCTTTTACCCACAAATGTAAGAGAGCTTCCAGAGAGAATTTTGAGAGAGAAACCCTAAAGAAAAACAAGATTGATTCACCAACAATCTATACATTAGAGTCTCTTCAAATTCCTCAACTCTCTTCCTCTCCATTGTCAAGTCCTTGAGAGGCATTTTACTAAACCTTGTTCTCACCATATTCATCACTGTGAGAAAGCTGTTTGGATTTCTGGGAAGCAGTTAGGAAGGAACCAATCTTCATTGGTTGATGCTACGGTCTAGTAGCGGAATCCGGGAAGCTAGAAAAGAAAAAGGTTCGGCGCAACCTCGTTGGAGCAAGAAGTTTGGAGGGCTTAGGTGTACTGGGTAAATTAGGCTTGGAAGGTCTATTGCTGTCCATGTATCCCAACTATATTTTCTAGTGGATTGTTTACCGCTTGGAGGGCGGCGGAGAGGTTTTACGCCGAGGGCTTCAGTTTCCTCTTCGATAACACATCGCGTGTTGTCTTTGTGTTTGCATCTTCCTTCCCTTTTATCTTTGCCTTTTATTAATTGCTGTGGGTTGTGTTTTTAATTTGGCTTAGATAGTTTTTCCAATTCCATATTATAACTTATGTTAAGTTTCCGCACACTAGTTGTTTGACATAATGGTTGAATTGGTTAAGTTGTAATTTGGGAGTCTAAACGTTCAAGGGTGTTTATACACATATTTGAACTTTCAGTGTTTGTTACCAGTGTTCTTAAAAAGTTTTATTACGTATAACTAATTGGCAAAATACAATTGTTAACAACATTCTATATAATTTTTATCTATTTAGATTAGTACATCAATCTTTGGCATCCACATCCAATTAAGGGCTTCCCTAGCAAGTGTGTAAGTGATTCTATTGATCACTGCTAAGTATATAAAAGATCTTATACTTTACTTATAAGTAGATTAAAGTTCTTTTGAGCTATCAGTGATGCTTGCTCTTATTAACCAGTAACTCTATCAGTGTCATATACATTCCTTTAGACCATTTTAAACCTGGCAGATTTAAGGTGTTGTTAGTTTCATTAATGTTTGTAATATGTCATTACTAAAATTTAATTGTATTGTATAAACTACATGCCTATAATACAACTGACAAATACCTAATTGATCTATCAACAAATATGCCTAGCAGTGGGTTCCAGTTAGCTCAACTAGTAAAGTCTCTGATGGTTGTATAAGAGATTTGGGGTTCAATTCTCGCCTACACCAAAAACTGATTGCTGTCTTGGTCTGATGATAAAAAGCTATCATCAAGAGCAGACGCCTAAAACTCTCTCAAAAACAAATATGCATAGAATATGCCTAAAATATAAATTGTATTGCATAAACAACAAATATAACTGACATATTTCTTGCAAAAAAGAATATTTCATAGCTAGCTACTAGAAGCTCTCTTAATGTTCAACTGGATTGGATGTTCACATATTTCAATGGGATCTATCATAATGTTGATGGTTAGACTATCATTTGAATTAAGCTTTTAATACAAAGTTAAATTTATTATTTACATTTTTTCCTTTTTTTCTTTATTGTTTCTTTAGTGTTTGATAGATTGTGTTGAGAAACTTAATTTAGCCATATTCATGATTGAAGAAATTGGAGGGAATGAAATAGATGCTGTTATAGTAAGTATTATTAGCAAACTAAAAAAAAAAAAAATCCTTTTTATTTTCCTTGCAAAATGAATTGTTATGATTATTAATTCCTAATTCTCCATTATTGTTCCATAGGGTCATTGGTTATGGTGATACCCAAATAGTTGTCACAGAAATCTTCTCAATAGGCTATTTACCAATCTATCTTACAGCACAATACACTAACAATTCTTCTACTTGTGACAAAATTTGGCAAGTCTCTTTCTACGTCTAATAGAATGCATAAAAAATAGAACATGATATGAAGGAGATTTAGTAATGGATTTTGAAATTTTTCAAGGAACAAGATTTGATGATGCAAATGTGTAAAAACTTGCTGTGTGTTGGAGGTGAATATTTCTATGACTCCAATAGATTCCAATACACCAACCACATCTAGTAATACCATGATATTAAATAAAGAGTTAGAATCGAATTATCAATGGTATTATTTTCTTTGCTTTTTAGGAATTTTATGCTAAACTCATTGATTTAATTATGTTCAGGTTTTATTCCAAAAGTTTTGATAGCTATAGTTGCCCCTTTTTCCAATCCTCAACTAAAAAAATTTCTTACTCATTTTATTGCTTAAACACATAATTTCTAAAGTTCTTAGTTACTACTTGCTGGACTTTTTGGTTTTCAAATTTTGTGGTGAATGTGAGAGCATGTTTTTTTTCAGGTAGGGATTTCATCTGATGTAGCAACAGCTGCTACAATAAAGATGGGAAAGTGTCTTAGTGATAGAAAAGTCATTGTTTTGCTATAAGTCTTATTGCCTTCTTCAAATTAATATAGAATCTCTATATCATGTTATTATATTATGATAATCAGTTTAGCATATTTTAATTGAAGTTTCACTTCAAAATCCCTTTGAATATGCTTATGATGACTCCCTTTGTACTCCTACTGATGGTAACATTGATTTTCGGACGATTTATGGGGTTCCAGCAGGAAGGGCATAAGATATAGCCAAAGATTTGAGTTTTGCATTTGCTAGAGACTCTGCTTTAAGTTTACTGGCAAGAAAAAGGGAAGGGGTAGCCATGGTTCATGGGGTTTTGGATGGTTCACTGACTATGTAAGGTTGAATTTATTCAACCATCTAATTGGCTTTATTCCGTGCCAAATTTGTTTGTAATTCAGCATTTAGTAACCCTGTATTTAGGTGGGTTTGTTGTAAGGGCAGTGAGTGAGATAGAGTGAAGTTTGCTCAAGAGTGTGCAAGAAAACAGAGACTCGCGGGTGGACTCGCGGCTGCAAGCCGCCAGAAGCTGCACACGTGCCAAGCATGCTGGAAGATGAACAGTCATGCTAGCTGGAGCACTACAGGACAAAACAGGACAACTGGCCATATGGTTAACTCGCGACTGGATCTCGCGAATTAGTCAAGCCGCGAGGTCAAGCCGCGAGCCACCCCTGTTTTGTAAAACCTGACGTTTCGCATTCCTCTCCCACTCCAATATAAATACCCCTTTTACCCACGATTGAAAGAGAGCTTCCAGAGAGAATTTTGAGAGAGAAACCCTAAAGAAAAACAAGATTGTTTCACCCATAATCTATACCTTAGAGTCTCTTCAAATTCCCCTACTCTCTTCCTCTCCATTGTCAAATCCTTGAGAGGCATTATACCAAACCTGGTTCTCACCATCATCATCACTGTGAGACAGTTGTTTGGAGTTCTGGGAAGCAGTTAGGAAGGAACCAATCTTCATTGGTTGATGCTATGGTCTAGTAGCGGAATCCGGGAAGCTAGAAAAGAAAAAGGTTCGGCGCAACCTCGTTGGAGCAAGAAGCTTGGAGGGCTTAGGTGCACTGGGTAGATTAGGCTTGGAGGGTCTATTGCTGTCCTTGTATCCCAACTGTATTTTCTAGTGGATTGATTACCGCTTGGAGGGCGGCGGAGAGGTTTTTCGCCGAGGACTTCGGTTTCCTCTTCGATAACACATCGCGTGTTGTCTTTGTGTTTGCATCTTCCTTCCTCTCTATCTTTGCCTTTTTATTACCTGCTGTGGATTTTATTTTGTTATGGCTTAGATAGTTTTTAACCAATTTCATATTATAGCATGTTTTAAGTTTCCGCACACTAGTTGTTTGACATATTGCTTGAATTGGTTAAGTTGTAATTTGGGGGTCTAAACGTTCAAAGGTGTTTTGTACACGTTTTTGAATTTTCAAACTACATTGTTCAGTTCCAAAGCCAAAGGAGTTGATGGATTTAGCAATTTTTGGAGAAGATTAATATGAACTAATTGTATTTGATTGATGACAATATAGACTTCATTATTATTCCTGTTTCTTTTTCATCATGCAGTTTAGTGGCTTGATGAAAGTACAAATTTAAAAAAAAATCATGAATCTAAATATTTATGAGGATTGAAAAAATTAACTTAGGGAAAATAGTTTGTTTCCCATTGCTTTAAATTTTACATTTAGTTTGCTTTAAAAATGTCTAATAGCATCACTTAAATAATAAAATCCAATATATATTTTTATTGTTTTATCTAATTCTATCCTCCTTATGATAAAACCAAAAAGAAAAAAAAGAAATTGACCAATAGTGTCACTATAATTAACCATTTCCATGCGGTAATACCAAAATACAATATATACGAGTTTATTAATATAAAAAAAAATATATATATATATATATATATTTATATATATATATATATACTACTAAGTTTTGTTAATGAAATTTTTTTATTAATAATATAAATTTAGACTTAACTGAATCTTTTAAACATGAACAAACTCATAATTAATAATATATCAATTCTCGTGCAGTAGCACAAGTTACGTACTAATTTATAATAATGGATAAAATGAAATAGAGTATTCACCGTGCGCGTGTACAGTGGGTGGGATACTGTGTGGGGGCGGTGGGCCATCCGGCCATGTGGTTGTGTCTTAGTGAAGTTTGTGATAGTGTGTGGGGCCGTGCGCCATTTTTCTGGGGTTGTGGGCCATGTGGCTTTGCTGTGCTAATGTATGTGCAGTGTGCTATGCATGTATTCTTAGTGCAGAGTGCAGATTAAAAAAAAAAAGGCGAAAAACACATTTTGGTCCCTACATTTTGACCCGATTCCCGTTTTAGTCCCTAAGTTTTTTTTTACCGCTTTTAGTCCCTCTCCAGAAAAACGGTTCCATTTTAGTCCCTGCCGTTACATCAGAAACGGATATTGCTGACGTGGCAAACAGCAAAGTCAAAAAATAATAAACTAATGTCCACGTGGCCTAAATTAATAATAAAAAATATTTTTTAATGCCACGTCAGCATCTAAATTAAAAAAATAAAATAAAAACTCTCATAAAAAAAATCCTTAAATAAAAAAATTAATTTATTAATTCTAACTAAATAAAAAAAATAAAAAACTCTCATAAAAAAAAATTAAAAAAAAAAATCCCCAGAGACCCAGACCCATTAACTGAAACCCAAAATAACAAAAACAAAAAACACATTTGCTTTCAACGTTTATTTTGTTATTGCCCTAATAAACCCAACAGCCCCAAACCGACGGAGAGAGAGAAAACTCATCGCTATACGCTGAAAGGTTTGATTTTTTTTTTTTTCTCTTTCAATTTGTGTTTTTGATTATTTGATTTTTGTTTCTCAAGATTTTGTGGCTGTTTTTCGATGTATCTCAATTTTTTTTTTCGGTGGTTTGTTTTGTTCTGTTACTCTGTTTTGATTGTAAATAAGAGAGAGGAGAGCTATGAAAGAGTTGGGTTTGTTGTTTATGAATATGTTTGTGTTAGAGCTTTTTACAAATTGGGTTTGGTGTAATTTGTTTGAACATGACTTTTTCTGAAATGGGTTCTTCTAGATTAGTTCATAGATGCAAAAATTTAGGATTTTTAAATTAATTTTGTTTTGTTTATGATGTTACTAATATAGAAAGACCATGCTTTTTTTTGGAAATGGGTTCTTTTAGATTTCGTTCATAGAAGCAACAATTTCAGATTCTTCATGCAAATATGTTTGGATGCCGTACCATCTTCATCACCGAGATTTCTCTCTTGATGTGCTCCATCATACCCACTTGGATCACTTTCTCTTTGCTCACAACCTTCAAAGGATATTGTTGGGTTTATGTTCTTGCTGGGTTTTGTTGTTCTTAGTTTTAAATTTGTTTTTGATTTTTTTTTTTATGAGAGTTTTTAATTTTTTTTTATTTAGTTAGAATTAATAAATTAATTTTTTTATTTAAGGATTTTTTTTATGAGATTTTTTAATTTTTTTTTAATTTAGACGCTGACGTGGCATTAAAAAATATTTTTTATTATTAATTTAGGCCACGAGGACATTAGTTTATTATTTTTTGACTTTGCCGTTTGCCACGTCAGCAATATCCGTTTCTGATGTAACGGCAGGGACTAAAATGGAATCGTTTTTCTGGAGAGGGACTAAAAGCGGTAAAAAAAAAACTTAGGGACTAAAACGGGAATCGGGTCAAAATGTAGGGACCAAAATGTGTTTTTCGCCAAAAAAAAAATGAAAGCTTATGAGTTATCCCAATCCAGTACTCTCATTTTCATCATGAGAGAGAGAGAGAGAGAGAAAGAGCTGGGGTTACCTCAGATTAGCATGAAGCTCAAGGTGCTATGCCCGCGCACGGCACACCATCCACCACTGTGAAGTTATTGTAATTTGTAAAGAATGAAAGAAAGCTTATAAAAAAAAAAAAAAGATTAAGATGAAGAAATTTAGCATATTTATAATCTCTATTTCAGAAATTTTAATCTCTATTTTAGAAATTTATAATCTCTATTTTGTTTTAGAAATTTATATACTCTATTTTAGCATATTTCAAGACATTTACATCATATTATGAATGAATTTTTCTGGTATTAATTTTGATTCTAGTAGATTTTAAGGATGAATTAATGAATTTGTATCCTATGATTTAATTTTGTTAGCCGAATTTTGACTATTTTAGTTTTTTCCTTTTTTAATCTTATATATTTTAGGATACAATGAGGTTTTTTTAATGCATTTTATTAACCAATAAAATGACTTAAAATTTTCTTACTTAAATTTTTTTTTTTTTTTTTAAAAATATATATATATATACACACACACATATATAAGTAGGGCCTTCTTTTTATTTTGGAGAGATTGCATTGCTGCTTGTATGCTTCAACCAGCCCTATTTGGTACGTGAGATATAAAATGACATTCCAAATTTTTTTTTTTTTCACCTTGCTTGTCAGCTTAGGGAAAAGATCCTCTCCTTGTTAAAGTTTGGGCTATAAATATATTTCACCTAGGGCTGTAAATGAACCAAGTGAATCTTGAACAACTCAGGCTCTGCTCGATAAAAAGCTTATTTATGTTTGTTTGTTTATAAATAAGTCAGGCTTGAGCCTTAGTCTTAATCTCATTTAATAAACAAGCCAAGCCCAAGCAAAAAAAATTGTTCACGAACAAGCTCATGAGCTATTAGGCTTGATACACAACAATTCAAGCATAGACTCATTTATAAGTTTATATATGTTAGCTAAATATACTCATTAAACATATCTTAATAATGACATGGCAAATATGAGACCACTACCTGTATTACCTTAATTTTTTCCTTCCCTTTAAACTAATTAAGAACCACTTTAGACTATAGTTACATTTAAAAATAAATAAATAATTAAGTAGGCCACATATGATCTTTCCCTATCAATCATCTAGAGTAAGATGTTAGTATTTTCTCATTTATAATAGTTACAAACAGGTATTTTTCTAGTCCTCCACCATCTAACGTGAATGTAAAAATTGTATTTTAAACAATTGCTGAAGTTGTAGACAAAGAATGAATTTAATTATGTAAATTATTAATTTGAATAATAGCTAACCATAAGTAAGACTAGATGCATGATAAAATGAGTATACTATTTTCTTTTTCTTTTTTCTTAATTTTAGAGATTTAAGCATTTAATAATGTAAACTTTTTAGATCTCAAGCTCAAAAACTTGACTTGAGCTCGAGTTTGGGCTTGATATTAAGCTTGAGTTTGGCTTGACTAATTAACCAAGCCAAGCTCAAGCTTTTTGGCTTTTCCACAAGCTCAAGCTCAAATCCTATTTTTAGGCTTGTCATAAGCTCAAGCCAAACTCAAGCTTTTTATTTTTCCTGACGAGCCAAACTTGAATATGCATTACTCGACAAAGCTCGGCTCGTTTACAGCCCTAATTTCACCACAAAACCACTGTCACTAACCAAAAACAGCAAACATGCTATTCTCCTACCCATTCTTCACTACTTCTATGGCCAGCATATTCACCATTTTCATGTTTATATTCTTTCTATTATGGATATCAAAAGGAATTCCAACTACTACTAGTAAAAAGAGAGTTCCAGAACTGTTTAAAAAGCAACCATTATTTCAGCCAAGGGAAATTGTACTCACACATTTGTTTAAATAGCAAAGAGTTTAGTTCCTCAACTAGCACTTCCTAGTATTTTTAACAAAGCAATAAAGATATCCAGGATTTAAATTCCCCCACCCCCAACTATTGATTAGATTAAAAAAAAAAAAAAAAACTCGTTAATATACACTTTGTATACTCAATGTCCATAATTTCACACGAAATATTCACAATTTTTATTCATGTTTACATATAAAACGTGAAATGGTTTATGTGTAAGGATTTGGTCTTGTATGGCAGCCTTTTACCCTTTCTCTATAGTGTGGGGTTGGTATTTATATGAAAAAATAGGTTAAAATGTCAAGTTTTGCAAAGTCAATTTATTATATTGTTCATGAATTTTCACTCTAATGTGTCTCATGAACTTTTTGTCTAAATGTCACTTTTGCAAAAATGATTTCAATTGAGAAAGATATCTAGGATTTAAATTCCCCTACTCCCAACTATTGATTAAAAAAATTTAAAAAAAAAAAAAAAAAAAAACCTCGTTAATGTACACTTCATATATTCAACGTCTATAATTTCACACAAAATATTCACATTTTTTTATTCATGTCTACAAATAAAACATGAAATGGTTTATGTGTAAGGATTTGGTCTTGTATGGCAGCCTTTCACCCTTTCTCTGTAGCATGCGGTTGATATTTATAGGCAAAAATAAGTTAAAATATCAAGTTTTGCTAAGTTAGTTTTTTTTTTTTTTTTTTGGGAGAAAAAGGTAAGTGTAATATATATATATATATATATATAAATCCGAAACCTCTGAAGCTCTCACAATTTTCCACGTCAGCAAAATATTTAAATAAAATTATTTTTATTTAGTCCAAACTTAACAAAAAATAAAATTCTATCTCTCTAACAAGTCCAACTTAAACTCAAACTCATTATTATTATTATTTTAAACAAAATTATTTTTGTTTAACCAAAACCTAACAATGAGTGAAACTCTACCTCTCTTTTATAAGTCCAACTTAAACTCAAACTCAAATGTTGATAATATTTATAAAAAAAAAAAAAAAAGACTCACTTTCTCAAAAAAAAATTAATTCGATTCTTTCTCCCTAAAACAATTCAACTCTCTTTCAAAGGCACTCTTTTTATTCGACTCTCTCTTTCAACCCAGTAACCAATATCCTTCTGTGAGAGTGCCTTTTTCCGTAACACTCAGGTCCAAGGATCCCGGGCCAAATAGTTGTAATTTGGTGGACCGGGCTTTGATTCACTGCAGCTAACAAGCTATTTAAGAATCAAGTAGTGCATTGGGCATGCTTCCTACAATACATATAAACTGATAAACAAGAATATTTGTATTGAACGACAAATCAAAACAGTAAAGTAAATGCAGAGAACAAAATAATAAAAGCACAAAGTAACATTTAGGGATCCTTAAATCAGTGGAAAGTATTTCATTGAATTTTTCTTTATTATGATTATAGTACGCTCACTAAGACGTGATACAAGGTTCAAGCAAGCTCAAAAATTACAGTCTTGAATGGTTATTCTAACCTTTAAGACTTGCAAAGTTTGATTCTTTTTGAATTCGGGTATGTGCTATAGTGGCTTTTCTAGGATACCGGGAAGTAGTGTTACTAATTTTCCCTGAGTTTTCTCTTCTTTACAAAATTTTATCAATAGTTCTCTCACTCCTAAATTCTCTCTGCCCTTCTTCGCAATCCTTCCCCCCTTTTTATAGTGATATTTTGAAGTCCTAGGGGAACCATTGGTTCCCCTGTTTTGTCCTCTGGTCAACAGGGCATGTATTGTGCCCATCACTCAGCAGGTTCCGTTTACCTGTTCTTCATCCTTTCCTTCCTTTAGTTTTGATTTCTTTGAAAGTCTATCACTGACTACCTATTTCGAAACATGCTGAGTTCACGCCTTTCTCGATCCCACTTTTGGCAGTTCTTCTTCTTTATCTTTTTTCTCAGACGGGCGGAATCCCATTCTGCCGATTTGAAAGTCTTTCGCTGCTATTCCCTTTTTTATACTTCTTCATTCTGGTTCCTCGAGGCGCTTCCCACTTGCGCCATGAGAGGTCGCTGATTGTTTCCTCTTTTCTTGCTAGGTCGCTGATTGTTTCTTTTTTGTCCTTTTCTTTCGAACTGTCTTAATCTTTTGTTGACTATGATTACACGCCTAGGAGGATCCGAGCCTTTTGGTGGTCTCTGAGGATCCCAACTCAGCTTTTTCCTTCAATCTTCTGACATGGGCTTCTTTTTCTTTTCTTTCTTCTTTTCTCATAAGCTTCTGGGCTTCCCTTTTTCCTTCTTGATGCTTCTTTTGGGCTTTAAGCCTCTTGGGCTTATCTCTTCTCTTTTTTCGTGGCCCCCTTGCGCTTATTTCTTTGGGCTTGGGTACTATGATTTTTTTAGACCTCAACACCTTCTTTCTTAGCCTTCCAACCATCCGCTATCACTACCTTCAATCCCACAAAAACATAGGTGAGCACATCTCCCAGAAATTGAATCGCAAGTTGATTCATGTAATTTTGTAATTATTCTTTCGTATTTTGTGCTTTTGGGTTGTAGAATTTGTAATTTTGAAATTTGAATACAATTGCAATTTTTTTTTTTTTGGGTGTAGCACATCACACTTAGGAATCCTAATTTACTTAGGTTTGGAATCCCCTTTTTGTTTTTGGTTATTTGTTGCGTTAACCCATGGCCAGAGTTGTTAAACCGATTCAACATAAAGGATAAGCCTATTAAGAAGTAGAAGTACCAATCCCATGGGTACACTTCCTATTTGGTTTCTTTTCCTAAATGCAAATCTAAAGCTCTCACAATTTTCCACGTCAGCAAAATATTTAAATGAAATTATCATTTTATTTAAATAAAATTATTTTTGTTTATTTCAAAATTAACAAGAAATAAAACTCTATCTCTCTAACAAGTCCAACTTAAACTCAAACTCATTATTATTATTATTTTTAAACAAAATTATTTTTGTTTAACCAAAACTTAACAATGAGTGAAACTCTACCTTTCTCTAATAAGTCCAACTTAAACTCAAACTCAAATGTTGATAATATTTATAAAATAAAATAAAAAGACTCACTTTCTCAAAAAAAAAAAAAAATTAATTCGATTCTTTCTCCCTAAAACAATTCAACTCTCTTTCGAAGGCACTCTTTTATTCGACTCTCTCTATCAACCCAATAACCAATATCCTTCTTTCTCAGCCTTCCAACCATCCGCTGTCACTACCTTCAATCCCACAAAAACATAGGTGAGCACATCTCCCAGAAATCGAATCGCAAGTTGATTCATGTAATTTTGTAATTATTCTTTCATATTTTGTGCTTTTGGGTTGCAGAATTTGTAATTTTGAAATTTGAATACAATTGCAATTTATTTTTTTGGGTGCAGCACATCACGCTTAGGAATCCTAATTTACTTAGGTTTGGAAACCCCTTTTTTTTTTTTTTGGGTTATTTGTTGCGTTAACCCATGGCCAGAGTTGTTAAACCGATTCAACAGTAGAAGTACCAATCCCACGGGTACACTTCCTATTTGGTTTCCTTTCCTAGATGCAAATCTAATTCAACTTTCTTCTTTGAATAATGAATTTTATGTCGAATTTATTTATATTGTTGTTATTATTAATAAAATTTCAATTCAACATATGTGGATATTTGTTTATATTGTTATTAATGAATTTTATCTTTTATTTCGAATTTTTTATTTGCTTTCATATATGCCTGAGATTTTCTTTCTACCTTATTCTTTTGTTATGTTTGGAATTGATTTTCTTTTGAGTATTTGGGTTATTCTCCATATTTATATTGACATTCTTTCATGGGTTTGGTTTTTGGGTTGAAATTTCTACTATTTTTTTTTTTTTTTTTATTGTACATGGCAAATAAAGCTTCTCTATTTTTTTTGGAGAAAAATCAAAGCTGCAACCTATGTCTTCCAGCGTAGGGAAAGTTTTAAATCTTAGGGTTTTGGTATTTGCGTCTCAGTAAGTTGATCTTAATTCTTCACCTAAAATGCTTTTTATTTAGGTTCATGTGATTTTTTTTTTCTTATTAAAAGCTATGATTTTTGGTTGATTAATTATTTGTTTGGATTAATTTCAATTAATTATTTGTTTGGATTCAACATAAAAGATAATAGAATTAGGTATTATAATTTCGATATTGTTCCATGTTTTAAATTGTCTATATTGTTATTACTACAAGAAAGTCATATTGTTACTCAAATTTGAAACTTGGTATGTCTTCCTCATATCATGGTCTTTGTTTATATGTTTGCAGTTTATATTAGTTTTGAGTGTGTGAATATATAACTATTGGGAGTTTTGCTTTATTAATTTAAGAATTGTAAATTACTTTGTAAGTTTCAATAACTATGCATTTGCAACTCAATAACATTCAATGTTAGACAACACTTCTAAACTATGGAAAAGTATAGAAGTTAAATATTTCTTTATTTTTTTTTCAAAGTCATTAGATGTTCCGTGCATCGCATGGGTTAGCGACTAGTATTATTAAAAGATTAAGATAAGTCAAACTGGAATACATCATCCAAATCCCTAGGCAGATCTTCTACCCATACATCATTGTCTGTAGATAAAACTGCTTTTCTAGCTAAACTATGAGCCAACCTATTCCCTTCCCATCGAACATACTGGAATTGACATTGTTGCAACATACCTCCATGCCTCTTGGTTTCATCGATAATATAGCCAGACATAGCCTGACAACATCCTGCACAATTCAAAGCTTGTAAAACTCGAAGACAATCACCTTCAATAATCATGTTAAACAAGGTTAACTCCCTTGCGAAGATCACTGCTGTTTGTGCTGCCAAAGCTTCAGCTATTTCAACTAATTGGGTTGAGACAATTTTTTGACTCAAAGCCATAATGACATTCCCTGTATGATCCCGATACACAACACTGATCCCTGCAGAACCCGAGCCTTCAAAGAAAGCTGCATCAAAGTTTGCTTTGTAGCTTGCTTCAGGCGGAGAAGACCAACGCATTTATGGATAACGAATAGGTTCCCGGCACTCCTGTTTATGCACTTCCTAAAACTCCAAAACCAACTCCTTTGCTCTATCTCCAATTTCATTTAGCCACCATGAAGATTGATGTTTCTGCATCCTATTCCATCTCTGCCATAAGCACCAAGCCACAGTTGCAAACACAGCAATCCGATAACCCGACCCTTCGCTGAATAAAAGCTCCAACAATTCAAAAAAGGATCGACAATTTCTCTAAACCAGAAAACTGAAACCTATGTTTGACATCCAAACCAATCGAACTTGATTGCATAGCCACAAGCAATGCACGATCAATTCCGTATGATCCTCGTAGCAAAGGAAATGCCAAATCTTGTTGGGGACCCTTGTTTTCCAAATTTTCTTCCAAACAAACCCAGTGTTAACCGAAGAAGATGAGCTCAGCACGGTGAGGTTTTCAGCAGCAACTAACATATGATAGGTGAAAGTTCAAATATGTGTATAAACACCCTTGAACGTTTAGACCCCCAAATTACAACTTAACCAATTCAAGCATTATGTCAAACAACTAGTGTGCGGAAAATTAACATAAGCTATAATATGGAATTGGAAAAACTATCTAAGCCAAATTAAAATCACAATCCATAGCAGATAATAAAAGGCAAAGATAAAAGGAAAGGAAGATGCAAACACAAAGACAACACACGATGTGTTATCGAAGAGGAAACCGAAGCCTTCGACGTAGAACCTCTCCGCCGCCCTCCAAGCGGTAAACAATCCACTAGAAAATATAGTTGGGATACATGGACAGCAATAGACCCTCCAAGCCTAATCTACCCAGTGCACCTAAGCCCTCCAAGCTTCTTGCTCCAACGAGGTTGCACCGAACCTTTTTCTTTTCTAGCTTCCCGGATTCCGCTACTAGACCGTAGCATCAACCAATGTAGATTGGTTCCTTCCTAACTGCTTCCCAGAAATCCAAACAGCCCTCTCACAGTGATGAATATGGTGAGAACAAGGTTTGGTAAAATGCCTCTCAAGGATTTGACAATGGAGAGGAAGAGAGTTGAGGAATTTGAAGAGACTCTAATGTATAGATTGTGGGTGAATCAATCTTGCTTTTCTTTAGAGTTTCTCTCTCAAAATTCTCTCTGGAAGCTCTCTTTCATTTGTGGGTATAAGGGGTATTTATATTGGAGTGAGAGAGGAATGTAAAACGTCAGGTTTTACAAAACAGGGGTGGCTCGCGGCTTGACCTCGTGACTTGACTGAGTCGCGAGATCCAATCGCGAGATAACCGTATGGCCAGTTGTCCTGTTTTGTCCTGTAGTGCTCCAGCTAGCATGACTGTTCACCTTCTGGCATGCTTGGCATGTGTGCTGCGTCTGGCGGCTTGAAGCCGCGAGCCACCCGCGAGAACAAGCCGCGAGTCTCTGTTTTCTTGCACACTCTTGAGCAAACTTCACTCTATCTCACTCACTACACTTACAACAAGCCCACCTAAATACATGGTTACTAAATGCTGAAATACAAGCAAATTTGGCACGGAATAAAGCCAATAAAATGGTTGATTAAATCCAACCTTACAATAGGTACTCTGAACACTATATTCACCATCCGGAGACAAAGGCCAAATCAAAATGTCCTCATCCCAGTCTTCAAACACATGAATTCTCCCCAACATCTTTGCTTCCCATAGGAGAAAATAGCTCATCAGTCTACCCGGGTCCTAAATCCTCATGTCGATGAAGAACAAGCCACAGACCAGATTCACTGAGAAGTTGGCTCTTAGGGAGATAATCTTGCTATGATTCGGTTCAAGCAGCCATTGGTGTTTCCACACATCTATTTCCGACCCTTCATATTGTCCCCTTATTAATAACGTCTCGTGCTTGCAAAATACTTCTACATGCATAAGAGCACTTTAGATAAATTGGAGCATCAAGAATTTTATTTGGGAAACACTTAGCACCAAAGACTTTAAAAAGTAGTGTATCTATTTGATGAATAAGACGCCAAACTTGTTTAGCCAACAAAGCATTATTGAATTTTTGGAAATCCCAGAATCCCATACCTCCAATTGATTTCGAAGAACATAGAGAGCTCCATTTGACCCAATGAATTTTCTTCGAATCTCCATTACCCCCCAAAATTTTCGAATCATTGCTTCAATACCTTTATATAGACCAACCGGTAACTTGAATACACTCATTGAATAAGCTGGGATAGATTAAGCCATTGCCTTAATCATGATCTCCTTCCCAACTTATGATAGGAACTTTTCCTTCAAACCTTGCATTCAGCCCCATATCCTCTCTTTGATCTGAGTAAAACATGTCATCTTGTTTCTACCAACAAAAGAAGGCAACCCTAAGTATTTCTCATAATGTTGGATGGCCGGGACATTGAGGGCCACTTTTATGGCTTCTTGTGTTTGCTCATTTGTATTCCTGCTGAAGAAAAGAGATGTTTTCTCCTTATTTTTCATTTGTCCCGAAGCAACTTCATAAAAAGCAAACAACTCTTGAATTTTATTACACTCTTCTAATGTAGATCTGCAAAAGATTAGACAATCATCTACAAAAAATGAGTTAGTTTAGGCCCATTTCTACAAATAGAAAACCCTTGGATCTCTCCTCCTACTGCAACATTTCTTAATAAAGCATTCAACCCCGCTGCACAAAAAAAGAACAAATAAGGGGAAAAAGGGTCCCCCTGTCTTAGACCTCATGAATGGGTAATCATACCCATCAGTTCTCCATTCACTAATATAGAATATGACACAGTGGTAATACACTCCATAATCAAAGCCACCCATAAAATCCTGAAAGCCAATTTGATGAGGATTTTTTCAAGAAATCTCCACTCCACCCATCATAAGCTTTGCTCATATCCAACTTCATAGCCATAAGACCTTTCTTCCCTATGCAATTAGTCTTTATATGATGCAAAGACTCAAAAGCTATTAAAATATTATCAGTAATCAATCTATCAGCAGTGAAAGCACTTTGAATCTCTAAAATAACAGAATTAAGCAAATGCTTAAGGAGATTAGCAATCACCTTGCTAATAATTTTGTAAATCACATTGCAGAGGCTTATGGGTCTAAAATTAGATACCCTTTCCGGATTTTGAAATTTAGGAATCAAAGTAATGAATGTATGATTTATAGATTTTAGGATAGACCCTAAATTTAAACTAGACAAAACAGCCTGAGTAACATCCATACCTACATCCGTCCAGTATGTCTGGCAAAATAAAGGTTTCATTCCATCCGGATCCGGGGCTTTTAGCGAAGCCATCTCCCTGATTGCTTCTCCCACCTCCTTACTAGAAAAAGTTCTATCAAGATCCGCTCTCATGTCCTCAATTACCATAGCTTGAACTCCACCCAAGATACAGTCTAAATCTTGTGGATTTGAGGGAATGAAAAGTTAAGAGTAAAAATCATTCAATAGGGCCGAAAATACCTCCTCATCCTCTTACCATACTTCATTCCCATCACGTAGCCCCTTAATAAAATCCTTCCTCTTCCTTTGGGTTGCAGACCCATGAAAAAGCTTTGTATTCTGATTACCACTCTTCAGCCACTAAATCTTGGACCGCTACTACCACATCTTCTCTTCCTTGTCATATAAAGCATTCAAGTCCTTCTTTAACTGAGCAACTTCCTCATAATCCTCAGATTTGGCTGAAACTTCCTCAACCCTCCATAGCCAATCCTTAGTTTGCTTTATATTTTGTTGCACATTACCAAAGTGATCACAGCTCTAAGCTTTCAGTAGTTTCTTGCATCTCTTCAGTTTCTTAGTAGCAACAAACATAGGTGTACCATCAGGAGTACAATCCCAAGCTCTAATAATAACCTCTTTACTTTCAAAGTCCGAAATCCACATCGCTTCAAAGCAAAAGGGCTTCCAACACCATTGTTGCTGCTCCCCATTCACATCCAGTGATAGAAGAATTGGCCAATGATCCAATGTAAAGCAATTCAAATGCTTCACCCTACCCGTAGGAAACTTAGACAACCACTCATAATTTGCAACTCCCCTATCCAATCTTTCCCATATCATCTCCCTCCGTCGCCAACCATGCCAAGTGTAATTAGGACTAGATAAACCTAGATTGACAAACCCACAATGGTTTAGCACATCACAAAAATATCCAATTATGAGTTCAAGGAACCTCTCATCTTTTATCCTGCACCTTAAGCAGTTCATTTAACTCTCCCAAACAGCACCATGGAAGCTTCAGCCTTGAGCTGAGCATTCTTAACATGTTCCATCCCTCACTTCTATGACTTGTATCAAGCTCCCCATAGAACCCAATCAATCTCCATGCATTTTTTGAACCACCATGCACAATAGAATCAATATGGTAAGACACATTCTAATGTGTCTTATGAATTGTTGGATATATTATAAAAATAACTTACTCTGTAATTATGTAATCAAGAATAACAAATAGATCTAATTATAAATATGAACACAAATAAATTTAATAAGAAAAAATAATAAATAGATTATATGTATATAAGAAGAAATCTGTATAATAATTAAATAACTCACAGACCAAATGCGTGAAGAATAAATGATGCAAAACTGATAAAAGTCTTGTGTTTGACATATTCTCCTTAAAGATAAAATGAGAAGCCCAACCCAATATCCTATTCATGAGCATATAAACTCATATCTTATCTCTTTCATTTCCTATGTGACTTAAGAATTTTCACCATTTTAATACAAGATTAATTTCTTTTGAGTGTGAATTGATTTCGCTTGAGCAAAAATTATATTCTTCAAAATTTTCAATCAGCTCATTGAACAAATTTCTAACCTAACTCAAATACATCAATTTTAACCCTTGTCCCCCTAAATTTGTCACATGGAATTAGCCAAAATCTAAAACCTAATACTAATAGTAACCAACAAGAAATAGGGTAATAATTGGCTTGGAATTCTACTGATTAAAGTGGTAGAAAATTCTTTTACCGTAAACATGCTTAGTTAACTAGACATCCCTGTTCAAACTATCTTTAAATATTGTCATTTCACATATTTGATTAACAGCCTCTATATCATTCACTATAAAGTTTCCTAATAATGGGGCACATAATTCTGTTTAACATAATAATCTTCTTCTTCTTCTTCTTCTTTTTTTGGTTCATCATTGATGAGGATAAAAGATGAGCCTAGCCACGCGGAACATAAAGCTGACGGGTTTAGTGCAATCCTTCGGACATAGCAAACGGTGTTATAGCTGACGGTCATAAGGTCAGCTGGCTCCAAGGCTGACGGCATTACTAGACCGACGCCCAAAAAGCTTAAGGAAGTAAATTGAGGCTGACGGACCGAGTATAAGTTTACTTGCTACCCACGTTACGTATAAGGAATTGTCTTGCTTCCCACGCTAGATAATATTCAAGGGATCCTTATAAGGAAAAGATCCCACAAAATACGCTCAAGAGGACTCCTATAAGGAAAAGACTTCTACTCCAAGGAAAAGAGGGGCAACCCTCGCTACTATAAAAACCCAAGCACCCTCACAACCCAAGGTACGCATAATTTACCCTCTCTAGCACTCTAGAGCAGTGAGAATATTTCTGACTTAACCTTCGGAGGGTATTTGGCTGGTACTACACCAGTACTCTCTGCTAGGTTCTCCCTTTTTGTTGTGCAGGTGCCATTGGCGACGTGCGAGGAACGTGTGACTCATTGGTGGTATTATTTTCGGTATCATCAGTTGGCGCCGTCTGTGGGAAACGTAGCACATTATCGCTTCCTAGACAAAAAAGTTGCATGGTACTCACTCGCTCAATGGCGACCACTAACGACGTTCAAGAGGAAGAAGCCCCTACGATTGCACTTGAAAGACAGGTGAGGACACTCGCCACAGCCGTGGAGCGCCTCACCAAACAAAACCACGACCTAGAAGAGCAGCTGAAACAGAAAAATGCGGCTCCCAATAACCAAGGAGCAGATCAAGAAGGAACTAGCGCCAACAGAAGAAACCAGGAGGGACCCCAGGCCAGCAACGCCCCGAGCAAACCAGAACGACAAAACATAAGCATCCCCTCCATCGCAGAAACCACTCCGCCACTTGTTATCGCGGAGATGCAGGCCATGAAGGAACAAATGGAGGTTATGATGAATGCTCTGAAGGGACGAGTATCAAGCGACCTTGACGACCTTGTCAACCGAACTGACTCACCGTTCACCGCCACCGTCAACTCCTACCCTTTACCAAGTAAGTTCCACATGCCACAGATAGACAGTTATGACGGGGTCAAGGACCCACTGGACCACCTGGAGACCTTCAAGACCCTAACGCACCTTCAAGGAGTAGCGGACGCCATCATGTGTAGGGCCTTCCCTACAACGCTGAAGGGTGCAGCGAGAATTTGGTTCAGCCGGCTGACACCAAACTCCATCAGCACCTTCAAAGAGCTCAGCACTCAGTTTACCGCACACTTCATTGGAGGCCATCGATATAAGAAGTCTACGGCTTGCTTGATGAGTATGAAGCAGCGAGAAGATGAAACTTTAAGAGCCTACATCTCCCGCTTCAACAAAGAGGCACTCTCGATCGACGAAGCCGACGATAAGATACTTGTTGCGGCATTCATGAATGGCTTGAAGAATGGTAAGTTTTTGTTCTCCCTATACAAAAACGACCCAAAGACCATGTCGAAAGTACTTTATCGCGCCACAAAGTATATGAACGCTGAAGATGCGCTGTTAGCTCAGGAAGAGAGGCCCAAGAAAAGAGAAAGGCAGGAAGACACTCGGCAGGACCAAGGCCGAAAGAAGGCAAGAACAAGAGACCGAAGGGACGAAAGGCGCCCTAAGCCCCTGGGGGGAAGGTTCACGAGCTTCACTCCACTGACAGCCCCGATAGATCAGGTCCTTATGCAAATCAAGGACGAAGAGGCTCTGACGTTCCCAGGAAAGCTGAAGAGTGACCCCAACAAACGTTCCCGGGATAAGTATTGTCGTTTCCACCGCGACCATGGCCACGACACGGCTGATTGCTATGACCTCAAGCAGCTGATTGAGGCCCTTATCAGACAAGGAAAGCTGCAGAGATTCGTTAGCAAGGAGAAAGTGCATCCCTCCGCACAAAACCAACACCCCCGACGGGACAATGAGCGACCGAGGCCCCCAATTGGGGATATAAGGATGATCGTAGGAGGAACGGCTGCCGCCGGGTCATCCAAGAAAGCCCGCAAGACCTATCTTTGGATGGTACAAAATGTTCAGCTAACGGGAGTTGTACCGAAGATAGCACGGAGAAAAGGTCCCGTAATCGGATTCTCAGAAGAAGACGCGCGACGCCTTCACCATCCACATGACGATGCGCTCATCGTTAGCTTGCGGGTAGGAGACTACAACATGCACCAGGTGCTGATCGACAATGGCAGTTCAGCAGATATCTTATACTACACAGCGTTCTAGCAGATGAGGATCGACAGGGAGCGATTGACCCCAACAAATGCCCCGCTTGTTGGCTTCGGCGGGAGCCAAGTATTCCCACTGGGCGCGGTCACATTATCCGTGATTGTAGGCGATTACCCTCAACAGATAGCCAGGGACGTGACATTCTTGATAGTCGATTGCTCATCAGCCTACAACGCTATCCTCGGGCGACCCACGCTCAACTCATGGAAGGCGGTAACTTCCACCTACCACCTGATGATAAAGTTCCCAACTGACTACGGAGTAGGGGAGCTATGCGGAAGTCAGATGGCCGCGCGCAAATGCTACATAGCCATGATGGAAATGGAGGATCAGGTTCAGGCTTTAAGCATAGAAGAGCACCGGACGGTAACGGAGCTGGTTGAGAAGTTAGAAGAGATACCCCTTGACAGTTCCGATCCTGGCCGAACGACCAAAATTGGAACGCTCGCTAACCCCACGATCTGTCAAGAGCTCATAACCTTCCTCAGACGCAATCGAGACATATTCGCATGGGGTCATGAAGATATGCCGGGAATAGATCCTTCAGTCATGGTGCACAGGTTGAATGTATCGCCCGCCTTTCCACCTATCAGACAAAAGAAGAGGGTGTTTGCCCCCGAGCGAGACCGAGCCATAGCAGAGGAAGTTAGAAAGCTACAGGAAGTAAGCTTCATTAGGGAAGTATACTATCCCGACTGGTTAGCAAATGTAGTAATGGTAAAAAAGGCGAGCGGGAAATGGCGGATGTGTGTGGACTTCACCGACCTTAACAAGGCCTTCCCCAAGGATAGCTACCCCCTCCTGAGGGTCGATGTCCTAGTAGACTCTACGACCCGACACCAGTTGCTGAGCTTCATGGACGCTTTCTCGGGGTACAACCAAATTCGAATGCACGAAGCCGATCAGGAAAAAACGTCGTTCGTGACCAGCCAAGGCCTCTTCTGTTACAAGGTGATGCCCTTCGGCCTGAAGAGCGCAGGTGCAACGTACCAAAGGCTCATGAACAAAATGTTCGCACAACAGATTGGGAGGAATGTCCAGGTCTACGTGGACGACATGCTAGTAAAAAGCCGGAGGGAGGAAGATCATCTAGGAGATCTCAAAGAAACATTCGACACACTTCGCTCCTACAACATGAAGCTCAATCCAGGAAAACGTGCCTTTGGAGTGACGGCAGGAAAATTCTTAAGATTCATGGTGTCTCAGAGGGGAATCGAGGCGAACCCGGACAAGATCCGGGCTATTATGGACATGGCACCACCAAGAAGTGTGAAGGAGGTGCAAAGCCTCAATGGAAAGATAGCGGCACTAAATAGGTTCGTGTCAAGGGCAACGGACAAGTGTTTGCCCTTCTTCCGAACATTGAAGAAATCCTTCTAGTAGACTGACGAATGCCAGCAAGCATTCGAAGAATTGAAGGCTTACCTCTCCTCCCCACCATTGCTGAGCCCGTCGTAGCCAGGAGAAGAGCTTTTTCTCTATCCAACCGTCTCCCCCCGCAGCCGTTAGCGCGGCCTTGGTCAGAGAAGAAGAGAAAGTGCAAAAGCCCGTGTACTACGCAAGCCGAGCGCTTCACGGTGCCGAAGAAAGATACCCGCCCATGGAGAAACTTGCCTTTGCATTAGTTACGGCAGCCCGCAAGCTCAAACCGTACTTCCAAGCTCATACGGTGAACGTCCTGACTGACAAACCCTTACGGCGGGCAATAAGCAGTCCCGAGGCCGCAGGACGATTGGCGTTATGGGCTATAGAACTGAGCGAATTTGATATTTAGTACCGCCCGCGGACCGCCATCAAGGGACAGATTGTCACCGACTTTATATCCGAATTCACTCATGACGAAGACAAGGGGGCAGCAGAGTCCCCTCAATGGAGCATATATACGGACGGATCGTCCAACAGACAAGCCGCAGGGGCCGGCATTGTGCTACGATCACCCGAAGGAGACACCATTGAATGTATGGTCCGTCTCGACTTCCCTGCCACCAATAATGAATCAGAGTATGAGGCTCTGATAGCAGGGCTCGACCTTGCCAAAGCAGCCGGAGCAGCGAAGGTAGTCATCTACTGCGATTCACAGGTCATCACTAACCAAATAAATGGAGACTACGAGTGCAAGGGCGAAAAGATGAAGAAGTACCTTGATGAAGTAAGGGCTAGAGTAGATGACCTAGAAGCCAAAGTCGTCCAAATTCCCAGAGGAGAAAACGAGCGAGCCGACCGCCTCGCGAAGGCCGCTTCAGCAGAACAAATGGTCATCCCTGGTAATGTACTCTCTTTCGTGTAGCTTTCTCTGCTAATAGATCTCAGCAACATGCAGGAAATATGCTCCGACAATAGCTGGACAACGCCGTTAGTTTCATACCTAAAAGATGGGGTCTTACCAGACGAAAAGGAAGCCGCAAGGAAACTTAAGGTCCAGGCGGCGAGGTTCGTCCTGATAAAAGACGTTCCTGTACAAAAGAGGTTTCTCCTGACCATATTTGAGATGCTTGGGTACGGAAGAGGCAGATTACGTCATGAGAGAGGTGCATGAAGGAATCTGCGGAAACCACTCAGGGTCCAGATCGTTGGTACACAAGCTTGTGCGAGCAGGGTACTATTGGCCCACCATGCAGAAGGACGCCGAAGCCTATGTCAGGGCCTGCGACAAATGCCAAAGGTTCAGCAATATTATTAGACAACCAACCGAAGAGCTGACCCCAATGACGGCCCCATGGCCATTCGCACAATGGGGATTAGACATTATAGGACCATTCCCTACAGCCGTGCGGCAGCTGAAATTCCTGGTAGTGGGCATCGACTATTTCACGAAATGGGTGGAAGCTGAAGCTTTGGCCACGATTACAGAGAAGAACGTGCGGAGCTTTGTCTGGAGATGCATCATATGCAGGTTTGGCATTCCTAGAGTCTTTGTCTCGGACAACGGGAGGCAATTCGACAACGACCCCTTCCGGGATTTTTGCTCATAGTTAGGAATAAAGAATCACTACTCCTCCCTCGCCCACCCTCAAGCTAATGGCCAGGTCGAAGTCACGAACCGATCCTTGCTCAAGATTATCAAGACTCAGCTCGAGGGGGCAAAGGGTATATGGCTCGAAGAATTGCCGAGTATACTATGGGCATACAGGACGACGACAAGAACACCCACAGGAGAGACACCGTTCCGCCTGACGTACGGAGGTGAAGCAGTCATCCCGGTCGAAGTTGGACTCACAAGCTACAGGGTGCACAACCATGATGAGAACAAAAACGACGAGGCTATGCGACTACAGCTCGACCTAGTGGACGAGATCAGAGCAGCAACAGAACAAAGGCTCGCTAGGTACCAGGACCGCATGGCCAAACACTACAACTTTCGGGTCCAACACAGAGACTTCCAAGTTGGAGACCTTGTTCTTAGAAAGGTCATGGGCACCGCTAGGGACCCTACCCAAGGGAAACTCGGCCCCAATTGGGAAGGTCCTTACCGAGTTTCGTCGTGGCAGAGAAAAGGTACTTACCACCTGGAAACGTTGGAAGGACAGAAACTACCACACCCATGGAACACCGAGCACCTACGAAAGTATTACCAATAGGAGCGGCAGCATTAAGACCAACCTCTTTTTTATTTCAGCAAATTTTAGTTTTACTCCTCAGATTTATCATTTACTTTAGTTTTTTGCAACAATACTTTTTAGCCCAAAGGGCAGGATTTGGTTTTAATTACTTTTATTTAAATGCATGGCAATAAGAGGAGTTTATTCAAAAATTGCTGAAATGTCTATTTTTTCTACGGTCCACTAAGTTCACAGCCAAAACGAATAAGTCCATAACACACGGACTAAAACAGATGACGGTCCAATAGATGAAGCTATCATCATAAGGACAAGGTCTAAAAAATGACGGACCAACGAAGGTGTCAAAGACATCAAGGCTAAGGCCAAGAAAACGACGGTCCGAAAAAGCCAAAGCTGAAAAGCTGACGGTCCAATAGATGAGCTATCATCATATGGACCATGCCTTAAAAACTGACGGACCAACAAAGATGTCAAAACATCAAGGTTAAGGCCAAGAAAATAACGGTCCAGAAAGGCTAAAGCTAAAAAGCTGACGGTCCAATAGATAAGGCTATCATCATATGGACCAGGCCTTAAAAACTAACGGACCAACAAAGATGTCAAAACATCAAGGCTAAAGCCAAGAAAATAACGGTCCGGAAAGGCTAAAGCTAAAAAGCTGACGGTCCAATAGATGAGGCTATCATCATATGGACCAGGCCTTAAAAACTGACGGACCAACAAAGATGTCAAAACATCAAGGCTAAGGCCAAGAAAACGACAATCCGGAAAAGCCAAAGCTGAAAAGCTGACGGTCCAATAGATGAGCTATCATCATATGGACCAGGCCTTAAAAACTGACAGACCAACAAAGATGTCAAAACATCAAGGCTAAGGCCAAGAAAACGACGGTCCGGAAAAGCCAAAGCTGAAAAGCTGACGGTCCAATAGATGAGCTATCATCATATGGACCATGCCTTAAAAACTGACGGACCAACAAAGATGTCAAAACATCAAGGCTAAGGCCAAGATAATGACGGTCCGGAAAAGCCAAAGCTAAAAAGTTGACGGTCCAATGGATGAAGCTATCATCATATGGACCAAGTCCTAGAACCAACGGACCTATAAGGGTGACGGTCCAATAGATGACGGTCTGACCAAAAAATGAAACTTTACTTACAAACAAGGTTCTCAAACCAACGAGCCTGTAGAGATGACGAGCTAATCAAAAAAGGCTAAGATCAAAAAGATAACGGTCTCATCAAATAAATGGGGCCATAGAAATTAGTCAATAAAGGAATAAAAACATCAGTGTACATGTTCAAACCAACGGATACCAAGTGCCAAAAAAAGGGCAGAGAGGGTTACAAGTAAAAAGCCAAATAAACACAAGGGCACTTAAAAACATTGTTCAAAAATTAAAATAAATGGCCAGGATTAGGTGGCAGGAACGTCCTTAGAGACCTTGTCAGCTTTGTCCTTGGCAATTTGTGCTTTATCTGAAGACTCGGCAGGAGTATTGACGGCAGGCTGGGCTAAAACAACTCCGGCATCATTAAGCAAAAGGTCCAAATTCAGGGGTTCGTCATCTTTGTCAGCAACAGTATCGCCAGCAGGAGTCATCGGCACGGAGACATCCATGGTAATTCCAGATAGATCCAACTCCAGATAAACTGACGCTACTTGCTTCAAACAATCATCGAAATCAGTGCCATAATAATCAGCACAGGAATCAATGAATGACTGGGTTGTCTTGAATTTTTGGACCGCGTCAGTCCCAGCCGTCTCTACTTGCGCACGTAAAGACGAAAGTTCCTCCTCAAGCTTCTTCTGCTGATGCTCAGGCTCTCCTAACTTCTCCCTCACATCCTTCAGATCTGCATTTAAGAGACGAACGGCCTCCTTATATTGCGCCTACTGATCCATCAGGTTGGAGTTATGTCTCCTAACCCGAGCAACGACGCCTTCTTTGGCCACGCACCGGTCTTGGAGTGCTTTAACACGAACCAAGGCCTGAAGGAAGTACAATCGTCAACTATTAACCAAGGCAAGATCAGGTTATTCAAGGTAGGAAGCATACCCGTGCTATATCAAAGAAAGCTGACGCTCCTAGGTCCTCCGTCCCAAGCTGAGCACAAGAATCCAGATCCGTCTGTTTTATAAGAGATTCTACCCCTTCAACGGCGTAATCCTTGTGAGTCAACAAACAACAGGGCCCCTCAATGACGGGACCGAAAGAGGTCATCACTCCTTTCCCAGCACCGTGACTAAACTTGGGGGGCGACTTCTTGGAGGGCACATCCCCAGGACTGACGGCCACCTTCTTAGAAGGAGGATTATCCTTTCCGTCAACCTTCCTCTTAACTGAACCCTTCAAAGCAGAATGAGGGGTTGACACTCCTTCTTTTCCCTTGGCCTTCTCTTCCTCCTTCTTACGGGCAGCGGCGGCCCTCACCCGTTGCTTCACAGCTTCCATCTCTATGCAAAATAAACTGACGGATCAGTAAAGCAGACGGAATAAATAAGCCGACGGATTAAATGAGGCGTCCACTTACGTTTTCGGGAAAATTCTTCCAACTTCCGAGCTTCAGCCATCGGCTCTGGACCCCCACAATACAGATGGAGAGTGTCTAGGGTGATCAAATCCCTACACTTCCGTTGCTCAAGCGGGATGCCAAGTATCCGACGGATGAATTCCCTTTGTTCGTCAGATATTTCCGGGCGAGCGCTAGCTGAAACAAAAGGGAATAGACGGTGTTAAAAAACTCCCTGATAAGTGAAAAGAGACGGTAGAAAGAAAGAGAAGGGGCGACCTGAATCCCTAATATAAGCCCAAGTGTTATCAAAATAACCACCGGGCAGCGTATCCCACTCATCCGGACGGCACACCCAGTCTGTCCCCTTAACAAAGAAAAATCTACTCTTCCAATTCCTATTTGAGTCTGGCATATCAGACACCAATCTTAAGCTCTTCTCACGAGGAGCAAAATGGTATGTCCCCTTGGCAGATACTTTATGCTGGGGTCTGTAGCAATAAAAGAACTCGTCTAGCGAAAGGTGACGGTTCCCCCCACTCAATCGACCCCAAAGGATCTCAGCACCAATAAAGATCCTCCAGGCATTCGGAACAATCTGGCTGACGGACAATCCCAAGAAATCCGCCAGCTGACGGTGTAAAGCCGTTAGTGGTAACCTGAGGCCTGCTGCGAACATGGCATCGTACATCCCAACATCTGCAATCCTCCCTGTATAACACCTTTCGTTTTTTCTAGGGAGACGGATAGGAATGTGATCTGGGATTTGGAAACGGGTACGCAACTCATTAAAAACTCTGTTGCTCATCTTTGGAAGGAATTTATTGACGGCCCACTCCTCCGGAAGGATGAAGGGACGGTTACCTCCAGAACTCCCTGAAGTTCCCTCACAGGACTCTTCGTCACCTTCACCCCCATTCCCATCACTACTAACCTCCTCGTCACCTTCATCCCTATTCCCGTCACTATCAATCTCCTCATCGCCTTCGTCCCCGTTCCCGTCACTAACAATCTCCTTGCCTCCCCCTTCGACCTCAACCTCACTTAACACTTTCTCCCTAACTCCCTCAACATGGTCTTCTACGTCAATACTAGGGGATTGGGCTGACGTTTCTTTTCCTGACGACTCAGAAAAGCCGTCGGACTCTTGACCTGAGCCAAAAAATTCGTCGTAGCCCGCTCCATCGCGGACTGACGACTGATCACTCGACGCGTCACTTGACATCTGACTCCCTACAAGTGACGGATCCACTCTAAGTGCCTAGACTGACGTCCTCAATAAAAAATAAAAAATAAAAATAAAAATAAAAATTTCAGGCAAAAGTAAAAAAGCAAAGAAAAGGGAAGAAGAACTTACAGGTGAAACAGATCTTGAATGGATGAAACAACCTTGGAAGTGACGGTGTTGATAACAGCTAACGGATCAAATCGGGAGTAAGGGCGACGGGTTCTCTCTTGAAAAGTCAGCGAGGTTGAAATAGCGAAATGAGACAAGGGACGTGGTATTTATATAAGAGGGAAAACGCATGGAAGGCGAGGCAACGCCCGTGCCCAGAAACGAGGCCAACGACTGCGCGCCATGTATCCTTGCATTTAATAGCTCGTGGCTCGAGGAGTCATTCATAATTGGTTTTTTCGTCTCTAAGAACAAAAAGATGGTTAAGTCATAACTGCACATGCTGACGGTGTTAGGCGTCGAGCATGTAAAGTAGGGGGCAGCTGATGAGGATAAAAGATGAGCCTAGCCACGCGAAACATAAAGCTGACGGGTTTAGTGCAATCCTTCGGACATAGCAGATGGTGTTATAGCTGATGGTCATAAGGTCAGCTGGCTCCAAGGCTAACGGGATTACTAGACCGACGCCCAAAAAGCTGAAGGAAGTAAATTGAGGCTGACGGACCGAGCATAAGTTTACTTGCTACCCACGTTACGTATAAGGAATTGTCTTGCTTCCCACACTAGATAATATTCAAGGGATCCTTATAAGGAAAAGATCCCATAAAATACGCTCAAGAGGACTCCTATAAGGAAAAGACTTCTACTCCAAGGAAAAGAGGGGCAACTCTCGCTACTATAAAAACCCAAGCACCCTCACAACCCAAAGTACGCATAATTTACCCTCTCTAGCACTCTAGAGCAGTGAGAATATTTCTGACTTAACTTTCGGAGGGTATTTGGCCGGTACCACACCGGTACTCTCTGCTAGGTTCTCCCTTTTTGTTGTGCAGGTGCCATTGGCGACGTGCGAGGAACGTGTGACTCATTGGTGGTATTATTTTCGGTATCATCAATCATCATTATGTTTGGATGAAGATAAATGATATGGAGAAGAGGAAAGTAAACAAGAGGAATATGACCGAAATGTACTAAATTTAAATTAAGTGTGGTCACCCCATGCATTTGATTGACAAACACTACATATATCCTTCGTAATAAAATCTCCAAGTAAGGAAGCTTTAGCACTGCAACACTATATGTTTTTTCATATATAGTACTATTGACAATCACACCAACAACATACAATGGCAAAATAATAAAATCACCATTACCCACATTTTGGAAATAGACACAATGATCATCTGCACATCTCTAGAATTTTGACATGACAATGGATTAGGTCAGATCGAATTTAGGTCAACCCACAAGTCTTCACTTTTTATTTTCCTCCTAAATATTAAATATAGTTTACTAAATTAATTTGTAAGATAAAAATGATAAAATATCAAATATATATAGTAGTGGTCCATAACAAGATTATAATACAACTTACAACTATTAAACTAAAATAATTTCAATAATATACTACCAAAATGATAATAAATTCCTAAAATATTTAAAGAATTTTAGTTGTCAAAACACAAAATTATTGTGAACTGATTTTTTTATACATGATAGCCTTATAAAATATATAAATTACATTTGCTATATACTTGGTTCGAATTCAATAAGTAAATATTTTTATCTCACTTATGTACGTAATAATATTTAAAAAATATAACTAAATATGTTACATATATATAATCTTAGTAACAGTATAAGATTAACTCTTCAAAAACAAAAACAAAAACAAAAACAAAAAAAAAAAAAAAAAAAAAACTAAAATGGATATTCAAAACATCCCTAAATGAATACATGATGTCATT
This sequence comes from Quercus robur, assembly GCF_932294415.1. Taxonomy (NCBI): domain Eukaryota; kingdom Viridiplantae; phylum Streptophyta; class Magnoliopsida; order Fagales; family Fagaceae; genus Quercus; species Quercus robur. The sequence goes on along the minus strand of NC_065544.1, from coordinate 22,746,249 downwards.
TTAATCTTATATTTTTTTAAAGAGAGTTTTTAATCTATGGTGTCCGCTCTTGATAATTTCTCTTTATCATTAGTGATGGAACACAAATCCGTCAGTGAATGTGCAGATGGAATCACTCGTGGGATGTGAGGGTTTGCTCGTCGAGGGACACCGGTGTGGCACCTGCCACAAAGTCTCCGATGCCAAAGTTAGGATCACAGTTAACACAATAAAGAAATAATAGATAGTTTCAGAGTATTTTTGCATATATCTCCTTCTGTTGGTTGTGTGAGAGTTTTATACTTGAGCCCATAAGGGCTAGCCGTTGAGGCTGTTAATGCTTTCTTTTGTAACGCACCTGGCCAGTAATGAGACTTTTAATAGGCCTTCCAACGGTCTTCTTGGTTGATTTGGTAACTGCTCGGATCATTGATTGATCGCATTGAATAACTCTCTGCCTCGTCAGTGATGATGGCTTCCTTCGTTGTTTCTGATCACTTCGTCATGGATGATTCTCCCGTCAGTAATGTTATCTTCGTCAGCGGGATGTAGAGTCGTCATTCCCGTCAGTTGCCCCCCAGGTTCTGGGGTCGTCGGTGACCTGTCATGACGATCACAGAAGATGAAAAGTTTTTCTTGTGACTCCTGGAGTTCTGTTCCGCCTTTAATGCTTAGTGGCGGCGTTACACGCAATCATGGCCACGTGGCGCTTGATGGTCTGTGGAATTAATGGCATGACCCTTGGGTTTCCCGCTGGTTTTTCAATCATTTTTGGCCCACATTTAAAACTTCTCCTTTTCAACTTTTCGTTTATTTCTCAGAGAGCAAAAGCAAACCAGCGTTTTAGTGATACTCTGAATATTTTGTGGCTTCCTTCTTCTCCGATTTGCCTTGCGCTGCTTCTGCCGTTCCGCCATTGGAGGTATGTTCTTCTTTCCTTTTTCTTTCTTCTTTTTCTTCTTTTACTGTATAATTTCTGATTTGCTATTCCCTTTTCGCTTCTATTCTGGTGTTGGCTTTTGTTTTTCTTTTGGGGTTTCAGTTTCGTACCTTGTTTTTCTTTTGATTTCTGTATTTTCCATGGTTGATAGCTTAGAGGTTAGGATAGCTTGCCCGTCGATCTCCTTCCTTTTTGCGCGTCTAGGGGGGTCTTTGGGTACTTACCCTTTTTTAGAAAATTTTGTGTACGAAGGCAATAGTCTGAGCGTCGTTTTGAGTGATTTGTTGCCGTTGCTCCGTCAATCGCTAAATTGGTTTGAGGGTTTAGGAGGGAGAAGATTAATGTCTGAGGTTAGGTCTAGTGACCTCGAGACTGGGCTATCGTCCAGTGGTGGCCCGGCTGAAGGAGATACCGCCGTCTCTGGTTCTCGAGAGGTTAGGGCTTTTTATGCCCTTAGGGAGATTTGTGGTCTGGATGACGAGACCGTGAATAGATTTAAGGATAGGTTTCAATTTCCGTCTAGGGTTCGTGTTCGTCGTCCCAGGGAAGAAGATAGGGCTTGTCACTTCTTTCCAGGTGAAATATGTTTTTATGAGTCAGCCTTCACCTGTGGGCTTAGGTTCCCCGTCCACCCGTTCCTGATGGAACTTTTAGATCATTTTGGTATAGCCCCTGGACAGCTCATGCCAAACTCGTGGAGGATCGTCATTAACTGTATGCAAATATGGTTGGCCTCCAACGAGGATATGATCAGGATAGGTGAGCTTACCTACCTGTATCGTTTGAAAGAGTCTAAAGAGTGGGGATATTACGAATTAGTCCCTTGGGAGAGAAAGATTAGGATCGTCAAGGGATTGCCCTCGTCATTCAGGTATTGGAAGTCGCGCTTTTTCTTTGTGTCTAGGGACGACTTCGAGACCCAATCTAGCAGTGATTGGGGTGATATCCCGAGGTTGCTCCGTCGGTGGGGAACCCCGACCTTAGGTGCGTCAGTATTTCTCCCCGTTGTTTCAATCTTGCCAATTTTCAAGTTATGATCTTGCTGACTTCTTTGTTTCTTTGTTTTGTACAGTTAAGAGATGGCCTGGGCTGAAGAGACGATATAAGGAACGCATAGAGACCGCCATCGGGTACGCTGAGACGATTGAGGGCTGGGACGAGCTGGTTGACCCTCGATCTCTTGCGTTTTACAACCTTGGTCCTGACCCATCTCCTTTCGTTCTTCGTCAGCTTGGCATTGAAGGAAAAAAGAGTAAGTTTTAACTTCGTCAATGCTGATTCCTCTTATGTATAACTTCGTCAATGCTGATTCCCCTTGTGTACACTTAAGCAAATTTTTTTTTTTTTTTTTTGACACACTTTCTTCTTGCAGAGATGACGACCAAGTTTAACAAGGACATGTATGCAAAGATGAGGTCAAAGAAGGACGAACCCCTGTCCAATTTGGGGAAGAAGACCGTGCGAGTTACCGGGAAGGGTTCTGCCTCCATCCCGCTCAGCATTGTTCCTTCCATAGCCTCCGAAACGACGAGGACTGCCTCCCCGGCCGTTTCAATAGAAGAGATTCCTACTCCTGGCTCTAAAAGGCCGCGCGTGGTTGGCAAAGGAAAGGAGAAGACTGATACTCGTTCATCCACAATATGGGATGACGAGTCATTGGCCGTGGAAAGGGCTCACGAGGTCGTTACTTCAGCGGACTTGAAGGCTCTATCTGACTTGTCCTTAAACGATGTGGCTTCTCGTCATGTCCACAAACTGGTCCAGGTGTGTGTTCTTCCTTCTTCATCATTTCATTTTTTCTTTTTTCTTTTTTTTTTAATAGACGACTTCATAACTTCCTCCAGGTGTTGGGAGAGAGTATCCATATCACCGCTGAGTACCTCACTCAAGGGGCCAAGGTGGCGTCTCTGGCAACCCGGATGGAGGCTCAGGAGAAGGAGAACTCTGACCTGAGGACGAACCTGATCACTTCCATGGACAAGGCCACGACATTGAAGGAGAAGGTCAAGGTGCTGGAGGACGACCTCAGAGTTGAGCGCGGGTTGACTCAGGAGAAGGACGAGCAACTTATGGCGGCCAAGGAGAAACTAGTGACCATTGCTGCTCGATCCGTGGAGGCTTTCCAGACCACTGACGAGTACAATACCGTGCTCTTCAGCTGGTATTTTAAAGGATTTGAGCTTCTCCGGAGGTACATGATCAAGCATCCTTCTGGAGTCAACTTGGAGAGCCTGGATTTGGAGGAGGTGGACAAGGAAATGGCCCTGGAGGAGGCGGCTTCGTCTTCTGCCCCTGGTGATGACGCCCCCGAACCTGTTGCTGACGTGCCGGCCAGTGAAGGCACAGCTGATGCTTGACTCTACATACTTAGGAAAAAAAAAAATTTCTTTTTATTGTGGGTGCCCGTCTTGTTTTGGGCCTTTCTTTTTGTAAATCTAATTTCAAAACAATTTACTTTATTTTGAAAACAATGATATTGGCCCAGTGTCTATGGGCTGGAATGAAGCGTACTTACTTTTCTTCTTGATGTTCTGGCTGATTTACATCCGTCCGTACTTTTTGTGCTTTGTTAATTAGTTGTTGATTTAATGCACTGTGCTCTTCCGTTAGCTGACTTCTGCCATTTGACTTATGACCGTCCAGGCGGACTCTCGTCACTTGGTCTTTTAACCAAAGTATTATGGTCGTCGGTAACTTACATCCGTCAAGGCGGAATCTTGTTACTTAGTCTTTTTAACCATAGTATTACTGTCGTCGGTAACTTACATCCGTCAAGGCGGAATCTTGTTACTTTATTCTTTCTAGCCATAGTATTATGGTCGTCAGTAACTTACATCCGTCAAGGCGGAATCTTGTTACTTAAGTCTTTTAACCAGTGTTATGGTCGTCAGTAACTTACATCCGTCAAGGCGGAATCTTGTTACTTAAGTCTTTTAACCATAGTATTATTGTCGTCGGTAACTTACATCCGTCAAGGCGGAATCTTGTTACTTAGTGACTTATAGGCCTCATGGTCGACCTGTGCTGCCTGCGCAAAAACATTGAAGGAATAATACTTTTATTAACTTCAGTAACGAGTGCATTCGTGTATTACATTTACTCATGGTATTTCTTTAAATTCTCAATGTTCCAAGGACGAGGGAGCTTTCGTCCGTCCATAGTTTCCAGATGGTAACTCCCTTGCCTAGAGTAGTGAACGACGCGATATGGCCCTTCCCATGTAGGGCCCAACTTCCCTTGAGTAGGGTCTTTAGTGGCTATAGTGACTTTGCGAAGGACGAGGTCCCCTATGGCCAGACGCCTGAGTTTGACCCTCTTATTGTAGTACTCGGCCATTTTCTTTTGATACTGTGTCATTCTACTGGACGCATTGTCTCTTATTTCATCCAAGCAATCCAGGTTGAACCGTAGCCCCTCGTCATTGAGTCCTTCTCTGAAAGCTCCTCGCCTGATGCTTGTTACTCCAACTTCTACTGGGATCACTGCTTCTGAGCCGTAGGTAAGCCTGAAGGGTGTCTCTCCTGTCGGGGTTCTGGCTGTAGTCCTGTATGCCCACAAGACACTAGGCAGTTCTTCTGGCCAGGCACCTTTTGTTTCGTCCAGCTTGGTTTTGATTATCTTGAGTAACGTCCTGTTTGTTACTTCCGTCTGTCCATTTGCCTGGGGGTGTCCCGGGGATGAGAACTGATTCTTGATCCCGAGGTCCGAGCAGAACTCTCTGAAGCCTTGGCTATCGAACTGCTTCCCATTATCAGATATGATCGTCAAAGGGATCCCGAACCTGCAGATAATGTTTTTCCACACGAAGCTCCGGATCCGAGCCTCTGTGATGGTTGCTAGGGCCTCTGCTTCAACCCATTTTGTGAAATAGTCAATAGCAACTAGAAGGAATTTTATCTGACCTTTACCTTGGGGCAGAGGACCGACGATGTCGATTCCCCATTGCGCGAATGGCCATGGGGAGGATATGGTCGTCATCTTCTCTGCTGGAAGCCGTTGTACATTTCCGTACCGCTGGCATCTGTTGCATCTTCTGACGAGGTTAGCAGCATCCCCCTGCATGGTTGGCCAAAAGTACCCCGCTCTTATCACCTTGTTTACTAGGGATCTGGGGCCGGCATGGTCGCCACAGACTCCTCCGTGTACTTCTTCTAGGATGTATTTGGCTTCGTCCTCGTCGACGCACTTCAGGTAGGGCATAGAGAAGCCTCTTTTGTACAAGACTTCATTTAGGATCGTGAACCTGGCTGCTCTCTTTTTGACCTTTCTGGCTTCGTCAGTATTCTGGGGTAAGTGCCCGTCTCGGAGGAAGGATATTAAGGGCGTCATCCAGGTGTTTGTGCTCTGGGCAGTGAGCACTGCCACCTCTTCAATACTTGGGTATTTCTGAATTTCTATTGCCACGTCTGTGCTCGTCCTTCCTGCTTCTGACGACGCTAGTTTTGACACTTCGTCAGCTCCAATATTTTGGTTTCTTGGTATCTGGACGAAATCCGCTGTGTCGAACTCCTGGGTTAACTGCCTTGTCAGTTTAAGGTATTTCTGCATCCTTTCTTCCTTTGCCTCGTACTCTCCACTGATCTGTCCGATTACCAGCTTTGAATCACTCTGGATAAGCAAGTTTTTGGCACCAAGAGCTTTTCCAAGTCTCAAGCCCGTCAATATTCCTTCATATTCGGCTTCGTTATTGGTGGCTGGGAACTCCAGTTGAACTCCATATTTCATCACCTCTCCGTCGGGGGTGGTTATGACGACCCCTACTCCCCCTCTCTTTTGGGCTGACGAACCATCTGTCTGTATTATCCATTTATCAACTTCGTCGGTAGTCCCTTCTTCGTCTGGAAGAGTGAATTCAGCGATGAAGTCAGCCAGAGCTTGTGCCTTGATGGCTGCTCTTGGATGGTACTCGATGTCAAACTGACTGAGTTCGATTGCCCATTGGACCATTCTCCCTGCTGCTTCCGGTTTGTTCATTGATTTCTTGATTGGCTGGTCCGTCATTACAAGGATAGGATTTGACTGGAAATACGGTCTGAGCTTGCGCGAGGCTACTATAAGCGCGAACGCAATCTTTTCAATTCTTGGGTACCTGAACTCAGCTCCTTGAAAGGCCTGGCTGACGTAGTACACCGGGAGTTGCTTCTTGCCTTCTTCTCTAATCAATGCTGCGCTGACTGCCGAGGCTGATACTGCCAGGTACAAATATAGGTTCTCCCCTCCTTTGGACGGGCTCAGGAGAGGTGGACTGCTCAGATATCGCTTCAACTCTTGGAACGCTGCTTCGCATTCGTCAGTCCAAGCAAAGGCCTGCTTGAGGGTTTTGAAAAAGGGCAAGCATTTGTCTGTGGCCCTAGAGATGAACCTGTTTAGAGCTGCTATCCTTCCCGTAAGTTTTTGTACATCCTTGACGGTCTTGGGTGGAGCCATGTCAATGATAGCTTGTACTTTTTCTGGATTGGCTTCTATTCCTCTCTGGGACACCATGAATCCCAGGAATTTTCCCGAGGCTACCCCAAAAACACATTTGTTAAGATTCAGCTTCATCTGGTGTTTTCTCAGGGTTGCAAAAGTCTCCTCCAGGTCGTCCAGATGAGCGAGCTCGAGCATATCGTCTACGTATACCTCCATGTTTCTGCCAATTTGTTGGTTGAACATTTTGTTTACCAACCTCTGGTATGTAGCTCCAGCATTTTTCAACCCAAAAGGCATCACCTTGTAACAATAGAGTCTCTGGCTGGTGATGAAGGCGGTCTTCTCCTGGTCTTCTTCAGCCATCTTTATCTGGTTGTACCCTGAGAAGGCGTCTATGAACGTCAACAACTTGTGTCCAGCGGTAGAGTCCACGAGTTGGTCTATCCTTGGTAGAGGGAAGCTGTCCTTTGGGCATGCTTTATTCAAGTCAGTGAAGTCTACACACATTCTCCACTTTCCATTTGGTTTCTTTACCAGGACGACGTTGGCGAGCCATTCTGGGTAGTATACCTCCCGGATGAATCCAGCCGTCAAGAGTTTGGTTACCTCTTCTGCTACTGCTTGATCTCGCTCTAGAGCGAAAGTTCTTCGTCGTTGCTGAACGGGCTTCCTGTTGGCGTCCACATTCAGTCTATGTTGGATGATCTCTGGGGATATGCCTGGCATGTCCTCGTGACTCCATGCAAAGACATCAAGATTCCCTTTAAGGAACTTTATGAGTCTCGTTCTCATCTCAGGGCTTAGCGTCATCCCTATCCTGGTTGTCCTGTCAGCATTTCCTTCTACCAACTCCACTGTTTCCAGGGTCTCCACTCCGTCTTCCTCTTTTTCTTCTATCGTCCACGTGTGGTTCTCCTTTCTTGCCAGTACGGCCTGGTAGCACTCCCTTGCCAGGACCTGATCACCCTTCACTTCACCTACACCATCGTCTGTTGGGAATTTCACCTTCAAACAGTATGTGGACGTTGCTGCCTTCCACTTGTTTAGGGTAGGCCTCCCAATGATGACATTGTAGGACGAGGGGCAATCTACAACTAGGAAATCTACTTGTTTGGTCAGCTGCAACGGGTAGGTCCCTGCTGTCACCGTCAGAGTCACTATACCCCTGGGGTAGACCCTGTCTCCACTGAAACTGACCAGCGGAGAGTCAAAAGGACGGAGCCTTCTTGGATCTAACTTCAACTGCTGGAAGGCTGGGAGGTAGATGATATCCGCTGAGCTTCCGTTATCAACAAGGATCCTTCTGGTATTGAACCCTTCTATATTCAGCACTATGACCAGGGGATCGTTGTGAGGCTGTTTCACTCCCCTGGCGTCTCCTTCATTAAAGGACATATCTTGGTATGTTCGTTGGTACTTGGACGGAGGAATGGCGTGGACGCTGTTCACCTGTCTGTAGTATGCTTTTCTAAGCGATCTGAATGACCCTCCTGAGAATGGTCCTCCCGTGATTGTGTTTATCTCCCCGATCACCTTGCGTGGAGGTTGGGATGTATGGTCGTCATCCCGATTGAAGGATTCCTTTTGGGTCCTATTGTCGTCTCTGAACTTGCTATATTCTCCTTTCTTTACATATTTCTGCAACTTTCCTTTCCGTATTAACTCCTCTATTTGTTCTTTCAGGTCTCTGCAATCTTCTGTGTTATGGCCGTGGTCTCTGTGGAACCGGCAATACTTGTTCTTGTCCCGTACGTTGGGGGACGAGTGTAATGGCCTGGGCCATTTGAGATAATGCTCGTCCTTGATCTGCGTGAAAATCTTGTCAACAGGCATAACCAAAGGAGTAAATTTTACCCGACGAGGATTTTTTTCATCTCTCCTTCTATTCCCGTCACTGTTCCGACGTTCTGGTCTGTCTCTCTTTTGCCCTCTGCGGTCGTCTTCCCTCTTGGACTTATCTCCTAGCCTCTCGGTATCTTTTATGGCAGCTAGAGCGTCTTCCGCATTCATGTATTTTTGGGCCTTCAGGAGCATCTCTGCCATTGTCTTCGGGGGGTTTTTGGCAAGAGAGGCTACAAGGTCTCTGGATTTCAACCCTGCCTTGAAGGTCGTCAGTTGCACTTTGTCATCAGCTTCGTCCACCTCCAGAGTTTCCCGGGTGAATCGCTTGACATATGACCTCAGAGTCTCCTTCTCTCCCTGTCTTATGGTGAGTAAGTAATCTACTGGTCTCCTTGGGCGTTGTCCCCCTATGAAGTGACGCAGGAAAGCACTACTTAGCTGATCGAAGTTGTCTATGGACGAGTTTGGCAACTTAGTAAACCACTCTCTTGCAGCTCCTTTGAGAGTCGTAGGGAAGGAACGGCATAATATCTCGTCAGGTGGTTGTTGAAGGCCCAGAGTCGTCTTAAAGGTATTAAGATGATCCTGAGGGTCCTTGAGTCCGTCGAATGGTTCTAATTGAGGCAGGCGAAACTTTGACGGCACGGGGCAATCAAGTACCGCTGCAGTGAAGGGCGAATCTGTAGCCCTTACCATCTTGTCTACACTCCGGTCTGTCTTTTCCTTGATAGCGCTCCTTAGTTCGTCCATCTCTTTCCTCATTTCCCGAAGAAGATCTGAATTCTGTTCGTCCGGAGTAGTTGGTCTCCGGGGGGTTTCCCTCTGTTGGCTATCCCCCTCTCCCTCCGTGTTACCCTTGGACCGGTTTTCTTCCTGTTGAGCTTGTTGAACCTGCTGGAGCCGCAGCTTCATTTCCTGGTTCTGCCTGGTGAGTTCATCAATGGTGGCTGCCAGGGCTTGCACTGGCTGGGCCAAGGCCGTTGAATCTGGGTTGGATTCCATCTGGATATGGTGAATTAATGGAAACTACGTTTTCGAATGTAAATCTGAAAACTCGTCCCCACAGACGGCGCCAAACTGATGGAACACAAATCCGTCAGTGAATGTGCAGATGGAATCACTCGTGGGATGTGAGGGTTTGCTCGTCGAGGGACACCGGTGTGGCGCCTGCCACAAAGTCTCCGATGCCAAAGTTAGGATCACAGTTAAACACAATAAAGAAATAATAGATAGTTTCAGAGTATTTTTGCATATATCTCCTTCTGTTGGTTGTGTGAGAGTTTTATACCTGAGCCCATAAGGGCTAGCCGTTGAGGCTGTTAATGCTTTCTTTTGTAACGCACCTGGCCAGTAATGAGACTTTTAATAGGCCTTCCAACGGTCTTCTTGGTTGATTTGGTAACTGCTCGGATCATTGATTGATCGCATTGAATAACTCTCTGCCTCGTCAGTGATGATGGCTTCCTTCGTTGTTTCTGATCACTTCGTCATGGATGATTCTCCCGTCAGTAATGTTATCTTCGTCAGCGGGATGTAGAGTCGTCATTCCCGTCAGTTAGATTAAGATGCTAATCAATAGAAGACTACCAATTTAATTAACCGGAACCTATTATTCTACTCATAAGGAAAAACAAATTTTATTTTTGTGACATCACTCTAAGAAGCTTCCAAAAATAACAAACAAACAAATTAAAGAAACTTGCAACCACCATAAATATAACGAGGATAAATGGAGGCCAAATAGGCCGACAAAGAACCAATATCTAATGGTTCTCCATTTAGAGAGGATATATACCTGCATTTCCCTCCATACTTCCTAAAAATCTATAATTATATATATATATATATCTCTCTCTCTCTCTCTCTCTCTCTCTCTCTCTCTCTCTCTCTCTCTCTCTCTCTCTCTCTCTCTCTATATATATATATATATATATAAAATTAAAATTAAAATTAAAATTAAAAAAAAATTCTCAATTTGAATCTGATCATGGCATCTCTTATTCAGTCAACTATCCAACCTAACACAAACCCAGAAATCAATACTGCAATATTAGAAATGGAAACCATTAATCGACTGCCAAGCAAAAACGAAGGTGGATAAACATGAAGGTGGTTCAAACTCAACAAGAGGATGGTGTTTTTTTAACATGGCAAGACCTATGTGTGACCATTTCCAGTCGAAAAAGTGGCACCAAATCGATCCTTCAAGGTCTATCTCGTTATGCTCGGCCCGGGGAGCTTTTGGCTATAATGGGTCCTTCTGGTTGTGGCAAGTCTACACTTCTTGATTCATTAGCGCGTAATCAATAATCTAAAAGTTTTGTTGTGCTTGTCAAAACTCTTAAAACAATATAACAATCTCTCTCTCTCTCTCTCTCTCTCTCTCTCTCTCTCTCTCTCTCTCTCTCTCTCTCTCTCTCTCTCTCTCTCGTGCATGTGTGATTTGCATGTACTAATTCCTTGCTCTGAATGAGAATATTAATCATCACCCAAAACATAGTACTACAAATTTAATCCGTGACTTTTGTAGGTTTTTTTCTTTGTTAGTATTTCGACAGTTAAAGGTGGAATGATTTAGACTCTGGTTTCCGTTGAAATACCAAAAAGTGTCAACTAATTAAATTACAAAACTTGACCATAGTTATAAATTGCTTCCTAAGGCTAAGAGTAAATTGCTATTTTTAGCACCACAAACTACAAAATTGGGATTGCATTGGTAGAGTTAAAGAAATAATTTTTTGCTTCTCAGCTACCGTGCATGACTATCTTTGGCTATACACTGTAAGTTTGTAGTTCAAAGCTATACTAAAATACATGGTTTTAAAAACTGGACCGGATTGGCCGGTTCAACCAATTCAACCAAGAATCAGACATCAATCCAGTTCGGTTATTCATAAAAATTGGAAATAATTGGTAACCGTATGTTCAATCAAAAAAACCAAGAACCGGAATGGTTGAACCAGTTTTGCAGGGGTTCTGCAAAATGGGTGAAACAAATTTGAAACCAAACATTTTGCAGCAAAGATCTATTTCTTTTTTTTCCTTAGATCCGCATCTATCTATGATGACTGAAGGGTTTGGTGAACATGGCATCAAAGCTAGCCTCTTGAGCAGTCAAAATTCCTAACCTTGCCTGAAAACACACATCTTCACAAAAAGAGAGTTAAAAAAGAGATGGTTGAAAATCTTCACAAATACACACACATCTTCACAAATAGAAAGAAGAGATGGTTGAAAATCTTTGTTTGGATGTGAGAGAGGAAGACCACAATACACACGAAATTAAATTGATCCATTTTCTTATTAGAGTTTCTTCTTTGTGTGCGTTTGGATACCGTTTATTTTGTTGAAAACCGAAAACTTATTACTAAAAACACTATAGCAAAATATTTTTTATTACTCAAATTTATTGTTCACCCGCAATTTGCACTTGGCTATTAAATGAACAGTGCCATGGACCAACCAAAAACGCAGCTTACCAAAACGTAAACGTAAACGCAGCTTACCCAAACAAAGCTTTAGTTTGTAAGAGAGAGACTGGTTTGCACAGTTTGTAAAATTGTGTTGTGTCGTGCTCTACCTCTGCTACTTGTTCGGTGTGCACACTGCACACAATAGTCAATCACACAATGAGAGCCACACAATTTTTTTTATTGTTTTTTGAGAATCAATTACAGCCACAACTTTAAGGGCCCGTTTGGTTGAAAGGGTGGAAAAGTGGAAGGATAGAAAATGGTGGGAGGATGGAAAAATGGGAGGATAAAAAAGATTTTATTTTCTCTCCTTTTTGTTTAGTTGGGAGTGAAAAAGTGGAGAAATGGAAAAAATGAGTTTGAATAAATTTACCCATATACCCTTGTTAAAAAATGATGCCAAATTATAAATTTTTTTAAAAAAAAAGTGACAAATAACCACACAAAAAAGAACAATCACCCAAAATTTTTTATAAAAATAAAAAACATGTTCCAAAAATAATCACATCCAGTAAAAATAAAAATAAACTATCATGCCCAAGCCCTAAAAAATCAAAAGAAGAAGAAGAAAAAAAAAAAAAAAAAAAAAAAGAGGCAATGTTAATGTCTAAGAAAGAAAAAAAAAAGTGGCAACTGGCAACATGATTGCCCGAGAGAAAAAAAAAAGGGGGGGGGGGGGTGCAGCATTGTTGCCTAAGAAAGAGAGAAGAAAGAAAAAAAAATGCAACTTAAAGTGAGGGTATTTGTGTAAATTATATCACTCAGCACATTTTTCTCCCAAATTGGGAGGATAAAAAAATGTGGGCTCGGAGGGATTATTTTTCTCTCTATTTTCTGTCTCTCTTGTTTTCTCCCCTGAACCAAATAGTAGAAAATGTCATTTTCCACCCTATTTTCCTTTCTCTATTTTCCATCCTCCCTGTTTTCACCCCAACCAAACATACCCTAATTTTCCTTAGCCTAAGGGTTTGTTTAGATACCACTTATTGTTAAAAACTGAAAACACTGTAGTAAAATAATTTTTAAATGTGTAAATAGTGTTGTGAGACCCAATTTTAAAGTTATTTTTGCTGGAAAAAGTAATTACGAGTCTCGTGAATAGTGTACAGGATCCACTAAAAAAATGCAGACGCACATATATGGCATTTTCGTCACAATCCAAACCTAGCCTAAAGCTTTACTTCTACCTTCAGTACTTGTAGGGGTAGCATGAGCAACTCACATGGATTGGGGTTTCTCCCCATCCCTTTTACATTTCATTAAGATAATTATGATATAAAAAAATAGTGGTTTTAATAATTAATTATGTGAACAATCTTAAAATTCACTTAATTTTTCTTTAAAATGAATGCATAATATATAGACCATTTTGAGGGAAAAAATAAACCTAAAAGATGGGTTGTCACTAAATGTTATGTTTTGAAAATAATTTTTGGTTATTGTTTATTTTTATTTGGTTATTTTTATTTTCTACATGTAAGATGTAAAAACTCACATAATTTTTTTAAAAATATGTTATATTTTTTTTTAACATAATATTATATGTAATAATCTTATTATATATTTTATTAACTATTTTTATAATTTTAAAATTATTAATTAAATATTTATGACTTCACTGGTTCGACCACTGGTCAAACTCTGGTTGGACCACAAAACCAATAACCACTTCCTTTTTCAGTTCTTTGACCGTACCGGTTTTTAAAACCATGCTAAAATATGAACATTTTATTTCTTACTCCAATTAAATAATATTTACTCTCTTTAGCTCTTCTTCCTGTAGCACTGTACCTCGAAATATCTTCTTTCTATTTCCTCTTCAACTCTTCCCCCTTTCTTTCTTTCTTTTTTTTTCCTCTCTTCCTCCATGGAGAATTTGATGGTGTTGACAGTTTCGGTGAGGATCTCTGTGTCGATGCCACCAAACTAAGAGATCACTGTCGGACATCACATGCTTGCTAGACTTTGCATGAATCTTAGGTAACGTAAATATTGTTGACCAAATGATGCCCTAATATGCCCATCCATAGTATTGTTTGCCAAGGTTTTCAGAACCGGGCCAAACCAGGAGGTTGGACTGTGAAAACTGGGAACCGGGATGAAAACCGATTTTTTAAGCCTAAATAACCGGATTTTTTGTTAAATTCCGTGAACCCCTAAAACCAGGGTTGGACCGCACGAACCGAGCAGTCCAACCCCTTAGCAATTTTTTTTTTTATTTAAAAAAACAATTTAACACAATTTTATTCTACTTAATTAAATTATCCATCTCTTACAAGGAATAAAAAAAATTATAATTAAAATCTTTCAAAGATATTCAACTTTACTTCAAAAATTAATCATAAATTTTAATGTATTTGTAAGGACTCAATTTGTAACGATCCCAAATTGATGTTGGGTTCGAACGTTAAAGGCCCAAATAATAAATTTTGTAGAGAGTGGGCTGAAAGACTAGGCCTTGGTCACCAGACAGTGGTTAGTCATGGTGTTCTTGATGGACGCATAGAGGTGAACTAAGTTTGTCCATGGACCTTATCCATTGAGCTTGATGTTCTTATTATTCCTTTCACTTTTTGGGTACAATTGTTTCAGCCTCTTTTGGCGCATGAATCCTTACATTATATAGCCCTTCTCAGTTGATCCTGACCTTCCATCTGTCGGTCAGGCAGGTAACTACTCGAGTGCCTGTCCCATCAGCTGCCTCTCCCCACTTTCTGTTAGTTGCAATAACCGAAACCACACTATTCAGGGGTCTTTTCCCATCAATGTGGCCAGGACGTTTATTAGCACATTCAATGCGGAGGTGACGTCTTTTCCCTGAACTACTCCCACACTGTATCCCCGTGTGAGTCCCATTCTACTCGCCTTTTCTTCTAGGAGCGCTTTGGAGGCTGCCTTTGATGACGTGTCGTTCTTCCCTTTTAGGCCTTGGGATGCCGAGGACAGGGTCATCCTCGGCTGCACCTCTAGGCCATTTGAACTTTCTTTGCTTGTCCTCGGCAACTACTCTCCTCGGCGCGGGCCTTGGGTCCTAATGAAAAGTGGGCCGGAATCACAAATTCTTTGGCCCCACAGTATTCATGGTTATTATTTTATTTTATTAACTTTCTTATTTAATTATTAAATATATGCTTGAAAATCATTAAATTTCCCTCACATATATAGATATATTGTCAATTTTGCTTGTTTTATAAATTTAATATCTATATCTAGGCTTTAATTAATTATTAAATTAATTATGACATCATTACGGTTCGACCCCGGTTCAACCTCAAAAATCTTGAACCTCTCCCTTTTACAATTCAATGAACGGTCCGGGTTTGAAAACCTTACTGTTTGCTAGTACTTGACCAAACCACTTTACTATCCATGCTTGAGAAAAAAATAAATAAATAAAATGATAAAATGGGTATTAAAAAAAACCATTTTTTTTTATACAAGATAGAATTTCTACTCTAGCCTAATCTAAATGTATATGTGTGTGAAGCTTCATTTTGGAGACTTGAATCCCGACCCTTGCCCCCCCAACACCTCACAAGTATTTATACTTGTAGAGTGACCACCGCACCAAGAGTACATGGTGATTTTTAAAATAAAAAAAAATAAAAAAACCCTTTTTTAAATGTGTTTTTTTTTTTTTTTTTTTTTTCATATAAGTGTTGATGTGGGAATTAAAATTTAGACACATTAGCATTAGACATGCCAAAAATGGTTAACTACTTAGGTGTTTTCTATTAATGAGTTAATGGTAGAGTCCAAATTTATTGTAAGTTAAAGATAACAAGAACTAAATTAACTGCTACTAAAATGTAAAAATTAATTGATTGTAACCCCAAAAAATATAAACCAAAATAGTATTCTTGCCTTTAAAAAATGGTTAAATTTGTTGTGCATACCAAAAAACTAAAAAAACTAAAAAACTAAAATAGTGACTTTCAATTATGATTTTTGTGTAAAATAACTTGTGCTTAATAAATTTTTTCTTAAAAAATATAATTTTTCAAAGGGGTATAGAGTTTTAATGAAACTATAACTTGTGTTATTCATATTTCAGAGAGGTTGGGTTCAAACATAAGGCAAAGAGGAGAGATTCTGATTAATGGTTGTAAACAAGCCCTGGCTTATGGAACATTGGTATGGAAAGAACATAATATAAAAACTTGCATTAGTAGTACTCTTTGAAGGCACAACACTCGCTCTCTTTAAGGAGAACTCCACCAGAAAGAACACCATTCCTTACCAAGAACCCAAATTATTTCCATTTTTGATATCTCCACCCTTCACCTCCCCCTTGCGCACGTATTTAGCCCAATATCTTAGACAATTCATATTAGCCCATTAATCACCATAATTAAAAAGAATAAAATAGTCTCTCTCCTTTTCGATGTGGGATTAAATATTTTCACTAACTCCTCATTTTCCATATTCACTCACACATCTTTACATTTATATTATAACATTTATTCATTTTAATTATTTAATATTAAAATGCTCCAACAATCTCCCACTCATTTTAATATTAAATTTTTTAGTTAAAGAGAGATTAATCGGCAAAGACGGGTCACTATGCATCATGAAAGTGTGCTCTGCATTGAAACTTCACTTACTAAAACAACGATCTCAACTCCAGAGTCGTAGTGGTCTCCAACTTGAACTAGGACTACTTTAGGGAAATTAAGCGTCACTACTTACACATAACAACCCAAGTGTTAACATGAGCTTTTATAGCTAGCACTTTACGGCCGTGTGCTAATCCCGGTTTCATGAGTGTATTTGAGATTCAGTCCAAATCTCATAGGGAGCGGCCCCACCCCCACACTCACATAGGTGAAATTTTGTCAAGGGTGCTCCGTAATTCTGATACCCCATTCATATGAGTTACAAATTTCATTAAGAGTTTTTTACTCAACCTTTCCACATTACGATATAAATGAACTTACATCATAGGGATGAATAATAAAAAATTATTTACAAAATAAATAATTAAAAAAAATAAATAGTGCATTTCTTACGACCATCGTATGATTCGTTTTTCCCATTGAACCCAATTTTCAAGATCTTTGGTCCTTGGGTTGGGTATCCTCATACATGGCTCATGATTCTATGGACTTTAGTCCCAACCCCCTCGATGTATTCCAGGCCCAATCTTTGGCCAAGGCCTTGGTAAATGGATCTGCAAGATTATCATTAGATTTAATATAATCCACAATTATGATGCCACTACTCAACGGTACTGTACTTTCTTTTTATAGGTCTGGATTTACCATTGTAGTAACGGTTTTTAACTCTACCAATTGCAGTAGTGCTATCACAATGAATTAATATAGGTGGAATTGGCTTTTCCCAAAGTGGAATTTCATATAACAAATCTCTAAGCCAATTCACCTCTTCACTAGCTGAAGCTATTGCTATTAATTCAGCTTCCATTGTTGAATTAGCAATTATTGTTTGTTTTTTAGATTTCCAACAAATAGCACCGTAAGGTAAAAATATAACCAGTGGTAGAGAGAGAATCACCTAACAAAGTATTCCAATCGGCATCACTAAAAGCTTCAATCACAGCAGGCTACTTTTTATAAAATAAGCAATAGTTTTTTATACCAATTAAATATCTCATGACTCGCTCAATAGCTAGCCAATAATCTTTACTAGGCTTGCTAGTAAATCTGCTTAGCACTCCTACTGCATATGCAATGTCAAGTTTAGTACAATCAATAGCATAACGCAAACTACCAATGATACTAGCAGACTAGCATAATCCTTTTGATTAAAAATCTCATCATCATTATTCACAGGAAATAAATGAACACTAGAATCAAAAGGAGTAGCTACACTTTTGTGATCATGAAAATTATATCTTTTCAATATTTTCTCAACATAATGTGATTGATCAAGATATATTCCATCACATGCTTTTGTAATTTTCATGCCTAAAATAGAATTAGTCTCACCAAGATCTTTCATATCAAAATGGCTTTTAAGCATATTTTTTATCTCATTTATAACATGCATATTTGAGCCAAAAATCAACATATCATCCACATAGAGGCTAATAATAACATGTAAATCATTCCATGATTTAGAATAAATACATTTATCATATTTATTTGATTTATAACCATTCTCAATCATGTAGGAATCAAACTTTTCATGCCACTGCTTAGGTGCTTGTTTTAAGCCATATAGGGATTTAGTTAGCTTACATACCTTGCTTTCTTGTCCAAGCTCTACAAAGCCTTCGGGTTGATCTATATAAATCTCTTCCTCTAGGTCCCCATTTAGAAAAGCAGTTTTTACATCCATTTGATGAATTTTCAAATCAAAAATTGTAGCAATAGCAATTAACAATTTAATAGATGTAATTCTTGTTACTAGAGAAAATGTATAAAAGAAATCAAGATCAACTTTTTGTTTAAAGCCTTTTGCAACAAGTCTAGCTTTAAACTTATCTATTGGTCCATCCGGTTTCAACTTTTTTCTAAGGACCCATTTACAACCAAGTGGAAGATCTACTAATTTCTAAGTTCTATTAGAAATTAGAGATTCTATTTCATCATTTACAGTCTCTTTCCAAAATATAGCATCAGGTGATGTTAAAGCCTCTTTTAAATTTTGGAGATTTTCCTCAATGTTAAAAACATAATAATTAGGACCAAAATCATTTTCAATTCTAGCTCTTTTACTCCTTCTAGGTTCCATTTCAAAATTTTCTTGATTTTGTAAATGTGAAGTAAAAGAACTAGGTTGTGACAAAATATTTTCTTCACCCCCACTATTTTTCAATTTAAAAAGAAATTTTTCTTCATGAAAAATTGCATTACCAGATTCAAAAATTATTTTGTTTTCAAGATCAAAAAAATCTATAGGTTGCACTATTAATCGCATAACCAAGAAAAGTACAAGTAGTAGCTCTTATACCTAATTTAGGTATTTTAGGGTCAGTAAGCCTTACATAAGCAAGACAACCTCATACTCTCAAATATCCCAAATTTGGCTTATGTCCTTTCCACATCTCAAAAGGTGTGGTGTGTGACTTTTTATATGACACCATATTCAAAACATGACATGTAGTTAAAATAGCTTAACTCCAAAAATGTAAAGGTACACCAAATTCTATTAACATGGCATTTGTTAACTCAATTAAAGTTCTATTTTTTCTTTCACCACACCATTAGAAGCAGGTGAATATGGTGCAGTAGTTTCATGGATAATTCCCAAAGACTGAACAAATGAGTTGAATGCACTTGATTCATACTCACGGCCTCTATCACTTCTTATTCTTTTTATATTTCTACCAAATTGATTTTCAACTTCTTTTTAAAAAATCTTGAAATTTTTCAAAAGCATCACTTTTATTTTTCAAACAAATAAATAATTGTATATTTTGAGAAATCATCAAAAAAAGTGATAATATATTTATTTCCCCCATGAGTTAAAATTCCCTCAAATTCACATAAATAGGAATGAATTAACTTAAGTAATTCAGTATTTCTTACAACACTTTTATAAGACCTTTTTGATTTTCAACTCCTTTTAAAAAATCTTGAAATTTTTCAAAAGCATCACTTTTATTTTTCAACAAATAAATAGTTGTATATTTTGAGAAAATATCAAAAAAAGTGATAATATATTTATTTCCCCCATGAGTTAAAATTCCCTCAAATTCATATAAATCGAAATGAATTAACTCAAGCAATTCGGTATTTCTTACAACACTTTTATAAGACCTTTTTGTAATCTTAGCTTGACTACAAGTTTCACATTTTTCAAAATCTTTTGACAGTCATGGAATTAATCCTAAACTACTCATGATTCCCACATATCTACTATTTATATGACACAAATGAGCATGCCAAAAATTAATAGAAGAAAGCATATAAATTGAACTGGTATATGCTTTATTATTCTCAACATTCAATTTAAACATTTCATTACAAGCATAACCCTTGCCCACAAATAATTCCTTTTTAGTGATTACATAATTATTAGATTCCATAGTTTGCTTGAAGCTAGCCTTGTTAAGCAAAAAACTTGACATCAAATTTTTCCTCATGGACGGAGTGTAAAGTACATCTTTCAATGTTAGCACACGTCTAGAAGTGAATTTCAATTCAACCTCACCACTCCCAAGAACCTTGGTTTTGCTTGAGTCACCAAGTATAACAGTTTTTTCTTCTTCAAAAGGAGTGTACAACTTGAACAAAATTTTGTCATAGCAAACATGCCTATTAGCACTAGAATCTGCCCACCACCCTTCAACATATTGCACCATATTGATGTCTATAATCATAGCCACTAAAGGCTCTTCAGTTACGTTAGCCTGCAGGACAAATTCACATTTCCAAAATTTGCGAAATCGAGCAATATGCCCACTCTTGCCACAGACAAAATAGGATCTATTAAATTAATCTTGTGAAGACGTCCTTGGTTCTTATTGTAATTTTTATTCGGGTTTCCCCTTCCTTGAGGTCTATTATTATTTTTAAAGGCTCTCTTTTTAGGCTTCAATTGACCATTTCTAGGAAAATGATTTTTGGGCATATTATTATTGGCTAAAATAAGGTTTACCTTTGTGGTGGAATTACCATTGCTCTCTTTTGTCATGAGTGCATCTTGTCCTCTAGCCTCTTCCTCCACACGGAAGCGTGTGATCAAAGTCTCCAAAGATATCTCCTTTTGTTTGTGCTGCAAAGTCTTTTGGAACTCTCCAAGATTATGCCATCTACCACCAAATTGTCTCCAATCTTTATGCCTTTGGATCTCAATTCTGCAACAATCATTTGGAAGTCTTGTGCTTGATCCACCATCAATGTTCCATTCACCATTTGGTAACGGAAAAATCTACTAGCAACATACTTCTTTGCATTAGCCTCCTCAGTATCCTACTTGCTTTATAAAGCTTTCCAAATTTTTTTGGCAGAATTGTAAGTTGTATTGTAATAATCATAGAAATGATCGGCAAGACAATTTAAAAGATAAGAGCGACAATTATATTCATCTTTTGTATACTTATCTATTTTTTCTTGATGGAGACTATATTTTTCCTCACTCATCTCATCGGTAGAAACCTTTGATGGATTCTTGTCAGTGAGGATGTAGGCGACTTTGAGAAGACTCAAGTAGAAGAGGACCTTTCCTTTCCACCTCTTGAAATGTGCTCCCTTAAAGCGAAAGGGCTTGTTAAGATCTCCAACAAGCTCATTTGGTTTCTCTTGTGTAGGCTCCATATGTTGAATCTCCTTAAAATTGTTGGTGCAAACACAATGATAATGGAAATAACACAAAGAGAAACTGAATAATACTTCTAAATTTTATTAATTTAAAGAGAGAAATTACACAACACTATTTGAATTGAGGCGTAGCACTCACTCTCTTTAAGGAAATTCAAGTCCTTGGTTGGCTAAACTTTGTAACCGGTGCAGACCGTCTCTGACTTGTATCTCCCAGAATACAACAGCCCAACAAGTGTCGTATGGTTAGAACAACCTTTATACAAAGTGTTCAAGCCCAAAGTTCCACTAGAAAGAATACATTTCCTTGCCAAGAACCTCTTTTTTTTTTTTAGTGTATATTGCAATAACTTGGATTGAGTCTGAATGAGTCTATTTATAGGCTCAATGGACCTCATGAAATTACTTCCCAAATTAATCTAATTAATTAAGTCCATTATTATAATGTAGTGGGTGTTACAAGATTAATTGTTGAACATTAATCTAATGGGTTGGAGTTACACAATTAATGGTGATAAGGAGTTTCTAAAGAATGAAAAGGCCCAAATGGATAGTCCATTAAGTGGCTCACGAAATTACTACCCAAATTAATCTGATTAATTAGGTCCATTATTATGATGTAGTGAGTGTTACAAGATTAATAATTGAACATTAATCTAATGGGCTGGAGTTACATAATTAATGGTAATAAGGAGATTCTGAAGAATGAAAAGGCTCAAACGGATAGTCCATTAAGTGGGTTAATGGCTCTTCATTTTCCATAATAAAAATGGAATATTAATTCGGACTATTTACTTACCAACGGATATGATAATTACTCTGAATGGGCTGTCATGTAGGAGAATCCAAGAGGCTGATTCATTTACATTTTTGATACCTCCACCCTTCTCCTCCCCCTTGCACACATATCTAGTCCAATATCTAAGACAATTCATGTTAGCCCATTAATCACCACAATTAAAAAGAATAAAATAGTCTCTCTCCTTTTCAATGTGAGATTAAATATTTTCACTAATTTCTCATCTTCTATATTCACTCCCACATCTTTACATTTATAATATAACATTTATTTATTTTAATTATTTAATATTAAAATGCTCCGACAAGTTGTTGAAGGGTTATTATAGATGTTACAAAATTTACTTTATCAACTTTACAAACTCATGTTTTACTTATAATAATAAAAAAATTATTTAGATATCTTTTATTAAAATGTTAAAAGTGAAATCAATCACATTTATTACTAGGTGAAATTGTAAATTTTATTTTAGTAGTAAAACTAATAATAATATTAATATTCTATAAAATAAAAAATCATTGTATTATCTTTCAATGAATTAACTGTACCCACAAAAAAATACACCTCTATTGTCAAGTCAATTGTGTTGTGTGAACCACCATTCACTTTGGGCGCGATAGTCACTCCACAAGTATAAATGTTTGTGAGGTGTGGAGAGCAATAGTAGGGGTTTAAGTCTTTAAAAGAGAGCTTTACACACATATTTACTTAGATTAAGTTAAAGTAAAATTTATATCTTCACTTAAATTAGGTTAGAATAGAATTTTTATTTTGTATTAAAAAAAAAAATTGTGTTGTGTGCAGATCCATTGAAGTCTTTTTCTTTCTTTCTTTTTCTCTCTCCTAAAAGCTTTCAAAATTGAACTTAAATCATTTTTTGTAACACAACAAGATCATAATATTATTCTAACTATTTTCCTGTTTGCCTTCTGTTGAACATAGGCATATGAAACACAACATGATACATTAGTGATGACTTTAACTGTTAGAGAAGCCGTGTATTACTCAGCTCAGCTCCAATTACCTGATTCCATGTCAAAATCAGAGAAGGAGAGAGCAGAAACGACAGTAAAAAAGATGGGTTTGCAAGATGCAGTGAACAGTAGAATTGGAGGGTGGGGAGTCAAGGCATTAGTGGTGGGCAAAAGAGGAGAGTTAGCATTTGTATAGAGCTCTTAACACGTCCCAAACTTCTCTTCCTTAATGAACCAACAAGTGGAATTGATAGTGCAGCATTATATTATGTAATGAGCAGAATTGCAAGCTTAGGTCTAAGAGAAGGGATTAGAAGGACCATTATTGCATCAATTCATCAACCCAGTAGTGAAGTCTTTCAGCTCTTCCACAATCTCTGTCTCCTGTCTTCAGGTAGAACTGTATATTTTGGTCCTGCTTCTGCAGCAGTTGAGGTAAGTAATTGAAAATTTTCTTAATTTCTTTGTATCATATTAGAGTTGGAATAAGTTACTAACTACTCTAATTACTTCCAATTCAATGTAGTTTTTCACTAAGTGGTTTCCCGTCCCATTCACCAAAACCCATCCGATCACGTCCTTAAAACCATAAACAGGGATTTCCAACCGGTAAGAAATTTCCTTGAAGACCCTTATTAGTCCTACTAGTACTATCCCACTCCTTTTATATTTAATTTTGGTTAAATTGCATATTTGGTACTTAAACAAAGATAAAAATTGAGGACCAAATATGCATTTTAACCAAATATTTCTTAGAGATGACATTGCGAATTGTGAGCTCAAGTCCCTTTTTGGTTACTTAAAAATAAAAGGTGAACGTTATGAAGTGTACAAATTTTCATATAGGACGTTGAACAAGGTTTAGCTAAAGCAATATCCACAGACAAAGCAATTGAGATACTTCCAAGTTCGTATAAATCATCAGAAGGGTACAAAAAATTAGCTGAAATATGTAAACAGGTGAGGAACTAATTTACTGAATAATTTAAGTTATTTTTCTCATCATATGGCATACAAATTGATGATGGACACATGGCTAGAAATGGAAAATAGATGACTGAAATTTTCTTTGTTTCCAGGAATATGGAGAATTGGAGACAGGAGAAGCCATGTGTGAACATGTATCGTGATCTTGGCTACTATTGGTTGCGCCTAATAATTTATATCGCAATAGGTCTAGGCCTTGGTCTCGTGTTTTTCAATGTTGGGCATACATATGCTTCAATTCAGGTAAGAGAGTATTAAAAAAATTCAGGCACAAGAGAAATTACAAATAATACTATTCAGACAAGCAAGAATAGAATTAAGTATAAGTTGATTTCATTCTTGCATGTCACATTAGATGATTAAATTTATAATTTCCTAATTACAACTTAAGTTTTTGGGATAATTGGCAACTTAACATAGTATGACATGGTTGGATTTAAAATTGAACATTGTAATTTTGGTTGTTTCAGGCTAGAGGTGAATTGCTTTCATTTGTAGCTTCATTCCTAACGTTCAATGCCATTGGTGGATTTCCCTCTTTTGTGGAGGACATGAAAGTATTTGAACGAGAAAGATTAAATGGGCATTATGTTGCTGTTGCATTTGTTATTAGCAACACAATCTCTGCTGTGCCATACTTGATACTGGTTGCAGTTTTTCCTGGAGCAATTGCTTATTACCTCCCTGGACTACGTGAAGGACCTGAATACTCTTTGTACTTTTTTCTAGTGGTATTTGCTTGTATGCTGTTGGTTGAGAGCCTAATGATGATCGTTGCAAGTATTGTGCCCAATTATCTAATGGGCATAATAACTGGCGCTGGAATTCAAGCGCTAATGATTTTAGTTGGTGGCTTCTTCAGATTGCCAGATGATCTTCCTAAACCAGTGTTTAAATACCCATTACATGAGATTGCTTTTCATAAGTATGCTTTCCAAGGAATGTTCAAGAACGAGTTCGAAGGAGCAGTATTTTCCAATGACCAAGCTGGAGGGCCACCCATCATCACTGGATAAGTAATTTTGAGAGTTTTGTGGCAAGCTGAAATGGGTTATTCTAAGGGTCTATTTAGATACAACATATTTTTGCTGAAATTGAAAATTGAAAACTAAAAATATAGTAGCAAAATAATTTTTAAATGTGTGAATAGTATAATAAAATTCATTTTTAATATTTTTTTTCTGATAGATAATGTATAAATAGTAATAAACAATATACGAAGAGTGCCACTGATGCCAATGTTGGCTCCAGAAGGGTCAACAACTGCGGCTGAAAAAAAAAATTTAAAAAAAAAAAAAGTGAAAAATACGCAAATAAGAAAATGCAAACGCCGCAAACGTAGATCCAAATGCACAAATAAGTGGGTCAATCTTGCTATCTTGCTAGGGATGGTTATTTATCTACTTATGTTTTTGGGAATCATCAAGGATTCAAGGCTAATGAAAAAGTCAAGCCTATGACTAAGGCGTTTATTTCAATGTCTCCCTAGCAAAATACACAGGTTACAGTGACTGCTTCTTCTACACCATTAAAATGAGAGATGATGTAGTACAGGTTTTTTAACTTTTAGCATAATGGATTCTACTAGAAAACAATCTATGTGAAGTTCTGCTTATTTATCGAAAGAAATAAGACTAGTTTGATTGGTAATGGTATAGGTTTTCTTAAACTTTCTACCAGAAATTTATGATGGAGAAGTTGACGCAGGCTATGTTTATCATGTTATAAAATGCTTTTTAGAAAACATATTAAGCACTTTTCACTTTTTAGTATTTGTTCCGCTGTAAAAACTTGGTCAAATTTGAAAACATTTTTCTGTTGATCGGAAAATGGGTGTAACAGTTGTAAAACGTTTTACGTAATTCATTTATTCTTTGGCTCGCATGAACCCCTCCCACATGTGAGATATCACATTGTTTGTGAAATCCTAGATGCTGTCGGAGTATATTATCCACTTACTTATCTTATGTTTAATATCTAGTCGAATTTTATCTTATTTGGATTGATTGAAAAAAAAAAAAAAAAAAAGAAGAGGTGCTAAAAGTCAAATGGTCCTGTCTTCTCTTTTTCTAGCATATAGGGATTAGTGGCCTACTGTCATAGACAAGTAGTGGTCATTGTAGCTGAGAGATGGCAATTCGTGGTTGCATTTGCAATGATCGCAACTATATTTCGCTAATTTATGCCTATGGTTACACTAATGGTGGATGGGGGTGTTGATTTGGTGGATAGTGCATGGTGGTGGATTGAGCTGGCTTTCACCAACCACCTAAATTTTTTTTTTTTTTTTTTTAAGATCTTCAAAAATGCAACCAGATACTGAAAAATAACACATTTTCAACTAAAAACATTTTATAACAAAAAAGATAATTATCAGTAGCTATGTTATTAGTAACATGTTATTATTAACTTGTTATTGAATACAAGCTTTGCACATTTCTTACGTACTGGGCTGTGTTTTTTTTAATAAAATTTTTATGGGCCCGTTTGGTAGAGCATTTTAAATATTTATTTTCAATTATTAAACAATATTACACACATTTCTACATATTTTTACATCCGCCTATTTCAAAAAATTACAAACAACACTACTCAAACTCTTTTACCAAATAAGCCCAATTTTACTTATTAAAAAAAAAAAAAAAAAAAAACATTGCACATGTGAAAGAATTTGAAAGAAATTAGAATGGGAAGCAACACCAACAGCACATATCAAGGATTTGATAGCATGTAAAAATTGTGTCTCAAATGTATGAGTGGGATTGGTGGAACAAGATCCTCTCATTTTCATTTGAAATAGAGAGTCTATTTCATCATTAAGAGTTTAAGACCGGGAAGCATACTTGGCACGTGGCATGCAAGTGTCAAGCAAGCAGTATAAGATTTGGAAGAGCCCTGCGAGTATACTCTCTATTTTTTTCCCATTTTTGAGAGAGAGAGAGAGAGAGAGAGAGAGATATGGAGGAGTACGAGGATCTAGACATGGTTAACACAGAAAACACCAACAACACCAATGAAGCGGTAATGCTTTTCTTTCCTTTTCTTTTATTCGATTCATTCATACCCTTTAGCTTCAATTTTTTTTTTTTTTTTTTTTTTAAATCGAAACCCTAATTGTGAAAACAAAAAAAAAAATGGTAAAAGCAGGAGGGAGTGGATGTGGATGACATGAAGAAACGGTTGAAGGAAATGGAGGATGAAGCGGCTGCACTGCGTGAGATGCAAGCCAAGGTCGAATCCCAGATGGGTTCTGCTCAAGGTTTTCTCTTCGTTTGTATTTTTTTTTTTTTTTTTTTTTTGGGTTTAATTTCACAATGTCACAGATTATAATTTTTACTGAAATTTATTACAAATATAAGAAAAATGTTAAAGATTGAAGTAGTATCATTATATGGGTCGGAGCATATACCTCAGATTGGTGTAATGGTTTCAATTTGAATCATGGGTTCTGAGGATGATAGCCTTTTGGAGTCCCAAAATCCTTATTTTTATCAATTTTCATTATCTGAGCTAATTCTTTTATCCAAAAAATGAAATATATAGAGCAACACCTTTAAGAGATGTGCTATGGCGAGTGCCTTTTGCTTGAGCGATATGTTGCTGCAATTACATCTGCTAAACCCCGTAAAAGTGTAGTGTATTTGGTCATAATGTTAGGGGAATTTTTTTGTGTTTAATGAAAAAAAATATTTTGTGGATAAGCTTAAGAAGTTTAACACCTCATTTTAGAGAGGAAAAAAAAAAGGATGGCTATTTAGTTTTAATGGTAAGTTACACATGCATCCCTCCACCTATAAGGCTATAACTTATAAGGGGAGAAAATGCCAGTTGAGATAGAGGCATTGAGTTCATTGGTGTACATGGATGGGTGTATCACTTTATATTAATGATGATGATGACTACATTCACACATATCTCTGTACGTTTCTTGCTTTTTTTGTTCTTCCTCCTCCCCTTTTTTTTTAATAAAAAAAAATATATGTTTTTTAATATATCCTTGTGCAATTAGATCCTGCTAGTGCAGCTGCATCACAGGCAAATCGAGAGGAAGTGGATTCTCGATCAGTGTTTGTTGGCAATGTAAGTACCCTTTTTATTATATGATGTGTTGTTTGGCTTTGTAGCATTGAGTTCCTTCCAAGTAGCATAAAAATGGAATCCTGAAAAGAAAAACTATTCTTCATATTAGAAAATTTAAGTTAATAAAAAATAGGACTATACATTAAGAAAGTATATTGCTGGAACTAAAATGGAAGTTTTTCAAAGTTTGACGTAGGTAATAATTTAAATTTAAAGCCAGGTAGAGTTCCTGCTCAAACACCGAATGCAGCTAGATTAACCTTTTCGGAATATGCTGGTACTCTTATTTTGTAATAGGTTGTGCACTACATGCTTACACTTTGCATGGAATTGTGCTTGAGTAAGTTTATAAGAGTAAGGGAATAATATCTAAATGTTTTATTCTTGATTCTACTTTAACATTCAACTTCCATATAAACATGGTAAAAGGAGAGTAAGGCCTATTTGTATATGCGTTTAGAAATCAAATTTTGAAAATTGTTATAGAGAGCAAGAAGAAAAATAAAACATGTTTTCAGTGGTTCTGTTTGTCCTTAACTGGAAACAAAAACCAGAAACATGCTCTATTTGTTATCATGCCCAACATAATTGACATTTTGACTACAAGGTTATGTCTCTCCTTCCAATCCTCCCCTTTTCAACCAAACAATAGGAGGAATAGATGCACTCCTTTCCCTTTCCCTTCCCCTCTTCATCCCTCTTACTGTTCCTATTAACAGGTATCAAACAGGCCCTAAAATGTTGGATTGAAACGGTAAAATTGAACAATATTTTGAAAATTTTTAAATGCCATAGGGGATTAGCGAATTCGTCAATTGTTTTAGATGTACAGAATCTGAACAGCGTTAGTAATCCTTTCTTAAATGTCTGGTTTTGGTTCCAATGATTCTTGCTATTGGATCACAACTTATTAACAACAACAAAAACAAACAAAACCTTAGTCCCAAAATTTTTTAGTCATCTATGGATCCTTAATATATTAGTTAGGGTTGGCCATATGTACTCTTTGCCTCCATTTTTCTCTATCTAAAGTCGTATTCTCCGTTACTCACTTAATTGACGTGTCTTTTTTATTACTTCTACCAATGTGATTTTTGGTCTTCCTCTACCTTTTTTCATTCCCTCAACTTGGATAACAACTTATCCATTGGTTGTTGTCCCCTCAAGAAAGGACTTGCGCTTCAACCCTGGAGTTTCTTGTAATTGTTCCTTTTTGTTTTGGTTATTATGGTCATCTTGTGAGTTTGATTGAGATCCTAGACTGGCCTTCTCATGTTGTTTGTGTTTTCCATGCTTGTGCAGTTGTATTTGGCTGCTAAGAAAACCATCAATTTAGAGTTATTTAGCTACTCCGATCCTTGAAGAGTTCTGAAATCGCACTATATTTAGTGAACTTAATCCATTTGACTAGATGGGCATGATTTTTCATGTTCTTGTTGATTATTCTGAGTTGAGATATGCGTGTGAACGTGCGCTTAGGATTTTCTAAGTTTCAGTATCTTGCTTTGACTTTGTGTTTGACTAAAATCGCAGGTCAGGCTTCATTCTTCAAGTTTTCTGATTAACTGGTGCTGGGGTTCGAAGTATTTCTGATGAAATACAGCTGGGCTAGGAAAAGAAAATAATTAATGAAATTCAACAGAAAGAGAAAAGGGGGGAAAAAAGAATGAGAACAAAAAAGAAATATAGGAATGCAGGAGAAAAAAACAATAATGAGTGTTGTTAAAATTTTTATGAAAAAAAAAATAAAAAATTGAAGGTTCCCGAAAGTAAAATTTGAGAAGATAAAAGTAATGAAAAGGAGGGAAAGAGAAGAAAAAAAAAACAATGTGAAAGAAGCATCTCACCAATTGCCATTTGGAAAGGAGGAGATAAATATTTTTTTTTTTTTTTTTTAAAAAAGCACTGGATTATAATCACTTTTGTTGCTGTAAACACTGCTACTTGGGCTGGGATGGTCAGAGGAACAGATATTGTTCAAGATTCCTAACCCAGACTCAAGCAGCTGTGAGGTGTAATGTGCCTTGAAGATTAAGGAGTAGGCTTGGGTATATCTGTCTTATTTGCAAAGCCAGCTGCTGCTTTTGGTGGTGAATATTGCTCGAGGAATGTTTAAGTGTTTTGCTATCGATGGTGAGGGGTCTTGGATCTCCTTTTTTTTCCCCCTCACTTGGAATGGGGATCTCTATATCTTTCCAATTTTATTATTTGCTTTTCTTTTTACTACTGAAAAGAAGATCACTAAAATAACCAAACAAGTTGATATATATCAAACAACCTATCAAAAAAAAAAGTTGATATATATCAAACATGAAAGCAAAAAAAAGTTAATATATGTCAAACAGTCAATAATTATCCTGTTGATTTCTAGAAGTTCCATGGGCAGTTAGCTTATATATTTTGGCATTATTTTGAGCACATTATCTTGGTGTCAAGGACCTTGAGGCTTGAACCTTCAAAGTTGTATTAATTTTTGGCTCAAAATACTTTTAGATTTTACATGCTTTTTTGAGGGAACAAATGTTTACATTAAAGTTTTGTCCAGAGACCTTACAAATCATGTGCATGTAGTTTTGGCATGGGAATTCTATATTAGATTTTGTTCGTCATCATCTGACGTAACTGTTATCAGAAATTCTATGAGAAACTTTAGGCCCATTGTAGCTTTAAATATTTAGGTAAAATGTTCAATTAACCCAAAACATTAAATGTTAATTGTGATCAAGATTCCCCAATTTTGCTTTTCTTCCTTTGATATGGTAGTAGCTATCTTTGTCTATCTTTTATATTTTGGTGGAAAATCTAAGGTTTCCTAAGAACGGCCTATTTGGTGACAATGTATGTTGTTTGTTTTATACATATGCTATGTCTAATTTTCAGCCTAAATCAATTTCATAGAAAATTGGTGTGGGAAACTCATCCAAGTGAATCAAGCAAAAAGTGCTAAGGACATCGATGGAGGGGTGGGATTGAGGCTTAATTATAACCATTTACGTCTTATTTTAAAAGTAACGCTGGTAAAGAACATGCTTGTTACCTCAATTTGAGAGCCAGACCACTCTGGCTGCATGAACCCTGTAAGCCAGAATTGTAAATTTTATTTTATTCTCTTAGCTTTTTTCTAGACAAATAGGGGAGGGGGATGGTGGGAATTGGACAGGGTATCTCTCAAACCCCATCAGAATTGGACATTTTCTGAATCAGATTAATGCATCTTTATTATTATTATTATTAGTTAGTCACGTGCACAAAACTGGGTTTTGAATCCACAATCTCATCCTCCACCCATTCTTGTGAGAGGAGGAAGTTTATCTGATGTAATGGAGAGTTAAAGTAGTTTTTCTGCTCAAATGAGTTAAGTAGTTGGTTGTACTAGTAACAGGTGGTTTTCACTGTTTGTCTTGTAGGTAAGTTGTAACACTAAATTGATCTATTAGGCTTATTATTTGATTGTTCTGTTTTCTTTGCTTGGTTCTTTTTCAAAATTGTTCTTTTGGGCTCAAACTGGGTTTGCAGGTGGATTATTCATGTACTCCTGAAGAAGTACAACAGCATTTCCAGACATGTGGTACAGTGAACAGAGTCACTATTCGGACTGACAAGTATGGCCAACCAAAGGGTTATGCTTATGTGGAGTTCCTTGAAGTAGAGGCTGTTGAATTGGCTCTCCAGCTGAATGAATCTCAACTACATGGACGTCAATTAAAGGTGAAAGCAGCAGTTTTCCATCTGCCCCATCAAAAAATAACTCTTTTTCTGTTAAATTTCTTAAGTACAAATAAGGATTAGGATAATTTTCACTCAAAAGTTATTTTTCTAGAAAAATAAAAATAACTATTTTTCTAGTAAAGAGATGCTTATCCTAATGAACGGTCTAAATTACAACAAAATATCACCATTATACACAAATGGGTGGTGCACTACCTTAGGGTCTCTGTTATTATTATTCTGATTTTGGAGCTTCAGTTCTGATTTGTGTTTGATTTTTAACCTTTACAGGTGCAAGTTCCATACTCTATTTATTTTTTCAACCATGTGAACCTTTTTAATGTGTTTGCAGGTGACTGCTAAACGGACCAATGTACCTGGGATGAAACCACATCGTGCTCGTCGACCCAACCCCAATATGCGATCCAGAAGCCCCTTTATACCTGCTCCCTTTGTATTCTCCCCTTATGGATATGGGTATGCTTCTTGACGATTGCCTCCTCTTGGTCGTTTTCTCCAGCTCCCTATGTTTTCCTAGATTTGGTATTTGACTGCACTCCCTGAAATCTTTTGAGTAAATCATCAAAAATATTTATGATGCAGGAAGGTTCCAAGATTCAGAATGCCAATGCGTTACAGTCCATACTTCTGAAAATTCATCTTTGTTTGAGACAGATATGCTTCCATATGTCATCTCATGGATAATGTTGGATAGATGTAAGAGAGATTTGTGCTACTTAGGCTGATGTGGTTAATTGTTTGAGATTTGAGGATTTTGTTCAGTTCATTGAAAACAGTATAGATTTAATGTTTGCGCCTGCTATGCTTCCTATGTTATATATATATATTACTGTTTGGAATTTCCCAGGGAAGCTTCCATTGCAGGTTTTGCTACTGCTAGCTTGTTTGGTTTGGCTAGCTATTTCTTGCTGCTCATATCCCATTACATGAAATTAAGGATGTGATATGACCTGGTTTTGGAACTCACAGAATATGGTGAGTTTGCATAGAGTTTAAGAGAAATTGGAGGAAGGGTATAAAAAATTAGTTGCTGCTATTGTTATCCTGCCTAGTAAATTGATTATTTATGCAGAAACCGGAAGCGTAGGTTTGTAATTTTCGTTGCATTTAAATGTTGGGAGACGTTATGTATAACAACCAGTGTATATCTATAATTTTTTTTTACAAATTTAATTAGGTATTTTTATATCTTATGATATTATACACGATACAAAAAAAATAAATAAATAATTGATTCACGATACAATTCACGTTTTGACAACTATGATATCTAGAATTAGGACATCTAGAATTAGGACACCAATGCCCATGTTTAAATGGTAGATGAAAATATAGTTGTGACCAATGTTGAGTTCTCTGTTCTCTGTGGGAGAGTGTTGATTATGAAGTGTTCATAAATACGCATTAGGCTTTTTCAAAGTTCACAAATACACATTAGGATTGCTGGTTGACACTGACGAATTGAATCAAATGGGTTCCATTTCAGGCCGGCCCAACAATTTTAAAAATTGAATAAATTATATATTGTTTTCAATTCAGTCTTATATGTTTTATTTATATATTTATTTCAATCCTTTTAACTGTAATTTTTTTTCAATTATGTCTTTTCGCTTGTTATGTTCAATCCAACAATTTTCTAATCCTTCTAACTTTAATTTGTTTTCAATTTTGTCTTTCCGCTTGTTACGTTCAATCCAACAATTTTTTAATCCTTTTAACTTTAATTTGTTTTCAATTTTGTCTTTCCGCCTGTTACGTTCAATCCAACAATTTTTTAATCCTTTTAACTTTAATTTGTTTTCAATTTTGTCTTTCCGCTTGTTATGTTCAATCTAACAATTTGGGACAGAAGGTGAATATCGCAATGTCTAGCAGGGGTTTTTCCATTCATCATTGTAAAATTAGTAAATAATACTTCAAAACATCAAGCTGATCC
Source organism: Quercus robur (assembly GCF_932294415.1). Lineage (NCBI taxonomy): Eukaryota > Viridiplantae > Streptophyta > Magnoliopsida > Fagales > Fagaceae > Quercus > Quercus robur. Next base: position 22,712,868 of record NC_065544.1, on the reverse strand, counting down.
TCTCTTACTCTTCCTAAATTTTGTACTTTCAAGTTTCAAGTTTCATCCAGTGGAAATTCTAGTTCTAGCTATAGCCCAGTTACTGTTGCATGACTCTCTTTATTCCATCATATTTTCAAGAAAGTAGGTCTAACTGACTGCTTAAGGTGGTATGGAGTCTATGGACTATGGCCATTCAGTTTGTATTATAATCAGGTAGTTGGTCTTTTTGGGACCTCAGCCTCGCTACCTCAATATTCAAGCTTACAGCGGTACCTAATAGGCTTGGCAATGATGGAGAGATTTGTGGAAAGAGAAGTAGGCTGATTCAATAGTAGCGAGTTTGAATACAAGAAAGACTCTTAAACAAGTAACAGAAATGAAGAGCACCCCGAAGCTGGACACAGACTAGTTGTGGAAACTAACGAACTACAATAGGAAAGAATACATGCCTCGGAACATAAGGTCACTAAATCAGGTGAAAAATCAGAACATTGAGCAAGATATGCGTGGGTTCCTGCTTGGGACAGTGCCCAGGCCCAATGGTCTAGGGTGATCTTGGGCCTCCAAAGGATGGTGTTGATGGTTAGTGGACTAAGCTTGACTCACTGCGGCTTTGTTGGGCCATTTTACGAACCAATCTTTGCACAAGACATGAACTCTACAACACAAATATACTCAAACATATATATATATATATATATATATATTGGTTGATTGAATAAGTGAGGAATAGCAAATGAGCTAAAAGAGTGCAAGTAGGAAAAAAAAAAAAAAAAGTCAAGGATACTCAAAATAGAGTGAGGTTATGCTTCATCATATCAAGACCATCAAGTATTTGAGTACAAATAGCTCTCTTTGGGATTCCAAGACTTGTGAAATTTGAATCCCTTTGAATCCAAATATATCTTTAAGTATTTACTTTAGGATCCCTTACAGTACCTCACTCTTCACTCTATTTTCAACTCACAGCTCTCTTTCTAGTATGGTGACTGTTTCTTGTTGAAAATGCCCTTCTTGGTTGGTGCTTTGCCCCTTTTATAATGCCACTTGAATGCTTCTTGACACCAACAATTCCTCCCTTTTGTCTTCTGGGTGCTAGAACTAATGTTACGTCTGAAAACTTTGGTGGCTACTCCTTTACCATTTATCTTCTTATTTCATTTTTCTGGGTTTTGATAACCTAAAGCTCCCTTGTTGACTTCCTTTTATGGGAGATCCCTTCTCTGTCCGAATGCTTCTCCAAGGTTAAGGTTTCTTCTTTTTTTTTCCCCCAAGGCCTTAAAAAAGACATCTCAAAAATCTGAGGCTTTGATGTTGACCTCTCATGACTTGTTTCTTTTCTCAAAATGGGGCAGATCCCTTCCTGCTGATTGTGTAGCCGGAAAGGCTCCTGACCACCTTCCTTCTTAGTTCACCTTTTCTTCTTTGCTCGAGATCCTAGGTTCCTTCATTAGATGCTGGTCTCGAAATCACCAATTGTCCCCATCATTCTTTCCTTGGTCGTGGGCATCTAATTTCAATAGGACACCCTTTGTCTTTCGTGCCCTCCTTTTATCATGAGCATGCCATTCTGAGCTATCCATGTCAGGGATCCCCTTTGCCAATCTTTTCTCGAGGATCCCTCCCCTGGGGGTTGGTAGATCCTGTGCAATTCTAGCCCAGCTCCCGCTTGCTCCCTTTTTGGGCTTCCTTGGATGTCACCCTTTACTTAAGTCCCTAGCCCAAGCTTTCTTCGGTCCTCCTTTTTTACCTAAGGCCCAAAGCTTATTATTTTCTTTCCATGGGCAGGGCTCCCCCTTTTCATCATTTCTAAGGACCAAGCCCTTTTTTCCTATCTCCACGGGTTGGGCCTCTCCCTTTTTTTAAGGGCCTAACTCCTTATTACATTTGAACCTCAACAATATGTATCCATGTTATTGTGATGTTGGAAATAGAAATAAACAAAAATGAAGAATTGATATGCTGGAAGAAGTGAAAAGAATCAAGAGATGCCACGACTTCAATGAGGGTCCTAGAGGATGTATTATTGGGTAGTGATTTACTTAAGGAAGATGAATGACAAGTTATAGATTGATTGGAGGACACTTACATCTTAGACTTAAAGTCACTTTATTGGTTCATCTCACAATGAGAGATTTAGGAAAATTGTCTCACAACTTAGTCAACATGAAACTCTTGCGTTGGAACTATACAGAATTAAGCAACCCATTTATAGTTTCATAATGATAAAAATATTGCCATGGAACTCAAGCCTTCTTTGTGTTTCCTAGTTGAGGCTAAAATAGAAATTAGCATTGGCAAGATTTTCAAAATTTGGGAATTTGAAGAATGCTTTGAAGTTCAAAGAATGGGTTCTAAGTGGTGGACTAACTTTGGGTTGGAAAACAAGGTTACAGGAAAACATTCTAGAAAGAAACAACAATCTAATTCATATGAAGATCTATCTTACTCTTCCGTTTATGGCCACCTAGAGGTCTCAAAGAGAGAGGAAGTTTGGCAACTTTGAAAGACCTAGGTAGAAAAGGTCCAAAGAGTTGGTTATGTTGAAAATTTTAATCAAGTGCTAAATCTAGAATAGACATGCTTTCTTTCAAAGAATGCACTATTCTTGGATTTAGTAGCTTAATCATGAGTAATTGAGCTCTTTGAAAAGAGCCTAAAGTTCACGTGAATGAATGAAAGAGAAGGTAAGGACTTTGGGATGGAAAGGATTGATAAAGCCTTTTGGAATGAGCTTGGATGAACACTTTTCAAGAGGATGTATTATGATCCCCTACAATAACACTTGTGTTGTGTGGCCACCATGAATGATGAAGATAATGCATTACTTTCTTGAAAATGGGCTTGGGAAAGAAGGATCAATGGGTCTTAGAATTTCCTAATTATCCATTGATAGCCCCTCCTTTTAGAATTGGATCATAAGGCCACATGAAAACCTCTCGAAAAAAGAGCAAAGAGCTAGAGATTGAGCCTCAGCTAAGACCAATAGGTTTCGTTATGACTTTGTTGTACCAATGAAGTCATGCACCTTGACCCTCAATAGAAAGTTATTAAGGAAAGAGGAGACTTCCCTTATTATGGCTTTCCTGAACCATGGTATGATCCTAAGACTGCTAGAAAGCAATTGGATTCCGATATCTTCTTTGACTTTGAAGACTCATAGAAATGAAAGATTTGAAGGTTGAAAAGTGAAAACTATGTAGATAAATTTGATCCAAATGCGATGAAGAACTTGCTAGACGAAATCTTCAACATGATGCAAGAGAGGACTTCTTTTGATGCAAATTATTCCTTGGAAGGGGAATTTGTCGTTGTCGATCATCTAGAACGCTGTTGAGACCAATAGCCCGTTTGGTTCCACTTTTTGAGCCCAAAAAGGGCGTTTTCAAAAAAGCTTAACCAACTTGCGCGTTTGGTAAGCTCAAAACGCAGCTTTTTTATAAAAGCTGCGTTTTGAACTTTTATAAAAACTGAAGAGAAAACGCGGAAGATTTATGGACCCTCAGGGGTCCATAAATCAAAACGCGCATAGCACGTTTTGCATTATTACCGTTGCAATATTAAAAATACCGAAATACCCATCACTTAGTTCTTCCTCTTCGTCTTCCTCTGCACCGGTCTATCCCCACAATCAACAAAACCCATTTCAACCTTTCATATTCCGAACACAGAATCAACAAAATCAAACCAAAAATAACTCAAAATCAACACAAAAACAACTTAAAATCAACTCAAATCCCATTGGAAAACCCATCCCAAACCCAACTCAAAATCAATCCAAAATCCATAGAAAAAAAAACCCAAAATCCCAAAATCCTTATGTTTCAATCATCTTCATCTTCATCATCATCATCATCATCTTCTTCTTCTCTGGAGTGTGAAAAAAAAAAGAATAAAGAAGGAAAGACAAAATAAGGAAATAAAGAAAAAGGACGAAAAAAGAGATGCAGAGATGCAGAGACTTCATCATCATCATCATCTTCATCTTCTTCATCATCATCATTAGCTTCGAAGTGTCAAAAAAAAAAAAAAAGAGATGCAGAGAACGTTGAGCTGGCTTGAGGAATGAGAGAGGGGTTTGAACAAAGTGGAACATTCTGGAGTGGTGTGGAGTGTAAAGTGGAAAGGAAAAGTAAGGAAATAAAGAAAAAAAAAGGTAGGGGCACGTGTGTGGAGGAAGTGGCAGGGAAAGGGAGGAAAAAAGAAAATAAAGAAAAAAAAAATGAAGGGTATGTGTGTGGATGAGAAAAAAAAGGGAAAAAAGAAGAAGAAAATATGGATAAAAAAATAAAATAAAATAAGGGAAACATAAAATAAAGAGTAAAAAATTAAAATTGAGAAATATTGTTACAATATTTTTACAATATTTTCACAATAAATCTTAAGTGGTATGTTATTATTAGTTAATATTGGTGAGAAAAAAATAATTTGTTTAGAAATTGAAAAAAATAATTATAATAGTACATTCAAATTAAAATCAGTATGCTTTCAAAAAAAAAAAATTTAAAATCAGTATAAATTATCACAATACTTTCACAATAAATCTTAAGTGGTAGGTTATTATTAGCTAATATTGGTAAGAAAAAAAATAATTTCACAATATTGATTTAAGTATGAAATAAACTCTCTTATATACATTGTCCTTTTTGGTAATTTATCTTTCAAACTACCACTTTTATAAGTGTTAGCCAAACAATCAGCTTTTTTAAAAAGCACTTTTTAACAGCTTTTACCAAACACTCAGCTTTTTGAAAAAGCACTTTTTCATTATGCACTTTTTGAAAACTCCACTTTTTCATTATGCACTTTTTCAAAAAGCTGAACCAAACTCACCCCAAATTAGCCAAGACTATCCAATATAAACTTTCTATATTCTATTAGTATGATACAGTGTCCAATTCTATTTTTGTTTTTGAGTCTAGTAAGTATTTTGAATGCGTGTCCATTGAACAGTCTTGTTTCTAACAAGAGGAAGTTAAACTATGTTAAGAATATAAAAAGAGAGAGACTAAGAATAATTTGTATATTGATGCATATTCTGTTTGTGTATCACTAAATCTTATATAAGTACAATATGTGTGAAGTACAAGTACTATACACTGGGCCTAAGTCCACTGGACTAGACTAACATATGTGCTAACACTCAGGGGCGAAGCCAGGAATTTTTGTTTGGGGGAGCCAAGTTGCGGCACTAATATATTATCAAGACAACTCTCATATACATATATATATATATATATATATATATATACACACACGTTTTTTTAATAATATATACACATATATACATGCTTTTTTATTTGATAAGTTATATATATATACACTCACCCAAAAAAAAAAAAAAAGTATTTTCAATCAAAGTTATGTTTGATAACGATCTTTATAAAATAAAATTCATTTTTTCCATATTCATAGTGAAATTCTTAAAAAGTTTCATTTTAAATACAAATTATCAAATTTTATATTAAAGTAAAAAATCTTTCAATTGAACGAATGAAAATTTCAAAAACATGCAACTAAAGACATTAAAATAAGTTAGTTTCCAAACATATTTAAAACTATCTTGCTCTAACCTATTATGTGTCAACTAAAGACATATTTCATGTGTAGTTTTAGTGATAAGATTTTTTTAATGAGTCGATGACTTGTTAATCGCCACATAACGGATTAAAAAAGATAAATTTAAATATGTTTGATGCCAAACTTTATCAAATATTTAATAGATATAAGAGCACATTTTACAATAAAAAATAGAATTGCGAAAATAAAGTTATATCTCTATAAATATTAGACCAATTATTTTTTTTAAGAGCATTATTAGACTAATTCAAATATTTGGGGGGGCCAACTCTTATTTTTATAGACTAAAATTTGAAAATATTAAAATAATTATATATATAATTTAAAAATTTTCAGAATTTTGGGGGGCCCACCTTCAGCACAACTCCGCCCTTTCTAACACTTTTCTTATATCTTGAATTTAAGTATTTTAAAGAGAGGAGCCTTTTATTCCCAAGGGGGGAGAACTTGAATATATCGAAAGAAATCAATTGGAATATATGACTTTCCCACAACATTGTTGAATGCTTCAAAGCTCAATCATCTTAGTTCATATTTATAAAAATAAAATGTCCTAGAAGTGCTTTTTGACTATTGATTGGATTTGTTTTACTAATGTTAGAAAAATTTCTATTTAAACTGACAAAATATATTTTAGAGAAACAATATACTTTATTTCAAAAAATAATTAATTGATTATGAAATTTATAAATATGAATTTTTTTGAAACAATCATGCCCTACTATTGCAAAAATTGAAGCAAGCTCCTAAGCACCCAAATATTGTATAAGGCAAATCACAAAGAAAAACTTCTAAAAGATCTCGCACTTTTTTATATTCATATAAAATAACTTTATGTTAACTAATAACAATTTTATTCAAATTTATTAAACTTTGATCCTTACTTTCAAAATTCCAAATACAATTCTAATAGTTCATGCTAATAAGGAAAAAAAAAAAAAAAACATTATTTCATTTATGCATGTGTAATACATTACATTATTATCAAAGAAAAGGTAAATAAATAAATAAAAACCAACAAAGAATATGTAAAAAAACGTGATTAAGGGTTGAACCGCTGAAGGTAAACATGTGAAGTGGGTGAACAGTTGAAATTGAGCCTTGGGCCTCTTCTTTGTTTTATGTTTTCGGCTGTTTAATGCTCTGCCCAGGTTTTGGCATTTTGTTTTATTTGTAAAATTTCGCTCTATTTGATTTTTGATGTAGTGAGCTCGATTGGCCTTTTTTTTTTTCTTTTTTTTTTATCCTTTATTTTTGGGGGAGACATTTTGAAATCAATACGAAGAAAAAAAAAATTTGTAGTAGGATTCTGTGGTCAATATAAGTCCTTATTTTTTAATTAATAATTTGTAGGAGTAAAATATAAATTTTTTAAGTAAAACCGAGCAAAGCCACTTGTATATATATCATACCATTTTATCTCATAAAGACTTGACTTACATGATAAAATTTTATCTTTTATACGAAATTAGTTTCCCAACTGTGGGTCTATATAATGAAAACATAAAAATAAATAAATAAATAAAGAAGTTGATATAAACAAAACCTATAAAAAAAATTTTAAAAAGAAAAAAGAAAAAAGAAAGAAAGAAAACGTAAAAATCAAAGATGATTGAATTTTTTTTAAAAAAAAAAACTATTAATATAAAGTAAACATAGAAATTTATAAATATAAAAAAAAAAAAAAAAAAAAAGTTAATATCAATTATCAAAGAAACATAATGAAATGTATTTAAGTAAGTAAAAAGAATAGAGCAGAAAAAGAATGAAATGAAATTAAGTAATCTTATTTGAATATTTTAAAATAAATGAATGAAAATGAATATAATGTATTTCTTTTAGAAGAAAATGAACATAATGTAAGTAACCTTATTTGGGAGTAATATAGAGGAAAATGAATGAAATCATTTTATAATAATATTACTATTAAATCCTTATTTAAAAATAAATTTCTGAATATATATATGGGTTTTTTGAGAGTTTTTGTAAAAATTTTATTAAATTTCATTTCATTCTCTCTAATTCCTCCTAATTTTTGGCAATGAAAATTTGAGATTTTGAAGCAATAGTGAGGAACACGTATTCCTTCCTACTCATTCAATTTCCTTCAACTCAAACTTCCAAACAAAGAAACGCATGGTTAATAATTGAAAATAATACAATTTGAACAATTTTAAATTCACCTAAAGATAAAGAAATAATAATTTCAAATTTAGAATTAGGAAGGGCCGCTTTCTTTTGCTCGAAAGGAATGCGATTTCTCTCGTTTATTTTATTTAGTCACTAATTAAAAAATAAAACTATTGAGCGGTTGATTCGTACTTTAATTTGGATTGAAAATCTATGACTTTATCTCAATTTATTTCAAAAAAAAAAAAATCTAGTCTAGAAATATCTATCCTTTAAGATAAAAAATGATATTATAATTACACCTCCATTAAAAATTTAATACTGGTAAATAAGAGAAGGAAATAATATTATTATAAAATTATTATTTTCATTTCATTTCCCACAACTTTTAAGCTTATTATACGCGAGTTCCAATTAACTCAACCAGTAAAGTCTCAAATTATTGAATAAAATATTTAGGCTTCAATCTTTGCCTACACCAATGACCAACTGTTGTTTTTATTAGATGATAAAGAGCATAATCGTTAGAAGCGAACACCATAGGTTAGAGAAATTAAAAGATCTTTATGGTAGACCACATTACTTGTCCACCATCTCACTATAAGACTTCAATCTTTTTAAAATTACCGAGTCAATAGTTAGTTTATGTTTTAAAAAAAATTTCGACTCAACAATTTTAAACCGATTGGAATCTTTTAGTAGGATTGTAAACAAGTAATGTGATTTACCATAAGTACCTTAGTTGTAACTCTATAAATATATATATATATATATATATAAAATAAAAAATAAAAAAATTCATAGTAATCTATGATCTATCCCCCCCCCCCCCTCCCAAAAAAAAAAAAAAAAAAAAAAAAACTCTGCTCTGTATACAGTATGCCATATAATAATATTGAATATTGATTGATTTCTTCAGTCATTGACACGCATATATGTAGTGTATAGTATATACACCCGCTTTCAAAGATCTACTCTGTCTCTCTGCTTCTCAAAAATGGCATTCATAGCCGCCTCTTCTCTCTCCTCCAAATATCTCCTCCTCTATCCACACCAACCTTTCACACCCATCTTCAACTCCAAGCCCCGCCACCACAAACCCATCTCAGCCATCCACGCCGCTGACCCTTCAAAGTCCTCCAAATCAACAGACATCACTACAAGCAGCAGCACCCCAGTTCCCATTCAATGGAGCCTCGAAAGCTGGAAATCCAAGAAGGCTCTTCAGCAGCCAGAATACCCGGATCAGATAGTGCTGGACTCAGTTCTGAAGACCCTGGAGTCATTCCCTCCAATCGTGTTTGCTGGCGAAGCCAGGAGCTTAGAGGACCGTTTGGCTGAGGCAGCTCAAGGAAAAGCGTTTTTGCTTCAAGGTGGTGACTGTGCTGAGAGCTTCAAGGAGTTCAATGCCAACAACATTCGTGACACCTTCCGTCTTCTTCTCCAGATGGGTGTTGTTCTCATGTTCGGTGGCCAAATGCCCGTAGTCAAGGTCCTTCTTTTCTCTCTATGTCACTGTTTCTAATAGTTTTTGGGAATATACATGCATGGTGGTGTGTTGAAACTTATGTTTAAAGATTTGAAATTGTGGATTGAAGAATAATAAGTCGGCTTTTTAAAAAAAAAAAAACTTGGGATCATCATCATAGTGAATTTTCTCTTTGTTTATGGTGTTTTCATAGATGTATAGTGACTTTTAGGAAATATCTTTTGAGCTGGATTTTGATATGTTTAGATGTTATAAGTAAGAAAATTAGTGATCATAGAGCTTGAAAGTTTGGATTACTCCATAAACTTGAAAATTTAGTAACTGAATTTGAAAAGGCTGAAACTGGAATTTTTCTCATATGTTATATTGGCATTTCTTTTATGTACGAAGTGATTCTAGAGAAGTTGCACGAGTTGGCTTTCAGATGGAGTATTATAGTACTAAATTGTGGATAATTTGCAAAGCTGAGATAATTGTTTGTTGTTTTTCTCAGTGAATGTTGATTTAAGAATCGTAATTCTATATGATGGTAGTGACATTGACTAATTTGAAAAAAATTGTGGGAATTATTATTTAGGTGGGGAGAATGGCGGGTCAGTTTGCAAAGCCAAGATCAGATCCATTTGAGGAGAAGGATGGAGTGAAGCTGCCAAGTTACAGAGGAGACAATATCAATGGTGATGCATTTGATGCAGAATCAAGACTTCCAGATCCCGAAAGGATGATTAGAGCCTATTGCCAATCAGTCTCAACTTTGAACCTCTTAAGGGCATTTGCCACAGGAGGATATGCAGCAATGCAGAGAGTCACCCATTGGAATCTTGATTTCATGGAGCACAGTGAGCAGGGGGATAGGTATATTTCTTATTCAAATAGTTTAATTAGATATACTAGCTATTTAGCTTGGTTCTTGGGTTTTGGGTTTATTTAAAGTTTCGCACAATTTTTTTAAATTGTTTTAACCATGTAATGGAATAAACAATTAAGAAGACTTCATCTCACCTTCCATGTGTTTATGCTTGTTCATTTTTACATTAAATAGTTAGATATTGTTTTGAAATAGTTACCAGATGTCTGTGTTATTTTTTGTAAATAGACCTGTGAATCAGAAGAAAAAAAAAATACTTGGATAGCATTTTTGTAAATTCTCATTTCTATATAATTATTAGATGTAACATTTTTTGAGTGCTCTTTTTATCTTTAAAAGATGGTGGAAATAAAATGAAAATTGCAGGCCTCCCATCTTTAATCCCAAGCAAATGTGACAAAGAAAAAGCTTGCTTTGTTTAGCTTTTTGTGACTTCTGTAGTATCTTTTCTTGCTGAGAATTAAATAAATGATTATTCTCCAAAATGGAGAATATGGATTCCTTTGATTTCTAGGAACTAACTTCCAGATAAATTTTTCTTAACTCAATCTTGTGGCTTCATTAACTTCTTCAATGAGTTGACTTAGTTTAGTTCTCAAGAGAGTTACACCTTAAGTTCTGTTTCTAAGTCTAGGAGGATTTTCAGGAATTAGCATGTTCTTGCCATGGCTTGACAGGTACCGTGAACTGGCTCACCGAGTTGACGAGGCCCTTGGATTCATGGGTGTTGCTGGACTCACTTCAGACCACCCAATCATGACTACAACAGATTTCTGGACATCTCATGAATGCTTGCTTCTGCCTTATGAGCAAGCACTTACAAGAGAGGATTCTACTTCTGGGCTGTCCTATGATTGCTCCGCTCACATGCTTTGGGTGGGAGAACGCACCCGACAACTTGATGGTGCCCATGTTGAGTTTTTGAGAGGAGTTTCTAATCCTCTCGGCATCAAGGTATCTAGATTGTTTTTCCTTTATTTATCTGTCTTGTTGAACAAATCCATGTTTTGTATGTTATACTTTCTCTAGCAGAATTGTAAATTCCCCTTTTTTCTTTCATTGTAATTTTTACCTGCTACATTCTTCTATATACCTTGGTTCAGTCATGAAAGAAGTTATTTTTGTACATGATAACTTGATGTTGCTCTGATGACAAAGGATCAGAGAGCTAATAAAAGATTGCAATGTGATGCAGGTGAGTGACAAAATGGATCCAAATGAGCTTGTTAGGCTCATAGATATTCTAAACCCTAAAAATAAACTTGGAAGAATAGCAGTGATTGTAAGAATGGGAGCTGAGAACATGAGAGTGAAGCTTCCTCATCTGATCAGAGCTGTCCGTAGAGCAGGTCAATTTGTCACTTGGGTTAGTGACCCTATGCATGGGAATACCATTAAAGCTCCTTGTGGACTTAAAACCCGGTCTTTCGATGCAATCAGGGTATGATTTATGTCATCAGTTAACTCTTTTACATCTGCCATGTGAATTTAATTGCTGAGTTTTACATTTATTGTTGTGCGAGTATATTACATAAGTCATCAAATCAAGTAACTAAAGAAATTTCTTGTGGATCATTCAAACTGTAACCATAATCTTTTGCTGCCTTGACCAGTGTGTTTTTTGAGCATTTTCACAGTTTTTTTTTTTTTTTTTGTCATTGATGTAGCATATTTGGTTGGCATAAAAGATATACTCAAATGCTTAATGATAAGGTTGATTGGAGAGATAAGGACAAATGTATAGTAGGTGGAACAAAGGCGTTCTTTAGAATATTTCTGGCAGGCCTAGTCAAAAAAATTGCTTAGGCTGCATTTACTTTGGAATTCCTCTTCATGATTGGATTACTTTCTGACAAAATTGGTTGCCTGATACTACTGCTGGTAAAATTGGAATAACCTTACCTTCCCTCCCTTCCCCTTCTTATTCTATCTTTCACTTAGGCGGGGGGTGAGATGCTAAAGATTGTATTTACCATTTCTAGCCTGTAAATATGCATCATATTTTGCATATTATAGCAGTATTCAAAGAAATCTTCCAGGCTGACAAAGGAGCCTATGCAAAATAGTTTTCAAAAGAAACTGTTCATTACTTATTATATAATTCTTTGGCTCCCTTGATGATTGGGAATCTTTTGGCTGATCTCATTTGTAAGTGTCCTTGTTGATGACATGTTCAAATATTCTACTGGCATAAAGTAATTAGTCGATTGCTTACCAATTATTAGATTAGACATTAAAAACAAAAAGAAATTGTAGGTAAGACAGGCACATCATCTTTATAATGTAATTTGTGTAGACATAACTCAGTCAATGTACTTACTTGGGCCTACTTTGTAACTCCACTAATTAATCTGTGGTTTGGTTTTCTCTACCTTGGATGTAGAAAGTCACATCAATATGTGAAGTAAGGACTCCATGGGTTTTTTTTTGGGCAAGTATTTATATTTTTGTTTTCTTGCACTGATGATAAAAATGAAGAATTTACTATTTACTTTATGGTAAAAAAAATAAATAAATAATAACAACAATTACATATTGTTTTGCTTCTAGGCTGAGGTGAGGGCATTCTTTGATGTACATGATCAAGAAGGAAGCTACCCTGGTGGAGTTCATCTAGAGATGACTGGGCAGAATGTAACAGAATGTGTAGGAGGCTCACGAACTATAACATATAATGATCTAAGCTCACGTTACCACACCCATTGTGACCCAAGGCTGAATGCTTCTCAATCTCTAGAGCTTGCCTTTATCATTGCAGAGCGGCTTCGAAAGAGAAGGCTTGGGTCGAGGCATAAAGTAGCCTAAATTGGATTATAGGAGGCTTTGCTCTGTTTCTGTTTTGAGGTCTCATTCTCTCTATCTCTTAATATATATACATATATATTGGTGTGTCAGTAATGGTCTGAAAGATGAAGCGAAGCCTTCACTGCAATCAAAGTCAACAAATCTGAGGATAAACAAATTAAATGATGATTCCTATATATATCTAAGCTGCATGTACTAGGATTCAAGCTTGCTATCAAAATAATGTTCGACTTTTGTGTTAATTATGTAATTATATGGATAGCCTGTACCTTGTTTTGCTACTTGGCATCCAGCATGGTTGTGTATACAGATTTTTGACCCCCATGTATAAAAGGTTCTGAATAATCCTATCTTGGCAGAATGTTATCAAAGAATTCTACAAAGTTTAAAATCTCTGTGGCCTGCTTTTACCTGGTTTTATTAGATTTTCCTAGGTTTCCTACGTAAATTTCTTCGCCATTGTATTTTCCAGTTTCTTTACAATAGGGAGATCATACTTTTTTGTCGGCTTCAAAATTTCTTTGACTTGATTACAAGCTATAGATTATGACTGCAAGGTTCCGTCGATAATTATTATTTTGCTAAAAACCGAGATTTCATAAAAGAGAAACAGCAGCAGTATCCTTCATGCAAGGATCCAGAACTTCAGTATGAAGAATACACTTATTACAGCAAAAAAGAAGACTTATGAGCAGCAGCAAATTAAATTTAGCTAAACTATGAGCTGTTGTGTTAACTTCTCTCCTATCCCAACTAAATTTTACAAATTGCAAAAGATGTGCTAAGATCCACCGCATCACTAATCAGAGTTAGGATAGGTCAGGCAACATGAAAGCAACTGTCTTTAAGAACATCAACACAATTTTTTGTATCACCCTTCACTTCAATACTCTCTAGATTTTCTGACTTAGCAAGCTGTAAAGCCCAGAGAATTGTAGCTACTTTAGCCTGCACAGATTCACAAATCTCATATACTTTAGCCCAAGCTTCAATCACCTCTCCATCTCCATCTCAAGCCACCACAGCTAGGATAGTGAAATCCTTTAATACAACCGCATCAACATTAAATTTTACTACAACAACAGAGGAAGTCTTCCAAGACGATTCCTTGTTAAACAGTAATTCCTTAGATTGTTCTAAGGCCAGCACGTACCCCTTAATTCTGTTTTCAATATTGCAGATATGGGCTTTAAGATTAACATGTCCAACTTCATGAATAACCTTGCTTAAAGGTTACAAATAGAATCCACTGCTAGAGTCATTTGCAAGGTACATACCTCTGCCACCTCCTTGGAATGATGGCTAGAAAACATGGACTGGATTAGAGGATTTAAGATCAACTTCACTATGCCTGTATTGTTGGGTACATTCAATTTGTCAGTTCTGACTTCTGAGACTCCAGCAGCCAGACCAGATTGCGTTTGCCACAGGGCAATTCAAGAACTTCCTCACACAACCTGTATTAACTATCTCCAAACTCTGTTGTAGGTTGTCAATCCTCCAAAGTAACATTTTGACTGTCTCATGGACCTTAATCCTCATTCCTCCACAATCTTTGCCAAAGCAAATTTGAGGTGTTGGAATACCCAGTATGAGCTTTGACTCACTCTATAGGCAGATTTGACAGAAGAATGACCTTTAAGGTACTTAGTCCGTATTAGCCTATTGGATTTAGGTCTTAGGGGAATGAGATTTTTTTGTAATGGCCTGGACAGATTCATCATCAAATTATTCTGTCAGCATGTCTCTCTTCTAACAATGTAAGGAAGGTTTAATAAGGCTGAACACCATCAAAAGATTCATTGGGGTTGATTCATCTCTAGGCTTCGGTTTAAAATTCTTTAACCAATTTAAAATTCTATAAATTCACACATTAATAGAAGTCACGTCCCCTACCAGATAGCAAGCCCCTTTTATCACTAAATTCTTTACCTTCTCAATATCCAGATTAGAGAAGCATTAAGAATTTCATACATAGACTATCCCTTTTAGATGCAACCAACCAAGATAGATTGGCAATCGATGCTACGTTGAATTCCTTGCTCTTCTTGAACCCAAGCCCTCCCTTTTTTTGGGGTTAGCACAGATTGTCTTAAGCTTTCCATGCCATATATCTACTAGGATTTTGTGGGTTCAACAAAAACCTCCTTGTCAGAGCATCTAGGCTCTCACAAACTTGTTCTTCCAACCCTTCGATTTAGCTTGTAATCTCTCCTGTAGGAATTTGAAATCCCTTGTGGTTGCTTTAGTGAGGAACAGAGGTGTCCAAAGATAGATGGCATCCTTTTGAAGTTGCTTCATTTGCAACACATGCTTTATGGTTCTATCGGATAACTGTTGGGTGGTCTCATGGAAGGTTACTCCAGATTTGTTCTTGTTTAAGAGTTGACCGGACCACTTGCAGTATTTAACTATTTATCAAGCATTCATTGATGGCAATAGCTTCACTTCTTTTGGCTATTTAGAGTAACACAAGGTCATCAGCATACATGACGTGTAATAGTTGGTCCAACAATACTGGTCTTCACAGTCTTCACACCAATGATTATTCTTTCTGTAAATTTCTTATCGACCTATTTAGATAACACTTCCTGGCATAAAATGGTGTAAAGGGATAGTGGATTCCCTTGCCTCTGCCCTCTACTAGCCATAAAGTGCCTAGACAAACCTCCATTGATAAACACACAACAAATGACACTGGAGAATCACACTCCATTATCTACTTCACAAATTTTTCATTGAAACCAAAATTGTTAAGCACTTTAAGAAGCTCAAGTTGATTCTATCATATGTCTTTTGCAAATCTAGCTTTATAGGTATTAATTAGGGGTGTGAATGGGTCAAGTTGACGGGTTTTTTTAACCATAATTGGGTTGAAAAAAATTCAACTCATCGCAAAGGCTCGATCCACCAAGATCAAGTTGGACCCATGAGTTGGACTTTTTTTAAAAAAAAAATTCAACCCATCACAAGGGTCCAATCCACCAAATCAAGTTGGACCCATGAGTTGGACCTTTTTTTTAATTGAGCATTAGTAGAACATTAACACAAATAAAAACTTAGACTATGAAAAAGAATAGTACACTTGACCAACTACCAACCTCAAAATAACTGGTGGGAAAGGAAAGCTTTATAATAAGCATAAAACAAATATGTAAAATAGTAATGAAGGAAACATACACTTTACTTACCAAAAATAACACCCCTTTTGCGACCCTCTCAGATAATCAATTTTTCTATTAACACCTATGTAGCACGGGTGCGTTTCAGGACTCGGATGCGGGTGCGGGTGCGGGACTCGGCAATTTTTGAAAAAGGTGGGTGCGGGTGCGGCGGGACTCGGTAATTAAAAAATTATTAAAAATATTTTTATTTATATTTTTAATATATTGCTAAGTATACTTTTTCACATTATACAAACATATACCAAATTTAAGAGCAATAGACAATAGACAATAGTGTTGATACCTGAGTTAAGAATGTGTGAGAGAGAGCTAAAGAAAGAATGAGCTGAATAACAGAGTCACAGCAAGCAGCCAAGCAGAGACAGAGGCAGAGATCAGAACACAGAGAGAGTGAGAGACGAGTGAGACGGAATGAGAAAGAGGCAGAGAACTAATGAGAGTGAGAGACGAGTGAGAGTGAGAGACGGTGCGTTCTGTGCTTTTTTTTTTTTTTTAAATTTCGGCCGTTTCGGCCTGAATCGGCCGTTTCGGCGGTTTCGATCGATATCTGCCGATACGGCCCGAGTCGGCCCGATTCAGCGCGAATCGGCCCGAGTCGGAGCCGCGTCGGCGCGATTCAACGCCGCGTCGGCGCGATTCGGCGCGAGTCGGCTAAAAAATCTGAAACGCCACGTGGCATGACGCAGTCGGACGCGTGGGCAACGGCGTCCCTTGCACGTCGCCGCGTCCCGCCGCGTCTGACGTGGGTGCGGCACCTCCGGTGCCGCGTCCGTGCTTCATAGCATAAAAACTTAAATAAGTCTCAAAGATGAAGTTCTTCGAACATATTTCAGCACCAATTTCCAAGTTCAACTCTATGTATGGCAACCAATTACTCACCCCGGTTGAAAGCACAATGTTTGGAAGAATCTTCCAAGTATCTTAGTCACAATTTTCATCCACCTCCCTAGATCACTAAACTATGTATCTACTAATCTACATACCCTAACTTCAAATATTGAATACAAAGAAAGAGCCAAAATTTCTCAAACAGATTTGTGTAGCGTATATAAACTTAATTTGTTCTACTGCCTTTTATTCACGAAAATAATATAGAAGAAATAGAAAGAAAAAAAATTGTTAAAAATGAATGCTTCATATCTTCCACCATACTTGTACTTACACATACTAATAGTTATTTTCGAAAACTTGTAAAACGAATGAATGTACATGCCTAGATTCAGCTGCAAAACCTGAAATAGCAAACCTCTATAGATAGTGTAGCACAAGATGTAGCATCAATATTATCCTAGCAATCTAATTATCTATTTGATCCATTGGTTGTAGTGGTGGGCCATTGAATTTGTGAACATCTGTAGAGTCCTTACTAATCTCTTAATAAATTTAAAATCTGATTGGATTCGTCATGATTTCAACCATTTTGCTGCATTACTTTTTCTAAGTGTAAAATGTGACAAACCTTGTAATGCATGGCTTATATTGCCACTATAACATTATATTTTAAAATGAATACATTTAACACACATATATGCTTGTTTTACTATGACAGTCACCTTTCTAACACACATTCGTTAGTTTTGTTTTTGCTATGCATATGTAACCAATTTGCACCCAAAAATCTGGGTTAATGGTCAATTTCTTTTAGTCATCATCTCCTAAAGCCCATGCTAATCAAATAGCCTGTAGCTAAGCAAACTGCCTATTAGGCTAATTTCACCTCATGTATTGACAGCCATAGATATCCTACACTAATTCAAGCAATTCTAAAATAAAGCTCATACAAGTCTTAAAAGGAAGAAACCCAATATTAAGTAAATCAATTTCAAGTAATATGACCTTCATTTCCTTCATTCTATCCTCTATACAAACAGAGCTTTCCATTCCATTCTATTAAAGGCTTAATTTTGGTGGCACTGAATTTCAGCCTTAGTATATTGTCTTACGTTGGTTTGTTTTTCATGTCAGCTGTAGAGTGTTTGGTGGCTATATATGCTATTTTACATTTGATAGAAAATGTTCATAAAAATTGTGCAATCAGTCTTTCTGCATTAATAATTTTCATTGAATCAATGATTCCATATTAATCGATGACATAGAATGATTCCATATTAAACATTATGCAATCAGTCTTTCTACATTAATAATTTTCATTCGAAGTAATTTGTCTTATTAATGCAAAAAGACTGATTGCATAATGTTCAATCAATCAACAAATTACTTCGAATGACAAATTGCTTCAATGTTCAATAAAAATTGTGCAATCAGTCTTTTTGCATTAATCGATTGCTAATTAATCGAATTGAACCCTAGGTTTGATAATGAAAAGAAAATCAACTTTATGCGATTTTGATTGAAAATCTCAAAAAATAAGAAATAGAAGAAGAAGAAGAAGAAGAAGAAGAAGAAGAAAACGAACCCTAATTTTCTGAAACAAAGTTCTAATTCAACCATCTGATGCAATCTGTATATTTTTTTAATGAAAAAATGTAGAAAATTTCAAATCCAATGTGAAATCGTATAGATTACCTGAAAATACGCCAAAATCAGCAAAGAGCAAGCAAAGCAAGCTAGGATAAAGCTTTAAACTGAGCGAATGGGGATGGCTTGTAAGGGAGAGGTTTGAGGAATAAAGAGAGAAAGGGAAAACGGCAGGACCTAAGACAAAGCGGAGAGAGAGAGAGAGCACAAAAGTTAGGGTTTCAAGTTTTAAGAATGCGTATAGGTTAGAGAGAGTGAATGAGTGAGTCGCATAAAAGACTGAAAAAAAAAATTAAAATTTAAAAAAAAAAAAAACGAAATTTAAAAAATAGAAAAAAAAATTAAAAAAACGAAATTTAAAAAATAGAAAAATAAATAAATAAATGCTGACGTGGAAATTTATGCGATTTTGATAGAAAATCTCAAAAAATAAGAAATAGAAGAAGAAGAAGAAGAAGAAGAAGAAAACGAACCCTAATTTTCTGAAAGAGAGAAAGGGGGAACAATAGGACCTAAGACAAAGAGGAGAGAGAGAGAGAGCACAAAAGTTAGCACAAAA